>NW_026988421.1:11957500-13295000 GCF_030222135.1 Aotus nancymaae
TTGCCTGTTGACACTTCTCTTCCACTGTCCACCCCCACCCTTACCAGGTCCATCTATTTGCCCACACTGAATTATGTAAGCCACGGGCTGATGCTTCCAAACAGCCTCCTGGCAGCCAGGATCGAAGTGCCCCAGGGTGGGCGGCAGTGCAGCGAGGCACAGGAATAGCCTTCCAGGCGGCATTCGCAGGAGCATGGCACTTGCTGGGGGCCTCAGCAAGTCATTTCAGTACCATGGGGTGTTGCGGGGGTCACTAGCTCTCCACCAGGCTGGTGTGAGGATAAAATGAGAGTGTAGGCAAAGGCATTTGCAAACCACAGAGCAATGTGGGGGGTGCAGCAGTGCCCTGGCCTTTCCTCCTATTTGCTGACCTCTCTAGAAATCCTGATTCTTTGCCTGCCCTGCTGCCAAGACACAAGCAGGGGTAGGGACTGCAGGGAAACAACTGGCTTGATTGACTCCAGCCAGGGCTGGGGAAAGGGGGCCGCCGTGGCCGAAGGGCCTCCCTGGTGCCCACTGGCCCAGATCAGCAGTCCCTGTCTGTGCCTGCCGTGGTGATGGGCTCCCTGTTCCATGAGCTTAGAACCTTCTCTTCTCCAGATGCAGGCCCAGACTGAAATGCAAGGTGGGATTGTATATGCTGAGAAAGTGCTGGTGTGTCGCCCTCCTGCTTTTCTCTGTACCAAGGTAGAATATGCGCAGGAGGCAAATATCACTGGGCCAGGCATGGTGGCTCATGCCTGTAATCCCAACACTTTGGGAGGCTGAGGCAGATGGATCACTTGCGGTCAGGAGTTTGAGACCAGCCTGTCCAACGTGGTGAAACCCCACCCCTACAAAAAATTAAAAAGTTAGCTGGGAGTGACGGTGCCTGCCTGTATTCACAGCTACTCAGGAGGCTGAGGCACGAGAATCATTTGAACCTGGGAGACGGAGGTTGCAGTGAGCTGAGATTGTGCCACTGTACTCCAGCCTGGGCAACAGAACAAGACTCTGTCTCATAAATTCATAAATAAAATAAATATCACTGCTTTTTCTTGAGTCGGGGAAGCTTATACTTCCTATGTCTTCTTTATGAAATCTTTGCCTAAACCAAAGTCATGAAGATAATTCTCTTACATTAATTTCTAGAAGCTTTTGTTTTACTTCTCATGGTTCATAACTAAACAAAGAAAAAAAATCAAACACTAAAATGTGTTTAAAAATTAGTTGCTGTGCAGTGAAGCTTAATATGGGGAAAAATTAGGTAATATCTAAGCTTTGATTTCTTTAGCTGGGAAATGGGGGTAATCATTGCCCCTCTGTTATAGACCAAACTGGGGTCTGTCTTCCTGGTACAGTATGACCAGATAACTACACTGAGGTTCTGCATTGGTAGAAAAGAAGGTGTTTATTTTGTTTTTCCTTGCACCCAGCAAGGAGAACCAGGCAGCAGGTATCCAAATCCTGACCTCCCAGATGGCTTACAGGTAGGATTTTTTTTTTTTTTTAGACAGAGTTTTGCTCTTGTCACCACTGGAGTGCAGTGGTGCAATCTCAGCTCACTGCAACCTCTGCCTCCCAGGTTCAAGCGATTCTCCTGCCTCAGCCTCCCAAGTAGGTGGGATTCCAGGCATGCGCCACCATGCCTGGCTAAGTTTTGTATTTTTAGTAGAGACAGAATTTCACCATGTTGGCCAGGCTGGTCTGGAACTCCTGTCATTGGGTGATCCACCCACCTTGGCCTCCCAAAGTGCTGGGATTAGAGGTGTAAGCCACTGCGTCTGGCTCACAGGTAGGGGTTTTCAAAGGCCGGGGTAAATTTCAGGAAAGCAAAAGTTATTGACAAAAGCATACATCAATGCCTGGAGGTTACAGGTTGGATCTTGAAGTGGAGGCAACAAGTCATAGGTGAATTCAAAGATTTTCTGAGTTGTGATTGGTTAGGGATGCAAAGCTTTGTCTAAAAATTTGGGATCAGTAGAAACAATGTTAGCTCTGGCTCATGGGTGGTACCTCCTCCAGGCCCTGCAGGAAGAAAGTTAGAACAAATGATAGCAATCAGAGTTCAGTCCTTGGTTTTCGCTTATTTCAGGTCCCAGTTTCTGAAAAATTCAGAGATATGTGTTAAGATGTTATACTTAGCTGGTGCGGTGGCTCATGCTTTTAATCCCAGCACTTTGGGAGGCTGAAGTGGGCAGATCACCTGAGGTCAGGGGTTCAGGACCAGCCTGGCCAACATGGTAAAACCCTATGTCTACTAAAAATACAAAAATTAGCCAGGCGTGCCTATGATTCCAGCTACTCTGGAGGCTGAGGCAGGAGAATCACTGGAACTTGGGAGGCCGAGGTTGCAGTGAGCTGAGATTGTACCACTGCATTCCAGCCTGTCTCAAAAAAAAAAAAGCCATCACTAGT
Source organism: Aotus nancymaae (assembly GCF_030222135.1). Taxonomy (NCBI): domain Eukaryota; kingdom Metazoa; phylum Chordata; class Mammalia; order Primates; family Aotidae; genus Aotus; species Aotus nancymaae. The sequence goes on from NW_026988421.1 coordinate 11,959,898, forward strand.
TTCTCTCTCTTACCTTTCCTTACTTTTTTTTTTTTTTAATGAGACAGAATCTTGCTCTGTTGCCGAGGTTGAAGTGCAGTGGCAGAATCACAACTCACTGCAGCCTCGACCTCCTGGATTCAAGTGATCCTCCTGTCTCAGCCTCTAGAGTAGCTGGGACCATGGCATGTGCCACCCTGTCCAGCTAATTAAATATTTATTTATTTATTTATTTATGAGACAGAGTTTCGCTCTTGTTGCCCAGGCTGGAGTGCAATGGTGTGATCTCAGCTCACTGCAACCTCCACCTCCCAGGCTCAAGTGATTCTCCTGCTTCAGCCTCCTGAGTAGCTGGAATTACAGGCATGTGCCACCATGCCCGGCTAATTTTGTATTTTTAGTAGAGATGGGGTTTCTCCATGTTGGTCAGGTTGGTCTTGAACTCCTGACCTCAGGTGATCCGCCTGCCTCGGCCTCCCAAAGTGCTGGGATTATAGGTGTGAGCCACCGCGTCCAGCCCAATTTTTTTTTTTTTTAAGAGATGGGGTCTTGTTCTGTTGCCCAGGCTGGATCATCCTTAGTTTCTACAGGGGAACCAAACATCTCCTGATTTTAGCGTCCTTGGCTATTTTTTTAGGCTCCTATTACCCTCTTGCTTATCAAGTTGCTTATTTACTTCTCAGGGCTAGCCAGGGGTCTGAACTTGCCCTTGAAAGAACTCAACATTTTCCTTTATTTCCATTGTTAGGGGTCACAGACCCCTAAGAGGTCTCACCTCCCCTGCATTCAATGTTGTGACATTGAATGACTTAGTACTTCTAAAACGCCCAGAAGAGGGGAAGCAGAAAGTCAGACTCAGCGTAGGCTCTTAGTATCGTCCTGGACCCACTGTTAGATTTCACCACCATCTAGGTATTCTGTTTGACGGAGCTGGTGCTTTTGGTCATTCGCATTTGTCCACTGTTAGGACACATACGCATGCTTGTAAACACAGGCACCTGTTTTTCCTGCAGGGCAGATGGATTCTCCATGATTCCCTGTGCCTCTGTCAAATGTCCCCCACGAAGTGCAATGCAGTGGAGGAAAGAACTGTGAAGACCCCTCCAGGGGCCCAGCCCATCCAGATGGGAAAGGACGGGCGAGGAGCCGGCGCTGGAGGAAGAAGGCAAGTCAGTGAGATCTGCCCTCAGAATGTGGGGCAGGGCCAGGTTGCAGGTGGAAGGCCTTTGCTACAAGGTGAGAGAAAGGCTTGTTGGAGGCTTTGTTCGTTCACAGGAGTAACTGCCTTTGATGGCTGTTAATAGGAATCATGTGATTATTAAGAAGGGCATGTGATGAGTCCAGCTCCAACTTGCTAAGTTCAGGGGTCTCCTGTCTTAGTTGTTTTTGCCTCTGCAAATAAGGAGCGAGGCCCCTTCCCGGGAAGGCCTAGAATCAGGGGTTTTGGCCTTCTAGCCCAGCAGGATGGGGTAATTCCTGCGGGTGCCAATTAACTCCTGGGGTAGCTCTGGGAGGGGTGGGGTGGGGAAAGGAAAGGAAGAAGTGGGGAGGAGGCAGAGGTGACAGGGAGAGACGGTGTGAAGGAGAGAGATGGGAAGAGAGATGAGAGAGGAAGGGAAAGACAGCAACAGACAGTGAGCAAAGGGAGAGAGGGAGCGGAGAGAGAGAAAGAAAATGGGAAGAGCACTGACCCTCAGGCTGAATTCTAGAGCCTGAATCCTGGCTGGCATCCACAGCACCAGCTGGGAGCCATCACCAATGCCGATTCTCAGGCTGTCCTGCCCTGCTGAGTTAATTTCTGCATTTAACAAGATCCCTAGGTGATCCTCTGCATGCTCAAGTTTGAGAAGCCCTGGTTTGGTGGTCACCAGGGTAACCCACCCCAAATGGCCCAATAGGTCTGGAACTTGGAGTGGGGTCTTTGGGGCCCATGAAGACTCCGCAGAGAGGTGAGCAGAGTCTGACCTTGCTGAGAAGAGAAACTAAAAAGTAGGACAGATGGAGAAAAGTGCTTGGGAGAAAAACAAAGCAGAAGAGACGGTGGCGGTTTTGAAGCAGGTGTCTGAGGTGTCACTGGGGGGGCCTGTGTGGAGAGCCCTAAAGGAGGTGGGGACGGGAGCCCGCAGGTGCCTGGAGATGAAACCCATGCAGCTCTTCCAGACAGGTTCTGCTCTGAGCTCTCCATGTGCTCACTGCCCTCCCAGAGGCTTCTGCCCCTCACCCGCTCGCATGCTCAGCCTCAGCCTTATTATTTTTCAATTTTTTGAGATGGGTTGAATTCTGTTATCCAGGCTGGAGTGCAGTGGAGTGATCGCCCCCCAATGAATTTGAAGCCAGAAGGGATGTGAGCAGTCTTGGCCCGAGTCACCTGCTGCAGCTGGAAGGAGCCATCGCTGCTCCTCTTGGCTCTGCCCTCTGAGGCTTTGCAGCCATCACCCAGCATGCCAGGGCATCTGCCTGACACCCAGTTCCAGAAAGTCTGTTTTTTTTCCCAAAGCCAGAGACCCTGTGCTTCATCTAGGAGGTGGCTAAAATGCCTGGGGGTAGGGGTGGGTGGGTCAAGAGGCTAGTAGGAGAATGAAAGTGAGGGCAGGGGTGCCGCTGCTCACAGCTTCCTGCACAGCTGCGGCTTCCATGAGTGATGGCCAGGTGGGTGACCTGCTTTAGGTCCCTGGGAGGGCGGGCTGGGATGGCGCCAGGTGACCGGCCCCTGGTCTTGCAGCCAGAGCCTAAGGCATCTGGGGACGCTGACCAGTTGCAGCCGGGAGAGAGCACAGCTGTCCTCTGCCTGGGGGTTTGTGACACAAGGCAGTGGGGGTGGCTGAATATGTAACAGCAAAGGAGACAGCAGCCGCGGAGTCAGGATCAGGGCACCGTGGTCCTCATCCCGACCAATACCAAGGACAAGCAGGGTAACCTTGGGCAAATCACTACCTCTCCGGGTCTGTTTCCTTTCCTGCAAAATGGGGACAATAAAAATATTTACCTGGAAGGTTGTTTCTGTGCATAAATATTATCAGCTGTCAAAATAATAAAATTCATAGTTAGACCTCATCTCTGCAAAGATAAAGTAAAAAAATTAGCCAGGTGTGGAGGCATGTGCCTGTAGTCCCAGCAGCTTGGGAGGCTGAGGTGGGAAGATTGCTTGAGTCAGGAGGTCGAGGCCACAGTATGCTGTGATTGCACCACTGCACTCCAGCCTGGAAGACAGAGCAAGACTCTATCTCAAAACATTAAAAAATAATAAAATGAACGGTAACGCATTGCTATCTGTATTGTTTTGTTCTCATTACCTCTCTGACTTCCTCCCTGCTTTGCTCAGCAATTCCATACCAGCAGTGCTTCCTGCATGAGGGGAGCATCTGCCATGAGAGCCGCAGTGGCCCTCAAGCCTGGGTGAGCCTGGGTGAGCCTGGGTGAGCCTGGGTGAGCCTGGGCCGGGGCTGAGCAGAGCATGGCCTCCACCTCAGGCTGGGAATCGAGCTCCTCCAGACAGGAGAACCAGGCCTCTGAGCACAGAGGGCCACCAGCATCACCTCACCTGGGTTTGGAAAGTTTGCAGATCCCTTTGTGGGGGCCGGTCCTGGGACTCCTCTGCAGGTTACAAACCTCCCAAACGCTCACCTGGCCAGACTTTTCCATCGGCGGGCCCCTTGGTGTTTGCTTCGCCTTTTAGGACACAGATGGAGCTGGGGGTTCGTGAAGCACCATGTCAAACTCAAAGGGGACCTCTCCTTTCTTCACGCCTTCCAATCTGGCGCTGTATGCAGACCGTGGTCAGTGGGGGCTCTGTCCAAAATGGTTTTGTTTTATTTTTATTTTTAAATGAAAATAAATGAGAGGCTCTGGCTGAAATGACGTTTTGCTCTTCTCGCTCTTTCTCTTCTCTTCTCCCCATCCTTCCAGGGCTGCTGCATCCCAAATCTCTGGGGTGTGGGACCAGGTCTGGGTTTTTTTTTTTTTTTTTTTAAGGCATCCAGGGTAATTTTTTTCTGGTTTTAAATATGAAGACTTTTTAAAAATTTTATTTTACTTTAAGTTCCGGGACACGTGCAGAATGTGCAGGTTTGTTACATAGGTAAACATGGTCTGCTGCACCTATCAACCCATCCCCTAGGTATTAAGCCCCACATGCATTAGCTATTTGTCCTGTTGCTCTCCCTCCCCTCGCCCCACCCCCGACAGGCCCCAGTGTGTGTTGTTTCCCTCCCTGTGTCCATGTGTTCTCGTTGTTCAACTCCCACTTATGAGTGAGAACATTCGGTGTTTGGTTTTCTGTTCCTGTGTTAGTTTGCTAAGGATGATGGCTTCCAGCTTCATCCATGTCCCTGCAAAGGACATGATCTCATTCCTTTTTATGGCTGTATAGTATTTCATGGTGTATATGTACCACATTTTCTTTATCCAGTCTATGATTGATGTATTCCAGGTAATGTTATGGGCAACCAGTGCTAAAAACCACTGCTTTGGGGAAGTTGTTGTTATTTGGACCAGAAATCTCACAGAGGCCACAACAATGAAGGGGAACAGTAATTAGCAACAGTGATACCACTAGGACATGGCACGGCTCTCTTTCTTTTTTTCTATTCTCTTCTACATTGGCTCCTACCTCAAGCCCTAACCTCAGTGTCACAGAACAGCTGCAGCAGCTCCAGCCCTCATATCCCCTCAGCTTTGGGTCCTGGAAAGAGGGGGAGGTTCTCTCCTAGGATGTCCAGTGGATGGCCCACTTCGTCTAATTGGTGCTTGCCCCTGCTTGTTTCCATTTGACACATAAGCTTTCTCCAGCACGTGGACTGGTATGAATTCAGTTCGGTGGGGAGTGGTAATGGGGGATGTGTGAGGTGCTGTGGGAGTACTGAGTGGGGTTATTAGCTGGAGGAAGGGTCAGTGACGGCTAAAGGGAAGCCCAGTGGAGGAACTAGGATGTACAACAGCTGGGGGTGAGAAATGGAAGGACTCAGGAGCCACACAGATCCCGTGGCCATCGGCAGAGCCTGGGGAGGGAATACAAGTACAAGTTAAAAATTACGTAGTGTCCCACAAGGCTTATAACGTAAAAACTGCAAGGCAGTGTCCCCTACCCGCAAGTCTGCTGCTCAGTGTTCAGCACGTTTCTGGAAATGTCTTCTGGTATCTACTTACATATACCAATGTTGAATTTTCTATTGTAGACATTGTTTGCCTTCTCTGAAAGATGGGGATTTCACATTCTTGTACCTCTTCACCCCAGTAGGTAGAATAATGGCTCCCCAAATACATCCATGCTCCCTAACTCCCCTGGACCTGTGACTCTGTTACCTTATGTGGCAAAAGAGACTGCAGATGCGATTGAAGCTAAGGACCTTGAAAGGAGAGAGTAGCTTGGATTATTCAGGTGGGCCCAATCTAATCACATGAGTCCTTAAAAGCAAAAGGCTGAAGAGGGAGCTGGAGACACCACGAAGAGGAGGGGAAGAGTCGAGGTGTGAGAGGGACTCTACCCGCTGCTGATGACTTTGAGATGGAAGAAGGCGCTGTGAGTCAAGGACTGTGGGTGGCGTCTGGGAGTTGGAAGCGGCCCCCAGCTGATAGCCAGCAAGGAAACGTGACTGTAGTCAGTCCTACCCGTCCCTGCAAGGGACTGAATTCTGCCAGTTCTGTGAATGAGCAAGCAAGTGGATCCATCCGCCCCAGTGCCGCCAGAAAGGAATCCAGCCCTGCCGGAACCTCAGTTTTAGCCTAGGAAGACCCTTGTCTGACTTCTGATCCGTAAGTCTAAGATTACTGTGTTAAGTCACCAAGTTTGTGCTAATTTTTTTTTTGCCCCTTTTGTGATTTATGTAGATAGAGGCTTATCAATTTAATTATTTCCAAACAATTCATGTCTGATTTTATTGATTCTCTCTTTTTTTCTGTTTCAGGATTTCTCCCCTTTAGCATTTCCTTCATCCTCCTTACCTTAGGTTCAATTATTGTTCCTTTTCTAAATTAAAAAAAAAATTTATTTATTTTACTTTAGGTGCATACTATATCTGGCATTTCTCCCCATGATATCCCTCCCCACGCTCCCCTCCCTCCCCATCCCCCACTGTCTCTCCCCTGCCCTCCCCAACTGCCCCCAGTGTGTGATGCTCCTCTCCCTGTGCCCATGTGTTTTCATTGTTCAAAACCCACCTATGAGTGAGAATATGTGGTGTTTGGCTTTCTGTTCTTGTGTCAGTTTGCTGAGAATGATGGTTTCCAGATTCATCCAAGTCCCTACAAAGGACATGATCTCATCATTTTTTATGGCTGCATAGTATTCCATGGTGTATATGTACCACATTTTCTTTGTCCAGTCTATCATTGATGGGCATTTGGGTTGGTTCCAGGTCTTTGCTGTTTGTGCTAATTTTTATAGCAGACGTAAGAACCTGGGGTATACCACAACGTGACATAGTCTCCTTTTGATACATTTATAACTTTAAATCAAATTTCAGTGTTTCCATTAATAAGGGTAAACAAATATTGTTCCCCACTGATGCATGTAGCATATGTACTATGACACATTTCTTTTTTATACTTCTTTTTCCCCTTGGAGTCAATAATTGCCTTTTTGTTTGCTTCATTTTCCCGGTACTTATGAATTCAGCCCTAAGTGTTTGGTCACACTGTATCCATCAGGTGCTTAGTTGCAAAAAAAAAAAAAGGATCTAGCTAGAAGGATAAATCTAGTTAGAAGGATAATTCATTACAGGATGTTCACTTGCTCCAGAATCCCCAAGAGGAAGAAGAGGCAGGCTTGGAGACTGCACAACTAGGGATAGTCCTCTGAACTACTGGCTGTCAGGGGGATGAATACCACCACTCATGCTGTCCCTGAAGGTTAGATGCCTCCCTGTCTACGTATTCTTGAAAATGGCTTCCCATGGATACTCACTTCCTTACATCGGTTTATCCAGAAATGAAATCTCACATGGATGCAACTGATTGCTGGAGCTCAGGTCACATGTTCACGCCTAGCTGCAAGGGAGGCTGGGAAACTTGTTTCATCAGAATTAGTTGTTCTCTAGGTCTGCTGCCCAGAAGTCATCTGGGATCTCGCTGCATCTTTCTGGATATTTTCTTTGCTTCTCTCCCGGGCTGGACCCTTTTCCTGGGTTCCATGTCTTCCTCTTTGTTTTGGTGGAACATCTCCTCCAATAACATTCTGAGAAGGAACAAGAGATAACATTTTTTGATTTTTCAAGTCTGAAAATGTCCATACTATTCTTACAAGTAACTGATAATGCAATTTAGCTAGATACAAGGTTCTAGATGGGAAATACTTTTTCTTCAGAATTTTGAATTGTTCTATTGTCTTCTGGCTTCTAATGGGGAGAGACTCAATGCCATTATAATCTCGGTCCTTTGCATGTAGACATTTCCCCTCTTTCCCTGTGGGAAGCTTGTAGAATCTTGTCTCGGTCTAAAATTTAATCATCACATGCCTTCATGTAGGTGTCCTTTCATCCATTATGCTGGTACCTGGTAAGCCTTTTCAATCAAAGCTCAAGGCCTCCGTCTTGAATTATTTCTTTGATGTTTTCTTCCCCTCTGTTTTTTCTATTCTCTCTTTCTGGGGTGCCTATTATTTTCATGTTGAACTTCTTGAAGTTGTCCCCTCATTTTCTCTATTTTTCTTTCTTTACCTTTTTGTCTGCTTTTGGGGAGATATTCTTATCTTTAACTTCTAAGACTTCTATTGAGTTTATTTCTGCCATCTTAAGGTTATTTTTGGTTCTCTAAATGTTTCTTTTTTAAAAAACAGTGTCTTGTTCAGATTTCCTGGATTTAGTATTTTTGCTAATCTCTTGGACAATCTATGATCTAACTGAAAAATTAGTGGTTCCTCCTCCCCCAAAGATTTTCCCTTCCTGTAGTTTGTTTTCTTCAAGTTGTTTTTATATACCCGATTTCTCTCTCTCTTTTTTTTGTCTGTCTTTCATGTACAAAGTTTTACTTCCCTATCCTGGCAACCCTTGCCTATCCAGTCATTTTTAAAATTATGTACTAAGATGCTGATTGGGCACTCTGATTGCATGAGTGGGCTTGTCAAGTGCAGGCTTCACTGGATGGCAGTGATGGTAAACTTTTTGTGCACACTGGAATCACCTGGGGAGCTTTTATTTTTTTAGAATAGGGAGCTTTTCAAACCAGGATGTCTGGCCCCTTTCCAGATTAATTAAATCAGAATCTCTGGAGGGTGGGGTTCTGAGATTGGTATTTTTTAAAGCTCCCCAGGTGGTTCTAATTGCAGTCAGTTGAGAACATTGCTCCAGGGTGATTTAGTTCAGCTGTTTTGAGAAACATTCATAACAGCAGAAACATAATTCTGGAAACTTGTAGTCATACCTGTCAAATATGGTATACGGATTCCCTCCTCTAAAATAGAAAATGTGGGAAATAATACAGAGTGGGTGTAGGAAATTGTGTTTTCCTTGACAGGAGGTAATTCCAAGTTAAAAGAAAAGCAAAGAAAACTTTTTTCTTCACTTCTATCATTCATTCTTAAAAGAAGAAGAAGAAAAAAAAACATGTCAGCACCCATCACTCTTTTCTCTTGAGTTGGTCATATTCCCCTGTCAAGAATTTTCCAGCCTCCTGCTTCCTTGGCCAGCATTCTGAGATCTGAGTGGGGGAGGGAGACTGGGTCTTGATATCCAATATGTAAGCTTTAATTTAATTTCCTGTTTTCAGTGCAGCTCCTCCCTTCCCACGGGTCCCTGGTGTCCCCCAGTACAGAGATGGCCATGTTAATTTCTCTAGAGAATCAGTGTCCAGACTCCTGCTGGGGCAGGAGGTGTGTTTGGCCAACCATGAGGAGTGGGAGAAGTAATTAGGGTCTGCCTGTTTTTTGCACAGACGTTCAACTACTTTTCCTGCTTTCAACCTCACTTTGCCCCTGCCACTGGGGCACCCGGCACTGCCCGTCTCTCCATCGTGGTGGGATTTCTTGGTGCAAATCAAGTTGAGTCTCAGCTTTCCCACTCAGCTTTCTTGGTTCATCAGTTACCAGATTCCAAAAAGTTGTTCCTGCTGTTTCTCATCCTTTTTGTTCTCATGTGTTTATTCCTTTAAAGAATCCCTGGTTGGGCGTGGTGGCTCACGCCTGTAATAATCCCAGCACTTTTGGAGGCTGAGGCGGGCAGATCACCAGGTCAAGAGATTCAGACCATCCTGGCTAACATGGTGAAACCCTGTTTTTACTAAAAAGTACCAAAATTAGCTGGGCGTGGTGGCGCGCTCCTGTAGTCCCAGCCACTTGGGAGGCTGAGGGAGGAGAATTGCTTGAACCTGGGAGGCAGAGGTTGCGGTAAACTGAGATTGCGTCACTGAACTCCAACCTGGTGCCTGGACAGAGCAAGACTCTGTCTCCAAAAAAAAAAAAAAAATAGAATCCCTTTATTGTCTTAACAGGATTCAGGGAGGGGAGGATCGCAGGTGGATGTATTTCAGCCGTTGTCTTTCATCGCAGGTGTTCACCATTACCATAGAAAGAATTTGTCCTATCGCTTTGTGTGGTGTGGGGATCGCTCCAGCGTAAGAGACCCCTAAGTGTCTCCACCATAATGGAGCTTGAGCCCAGACATATTTCTCCCCGCTGGAGGCAGTCGAGCTGAGGGAAAGAAAGAATCGAAAGAAGCTTGAGTTTGCAGAAGTTTATCTCTGGTCCACTGACCTAAGGGCTGGGTGAAAGCTGTGTGGTTTTACTAGGCTTGAAGTACCTGCTCTGGGCTAGTTTTGTGACTTTGTTTACCCTCTATTGATGGGTCCCGTGCTTGTTCCTGTGACTGCTATTTGCAAAGTTAATGGGTCTATCGCCTCTCTGGTGCCTTGCATAGATCATTAACATTTTAACTATAGGTTTCCCCATCCTGATATTGAGACCCACCTGCATGACTTGATTGTACCCATTGTGTGTTTTCCGCTGCCTAAGCTTGTAGCCCGATGGCTTTCTCTTCCCTTTCATAAGATAATGGCATCTGTTCCGGTAAATGAGATGGGGCAAAGAATGCTTATGTAAATGAGGTGGGGCAAAAGAATGTTTCTGTGAATGAGGTAGGGCAAAGATATATACTAACTATGTGCACAATAAAGTTGCTGGTTTAGGCATTGCTAAATTGGGCAATTGCCTGGCCAGCCCTCCAGACTCCAGCTTTCTGTCTTTCTTTTCTTCTGCGCACTCTCTCTTCCAGGTATTGGGACCCTCTTGCAGGTCAAGAGACCCCGGCAGATGTGCCGTTCTCACAGACCCCAACAGTGTGGACATTTTAATTTTGGGGAAAGGCTCTTTAACAATTGCAAAATTAACTGTTCAGATGTAATTTATTTTCTGTGAGGCACAGGTTTCACCGTGAACCTTCCAGATAATGGCTGATGTCTGAGAAACACTCTATTGAACAATGATGGGACACCTTCTTTTTAAATTTTACTTTAAGTTCTGGGATACATGTGCTGAATGTGCAAGTTTGCTGCATAGGTATATGTGCCATGGTGGTTTGCTGCACCTATCAACCTGTCATCTGGGTTTTAAGCCCCACGTGCATGAGGTATTTGGACACATTTTTTCAGGACCACCTTGGTTCCTGTTTAGCTGAGACATGTGATGGAATGTATCGGAGATGCCGCTGAGAGCTGAGCTTGGGGATTTCTGCCACGCTTTTTTCTCTGTGTTGGTTTTGAGTCACAATGGCTGCTGCTGTGTGTTTTACAGACTTTTTTTGTTTTTTTCTGGGAGAGCTAGAGTTATGTATTTGGTTTTGTTTGGACATAAACATTTCTTCCTCTATTGCTCAATGCCAGGATTTGTAAAGTTGAACTCTGAGCCATGGACTCAGAAATTTATTTAACTGAAATAAAAGAAGACAGAGTTTCCAGGCAGTGCATTTCCAGAGAGGTGTCTTGAAATAAGGCTCCATGTGGTTCTATTTTTGACCAAGTGGTTTAGGCAGGAGGAGGGGTAGCCGGAGAGGCCAGGGGTTCTTGGAGAAGGTATTGCCTATGTGGTTCCCTGGTCGGCCAGTCAAGGAGGGGGTAGGCACAGCTGTGGCCGGGTCAAAGACCAGGTTTCTTGAGTAAGACCCCCAATAGCAGGTGGGGAATGAGACACCCAGAAATCCGGACTCTTGGCAGGTGGCCAAGCACAGTGAACTTTTCACAAACTATTTCAGTGTCTCATCCTCCCTAAGTTAGCGGCAGCTCTGAGGAAGGGGAAGGAGGCCATGTCACAGGAAGGAATCCAGACTTTGCTAGTTGAGAGGGCCCTCCTCTTACTAACTGGGCACACTCTTCTGGAAAGTACTACGTGGCAAACAGTTTTAGGTTTTGTGGGCCTTAAGGTCTCTGTGCATTTTCTTTTTTTTTCTTTCTTTCTCTTCTCTTTCTCCTCTCTTCCCCTACCCCCTTCTTCCCCACATCTCCCTCCCGCTTTCATTAGAGACGGTCTTGCTATGTTGCCCAGCTAGTTTCAAACTCCTGGGCTCAAGCAATCCTCCCACGGTGGCCTCCCAAAGTGCTGGGATTACAGGTGTGAGCCACCGGGCCCGGCCTTTTCTTTTTGTTTTATGTAACCCTTTAAAACTGTTCTTGGCTTACTGGCTATATAAAGAGGCCGCAGGCTGGATTTGGCCCGAGGGCTGCAGTTAGCCAATCCCTGCACCACATCGCTCGGTTTATTTCCCTCCGAGAGCCTCTCACAGTCTGAAGTCTTATTCTGTTTTCCCCGCCATAATGTGAACTCCATAAGGACTGAGGACTGGGCTGCTTTTTTCTCTGCTGTGCCCTTAGGCCTATGACGGTGCTGGGCAGAGAGTGGCCCCTTAAATATTGGCCAAATGAGCAGATGTTTTATTCTAGTTTCGTCTCTGGGAGGTCATCCGTGAAACCGGAGACCTTGAAGAAGTCATGTTCTGAGATTTTCTTTTTTTTGAGTCGGAGTCTCACTCTATCACCTGAGCCAGAGTGCAATGGTTTGATTTTGGCTCACTGCAACCTCCATCTCCTGGGTTCAAGTGATTCTCTTGCCTCAGCCTCCCTAGTAGCTGGGATTACAGGCACCTGCCACCATGCCTGGCTAACTTATGTATTTGTAGTAGAGACTGGGTTTCACCATGTTGACCAGGCTGGTCTTGAACTCCTGACCTCAAGCTATCTGCCTGCTTTGGCCTCCCAAAGTGCTGGTATTACAGGCATGTGCCACCACACCCAGCCTGCGTTCTGAGTTTCTAATTCCCAGAGCAATGTGGGGATTTGGTTCTTCTATCGCTGTGTGTGGATTTCCTTAGGCCTCCAGGTGGGCTCCTGTGAGCAGGGGTGAGGAACAGCAAACAGCCATGGAGCTGCGGGCTGCCTCTCGCCTCTCACCTGCATCTTTCCACAGCCTCAGGCCCATTCTGCCTATGTTCAAAGAGGGATTTTTCTGTAAAAACGGATCTCATCTTATCAATCTTCTGTTGATAATTTGCTGCCCCAGCTGTTGTACAAACACACATGATAAGTCAAGTTATTTAAAATCAGGTACAGGCACAGGCACTGGCCAATCAGGCAGGTGGCGGCCAGGCCTGCAGCTGTTCTCCACCTGCTTCTCCAACCTTGTCCCAGCCTCTCCCCTGCACCCGGGCTTTTGCCATGACAAATGTTTCCACTTTCTTTGAATGACCCATGACTTTCTTCTTTGTTCATGCCCTTTCTTCCACCTGGAATGTTCTTCCCCAAGCTTTTTTTTTTTTTTTGCCTGGCAAACTCCTATGCATCCTTTGAAGCCCAACTCAAATGTCAGCTCCTCTGTCCCCCAGACACTTAGCTGCCCCCTTTTCTGCACTCCCACAGCTCTTTGAGCCTTCTTGGCCATCACACTTCTGTGAGATTATTGTCACTGATTTGGGTTTGTTTGTCCTGAGGATTTGGTCCTCAATGTCTAGCTGCCAATCGTAATCTATAAATGTTTACAGAATGCAAGGGACGTGGATGGAAAGAGCAATCACGTGGTAGATTTCAGGGAGCAAGCATCTGGGCTCAGTCTGACACCTCCCCTCCCGGGTTTTCACATTTGGCTTCACTGCCATTGCAAGTGGGCATTTTTGTGAGACTCTCACAAGTTGAGAGAATTGGATGGCAGAGCAGGCAGCTGGTCCTTTAAGAACTGGCACCTGTCCTGCCAGTGCCCCAGGCTCACTGTAGCCATCTGGAGGAGGTGGAGCTGTGGGGTGGAGGGCTGAGTCCAAATCTGGAGATGCCACTGGGAGGCAGGGGACTCACTGGGGAGCCACCTTGCCACTATGGGCCTGGCCCCTCCTGTTCCCACTGAAGTGCCCCACTGAGGGTCCCGCTGAGGTCCCTTCCAGAGCGATAGTGTCAGGGACTCCGCAAAAGATGTTTGGTTATCAAATCAGATCTTTCTTTTGGCTGATCAAAAACCACCACCCATTCCTTAAATGCCTCCTTCCCTGGAAGTCTCCTCCAGCTCTGACTCAGAATCCCTCTCTGGGGCCTCCAAGCTCCAAGCCACATTGTGCAAAGGGTATGGCTGTGATCCAGAATAACAGCAGCTGCACCCAGAGTTCGGCTGAGCACGGGCACAGCACTAAGGGCACACCTGGCAATGCGTGCAGCTCGGCACTCACAACAGCCTCCTCGCCCCAGTGTACGGTGTGGCTCAGAGAGGGGAGGTGGCCAGCTGTCAGCTCCCTGGGCCACCCCAGAGGTCACCCGCGAACAGTCCCTGCACACACTGGCAGCTTCCTGTCTCTCTTCTCGAGGGTGTCCTCTGACTGAGGGAGTGTGCCGTCCTCAGTGCTGGTCTGGTCTGAGGTGCCAGGGAGTTGACACCTTGGAGCATGCCCTAAATCCCCAACCGCTGAGGATGGGTGGTAGATAGACACCACAGTCCCACTCCTCAGTGGGACGGCTCGGGGGCATTCCAGCCCATCTCTGAAGGGTTCCCTGTGGGGTGAGCCAGCTACGGTGGAGGACGTGCATGGCTCCCTGCTGTTGACTGCCCCATTCCCCAGCTGTGCTTCTTGGGATCATGTCCCAGGTAAGCCACCTGCACCCACATCCTTGCACCAGGCTTGACTTCTGGGGAACTCAAACTGACCCTTACCTGAGAACCCACAACTGCAGGGGGCGATTCGATTTGAGCCAGGTCAGGCTGTTGCTTAGCCTCTCACATCTTGTTAGTGGCTGGGTCAGGAGAAGCTTGTTGGGTCTAAGTCAGAAGCCCCTGGTTTGCAAGGCACTGGACTTCAGTGTGGCCTGGACTTCAGTAGTGTTTGCTGACTGAAGGTGTTTGCTTTCCAGGAAGCCGGAAGCGGCCTGAGGATACCCCCTGCCTCTGGCTTCAGGTCAGGCTGTTGGCAGAAGGGGGAGAGATGGGGATGGGTGGTGGGGAGGGGACTTGGGGGATGCCATCCCTCGGCCTTGCCTCTGGCCACTCAGGCCGGGTTCTTCTTTCCCAGGCCCACCTTCGGCTCCACCTGGCATTTAGCCACTGCCCTCAGGTTCCACGAACTTGGCCAGGAAAAGTTTCTGTGAAAGGTGTGACCAGCTCAACCTGCTTGGGAGGCCCTGTGCGGATGGGAAGGGGATGTACATCCTGGTCCCTAGCCCGAAGGTCAGAAACTGGCTTGGCAAACTAGATAGGCATCCTTGGAACAGTTGCAAACCACTCGAGGCTGAGGACATTTCTGTTCTAAATTGAGAGACAGAGACTCTCACTGTTGATGGCAGCTCAAGAAGGAGGCTGGAGTAGTCCAGGGTGAATTTCTTGAAGAGAGAAAGATTAGGCTCTGGCAGGAAACGGGATGCCCAAGTGGGGTCTCTGAGGAGAGACTGGGAACCGTTTGCAAAGCAGGAGGTGGGCACACAAGTAAACCCACCTAGGACGGGACAGGACCTCATCACTAGCACAGGGAGTGAAGCTCTTATCACCCTGGCCGGAGGGCGCAGGGGCATCAGAGCTGGTGTAAGTGCCAGAGGCTGCAGCCGAGGATCTCCTGTTTTGAGCTGCTGGCTGGAAGGCGAAGAACCAGCCCCTGCCAATCCGTAGCCCAGATGCCTTCTCCTACCACCCTCCAGCCTCTGGCTGGCACCTTCCACTGGATGAGCTCAACCAGGAACTGAGGCCTGGGGTCACATCAGCCCTGGGGCGCAGAGCTGGGTTAGGGATGTGGGGGAGTCCACAGAAGACATCCAGTCAGTGGGCATCCCGGTGGTCTGGCTTGCATTTTCCCATGGCAAGGTCCGGTACAGACGGCAGCAGCCTGATATTGCAACCATATGACCTCCTGTTTAATCAGAAAATGTGCCAGGCCCAGAACTTGGTGTGTGGCTTTATTTTCAACTGGCTGCCTTCCCTTCTCTAATTCTAAAGCAACCGAACAGCCCCGCATTTGGAATAATTGCTCTGTTCGTGCCATTGCTCATGTTTCCCTGACCTTGAAAGAGCCATTTTCCAGGACCGTTGCTAATGGACCTTCACGCGATTGCAATAAAATATCCCAGTGCTTGGAGGAGAAAGGAGAAGCTGCCTCGAGTGATGCTTCGCTTGCCCCAGTGTCTTCCTATGAAGTCGCAACATGACTCATTCCCAGCCTCCCTACCCAGGCGCCCTGGCTCCTTTTGCTTTGGCCCCTCCAATGCTGCATTTGTAAGTCCTTTGACATTTGTGCAAAACCCACCTCTCCCCATTGAGTAACATGATGGCTCACACCTGACCCTTGTTTCAATGTCTTTTCCTACCAAACACAAAATGCCAAGAACTGAGGGTGAATTGGCCCCGTCAATCTGTGGAGTGGGAAGGATTCTGCCAGTGGATGCATCTAGAATGTTCAGTAGATTTTTGGAGACCTGAAAGATGCCTTTAACTAGGAGGCTGGATCTCCGGGCTCTAAGTGAGATGTGTGTTCCTTCCGCTTGCAGCACACAGCCCCCCCTCGGAGCTCTGCCTGTCCAGATGGCCTGATCCTCACGTCCCCACCTGGCCTGCTGGCTCCCTCCTGGCTGAAGGGTGGAAATGAATCTTTGTACAGAATAAGCCTCTCCAATCCGACCTGGGAATGAGTAACAGCTTAGCTGGTGGCCTTTGGCGTGGGATGACAGCTCTGGATAGCAGCTGGAGGCTTCGTTGGGATGGGGGTGTCTCATTGTGGGGTGCCTGGTGGGAGTCTCTAAGCTGGGTCTTTAGAAGGAGTGAGTGCAGGACATAGAGTTCTTGTGTGGTCTGAGATCTGTGCTTGGGCAGAGAACTGTGTCCAGAGAGTCGGGCCATGAAGTGGGAGCCTCCCGTGAGGGCTGAAGCGTTTCCAGGCAGATCCCTGTTTTCCAATCTGAACTCTAGAAGATCTTGGTTCTCTTCCTGGCTCTGGCCTCTAAATTCTGCTGGGACCCTGGAAGAGTCTCCTTTCTCCTTCAAGTTTCTTATCAGCAATGCCAGGAGTTGGATAAGAACATGAGTCCCTACTGGCTCCGATAGCCCAGCATCACTGTCACCCTGGGATCCCTTTGCTGACCTCCTGGTCCCAGACCAGTAACTGCAGCACCGTGCACCTGAGGCTCCCCAGCTGTTTCCAAGGCTTCCTGTGCCTCAACCCTCATGACCTTGTTACTCCCGGAAATTCTACAGCATGGCAGTGTGGGCTCCTCACTCCCTGGAGGAGCCTCACTCTGTCACTTCCTTAGACCCCTGCCTGAGCCTGTCCCCTTCTGGGGCGCTGGAGTGTATACCTCACCTGAGCTAGCTTTCTGTTTCTGCTGTACAAATTACCACAAACTTAGGGGCTTACAACCCCACGCTGTATTATCTTACAGTTCTGGAGGTCAGAAGTTTGAGATGAGTCTCACTGGCTTAAAACCAGGGTGCTGGCAGGTCTGCCTCCTCCTGGAGACTCTAGGGGTGTATTAGTCTGTTCTCGCGCTGCTAATAAAGACATACCAGAGACTGGGTAATTTATAAAGAAAAAGAGGTTTAATGGACTCTGGATTCCACATGGCTGGGGAGGCCTCACAATTATGGTGGAAGGTGAAGGAAGAGCAAAGGGGTGTCCTACATGGCAACAGGGAGAGAACTTGTGCAGGGGAACTCCCATTTATAAAACCATCAGATCTCGTGAGACTTATTCACTACCACGAGAACAGCCTGGGAAAGGGCCACCCCCATGATTCAATTACCTCCCACCAGGTCCTTCCCACGACTTGTGGGGATTATGGGAGCTACAATTCAAGATCAGATTTGGTTGGGGACACAGCCAATCCATATCAAGGGGAGAACACACTTCCTTGCTTTTCCAACCTCTAGAGGCTGCCTTCATTCCTTGGCTCATGGCCCCTTCCTCCATCTTCAAAGCCAGGGATTGAGTCTCCATTACCCTTCCTGTATTGCATTTCTAACCTACTCTGCCACCTCCTCTGCTTCTAAGGACTCATGGGTTAGGTTGGGCTCATCTGGATAATGCCAAATAATCTCCCCACCTCAAAGCCTTAACTTTCTTCACATCTGCAAGTCCTGTGGTCATGTAAGGAAATCTATTCATGGGTTCCGGGGATTAGGCTGGGGATACTTTTTCGGGGAGCATTCTTCTGCCTACTACCCCACCCAGTCTGAGGCTTGGGGTTTGGGCAGGGCACCATGATAGTTTTCCTCTGGGGTCTCCGCTCAGGTGCTAGAAAGGTAGCTCCTCTCTGGAACCCTTTGTGATTGCAGCAGGCAGAGGTGACTGCCCTGTCCTCTGGCTCCCCCCACCCCCAGCATACTTGTCATGCTTGTGTGACAGTGCCCATGGGTAGGTCTCACCTGTAAATTGGGAACAGGTGGGTAGAGACCTTACCTTCTTCCCCTGGGGTGCCCAGCGTCTGCGGGGTGGCAGATGAGCACAGAGGCTGCTTGAGAACAAGCTCAGAAGCTGTTGGGGAACTGAGGGCTTCTGGGGGACCCAGTGAGAGCAGAGGACCTGTCCAAGCACATCAACATGGACCCTTTTCGTGGGTGCATGGACCGTCTTGGCAACAGTGAAACACAGATTGCTATAGTCCCCATTTCCCAGAAGAAAAATCAGCGGCACGGAGAAGTTAAGGGGATGCCAGGCTCCTGTGGGGAGTTTCAGAGTGGAGTTCAGACTTGGGCTCCTCACCTGCCTCTGCCCCACTCTCCCCCATTCTCACTCATTTATTCCACAAATGGCCTGGTAAGGGCTGAACTGTGTTCCCCTCCCCCACCCCCAAATTCCCGTGTTTTGGTACTAATCCCCAGAACCTCAGAATGTGACTTTATTTGAAAGCAGGGTCACTGCAGATGTGATTAAGATGAGGGCATTCTGCATGAGGGTGAACCTTATACAAAGAAAAAATCTAGACAGAGACGCACGCAGAGAGAAGGCCACAGGAAGGCGAAGGCAGAGATGGGGTGAGCGCCAACATTGCCAGCCCCCTCCAGAGCTAGGAGGGAAGCCTGGAAGGAATTCTCCCCATAGCCCTCAGAAGGAGCCGATCCTGTTGTTATAGGAAAGGGGGCCCGATCCAGATCCCAGGAGAGGGTTCTTGGATCTCTCGCAAGAAAGAATTCAGGGCAAGTCTGTAAAGTGAAAGCAAGTTCATTAGGAAAGTAAAGGAATGAAAGAATGGCTACTCCATAGACAGAGCAGCCCCGAGGGGGGCTGGTTGTCTATTTTTATGGTTATTTCTTAATGATATGCTAACCAAAGGGTAGATTATTCAGGCCTCCCATTTTTAGACCATATACGATAACTTTCTGACGTTGATGGCGTTTGTAAACTGTCATGGCGCTGGTGGGAGTACAGCGGCAAGGACAAACCGAGGTCATCCTCTTGTGGCCATCTTGGCTTGGGTGAGTTTCGGCCAGCTTCTTTAATGCAGCCTGTTTTATCAGCAAGGTCTTTATGACCTGTATCTTGTGCTGACTTCTGCTTCATTCTGTGACTAAGAATGCCTTAACCTCCTGGGAATGCAGCCCAGCAGGTCTCAGTCATATTTTATCTTGCCCCTATTCAAGATGGAGTTACTCTGATTCAAACGCCTCTGCCACTACGACACTCTGATTTTGGATTTCCCATCTCCTGAATGGAGACAATAAATTTCTGTTGCTTAAGCCGCATGGTCAGTGGTCCCTTTCTTACTGCTTCGCTAGAAAACTGCAATGCTGCTCATAAGCCTAGGCCCAGGGGTCTCAAAAGCCCACTGAGCTGGTCCCTCCTGTTCTTCTGGCCTCGTCTCTGTCTGTCTCCTCCCCTCTGTGAGCTCCAGCCACACCCGCCTTCTACATAGTCAGTTTAAACAGCTTTATTGGGGTGTGATGGACTTCAATAAACTACACATAAAGTGCGTAATTTGAATTTTGGCACATGTATACAACCATGTGACTGTCACTGCTGTGAAGATAATGAACAGATCAGTCCCCCAAGTGGTTCCCCATGCCCCTGTGTTCATTGCTGCCCCACCTCCCATCCCAGACAACTATTAGATTAATTTGCATTTTCTAGACTTTTATATAAATGGAAACTTCCAGTAAGGACTTTTTGTTTTGTACAGTGGGCTTTTTCAGTTTCTTGGAACTGCCCCCTCCCATCCATTCACAGGCTTCTGAGAGCCCCGCAGGACCTGAGAACTGGGTGTGGCTCCCTGTCTGTCACCTTCCATTTGTCAGTGATCCTATTGGGCCCCTGGAGCAGATGGCCTTGAACGCTAGTGTGAGGCAAGCGTTGGGGTGGTGAGCCCACCTTGCACTTTGTAGGAATGAATCTGAGTGATGGATTAGAGGAGGGGCAGGGGGCCTGGTGGGGGCCGTGAGGTAGACAGAAGGAGACTTGTCTTAGGGTTCCTCAAGGCCAAGCAGAGGCAAGATCTAGGCCCATGAATGAGGTAGGTGTTCAGTGAGCTGCTGCAGTGTGGAATGGGACAGGAACAGCCCATATTGGGGGAGGTCAGCTGTCACAGCGAGGGGTGCTTGGGGATCCAGGCTTCATGAACCTCACTGGACGTTTCTCACCTTTCTCCTCAGCGTCCCCTTGCCTCTTCTGACAGGTGAGGCACAATTCCAAATTGTGGTGCTACTGAGTGAAGCTGGTGGCATTCATGAGACAGTGAGTCGTTGTACTTTTTTAAATAAATGAAATTAAACATTTCTTTTGCAAAGTACAAAATTTCTTCTGTATGATTTATTGTAACCAGGGGGCATTTTAAAGTATAGGTGCTCAGAAGCTGAAGCACCAGAGTGCTTTCTAAACTAAAATAAGGCACACTTCCTCCCCACGGCTGCTGCTGACCTGTGGCCACAGTCTGGAGAGCCGAGAGCACAAGAAGATCAAGGGGCCAGAGCGGCCGCTTAACAGCCTGAGGCCATGGGTGATAAGTTCCCGAATCAGGCGCACTTCTCACTTAGGGCGGGGGACATCGGCTCCAGATCTCGTTTTAAAGGGGTGCACTTGCTTAGGATAATCAAATGTCCACCTGAAAAGTGCCCCAGAAAGTTTTCCATGAATCTTCATGGGGAGGCCTCGTGGGAAATGTGGCAGGCACAGGTGGCCCAGCTTGGGGACCCGTCAGGATGCTTTTTATGGGTGGAATCACCTGCATCCCTTCCAGATCCCCAAGGCTTGGAGAGAGGATACCCCTTGCCGCAGCTGCTTCTGCCAACTCCCAATGAGAAATGATGCCGCACAGCTGGGGAAGAGATGGGTTTCATGTCTGCCTCCTGCCCTCTTGCTCAGGACCACACCCGGCCCCGTGAAGAGGCACGTGGTGTGCTTTTCCATGCTAGTCTCAGCTTCATGGTGGGGAGAAAATAAAGACACTCTAGGTTTCCACTCATGCTGTGTGTGTGTGCACATGTGTGTGTGCACGTGTGCATGTGTGTTTCCATTTAGGGACTGCGTGAAACTCAAAATGAACTTTCTTGGAATTTCAGTGGAATTTCTTGGCAGGGCCTTACCTTGGGAAGGAGGCCACCCAGAGGCCCGGGGCCAGGGCTGGGAGGGTGGATCTTCCTGTGGTCTCACTGGCTGCTTCTCCCCTTTCTTGGAAGCCCCAAGCGTGCCTTTGCACTTAGATGGACCCTGTCTTCAGGGCCGACTGTAACTTTGTGTGACTTCTGCTGAATTGCTGGAGTGCTTGGGCTGACTCCTACCTGATGATGATGAAGATCCCACTTAGTGAGTGGTTCCTTATGCACAGGCTGAGTGCTCGATACACGGCAGGTCCTTTCACCACACAACAGCCCTTGTGGAAGGTATATTCCTTTCTGCATTTTCCAGATATGGAAGCTGAGGCCCAGAGAGATTGTTCAACAGCCCAGGTCACTCAGCTAGGAATAAAGGGAGTCAGGATTTGAATCCAGACTTTCCAACTCTTAGTGTGGTTGTGGGTCAGAGAGCTTCCTCGATGGCAGCTGGCTTCGGCTTCTTGCTGCCCTATTCCTCCCCAGGTTCCCCCATAGGCCCTTGCTGTTGCCTGGCTTCTAAGTTTCTGCACATGTGCGTCCTTGGGCTGACATGCCCTTCCACCTGGCTAACTCCCACTTGTTCTCAGTACCTGGCTTAGAGACTGCCTCCTCCAGGAAGCTCTCCCTGAGTACCACCACTTCCAAAGTCCAGGTGGGGTACCTGACTGGCACTCCCATGGCATCGGGCCTCTTCCCAGCAGGGTGCTGCCCACTGCTGTTGCGCCGGTGCGCTGCTTGTCTGTCGCCACCAATGCAAGTTTCTCAAGGGTAGGGCCTGCTCCTGCGTTTGGGAATGAGTGTCTGGTTAACTCGCCTTTCACTGCAGTGTCTGGGATGATCCACCCTTTGTTTCTGGTTAGCGATGTGGCCGGCTTGCTGGAGCCCCATCCCTCCTCCCTTCCCTGTGCCTCAGTTTCCTATCTGGAATTTCAGGAGACTCACAGTTCCCCCTTGTAGCACTGTCATAAGGCTTAAAAGAGTGAATCCAGGTAGAGCCTGTAGAATGGCCCTGGCCATGTGTGAGCTGCTGTTACTGTGCTGGGTGCTTTTTATGCCAAGGTGGGGTGGGGAGGCTCGGCCCAGGCTGACCTACTTCTCCTCAGGCACCGCTCTCGTGGTGAATGACTCAGCATTTTGAAATCTGACTTCTTTCTTTAGGAGCCAGATCATTCTATTGCCATACCAAAGATATTTGGCAAGGTTAAATACCAACTATGTGTATGGGGGGTGGCTGGGGCGGGGAACAGGGATACCCGCGGTGCCTGGAATTCAGTGCAACACGCCACTGGAAGTCACACTCCGGCTTCAGATCTGTAGAGCACCGGCTTGCAGCCCCATGAACCTAAAGTGGCCCTGAATGATCCCACAGGGAGGCAAATACAGCTTCCACGTGGGGGACTATAAACTTGCGGAGCTCAGGCCTTTTCCTCCGTTTCCACTGACTCGCTCTTGCGGGCTTTTCCCAGCCCTACTCTGCAGAGGCAAATCCCACCAGAGGCTCTGAGAAGAGGCTTCTGTGGTTACCTAAATGTAGGACAAAATAAAAAATACAAACAAAAAAATTAAAGTAGGACAGCCACTCCTGTATGCTCTCATGGGCAGTCACAAGGCACACCAGCATGTTAAAGGCCCTGAGAAGTCCTGCAAGAAACTGTTTAACTGTTCCCTGATTACTTGACCACTATATTAGTCTGTTCTCAAATTGCTGCAAACCGGAGACTGGGTCATTTATAAGAAAATAGTTTTTTTTTTTTTTTTTTTTAATACGGAGTCTCGCTCTGTCTCCCAAGCTGGAGTGCAGTGGCGTGATCTCGGCTAACTGCAACCTCCGCCTCCTGGGTTCAAGCGATTCTTGCGCCTCAGCCTCCCGAACAGCTGGGATTACAGGTGTACACCACCATGCCCGGCTAATTTTAGTAGTTTTTAGTAGAGATGGTGTTTTATCATGTTGGCCAGTCTGGTCTCAAAATCCTGACCCAAAGTGATCCACCTGCCTCGGCTTCCCAAAGTGTTGGGATGTCAGGTGTGAGCCATCACACTCAGCCAAGAAAAGAGGTTTACTTGGCTTGTGATTCTGCAGCGTGTACAGGAAGTGTGGCAGCATCTGCTTCTGAGAAGGCCTCAGGGAGCTTTTACTCATGGCGAAAGGCAAAATGGGAGCAGGGGTCTTACATGGCGGGAGCACAAGCCAGGGAGAGCGAGGGGAGGTCATGCACCTCTGTAAACAATCACAACTCGTGAGAACTCACCATTATGAGAACAGCACTGAGGGGCTGGTGGTAAACCATTCAGTCAGCCCCTGTGATCCAATCACCTCCCACCAGGCCCCACCCCCAACACTGGGGATTATAATTCAACATGAGATTTGGGCAGGGACACATATTTTTCCAGGTCACAGCCATCAACATCCTGCAGTTCCTGAAGGTACTTTAGGAAACCCCCCTCAAAAGTGGCTGGCAGGTGGTTTCCATTCAAATGGTTAAATCTACTTTTTGAAACTTGAAATCAGTTAAAATCTGTATCAGTGTCCTACAGCTGCTATCAACAAAGTACTCCAAACTGGGTGGCTTAAAACAGCAGAACTTTTTCATCTCACAGTTCTAAGGGCTGCAAGTCCAAAATCGAGGTGTCTGCAGGGCTGTGCTCCCTCTGAACCCTGCAAGGGAGGATCCTTCCTGCTCTGCCAGCTTCTGGAAGTTGTGGGCAGTCCTCGGTGTTTCTTGTGTGTGGAGGCATTGTGCAATCTCTGCCTCTGTCTTCAGCGGGCTGTCTTGCCTCTGTGTCTGTCTTTGTGTCTCTTCTGCTGTTCATATAAAGACACAAATCATATTGGATTAGGGGCCCACCCTACTCCAGTGTGACCTTATCTTAACCTCATTCCACCTGCAATGTCCTTATTTCCAAATAAGACCACTTTTCAAGGTAGTAGAGGTTAAGACATATCTTTTTATGAGACATTCAAACCATAACAAAAACCCATCCGTAGCAGGTGGCTCTGGGTTGGGAGTTACTGTATCCATCCCAGGGGCTTTCTCTACTTTCTAAAACCTGGCAGCGACACCACTGTGTCTAGTGAGTGTTTACTGCACGCCAGTCGCGGTGCTGGCTACGTTACAAGAACCATCTCATGGAATTTTACTGCAGTCCTGAGTGCTGGGGTCTATCATTCTCCCACTTTAAATGGCCCAGCAAGTCAGTGGTGAGTGGGGTTTAGCCCCAGGTCTGTGTGCCTGCACCATCCTGGTTTTAATGCTCTGTGCTGTGTGGCTTCAGATGGATATGAGCAGTCGGACTTCAGAGGAAGTCACCATGCCGCTGTCAGGTGCCTTTTCCACTGACACCTGGAGGGGTCCCTCATGGAACTGGAGTTTCCAGCTGGGGTGGGGCATGAGCTGCTGGAACAGGGAGTCCATATGAACAGGGTGTGCCCATGTCCCAAGTGACTGTCACAGGAGATCTGGACAGTGTTGATGGGAAGGCAGAGCACAAGGCCTGGGAATTAGGGAGGAGAACCAGAGGGACTCTCCAGAGGCTGGAGAATCAGGCAGGAAACCCGGAGCCCAGGGTTCTTGATATGGTCCACAGATGTCACAGATGCTGTTGATTCCTGCCCATCTCACCTGCACACTTACCTTTCCATTGCATGCAGGTGAGTCCTTCCTGGAAGCACCTGCTGCTCTGTTGGGCATGTGCTCTAAGACACTAACAGATGAACGGATGCCTCCAGGATGTTCCTTCTGGGGACCTCCAGGAACAGTCCCCAACCCAGGATGGATGAAATTTGGTGTATAAACCCTCCTTATCCCCTGCCATGTGCCCTTACCCCCAGATTTCTTCCCTTCAAGAGGGCAACTTTAAGGAGTGGTCTGTGCCATCTCCTGGAGGTCCCAGAAGGCCTGGGCCCCCCTTGCCAGGCAATAACCTGCTCCAGAACACACCCTTCCTGCCTCCTTGTTGCAGCTTTATTTCCTGGGAGCTGGAAAACTCCTAAATAAACTCCTGGCACTCACATTCTTGTCTTGGGGTCAGACCCCAGAGGGCTGGCTGGAGCCTGTTCCTCCCTCCTGCTTCAGGCACAGTTGGTCCCAGGGCCTGGGGAAGAGAGGAGTGGGAGCCCATGGGGAAGGGAGGAGAGACTCAGTTTGCCACCAAGGAAGGCTCAGCATTGGAGGTTGTGAGCAACAGAAACTCAACTCGAGTTTTGGTTTAAACCAAAAGGGGAAATACCAGCTCATGCAACTGAAAAGTTCTGACGACGGCACCAGCTTGAGGCGTGGTTGGATCCTAGGGGCTCAAGCAAAGTCATTGCATCTCTTGCCATCTCCCAGCTCTGCTTTCCTTGTGGCTGGCTTCACTCTCAGGCAGAGGGGTTGTTCTCCCCCTGGTGTCCCCTACCCCAGCCCCAGGTTTATATTCAACCTGCTTAGCAACCCCAACAGGAAGACTATGCCTCTTTTCGGATAATTTTAGCACAAGTTCCAGTCCTCACTCTCAAGTGGGATCAGCTCCTAAGGAGTGAACCCTGGAGTCTGAGAAGGGAGCATTGTCTCCTCCTGAAAGATGGGCTTTGTCACCTGCGGAAAAGGGCATGAGAGGTTAAAGCAGCTGATGAGGATGGGCATGTTGGGTTGACAAGAGCCAGAGGAGCACAGGACAATCAAGAGAGGAAGGCACAAGCCACAGGCGGAGGGCAGGGAAAGGCGCAGAGGGCTTTCTTGTGGAGCTCAGACTGTCAGATGCCTGCCCTGATGCTCTGTTATGAGAAGTCAAAGAGTTTATTAAAATTAAGGGGGTAAAAAGGGTTTGCTTTGTTTTGGGGTTTGTTTTACAACTTTTAATTTTGAAATAATTTTACCCAAGAGTTTCAAAGATTATGCAGAGAGTTCCTATTCACCCCCGCCCAGTCTCATGTTACTGTCTTACATAGCACACTGCATTTATCCAAACTCAGAAATGAGCATTGGTGCATCATCACTATGAAATGGCTGCAGACTTGGTGCACCTTCCTCCAGTTTTCCCCACTGATGTCCACGTCTGTTCCAGGAGCTAATCTAGGATCCCTCATTGCTTTTAGTTGTCATGTCTCCTCTCCTCTCCTCTCCTTTTTCCTTTCTCTCTGTCTCTCTCTCTCCCTTTCTCTCTTTCTTTCGATGCTGGGAGTGCAGTGGTGCAGTTTGGCTCACTGCAGCCTCAGCCTCCTGGCCTCAAGCAATCCTTCCATCTCAGCCTCCCAAAGTGCTGGGATTATAGGTGTGAGCCACCACACCTGGTCCTTGTTTCTTAGTTTCCTCTAGCCTGTGATAGTTTCTCCATCTTCCCTTGCCTTTCATTACCTGGATACTTCTGAAGAGGAGCAGTCAGGTGTTGAATAGAATGTTTCTCAGTTTGGGTTAACCTGATGTTTCCTCATATGTAGACTGAGGATTGGATTTGGGGAAGAAGCTCACAGAGGGGAAGTGTCTTCAGTGCATCATATCATGGGAGTGCGAGATATCAACATGCCTTATCACTAGAGATGTTAACCAGGTGCTCATTTGGTTCAGGGGCTGCCTGCCAGCTTTCTCTGCTGTGAATGTTTTCTCCTTCCATACTCTATTTGGAATGCTGGGGTGTGGATGAGTTTTGCCCTCCCTAGGAAGGGAGTAGCCAACATTCTCTCTGCCCTCCCCAGTTCTTGCTCTTCTCAGGAATGGGGCTCCAGTTACATCTGCTGCCAGGTATTGGAGCAGACACTAGCCTTGTGTTCTCTGTCACTTTCTGGGAAGGCCGGCTGTGGCTTCTTGGCAATGAGGGGCTCTGAATCTCAGCTCCATCCTTTTCCATGATGGGGAGATGGGCTGCACTCTCTGCCCTTTAACAGAACTGGTGTGTTTCAAATGCAGCTGGTTGGGGCTTGAGCTGTGCACATCTGGCTTCTAACAGGAAAACTTGGCCCAAAGCCAGATGTGGTCTCTCCCCAACTTCTTAGCAAAAGTTTGTGTTTTCTCAGTAATGAAGAGGGTTTGCTCAAGGAGCTGGGAATAACAGAGTTACCTAGGAGGGCAGCTGTTGGCCTCTCACTTGCTAGGAGAAGATGGATGTCTCTATTGAAATGAAGGGGTAGTGTAGGTGGGGGTACCCAGTAGAAGGGTCACAGTTGAGGGACAGAGATCAGGGCCCATGACACTAACCCTGGCCCAACTTGGAAGCCATTTGTGACAGCCTGTTTGTCAGGTCATCCACTGACCTGTGGCTGCTCTGGAAGCGACACAATTTGCAGATTCATTCAGGTCTTGTTTGCAGTTATGTTTGGAGGATAACCAATTGTTAGGGTGAGTAAGACTCTGTGCTTTTAGAAGCAGCACAGCCTGTTACAATCACTGTGGTTGATGACCCTGAAAAATTGGAGGTTTGTGCAATTCAAACCTCTTATGGAATTCAGTCACTTTAGTTCATATCGGCATTGAAGGACAGGCTGAGGAGAGAGCACTGGATTTGGGTTTGGGGTCAGCTCAGGGAAGTTCAGGCCTTGGCTGCACCCTTTATTAGTCTAGCGTGACCTCGAGCAAGCCACATGACCTCCTGAGCCTCACGTCTCCTCTGAGAAAAGGGGTAACAATAGTGCAGCCACACAGCCCTGCAGCTCAAGTACGTTTGACTTTGAGGTAGGAAATTAACAAAAAATTACGCATGAAGGATATTTTCTGTTTGCTGGAAGAAAGAGAAACAAGGCTTGTTTTGAGGTGTGCTGGGGGTGGAGATGCACACTGGGAGGGGTATGCTGCCTGTCTCTCCAGCCCTTGGATCGAACAACTGGTTTTGAGCCCTTCTAGAAGTGAGAAACGCAAATAGCTGCTTTGGTAAAACACTGTGATATTTAGGGCTTAGGCACCTGCTTGGAGGACTATGTGTGGCCCTATGCCACTGGAGCCTGGATACAGAGGGGCCAAGAGAGCAAGGGCTGGCTGGCACCTGGTAGGTTCTGTGCACTGGGCACATTGAGAGACCGTGTCTTGAGCACCATCACCAGGGGCAGGTGAAGCCTTTGCCCGAGTGACCTGTGGGCTGCAGTGAGGAGGCCAGAGTGGAGAAAGGTGACAGACTGTGCCTAAGCCCATGGGAGATGCAAGAGGTTTGAGGTGAGGCTGAGACCCCAAGGGCGGTGTCAGGACACTGAGACCATCCCCATCTGCAGGGCAGCCAAGGATGCTTGGGCAGCTCTATGACCTGCCTTGTTAGGTTGGGGGTCAATGACAGCATCTGTGAGAAGGCATTCCGACCACTCAAAGGTGCCATGACAACCTCCAGTGCACCCCACTCAGCCTCCTCTTCGTGACTCTGAGCCTCAGTTTTCCCATGTGTAAAATGATGACTTCCTTCACCCAGGGTTGTTATGAGAATCGAATGGTAAATATTATTTCCTCGTAGAGATGAAATGACATGTGCAAAGTAACACAGCCAAGAGCGTGGGTGGCGGCTCCTGACTGACCTTGTCCTATTCGAGGTTGCATTCCTGCATAGCCAGGGCTCAGTAAAGGTGGCTGAAGGAATAAGCAAACACTTTTTCCATCATTCTACACTATCTCATTAGCGCTCAAAAGTACCAGTTGGTGAAGTCCTGTTATGAACACACTGCCATGGAAATAGAAGACAGAACTTGAACTGTGAGCAATGAGTAGCTACTGGTCATTGAGGGCTGGCCGTCACAGCTCTTGGGTATTGCTTCCTTTGATCTTTGCAATGTTGCTATGAAGTGGGACCTATTACTCTCATTCCCATAGGATAGACAAGGACACTGGGTCTTGGAGAGGCTAGGTAATTTGTCCATAAGGAGGTTAGAGGCAAAGCTAGGATGTGAACCAGGTCGTTTACTTCAGAGCTCAAACTCTCCAACCCTTCATTTTGCGGTTGCTAGGAGCATGGAAGCTGGGCCAGTCAACCAGTGGGTGGACCGTGCCTAGCCCTCACCTCTGGTTAACCAGCCAGGACCCCCACTGCACCACACTGCTAAAGAGCAGTTTCCAGGAGGCAGCTGCCAGGATACACCAGGCCCTAGGCTTCCTCCAGGAATTGCATTAGGGGATTGAGAGGCAGAGATTGTTTCAGACTAGCTATTGGAGCCAACGATTATTATTTTTTTGTACAATGGGAAAAATTTTCCTCTCCTTCTTTGCTCCCCTGCTAAAAGCCTCAATTGAATAAGTAAGAGAAACAGCAGCATGTGTTATTTGAAAACTGTTCAGTGCAATTACTGCTGCAGATTTTACTGAATTTGAAAATGATAGATGGCGAATCTTAATTTCCCAAGCTCTCCATCCCGGCAAGCAGTTTGTTAAAGACTAGCAGTGCGGCTAATCGCTGGTGCATAATGCCCATGAATACACGGTTTTCCTTTTTATATAACACATTATGCTAATCACCCTGTATTCCATTTTTCAATAAAAGGTCAGCAGAGCACTGTTTGTTCAGAATGTGCAATTTAAACTTCATGTCTGTCATTAGAGATAATCTAGGTTTGCTGTATCGAGTGGGGTTGTCATAGAAACCAGACCCACAAGCTCTGTTTACGGCCTTTGGAGAATAAACACTTTGCATTTATTTCTCTGGAAAGGGGAAAAAAACACCCCAAAATCATTGCACAATTAAGTAAGGTTTGAAAACAAAGCAGTCATAGCCCAGAAGAAGGAGCTGTATCATTCATCAAAAATCAATAACTGTCACACAGTTGGTATACGGGGCGTTCAAGCAGGTGACTGACGGAAGTGATCAAATATTTCCCCTGGGAAAAGCAAGTAAGGGAGAGAGGATGTGTTATTATGCCAAGTGAAGAATTAATTTAAGAATGCTAATGGGCTTTATCTAAGCTATTATACCCTTGAAAAATATTTTGTGTAAATTGCGTTGAGTGTCTGATTAGGCTTTTCATGCCGTGTGTTTGGACATTCATTGTGAGCCCCATAGAACCCAGATGATTTCCATATTATGGTTTCTCTCATCTTCCTCTGTCATCAATGAGAACTTTCCCTGGAAGCAGGGTCCTGGACTTCAGCATTACAAGATCCTGCCTGAGTAGCATGACCAAATTTATCAAATAAAAAATACAGGTCGCCCGATTAAATTAGAATATTTTTTAATGTAAGTACGTGCCAAATTTTGCATGAGAGACCATGTCTTGAGCACCATCTTATACTGAAATTAGCCATTGATGATCTGGAATTCTGATGTGCCCGAGCCCTGTATTTATTCTGTCACTCTGTAGCTGAAGGGTCTGGGGAGATGGGAGGTAATTCTCCAACCTGTCCTGCCAGCCTCTGGCTTGCGTTTCCTTTAATGGGGGACTGAAGTGTGTGCACAGGATGTGTGTGCATGACTAATCCTGGTAAGTCACAGTGTAACTGTGGCTCTAATTTGCTGAAAGCACCCACAAAATCAAATTCAAAAAAGTTTTCACTTGGAAATGGCCAAACACCCACCTGGCATGGCCACTGCATGGGGGAAAGCTTTTGTTTCCATTTTTTCCCCCCACTGAAAGAGGGTTTGAATCCCCTTCTAGGGAAAGAACTCCCCATCCCCAGTTCTTTGGGGAGCTGGGCCAGAGGAAAGGCCTGAGGCTTATCTGTGTGGTTTGATGTTCAATCCAGAGCCAAAAAGGTGGCGTTCTGTGAACTTTGACCCTGGCTGAGGGCAACCTTGCTGTTGTAATCTCTACTGTAACACAATTCACAGAAATCTGGTAATTGGCAGAAGATGCATTCATGAGACAACTTGATGGGATTCAGGTTGATGGAGCTAGGTAAATACTGACGCACACATTCAGTTCAACATGTGGAAATTCAGCATTCGGGGCCCTGAGTCAAGTGTCTTGGGTGAACCAAAGCCAGAGGATGGTCAGTCCTCAAGGATGGCTTTGCCAGTTGGTAGAGTTGAGCACAGATGTCATCCTAAAACCAGCAGAGGCCGAGACGAAATGCATGGGAACGGAAAGAAAGAAGACATGAATTTCATCTGGGGAGTCTGGGATGTTTTCTTGGAGGAGGGAGATTCTCAGCTCATCTTTGAGGTGGCTGTGAATTTAATTAGACTAGCTAAGATTAGAAAAGCTGCCTGGAGGCCGAGACCTAGGCCTGTCTGGAGCTGGACTTAGCAGAAGCTTCCCTTCAGTTAAAATCAGAGAAGTGGGAAGTTCAACTCCACCCTGGGCAAGAAAGCAGAATGGTTAAGAATGGGCTCTGGGTCTGGCGTGGTGGCTCATGCCTGTAATCCCAGCACTTAGGGAGGCCGAGGCAGGCAGATCATCTGAGGTCAGGAGTTCAAGACCAGCCTGGCCAACATGGCGAAACCCCGTCTCTACTAAAAATACAAAAATTAGCTGGGTATGGTGGCACACGCCTGTAATTCCAGTTACTTGGGAGGATGAGGCAGAAGAATCACTTGAACCTGGGAGGCAGAGGTTGCAGTGAGCCAAGATTGTGCCACTGCACTCCAGCCTGGGTGACAGAGAGAGATTCCATCTCAAAAAAGAAAAAGGGCTTTGGAGTAGAGAAGGCTTAGACTGGCATTCCTGCTCTGGTGGTCACCAGTGTGACCTGGGGAGCCATGCCACCTCTTTGGGCCTCAGTTTCCTCCCCTGTATAATGTGGATATTGGTTGTATTTTGCCTTATAAGGTGGTTGTGAGAATTACAAGAGATAATGTAATTAAGTTCTTAGCCCAGTACCTGGCATGCCCTGGGCTTGAAAAGTTGTGTCCTCATTATTTCTTTATTGCTTTAAATCCCTTGGATTCTGATCCTGCCTCCAAGCCTTTGTCCAACGTGAGCTAAATGCCAGAAGTGCCGCTCCTTGCCAGCTGCCACCCCTGCCACTCCTGCCACTCCTGCCTCCTCTGCTGTGGCTTGTCTGCACCCTGCAGCCTCTGCCCCACTCCTGAGCTGATCCTGGCAGGGGGCTGCAAGTCCTTGGACTGGCCCTCAGGTCTTAGCTCTTGTCACTGCTCCAGATCCAGGTCCTAGCTTTCTGCACCGACTGCAGTGGGTCCTTGCACAGCTCTGCCCTGTGCCCTGGGCCCTGTTCTTTGGCTGCTGGTTTTGCTCTGTGTTCTCTGCCAACCCCTTGTTGTCTCTCTCTTTGGGACTGGAGTCCTTCTTCAAGGAAGGATGAAGGATTAGAGCTGGATTTGCAGAGGGAGGAGTGGGAGGCCTTCCAGGTGGGAGAAGCAGTTGAGCAAAGGTAAAGAGATACAAAAGCGGGTGGCAGGTTTGGGAAATGGCAAATAGTTCAGAATGAGGGAATCTAAGATGCTTGTGCAGAGAGATAGGGGATAAGGCAGAGAGGCAGATGAGAGAGAAGGGAAAAGGCAGCCAGGCCATGGAGGACATTTCTCAGGGACATGCAGTCCTGCCCTCCTCTTCCATGTAGTTCTTTTTTTTTTTTTTTTTTTTTTTTTTTTGAGATGGAGTTTTGCTCTCTTGCCCAGGACAGACTGCAGTGGCGTGATCTCGGCTCATAGCAACCTCTGCCTCCTGGGTTCAAGCGATTCTCCTGCCTCAGCCCCATGAGGAGCTGGGATTATAGCACCACCACACCTGGTCTATTTTTGTGTTTTTAATATAGACGGTGTTTCATCATGTTGGCCAGGCTGGTCTCGAACTCCTGACCTTAGATAATCTGCCTGCCTTGGCCTCCCAAAATGCTGGGATTACAGGTGTGAACCACCACGCTCAGCCTCATACAGTTCTTGTGAGGTTGTCATCATGGTGACCCACACTCCTGAGGCCAGCATGTTCAACCAAACCTTGTGATCCTCTTGTTCACAGGCTGAGCATGGGGTGCCAGCAGAAGTAATTGGTGCTCCCTGAGGTTGCTATGTAGACACAGAGAGAAATTCTCTTTCCAATGATTTCACTAAATGTATCAGTTATTTACTGCCACAATAATGGTGTGTGACGAGCAACTGCAAAACCTCAGTGACATACCACAATGAACGTTTATTTAGCTCCCAAGTCTGTGTGGCTTGGTGGGGCTTGGCTGGGCTCATTCACAAGGCTGAACATTGGCTGTGTGTCTGCTGATCTGCACTGGCTGTGGCTGGTTTGGCTGGGATAGCTCAGTGCAGCCCCACGTGCATCATCCCCATTGGGCTGGCCCAGCATGTCCTAATGGAGCAAGTGGAAATGCACAAGTGCTTTTTCAAGTCTCTCTTGCTAACATCCCATTGGCCAAAGCAAGTCACATGACCAAACTCAGACTCAAGGAATGGGGAAATAGACTCCACCTCCTCAGTAAGAGGAACTGCAAAGTCACATAGACAAGGCATGGCTTTAGGAGGGTTGAAAGATTGGGGAGATGAAGGCAGTTTACTCTGTCACACTACCCTGGGCTAGGAGGATGTGATTCAAGGGCAGCTGCTGGCTGTTTTGCCTCCCACAGGGAGACAACATACCAGGGAATGAAACCAGGCAAAAAGAGGATGAGCTACGTAGTGGGGAACAAGCCAGAGACCTGATCCAGCTTTACCTGCAGTCTCATTCCCCTTGGGCTTCTATGAATTAGCGGGTTCCCTTTTTGATTCAGTTTGTATGAATTGGGTTCTTGCCAGTTGCAATGGAAAAATGCCTAACTAACATTGCTCTGAATGCCAGGCAAAGGCATTTGGATGTTAAAAATGCTTGGGGAGAGAACCAGTATAATCTAACTCCCTGTCTGAGGAATATAACTAGGGGTAGGGTGAAAATTATGAAACCCTCTTAGTAGTTCAAATGCAAGAATGATGAATGATTAGACCCGAATTAGGAGGGGCAGGGCAGTGAAGGGGAGAGGAGTTGACACAGGTAATACTTTGCAGAGAGGATTCATGGGATTTGCTGGCTGGGTGTGAGGTATAATGAGGGAGTGAAATAAAATAGAAGTGGGCTTTTTCACCTGGAAGTTGGGGTGGAGGTTTCGGTGGTTTGCTGGTGAACTGGCTTTCCCAAAACACAAAGCCCCTGATTGTAGTGTTTGCCAATTTCTGTGACATAAATACTGCCACCATGGCAGATTTCAAGGGACCAAGAGTTTAGCAATCAGCAGGGAAAATTCCTGAATATTTCATAGTCAACTCTTGGGAGCCAGCACAACCCGCCTCAGCACACCAGTGGTCCAAAGCGGTGGCATTTCACACAATAAGGAATGGAGCTGGATTTTAGACACCTTAAGTTGGAGTTGCTTGCAGGTCCTGCAAATGAAGATGTCCGAAGGATGTTGGAAATATGGCTCTGGGACTCAGGTTCAGTCTACGTAGAGTTGTTGGGGAGGCACCAGCATTGTTTTTGGAGAAAATAATGAGGAGATAATGATGACATGGCATAACTGTCCTTTGACTCTACCTAGGGTGAGGATGACTTGCAGGCCTCATCTGGCTCCCAGGTTGATTTTGTTGGCTCAAGTGGTATTTCTAAAAATTAAAGTTTATTGCTCTATTACTTTCCTGGGGCTACTGTAACAAATTACCACAAGCTGGATGGCTTGAAACACAGAAATATACTCTCTCATAGTTCTGGAAGCCAGACATCCGAGAACCTGAAAGCAAGGTGTCGATTCCTTCTGATTCCAGCAGGGGTGGTTCCTTCTGGAGGCTCTGAGAGACCACCCCATGCCTCTCTCCTGGCTTGTGGTGGCTGCTGGCATCCTCGGGCTCCTTGGCTTGTGCATGCATTGATCTCATCTCGATCTTTACCTTAATTAGTTTGGCAAGAACTCTATCTCCAAATAAGGTCACTTTCTGAATTTCCAAGTGGACACGAATTTTTGGAGGACACTGTTCAGCCCACTATAGTTGCTGGTGGTTACAACTTGATGGATTTCACAAAAAAACAGAGATTCCTAACCTCTCTTGAACAATGCATATGGCGCATGGGCCTGCAATCACCTGGGGTGGAAAGGCAGCTGCCCCCTTTCCCTGGGTACTTCACTCAGTTCTTTACCTGCCCAGCCCCTGCCTTAGTTCAGGTGGAGCCAAATTGGGGATCTCGGAGAGGCTGGAATCTGCCTCCTGCTCTTTCATCTTCCCAATGCCTCCTTAGCAACAGACATTTATTTATTCTGTTCACAAGCCACTGTTTAACAGTATTTATTTCCAGAGTCAGAAATATTTGATTCCAATTAGGAACACCAAATTGAAAGCCAGGCAGCGTCAAAGATGCAGGTCAGGCAATAGTTGAGAGCCCTGTGACACAGGAGAGGGAGGGAGAACGCACGTTCCTGGAGGGAAGCGGTGCAAGCTGTGCAACTGCCGCCCCATCCCTGTTATGCTCCTGCCACCCCGATCCCCATGTGCTATAGATTGGTAACTCAGTCTTAGCTGACCTGAGTTTCCCCCCTGTGCAATGGGTATAATAACACTTCCTTTCAGTGCCGTGAGGGCTTGAAATACTGCATATGAAGTGGCTAGCACAGTCCTGATGTGTAGTAGAGACTTAATACGTGTATGGTCCACAAATGGTGAGCGAGTTAGTGGTTGGAACTTTGTATCACTCCCAGCTGAAACAGGATATACAGTTCAGATGCAAATAACATTCCCCCTGCCACACTGATGCAATCAGAAAAGCAGGTGATGGAATGTTCCCAGGTCTTCCCTGGCCCTGCTGTCGAATAAATGATGCATTTTTCAGTCAAAAGGAAATTTACTCCAAGATGAAGAAGTGGTAATTCCAAATGTAGTAATAATGACAGACATAAAAATTTCAGATCCCAACAGATACGAAATTTATCTAATTAGGGAACAAAATATGATGTTTTTCAAGCATCTAGGATAGCATTTCTAATTGGATGTGTTCTAAAAGAAGTTAATAGATGCTCTATGAAAACAGGGTTCCTGGTTACATAATTTGGGAAAATATTCAAGTATGAATGTTGTCTTTACTGTGGGACTTTTCAGAGCCTTTAATATGTTTTTTTTTTTTTTTTTTGGTATAGATGGGGTTTCACTATATTGGCCAGACTGGTCTCAAACTCCTGACCTCATGATCCACCTGCCTCAGCCTCCCAAAGTGCTGGGAATATACCTTCTCTTTAGTGTATAAAAATAAGAGGCAAACGTATATAAACTTAAATTATACTTAGTAACATTCTTTCAGTATTCTATCTTTTTTTAAATGATCTATGTTTCTAATAAATATCCATTAATTAATGTAGTGTTAGTCCAAGGTTTTTTTATTTTTATTTATTTATTTTTTATTGTAATTTAGGTTTTGGGGTACATGTGAAGAACATGCAAGATTGGTACATAGGTACACACATGGCAGTGTGATTTGCTGCCTTCCTCCCCTTCACCTATATGTGGCATTTCTCCCCATGCTATCTCTCCCCAACTCCCCACCCCCCACTGTCGCCTCCCCTATTTCCGCCCAACAGACCCCAGTGTGTGACGCTCCCCTCCCTGTGTCCATGTGTTCTCACTGTTCAACACCCACCTATGAGTGAGAACATGCGGTATTTGATTTTCTGTTCTTGTGTCAGTTTGCTGAGAATGATGGTTTCCAGGTTCATCCATGTCCCTACAAAGGACACGAACTCATTGTTTTTGATGGCTGCATAATATTCCATGGTGTATATGTGCCACATTTTCCCTGTCCAGTCTATCATCGATGGGCATTTAGGTTGGTTTCAGGTCTTTGCTATTGTAAACAGTGCTGCAATGAACATTTGTGTGCATGTGTCCTTATGGTAGAACGATTTATAATCCTTTGGATATATACCCAGTAATGGGATTGCTGGGTCAAATGGAATTTCTATTTCTAGGTCCTTGAGGAATCACCACACTGTTTTCCACAGTGGTTGAACTAATTTACACTCCCACCAACAGTGTAAAAGTGTTCCTATTTCTCCACATCCTCTCCAGCATCTGTTGTCTCCAGATTTTTTAATGATCGCCATTCTAACTGGCATGAGGTGGTATCTCAATGTAGTTTTGATTTGCATTTCTCTAATGACCAGTGACGATGAGCATTTTTTCATATGTTTGTTGGCCTCATGTATGTCTTCTTTTGTAAAGTATCTGTTCATATCCTTCGCCCACTTTTGAATGGGCTTGTTTGTTTTTTTCTTGTAAATCTGCTTTAGTTCATGGTAAATTCTCGGCAACCAACAGAATGGGAAAAAAATTTTGCAGTTTACCCATCTGACAAAGGGCGGATATCCAGAATTTACCACGAACTAAAGCAGATTTACAAGAGCCTTTAATATGTTAATGTACAGTGTGAATTTCCTAGATGGAGGTAGAACATGGAGTCTTTTACACATATATTTGGCCATAAGAACCCTCCCATGGCTTTTATGGGGGGAACCAACATTGCATGAGTGCTGCACTGAGTAACACACCATGACTGTTGATGAATACGGTCCCCTACCAAAGGCCGGACATTCTTGTAGGTTTCAGGGGGGCTCTGGATAAGACTGTCAGACTGCATAGTCTTGTGATTTTGGTTATTAAATGACAGGCTGACCAAGGCATTTGGTATGGAAGGCAAGACAGTAGGCATTGTGCCTGTCTGGGAGATGTCACCTGACTTAAGGGAAATGGTGGGAGTCCTGCGGGCAGCCCAGGGACTGCCTGGAGAGGAGGGGTTGGGAGAGCCCCAGGAAGGCGGAGCTGCCCATTCAGGCTCTCATCTCCCTCTACTTCCAGGTCCTCCAGGGCCAAATCTGATCTGCAGAGGAGCTTCCATCAGCACTTTGCCAGGTGCTTAAGCTCAGTGGGGCTCCTGGGGCCTGGGGCTGGGGGTTGCCTGTTTCTGGAGCCATCACCTTTAATCTCCTTATCTCTCTGCCACCAAAACCCACTGGCTAACTCTGCTCAACAACCACTCTCCCACCCAGACCCAAGTACTCAGGAAAAACTCATCATCTTTTTTTTTTTTTTTTTTTTTAAGAGAAAGAGAGAGAGAGAATAGGAAGGAGGAAAAAGGAAGAGAAAGAGAGAGAGAGAATGGGGAGGAGGGAGAAGGAAAAGAAAGAGGGAGAGAGAATGGAAGTATTGCTTTCTTGCCCAGGCTAGAATGCAATTTAGTAATGGGTATTGAAAACCTCTTTTATACTGATAATTATACTTAATGATGTAGTCAGGAAGGAATAAGGGAAGAAGATAACAAACAAACAGCCAACCAATATTTCATTTAAACCTATGAAATGCTATGCGATTACTGAGGAGTGATTTACTTCCAATTATATAGTCACCTTTGGAATAGGTGTGAGGTGGTAATGTATGTTTTGTGTATTTGAAGTGGAGAGTTCTATAAATGTTTATTAAGTTTACTTGTTCCGGGTCCGAGTTCAAGTTCTGAATATCCTTGTTAATTTTCTATCTCGTTGATCTATAGAATCGTTAGCTCTTCTTGTTGCATTGATCCTTTTGCCATTATGTAATGTCATTCCTCGCCTCTTTTGATCTTTGTTGCTTTAAAGTCTACTTTATCAGAGGTGAGAATTGCATCTCCTGCTTTTTGTTTATTAGTTTATTTTTACTCTCTGTTTGATTGGTAAATCTTCCTCCTTCTCTCTGAGTCTTTGTGTATTGTTGCATGTAAGATGGGCCCGGATGCAGCATACCGATGGGTTTTGGCTTTTTATCCAATTAAAATATATATAAGTTTAATACCGGCGTTTGATGCTAGCTGGCTGTTTTGCCCATTAGTTGATGTAAATTTTTTATTGTGTTAAAGTTCTTTGCTTTTTGATATATTTTTGGAAAGGCTGATATTGGTTGTTCCTTTATATGTATAGTGCTTCTTTCAGAAGCTCTTGTAAAGCAGGCCTGGTGGTGGTGAACTCTCTAAGTACTTGTTTGTTCGCAAAAGATTTAATTTTTCCTTCGCTCATAAAGCTTAGTTTGGCTGGATAGGAAATTCTGGGTTGAAAGTTCTTTTCTTTAAGGATGTTAAATATTGGTCCCCACTCTTTTCTGGCTTGTAGGGTTTCTGCTGAGAGATCTGCTGTAAGTCTGATAGGTTTCCCTTTATGGGTAACCTGACCTTTCTCTCTGGCTGCCCTTAGTATTTTCTCCTTCATTTCAACCCTAATAAATCTGGCGATTATGTGCCTTGGGGTTGGTCTTCTTGAAGAATATCTTTGTGGTGTTCTCTGTATTACCTGGAGTTGAATATTACCCTGCCTTGCCAGGTTGGGAAAATTTTCCTGAATGATATCCTGAAGAGTATTTTCCAACTTGGATTCATTCTCTTCATCACATTCAGGTACACCTATCAAACGTAAATTAGGTCTTTTCACATAGTCCCATATTTCCTGGAGACTTTGCTCATTCCTTTTCATCCTTTTTTCTGCATTCTTGTCTTCTCGTTTCATTTCACTGAGCTGGTCCTCGACTTCTGATATCCTTCCTTCTGCTTGATCAATTCGACTGTTTAAACTTGTGCATGCTTCACGAAGTTCTCATGTTGTGTTTTTCAGCTCCATCAATTCACTTATATTCTTCTCTAAATTGTCCATTCTCGTTAACATTTCGTCAAACCTTTTTTCAAGGTTCTTAGTTTCTTTGCATTGGGTTAGAACAAGTTCTTTTAATTCACAGAAGTTTCTTATCACCCACGTTTTGAAACCTGCTTCTGTTATTGGAACACCCGTGTAATCTATTAAGCCTTGTTCCGTTACTGATGAGGAATTGCAATCCCCTGTAGAGGGAGAGGCATTCTGATTTTGAGTATTCTCTACCTTTTTATGCTGGTTTCTTCCCTTCATTATATATTTGTCCGTCTGTCGTCTTTATAATTACCGACTTTCTAACTGGGTCTCTGACGTCCAACTTGTTGATTCCCTGCGCCGAAATCTGAGCAATCCACTGAGCCGGCCAAAACAGCGGTGTTAAGATTGATGGTGCTTTTCTGCCCGGGAATCTCCGGACTCTGCACCAAGAACTGGCGTGCTAAGGCACCAGCAAAACCACCACGCCGGCCACAAGAGTCGCCCTGGCGACCTGTGGTGCTCCTCCACTGGGAATCTCCTGGTCCATGAGCTACAAATATTCGTCTGAAAGTGTGGCGTCCTCTTGTTCTTTGCCCTTTCACTGGGAGGTACGTGCCCGAGCTGCTAATCATCAGCCATCTTGGATCTCTCTCCCCCTTTTTTTTTTTTTAAGACAGAGTCTCGCTCTGTCACCCAGGCAGGAGTGCAGTGGTGTGATCTTGTCTCATTGCAACTTCCACCTTCCAGGTTCAAGAGGTTCTCCTGCCTCAGCCTTCCAAGTAGCTGGTACTACAGGCATGTGCCACCACACCTGGCTAATTTTTATATTTTTAGTAGAGATGGGGTTTCACCATGTCGCCCAGGCTTGTCTTGAACTCTGACCTCAAGTGATCCACCCACCTTGGCTTCCCAAAGTGCTGGGATTACAGGCGTGAGCCACTGTGCCTGGCCCTCACTAGCTTTAAACCCCTTTACCTATAAGACCCTTTACCTCTTGACAATTTAGTCACATGACTCTCCCAGCTGCAAGGGGGCAAGGGAGGTAAGTCTTCTAGCTGGGTGTTCTTGAGCACACCTGAACATCAGGCTGTCTTCTGAAGGAAGAAGTGAAAAATGGAGACAGGGTACTGAGAAGTCACCAGCAGTCAGTCACAATGCCCCTTACTTTACTTTGGACAAGATACCTTTTCTTTCTTTTTTGAAAATATGAAAGCCCATCATACTCACGGATACAAATTTGTAAAATATTGACAATTTTCAAAAGAGCAATGGCCACTAATTCCACTTCCTAGAGATAAACATTATTAGCACAGTAGACAAAAGTTTTCCACTCCCCAATATTGAGGATATATATATATATATAATTATTATTATTATTTTTTTGAGACAGAATCTTGCTCTGTCGCTCAGGCTGGAGTGCAGTGGCACAATCTCGTCTCACCTGCAACCTCCCCCTCCAGGGTTCAAGTGATTCTCCTGCCTCACCTCCTGAGTAGCTTGGACTACAGGCATGCACAACCATGCCCAGCTAATTTTTGTATTTTTAGTAGAGACGGGGTTTCACCATGTTGGCCAGGATGGTCTTGATCTCTTGACCTCATGATCCGCCCACATCAGCCTCCCAAAGTGCTGGGATTACAGGTGTGAGCCACTGTGCCTGTCCGAGGTTATATCTTAAATTTGGTTTTATATCCTACTTTTTCAGTGTATATTTCTGCATGCCATTGAAAATTCTTCATAAATATTTTTAATGATGACATAAGATTCTGTCATATAGCTATAATTATATGTACCATAATTTACTTAGTCATTCATCTCTGATGAATATTTAAATTGTTAACAATTTTTCATTATTAACAATAAAGAAAATTTCCTGGGCTTTGACCTCATTTTGGATTATTTCCTCAGGTTTGGTTCCTGGCAGTGAAACTACTGGTTCACAAGAGCTGAAATATTAACATTTCTTGATATACAATGATGAATTGCTTGTCTGAAAGTAGACTCTTCACTCTATCCTGGAGTAAAAAGAAATAAGAGATTTAAAAAACATAATGGGCTAGATGCAGTGGCTCATGCCTGTAATCCCAGCACTTTGGGAGTCTGAAACAGATGGATCACCTGAGGTCAGGAGTTCAAGATCAGCCTGGCCAACATGGTGAAACCCTGTCTCTACTAAAAACATAAAAATTAGCTGTGTGTGGTGGCATACACCTGTAATCCCAGCTACTCAGGAAGCTGAGGCAGAGAATCGCTTGAACCCAGGAGGCGGAGGTTGCAGTGAGCCGAGATTGCGAGACTGCACTCAAGCCTGGGCAACAGAGTGAGACTGTCTTAAAAAAAGAAACAAAGAAACAAAAAAACCAATAAAAATATCGTGTCTGTTTTTACTTTGGCGTGGAGGAATGGTTGTTTATTGAAACAGTCTCCTCATTGGCTAACCAATGTTTGACCACATGGCTGATGTCATGTGCTGTTGAGAGGATGGGGCCATGGGCATTGTTGCCCACAGATTGAGCACTGCCCCCCCCATCTCATTAATGTTTCAGAGAAGATCTTCATTCAAAGTTGTGCCTCATGTGTTGGGTGATGCTGACCATCTTGTCAATAGTAACATTTCTACCTTCTCAATATTTTCCTGCTTCGCTCGGTCCCTGGATGCTTCCTTGAGGGCTCTTAGGATCAGAAAAGAGTCCTGCTTATCCAATTCTGAAGAGTTAACTTCATGACTGTTCTTAGTTACTTTTCTATAATCAGTTGCCTTGGCGATGTCACCAACCCATTTTGGAGTAGAAGTAGGAGGTAGGACAAACGTGGAATCAATTTCCTATGCATGGCAGCAGCAGCTGGTGTCAAATTAACCTGGATATGGGCCGACTCCAATAAACTGAAAGTTTGTGTTCCCCCAGAATTTGGTGAATTTATGTTGAAACCATAATCTCCAACGTGATGGTATTTGGAGACGAAGTCTTTGGAAGGTCACTGGGTTATAAGGGTAGTTTTTACAATGGGATCAGTGACTTTATAAGAAGAGATAGGGCAGAATCCCTCCATTACCCCTGCCATGTGAACACATAACCAGGAACCAAATCTGCTGGTGCCTTGATCTTGGACTTCGCAGCCTCCAGAACCATGAGGAATAAATGTTTGTTGTTTAAACCACCCATTCTGTAAGGAGAGTGCTCTGTGTTTTCTTTTAAAAAAAGATCTTTTATTTGAAAATAGTTTGAGATAATACAAATTTCAAACATAGTACAAAGAGTTCTCATACTTTACACCCCATTTTCCCTGTTATAAACATCTTACATTAGTATGGTACATTTGTCAAAATTAATGATCAAATATTAATATATTAATGTTAACTAAAGTCCATACTTTAATCAGATCTCTTCAGTTTTGCCTGATGGCCTTTTTCTGTTCCAAGATCCCATATAGGATCCTATGTTGCATTAATTTTCATATATCCTTAGCCTCCTCTTGGATATGATAATTTCTCAGAATTTTCCTTTTTTTCAATGAGCTTGATAGTTTTGAGAAATACTGGTCAGATATTTTGTAGACTGTCCCTCAGTTGGGAATTGTCTATTTTTTTTTTCATAATTAGACTGAAGTTATGCATTTTTGGGAGTAAGACCACAGAGGTAAACTATTGTCCTCACTATGTCAAGGGTACGTGCTATCAGCATGGCTATCACTATTGATGTTGACCTTGGTCACTTGGTTGAGGTTGTATTTGTCAGATTTCTCCATCATAAAGTTACTTTTTCCTCCTTTCTATGCATACTCTTTGGATAGAAGTTACTATGTGCAGCCCAGGCTTAAGGAGTGGAGAGTTATAATATTCCACTTCCTTGAGGGCAAGTATCTACATAAATTATTTGGAATTGTTCTGCACAGAATATTTGCCTGTTCTCCCCCATTTATTCATTCATTTGCTCATTTGTTTATGTCAGTATGAGCTCATAGATTTTAGGCACAAATTCTACATAAGTATTTTTATTACAGTTTTATTGAAATATAATTTGCATACCATAGACAGGTGCAGTGGCTCACGCCTGTAATCTCAGCACTTTGGGAGGCTGAGGTAGGTGGATTGCCTGAGCTCAGGAGTTCTAGACCAACCTAGGAAAGATGGCAAAACCTTATCTCTACAAAAAGTACAAAAATTAGCTAGGCATGGTGGTACATACCTGTGGTCCCAGCTGCTTGGGCGGCTGAGGTGGGAGGATCCTTTGAGCCAGGGAGGTCAAGGCTACAGTGAGCTGAGGTTTTGCCACTGCACTCCAGCCTAAGTGACACAGTGAGGCCCCATATCTAAATAATAATAATAATAATTTTCATACTATACAGTGTATCCATTTAAAGTTTACAATTCACTGGTATTTAGTATATGCACAGAGTTGCACAACCATCACCACAATCAATTTTAGCACATTATCGTTACCCTGAAGAGATTGCTCATGAGCAGTCACTCCACGTTTCTTCCTCATCTCACCAGCTTTAGGCAACCACTGATCTACTTTGTGTTTCAATAGAGTTGCCTACTTTGCACATTTTATATGATACATACAGTATGTGGTCTTTTGTGATTGGCTTCTTTCATTAAGCATAATGTTTTCAAGGTTCATCCAAATTGTAGCATGTATCAGTACTTCATTTCCTTTTATTGCCAATTATCCCATTAAATTGGTATACCACATTTTATCTATTCATCGGTTGATAGATATTTGTATTGTTGCCACTTTTTGGCTATTATGAATCATACTGCTATGAATAACCATGTACAAGTTTTTGTGTGGACATATGCTTTTAATTTCTCTTGAATATATACCTAGGAGTGGAATTGCCCAGTATATACTTGATATAGTCATAGTCTTATGATTCTATGCTTAACTTTTTGAGAAACTG
The DNA here is from genome assembly GCF_030222135.1 of Aotus nancymaae. Taxonomy (NCBI): domain Eukaryota; kingdom Metazoa; phylum Chordata; class Mammalia; order Primates; family Aotidae; genus Aotus; species Aotus nancymaae. The sequence goes on from NW_026988421.1 coordinate 12,004,166, forward strand.
CCAGACTATTTTCCAAAGTGACTCCATCATTTACATTCTCACTAGCAGTGTATGAAGACTTCTAATTTCTCCACATCCTCACCATACTTGTTATTTTCTATTTTTTTTTTGTAGCCATCCTAATGGGTATGAGATGATATGGTTTTGAGTTGCATTTTCTTGATCACTAAAGATGTCAATTATCTTTTCATGTGCTTATTGGCCATTTGCATATCTCTGGAGAAATGTCTGTTCAAATCTTTTGCCTATTTCTTAGTTGGGTTACTTGTCTTTTTATTATTGAATTGTAGAAGTTCTTTATATATTTTAGATACAAATACCTTATCAGAGATATGATTTGAAAGTATCTTTTCCCATTCTGTGGGTGGTTTTCTCACTTTCTTGGTGATATGCTTTAAAACACAAAAGTTTTACATTTTGATGAAGCCCAGTTTACTTATGTTTTCTTTTGTTGCTTGTGCTTTTGATGTCAAACTCAAGAAATCTTTGTGTAATCCAAGGCCCTGAAGATTTATGCCCGTGTCTTCTCCTAAGAGCTTTATAATTTTAGCATTTACACTTAGATCTTTAATCCGTTTTGAGTTCATTTTTGTATGTGGGTTGAGGTAGGGGTCCAACTTTGTTCTTTTTTATGTAGATATCCAATTGTCCCAGCAGTATTTATTGAAGAGACTGTTCTTTCCCTGTGGAATAGTCTTGATCAAAGATCAATTGATCATAAACATGAGGGTTTATTTCTGAGCTTTTAATTCTATTTCGTTGATCTGGATGTCTATTCTTATGCCAGTACTACACTGTCATGGTTACTGTAGCTTTGTAGTAAGTTTTGAAATCAGGAGGTGTGAATCTTTCAAATTTATTGTTTGTTATTTTTCAAGGTTATTTTGGCTATTTCAAGTGCCTCAAATTTTCATATGAATTTTAGGATCAGCTTGTCAATTTTTGCAAAGAAGTCAGCTGAGATTTTGATAAAGATGGTGGTAAATCTGTAGAGAACTTTGGGGAATATTGTCATCTTAACGATAATAAGTCTGATCCACAAACATAGGATGTTTTTCCATACAAATTATATTTTAATTAAAATACTCTTTCATATTAATAAATCAAAGATAGTTTGCAAAGCAGTATATAGTTCGGTGTCCAATAATTGTTACCATTGACATGTTATGATATCCAAAACAGTTTTCTTTGATATGAATTGAGAAGATAGCATGTCATGTCACTATAATTATGAGCATCTGTCTATTTTTTTTGAGATGGAATCTTGCTCTGTTGCCCAGGCTGGAGTGCCGTGGTGCAATCATGGGTCACGGCAACTTCCAGCTCCCAGGTTCAAGCAATTCTCCTGCCTCAGCCTCTCGAGTAGCTGGGACTATAGGCATGTGCCACCACGCCTGGCTAATTTTTATATTTTTAGTAGAGACAGGGTTTCACCATGTTGGCCAGGCTGGTCTTGAGTTCTTGACCCCGTGATCCACCCATCTCGGCCTCTGAAAGTGCTGAGATTACAGACGTGAGCCACCAAGGTCAGCTCATTTGTCTATTTTATATCTTGATACCATCTTAGGCTGGGGAATATCACAAGAAGAGTACATGACAACATCTGTATATTCTTGCATTTTACTTGTATCATCGAACATGATGTAACATAAAAGTTAGACAGTATCTTTTGTGTCAAGAGTCTTCATGGAAATATGGAGTCAAGGAAGCTAAAGTAGTTCCTTATGTCCTGAAAATACATGGTCTGTCTCTTTTGTCAGAGTAAAAGTTCAACTGAAAAAATCTGGATCTTTGCCAACACTGGATTTTTCCCTAATATAGGAGTATTGTCTTGAGCCATTCTACAAGATTGCTTGTTGCATCAGACAAAAAAACTTGGTAAAGCAATATGCTCTGGAAATTCTTAAGCTGTTTTGTGCCTTGGAGGAAAACTTGAAAACTAAAGCAATGCCTCTGTCAAATGTTCTCATCCATCCCAGAATCACTAAACTTTATTGCAATATTTTGAAGCAGATCATGGAGAAACTGCCATTTCCCTTCATTGGAATGAAAGTATTGACATCCCTTAGCTGAGCAAACTCCTGGTTTCCATTTGTTATTTGCACAAGGGCAGCATCAGATTTTATTTTCTGAGCCCTTTTGGAAAGTACGAAGACCTCCCATGGTTTTGTTTTATATATATATTTTTATTTTGAGACAATTGTATATTCACTTGCAGTTGTAAGAATTGATACAGCTGATCTCACATATTCTTTATGCAGTTTCCCCAGACTGTAACATCTTGTAAAACTATAGTGCACAATATAATTACCAGGATATTAACATTAATACAGTCAAGCTTCAGAACATTTCCATCCCCACAAGGACCTGAATACAGTCAAGATACAGAACTTTTCTATCCCCACAAGGATCCCTCATGTGCCCTTTTATAGTCACATCCACTTCTCTCTTGTCCCCACCCCTCTCTTGACCCCTAGCAGCCACTAATCTGTTCTCCATTTATATATTTTTGTCATTTTAAGAATGTTATATAAATGGAACCATACAGTGTATAACCTTTTGGAATTGGCTTTTTTCAATTACAGTGGTTCTCTGGAGATTCATCTGTGCTGTTGTGTATATCAATAGCTTATTGCTTTTTATTACTTATTAGTATTCTACTGTATGTACCACAGTTTGTTTACCTGTATATCCATTGGAGGAAGTCTGGATGGTTTCCAACTTTTGGCTCTTATAAATAAAGCTTCTATAAACCTTCACGTATGGTGGTGTGAACATAAGTCTTTCTCTGGGATAAATGTTCATGAGTGCAATGTCTAGGTCTTATGGTAATTGCATGTTTAGTTTTTAAAATAAACTATAACAGTGTTTTCCAGAGTGACTCTGCCATTTTATATTGACATCAACAGTGTGTGAATGATCCAGTTTCTCTGCATTCTGGTAACCATTTGGTGTTGTCACTATTTTCTATCTTAGTCGTTTGATATGTCCTAGTGATATAATGATTTTATCTTTCCATAATGAATAATGATGTTAAATATCTTTTCATGTGCTTATTTGCCATTGTGTATCCTCTTAGTGAAATGTCTGTTTATATCTTTTGCTCATTTTCTAATTGGATTTTTTGCACGCTTGGTTCTTTGTATCTTCTAACTAGTCCTATTTGCTTGACATATGGATTGGAAATATTTTTTCCCTACTCTTTAGCTTGTACATTTTTCTTTTAACAGGATCTTTTTGCAGAGCAGAAGTTTTTAATTTTGATGAATTCAAACCTATCAACTTTTCTTTTTAGTGTCAAACCTATTTGCCTCTTCCTAAATACGGAAGATTTTCTTCTATTTTTCCCTAAGTTTTATAGTTTTTATATTTTATGCTTAAGTCTATAATCCGTTTTGAGTTAATTTTTATATAAGGTAAAAGGTGTGAGACTTATCTTGAGGTTCTCTTTAATAACCCCTTTTTTTGGCCTATGGATGTACAACTGTTTTAGCATGATTTGCTTAAGAGACTATCTTTCCTCCATTTAATTGCTTTTGTACTTTTGTAAAATATCAGTTGGCCATACTTGTGTGAGTCTATTTCTGGGTTTTCTAGTCTATGACATTGATTTATGCATCTATTTCTCCACCAACACAGTCTTGATTTTAGTAGCTTTGTTCTTCTTTTTCAAAATTGTTTTTAGCTTTTCTAGTACCTTTGCTTTTCCATATAGATTTTATAATAACCTTCTCTGTGTCTATAAAAATTCTTGCTGGGGTTTAGAAAGAAAACTGTGTATCAACTTGAGGAGAATTGACATCTTTATTGTGTTGAGTTTTCCAATCCATTTACATGGTATGTCTCTCCATTTATTTAGACACTCTTAAATTTCTTTCATCAGCATTTTGTAGTTTTCAGTACGGAAGTCCTGTTCGTGTTTTGTTAAATTTACACTGAAGTATTTTATTTTCTGAGCAATTTTAAATGGCACTGTATTTTAAATTTCCGTGTCTACATGTTTATTGCCAGTATATAGAAATACAATTGATTCCTGTATGTTTATCTCATGTCCTGCAACACTGCTGGACTCATTTATTAGTTCTAGGAATTTTTTGTAGATTCTTTTGGAATCTATTTAGACAATCACACCTGCAAATAGAGGCAGTTCTAGATCCTTTTCTACCTGTGTGCCGTTTGTTTACTTTGTTTGTTTTGTTTTGTTGCACTGGCTAGAACTTCTTGCACTATGTTGAATAAAAGTTAACAGCTCAGAGTCGAGAGTGAATATCTTTGCTTTGTTCTCAGTCTTAGCGAGAAAGCTTCCAGTCTCCCACCATTAAATATAATGTTAGCTGTAGGCTTTTGTAGGTGTTTTTGTCAAGCAGGAGAAGTTCCCACTATTCCTAGCTTTCTGAGAGTTTTTATCATGAATGCATTTTGAATTTTGCAAAATGCTTTTTTTTTCATTAGTTGACAAGATCATATGATTGTTCTTCTTTAGTCTGTTATTATGGTGAATTAGATTGATTGACTGATTGATTTTAGAATATTGAACCAGTCTCACATCCATGGAGCAAATCACACTTGATCACGAAGTATAATTCTTTTTATATATTGCTGAATTCTATTTGCCAATATTTTGTTAAAAATTTTTATGTCTATATTCATGAGGGGTATTGGTCTGTGGTTTTCTTTTTTGATAATGCCTTTGTCTGTTCTTGTATCAAGGTAACAATAGCTTTACAAAATGAATTGGAAAGTGTTCTTTCTTGTATTTTCTTGAAGAGATTGTATAGAATTAGTGTCAATTCCTCTTTAATAATTTTGTAGAATTCTCCAGTGAAACCATCTGGGTCTAGAGATCTCTGGGTGTTTTTTTTGTTGTTGTTGGGGTGGGGTGGTGATTTAAAATTATACATTAATTTTTCCTAACAGAGGACTATTCACTCATCTACTTCATATTGGATGGGTTGTGGTAGTTTGTGTTTTTGAGGAAAGTGCCCCATTTCATTTAAGTTGTTAAGTTTATGTGTGTGGAGTTGTCCATAGCATTCCCTTTTTACCCTTTTGATGTCTTCAGGGTGTATAGTGATATCTCCTCTGTCATTCCTGACATTGGTAATTTGCATCTTCTCTCTTTCCTTCTTTGTCAGTCTTGCTAGTGGTTTGTTAACTCTACTGATATTTTTTCAAAGAATTAGCTCTTTATTGATTTTTTCATTGTTTTTCTGTTCTCAGTTTTATTGTTTTTTTTTTCTCTTAGCTTTATTATTTCCTCCATTCTGCTTGTTTTGGATTGATTTTGCTCTTTTTTACCTAGGTTCTTAAGGTGGGAGTTTATAGATTTGAGACCTTTCCTCTTTTCTAACACATGTATTTAGTACTATAAATTTCCTAAACACAGCTGTGTCCCCAAAATTTCTTTTCTTTTTTTTTTTTTGAGATGGGTCTTACTATGTTGCCCAGGCTGGTCTCAAACTCCTGGGCTCAAGTGATTCTTCCACCTTGGCCTCCCAAAGTGCTGGGATTACAGGTGTGAATCACCATGCCTGGCCACAAATTTTGATATGCTGTATCCTCATTTTCCTTACATTCAATTATTTGTTTATTTCTCTTGAGGCTTTCTCTTTAGCCCATGAGTTATTTAGAAGCATATTGTTTAGTTTTCAATTGTTTAGATATTTTGTTGTAATTTTTTTTTGCTACTGATTTCTAGTTTGGTTCTATTGTGGTTGGAGAACATACCCTACATGATTTCAATTCTTTTAAATTTGTTGAAGTTTGTTTTATGACTGAGAATATGGTCTAACTTGGTATATGTTCTGTGGGTATTTGAAAAGAATATGTATTTTGCTATTGTTATGTGGAGGCTTCTATAAATGTCAATTAGGTCCTGTTGTTGAGTTAATCTATATCCTTGCTGATTTTCTATTTAGTTGTTTTATCAGTTGTTGAGAGAGGGGTGTTAAAGTCTGTGATTAAAATTATGTATTTGCCTATTTCTCCTTCCAGTTATCAGGTTTTTTAAATTAAAAAAAAAAGTTTTTTGAGATGGGGTTCTGCTATGTTGCCCAGGCTGGTCTCAAACTCCTGGGCTCAAGTGATCTGCCTGCCTGGGCCTCCCAAAGTCCTGGGATTACAGGTATGAGCCACCATGCCAGCCTAGTTTATCAGTTTTTGCTTCACATATTTTGCAGTTTTGTTGTTTGATGCATGCAATTTAGGATTGCTGTGTTTTCTTGGTCATCATATAATATTTCTTTCTGTCTCTGCTAATTTCGTTTGATCTGAAGACTACTTTATCTCAGAGTAACGTAGTTACCCTTACTTTCTTTTGACTAATGTTTTCATGGTACATTTTTTCCATCCTTTTCTTTTAACCTGCCTATATTGTTATGTTTGAAGTGAGTTTTATGTAGACAGCACATTGTTGGGTAATGTTTTTAATCTACCTTATCAATCTTTGTCTTTTAATTGGCATATTTAGATCATTTACATTTAATGTATTTACTTACATGTTATGGCTAAGACTGTTATTTTATTTTTTATTTTCTGGGGTTATTTTCTTTTTTGTTTCTTTGTTTTCTTGTTTCAGCCTTCCTGTGAGTTACTTGAACATTCTTTAGAATTCCACTATAGATATTTATTTATCTATAGTATTGAGTGTATCTCTTTGTTTAGCATTTTTAGTTGTTAATGTAGGTATTCCATTACATGAACATAACTTATCATAGTTTACAGTATTGTTCCCTTACCAGTTTGAGGTAAGAAAACCTCACTTCCTCTATGTTTATTCTTTTACCCTTTCTCATTTATAATACATTTGCCTTAATTTTTTCTTCCACATGCATTTAGAAATACATCAGATATGGTTATAACTTTTGCATTAATCTTCAAAAGGAATTTAGATAACTCAAGAGGAGAAGGAAAATCTATTGTATTTCTCATATTTTTGCTTTTTATTTCCTTCCTTCCTTCCCAACGCTCTAAGGCTTCTTCTTTTCTTGTTTTCTTTTTCTTTTTCTTTTTTTAATCTTTTTAAAAGAATGGTTAGGCTGGGAGTGGTGGCTCATGCATCTAATCCCAGCACTTTGGGAAGCTGAGATGGGCAGATCACAAGGTCAAGAGATCGAGATCATCCTGACCAACTTGGTGAAATCCCATCTCTACTAAAAATACAAAAATTAGCTGGGCGTGGTGGCACGTGCCTGTAGTCCCAACTACTTGGGAGGCTGAGGCAGGAGAATCAATTGAATCTGGGAGGTAGAGATTGCAGTGAGCCAAGATCACACCACTGTGCTCCAGCCTGGTGACAGAGTGAGGCTCCATCTCAAAAAAAAAAAAAAAAAGGTTAATGTTCTTTAACCATTCATTTAGTATAGGTCTTCTGTGGACAAATTATCTTAGTTTTCCTTTATCTGAGAATGTCTTTATTTTCCCTTTTTTCTGGAAGAATATTTTTGCTGGTTATGAGATTCTGGGTTAACAATTTTCTCTTTCATCCCCTGAAAAATATTATGCCACTTCCTTCTGGTCTCCATGGTTTCTGATGAGAAATCCACTCTCATTCTAATTGTTTCCTCCCTAAAGGTAAGATGTCACTTATCTCTGGCTGCTTTCAAAATTTTTTCTTTGTCTGTAGTTTTGAGAAGTTTAATTACGATGTGTCTTCATGTAGATTTCTTTGGGCTTATTCTGTCTGGCATTCACTCAGCTTCTTAGATCTGTAGGTTTATGCCTTTTGCTAAATTTGGAAAGCTTTCATCCATTATTTCTTTGAGTACGTTTGCAACTCCACTGTCTTTCTCTTCTCCTCAGTGACTCTGACCACATAAAAGTTATATCTTTTATCTATAGTACCACAAGTCCCTGAGGCACTGTTCCTTCTTTTAAAAAACTAGATTTTCATTGTTAAAGTTGGATATTGTCTATTGTTCTGTTATCACATTCACAGATTCTTTCCTCTATTTGCACCATTCTGCTATTGAGCCCAATCACTGAGCTTTTAATTTCAGTTATTGTAATTTTTAGTTCTAAGTTTTTTGTTTGGTTTTCCTTTACACATTCTGGTTATTTGCTGAGACTTTTTGTTTCTCCTTTTTTTCCCTCCAGCTTTATTGAGGTATAATTAACAAAGAAAAATTTATATATGTTTAAGGTGTACAATGTGATGTTTTGATGTGTGTATACATTGAAAAATGATTATCACTATCAGAGACTTTATTAGTTTTTTACTTGCTTCAAGCACATTTGTAGTTTCTTGCTGATGCATTTTTATTATGGCTGCTTTAACAAATTTTAAACATAATTCTAACATCTTTGTTGTCTTGGTGTTGGCATCATTTGACTCTTTTTTTTTTGAGATAGGGTCTTGTTCTGTCACCCATGCTAGAGTGCGGTGGTACAATCATGGCTCACTGTAGCTTCCACCTCCTGGGATCAAGTAATTCTCCTGCTGCACCTCCCAAGTAGCTGGGACTATAGACACATGCTACCATGCCCAGCTAATTAATAAAATTTTTTTTTGTAGAAATGGAGGCTCACTATGTGACCCAGGCTGGTCTTGGACTCCTGGACCCAAGCAGTCCTCCCACTTTATCCTCCCAAACTGATGGAATTACAGGCATGAACCACTGTCTTTTAAATTTAGTTTGAGCTGTTTATGGTTCTTGGCATGTTGAGTAATTTTTGACTGAAAACTGGACATCTTTGCACTGAGATTCTATAACTTATTTAAACTTTTTGTTTTAGCTGGATTTTTCTGGTGCTGCTTCAATAGGGGAAATTGTAGCACTGCCTTCTTAGTGACAGATGGAGGTGGAAGTCCAGGTTTTCCAACTAGCATCCATTGACATCTGAGGTAGAGGGTTCCTTATTACTGATGTGTGGGAGATCTGGTGTTCCATCTGGTCTTCACTGGTGGGCAGAGGTGAGGGCTTATATCAGTAGGAATGGATAAAAGTCCTGACTCCCTACTTGGCCTCCTCTGGCACCACTTGGGCTGGGGTGATGGGACACCTCATTACATCCTAATGAAAGTAGAAATTCAGGTTCCCCCGTTGACCTTTGCTGATATTATAAGGGTGGGACCAACATTTTTACTATGGTATGTAACTGGAGTAGAGTGGCTATTGGCTACAAGTTTTTTGTCTTGTTAGATGGGTCTTTCACGGCCTTTGGCTGGAGAGGGCAGGCTTTTGTTGGGACTTCGCGTTTGTTTGCATTTGTTGGCACTTGTGTGCTGTTGGCTGCTTCCACTTCATTGTGGAATGTATGAGCAAAAAGAAAGCCCAAGAAACTCGCCACTATGTAATTTCTTGGATCCTGGGGTCCCTAGCTGGCCTTCCTTCCTCTCTTCACTTTTCAAAGTCTTCTTATATGTGCTTTATACATAATGTTTAGGATTTTTAGTTGTATGTAGTGGAAGAAATTGGAATTTTTTTTTTTTTTTTTTTTGAGATGCAGTTTTGCTCTTGTTGCCCAGGCTGGAGTGCAATGGAGCGATCTCGCTCACTGCAACCTCCACACCCCGGGTTCAAGCGATTCTCCTGACTCAGCCCCCTGAGTAGCTGGGATTACAGGCATGCAACACGACACCTGGCTAATTTTGTAATTTTAGTAGAGATAGGATTTCTCCATGTTGGTCAGGCTGGTCTTGAACTCCCGACTTCAGATGATCCACCTGCCTCTGCCTCCCAAAGTGCTGAGATTATAGGCATGAGCCACTGTGCCTGGCCGAAATTGGGAAAATTATGTCTACTTTATCTTCCTCAGTGTGGAAGTCTCCTCTGGATTCATGAACATTTATTCAAACTTTGGGTTCTAATCTAATACTACATTTTTTTTTGCTAAAAAATTCTCAGCTATGGTCATTGGAAATGTCTATTTTTTTTGTGTGTTAGAATCCCCCTGAGCTGCTTCAAGAGCCAGGGAAAGAAGGGACGTCATGAAAGGACCAGGCATCCACTTCAATGTGGAAGGAAAGGTTTGACTTCCTTCATTGGGCTTCTGAGCCGCCCTTCCACCTGACAGCTTGAGTAAAAGTCTAACTTGAAGCCATTTCTGCAGCTCCCCCAATAACTGTCCGACATAAATTGGAAGTGTGCTAATTAACTGATTGCAGGGCAAAGGTCTCAAATCCCTGCCTCTCCTCCCTTGTGCCTTGATCTTGCCTATTTGATTGTGACAATTCTTCCTCCCATCTTAGCTAGTGAGGAAATGGGATATGGCCAAGGTGGTCACTTATCTGGGGTGACAGCAAGTAAACATGAAAAATGTGCTGGGGAACACAAAATGACAGTGATCAGAAAGGCTTTTTCTTTCAACCTAAATCATGATGTTTTGGGCGTCAGCTAGAGTTTTCCAAGTTATTTATAACTGTCCATCCCTGTTAAGGGATATATGTTTTATCTAAAAATAGGTAATCTTTCCTAATCAAATGATAAATGTGTGTGTCCCAAATTGAAGCCTCATAGTTAGCCACCTCATTAACAGAAGTTCAGGTGAATAATGGAAATATTACCAGGATGACACTGGATCAGATGCCTAGAGATGCTCAGTGCTTAGACATTAGGGCTCTCTGATTTTCTTGGTGGAAGGTCCGTCATGTTAGCAGAGGTAGCCTTCACAAGCCATGTCTTTTAGAATGATGTTCAAGGTACTTCTTAATCCTAGCAGCTAATTATTGTGCATGTAGGAGGTTTTGGGGTGTGTGTCTTCTTGGAGTTTATGTTGTGTAGAGTCAGCATCTGGCTCTTTCTCTCCAATTCTTTTTGAGGGATCCCAGTGGGGCAGCTAGGCCCCAGCCTTAGAGGGTGTTCAAAACTCATTTCCTCTTCCCACTTAAGGAAATTCCCAGAGTGTTAGAGCCGACAGGAACCTACTTACTGCTTCTCAATTCTGGCTGCTCATTAGTAACATCTGGAAAAAAACCCAAAAAACCAAAAACCTAAAGCCTGGGCCTCACTTCGAGAGATTCTAACTTTTTTTTTTTTTTAAACACCAACTCAATAAAGGAGGTAGTGTTTTTATCACCATTTAACAGATAGAGACCCTGAAGCCCACGTTAAGTTTCTCGCAGACCCCATGGTTGCCTGAGGTTAGGGTCCTGAACCTTAATCAACCTGTAGGTGAGCCTTCGCTGGTTTCCTTCCTCTGCACCAGTGGTTCTCCAGCCTGACTGAATGTTCAAATCACTTGGGGAGAATTTTTTTTACAAATATAGACACCTGGGCCCCACCCCGTGCTTCCAGCTTAATTGGTCTGGGAGGTCGGTGCACTGATGAGCTTTTTAATATCTCCACGTGATTCAAATGGGCACCCAGGCTCTAGAACCACTGTTTAAGAGCAAACAAACGTGGCCAACCAGTCATTTTCTAGAAATGGGCCTCAGTGCCCAGGGTCGGGAGGTGAGCTGGAGGTAATGCCCAGACTCCTCCCATGCTGCCCAATTTTTGACATAGCAGGGGCATCTGGCTGACTATGGCCCTCAATCTTTTAGTTAATTAATTTCAGTTTGTATGGTGTTTAAAATATTTTTCAGTTGGTTGAGACATTTAGAAACTGGGAGATTTCACAAAAAAGTCCAGATTTCAGAATTTCCTAAATATATCATAGTATCTGGTAAAACTTGGCTGGACTGAGCTTGGGACCGAGTTTTCTTTTCCAGTTAGCCACATCCTCACCGCCTTCCCAGCGTTCCCATCACTGGCCTCCGAGGGCACAGCACAATCCCTTCATTACTGCCCCATGATGTCCTCCATCACACGTACACAAAAATTGTCATAGTTGCTTTTCCAGATGGCAAACACCTCAAGGGAGCGATTTTTAACCTGAGAGCAATTTGCCCCCACGGGACATTTGGTAATGTGTGCAGATAAGTTCAATTGTCACATCTTGGGGTGGGAGTGGGGTGAGGGTGCTCCTGGCATCTATTGGTTAGGGGCTAGAGATGCTGCTAAACGTCCCACAATGCACAGGACAGCCTCAAAAATAAGAATGATCCTGCCTCGAAGGTCAATGGTGCGGAGGTTGAGAAACTGCCTTAAGTGTAGCGTCTGTGCCTCTTGCTCATTTCTGAATTCCTTGGCCGCTTCATGATACATAATAAGTGGTCAATTAAACGCCAGTTGGCTGCCTGACTCAGGTCAGGCATGTTGGCTTTTCCCCACGTCCCTGCTGAGTTCAGGTCTAACACACTGTTGCTTTGCTCTGAGTGCACCATATGGCCCCACAATAAATGAGTGAGTCAATAAAGAGCCTGCCATATTTTAAGTGATCTCATGAATGAAATCCAGAGCAGGGACACAAGTATTTCATCTGAAGAAAGAGGCTAATTAAATACAAGATTGCAGTAAGTACATTTGTTAGGAGAACCAGAGGCGTTCTGCTGTGGGAAGACTCATTGCTCATTCCTAGAGTAGGATAATAGGGAGGGAGTCTTAATCATGCTTTTAATGATCAAAGGTATTTTTAAGATCAATCCTTTCATTAACTGGGTGAAGAGCGATACTGACCTAGTGGGACATTTCAGGCGGCATAAATTAATTATGAACTGCTGCACGCGATCTGCTGGGTATTGAGTTCACAGGCCTTTGCAGGAAAAGGCCAGAGGAAATTCAGTTAATGCTCTTAGGAGCGGATGTTAAGGAACGAAAGCTGGAGCACGCTGAACTAAGCCTCCGTGTCACCCTTTCAGTGACTGCTCGGGAAGGAGACCATGGAGTGTGCTTGACTTTATCTGGCCGCCACTGTCCGGTGAGATGGTGTACAGGATGTCGAGGATCTTTTAGCTATGTCCAGAATGAGGTTGAAAAACTTACAGTGACCAACCATCCAGGTTTGCCTGGGACTCTCCTGTTGTAGTACTAAAAATCCTGTGTCCTGGGAAATCCCTTCCTGGGATGTGAAAAGCCCCAGTTTTCAGTGACGGGTAAGGTGTACACAGTTGTGGGGGAAAGTGCAAAACCCATTCTACAGCCGAAAATATAGGACTGAATGCAACGCTGATTGTTAAGTGGATATCAAATAGGTCATTTGCCTTCTATAGTGGCAGTTGCTGTTTTTAACCCTGACTGTTGGTGTTGGGTGGGATTTTGAAGGTGCCCTTTGTTACCCTTATTTCTGTATCTAGCCTGAAATGAATGTGAGCCAGGCATGGCTTCTGGAGTCAGGTATCTCCCCTTGGATCGTAATAACCTCAATTTAAATCAGGTGTTCCCTATGAGCTTGTATTAGCCATGCGGCTTGGGGAAAGCTGTCTCACCTCTCTGAGACTTGTTTTTCCATCTATACAGTAGAGATAATAGGAGCACCCCTAGAGGTTTGTAATGAGGAGCAAATGAGACAATGCTGTAAAATGCCTATGGAAGGGCTTGGTTCAGAGGAAGAAATCAATACATGTTACTGCCATTAATAAATAATGTTGTCACAGCTCTGATGATTACCATCGTTGTTGGTGGGGGCGGCCCAGTGGGTGTGACCAGGCTGGATGGGACAGCATGGGGCTGTGCTCTGAGCAGCTTTCCTGCAAGCACTGTGATTGCACAGGGATGACAGGGACTTCCCTTGCGCACGGCAGAGAGACAGGTAGGATTGTCCTGGAGCCTGTTCTCTGGTGGGCCTGGACTCCAGTCATCTGGGCAGGGTCTTGGGAGTGGTGATAGGAGGTGGAAAGGAGACCAGTTGGGGCTTCAAAAACCTGTTTAGAAATGCAGGTGCTTCACCTGCCTTTCTCCCTAGAGGGCTCCTTTCTATGCAGGATGGCATCAGATGGGAGAAGTGGACCGTGTGGACCTCTAAACATTTAGGGGACTATCTTCTGGTGGGCCACGTTCACATCAGTGAGGCACTCAATAGGTCTGTGGGGCCTGGAAGTCTCAGAGAACACAGGCTCCACACAGCCCAGTTCTGGCCTTCTCTGTCCTTGACAAGCCCTTCCAAGTTCTTCCCCTGCAACTCCCCCAACCCCCGCCTTCTGGATGGGGTCAGCCAGGTCCCTGTGACCATTTCTTTACATTTGCATGAGCTTTCACCCCCCTATTAAAATATTATTAACATAGGAAGAGGTACCTAGGGCAGTTTTGTCTCAGTCAAACCTTTTTTGCTTTTAAACAAAACAAAACAAACAAACAAAACCCACAATTTTGGCCAGGTGCAGTGGCTCACATCTGTAATTTCAGTACTTTAGGAGGCTGAGGTAGGCAGATCACCTGAGGTCAGGAGTTCAAGACCAGTTTGGCCAACATGGTGAAACCCCATCTCTACTAAAAATACAAAAATTAGCTGGGTATAGTGGCGCATGCCTGTAATCCCAGCTACTCAGGAGGCTGAGGCATGGGAATTGCTTCAACTTGAGAGGCGAAGGTTGCAGTGAATCGAGATGGCACCACTGCACTCCAGCCTGGGCAACAAGAGCGAAACTCCATCTCAAAAAAAAGAAAAAAGAGAAGCATGAACTCTACTCAGCTGGCTTCTGCCAACATAAATGTCTTCTTACAGGGCTGAACCAGGGCCTGGGAGGAGAGCAGAAGCTTCATCTTCCTGGGCTCAAGTGATCCCCCTGCCTCAGCCTCCTGAGCTGTCAAGTAGTGGGAACTGGATTGCCCTTGTAAGGTTGAGGAAGTTTCCTGTATTCCTAGGGATTTTGTTTTTTTTAAAACTAAGAATGGATGTTAGATTTTTTCTTTTCTTTTTTCCTGAAGTATCTGACACAGAGAAGGATATCTGATTTTATCAACTACTTTTTCTGAGTCTAGTGAGGTAATCATGGTTTTTCAATTTTTACTTTATTAATATGATGAACTATACTGATTGATTTTTGAACATTAAGCCAATCTTGGATATTAAGCCAATTTCTAGCATAAATCCCGCTTGATCAGGATGCATATCCTCGTTACATATTGTTGGAATTAATTGGTTATATTTTGTTGAGGATATTCATGTCTGTGTTCATGAGGGCTGTTGCTCTGTAGTATATATTCTTGTCATACCTGTTAGGCTTTGGTATCAGGATAATGCTGGCCTCAGAAATGGAGTTTGGAAGTGTTTTCCCCGCTGTAATTTTCTGAAAGAGTTTGTATAGAATAAATGTTAATTCTTCTTTGAATTATTGGTGGAATTCACCCGTGAAACCATCTGAGCAAGGAATTGATTGTTTTTCTTATTTTCTTTTTTCTACTTGCTTCAGGTTTAGTGTGCTCCTCTTTATCTAGTTTCTTAAGGTGAAAGGTGAGGTCATTAATTTGAGACATTTTTTCTTTTTCTAATATAGGCATTTAGTGCTGTAAATCTTCCCCTAAGTACTGCTACTTTAGTGGCACTTAACACATTTTTACATGTTATATTTCATTATATTTTTATTTATTTATTTTTTGGAGACAAAGTCTCACTCTGTCACCCAAGCTGGAGTACAGTGGCATGATCGTGGCTCACTACAGCCTCCACCTCTCGGATTCAAGCGATTCTCATGCCTCAGCCTCCTGAGTGTCTGGGATTACAGGCGCCCACCACCATGCCTGGCTAATTTTTATATTTTTAGTAGAGACAGTGTTTTGCTGTGTTGACCAGGCTTGTCTTGAACTTCTGACCTCAGATGATCTGCACACCTTGGCCTCCCAAAGTGCTGGGATTACAAGCGTGAGCCACCATGCCTGGCCTATGTTTCATTTTAAATAACTACAAAATACTTTCTGTTTTCCTTATGACTTCTTCTTAGAGCTATGAGTTATTCAGGAATGTATCATTTCATCTCCAAACATTTGCGGACTTTCCAGAAATCTGGAGTTTTCTGTCCTCTCTCCTTTCTGGTATACTGTCCTGTGAATTCTAACTATTGTGACCTCCTTGGACTCTTGGCTCTGTCTCCTCAACTCAGGAATTCTCCCAGGTGCTGCCTGGTTCTCCCTCTTTGGGTTGCAGTCAGGAAACTCTCCCAAGGCAACAAGCCAGGGCAATTGTAAGGTTCATCTGGTCTGTTTTATGACTCTCTGGGATCACAATCTTTTATAGCCTAGTGTTCAGCCTCTTGACAACTGTAGTTTCAAATATTTTTGTCCAGCTTTTAGTAGTTTCAGGCAAGAGGGTTTTATGGGGTCAGATTCCATCTACATTCTGCTTTAAACTCGCTGCTGTGATTGCAAAAATCAGAACATTTTGCCATCTTTTTCTCCTTATCTACTTCCCCACAATGTTTCTATTATCTCCATGCTCTCTCTACATTCTGTGATTTCATGCACCCTTTTTACTCACTAACCTTTTGGCATTTACCCTCCAATACAATAGATTTCTCTTTGATCAATACGATGCAATATGCACACAATGCATTTCTTCTTCGCCCTCCCACCCATCAGCCAAAGAGCAAGGAGCATTGCTCTGCCATCTTCATGCACACATTTGTTCTCTCTGTCTTCCTACTCAGAGTGCTATTGTGGGGTGTTTCTCCCCTTCAAGCTCTTCTATAACCTTCACTCCAGAGTATTCCTTCATCTCCTTCTTTCTGGCACTATCCTGGACCAAATTTTCCTCACGACTGGCTCGTAGTAGTCTTGTTCTTTCTAGGCCCGCTCTTCTACATATGATGCCTTCGTAGGTGTTTCTGTAAAGCAGTTTTGACTATAGCACACCTCATGCTTCTTCAGTGACTACTACTGTACTCAGACATTATGCCTAAGGTTTTTGAGTTCCTTCCTTCATAAAGCCTTTTTCCATCTACCAGTTGCATGTATTTTCTCCTCTGTGCCCCTGTGGTGGGTCTGTTTCCTCCTCTAATCATTGTACCCGTCACTTTCTTCCTTGAAATGAGCTGTGGACTGCTGACTCCTTACTAGCCCATAATCTCTGTGAAAGTACGCTGGAATCAGGGCGCCTCAGAGAGCCTTGTATGTATTAGGTGCTCACAAAATATTCCACATGCCATCTTGTTCCTGGATGGCACAACCTCTCCAAGTGAAACAGGCCCTTTCTCCATGTTTCAAGGTAGATGGCCACTGACACTCTCCAGCATTCTTCTAGCACCAGGTTCTTCAGCTCCAAATCGGTAAGTCTAGGGGTTGGGTCAGGGGACTTACTGGTTCAGCCTGGGCATCATGGCTTCCTCTGGACCCACCCTATCCAGTATTCAAGAGAACTAAATACTATGATGGGTTGCAAGTCCCAGATATGGAGGTAAATAACAGATGGAGGAAGACTAGGAAACTTGCATGTCACACTGACAGTTGTGTTCTACAGCATGGGAGCCACTCCTTCCTGCATCCAGGAAATAGCTGCTCATGTGGGTGATGTGGTTTTCAATTGGTGCCTCTGTGGACTTCACTCCTAATTGTAGGTCATTAAAGTCCGCTCACCTCTCTTAAACTCAGGTGTGATTGTAAACATTTCATGCTTTCTTCTAAAAATCAGATTGAAATAAACATGAATGTATGATCCATCAAATATTAACACAACTTGAAGGTAGCATATTTCTACTTCCTTGTATAGATAGTATTAAAACCCTGGGCTTCCATTTCACACAGTGCCCCTTTATATGATCAAACATGTCTAATCTGAACTGCTTGTGCGTGGAGCAGTCTGGATTAGAGAACTATCCGAATCCTGGTATTTATTTTACATAATTCATGTTTCCCTATTACTGATTACAGTTCTTGTATCAGGTCATTCTTGCATTTCTATAAAGAAATACCAAAGGCTGGGGTAATTTAATAAGAAAAGAGGTTTAATTGGCTGTAGTTCTACAGGCTGTATAGGAAGCATGGCCCTGGCATCTGCTCGGCTTCTGGGGAGGCTTCAGGGAGCTTACAGTCATGGCGGAAGGCAAAGGGGAAGCAGGCACATCACATGGCCAGAGCAGGAATGAGAGAGAGTGTGTGGGTCACACACTTTTAAACAACCAGATCTTGCATAACTCACTCATCATCAAGGAGATGGTGCTAAGCCATTCATGAGGGATCTGCTCCCATGATCCAAACACCTTCCACCAGGCCCCACCTCCAACACTGGGGATTACGTTTCAACATGAGATTTGGTGGGGACACAGGGGATCCAAACCATATCAGTTATTCTATAGACAAACATAATTTACTCTGACTTACATAGAAATGATCTATTAAGACATCTAGCCAGTCCACAGAATGGTTGGGGTAACTGAAGAGACGGACTCTCTGCTAGGATCCAGGACCCTTCTCTTTCATGAAATTCCTTCCCACAAGTCAAAGTGTCGAGAAAGCACCTCTCCCTCTCTATGCGAAGAGTGTATGTAGGCCAGGTGCAGTGGCTCATGCCTGTAATCCCAGCACTTTGGTGAGGCTGATATGAGTGGATCACTTGAGCCCAGGAGTTCAAGACCAGCCTGGGCAACATAGTGAGACCCCATCTCTACAAAAAAAATATAAAAATTAGTCAGGCATAGTGTTGCCTGCCTGTAGTCCCAGCTACTTGGGAGCCTGAGGTGGGAAGATTGCTTGAACCTGGCAGGTGGAGGCCACATTGAGTCATGATTGTTCCACTGAACTCCAGCCTGGGCAACAGAGCGAGACCCTGTCCCAAAAAAAAAAATTAAAAAAATTAGCCAGGTGTGGTGGCATACAACTATAGACCAAGCTACTCAGAAGGTTGAGGCAGGAGGATCACTTGAGCCCAGGAGTTTGAGGCTGCAGGAAGCTATGATCATGCCTCTGTACCCCAGCCTGGGCAACAGAGTGAGACCCATTCTGGGGAGGGGTTATGAGGAAGAGAGAGAGAGAGAGAGAGAGAGAGTATGTGAGTGTGATATCATGACTACTGGGTGATTCTGAGTAAGCACATGCATGTGTGGGTGATATCGTGACTACTGGGTGATTCTGAGTAAGTCCCCTCCTTTATCTGGGCATCACTTCTTTAATTTGTCAGGTTATAGGGTTTGACTAAGAGATGTTTTTTTTTGAGACAGGGTCCTCACTCTGTGAGTGCAGTGGCACGATCACTGCTCACTGCAGCCTTGATTTCCTGGGTGTGAGTGATCCTCTCATCTCAGCTCAGCCTCCTGTGTAGCTGGGACTACAGGCATGCGCCACCACCCCTGGCTAATTGTTTTGTTTGTATTTTTGTAGAAACAGGGTTTCACCATGTGGCCTAGCCTGGTCTCAAACTCCTGAGCTCAAGCAATCTGCTCGTCTCATCCTCTCGAGTGCTGAGATTGCAGGCGTGTGCCACCACGCCCGGCTGACTAAGGGTCTTAAAAGTCCCTTCCAGTTTGAATAGTTCATGACCCTCTGAATTTTTGCACAATAACAGATTCAGAGAAGGAAATCAATGAGTCAATAGAAGAAGGTTTTACTTTTGATTTACTGATGGCTGCCGGTTTCCCTAAAAGGATCTGAAGAGATGAGTGCTCTAGATATTGTGTATGCACCTATACACGTCCTTCCCTAAGGGAGAGTGGTTGTTCTTTTCAACAAATAAACTCCTCAGTGCCTTAGAAAAGCCAGGGAAATCCCCTTCTGTCACTGCTGCTACCTATTGCAAAGCAGTTCTGGTTTGGGTGTCAGAATATCTTATGCCCTTAAGCTGGATCAAATATGTAAAGAAAATAGGATTTAGGGGCATGGTACAACACGTGCCCGGAATGATCTCATGATAGAAATCTGATTTCGCTTCTAGTTATTTGGGGTTACAGATAGGATTATATCTCTCAGGCAGAGAAGGTCATTAATCAAGAAGGGGCCTCTTAATCCTGCTCCCTATTTTAATGAGACACTTTAAAATGCCTTGCGCTGGTGAATGGCAAGTGTCAGCTGGGTGTGATTAGCAGGCTTCTGTGGCAGGTTTGCTGTGGTACTGTGGACTCAGGTATTCACCGGCCTAATCCTGCCTGACTGTCACGGGGGCAGAAATGGACAAAGATGGCTTTATGGCCACCCTCAAATTGCAGGCTGATGAGTGAGCGTTTGAGAGCCTTGGTGCCACAGCCTGGACAATAGCATATGGGATGTGTTCTTAGAAATCAGCCCCCCAGTATTAGCGTAGCCCCAGGCAGAATCTCCAGAGTAAATAATAGTACCAACAGCAGAGTTTCCCCATCAGTGTATGGGTGGGTCCTTCCTTCATTGAAATCAAAACGTCAAACCTAGTAGAAAGGTGCCCGAGAACTGAAAGTCCCCTTCTTCCCTCTGTCCTCTCCCTTCCCTCCCTCCCTCTTTCCTTTCATGGCCAGAAGCTGTGCTTATCACTGGGGAGCTAGCAATGGATAAAACACCAGTGCCTGTCTTCAAGGAGCCCAAAGGGTAGGAGTGACAGATACACTGTATTAATCAGTTATGTGGCACAATAAACACTGGGCATGGTGGCTCACGCTTGTAATCCCAGCACTTTGGGAGGCCAAGGTGGGCAGATCACCTGAGGTCAGCGGTTCAAGACCAGCCTGGCCATCATAGTGAAATCCCGTCTCTACTAAAAATACAACAGTTAGTTGGGCATGGTGGTGTGTGTCTGTAGTCCCAGCTACTCGGGAGGCTGAGGCAGCAGACTTGCTTGAACCCGGGAGGCAGAGTTTGCAGTGAGCCAAGACTGAGCCACTGCGCTCCAGCCTGGGCAACAAGAGCAAAAACTCTGTCTTAAAAGAAGATGGCTTCTTTCCCAGTCTTATTGCTGCGCTGGAGGAAGAGACCCTCTCTCACACTAGGAAGCATATACCAGTCTTAGAGAAGTCTTTGGACCTGGTTAGGCCACGTGTGCATCTCTGAGATGGAGTATTGTGACTGTCTGATCTGTGTCATGTGTCCAGCCCTGTGGTGAAGGGGCAGAAGGACCTGAAATAGGCAAACCAGGCAACAAATGAAGTTGGGGAAGGTTGTTCTTTCAAAGCGGTAGCAGTGCGTTTTTACCAGATGGCAAAGGAAAGGGTGCTGGGGACACAGAGGTGTCAGGTGTCCACTTCAGTAAAGGGTCCTGAAGGGGCAAAAAGAAAGGAGTGGAAAGACCCTGCTGTTTGCTCATCTATGGCAGACACATCCCATTGCTGGCTCCAGACAGCCCTCAGTGCTGTTCAGTGACAACACAAGAGCCAGTGATGTGATGTGTTTGGAGCAATATCCCACCACCAACAAAGACCACTGGTCTGGCAGGCAAAGGGGTTCATGACCCAGCTCCGCCACCCAAATTAGGATTAATGGACTATGTCGGCAAGGACGAGGCAGACACCAAACTGGGTCACTAGATGATCTGTAAGCTCCCTTCCAGTTCTCATGCTTTGTAACTCTGTCTTTGACCTTGGTCACAGGATGAGCTGGAGCATCTAAAAGGTGACTTTCTCACTTCAGCCATGTTGCTAAGACCCTCATGTGTGGTTGAGGTCAGGCAGAGAGCTGCCAAGGCTGCCAATGGCATTTGTATTGGTGCATTTTCTCATGCAGCGTTTTGGCTTTCGGAGAAGGCAGCAAAGTTAGCTGGGGGAGTGTGGGAGGTGAATGCTTTAACTCCACATCCTACTGAGCGCACACACCTCTGTGTGCCTGCCCTGGGCAGGGAAGTGGCATTACAAGCACATAAGCTGGACATGGTCCTGCTCTCAGGAAGAAGTCCTGGGTTTTAGTCTTGGGCAAGTCACTTAGCCCCTTCAAGCCTGGTTTCCCGTCTGTAAAATGGGAATGATATATACCCTGCTTACATTGCAGGGTTGGTTATGGGAGTCAGTTTACAGAAAAGCAAGTGCGTGATAGTATTTTGTAAAATGTCATACACTGGTAAGGGATTCTATTCAGAGAAAATCCCTGTCTAGTTGGGAACGGTGATTACATCTGTTCTGTAGTGACAGCTGTGCACTCTGGGGACTCCCAGAAGGCACTCATCAAGTGATGGACTTTTACACGGGCAGCTGGGTTACAGAGGAACAGCATGGCAGAGGTGGGCCGTACAGCACATTGGAGACAGCCTCATGATCTCACCCTGAGACGGAGTTGCTCACAACCTGGTGATACGGTTTGGATGTTTGTCCCTGCTCAAGTTTCACGTTGAATTGTAATCCCTGATGCTGAAGGTGGGGCCTGGGGGGGTGTGTTTGAATTATGGGGGCGGATCCCTCATGGCTTGGTGCTGTCTTCATGATAGTGAGTGAGTTCTCAAGAGATCTGGCTGCTTAAAAGTGTGTGGCACCTCCCCAACCCTTTCTCTTGCTCCTGCTTTCGCCGCGTGACCTGCCTGCTTCCCCTTTGCCTTCTACCATTGTAGCTTCCCGAGGCCTCTCCAGGAGCCCAGCAGATGCCGGGGCCATGCTTCCTGTACAGCCTGCAGAACTGTGAGCCAATTAAACCTCTTTTCTTTATAAATTACCCAGTCTCAGGTATTTCTTTATAGCAGTGCAAAAACTCCCTAATAGACTCTGTTAGTGTAAAACTGTTGGTCTGAGGGTCAGACTAGGCCCCTAGTCTTAGACGCATCAGAAGACATTTCTCACATCTCTTGGGCATTAACGCCCTCAGCCCCTCTGCTGGGACCAAGGGTGATGAAGGGAAGAGAGACCACAGCTTGACGGTGAGTCTCACCTAGGGGCTCCCTGCCCTGAACCTCTGCTCACCCCTTCCCTCAGCCTGTTCCTTACATGACATTTCCCTCTCTCATTCTGCTTTTTGTTAAGGTTCTGGAGGTCTGGCTCTTTAAACAGGACATCTACCACCCGGGAGGAAGGAGGTACAGCCATGGCTACTCATGTCCCTGAACTCTGTGGCTGGCTAGGGGTGGGGCAGGAGGAGGCCTCAGACTGCAGTGTGAGTGCTGCTGTGGAAGCACTGGGCTGGGACAAGGGTGCCGTCTCCTGCTGGGGCCAGTCTGGAAGGGGTCACTGCATGTTAAGTCTCTGTTCTACCTGCTTCCATGAGGGATTGGCAGGCAGGGGTTAAGGTAAAAACACATATGTCGGTTTACAGGGAAAGAGACCAGGCACAGTGGCTCACTCCTATCATCCTAGTGCTTTGGGAGGCCAAGGCAGGAAGATAGCTTGAGGCCAGGAGTTCAAGACCAGCCTGGCCAACATAGTGAGACCCTATATCTAAAAATAAAAACAAAAAATTAAAAAATTATCTGGGCATGGCAGCATGCACCTGTAGACCCAACAGCTTGGGAGGCTGGGGTGGAAGGATCCCTTGAGTATAGGAGTTTGAAGCTGTAGTGAGCCATGATCATACTACGTAATCCAGCCTGGGTGAGAAAGGAAGAACCCAACTCAAAAAAAAAAAAAAAAAAAAAAAAAAGAAAAAAAAAAAGATGAAAGAGAAAGTAGCTGGATAAGGAGAGGTGGTGACAGAAGCCAGAAATTACATATTTCCTTGTGACTGAGGTCTAAATTTGGCTCTGAACTTTTTGGCAGACAAGACAAAAAGAGCAATATGACAGGTTTCTTAGTCTCTTTGTTTAATTGAAAGAAACAAGTGTTCAGAGAAGGCAAACTTTCCCCCTCTGGCCCAGAGTTCTAGAAGGAATTTATCACCTGGGGCTTTATATAAAGAATATTGGGTAACATAAATTCAGTCATTCAGCAAATAGAGGAAGTATACAAGATGCTTGTCTCATCAGCTGATGCCTTGTGAGCGGAAGTGTTTGTGCTCTTTGCTGTTTCTGTTTTTTTCTTTTATATTTCTCCTCCCATTCCTACCTCCCCTCCCTCCCTTCCTCCTCCTCATCTGTACTTTGCTATTTTAATGTCTGTGTTTCCTGCTTGACTCTAGACTTCGTGTAGACAGGGGTCTGGTTTGTCTTGCTGTTTGTTGGTTTTCCACACATCAGGGAGGTTTCCAAAAGTGTTTGTCAAGAGAATTTAATAAGTAGTGGTTTAAGAGGTAAACAAGTTATTTTGTGGGTAATTGGAAGGACATCTAACCCAGACCTGGGGGATTTGAGGGGGGAGATAGTTTCCTAGGGAAAGTGACACTCAGTTAAGATTTGAAACACTCACAGAAATTGGGTAGAGGCACGTTGATTCAGCCAGGCACGGTGACTCATGCCTGTAATCCCAGCACTTTGGGAGGCTGACATGGGCAGATCACTTGAGGCCAGGAGCTCAAGACCAGCCTGGCCAAATGGTGAAAGCCTGTATCTACTAAAAATACAAAAAATTTAGCTGGGCTTGGTGGCACGCACCTGTAATCCCAGCTACTCTGGAGGCTGAGGTGGGAGAATCACTTGAATCCAGGAGGTGGGGGTTGCAGTGAGCTGAGATCATGCCACTGGATTCCAGCCTTGGTGATAGATGAAGACCCCCATCTCAAAAACAAAGAAAAAGAAATTAGGTAGGGGTGAGGGATGAAGACTGTTTGGGGGCAGAGGATGTCACACAGCAAGAGGCATCAGCCATGGCCTCTGTGCAGAGGGCCAGAGGAGAGTGAGGAGGGAGAAGGTTGGAGAGAGAAGCAGGAGCCTCTGAACAGCAGATGTAGCAGAGAGCAGTTACACTTTCCCCTGAACAGATGCAATGGAAGCCCTTGAAGGGTTGGATGTGGTCGACTGGGCTTTGGAAAGATGACTTTAACTTGAACTGGAGGGGGACCAAAACTGCAAGCAGTGAGACCAGGAACTTGGATGAGGAACGCTGGTGACAGAGACTAGAGTGAGACTTTGCTTGGAGAAAAGTGGGCAGATTGGGGGAAAAGAGAGAGAGAGACACACACACACACAAAAAAAAAAAACAGAGAAAGAGTGTGTGTTCAGCTTCTAGAATTGATGAGATGTAGGAGGTGAAGGAGGCATGAGTCTAGAGTCACTCCCAGGCTCCACGCTTGGTGACTCAGGGTGGTTGATGGGCTTTCATTAGATGGGGAACCCAGGAAGAAGGGCAGGGTTTATTTGGGGAAACTAAAGAGTTCAGTGCAGACAGGTTGTTCTTGAGATCCTAAAGGATGCCCCAGAAGAAATGTCTGCCAGCACACGGTTCTGCTGCCCAGGAGAGAACTGGCTGTTGAGATCAATTTTTGGAGTCATCAGTGTATAGCATGTGGGCAAAGTCGGGAGGCTGCCTGAAAGCCCCAGGGAGAGATGGAATGGGAAGAGGACTGGGACTGGACCTTGAGAACTTGGACATCTCCTGACTTGGTGGAGGACACATAATCAGCAAAGGGAGGTGGATACAGAAACACGTGTAGTGTTACGAAGGCCTACGGAAGCACGCGGTCGAAACTGGCCATTGGGATTTCAAGAAGGCCAAAACGGTCAACTAGGCCAAGTGCCACTAAAAGCTCAGCAAAGATAAGGACTGAAAAATGTCTTTGGCTTTTAGCAACGAGGAAGCCACAGATGACTCTTACGGGAACAATTTCAGTGGGAGGTGGTGGTGATGGTAGTGGTGGTGTTGAAGCCAGAGCTAGTGGACTTAAGCATGAGAGGGAAGGTGAGGAGAGGGAAGAATGGGGACAGTTCATTAAAAGAAGTTTGGCTGTGAAAGAAAGAAGAAAGAAAGAGAGGAAGTTGGAGAGAGAGGTGGGACAAGGAGGGAGAGTTAATGTTGTTTTTTTTTTTTTTTTTTTAAGACAGGAGAACACAGCAGTTTATGGACAGTGTTTTCAGCTGCAGTTCTGCCCAAGATATAGAAATGGTCTTTGGGTAGTTTCACCCATAAGTTCTTCAAAAATTCCAGGAAGATACTTCTGGATAAACAAATGTCATTCAAGAATTTTGTGGGAATCTCACTCAACAGGGGACAGAGCTCTGTAAACCCAGAGTGTGGAGAGGCAACGTGTCCCTCTGGGAGCAGCTTAGGTATCTCTAGCTTCAGTGAGAGGAGCAGAATGGGCATGGCTGGTAGCCACTCACCCAGTGCAGAGCTCTTTGGCCTGTGGTTGTCAGGCCTGGCTCCTTGGGGGTGGTGGGTGCTGCAGTCCCTCTGTATAGCAGTTGCCCTGGTGTGACCCAGGAGTCACCCTCCATGGCATCCTATAGGTGTGTGTGTGCTGAGCACAACCAGCTACCAAAACTGGCCATTGGAATCCGTGTGGGTCTGATGAGAGGGGACAAGTGGCAGCCCTCATGTAGGTGGCTGGAAAATGCCTCACAGTGAGTGGATTTGCAGGAGGGAGGGGAATCATCAATATTCATGTCCTTGAATTTAATTCCTGAGCTGCATCCAAACTTTTCCTTTCCAATCTCCCAAAAATAGGACATTGAGAAAAAAGGGGAACCCCCCCCGCCCCAACACACACAAATCAGTCAATGAGAACTAAACCTTGAAGCTGGGAATGCAAAGCTCTTGTGTTTCAGGACCTCCATTTCTGGGCCCAGGGACTTGGGAGGACCAGTGAGGGGCCTGTTTCCTTCCTGAGTCTATGAGGTGCTGAGAAGCCCTGGGCTCTGGCATGGGCCTGGCTTGCTGCAGAAGTTGCCTGCACTGGTCACTCAGGTGTGGGGATGGGAATGGGGCAGCTCTAATTAGACAAGTCCTGAGGCCACATTTCCTATTCATTGGCCAGAGGTAGAGGAGAGGGGCTGGGGCCAAGAGAGAATTTCTCCAGTCTATTTCTCTACCCTCAGGATTATAAAATGGGCATATATGAATTTCCTATGGATGTTTTAATAAATTACCACAAATGTAGTGGCTTAAAGGAATACACATGTATTATCTTGTAGTTCTAAAGGTCAGAATCCCTAAAGCCAAGTTGTCAACAGGGCTGCGTCCTCCCTGGAGGCCCTAGGGGGATTCAATTCCCTACCTCTTCCAGCTTCTAGAGGCCACCTGCAGTCCTTGACTCATGGCGCCTTCCTGCATCCTTCAAGCAAGCAGCATCCTTCAGCTCCTGTCTCTGCCTCTGTGATGACGTCACTTCCTCTTCTCTCACTCTCCTTCTCCTACCTTGTAAGGACCCATGAGGTTATGCTAGGCTCACCAGGATGACCCAGGTGAATCTCCCCTGATAAAGATCCTGAACCACCTTTGTAAAGTCCTTTTTGCCATGTAGGTGACATATCCAGAGCTTCTGGGGAGTAAGACCCTGACATCTTTGGGGGCCAAAGTTCTGCCTCCAGGAGTGGGTGTCTGGCTCAGGGTTGTTTCTGAGTGATCCATGGCCCCTGGGCACTCCGTGATGGTTCAAGGGGCATGAGGAGGAGCCTGCTCTGAAGCCCACCCGCCTTCCACCTTGGAGGCAATATGTTTGTCTCTGCTATATATCGGAGTTCTTCAGAAGGTTTCATTTGAAGAAAATGTTTGAGGCCAGGCGCGGTGGCTCACACCTGTAATTCCAGCACTTTGGGAGGCCAAGGCAGGTGGATCACGAGGTGGGTGGATCAGGAGTTCAAGACCAGCCTGGCCAAGATGGTGAAACCCTGTCTCTACTAAAAATATAAAAAAATTAGCCATGCATGGTCACGGGTGCCTGCAATCCCAGCTACTTGGGAGACTGAGGCAGAGAATTGCTTGAACCTGGGAGGCGGAGGTTGCAGTGAGCCAAGATCACACCACTGCATTCTAGCCTGAGCGACAGAGCAAGACTCCATCTCAAAAAAAAAAAAAAAAAAAAAAAAAAAAAGGGAAAGAAAAGGAAAAGGTTTGAAAACCATAGATGTAGTGCAGTCTCTACAGAATGAGGCCCAGAGAGGGAAGGTGATGGCCCGGTAATGATCAGTGGATAATGGCAGAGCCAGCGCTGAACTCCGGGCTCCTGTCTCCCAGTCCGGTGCTCTTTCTACTGGCCCTTCTCAGGGATAAAACAACAACCAAGAATGGCGTATATGTCCTCACTTATTGTCACAGTAACCCTGAGCAAAAGCAGAGGATCATTTTTATTTTCCCTTTTTTTTTGGCCTCATTTATGGTGAGAAAGGCCCCTGTCAGGTGAGGACAGGTGGAGTTCCTGGTGTGTCACCAGGAAGGGACCAGTACCTTGGTGAGGCCTGAGACAAACTCCCATCCCCCCAGACTTGGCCTTCTCTCTCGTTCCCTTCTGTCCCTTCCTTGGCCTCTGGCTAATTGAAACGGCTATCAATTCAGACACAGCCTTGTCCCTGCTCTGGGGATTCTAGGCTGCAGATTGTCATTAGATTAACTGTGAAGGTTCTCCATGCATGCTGGGAGGCAGGGATGCACTGGATGTGGCAGGACTCGGGGCCGTTGTCTGCTGCCCTGAGTGCCTGGAGATGCAGTAATTCCATCATGGGGTGCACCGCCTCCCCGAGCCTGGGCAGGGCCCAGACACATGGTCCACCTGCCCTGCAGCCAGACAGATTCTTGAGATGGAGCAATTACATTTAAAGCGAGCTGTCTGAACTGATTTTTCCTCTTCGTCCTCATCCAGTTCTGCTAACCCTCTTCCCAGCATCATCTTGGTTAGTGGCCCAGACAGCCTGGACAGGACTCAAATGGCTGGCTCCAAACTGTGTCCTCTGCACCCTGGAATGCCAGCTCCCATTCATCTGCCACTTGCTGCGCTGTCTGGACGTCCCTCTCCTGGCTTCCCCAAAGTCAAAGACACTGGGACACACCCTGGGATCTCAGGGGCTGGGCAGCCGCACTCAGCCAAACAGGCTGTGCGGGGTCGGACTCCTGGGTCGGAGTTTACTTCAGCCCCACATGAGCGGCACCCCTGGAGTTGTGCAGGTGGTGCCTGGTTCAGGGCGCCCCTGAGGCCAAGAAGACGGGATTGCTCACAGGACAGTTACTTACATTCTGACTCCTTTGCGCCTGGTCCACAGTGGGCACTGGGGGAGGGAGGAAAGGCTTCTCCCTCCAGGAGATGAGAAAATCCCACTTCATCAGTCACTTCCATCTGACCCAATAAATGGACACCAGGATAGTGGCCCTGTCATCAAGTTCTGTCACATCTCTCTGGGTGGAGAGGCCAGGGGCAGGAAGAACAGGACAAAGAGAGGAGTCTAGAAGTGGCTCTGGGCAATGTTCTGGTGTAGCTTCTTAGAACAAACAAATGTCAGTACTCAAGCCAGAGAGACAGGCTGAGTGGGGTAGGGAGGGCTCACAGCACACAGCGAGGGGAGGTGGGGCAGGCCTAGCCTCTTGCTGTTCCATGAGCTCCTGGGCACAGCTCTCACGCTCAGGTGCGGTACCTGGCTCATAGTGGATGCTTATGGTTGGTTGCAACTGTTGGTTGGTTGAATGAACCAATGGAAGCAACAGTGATGAATCGCAGAAGATATAGCATATTTCTTCTCACCGCCTCCCTGGGCCTCTTCTTCCTTCTCCCCCTTCTTTGACCAATAAGTCATATCTTCATTTCTATAGCCCCAGGGCCTAGAACAGGGTTTGGTATGCAGTAGACACTCAGTGAAATGTGTTAAACAAGTCAATATAATTGGGACAAGCTGGCTGGTCTTGAAATAGAGCCTACCCTCCCCGGTTATGAAAGGGAAATATCCTTACCAGGACTTTGACATACCTGAGGGGAGTTCTGGGAGTGAGGAGTCTGTACCAGCACTGGGTTGGGTGTCAGGAAACTCAGGTTCTAGCTGTGTGTAAAGTTCCTTCTCTTATCTGGCCTGCAGTTTCCCCTTGAGACCTTCTCAAGATGTTGGAGCTGAGTGGGACCTTGGGGACCATCTAGCCCAACTCCCTTCTCTTGGGTTGGGCTAGATGGTCCCCAGGGTTGCACTCAGCTCCAACATCTTGAGAAAGTCCAGGGGGCTCTGATGAAGCCCGGAGACCTGGGGATCATGGGCCCATGGCACCAGTTTCTCATCGCGATGGATCTGGGGAAGGTGGAGAGTATCCATTTTTTACTTTTTCCTCAAAGATTTCCGGGAAGAAGAGACTGGAGCAGCCTGGGTCTCAGGAACAGAAATTGAGAAGGAAAGCAGAAAGTCGGGCCCTGGTCTTTGGAGTCACTAGGGACTGACTCCCAGCTGCCCAGGGAAGGAGGATCTCTGTAAAGGGGTGGGACTAAATCATCAACTAGAACTTGATGGCACTGCAGCAGGTGACATCTCGGCTCCACCGAGACATATGCTGACCTTGAGATACCAAGTAGCATTGTAAATGCCATGTTGCTGGTTCTATGGCAGGAGTCATTTCTAGGGAGACAGTTTGGGGCCTAGGGACGTGAATAAGCTGATTAATGTCCCCAATGGCCCTTAGGAGGGCCTTGGTTGTTTGAAATTTCAGAATTAACCCCAACTTGCTTTGCAAGTGCTGAAGGAGGGCAGGGAGCCCCAGGAGTGACCTACAAGTTTGTCCCTGGAATTGCTGAGTGACCCAAATGACCTGGTGACATGTGATGGCTCTCACATCTTCTCTACCACTCTTAGGGTCTGCTTTTCTCCTTTAACTCATCCTTATTTCAACCTTTGTTAGGTTATAGTCACGTGAGCTCTCTCAACAATGTCATTTCTTTTTTTTTTTTAACCTTTATTTTAAGTTTAGGGGCACATGTGTAGGTTTGTTACATAGGCAAACTTGTATGTCACAAGGGTGTATTATACAGATTATTTCATCACCCAGATATTAAACCTAGTACCATTACTTATTTATCCTGACCTTCTCCCTCCTCCCACCCTCCACCCTTCAGTAGGCCCCAGTGTGTGTTGTTTCCCTCTATGTGTCCATGAGTTCTCATCATTTAGCTCCCACTTATAAGTGAGAACATGTGGTGTTTGGTTTTCTGTTCCTGTGTTAGTTTGCTAAGGATAATGGCCTCTAAGTTCCATCCATGTCCCTGGAAAGGACATGATCTGAATCTTTTTTACGGCTGCATAGTATTCCATTGTGTATATGTACCACATTTAAAAAATCTAGGCTATCACTGATGGATCTTAGGATGATTCCATGTCTGCCTTTGTGAATAGTGCTGCAATGAACATATGCATGCATGTATCTTTATAATAGAAAGATTTATATTCCTTTGGGTTTACACCCAGTAATAGGATTGCTGGGTCAAATGATATTTCTGTCTTTAGGTCTTAGTGTTATTTCAATAGCTGTGAATGCCGAAGTTTAATTATTGGGGTGTATACCTACATACAAATATGTGTGTGTGTGTGTGTGTGTGTGTGTGTGTGTGTGTACACAAGACACAAGAGAAAAACACACAGGTTCTCAGTGCACAGGTGAATATCTGTGGTCACATAATCCAGGTTTTCAGGGAAGCTTGGGCCCTCTCCAATGAACCCATTCCTCCTCTCCTTCTGTATTTTGTCTCTGTGAACCATAAATTCACCGAGAAACCCAGAGTCCTCTGTGACTCCCTCAGACAGGGAATTAACCACCATGCCCTGTTGATTCTGCTGCCCAAGTGGCTCTGGGATTCCCCCCACCTCCTGCCTGGAGACACAGCCTCCTCCTCACAGTTTCTGGCCCATGGGCCTCTGCTCACTGCTTCAGCTGCAGCTCTGACTGCTCCCTCTGGTCTCTGTGCCTTGGCCCTTCCACGGCCTCCTGGTTCCCCAGATATGCCAAGACCCTCCTCTGCCTGCATTCCTCTGCTTGGGACACTTCTGTACCACCCCCACCTCCGGCACCTGAGTATTTGGATTCAGCCCAGACACCCCTTCCTCCTTGCAGCCTTTGACATTGCCCGTGATGTTATGCTGTCTTCACTGTAATCAATTCCACACCTGCACAGCAGCCTATTGGCTGCATCTCCACAGTGCACCATATATCTAGATCTAGATGTATTTTGAGGCAGGATCTTGCTGTCACCCAGACCAGAGTGCAGTGGCGTGATCACAGCTTACCACAGCCTCCTGAGTAGGTGGGACCACAGGTGTGCATCACCACACCTGGCTAATTTTATTATTTGTACAGATGGGGTCTTCCTATGTCGGCCCAGCTGGTCTTGAACTCCTGGGCTCACATCATTCTCCAGCCTCAGACTCTCAAAGTGCTGGGATTACAGGTATGAGCCATCATGCCCAGCCACCCATATATATATTGTTTATGTATACATAAATATCTTCTCTGTTCCACAGTTATAGATAATGTTATATAGGATTTTCTTGGTCTTTTGGAGGCAGCATAGGTCAGTGACTGAGGAGGCTGGCTCTGGGTTTGGATGCTGCCTCTTTTACTATATAAAAATTGTCGAAACTCTTAGTGTCTCAGTTTCATCATCTGTAAAATGGGTGTAATGATAGGATCTATCTCACAGGGTGGTGAGAATTAAATGAGAAAATACACATTTCTTTTTTTGGGACAGAGTCTCACTCTGTCCAGGCTGGAGTGCAGTGGTGTAATTTCAGCTCACTGCAACTTCCACCTCCTGGATTCAAGCGACTCTCGTGCCTCAGCCTCCTGAGTAGCTGGGATTACAGGCGTATGCCACCACACCCGGCTAATTTAGAAAATTCCCATTTAAGGAATAGTGGCTAGCGTAGAGTTGGTGCTCACTTATTATAACCTATTTTTTTCTTATTATTGAATTCATTCCTTATAAATATATTCCCTGGAGTAAGCTTATTGGATCAAAGGTTAGAAGATTTTTATGGCTCTTGAAACGTTTTAACAAATTACTTTGAACAGATCCTACCTCTTTCCCTCCCATCAGCAAAGCCCAAGTCATAGCTGGTTGCTCTCTCCTGTCGTCCTGCGTAGGATGCACTGGAATTCAAAGCACAGGTTTTAGAAGGTGGGAACCATGGTGGATTCCCGGCTGGGCTTCCAGACCTTCCACCTAGCCACGCGCATCCAGCTGTCTTCCATGACTGGTCCCTTCGATCTCTCTTTCCTTGAGTGTGCTCTATGCTTCATTTTTCTCTAGTCATTTTGTGGTACAATGATTTATTGAGATATTAATTTATTTTTGTTCTCACTGCAATTAGTATCTTTCCCTCTTCATTTCAAGATGGCAGCCAAGCCTAGTCCCCATGCATTGCCAGGCTTTGTGTTGCAAGGCATTGTAGGACCAGGTGGCAGTGTGGGGCTGGGCAGGGCTGAGCAGGAGTCACCTGTCTGGATTCAAGCTCCAGCTGTTAAAGCACTCAGGACCAGGGTGGCAAATGGCAATGTTGAATCAGGTGGAGCTGCCTCCAGGGTCTGGGAGGGCAGGGACTTTATCTGTTTCAGTCCCTGTTGGATCCTGAGGACCCAGCACAGGGTGGAGCCTGCTTTGAGGGGAGCAGGAACCGGCAGATCTCAGGGTAGGGGTGAGAGCAGAAACCCAGGCCTAGGAGTTGCCCACACTCATGGGAAGAGGGCAGGAGGGAACTTGGGAAGCCAGGAATGGTCCTGTCCCAGCACCTGGCTCTGGCAGGCTTGAAAGCTGCCCTCCCAGGCCACCCCGACTCATGGTCATCATTGTTCTGACTTTGACTTGACCCTTGGTACAGGTGGCAGCGTCAATGAGCAGAGAAAGTGAAGGTGCCTCGGCTGCCAGTCAGCACCAATAACTGTTGGTGTTGTACAGATTATTTCATCACCCAGATATTAAGCCTAGTACCATTAGTTATTTATCCTGACCCTCTCCCTCCTCCCACCCTCCACCCTCCAGTAGGCCCCAGTGTGTGTTGTTTCCCTCTATGTGTCCATGAGTTCTCATCATTTAGCTCCCACTTATAAGTGAGAACATATGATATTTGATTTTCTGTTCCTGTGTTAGTTTGCTAAGGATAATGGCCTCTAAGCTCCATCCATGTCCCTGGAAAGGACATGATGTCATTCTTTTTTATGGCCACATAGTATTCCATTGTGTATATGTACCAGATTTTAAAAATCTAGGCTATCGTTGATGGACATTTAGGATGATTCTATGTCTTTGCCTTTGTGAATATTGCTGCAATGAACATATGCGTGCATGTATCTTTATAATAAGATTTATATTCCTTTGAGTATATACCCAGTAATGGGATTGCTGGGTCAAATGGTATCTCTGTCTTTAGGTGGACATAACTGTTGCCCTGCAAGCTTGGCTGTGTAAGAAATGCCCAGTACCTCTTTGAAAGCATATTAACTCTGACCCTAAGGCCTGCTCCTGCTAAGCTGGTGGGGACTTCTGTCCTGATTGGGGTTCCTTCCCTTGGCCCAGGGCCCCGTGCAGGTCCTGGGAGTCTGGTGCTGACCAAAGGCTCCTGTGCCCATGCTTGGCCCTTGGAGTCCTAGGTCCCCAGCCAGGCCCTCTGCCAACCGCTGGGTGGTCTTCACAATCACGCCCCCCAGAGATCCTTCCACCCTCCCCGCTGCTGGGGGTATCCAACCAAGCCTGTAGACCTCTACCTTCCTCCCAGGCTTGGAGAAGCACCTCCCCCGTCCAATTTCCTGCTGCTTCTGCTCTCTTCAGAGATTCTCAGCTCTCTCTTCTCACCTTCTGGATTATCTAGCAGCAGCCTCTCAGTGAGCTGGCACTGTCAGAAGCCAGGAAAAGAGGTTTGCTGCAAGAAACCTCTATTTCAGGCCCTGAGTGTGCAAGCTTCCTTTGAACCAATGGGGTACTTAGGTTCTGACTGCCTTCTTGGAGAGGGGGGTGGAGGGTCTGTGAGAAAAATGTGACAAGAACAACATGCAGATTCATATTTCAATAAATGACCTGTTACCCCTGCACCCATTCTGGGCATGTGGTAGGAGTTTCATAAATTTGTGCCAGTTGATTGACAATTCAGCCCCCACCCCCACACCCTCTGCCCAAATCCCCATGATATTATTTATTTTATTTTTTTGTTTGTTTGAGACAGAGTCTTGCTCTGTTGCCCAGGCTGGAGTGCAGTGGTGCAATCTCGGCTCACTGCAACCTCCACCTACAGGGTTCAAGCGATTCTCCTGCCTCAGCCTCCTGAGCACCTGAGACTACAGGTGCCCACCACCACGCCTGGCTAATTTTTGTATTTTTAGTAGAGACCAGGTTTCACCTTGTTGGCTAGGCTGGTCTTGAACTCCTTACCTCGTGATCCACCCACCTCGGCCTCCCAAAGTGCTGAGATTATAGGCATGAGCCCTGTGCCCGGCCTCCCTGACATTATTTATAAAAAGAGAAGTTTTTGTGTTTGTTTTGGTGAGTGGAAGACCTGAGGGAGTTTGAAGTGCTATTTACAGAAACCGAATTCAACTGGTGCTGCCCAGAACTGCCTTGCAGTCTGCCGGTTGGTTAAAAGGTTTATAATTAATATTGCATTGTCATTTCAGGTTCCAAAACTGAGAGATCTTTAACCCCTCTCCCCTCAAAACACCCCTCAAATCCATCACTAAATGACAGGCAGCACAATATTGATTTAAAAGAACAGCATGAAATCATCCATCAGGCATCAGGCCCAGCAAATCGGAGTCATTGATTCCCAAGTCGTTTGATAGCTAATTACATGCTGCATAATGTAAAAATGCAGCAAGGGTCCATTAAGAATAAATCCAATTGTTTGCAAGGCGCATTATAGAAATTCAGGTTGGCATCCTTCCACTTTCAGTGACTGTGTATTGAGGCTTTTGGCAAATGAAAGACCCGGAAATAGAACCACTGTTTTTATAACGACCCTGTTACACTTAATGCCCATTTTCTCCCTTTAAGTGCAGCAAAGTCTGGAAATATTGCCATGCTCTTTAGGGGCAATTTTCCTACTGTGATTTTTATTTTATTTTTATTTTTTGCCATTAAAAGCCCCAAGAGAGTGCATTTACTCCTTACTTATTTGCTACCGTCAGAAGATAGCAAAATTCATGAAAAAAACCTCAACTGTCAATCCCCAACAAATATGCAATTATTTCAGGCTGGTGCTTTAAGCAAAAATGGTTTTCATGGCAGAGATTTGCTTCTATTTTCTGCAAAGGGGTGGGGGAATGTTCTTGCTTCTAGCTGTTCTGGTTTCTCTGAGGATCTCACAGAAACACCTGTTCTAACACACAAAAGTGAATTTCCACTAGCAGGGTCCTGACATTTCGCTGAATTAAACGCTGCTTTGGTGCCCTTTTGTGTATGCTTTGGTGAGTGGGGAGCGTAAAGTCATTTTTCTTCCAGCCTCACAAAGCCTATCATTCCAGGGCATTACACCAGGACGCTGGGCAGCAAATGACGGAAGGGCTTGGAAGGGAGGAGAAAATAGATGATCTTGTCCCCATAATAATACAGGGAAGATATATAAAGGGAAGTAAGTGGTAATGCTCTTGAAAGATAAACAATTGACTGCCTGTCACAAATAATTGATGACTGAGATCGCGAAGAATGTGGCCATGATAAAAAACACACGTAAAAGAGAGTGCACACTCCACATTCTCCTGACACCTCGTTGCTTTCTTCTTTGCAGGAATCTTTGCAAGATCAAATTAGAAGTATTATTTGCTGAAAGGCAATATTCTCCACCCTAGGCTTGTGAGAGCGGAGCTCCTTGTCTCCCGGGGAGCTTTGGTTTGACTTTCATCTTGATATTGAATTTAAGCCTCATATTTTATGACAAATGCATGTAGCCCTTGGCCTGCCTGATGATAACAACTGCACCTACCGTGGAAGTTCCATTCAGCAGAAGGGCTGGGAGTGGACTCGTCTGATTACTGGAATCTGTTGTTAATTAACTAAAATCTCCCTCTTGTTTGAGCAGTCCTTTGTGGGATTCTTCCTAAAGCACATCTGCTCGCTTTGCTGTCTTGCCTAAGTGAAGAAAACCATCGTGAACAGAATTGAATTCCTGGAGGCCGGCGGCTTCCCGTGGTTCTGCCTGGCCTACAGGGCAATGGTAAGACCAGCAGGTGGAAGCTGCAGGGATCCTAATATCAGTTCACTGGTGGAAGAACTGTCTACCACCGAGAGTTCTTCGAGAATGGAAATGCTAGACTGCCTTGGGAGGTGGGTAATGAGTCCCCTGTTATTGGAGGAAACTGTTGGTGGAGCTGGATGAACTCATGGAAGGGCTTCCTTAGGAGTTTACAACAACGAATCAGACCACATTTCAGTTTAATGATACTGGCCAGGTGCAGTTGCTCATGCCTATAATCCCAGCACTTTGGGAGGATCACTTGACACCAGGAGTTCAAGCAGCGTGTACAGCATAGACTCCATCTCTACAAAAAAGAAAAAAATTAAAAAAAAAACAACAACAAAACTTAGCCAGCTGTGTGGTGTGTGCCTTTAGTCATTGCTACTTGAGAGGGTGAGGTGGGAGGATGACTTGAGCCCAGGAGTCTGAGGCTGCAGTGAGCCATGATCACTCCAGCTTGAGTGACAGAGGAAGACACCCTGTCTTTTTTTTTTTTCAATGATGACACCGGTGATGACCTGCCCATATCCCCTTCATCCTTAGTGTGTTAGTGTAAGAAGACCTGACTTCAACTATCAGCATGTAAAGGCATTTTTGTGGCATTCAGATCACTCCGCTTGCCTTGCTGTCCCTGCTGGAAATGGTGGGGAATGAATGTCCCCTACTCATGTGGCTGTCAATCAGTAACCAGTGGCTACTCCAGCCCTCTCACCTCACAGACCCCATTACTTTGTGTTTGTGCCTACACTGCCTTCTTGAGTTTTCCTGGGGAGATTCAGCTCCAGTTGCTTGTAGTAACTGGCTTGATTAAAGCACCGTTTATTGAGTGATATGATTTGTCTGTGTCCCCACCCAAATCTTGAATTGTAGCTCCCATAATCCCCACATGTCATGGAAGGGACCCTGTGGAGGTGATTGGATCATGGGAGTGGGTCTTCCCATGCTATTCTCGTGACAGTGAATAAGTCTCACGAGATCGGATGGTTTTATAAAGGGGAGTTACCCTGCACAAACCCCTCTTGCCTGCTGCCATGTAAGATGTGCCTTTCGCCTTCCACCATGATTGTGAGTCTATTAAACCTCTTTTTCTTTACAAATTACTCAGTCTCGGGTATGTCTTTATCAGCAGTGTGAGAACAGACTAAATATTGAGTTAGGGTTGGGGCTGCCTCTCCTTCTCTGCCTCACATCTCCACACTTTTACTTGTTTGTTCTTTACCACCCAAATTAACGACATCTCCTTATCTCAAGATCTGCTCCAAGAGCAGTCCCCATTAAGACAGTGACCATCTTCTCCAAACAACAAAGGGGTCCATGGCCCGACAATAGGGCCTATTTGAAATCAGTGCTGGGGAACAGGGTCCAGAGCCCCAAGGCACCATATTGGAAGATATTTTTTCTGCCCCAAGGAGAACAGAGATAATTCTCTGATAATATCATCCCTGCTGTTCCTATACCCTTTGCTGTCACAGCCGGGCCCCATTAACCCCACTAACTACTTGCTGCTGGCTGCCCCCTGCCATCCTGCCTGTGTTATAAAGGCAGGGGTCCCCAACACTTGGGCCATGGAATAGTACTGGTCTGTGGCCTGTTAGGACTGGGCTGCACAGCAGGAGGTGAGCAGCAGATGAGTGAGTTAAACCTCATCTGTATTTACAGCCGTTCCCCAGCACTTGCATCACCACCTAAGCCCAGCCTCCTGTCATGTCATCAGCAGCATTGGATTCTCACAGGAGCACAAACCCTATTGTGAACTGCACGTGTGAGGGATCTGGGTTGCGGACTCCTTATGAAGGTCTAATGCCTGATAATCTATCACTGTCTCTCATCACTCCTAGATGGGACCATCTAGTTGCAGGGAAACAAGCTCAAGGCTCCCACTGGTTCTACATATGGTGAGTTGTACAATGTAATACTAATAGAAATAAAGTACACAATAAATGTAATGCACTTGAATCATCCCCAAACCATCACCTCCTCCTGTCCTGGTCCATGGAAAAATTGTCTCCCATGAAACCAGTCCCTGGTGCCAAAAAGGTTGGGAACTGATGTTCTAAGGGATAATGCTTTCTCTTCTCTTCTCTTTCTTTTTCTTTCTTTCTTTTTTTTTGCGACACAGTCTCACTGTGTTGCCAGGTGCCAGGCTGGAGTGCAGTGGCACAATCTCGGCCCACTGCAACCTCCACCTCCCGGGTTCAAGCAATTCTCCTGCCTCAGCCTCCTGAGTAGCTGGGACTACAGATGCACGCCACGACGCCCAGCTAATTTTTGTATTTTTAGTAGAGATGGGGTTTCACCATGTTGGCCTGGATGGTCTTGATCTCTTGACCTGGTGATCTGCCCACTGAGGCTCCTCTAGCTCTAGTGCATCAGAATGGGAGGACCAAATCTTTTGGTCTTACAAGTCTTTAAAACCCATTTAAAGAGCATACAACCCTTTAAATGATGTTAAACGTTCCACCTTATTCTAGGCTGGAAGAAGTTTGATTTTGCCTAGTAACTAGAATTTCCAATATTATTTGCCTTGTTTGTTCCAGAAAATCTCATCTACAACATGGACTTAAGCACATCAAACACTGTTCTACTGAGGAAGGACACTTTTATTTCCACTAGTTAAGACAGGGGTTTCCTTAGGCTTCAGTCATCTGCTAGAAGTACCCAGTAGGATGCTTATTTTAAACCTGTGAAAATAACACCACATTAAAATGAATATTAAAGGACATTTAAAAAAATCTCCTTGACTTTCCCCCTTCCCAAATCTTTCAATTTTGAGGTGTTCTCTGTTGGCCCTCACTTTGTCTGTCAGGCCCTCTGCCAGACTGGGCATTTGCTCTTCACATTGTAGAAGAAATGTTTTTTCATGTTTCTACAGAGACTTCACAGTGAACCTTTTAATGGCTGTAAAATCTTAATGTGCTGATTTGCCAAACCGATCCCTTATTATTGAATTTTACTGTAATTCACTAATAAGGGACAGGTTTGGCAAATCAAGTAATCAAAAGGGTTTCCAGTCTTGAGTGATTTTAGTGAACATCTTCACAAAGAAAGCTTTTTGGGGCCTGGTTGCAGTGGCTCATACCTGTAATCCTAGCACTTTGGGAGGCTAAAGCGGGAGGACTATTTGAGTCCAGGAGTTTGAGAGCAGCCTGGACAACATAGTGAGCCTCCGTCTCTACTAAGCATAATAATAAAAAAATTAGCCCAGTGTGGTAGCATGCCCCTGTAGTCCCAGCTACTAGGGAGGCGGAGATGGGAAGATGGCTTGAGTCGGGGGGGTTGAGGCTGCGGTGAGCCATGATCATGCCACTGCACTCCAGCCTGGGTGACAGAGTGAGACCTTGTCTCAAAAAAAGAAAACTTTTTACTTTTTGCCTTCATTGAATTACTCCTTTAGCATGTAGTCCAGGAGTTAAAATACTGGGTCAAAAGGTAGAGGTGTTTCTCGGCTTTTGATATATGTCTCCACATTGCTTTCCAAAAGGGTTAGCCTGTCCTCTGCCATACTGGTGGGCTCTATGCGGCCTGTTAGATCCATGTGTGCAGAACAGAGTCTAGAGGATTCCTAGCTCTCTCTTCAATTGAGAGCCTCAAGAGTCATGCCCATCTTCCCGAGGAAGAGTTAAATATGACATCTTCAGCCAAAGAAACCGACATTACATGTTACCTAACGAAGACCCCAAGAACCCCCTTATGATGATGATTTTCATAATATACACTTAGGTACTAGGCAATGTCTTTCTCTCTTACTTGGTTTATTTTACTTAGTTCTTTTTTTTTTTTTTTAAGAGAGAGAGAGAATAGGAAGGAGGAAAAAGGAAGAGAAAGAGAGAGAGAGAATGGGGAGGAGGGAGAAGGAAAAGAAAGAGGGAGAGAGAATGGAAGTATTGCTTTCTTGCCCAGGCTAGAATGCAATTTAGTAATGGGTATTGAAAACCTCTTTTATACCGATAATTATACTTAATGATGTAGTCAGGAAGGAATAAGGGAAGAAGATAACAAACAAACAGCCAACCAATATTTAATTTAAACCTATGAAATGCTATGCGATTACTGAGGAGTGATTTACTTCCAATTATATAGTCACCTTTGGAATAGGTGTGAGGTGGTAATGTATGTTTTGTGTATTTGAAGTGGAGAGTTCTATAAATGTTTATTAAGTTTACTTGTTCCAGGTCCGAGTTCAAGTTCTGAATATCCTTGTTAATTTTCTATCTCGTTGATCTATAGAATCGTTAGCTCTTCTTGTTGCATTGATCCTTTTGCCATTATGTAATGTCATTCCTTGCCTCTTTTGATCTTTGTTGCTTTAAAGTCTACTTTATCAGAGGTGAGAATTGCATCTCCTGCTTTTTGTTTATTAGTTTATTTTTACTCTCTGTTTGATTGGTAAATCTTCCTCCTTCTCTCTGAGTCTTTGTGTATTGTTGCATGTAAGATGGGCCTGGATGCAGCATACCGATGGGTTTTGGCTTTTTATCCAATTAAAATATATATAAGTTTAATACTGGCGTTTGATGCTAGCTGACTGTTTTGCCCATTAGTTGATGTGAATTTTTTATTGTGTTAAAGTTCTTTGCTTTTTGATATATTTTTGGAAAGGCTGATATTGGTTGTTCCTTTATATGTATAGTGCTTCTTTCAGAAGCTCTTGTAAAGCAGGCCTGGTGGTGGTGAACTCTCTAAGTACTTGTTTGTTCGCAAAAGATTTAATTTTTCCTTCGCTCATAAAGCTTAGTTTGGCTGGATAGGAAATTCTGGGTTGAAAGTTCTTTTCTTTAAGGATGTTAAATATTGGTCCCCACTCTTTTCTGGCTTGTAGGGTTTCTGCTGAGAGATCTGCTGTGAGTCTGATAGGTTTCCCTTTATGGGTAACCTGACCTTTCTCTCTGGCTGCCCTTAGTATTTTTTCCTTCATTTCAACCCTAATAAATCTGGCGATTATGTGCCTTGGGGTTGGTCTTCTTGAAGAATATCTTTGTGGTGTTCTCTGTATTACCTGGAGTTGAATATTACCCTGCCTTGCCAGGTTGGGAAAATTTTCCTGAATGATATCCTGAAGAGTATTTTCCAACTTGGATTCATTCTCTTCATCACATTCAGGTACACCTATCAAACGTAAATTAGGTCTTTTCACATAGTCCCATATTTCCTGGAGACTTTGCTCATTCCTTTTCATCCTTTTTTCTGCATTCTTGTCTTCTCGTTTCATTTCACTGAGCTGGTCCTCGACTTCTGATATCCTTCCTTCTGCTTGATCAATTCGACTGTTTAAACTTGTGCATGCTTCGCGAAGTTCTCGTGTTGTGTTTTTCAGCTCCATCAATTCACTTATATTCTTCTCTAAATTGTCCATTCTCGTTAACATTTCGTCAAACCTTTTTTCAAGGTTCTTAGTTTCTTTGCATTGGGTTAGAACAAGTTCTTTTAATTCACAGAAGTTTCTTATCACCCACGTTTTGAAACCTGCTTCTGTTATTGGAACACCCGTGTAATCTATTAAGCCTTGTTCCGTTACTGATGAGGAATTGCAATCCCCTGTAGAGGGAGAGGCATTCTGATTTTGAGTATTCTCTACCTTTTTACGCTGGTTTCTTCCCTTCATTATATATTTGTCCGTCTGTCGTCTTTATAATTACCGACTTTCTAACTGGGTCTCTGACGTCCAACTTGTTGATTCCCTGCGCCGAAATCTGAGCAATCCACTGAGCCGGCCAAAACAGCGGTGTTAAGATTGATGGTGCTTTTCTGCCCGGGAATCTCCGGACTCTGCACCAAGAACTGGCGTGCTAAGGCACCAGCAAAACCGCCACGCCGGCCACAAGAGTCGCCCTGGCGACCCGTGGTGCTCCTCCACTGGGAATCTCCTGGTCCATGAGCAACTAATATTCGTCTGAAAGTGTGGCGTCCTCTTGGTCTTTGCCCTTTCACTGGGAGGTACGTGCCCGAGCTGCTAATCATCAGCCATCTTGGATCTCTCTCCCCGCTTAGTTCTTATAATAACTCTCCAAGGCTGGTATTTACTATTCTTGCTTAAAGATGAGGATAAAAAGAGCTTGGAAACTTCTTTCAGGTGACATGACTAGTGAGTATCAGAGCCAAGGTTGCCTGACACCAAAGCCCATGTCTGCCTGACACCAAAGCCCATGTCTTCAACTGCTATGCCATGTGTCTAGGGAGCATGTGGCATGTCTGGGATGTTGCAGTCAAGTAGAAACATACCTTAGCAGTGAATGTATTTATACAGCAAACATTGTGATATTAGGGTATGTCATCTTCATCAATGTGTGGATTAAGTAAGCCGTGAAGATCACTGACAACTTCAGTGCATCTTTGAGAACAAGGACTATGGCTGTGGCTGTGGGGGTGAGACAGTCTGTATCAGCCTGGGCTAGAGTCTAGACCTACAAACGGAGGTGACAAAGAGACTCACAGGTGCACTGTCATGGTCTGTGGCTGATCAAGGGAGCCTGGCATCTGTTAATAATCTACAAATGCTGTGGTATTAAATGAGCATCTAATAGGGGAAGGTG
Source organism: Aotus nancymaae (assembly GCF_030222135.1). NCBI lineage: Eukaryota > Metazoa > Chordata > Mammalia > Primates > Aotidae > Aotus > Aotus nancymaae. The sequence goes on from NW_026988421.1 coordinate 12,047,236, forward strand.
ATCTAGTTTGGGGAGTCAAAGAAAGATTCCTGGAGATGATGTTTGAGATGCAATTCAAAGGATAAAGTTGTCTAGAGGAGGATGGTGGGTGAAATGGGAAGACCATTCTAGCAGGGGGAATAGTGTGCACAAAGTCCCTGTGGCCAGGGAGAGCCTTGGAGCTTTTGAGAAACTGAGGGAAGGCTTGTATGGCTGCAGCACAGGCAGCCTGTGTTCTCCTGTCCTCATTGATACCAGAGTCCATGAGTGGGCTGATCAGGGGTCATAGGTGTGTGCTGCCCTCAGGGAGGGACTCAGGAAGGTGGTGGGAGTGTAAGCTGAGGGTGGGTCATTAGAGAGTATGGTAGGTATGCTATGGTGGCTTCCTCAAACTTGCTCTACCTTCCTTGGAAAGTTCACTACCACATTTCCCAGATGCCTTATAGCTAGTATTCCAGATGCAAATTAGGCTCTGTCCATTAGATGCAGGTGCGCAAGGTTTGGAGCTGGGAGGTATGGCAGAGGCCTTCTTTCTGCCCCTTTAAGCTGTTTTCTGATGCAAAACAAGGTCAGGGAAATGCAAGCCATGTTGCAAAGCCTATTCTATATCCTTCTGCCTGGGAAGAGATAATTATGGTGGCAACAGCAGCAGCAGCAGTGGTGGCCTCAGAAGTCAAAATTTCCCAGCAGGTCAGTTCCATTTGCCTGGGAGTCATTCCTGGAGGCGAGCATACAGCAACTCATCTAGCCCTTCCACTCACGCTGTGAGTACCTGGTTCCCTGTATTCAGTCCCTTCTTGTTAAAATGCTGCAGACGATGCTGTTAGTGCTCCACCCCCTACCCTCCCTCCACCCCCTACCCTCCCCATAGTCTTAGCCCACCTGGGCTCACCGGCAGCCGCTCAAGACAGTTCCAGCTCTCCTCCTGAAGTGCCGGAGCCAGCCAATCCCATTCCCTGGTTGAAAACTTTTTCCAGCACCCAGAATTTACTCTGTGAAATGTGGGGGCAGTTTAGAATGGGGAGATGCTAACATCCTGGGGCAACTTTCAGTCAAAGGGGGAGGGAATTGGTGGGTGAGTGCCCAGCTTTCTCTGTCCCAGTGAGACAATTTTGGGACATGTTCCACATAATTTCTCAGAGTGAGCCATATCCCAATCTCAAAGTGAGATTGAGCCCCCATTGCCCACAATGATAACACATTCATGATGAGCTTAGTTGATTTTTCTCCCATCCTGTCTCACTTTCCCTACTTTTTCCCTTGCATAGAGTCACCTCCAAATAAAACCACCTGCACCTCGACCCTTAATCCAGGATCTGCTTTGATGGGAACTGAAGCTAAGGCAAGTAAACACCTATAGTGGTTTCTATTTTCTGTGTTTCAAATCTGACTAGGAAAAAGAAGCACAAAAGGCTGATTTACAGATACAGGTATGGATGCTTTTTAACCCAGTCAAACCAGACAGTCCAAACAATCACTTTACTATGTTTTGAATTTAGATCCCCAGGCTTTCTGCCTCCTTGTAACACTACTGGTTTCCTAACACGTTATGTTAAAATAAACCACTAAAGTTGCCTCCCCATGCACACATCAATCAATCCGTCCATCCATTCGTTCATCTACGAGTCAGCAGCTATTTCTCAAACCTCTGCTTGTGCCCAGCATTGTGCCAGGAGCTGGAGATAGGAACCAATAAGATAGATCTTCTGCCTGGAAGCTACTCATGCTATGATTAATCCCATGGCTTGTGAGGTTCTGTCATTTCCAGTGCTACTCCAATTTTGGCACATAATGCAGTTGGCGTGGCCATGTAAACTCAACACTAATGCCAACCAGTGGCCTTATCTTATAAACATATTAATCCTAGCATTTCCATCTACTCTGAAAAGTGTCTTCCATATTCAAACTGTATCTCTATTTTATGAAAATGTGCTGTATTGAGACACTGCTTCTAAGGAACTAAATTTAGTTTGAGAAACTGCTCTGAACTTTGGAGTCATTAAATGTAGTCTTTTAGTGCATGCACATATGACAGAGAAAAATTACAGTCAGCAGCGTCTATATTGAAAATCCTGCATTAGATTGCCATCAGTTGCTAATAATACATCATAATTATTCTTATAGGGTTAAGCTTTTCTCTTTCCTCTTCCACCTGCCTTGCTGAGATAACCTCTAAGGATGTCCTAGAGGACAGTAGGGCTGGAATTCAAAAGCTTTCATGACAGCTGAGCTCTCCATGCAATTCATTATATTGGAAAGATGAGGAGAGGGGGTTGTCAGCAAAGATAATGGCCGTGCAATTTCCAGTCCATTCTCCTTGCAGCCAGATCTTGGAGGCAGCTCATGGACCAATTTCATCAAGCAGACCCTGCTCATCTCTCATCCGTCTATATTGGGAAAGAGGTTGTGTCTGGCTCAAGCAGGAGCAGGCTGGTGGCAGGGGGTGGTGTCTGGGGAAATAGACCAGGGCTCTTTCCCAGAGTTCTTGGTCCTGGGGTTCTTGGGTATGGTTCTGGCTAATATCAGTGTCGAGGGGCTTAATCCAGAGGGTTGGCCAGGAACGAGAAGTTAACCCCCAGCCCAGGATACAGTTCTGTACATTCTGTGTATTCCCAGATTTGAGCCTGGTACCAGGCAGAGCAGGCACTCACTCAATAAATGTTGTCTGACTGAATGTGCAGGAGACTGAGATAGCACAGATGTGGGATTACTCGCAGCAATGAAATCAGCCATGCATGGTTCCCAAGGGACATGAAAGTTGTGCTTTCCTCCAGTTCCTGCCTAGGGAACAAACTTCTCTGTAGGAAAATTCTAGTATGGTGGCAGCATCAACACTGGATAATCTGTTGAAAGATCTGTTTGGCAGACATCCCCAGTACCACCTTTGCAGGGACTAAAGACTTCATGAGACTGGGAGTGCTACTCTTGCTGAATCTATCAATACAGGATAGGACCTGTATTGATAAGTCTATTGACAGACCTATAAGACTAAATTCTGCGTGACCCCCAAAGGAAGTGAAGTTGGGTATTAAACACAAAGGAGGTGGCTCTTTCTGACTGGAAGGTGGCAAATGTCACACATGCTGGGGTTCCTGTGCAGGTTTTCATTCACACTTTCAAGGCTGTTTCATTTTCCTTCCCAGCCTTGCTATCGTCCTTCCTTTATGCCCCTTTCCATTTGTCACTCAGTGTGCCCTTGGCAGATTTTCAAGGTTATGGTCACTGCAGAAACAATGGTCTTGCCTGATTACAGTAGGGAAAGGGAAACAGTAAAAAATTACAGAAGGTAGCATGACAGAATTAGAATTATTAAATTACATGCCTGTAATCCTAGCATTTTGGGAGGCTGAGGTGGGAGGATCGTTTGAACTCAGGAGTTTGAGACCAACACAGGCAACATAGTGAGACTCTATCTCTACAAAAAATTTTTCTAATAAATTAGTGTGTTGTGGTGGTGCATGCCTGTAGTCCCAGCTATGCAGGTGGCTGAAGTGGGAAGATATCTTGAGCCTGGGAGGTTGAGGCTGCAGTGAGCTATGATTGTGTCACTGTACTTCAGCCTGGGGGACAGAACGAGACCTTGTTTCAAAAAACAACAAAAATAATTATTAATTAAATTACAATTATTTGAAATATTCTTGCAGCCCACCTCCCTCAAAGAAAGATAATTTAGTCCAGGCATGGTGGCTCATGCCTGTAATCTCAACACTTTAGGAGGCCGAGGCGGGTGGATCGCTTGAGGTTAGGAGTTCAAGACTAGCCTGGCCAACATGGCAAAACCCTCTCTACTAAAAATACAAAAATTAGCATTGCATTGATTAATTATTTTTATATGTTAAATTGATGTATTCCTGAAATAAACCGCACTTAGTCATAATGTGTTATCCCTTTTATATACTGATAAAATTTTGTTAAGGATCTTTGTGTCTATATTCATGAGGGATATTAGTCTGTGATGGTCTTTTCTTATGATGTCTTTGTTTTAGTAACAAGGTTATACAGACTCCATAAAAATAATTTAGTAAATGTTCCTTCTTCTTCTATTTTATGGAATAATTTTTGTAAGAGTGATATTATTTCTTCCTTAAATATTTTTTCTTTGAAGAAAATTTACCAGGGAAGCCATCTGGGCCTGGAGTTTTCTTTGTGGGAAGGTTTTCAATTACAACTTCATTTTTTGGGACAGATATATGGCTCTTCAGATTTTCTATTTTTTATGTCAGTTTTGATCAGTTGTATTTTACAAGGAATGTGTCCATTTAATCTAAAAAGTAAAAATTTGACACAAGGTTATTAATATTATTACTTTATTATCCTTTTAGTGTACATAGGATCTGTGGTAATGCCTTTTTCATTTGTAATATTGGTAATTTTCTCTTTTTTTCTTATCTTTGCTAAGGTTGATCAATTTTATTAATCTAGTCAAAGAATCAGCTTTTGGTCTTACTGATATTCTCTTTTTCATGTGTTTTCTATTTCATCAATTTCTACTTTTAATTTTCCTCTATTTACTTATTTGCACTTTTGCTCTTATTTTTCTAGCTTCTAAAATTGGAGGCTTAGATTATTATTTGAAATCTTTCTTCTATACTATCAGCAGTTAGGTGTATAAATTCCTAAGACTGTTTCAGCTATATACCATAGATTTTGATAGGTGGTGTTTTCATTATTATCCATTAGAACTATTTTCAGTTTCTCTTGTGATTTCTTTTTTTTTGGCTGAGCACAGGGGACTTTACTGATGGTACATGACAAGGTGGGGCTCCCTAGGCCCCTCCCTCTTCAAGGAGTCTGCATGGAAACTGTGAGGAGGAGCAATTCAGTGTGGTGGGGGACTCTGTGTGGTAGGGACTCCCCAGCAGTGAGGGCCTCTCTTCCTCTCGTGCTCTCGCTGGGGCTTGTGGTCCAGGGGTCTTACTCTTTGGAGGCCATGTGGGACATGAGATCCACTACCCTGTTGCTGTAGCCAAATTCATTGTCATACCAGGAAATGAGCTTGACAAAGTGGTCGTTGAGGGCAATGCCAGCCCCAGCATCGAAGGTGGAAGAGTGGGTGTTGCTGTTAAAGTCAGAGGACACTACCTGGTGCTCAGGGAAGCCCAGGATGTCCTTGAGGGGGCCCTCCAACACCTGCTTCACCACCTTCTTGATGTTGTCATATTTGGCAGGTTTTTCCAGATGGCAGGTCAGGTCCACCACTGACACATCAGCAGTGGGGACATGGAAGGCCATGCCAGTGAGCTTCCCATTCAGCTCAGGGATGACCTTGCCCATGGCCTTGGCAGCACCAGTAGAGGCAGGGACGACGTTCTGGAGATCCCTGCGGCCATCACACCACAGTTTTCAGAGGGCCCATACACAGTCTTCTGGGTGGCAGTGATGGCGTGGACTGTGGTCATGAGTCCTTCCATGATACCAAAGTTGTCATGGATGACCTTGGGACCTTGGCCAGGGGCTCTAAGCAGTTGGTGGTGCAGGAGGCATTGCTGACAATCTTGAGGCTGTTGTCATACTTCTCATGGTTCATGCCCATCACGATCATGGGGGCACCAGCAGAGGGGGCAGAGATGATGACCCTTTTGGCTCCCCACTGCAAGTGAGCCCCAGCCTTCTCCATGGTGGTGAAGACGCCAGTGGACTCCACCATGTACTCAGTGCCAGCATTGCCCCACTTGATTTTGGAGGGATCTTGCTTCTGGAAGATGACGATTGGATTTCCATTGATGACAAGCTTCCCATTCTCAGCCTTGACAGTGCCATGGAATTTGCTATAGGTGGAATCATACTGGAACATGTAGACCATGTAGTTGAGGTCAATGAAGGGATGATTGATGGTGATAATATCCACTTTACCAGAGTTAAAAGCAGCCCTGGTGACCAGGCGCCCAATACGACCAAATCTGTTGACTCTGACCTTCACCTTCCCCATGGTGTCTCAGGGATGCGACTGGTGATGGGAAACAAGATGCAGCTGTCTGTCGAACAGGTGGAGCAGAGAACCCTCTTGTGATTTCTTTATTGACCTATGGATTGCTTAGAAGAGTATTGCTTAGTTTCTAAATATTTAAGAATATTCTAAATTTTTAAATTATTAATTTGTAATTTACATTTGATTAGGAAATCATATAAATTACTTTGGTCATTTAACATTTTTTCAGACTTGTATCATGGCTTAGTATATTTTGTAAATGACAATTAGGCCAAGTTGATTAATAGTGTTATTTAGATTTTATATGTTTCTACTGATATTTTGTCTACCTATTCTATGAATTTTTGGAGAATATGATGTGAAAATATCCTTTTATACTTTTAGATTTGTCTATTTCTCCCTTTTAATTCTGTTTATTTCTGCCATATACATTTTGAAATTATTAGGTACATATGCATTGAAGATTGTTATGACTTTTTTATCATTAATTCTACCTTTAACCCTGGTAATATTTTTATTATAAAGTCTACTTTGTCTAATATTATAGCCACTTAAGCATCTTTATTAATTTTTACATGGTATTTTTTCCTATCTTTTTACATTTATATTTGTATTTAAAGTTTGTCTCTAGTAGGCAGCATACAGTTTGGTCTTGCTTTTTGTTTCTAGTCTGACAAGCTCAACTTTTTAAGAGGAGTGTTTAATCCATTTACATGTAATACAATTATTGCTATGGTTGTGTTTAAGTTTACCATTTTTAAATTTTTTCCTTTATGTTCTGTTTTTCATTCCTTCTTTTCTGTCTTCTTCTGAATTAAGCAAGTATACTTTATATTTTATGTCATATATTCTATTTGACTTTTAGCTATATCTCTTAATACTTTCATAATGGTTTTACTAGGGATTATGTATCCTTAATTTATCGCAGTTACCTTGAGTTCACGAAAAATGTAAGAACTTTTACTCCCCTCCCATATTTTGTGCTGTTGTGGTTATATTTAACTTTTAAATTTGTCATAAATCCCATAATGTATTTTTATTTTTCAGTTCTAGAATTTCTATTTGGTTCTTTTTTAACTTTCATTTTTTTCCATTTTTATCTTGAAATTACCTATCTATTCAGCCATTATATTCCTCTTTTCCCACAACTTATTTAACATATTTATAACAGTTGATTTAAATTTCTTGTCTGTCAACTCCAACAATTAGTCTGTGGATCTGCTTTTATTGACTATTGATTTTCCTGATTTGGTTACATGTTCTTGCTTTTTTGCAGTTTCTTTCTTTCTTTTTTTAATTCATCTAGGTGCAGGTGGGTTAAGGCATAAAAGGGCATTAGCTGCATGTTTCATAATTATTTATTGTGGAGACTGAAGCATAATATATTTTGTTTGTTTTCCAGAGAGTGCAGACTCACTCCTCTGTCTTGCAGGGAGGGGTCAATGTTTCACTCAGGGGAGGCTGGATTGCAGTTTCAGGCATTTTTGATTTACTTTGCATTCAACTCTTCAGGACCCCAAAATTCAATCACCATGAAGTTGAGTGGAACTAAGTGTTTTATCTCTGTGTACCTGCCCTTACTTCATGACTCCTTTCTTGGCAAAATTTTTGGCAGGGGCAGAATTACTTCTCTGGGTAATTTATTTTTGCAATGGGTACTCTTCCAGATTCCACCCTGTCCTGCTAGCCCACAATCTGTGATAGCTCTATATTTCACTAATTTGGCTGAACTGAAGCTATGTTTTCCAGAGTTTCCTTTCCTGTGCTTCTGGAATAGTTCAGGCCGTAAGAGACATTTTGCACAAAACTTAGAAGATAGAAATGAAGCTGCAGCTATATTATTTTATATTCTGAAGGTCAGCGGGAGTACCAGGAATACTAATAGCAGCACCTGCCCCCTAGATTCTCTATCTCTTGGAAGATCCCTTTCATCTTCTCTGAGTTGTGGGTCAACTGCATGTGCACCTCTAAAATAAAGCATGTTAGCTTTTTCAATAGATGATCCACAGGATTAACTTTGGAAAGAGTGAGTGACAGCTGTGGATTCCAGTTTGCCCTTATGGGTTCCACTGTCTTCATGGGTCCCAGTGCATCCTTGTGATTCCAGTTTGTTCTTGTCTTTATCCACATTCAGTTTTCCTTTTTACTGCCAGTCTGACTGACCTCTAGTGATTTTAGGCTGAACAATAGTTGTAGAGGCAACCACTAATGTGGCCTGTTCTACCAGCTCCCAATTTTGAGTAAGGTCATCAAACCTTACTCAATAGAGAATATCCCTGGTTCTGTACCAGGGAATGACCTTGATTGGTACATAGTCAGCTAAGGCTAAGCTGATTCCTCCTCATTGCTGGAAAATCTCTGTCTGTGTAACATGCCCCATGGATCCAAAGCAGCTCCCCATCCCTTCTCAGGTAGGAAAGCTACCATGGCCCTCTGTTCACCTATGAAGGTCTTATTACTTGCTGGAATTCAGTTCATCAAGGCTTGCATCATTTACTCTTTGCTAGACTCATAGAAAACCATAGCTATTGTGTCCATATTTTTCTTGTTTTTACTATAAGATCGAAAGCCTTTTCATTCTTCTACATTTTAAATATTAGCAAAACTCTGGAAACTGTACTTAAAGGAGGCTGTGTGCCCTCTATCCCCTTGTCTCATTTCTGAGGCTGGTAACATACATTGCGACTGGTGCTACAGCAGCCATCTTAGACCTGGTAACAGAGACCGCTCCTAGATATGGTAGAAGAAAGAGTGGAAGGTATAAGGGAACTACTACACAGATCCTGAATTAATAACTCCCAGACTTCTGATATGTGAGACTAAGACCTTGAGCGGTGAAGCCACTTGATAATTTTAGTTTTCTGATTCATGCAACAAATCTGTTTCTCATGGATAGAGCCAGCTGCAGGGATTTTGTGGTGCTATTCAGGGTGAGTAGTAGAAAGGAGAGTGATAGAAGCTGGGGGCAATCCAGAAGGCTCTGCATATGACAGGTTAGTTGGGGAGGGAACAGAGGTAAAAATAACTGGTGTAAAGGCCAGGTTGGCCATGGCAGAAGATAGGCTAGGAGGTATATTGAGGAGAGGGTTTAGCAGGAAAGAATGTAAATTATTTTTAGGCAGCCTTGGTATGTGCCATGTGATATAACTTCCCTTTTGCTTCCTAATCAAGAGAACTTCTATATGGACTTGTTTCTTTCCAAAGCATTAAGGAAATGGATTTGGGTTTCTTTGGATGCATCCCTGGGCTGAGACAGGCCTAGAAAAGGCCCAGTTTTATTTAAGTTCTGGAAAATAATTTGAAGAGAATTCTAGGCTTAAGAATCATTCACTTAGTGAGACTCAGTGTTCTCCACCTGAATGTCCCATAGGAGAGGAGTCATTTCAACAGCCTTAGAGTCATGGAACATCCATCCTGGGAAGGTCTTGGGCAACCATCCGTGCACATTCCCCTGTTTCAGATGAAAGTAATATCTGCCTTGATTGGGACTTGCTCACACCGCCAGTTTTCTCCTTTGGAGCAGGTTATTAAATGGTGGGACTTCCCTCTTGGGCTGCTTGATCCTCCTGGGGACTTGTCTCTTAGCAGCCTAGCTGGGAGTTGAAGATCAGCAAGCTCTATCTTGTCTATATCTGTGTTTTCCACTAAGGAATTTAGCCTTGTGAAGTTGATAGATATTGCTCTTATCACTTCTAGTATCTTCATTGAATGACGAAACTGGAAGGGTAATATCTTGGCCAACCTGAAGGAGGAAACTGAGGCCCATAGATAGAAGTGACTTATCCAAAAACGAAAGCTGATTAGGGACTGAGCTGACCTCAACACCTACATCGCATAGCTCGTGGTCCAGAGTACCTCCCACTACTCCTGACTTGGAGTGGCATGGTGCAATGGAAGTAACATGGGCTCAGAAGCCAGAGAAAAGACTTTTTATCCTGGCTTCCCACTAAATTATTGTTGATCTTCCTTCCATCCCTTTGGGGGCTCTCCTCTCTTCTGGTGGCAGCAGAGAGCTGGAATATAATTGCAGCAGCAAATTCACACCCTGACCATCCACAAATTCCTCTATCTTCGAGCCCTGGGGTCTTTTCCCATAACTGACGGTCTCAGGTAGAACAGGTGAGGCAACATGAATTCGTGAAACTTGCTTTATCTAACTCAGTTGTTCTCCATTGAGGGGTGTGATTTTGCATACATACCCTCTCCCTTCTGCCTGCCTCAGAACATTTGGCAATAGGTGGAGATAACTTTGGTTGTCATAACTGGGGGTTGGGGCATGGGGTGATAGGGGATGGCGAGCACTCCTGGCATTTAGTGCGTGGAGTCCAGGGATGCTATTAAACCTCCTACAGTGCATAGGACAGCTCCCATGACAAGTAATTATACAGCTCAAATTGACAATACTCTGATAACCTACCTTTGACCTAAGCAGTGGGAGCTACATCAGGTCAGTACCCTCAAACTACCAAGTGTACCGTCTCAGCACCAGCCCTTTAATTTATTGCTTAAGACCATTTCTGCCTGATCTCATCCTTCACCCACATCTGAATCATTTCCCCAACTACCCTCATTCCTAAGGGTGGAACTACAAAAGCCAGAACTTTTAAAATTGCAAGATGTATGTGAATTATCCAGGGATATTGTTAACATGCAGATTCGGGAAGTCTGCAATGGAGTCTGAGATTCTGCATTTCTAATGAGTTCCCAGTTGCTGCTAATGCTGCTGGTCCACAGACCAAACTTTGAGTAGCAAGGAGTAAGGTCACGTGTTGCTCTTCCTCTAAGTATTATTCATTTCCTTTTTTTTTTTTTTTTTTGAAACAGAGTCTCACTCTGTTGCCCAGGCTGGAGTGCAGTGGTGCAATCTCAGCTCACTGCAACCTCTGCCTCCTGGGTTCAAGCGATTCTCCTGCCTCAGCCTCCTGAGTAGCTGGGATTACAGGCAGGTGGCACCATGCCCGGCTAATTTTTTGTATTTTTTTCATTTTTTAAATTATATTTTAAGTTCTGGAGCACTTGTGCAGATCGTGCAGGATTGTTACATAGGTATACACATGCCATGGTGCTTTGCTGCATCCATTCCCCCGTCATCTACATTAGGCATTTCTCCTAGCCCCGCCCATCCCCCAACAGGCCCTGGTGTGTGATGTTCCCCTCCCTGTGTCCATGTGTTTTCATTGTTCAACACCTACTTATGAATGAGAATATGTGGTGTTTGGTTTTCTGTTCTTGTGCCAGTTTGCTGAGAATGATGGTTTCTAGCTTCATCTGTGTCCCTGCAAAGGACATGAACTCATCCTTTTTTATGGCTGCATAGTATTTCATGGTGTATATGTACCATATTTTCTTTATTCAGTCTATCATCGATGGGCATTTGGGTTGGTTCCAAGTCTTTGCTATTGTAAACAGTTTCACAATGAACATATGTGTGCATGTGTCTTTATAGCAGAATGATTTATAATCCTTTGGGTATATACCCAATAGTGGGATTGCTGGGTCAAATGGTATTTCTACCTCTAGATCCTTGAGGAATTGCCACACTGTCTTCCACAATGGTTGAATTAGTTTACATTCCCACCAACAGTGTAAAAGTGTTCCTATTTCTCCACATCCTCTCCAGCATATTGTCTCCAGATTTTTTAATGATCGCCATTCTAACTGGCGTGAGTTGGTATTACAATGTGGTTTTGATTTGCATTTCTCTAATGACCAGTGATGATGAACATTTTTTCATATGTTTGTTGACTGCATAAATGTCTTCTTTTGAAAAGTGTAGTAGAGACAGGATTTCACTGTGTTAGCCAGGATGGTCTCGATCTCCTGACCTTGTGATCTGCCCGCCTCGGTCTCCCAAAGTGCTGGGATTACAAGTGTGAGCCACTGCGCCCGGCCAGTACTATTAACTTCTTGCATATGGCTTTTCTCAATATATCATTAACATGCTGGGGACAGCACGTCTTGTATCTGGGATACCCTAGACAGGGGGCAGGCGGCAGAGTTCAGTCTCAGCTGGACATTCTGCCCCGCTTGGCTGAATTCCATCTTGGCTTACCTCCTCTTGAGGTTGAAGGAATGTAAAAAACTCGAGAGATTTGATGTAGTAGCGCCATCAGTTATTTTCTAGTTATTATGTTAGGTTTCCCCAGTATCACCTTTGAATATACTCACAGCATGTTTCATGTCCAGTAGCTAAGCCTGATACATTTCCCTTCTAAAATAAAAAACTTATTTTACTTTTGATCACCAGTATCCAACTCCCCCACCACACACCAATATCTTTAAAATTTCTTATATCTCTATAAAAAGAAGTCTGCTGTGTCACCCTTAGCTCATGATCAGTATTTCCTTGTCAACCAACATCAGCAAGTTACTTAGCCTACCAAGCTTCACTTTCTCACCGGTAACATGGAGCTAATAGCTTCTACTTTGCAGTGTGGTAGAAATGACCTAAGATAATGCATCTAAACATATCTAGCTCAGAGTAAGTTATAGGTGGTGGTGGCTTTTAAAATGTACCTGGGGCCAGGCATGGTGGCTCACACCTGTAATTCCAGCACTTTGGGGGGCTGAGGCTTGACACCAGGAGTTCAAGACCAGCAGCCTGGGCAAAATAGTGAGGCCCTAGCTCTAAAAAAAAAATAATTAGCCAGGTGTGGTGGCATGTGCCTGTAGTCCCAGCTGCTCAGAAGGCTGAGGCAGGAGGATCACTTGAGTCCGGGAGGTCAAGGCTGCAGTGAGCTATGATCATGCCACTGTACTCCAGCCTGGGTGACAAAGTGAGACCCTGTGTCTAAAACAAACAAAGAAAAAATAAAAACGAACAAAGGGTCTGGGATTTTGTTTTAAGTAGGTATGGTAAGATGACAGACATCGAGAAACATGCCTTGAAAGAAGAGTTTATTACAGTTCCCAAGAGAAGGGGGCCCATATGTGGGCCACATGCGGATGCACCAGAGTTGGTCAGGAGGCAGAACGAGTGAGGAGAGGGCATGGCCCAGAGACTTTTTTTAGGGGTTCTGTGGGAAGGGATGGGTGAGGCAGGATAGGTAAGTTTGAGCAAGCTTAGAATTAGCTTGAATAATGTCCGTGGGTTCTGGGCTATAGGCATGGTCTCTAGTTGTCTGTTACTTGTCCTCGGTGATTTAGGGAAAGGGAAATGTGGGCTTGGTTGTGAGAGTTAGATAAAGGAGGTGGTTGGGGAGACAGGTTTTGGATTGGTTGGTTTGTACATGAAAGATATGTTGGCAGGCATGTTGTTTACCATCTCTAGAAATTAGCTAGCTCTAGGAGGGGAGTCTCTCCAGGATTAGCAAGGCCTCAGGATGTCAAAGCTTTAAAAAATACAGAAGATAAAAAATATGATTAATGCGTGGTGTCAAGCATGGCTTAGGGTCATTCACACTCCCTCCCTTGCAGCCTGCCTGCCCCTTGCCTCCTAAGTGAACAGACAACTTATGTAAGTGCAATGACTTCCAACCAGATGGCTGCCCTGTGCCCCTCCTCTGGAAGGCTTCTCCTGCTGCTGCTTCTTTACGGGAAGTCGATGACAATGCTGCTTCCAACTTGCAGAATTTCCAAATGACTGTGTAATCAAAGACCCACGTAACCCTCAGCTCCGGTATTCACTGAGAGATGAGAAAAATTCTAGATTCTTGCCTCCCTAAAGCCAAGGGACTGCCTCTGTGTTTCTATTTCATGCTGGTAGAATGAGGCTAATTTTGACTTTCCAGTGGCTCTGATTCCAAGTGAATAACTAGAAGCAGCAAGCAACAGGATTGGAACCTGCTGGAGCAGTTAGAAATAAATTGCATGTGCATGGATTCCAGAGGAAAACTGCCCTTTGCGGGGGAGGAGAGAGGGGAGGTGGGTACTGGAACAGACTGATCAACATCCTGCCTTAGCACTAGGGCTGCTGCTTCCTAGGATGACTCACAGCACCATAGAACAGCCTTCCCTGTGAAGTTAAAACAACAACAACAAAAACCTCAATAGATGTGATGCAGTAAAGTCAGTAAACAGCCATTGGGGAAGATGGGGCAATGTGGGGCTGGTGAGGCAGATATTACTATTTCCTTGGAGCTCAGTGGGATACTCAGGGTGCTGGGCTCCCTGATGCCAAGCTGCCTCTGGGAGAGGGTGCCGCATCCAGTGAGATGCTTTTAGCTGCAATTAACGAATAAGCCAACTTGATCCAGCTGAAAGCTTAAGGAACTTTGTGGCCTTACCTGCGTGGAAGCTCACAGGTAGGATGGGTTTCAAGGTTGTGTGACAGACACTGAGCTTCATGAGGTCGTCAAGGATACCTAGTTCTTTCTGCCTCTCTTTTCTGCCAGTCAGAGCACCCACTTCATTTTAGGACCACTTCTTGTAGGTTTGCCGCCAGCTAACTTCTTCCTCATTCATTCTAGGAAGAGAGAGAAACTTCCTAATCTTGTTCTCTCTCTCTCTTTTTTAATGTAGATTTAATTTTGGTGGGAATTAAAAACTGCAAGAACTGGCTTTTTTTTTTTTGAGACAGGGTCTTGCTCTGTCGCCCAGGCTGGAGTGCAGGGGCGCTTTCTTGGCTCACTGCAACCTCCCTCTCCCAGACTCAAGCAATCTCCCACCTTAGCCTCCTGAGTAGCTGGAACTACAGGCACGCACCACCATGCCCAGGTAACTTTTGTATTTTTTGTAGAGATGGAGTTTTGCTTTGTTGCCCAGGCAGGTCTCCAACTCCTGAGCTCAGACAATCTGCCCAGCTTGGCCTCCCAAAGTGCTGGGATTTTAGATGTTAGCCATCTTACCCAGTCTAATCTTGTCCTTTAATAGTAAGGAAAAATTCCCTAAAACCATCAGCAGACTTCTTATGTCTTATTGGCAAGAGCCAACTCCTGGGACAAGGTGGGTGGCACGTGCAGGTTGGCTCAGGCTGGGCCCTTGATCCAATCCCTGATGAGGAGGGATGGGATTCCATAATTCATATTGACAAAGTGAGGCCCATCTGGAGGTAGGGCCAGTCCCTGAAATAACTGTGGCCACACAGAGGGAGAGGGCTGAGATGGATGTTGGGGCATCAACCACGGTGTCTACTGCAGCATCTTGTTAGAGCCGGGATATCTGGGCTCGACCACTTGCTAGCTGTGTGACTTTGGGCAAGTGGCTTCACCTCTCTGAGCCTTTGTTTTTGCTTTTGTAGAATTGAGAGAAAAACCTGTTTGACTTAGCTTTCAGGTTGTGAGGGTCAAATAAAGGATTGGGTGTAAAAGCCCTTTTGAGGTGCACCTGTATGAGGTCAGAAACATCTGCCTCTTGCCCAGATCCTTCAGGATAAATGAAGCAGACCAGTCCCTGCCCCCTAAAAGCTGACAGTCCAAGACGGTGCGAAGCAGATAGTAGATGGCTTCATGGGTGAGAATGGGTTAATGGAAAATAGTAAGCCGAGAGAAGTAGAATGAGTCGCGGGGCTGTGTTCCTTGCGCCGGGGCTTCTGGCAGTGACTTTGCTTACTTGGTTATGGTGGTGTCTGCTGGGCTTCTTCACTTTCATGGTTGCTATTTTCACCTTTGTAAGACATTAGTACTTTGTGGGGAGGTATTTTGAGACTATGACAATATCTTGCTCATCCTGAAATTTTCCCCCACGTTTTAGCATCTGCCAAATATTCTTGCCTGAGTCAATTATCGTTATGATGGTTTGCAAATTGTCATTGTCTAATTGTGCCATTCCCTCAATGTGTATTAATTGGCATTCTACTAAAGAAAGTACTTTATTTTCAAGTTCAATGGCTTCAGCAGGCTGTGCCTTAATATTGATCATTCAATATCATTTTTAGTTGTTATATGGTAGCCCTCTCCATGGTCAGATTTAGCAACTCCTTCATTTTTGGGGAATCCTCCCCAAATTACCCTTCTGAATATACTTTTTGTTTCATTTTTTTTCTTAGTTTTTTTGTCAATTTTTTGTAAAATTTTAAAAATGTTTTAACCAAAAATTTTAAAATTTCCATTTTTCTTTGGTCTCATCACGTGATTTTTCAATCATATGAATGTGAATACACGTTTAAAAATTTTCTTGAGTTCTTGTATTAGTCAGGGTCCTCTGGAGAAACAGAACTAAATATAAGAACAAATACACAAAATAAATAATATATGGAGAAAGACAGAGAGATTTTTAAGGAATTGGCTCACGCATTGGTGGGAGTTGGCAATCTGGACTCACTGCCACCTCCGCCTTCCCAAGTCAAGCAATCTTCCCACCTCAGCCTCCTGAGGAGCTGGGACTACAGGCATGTGACACCAAGCTTGGCTGAGTTTTAAAACTTTTTGTAGAGATGAGGTCTCAGTATATTGCTCAGGTTGGTCTCAAACTCATGGGCTCAAGTGATCCTCCTACCTCAGCTTCCCAAAGTGCTGGGGTTACGGGTGTGAGCCACCACACCTGGCCTCATTTCCAGGATTTCTGATTTTAAAAAAAATTGACCTGTTTTCTTTCATTTTTAGTCTGCTTTTGTTTTGCAATTTCTTGTTCTTTTACATGAGTGTTATCTCTTCAAGGATTATAAATATACTTCCTAGTCATTTTCAGATTGCTCTAATTTTGTCTAGAGTAAACATTTCTGATTTATTTTGCCATCTTGCTTAGGTTTAGTTTTTCTCACTGTTCTGGAATTGTGGTTTGTGGCTCATCTTGAACAGCTTATCTTTCTCTCTCTTTCCCTCTGTCCTTAGTCCTCTCTGGAGGGTGATTTTACAATTACTTCAACCAGATCCTTGGAGGCCCAGTCCAAAGGCTGGTCTTATAGTAAAGGGTAAGGTCTTATGGTGGAAAGGTGATGTCCCTGTCACTAATTCAGTGGGCAGCTTGGCCCAGATGTTGGTGGAGAAACTGTCCTCTCCCTCTGACCTCTCTATTCTTTCTATGTGATGAGGTTCAGACAAATGGTCCCCTGTGGCAGTGGTCAGTAGCAGATTTTTTTTTCAGCCATTGCCCCAGGTTAAATCAAAACTCAAACAGGTTCTCAGCCTCCTGCACCTGCTGCCAAATAGGCTCAAGCTTCAGCAGCCCATATTATGCTTTATTTACTTGGGTTTTGGTTCATGGAGATGTGTATCTTGGTTTCAATGGGGGTGTCTTTTAACTTTTCTCCTTTTATATTTTCTTATTAGTTTGCATTTGGAGTCAGGATGTGAGGCTCAATATAGGTATTTAAATGACATCCTGTCTGGATTCCATAAAAAAAGGAAGGAGGTGGTCGCTCAGAGGGAGGTCTGGCCATCAAAAAATAATGTCCCAGGGTGGCAGTAGAAGAATGACAAAAACTGTTGACCAGGGACTTAAGAATCTTGGTTGCTCTACCTATGGATTTGCCATTCTTTTATTCCTATACTTTCTTAATAAACTTGCTATTACTTTACTCTTAAAGAAAAGAGAGAAAGAAACTTGGGTTCTATTTCCTTTTTCTCTTTCTCTTTTGTTTCTTTCTTTCCTTCTCTCTCTTTCTTTCTTTCTTTTCTTTCCTTCTTTCTCTCTCTCTTTCTTTCTTCTTTCTTTTTTTTTGATACAGAGTCTTGCTCTGTCACCCAGGTTGAAGTGCAGTGACCCGATCTTGGCTCACTGCAGCCTCTGCCTCCTGGGTTCAAGTGATTTCTGCCTCAGCCTCCCGAGTAGCTGGGATTACAGGTGCACACCACTATGCCTAATTTTTATATTTTTAGTAGAGACAGGGTTTTACCATGTTGGCCAGGCGGGTCATGAACTCCTGACCTTAGATGATATGCCCATCTCGGCCTCCCAAAGTGCTGGGATTACAGGTGTGAGCCACTGTGCCTGGGTGGATTCTATTTCCTATAATATCTGCTGACTATTAACTTGCTGTGTGACTTTGGAGAATGACTTAACCTCTGTGGACCTCAGTGCCTTCACTGGCAAAGTGGTGATATTGGACTACTTCACCTCCAAGGTCCTTGTCAGCTCTAGAGTTCCAGGAGTCTACAGGGGAATTGTTTAAAACAGTGTTCTCTGTTACAGTTGGAAGGGCTGTTGAGAGTATTTGTTCAGTTCAGGCAAATGGTAAATGTGTCGGCCACTCTAATGAAATGAGTACATTTTGCTCTAAATGTCATGGATGTT
Source organism: Aotus nancymaae (assembly GCF_030222135.1). Classification (NCBI taxonomy): domain Eukaryota; kingdom Metazoa; phylum Chordata; class Mammalia; order Primates; family Aotidae; genus Aotus; species Aotus nancymaae. The sequence continues at coordinate 12,065,255 of NW_026988421.1, forward strand.
TATTATCAGATTAAACTAAAGCAGGCCTAATTTTAGCTCTTCCAATTCAAGTGCAGCAATGAAGATTAAATGTTAGGCATAATTAAAGATGCAGATGTAGTTATATTGAATTATAAACCTCATTAAGTGCAACGTCCCAGGAAGGCCCCTGAGACCAGCTACAAAGGACTTCCAGTCACCATGCTGCAGTTATTAAAATATTGTAAAGTAAATCTCACTCTAAAAATATTATGACTTGGATGGAAGGATTTTTAAAATGTGGCTCGAGTTGGTTTCATGGGTAATTTCTTTGCTCTGTTTACAGACAGCTGGGAAGGGAAACTTATTCCTTGGCATCTGCACAAAGGCCTCCCTGGGACTTGGTGCTCCCCATCCCCACCACACACGTGCAGCGTGGGTTTGATTCTTTTGGGCCAGTGGGAAGAGCAACACCAAGGTCAGTCAGATTCCATTACAGGAGTTGGTTGGTAGCAGGGGGATCGGCAGGAGGTGGTGGTGGGGCGGGGTTTCTAGGGACTGAAAGGCCATGTTTTTATATAAAAGAGAGATAAGTTTCCTAGGTGACATTTCCATTTTTTTTCCTGTCTAAAGATATTACATAGTCATTTAAAAAATTCACACAATACAGAATAGGATAAAGAAGTAAAAAATCCTAACTTCTTCAAGCAAGTCACTGTTAATATTTTGGTTCAAGTCTCTCTTTCTCTCTCAAATTTGACAAAAGTAGATCAAACCTTAAAAGCTATTTTGCAGGCTATATTTTCCATTTAACATAAAGTGGGTATCTCTCCATGTCAATAAATATTGATAAGCATTACCTTTTTTAATGGCTGACATTTCATTGTATGGTCTTAATTTAAAAAAAATCTATTATTGAGAATTTAGATTGTTCCAAAACAAGTTTTTAAAAAAACAATTGTAAACAATACTGTAAGAGAAATCTTTATTCACACATTTGCCTGTCTTTCTAATGACCTCCATGGGGTAAGTTCCTAGAAACAGTTTAGGCGGTATCAGTTACCTATTTGCACAATAATGTTGGGTAACAAACAACCCTCAACTCAGTAGCTTAAAACAGTAAATATAGGCATACCTCAGCGATATTGCAGGTTCAGTTCCAGACCACTATAATAAAGTGAATATTGAAATAAAACTAGTCACACAGATTTTTTGGTTTCCTGGTACATATAAAAGCCATGCTTACATTATACTGTAGTCTATTTAGTGTTCAACAGCGTTATGTCTACAAAAATTCACATATCTAAAGGAAAATTATTATGATGTTATAACTTAATATGTTAATAGAATAAATAGTAACTTTATTGCTAAAACATGCTAATGATCACCTGAGCCTTCAGTGAATTGTAATCTTTTTGCTGGTAGAGGGTCTTACCTCAATGTTGATGGCTGCATGGCTGATGGCTGCCATGGTCAACATTGGCTGATGACCAGTGTTGATGGTCAGGATGATGGTTGCTGAAGGTTGGAGTGGCTGTGGAAATTTCTTAAGATGAGACAGGCATGAATTTGGCCATGTCAGTTGATCCTTCTGTTCACAAAAGATTTTTCTGTAGCATGTGATGCTATGACAGCACTTTACTCACAGTAGAACTTCTTTCAAAATTAGAGTCAATCTTCTCAAACTCTATATGTAGCTGCTTTATCAACTAAGATTATGTAATCTTCTAAATCTGTTGTTGTCATTCCAATGATGTTCCCAGCATTTTTACCAGGAGTCAATTTTTGTCTCAAGAAACTTTCTTTGCTCATCCGTAAGATGCAAGTTCTCATCGGTTCCATTTTTCTCATGAGATTGCAGCAATTCAATCACATCTTCAGGCTCCACTTCTAATTCTAGTTCTCTTGCTATTTCTACTACATCTGCAGTGACTTCTCCACTACTGTCTTGAACCCCTCAAAGTCATCTATGAGGGTTGAAATCAACATCTTCCAAACTTTCATTAATGTTGATATTTTGACCTCCTTCCATGAATCATGAATGTTCTTAATGGCATCTAGAATGGTGAATCCTTTCCAGAAGGCTTTCGATATACTTTGCCCAGATCCGTCAGAGGAATCACTATCTATGGCAGTTATTATGAAATGGATCCTTGAATAATAAGACTTGAATATTCAAACTACTCCTTGATCCATGGACTGCAGAATGGATGTTGTGTTAACAGGCATGAAAACAACATTACTCTCTTTATACGTTTCTGTCATAGCTCTTGGGTGACCAGGTACATTGTCAATGAACAGTCATATTTTGAAGGGAGTCTTTTTTTTCTGAGCAGTAGGCCTCAACAGAAAGCTTAAAATATTCAGTAAGTCATGCTGTAAACAGATGTGTTGTCATCCAGGTTTTGTTGTTCTATTTATAGAACACAGAAAAACTATATTTAACACAATTTCTAAGGGCCCTAGGATTTTCAGAATGGCAAATTGAGCATTGGTTTCAACTTAAAGGTGCCAGTTGTATTATCTCTTAACAAGAGAGTTAGCCTGTCATTTGAAGCTTTGAAGCCACCATTGACTTATCTTCTCTAGCTATGAAAGACCTGGATGGCATCTTCTTCCAAAAGAAGGCTGTTTCACCTACATTGAAAATACGTTGTTGAGAGTAGCCACCTTCATCAGGGATCTCAGCTAGATCTTCTGGGTAACTTACTGCAGCTTCTCCAGCAGCACCTTTTGCTTTGCCTTGTACTTTTATGTTATGGAGATGGCTTCTTTCCTTACACCTTGTGAACCAACCTCTGCTAGCTTCAGACTTTTCCTCTATAGCTTCCTTACTTCTCTCAGTTTTCATAGAATTGAAAAGAGTTAGGGCCTGACTCTGCTCTGGGCTTTGACTTAAGGGAATGTCGTGGCTGGTTTGATCTTCTAACCAGGCTGCTAAAACTATCTTCGTAAGGTGGTTTCACTTTGTTATCATTCATATTTACTGGGGTAGCACTTTTAATTTCCTTCAAGAACTTTTTCTTTGCATTCATGACTTGGCTAACTGGAGCAAGAGGTCTAGATTTTGGCCTGTCTTGGCTTTTAACGTGCCTACCTCACTCAACTTAATAATTTTTAGCTTTTGATTTAAGGTGAGAGATGTGTGACTCTTCCTTTCACTTGAATGCTAGGGGATATTTAGGGTTATAAACTGGCTTAACTTCAATATTCTTGTGTTTTAGGGAGTAGGGAGGCCTGAGGAGAGGAAGAGAGATGGGAAACAGTCAGAACACATACATTTTACTGAATAAGTTCACTGTCTTACATGAGTACAATTTGTGGTGTGCCAAAACAATTACAACAGTAACATCAACATCACTGATCACAGGTAAAATAACAGGTATAATAATAGTGAAAGGTTTAAAATATTGTGAGAATTACCAAAATGTGACACAGAGACATGAAGTGAGCACACGCTGTTGGAAAAATAGCACTGATAGACTTGCTTATTGCAGGATTGCCACAAATACCCAGTTTGTATAAAAAAATGCATTATCTGTGAAGCACAGTAGAGCCAAGTGCAGTAAAACGAGGTACGCCTATTTTTTGTCTCTGGAGCCTTTTGCTCATAAGTCTCCTGGTTGGCAATTTAGGCGTGGCTCCACTGGGCTGTTCCTCTGGGCTTGGCTGGGCTCATGTACGTGTCTGGTCAGCTACAGGTTGGGTGATCTCAGATATCTTTGGCTGGGACAACTGGGGTGGCTTGGCTTTGTTGCTTGGCTCAGACATGGATCTCAGGTCAAAAGCAGAAGGACAATAGAGAAAGAAGAAATATGCAAGGGCTTCTTCCAGTCTCTGCTTAGATATCCCATCGGCCAAAGCAAGTAACGTGATTGAACTCAAAATTAAGAAGAAAAGCCAGGAGGAAGTAGAAAGTCACATTTCAAAAGTTCTGGATGTAGATTTGGGATCGTTCATGCAATCACCCTCCCATGGACAGTCAATACACATGTACATTTAACATTTTGATATGTATTTACAACTGTCCAGCAAATAGGACCAGTTTCCTCTGCCACCAGTGATGCAATGAATGAGCATACCTTTTGTGGCATTTTTAGTTAGTGGATCCTACTTCTGCTTTCCAACTGACACACTCTGCTCAAGGGTCCCCATCATCTCTCTCCTTACTTTCCCAAGAGCATATTATGCTGATTTTCCAGGCTCCTGCTGATCTTCCTGTTTCAAATGTTCTTCCTCCTTCTAGTCTTCCCAAATCCTGCACACCATATATCCAAATCCTGAACATTCTTAAGGCATACCCCTGTTACCCCTGCAATTCCCATGAATCTTACCTTCCTCTGGCCTTTCTAAAGCCGGTAGGGTGACCAACGTGTCCCAGTTTGTCCAGAGCTTTCTGGTTTTAAAATGTAAGGTCTTGCATTTCAGGCACTCCTTCAGTCCCCAGGCAAACCCAGCCAGTTGGCCATCATAAAAGAAAGGACTCGCAAACTTTAAAAGGTCAGATAGTGTATTTTAGGCGTTGTGGGCCATGTGGTCTCTGTTCCAACTACTGAATCCTGCCAGTACAGTGTGAAAGCAGCCCCGTAGACAATACAAATAGGTGTGGCCGTGCTCCAATAAAACTTTATTTACAAAAACAGCCAATGGGCCAATTTTGGTCCACAGACTATAGTTTTCTGACTCATTCTCAAGACTTTAACATTTGTACTTCCCAATTTAACCTATGCCATTTTTTTTATGTTGTTTCATGTGGATGAGTCTTGTCTCCATGGTTGAAATGGAAAGGAAGTTTAATATCTTGACATTATGCTCTGTCACTTCACAGCTGTGTGAACTTGGGTAAGTTACTCAACCTCTCTGGCTTCAGTTTCTTTATCTCTTAAAAGGGGATAATGTACTGACCCCACCGGTATTTGTGAAGATTAAATGAGTTCGTCGTTGCACAGCAGATGGCACAGAGTGAGTGCTGAATGGATGCTAGCTGTTATCGTCATCATCATCATCGTCATGATCATGATGATGATCATCACCGTTGTCATCCCACTGTCTTCTTCAGCAGGTAGCTTGCTTCTGGTTGCAGAAGTGGCTCAGTAAATGGAATCATAAGGACAGGTAATGTTAAAGTGGCAAGGGAGCTTAAAGAATGCTTAATCCAACATCCTCATTTTAGCAATGAGCATAAGGGAGTCTCACTTGTGTATTCAGGAGGATTGAGTGCTATGGATCTCCACTGGCCGTGCCCTTCCTCAGATGTTGCCCACCCTCGCGTTTCCATAGTGTCTTAGTCTGTTTGTGTTGTTATAAAGGAATAACTGAGGCCGGGCAATTTATAAGAAAAGAGGTTTATTTGGCTCACAGTTCTGCAGGCTGTACAAGAAGCATAGCGCTAGCATCTGCTTGGCTTCTGGTGAGGCCTCAGGCTGCTTCTACTTATGGTGGAAGGTGAAGAGCAGCTGTGTGTGCAGAGACCACATGGTGAGAGAGGAAGCAAGAGAATGAGTGCCAGGCTCTGTTTAACAACCAGCCCTTGTCAGAACTAATAGAGCAAGAACTCATTCGCCCTCACCTCAGGATGGCCTTAATCTATTCAGAAAGGATCCACCCCATGACAAAAACACCTCCCATTAGGTCCCACCTCCAACATCGGGAATTAAATTTTAACAAGCACATTGGAGGAGACAAACATTCAAACTATAGCACATGGTTACCAGTTAGCCCCTGGGTGCCCAAGAGGTCAAACCCCAGCCTCCTCGTCACAGACAGTCTGTTCTCAAAGAAGGCAGCTTCTGCCTCATTTGCAACCTCCTGGTCTTTTTTTGGGGGATAGTGTCCACCTGCCTGGACTGCACAGGTGAGGCTCAGGAAGGGACCAGCCTGAGGTAGTAGCTGGGAAGTCCAAGACAGACACAAAGGACAGCATCAGAACAAATGCACCAGTGCACAAGTGTGCTGGGCTTGCCTGGAGGTGAAGTCTGATGTGTGGTGCATGGGCAGGTGCTTGGCTCAGCAGGCCACACAGGGCTCTGGACCACACCGTGTCCTTCCCTGGGGAGAAAGGGGAAACAGAGGAGACCTCCTGGGAGATGCTGGTCCAGTGACCTCTTGGGTCAGGACCCACCACTGATTCTTCTGCAGGTGCACCTCATCTGAATACCTCTTCCATCTTTGTGCTGGCTCAGCTTTGATCTGAGAAAATGAAAGACAAGACTGCTCTGTCCCCTGCTGCCAACTTTTGCAGCAAGAGTGAGACTTCAAGATCCCACTGGCTCGAGTGCACTTCATTTTCTGGTAACTAAACAAGTGGAGATCAAAGCTGACAAATCGCCCCCATCTCTCAGCACAGGAGATGAAAGTAAATATTTCCAGCAACAGGTTCTTTTTTTCTCATTAAAAGTAACATGTGAAATGTCTTCTGCTTACTTAGAAGAGTTCTAGGTCACGCTAGATAAAATATCTAGTCGGACTACCTTGATTATTTCACACCAATTTTTATCCTATTTATATTGGGCTAACTTGAGGTGCTTGCAGAGGCTAAATCATATCAAGTAAATCAGAAGACAAAAAAAGCAAAGAGAGACACCACATGGTAACTGGTCAGTGTTGTGAAAACACACACCTCCCTCACTGTCACATTGATTACATTCTCTTTGCTGGGCAGGCCTAAGGGATTCCGAGGCCAGTGTCTATATGGCTCCTGGGGTCCTACAAACAGGATCTCAGGCAGATGGTCTCATGGTCTCTCGGCCGTGCTCCTGATAATGCCTTTTGAGATCTGCTGTTTTGTTTGCAGGAGAAATAACCCATCCCTAAGGCTTTGAACTCAGGGAGCAGCCTCTCCAACCTGGGCACACAGTTGGAGGCTTCAAATGCCTGCTGTGTGTCACAGGCAGACCCTACTCAGGCTGGCCCAATGAGGGGCAGGCGGTCACTGCAAAAACACCACTGGGACATGTGGGGATTCCACAACCAGAAATCTGGCTCTGCTGTTTCATTGTGCCTGCGGAGCCACGGGGAAGGAAGGAAGACAGCGGCTCTCCACAGTGGCTCTGTTTCCCTTACTGCCCACTCTCTCCTATCCTTGGACACCTTCCTTGGCTTTCAGGTCATTGCTGCTGTCTCCCTCCTGACTTCAGCCTGCTCACCACCTCCAGTGGCTGCTCTGAATCCGGGTCTACCTCCTGCCCTTCTGCCTGGCTCCCACGGCTGAACTCTTTTGTCCTTGTCCCAGTTCCAAATTCCAGAGGCAGAGGGAGAGAAAGATCTGACCAACCTGGTCCCCTGTCTCGAGGCAAGCTACTGAAGTCCTAGGTTTCTGGCTGGTCTACAGGGGTTCCAGGGGGTCCACCTTTGATCCAGTTAGCTGTAAGGGTGGGGCCTCCTCCCTCAGCAGCTGATGTGGGTAGCAAGATTCCTCTCAGGAGGGACTCAGCTGTGTTAGGTTGGGATTACCCTCATGAATGGTGCAGATGGCTGGAGGTTTGCTTGGGTTAGACTCTTGGCTGATTTTTTATTGGTTGGATTTTGTTTCTTGAGACGTAATTCACATACTGATATGGTCTGGCTTTGTGTCCCCACCCAAATCTGATCTTGAATTGTAATTCGAATTTTAATACCCACGTGTTGGGGGAAGGAACTCATGGGAGGCGATTATATCATGGAGGTGGTCCCCCCATGCTGTTCTCCTGATAGTGAGTTCTCACGAGATCTGATGGTTTTATAAGAGGCTTTTCCCCGCTTTGCTCTGCACTTCTCTCTCCTGCCACCATGTGAAGAAAGTATGTTTGCTTCCCCTCCCACCTTGACTGTAAGTTTCCTGAGGTCTTACCAGAACTGTGAGTTGATGAAATCTCTTTCTTTTATATATCACCCAGTCTCGAGTATTTCTTTATTAGCAATGTGAGAACAGACTAATGCACGTACCATAGCATTCACCCTTTTATAGTGTGTAGTTCAGTAGTTTTCATGTACTCACAAGGTTCCATACCCATCATCTCTAATTCCAGAATATTTTTATCACCCCTAAAAAAAAGTTCACATTCATTAATGGTCACCTCTTCTTCCCACTCCCCCAAGTCTCTGGCAACTTTGGCCTATTTTTCTGTCTCTTTGGATTAGAATATTCTGGACATTTAATATCAATGGAATCACACAATGTTTATCCTCTTTCATTTAGCATAATGTTTTCAAGTTTCATCCATATTGTAGCATGAATCAACACATTGTGTTTTTCTTTTTTTCTTCTGCACCATGCTTTTCCTCTGGGGAAATACATCATTTTTTTAAAAATTGCATAAGAATCCATTTTATGGATATAGCAAATTTTATTCATCCATTCATCAGTTGATAGACATTTGTGCTGTCTCCACTTTTTGGCTACCATGAATAATGCTGTATGAACATTTGTGTATAAGTTTTTGTGTGAACACATGTTTTCAATTTTCTTGTACGTATACCTAGGCATAGAATTGCTGTGCCATGGTGGTTTTATGTTAAACTTTTTGAGGAACTGCCAGACTATTTTCTAAAGTGGCCACAACATTTTATAGTCCAACCAGCAATGTACAAGGGTTTCCATTTTTCCACATCCTTGCCAAAACATCTTTCTGATTATAGTCTTCGTAGAGGATGTGAAGTGGTGTCTCATTGTGGTTTTGATTTCCCTAATTACTAATGATTTGAGGATCTTTTCATGTGCTTATTGGCCATTTGATATCTTTTTTAGAGAAATTTCTACTTAAATCCTTTACTGTTAAAAAAAAAAGTTGGTTGTCTGAGGCCAGGTGCGGTGGCTCACACCTGTAATCCCAGCACTTTGGGAGGCAGAGGTGGGTGGATCACAAGGTCAGGAGTTGGAAACCAGCCTGGGCAATATGGTGAAACCCTGCCTCTACTAAAAATACAAAAATTAGTTGGGCGTGGTGGCAGATGCCTATAGTCCCAGCTGCTTGGGAGGCTGAGGCAGAAGAATCGCTTGAACCCAGGAGGTGAAGGTTGCAATGAGCCAAGATCATGCCACTGTACTCCAGCCTGGGTGATAGAGCAAGACTCCTTCTCAAAAAAAAAAAAAAAAAAATTTGGTTGTCTGTTATTTCTTACTAAGCGGTTTAACCTTGGACTAGTTGCTCAGTCTCTCTGGGATTGAATCTTCTCATCTTAACAGCAGGAACACTCACCTCACAAGGTTGCTGGGTGCATTACATGAGGTGGCGCACATCAATGCTCAACCCAGTGCCTGATTCATGGAAGAAACCTAAATCATTTGTTACTACTGTGCCACTGTGAAGACCAGCTGGTTTTCTTGAGAGCATAATCTGTCCTCGCCAATAAACGTTTTTTTTTTTTTTGTAGAGGGACTTAAGAGTATTTTGAGAAGCAGCCTAGGGTAAGGATGGAAGGTAGGGACCCCATCCCCAGCTGCCAAGGAACAGGCTTCAGTTACAATAGATGGTCGGTGCCCTTTTAGCTCAATAGTGTTTCCAGTAAAGGCCACAGCTGAGGACAATAGCATTTCGGAAGGGACAAAAGGAAACAAGCTGGCTAGTGCCCAGGGGGGATATTTTCAGAGAACAGGGAATTTTTAAAGGTGATTTTTATGAAGCTTCCCCTTATGGTGTGTGATATAAAATGTCTTTCCGATCTTCCCACCAAGGTGTTAGTAAAATCTTTATCTCGTGAAGCATTGTATAAGCAGATCTTTTCTGAGCAATCGCATGAAGTGCTTCTGGCCGGAAAGGGTGGAAAATCGAGGTCAGCTACACCTGGAATTGCACGAGGATTAGTGTAAAATGCAGATCACGAAGGGCAGAAGCCAGGATCTCTTTCCAGGCTGCTCACAGGCTGTTTGGTGGGACAGGCTGGCCTGGTCCCCTCTGGGATTCAGAGTAGATATCTTCAGGGCAGAGACTTCCTCCTCCTCCTGCTGTTTGCAGTGCTTAGAATCTGGACCCCACTTAGACTGATGGGCGTGGAGGTGGTACTTCTGCTGCGCCTGTGCGTGGGTCCATCTGAGGCTGGCTCTGCTGCTGGTGCAGCTCCTTGGAGAGTGATCTGAAAACACCACACCCCTAAGGCCACAGAGGGGTCTTAGCCTTTCAGACTTCAGTAGGGAAGAGACTCTTTTTGGCTGGGCACTGCCAGAAGATTTCCGTGGGCTACCACAGATGCGCCCCATCTGTGTGGAATGAAAGTTTATGCCCCTGTAAAGCCATCTGCTGAAATCCTAACCCCCAAGGCCATGATGGTGTTAGTAGGTGGGATCTTTTAGGGGGTGATTAGGTCCTGGGAGTAGAGCCCTCATGGATTAACACCCTTATACAAGGGACCTGGAGCGGTCTCCTGTCCCCTCTGCCATGTGAGGGCACAGAAGTCTGCAGGCTGCAGCCCAGAAGAGGGCCCTTATCAGAACCAGCCAGGCTGGCCCCTGATTTTGGACCTCCAGCCTCCAGAACTGTGAGTAATAAATTTCTGTTGTGTATAAGCCACCCAGTCTGTGGTAATTTGTTATAGCAGCCTGAACTAAGACACCATCCACAGTACCTGAAGTGAACACTACCCCCTTCCCAAAGAAGCATTGCCTTGCTGGGGCGTGACCATTTCATGCTTTCAACATGAGGATTCCATCTCATCGCCAGGATCATTCGCTTTGTACATTCATGGTGGTTGGCATGAATGCAGGTACTGCCTGAAGAACTCCTACAGAAAAAGCTCTCCCTTTCCCAACACAAGAGAAGACAATTTGTGTGATCACAAGAAACAGATTAAGCACCCACCACGTAACACACACTGAGCCAGGCGTTATGGGAAGAATAGAGATGAATGAGACTTGTCATTTTCCAAATGAAGCTTCCCCAGCTCTTTTTAGAAAGAAAGTGAGGCAGAAGGAAAAGAAGTTAGCGAGGCCAGTCATGGTGGCTCCCACCTGTAATCCCAGCACTTTGGGAGGCTGCGGTGGGCAGACAACCTGAGGTCAGGAGTTTGAGACCAGCCTGGCCAATGTGGTGAAACCCCATCTGTACTAAAAATACAAAAGTTGACCAGGCATGGTGGTGCATGCCCAGCTACTCAGGAGGCCGAAGCATGAGAATCGCTGGAACCTGGGAGGCGGAGGTTGCAGTGAGCCAAGATGGTGCCACTGCTCTCCAACCTGGGTGACAGAGCAAGACTCTGCCTCAGTTAAATAAAAAAAAGAGTTAGGAAGATGAGAGGCTGAGAACAGAGTGGAGATTATTGGGTTGGCTCAAGGGAGATGGAGAGGCCTGATCTAGAACGGGGCTACGTGAGCATGGAGAGGGCTGGTTAGGCTGAGTCCCTATGGGGCAGGAGCCGGGTCTTCTCTAGGGTCGGTATTTCCTGCACAAGGTCTGTGCACAGGCATTAGCAGATTAGCCATCTCCTCCCCAGGTCACATTCCTACCAGGAGGTCCCTCCCTCTTCTTGGATCCACAGGAAGACAGAGCACCTGGATCATTTGGGAATCTCTGAGTCAGCTGCTCAGGACAGCAGGGAAAGGGTAGAGGCATTGGCTTCACTCAAATGACCATGAGTTGACCTTGGCATGGGCCTGTCATCCTAGGCCCACCTGGTGAGGTTCCAGCGCCATCAAGACATGGGGAGCATTTGCCTTACAGGACAGAGGGACAAAGGCCTTACAGGACAGAGGACAGATGCCTTACAGGACAGAAGGATGGAGGCCTTATAGCACACCCGCACAATGACCTTATAGGGCCAAGGCATGGTAGTCTTACAGGATAGAGGTCTGGAGGCCTTACAGGGTAGAGGCACAGAGGCCTTACAAAATACAGACACAGAGTCCTTACGGTACAGAGGCCCAGTGGCCTCACAGGACAGAGGGATGGAGGCCTAATAGGATGCAGGCATGGTAGCCTTACATGTTCTGAGTTAGAACCAATGGGAAGAGGAGGAAAAGAAAGTGTCATTTTTTCTTTCTTTCACTGAGCCAGAAACAGCCTATCCTGGAGTCCTGAGGTTTGTGTAGGACACTGGTTCTCCTAGGCCTGCCCATGGAGGTCTGATCCAGAACCTGTATTTTTACCAAGTGATTCTGATGCCCTGCAAAGCTGGAGCACTACTGGTGCAATAAATGTTTGCTGAGAAAAAGGAAGGGGTTCTGTTCTGTGGACCCCTGGGCTTTATTCAGAGGTCAAGCATCCAAATGCACCAGGGTTAAAAAGACCTTGAACAGAAGAAGCCGTTGAGTTTTCTCTTCCCGTAGGAAACTACCAAGTTAAATATCTACCAAAAAATTCTTCCAAGTTTATGCAAGAAATGTTTACCTTTTTGTAAGTAAGAAGCCACCTGACTTTCTGTAGACCTTGCAAGGCTGTGTATATAGTATATGGCTTGTATATATACTTGATTATACCAAGTAATAATCCCAATTAACCTGGTTCTATGCCAGCCTTACACATAGGATCTTTAGCTCTATTATAAAACCACCCACGCAATTTAGGGAGTTCCGGTAAAGTAACTTCAACAAGCTGAGGATCAAGTCCTCTCCCACCAGGTGGCGCCACGGGCTACCCAAGATTCTGCTAGGCGTCTGCCATCTTTCTGGCCAGGCATCCCCTGGGTACCACCATCATCCCTCATTGAGGCCCAGGCCCCGGGTCTTCCAGGGATCAGTACATTCAGGGTTTGACTGTAGATTCAGGGTCCGAGGAGTTCTAAAGCATCATGCTGAGGGCTTTATTGAGTTCTTACAAAACAGGCCATGTGCTGTTTCTTCTAGTAGCTAGTGGTTTGCGGGGCTGCCTGCCAGTCATTGTTCTAAGTACTTTACATATCTGATCATGTCTAATCTCTTATTCTTGTTCTCACTCCTCTACTTTTTTAAATAATGCAAAATTGAACGTATGCAAAATCAGATAGGCTAATATAATAAATTCCATGTTTCCATCATCGAGTTTTAACAATGATCAATTCATAGCAATCTTGTTTCCTCCCATATTATTTGTTTAAAAAACACATATCATCACGCCTATAATCCCAGCACTTTGGGAGGCCGAGGCGGGTGGATCACGAGGTCAAGAGATCGAGACCATCCTGGTCAACATGGTGAAACCCCGTCTCTACTAAAAATACAAAAATTAGCTGGGCATGGTGGCGCGTCCCTGTAATCCCAGCTACTCGGGAGGCTGAGGCAGGAGAATTGCCTGGACCCAGGAGGCAGAGGTTGCAGTGAGCCGAGATCGCGCCATTGCACTCCAGCCTGGGTAACAAGAGCGAAACTCCGTCTCAAAAAAAAACAAAAACAAAAACAAAAAAACACATATCAATGCATTTTTAGTGTTTAATTTTTTATGTTTTTATTGACAAATAGTAATTATATATATTATGGGGTACAATGTAATGCTTTGAAATATGTTTACAATGTGAAATTATTAAATCAGGCTAATTAACAAATTAATCAGCTCATATACTTACCATCTTTTTGTGGTAAAAACATTTAAAATCTACTCTTTTAGCAGTTTAGAATTATACAATGCATTATTATGTATTGTATGCACCACTCCGCAATAGATCACTAAAGCTTATTCTTCCTAACTGAAGTTTCGTACCCTTTGATCAACATCTGCCCTTTCCCCACCCACCCCTTCTTCCAGCCTCTCATAACCATCATTCAACTTTCTGCTTCTATGAGTTCCACTTTTTTAGATTCCACATATAAATGAGAGCATGCAGTATATTTGTCTTTCTGTGCCTGGCTTATTTCACTTATCCTCCAGGTTCACCCATATTAATGAGGGCAAATGACAGGATTTCCCTCATTAAGGCTGAATAATCTATTGTGTGTATATGGCATGTTTTCTTTATCTGTTATTAATCTGATGATGGATACCTAGGTTGCTTCTATATCTTGGCTATTGTAAGTAATTCTGCAATAAACATAGGGGGGCAGGTATGCCTTTGGCATACTGATTTCAATTCCTTTGGATATATACCCAGAAGTGGGAGTGCTAGATCATATGGTAGCTCTATTTTTAGTTTTCTGAGGAACCTCCATACTGTTTTCCATCATGGCTGTATTAATTTACATTCCCACCAACAGTGTAGCAGGGTCCCCTTTTCTCCATATCCTTCCTAAAATGTATTTTTCATCTTTTTGATGATAGCCATTCTAAGAGGTGTGAGGTGATATTCATTGTGGTTTTAAATTTTATTTCCCTGATGATCAGTGATAAATAGCATTTTTTTCATATCCCTGTTGGCCATTTGGATGTCTTCTTTTGAGAAGTGTCTATTTAGATCCTTTGCCCAGTTTCTGATTGGGTTCCTCTGATATTATTTTGAAGGAGTCTGTTTTATTTGTAAAGATTTTAGCATGTATCTGAGAAAAGGACACATCGCATAAGGACTCTATTTTTAAAAAAAAAAAAAAGATAAATTCCATAATAGCATTATCACCCCTAAAAGTGATTAATAACAATTTCTCAGTATCATCAAATATCATGTCAATGTTCAGATTTCTAGTTATTTCATAGATATCATACTTTTAAAATAGTTTGTTTATTTCAATCAGGATCTATAAAAAGTCATTACATTGTGATTGGTTCATTTGTTTCTTAAATTTTTGTTTAGTCTATTGCTTCCCTCCTCCATCCCCTTTTTTACTCCTGCAGTTTAATCGAGGAGGAAACCAGGTTGTTTGCCCGTAGGGCTTCCTACAGTCCGGATTTTGTTGTCGCACCTGCTTGGTGTCCTTTAACACGTTTCTTGGTTTATTGTATTTTCTATAAACTGGTAGTTGAATCTGGAAGCTCCAGCAGATTCAGATTCATTTTTTAAAAAAATCAACACTATTCCATAGGGAGTGGTGTGTTCTTCTACCAAGAGGCACATAATGTCTGGTTCTCTCTCTCTCTCTGTCTCTCTATCTCTGCTATGTTAGCAGCCATTGAAGATCAATGCTTCATCAGTTAATAAATCAATCTTAATTCACTAGGGATTGCAAAATGGTGACTTTCTAATTCTATCATTCCTTCTTATTTACTAGCTGGGATACTTCTAGAAAGAGAAACTTCCCCCCCATCAACTCTTGAGTTTCCTCGTGGCACAGTCCTTATTGGGAAGACAGGTAAAATATTTAATTCTCTCACTTTAATCAGTGTCTTTTTTTTTTTTTTTGAGGCAGAGTCTCACTCTGGTTGCCCAGGCTGGAGTGCAGCAGTGCAATCTCAGCTAACTGCAGCCTCAACCTCTGGGACTCAAGTGATTCTCCCATCTCAGCCTCCTGAGTTGCTGGGACTACAGGCACATGCCAAGACACCCAGCTAAATTTTTTTTTTTTTTTTTTTTTTTTTTTTTGTAGAGACAGGGTTTTGCCATGTTTCCCAGCCTGGTTTTTAAACTCTTGGACTCAAGCAATCCACCTGCCTCTGCCTCCCAAAGTGCTGGGATTACAGAGATAAGCCACTTTGCCCGGGCTTTAATCAGTTTTAATCAACTAATAAGAGGGTTTCCCAGCATCCTACAATGGCAACCAATCAGTTAGTTGTTTTAGTACCATTGTGGACTTTGTGGGTTTCAATGTGTTTGCTGTGTTTCCATCCACGGCAGTTTATTACCCTCACTGATGTTCAGACTTTCCCAACTCTGGCCAGTGGCAGGTTCTTCAAGTTAGCCTCTGAGTCCTGTTGTCACAACTCTAAGTTTTTGTTATTCTATTGTTTTCCCCCTCCATCCCCTTTTTTCCTCCTGCAATGTAATCGTGGAAGAAACCAGGTTGTTTGCCCCGTGGGGCTTCCTACACTCTGGGTTTTGCTGTTGCTCCTGCTTGGTGTCCTTTAGCATGTTCTGTGGTTTGTTGTATTTTCAACGAACTGGTGGTTGAATATGTCAACATTCAACTTTGTGTCCTCATGAGTCTCATCTTGTATATTTCCTGAGCCAATTCTGGAACCAGTCATTTTCTGGTTCCTTTAGAAAGGAAATGGTGTTTCTAATTCCCTATCTCGGTGTGAGGGATGCTTATTTCTTCTGGATTGGTGATTGTTTCCAGGGCTTTTCAGTGAGTAAATCTTGTAAATAGTTCTTTTCCTTTTTAAAGAGAAAATATATCGTAAATACTTACTGACACTACCTACTCAAATATCACCACAGGACCTTCACTAGATTTCTTCTCTCTTACATGTTTGTCTGTTTTCTCCCATACCAAGGATCTGAGAATGGTAGAATTAGAAAATCATAAATTCATTCACTTTTAAAGATCCCATGATACTAATTGAGCATCCCAGATCAGAAAATCCAAAATTTAAAATGGTCTCAAATCTGAAACTTTTTGAACACTGACATCTGGCATGACTCTCAAAGGAAATGCTCATTGGAGAGTTCTGGATTTCAGCTTTTCTGATTTGGGATGCCCAACCAGTTAGTCTAATACAAATATTAAAAAGTCTGAAAAATTATAAAATCCAAAACACTTCTCATCTCAGGCATTTCAGGTAAGAGATATTCAGTTTATACACACAGGTTAGTCAAATAACTTATACAAGGTCTCATGGGTAGTAAGAGGGGGCAGCAGGACTTGGCTTAGGCTGCCTGGCCTCAGAACCCATTAATGAGTATGCGCTAAGCTACCTTTCTCTTCCCAGCTTCTGCTGTCTGTAAAATTCCATCAGGAATCCACAGGGGCCAGCTAGGGAGCCAACCCATATAAACAACAAATCCCACATTGAGCTCTCTCCCCTCCAAGAAGTCCGTTTCTGGGGCAATAACTTCCACCAGCCTCCTTTTCCTCATGGAATGGATCTCAAGATGCAGCTTGGCCTTCTTGCAAACACAGGTCTGGTGGAGCCACCAGCAGCTTTCCCTGACACGCCCACGCAGGTCTGCTCTCACAGGTCTCAGTGGGACTTCAGCTGCTTTGACAAGGCCTCCCCGCCATCTTCCTTTTTTTCTTGTTCAAGGCTAGGGCCTTCTACTTCCCCATCCTCAGGAAGTCTTGACTTGACCTTTGCTTGGGTTTGATTTGAGGGCTGAGGCATGAGATACTTCAGAATACTGAGGGTCATATCATGGTGGCATAATGAAAAAAACACAGGATTCAGATGAGCCGGCTTGATTTTCAGCCTTGGTAACTTCCCTAAGCCTCAGTATTCTCGACTGTAAAGTGGGATTCTTGCAGTAAAGGTGGGATGAGAACAGCTCCTCACATGGTGATTGGGAGGATTAAATGGATCATATACAGGGAAAGGCTGTGCCTTGGGTCCCTTGACCTGTTGTTTTCCTCAGAGCCTCTGCACCCTGGGACTGAAGTGGTGGCTGGGAAGGGTTTGGGACCCAAACGTCATTTGTTGCCAGTGGCAAATCAGGACCACAGTATCTGGCTGGCAAAGGCTGTAAGAAAAGTTATTTTGCCTCTAACTGCCTGGGTATCCCAGCAGCCTGCTTGGTCCCCTGAGCAGTAGGTGGGCTAAAATAATTGCTCAAGTACTTTGTTAAAAGAAAGAGGCTCTCCACATTTCCATTAACTCCCTGTGTGGGGCAGTTCTAGCCCACTGCTCCAGGTAGCATTTACAGTTCAATTTCACAGTTGTGATGGACTGAGATACCTGAAATTCGTGTCCGCTCCTTTCCACGAGCCGCATGCATTCACAAACAGTGGACGTTCGTCACCGGTCCTTTCTTGTTAATCATCTCCTCCTCCATATCCTTTCCCCACCTCCTCCTCTTCAAAGAGAGCCACGACTTTGAATGTTAAACGTCCCAAGAAGTGCTTTTATCCACAATGGGGACTGACGAGTTAATTTTTTCGAAAATAAACTGAGCACACAGGAACTGTTAAAATTCCCTTCCTCCAATGCCAACATCACAAAGAATAGCACAGTAGCACATAAATCTACTACTCGCATATGTTTACTTAATCACATTGGAATTCTCTTTGAACTTGACCCCAGGGATAGAGATTACAGAATTGGCTGGTAGCTAAAATAATCCACTGAAAAAGAGTTCAGTGTCATGAGAACTTCAGGATAAGATGCAGAAGGAGTTGCTTGTGAAAAGCACCAAACCAATGTGACTTCTAAACCATTCAATTCTGACAACAGGCTTACCCAGGCCTGGGTATGCCTGCCCCACTTTAGCCTGTGGTTGCAAACTGGCTGTGAGGATAGAATTTTCTTTGGAAATAAATGCTTGCCCCTACCTTGAATTTCCAAGCAGTCTGCCAATGAAGTGTCTGATCTCTAGGAAAGGCCCTGAGGCCAGGCTCCTTAAGGCATGGTGGTAGAGTGGAGAGCGCTGTCCTTGGAAATGAGTGCAGTCTGGGAATCAGAGAGCTAAGGGCTGGGCAGGCCTGAGGACAAGCCAGGAGGATCAAGGGTGGAGTGAAGCGATGGGCACAAGACCACCACTGCTGACAGGGTCCCTGTCCCCCAGGTCATTGTTATTAAGAGTTGCTTGCCTAATGTTACAGGATCTTTGGGGTGTCGTTTTTCTGCCCAGAAACTTCTGTGGCTGGTGGTGCCTTTGCCCAAGTTTTGTTTGGGCCCACTGAGTTCGTTTTGCCCACTTGGCCTGGCAGGCTGCATGTGGCTCATGCTACCGGCCTGGGTCCCATGCCTGCCAAGGGTGAGTGAGGCATGGAATGGCAGGGGGTGTGTGAGCAAGTGTGGGTTCCAGCCACTGCAAACAGACATGGGCTGGCATGGGTGCTGGCTCACTGTGAGGCTATGGCCAGACCAGGCATACCACAAGCAGCTTTCATGGCGGGCACAAGGAACACGATGATGCCTTCAAGCTTGGAGATACCAGGAGCCACAGGGCCCCAAAGAGAATGTCACAGCCCTGGCTCGGGAGCTCCCAAGGCTGGGCTCCCTGAAGGGCCATAGCTTTTCTTTCCTTCTCTTTGCCCACAATGTGGTGAGCAAGGGGCATGTCTCAGCCTGTTTGTGTTACATCTCTTTTAGTTTCAGCATTCAGAAGGTCCCAAGTTCTTGTCCTGTGACCAGGAAGAACGAGGTATGCGGACAAGTGGGGGGTGAGCAAGTCAAAGAGGAGCTTTATTGAGCCATAGAACAGCTCAGAGGAAACCCACAGGGGACAGCTCCTTTCTGCAGCCAGAGTATCCCGACCAGTGTTGAGCTCCAGGCAGAGAGGGTAGCTTTGCTCTGCTAGCCAAGTTGTCCTGACAACTTGTGTTCAGCTACCAGCAGAGAGGGTAGCTACCCTCTGCTGCTGGTCTTCCCATTGTCTGTGCAGCTCTCAGCAGAGAGGAGGCCCTAGAGTGGGTAGCTCCTCTCTGTAGCTGGTCATCCCAATGTCTGCTCAGCTCTGGTTGAACCAGGGCTTTTATGGGCCTCTGAAGGGAGGAAGTGCATGCTGATTGGTCCATGGGCAGCCATGGGTGGGGCTGAAAAGGCACCACAAGTTCCCACCCCAGTCTGTGGGACTGGCGGCCCAGCCCTCCCTGGCCTGAAGGTGGGTCCTCATTGGGACCACCCCCATCTCCAGGAACCTGTCTGCTTCCTGTGCTGTGCTTGGTGCCCAGGCTGTAGGTGCCAAGGGATGCCTTCAGGCCAGTGCTGAGGTGCCCTCAGCCCCCACTTGGCTTTCTTCCTATACTCGTGGTACCCAAAGTCCAGAGGGGGCTGAGGAGGCAGGGGACTGGCATGTTAGCACTGCCCTGAGTGTGTGCACACCCAGCTGGGCCACAACAGTGCCCAGTCTCTGCCTTGACTTTGCTCTGAGATTGGAGTAGGCACCAGTGGCAGGGAGAAGCCAGGCAGCAGAAGCAGGCAGTTCCAAGCCTGTGTGTGTGTGGGGGGGCCTTCCCTGGCCCCGAAGAGTGAAGGGATGCCTGGTTCTACAGCCGTGGTTTGGGTGGCTGCAGTTGCACCCAGTGGGGCCGGGCTTCTGGCTGATCCATGGATCAGGAGGCCCAGGTGTGCAGCTGTGGTTTGGGTGGCTGCAGCTGTGCCTGGGAGACTGAGGCTCCTGCCTGCTACCTGGAGTGGGAGGCCCAGGTTTATAGCCAAGGTTTGGGTGGCTACAACTGTGCTCCTGGGAGGGAGGGGTTCCCACCTGCTCCTGGGGCCCAAGAGGATGGGTCAGCAGCCATGGCTTGGGCAGCTGCAGCGGCACCCAGGGAGCTCCCGCCCCAACTTGAAAGGGGCAGAGCTGTCACTTGTCCTCGGCTCCTGCTGGCTCCATGAAGCATGCAGCTTTGGCCACACCTCCTTGCTGCAGCCAGTGTGATGGCAGTGCCCATTCCAGATGGCCTGCCGCTGCCATCACTGATACATGAGTGGATTAATGCAGGCATTGACACGCACATTGCAGCCTGTGGGCCAAACCTAGACCTGTTTTCATATAGTCTGTGAGCTAAGAATTTTAAAAAATATATTTTTAAATGGTTGGAGAAAAAGCAAAAAATAATATCTTGTGCCATGTAAAACATATGAAATTCTACTTTCAGTGTCGCTAAAGTTTTATTGAAACAGCCATTCACTTATGTAATATCTAAGATTGCTTTTGTGCTGTGATGGCAGAGTTAAGAGGCTGCAATTGAGGTCTGGGTGCATGGTAGAGGCTAAAATATTTGCTGTCTGTCTAGCCCTTTACAGCAAAAGTTTGCCAACCCGTGAATTAGGGTCATTTAGAAGCATGGGTTTGAGACCACTGGGGCTCTGGATAGAATTAAGGCTGAGTGAAATGAGCTATGAGCTAACAGGTGTCAGCTAGGCCAATTTCCTAATCTGTGAAATGGATGGATTAATATCACTCATCTCATAAGGCACCTCCTAAAACCTGCTGAGGGAAGGTTCATAAATGGTATAACTTTCAAGGCACTCGCACAGCTGGGAGGAGCCACAGATATTGGCTGGAGAATGGTTTCAGACAAACTCACTCTCTGAGCTTTGATGAACAGGGAGCCTTGGGCTGCTATTCCTTGGAGAGATCGCTCTCTTCAGGTCTGGGCTGGGCTGGGCATCCGTTCTGTCCACAGCTGCCCAGTGATTCCCACATTCAGGCCAGTGGGAAGCTGTGATTTGGCCATGCCTCTGCTCGAGGCCACAGGGTGGATCAGATGGTTGTGACGGACAGGCAGGAGGTGTGACAAATTAGGGAAGTGACCTGTCAAGGCTCCTTGTCTCCTAGCCAGGACCTCTGCCCCATGCTCAGAGCCCCTCTTCTCCCTGGTTCCCTCTGAGTCCACATGGAACCTAATCTAAGCCTGTATTTGGAAATGGTCCACTTTTCTCTTTCCTCTTCCCTTCCAATTCCAAGCCACCATCACTTCTCACCTGGAGGGACTTCCAGACTTGTCCACCTGTTTCCACTCTGTCTTCATCCAGTCTCCCTTCCACACTGTCTACACAATCAACAAACTGATTGCCTCAAAATGCCAGTGTAATTATGTAGTCTATGCTTAAGACTAACTTAGGCTAACTCAGTCCTCTTAGGATATAGATGCACCTCTTCATCTGGTGGGAGGGCCCGACCCCATCCCTTCCTCCTCCCCAGGCTTTGTGCTGTCTGCCCCAACTTGCTAACTCTGCTGAATTGCTTCCAGCTTTGTGGGATGCACTGAATGTGTGTCCCTCCCCGTAATTCACATCGAGACTCAATCCCCAATGTGATGGTATATGGAGATGGGGCCTTTTGGGTGGTGATCAGGTGATGAGGGCAGATAGATCCCTTATGGCTGGGATTAGTATTAGTGGCTTTATAAGAAAAAGCTAGAGAGCTAGCTCACCCTCTTTCCACCATGGGAGAATGAAAAGTTAGAATTCTGTAACCAGGAAGAGGGCTCTCACCAAAACCCAACGATGTTGGCATCCTGATCTCGAACTTTCAGCTTCCAGAACTATGAGAAATAAATTTCTGTTGTTCATAAGCCCCCCAGTCTAGGGTAATTTGTTATAGCAGTCTGAGCTGACTAAGAAAGGGACCTTCACACACATAACTCTGGTGCTTGGTCTGCTCTTTCTGCAAGCTTTGCCTGGTCAATTCCACTCCTCTTCCAAGCCTCAGAGTCAATATAATTTCCTCAAGGAAACCTTGCTCAGCCTCCCTGATTGTACTGGTTTTACTGGTATTTCTTCATAGCATGTAACACAAATGTAGTTCTGATTTGTGTGTGTGTGTGTGTGTGTTTGATTACTTGTCTTCCCTACAAGGCTGTAAACTCCATGAAGACAGGGATCACACTTCTCCCTGTTTATCCCCTAAAGCAGGGATTAACAAATCTTTTTAGTAAAGGATCAGATAGTAAATATCTTAGGCTTTATAGGCCACATGGGCTCCATGAAACAACTCAACTCTGCTGTTGTAGCACAATAGCTAAAGAGAACATGTAAATCGGTCGGGCGTGGTAGCTCACACCTGTAATCTCAGCACTTTGGGAAGCTGAGGCAGGCAGATTACTTGAGTTAAGGAGTTTGAGACCAGCCTGGTCGACATGGTGAAACTCCGTCTCTACAAAAATTAGCCAGGCATGGTGGTGGGCACCTGTAATCCCAGCTACTAGGGAGGCTGAGGCATGAGAATCGCTTGAACCCGGGAGGTAGAGGTTGCGGTGAGCTGAGATCATGCCACTGCACTCCACCCTGGGCAACAGAGCTAGACTCTGTCTCAAAGAAGAAAAAAAAGAAAAAAGAGAGAACATGTCAATCAATGTGACTGATGGTTTGCATCTGTGTCCCTGCCCAAATCTCACATCAAATTGTAATTTTCAGTGTTGGAGGTGAGGCCTGGTGGGAGATGATTGGATCATGGGGGTGAATTTCCCCTTTGGTAACTGTTCTCATGATACTGAGTTATCAGGATATATGGTTTAAAAGTGTGTAACACCTCCCCCTTCTCTCTTTCTTCTTCCTGCTCCAGCCATGTAGGATGTGCTGGCTTCCCCTTTACCTTCTGCCATGATTGTAAGTTTCCTGAGGCCTCCCCAGCCATACTTCCCATACAGCCTGCAGAACCGTGAGTACTTTAAACCTCTTTGGTTTATAAAGTATTTCTTTATAGCAATGCAAGAATGGACTAACACAGTGACTGTGTTCCAATAAAACTTTACAAAAACAGGTGGTAAGTTGGATTTGGCCCATAAGCTACAGTTTGTCAACTCCTACCTTAGAGCAGTTTTTCAGCATCACCTGGGAACTTGTTAACATAAGTTCTTGGGCCCTGCCCTATACCTGCTGAATCAAACAAATATTTTCCTGTTCATAGCCTTTCCTTTCTTCTGGGATTTCAATTGTATGTGTATTATTGCTATAGGTTGCTTGAAGTTGTTCCAGAGATCACTGATGCTCTTATTGTTTTAAAAGTCCCTTTTTAAGAAACCGATTTCATTTTGAATAATTTCTACTGCTGCATTTTCAAGTTCACTAATCTTCTGCAATATCTAATCCCATCCAGTGTTGCTTTTTGACTGAGATGTTATAGTTTTCATCCTAGAAGTTTAATTTTGGTCCTTTGAAAAATATCTTCCATATTTCTATGTAACTTTTTGAACATATGAAATACAATTATAATGGTTTTAATGTCCTCGTATGCTATTTCTGATATTAGTGTCATTTCTGGGTTAGTTTTGATTGCTTGGTTTTTCTCATTATGGCTATTTTTTCCTCTTCTTTGCATGCCTTGTAAGTTTTGATTGGATGTCAGACAGTGTAAATTTTACCTTGTTGGGTGCTGGATATCTTGGAGTTCTTGGCCTTTACAGTTTGACCCCTTTGGGTCTTGCTTTTACAATTTGGTAGGCGGTGCTCAGGCTGGTGTTAATTATTCCCCACTACTGAGGCCAGACTTTTCTGAATACTCAATGCCCATGAATAATGAAGTTTCCAGTCTGGTTGGTGGGAATAGGCACTATTTCTGGCTCTGCTTTGAGAAATTCTCTCCCTGGCCTTGGGTAGTTTCTTCCTAGGCATATACTGCAGCCGTGACTACTCCATCTTCATCAAACACATGTCTGTAAGAAAACGTTCTGATTTATAATATTCTGATTGGGCAAAAGTGGTAACTCAGATCTTAACAAATTTTAGCACATTCGATTCCTCAGAAACTCCAGTGAAGTCATTATTATCATTAAAATAGCTGAGAAAAATAAGGCTCAGACAGGCGACGTGACTGCTTGCTAGACCCCCGGGCTCACCTATTTCACTCCTTGATGTTCTTCTCCTTACATGTCTGCCAGCCCCCACTGGAATGTCTCCTTTTCAGACCAAAGCACACCTGGAAATGTAGTAGGTTGAGTTAGATCCTTCTCGCTACTGAGAGTGAGGTCCGGGGGCCAGATTCATCGGCATCGTAGGAGCTTGTTAGAGATGCAGAGGCCCAACCGTGCTAAATTAGAGGCTGCATGTTAGCAGATCCTAGGTGACATTTGTGAGCATTACTGTTTGAGACACATTAAATTTAGAAGCGATTCCTGGGCCTTGATCACCTAAGCCCAGTTGTGGCATCCTGCTGAACTGAGAAAAGGCACAGTCAGAAGCCAGGATCATGTGCAGGGTCACTTTAGGTGCCCATATCTCTTCTAATGGCAGCTCAGGTGCCAGGCATAGCCCACTCTGGGCGTGTATTCTGGAGGAGCAAGTTGGACCCAGCCTCTGCCCTCTGGGAGTCTGTCTAGCCTATCGTTTTCCAGAAAGCTGTGACTCATCCTGCCTTCATCCATATCCCAGGTGCTGTCCTGGCTGGAGGCCAGAGGACTGAGCTTTGGGAGAACCAACCAGGAAGGCATTTGGGGAAGAGGTGGGAAGGGAGATAAGATGGATGGCAGTGGGCAGGTGCCATCTCTGCAGGACTGACCAGGTGGGCTGGGGCCACAGCAGAATTGCCTGCTGCTCTTCTCAGCCCTCTAGCTCAACCACAGCCAGAGGCAGGACAGGTCACCTCCACACTTACCTTCTTAGGCTTCTGCCCTGCATTTCCGGGAGAACATTCCTAAATATCCTCTAGACTCCTTGTCAGTAGGAGGGGACTGCCAAGCTGATGGTCGTAGCAGACCAAAACCACAGAGAAGGAGAAAGCAGGGCTGCTAAAGGGGCTGTTTATTTCTTATTTCCTCTGAGGTCCTTACCTCACGATTCAAACAATGAATTGTGGAAGAGAAGGGTTATCCTAAGGTCCAAAGAGCTGAGAGAGGCTTCACAGAGTTCTAGACCAAACATCTTCTTTCCAGGGAATCATCCTCTTTCTATAAAGAGAGAACTCCAGGAGCAAATAGAATTTTTCTCCTTACCAGGAGACTCTCAATCCCTCTCTGGTCATGGCATTCTTAGAGTCCCCTAACCAGTACCCACAGCTGCACGATACTTACAAAACATATTGTAGAACACCTGCTAGGGCAAAATGGAACAGGCACAGATGTGAAGGCATGGAAACCTGGCTTTGGATCTGGAACTGCATAGGGTATTAGCTGTATGACTTTCAGGAAGCTTGGGAGCTTTAAGCCCCAAATTCTTCACCTGTACAATGGGGTGATAATAAGACCTACCTGAAAGAGTTTCAAAAAAGTGAGTTAATGTATGGACCAGGTATACAGCAAGTGCCCCCATAAATGGCAGCGTTCATTATTGCAGAATGACAGAAAGATATAAGGACACACTGATAACAGACGAAGTTATCTTTGCACTGCCCTGCTGCTGTTATCGTTAGTTTAATAGCTCTTACCAGATTTGCCACTGCCCTGCTGCTGCTATTGTTAGTTTAATAGCTCTTACCAGATTTGCCAGTGTCCTGCTGCTGTTATCATTAGTTTGATAGCTCTTACCAGATTTGCCACTGCCCTGCTGCTGTTATCGTTAGTTTGATAGCTCTTACCAGATTTGCCACTGCCCTGCTGCTGTTATCGTTAGTTTGATAGCTCTTACCAGATTTGCCAGTGTCCTGCTGCTATCGTTAGTTTGATAGCTCTTACCAGAGTCACGTGGAGGCTTGTGATACAGTTTGGCTCTGTGTCCCCGCCAAAATCTCACCTGGAATTGTAATTCCTATGTGTCAAGGGAGGGACCTAGTTGGAGGTGATTGGGTCATGGGGTGGATTTCCCCCGTGCTGTTCTCCTGATAATGAATGAGTTCTCATGAGATCTGAGGGTTTTTTTTTTTTTTTTGAGACAGAGTCTCATTCTGTTGCCAGGCGCCAGGCTGGAGTGCAGTGGTTTGATCTTGGTTCACTGCAACCTCTGCCTCCCGGGTTCAAGTAATTATCCTGCCTCAGCCTACCGAGTAGCTGGGACTACAGGCACACGCCACAATGCCCAGCTAATTTTTGTATTTTTAGTAGAGACGGGGTTTCACCATGTTGGCCAGGATGGTCTTGATCTCTTGACCTTGTGATCCACCCGCCTCGGGCTCCCAAAGTGCTGGGATTACAGGCTTGAGCCACCACACCCGGCCAATCTGACGGTTTTATAAGGGGTTCTTCCCCCTTCACATGCTCATGTTCTCTCTCCTGCCACCATGTAAGATGTGCCTGCTTCTCCCTCCACCATGGTTGTAAGTTTCCTGAGGCCTCCTCAGCCATGTGGAACTATGAGTCAATTAAACCTTCTTTGTTTATAAATTACCCAGTCTCTTGGATAAAGAAAACGTGGTACAGTTATACCATGGACTACTATGCAGCCATAAAGAGGAATGAGGTTATGTCCTTTGCAGGGACAAGGATGAAGCTGAAAGCCATTATCCTTAGCAAACTAATGCAGGAACAGCAAGCTAAACACCACATGTTCTTACTTATAAGTGGGAGCTGAACAGTGAGAACACATGGACACAGGGAGGGAAGCAACACTTACTGGGGCCTATCGGGGGATGGCAGGTGAGGTCAGAGGAGAATGAGCATTAGGGAAAAGAGCTGATGCATATGGGGCTTAATACCTAGGTGACAGGTTGATAGGTGCAGCAAACCACTATGGCACATGTTTACCTATGTAACAAACCTCACATCCTGCACCTGTACCCCAGAACTTAAAGAATAAATAAAAAAGTAAAAGAAAATACATTAATAATTAAAATAAAAAATAAAAATATTTTGAAATACTATAAACTTTAATGTTTATAGCCTAAGATGTATTTTTTTAAAATAAAGAAATTACCTGAATTCAAAAAAAAAAAAAGAATTACCCAGTCTTGGGTAGTATCTTTATACTAATGTGAGAACAGACTAATACAGCTTGTTAAAACACATCTTCCTGGGTCTACCCCTACCCAAAGTTTCTGATTCAGTGGGTCTAAGGTGGGCCCATTTCTGACAATTTCCCAGGTGAAATTGGCCTGGCGACTTGACTTTGAGAACCATTGGCTTAGTCTAACTTTGTTGTTTCTCCCCAGGAACACAATCTGGTTGCATATTTGAATCACCTGGCGGTTCTTCAAACTCTAAGGCTGCCCAGGCTTCACCCCAGGACAGTTAGGTCAGGATCTTCGCAGAATGTGGCTCAGGGAGTGTTTCAAAACTTGCTGGGTGATTCTGATGTGCATCTAGCTTGGAGAAGCAATTTGAATGCTTGAGTCAAAATCTCTCCTTGGGTAGATGCATGACTCTGGCTCTGATGTTTGGGGCTTTAGGACACTATGTCTTTGTACATGACTTCCTCTGGCTTTTTATCACAAGTGAAACAAAAACATTCAGCAGAAGACCCAATTCAATGGCTATGACCTCCATAAGCCTAGCCATATCGCCCCTCCTCACAGCAGAATTAATTCTTCTGTGCATACATCCTATATTGAGACCCCTCTATCCATTCTTATTTCATTCTATTTTTTCTTAAGAGTTAGTTGTTTATGTATCTGTGTACTCCTTCCAACCAGGCTGTGAGCTACTTGAGGGCGGGGATTGGGTTTTTCTTTTTCTTTTTTTTTTTTTTGAGACAGAGTTTTGTTCTTGCTGCCCAGGCTGGAATGCAGTGGCGCGATCTCGGCTCACTGCAACCTCCACTTCCCAGGTTCCAGCAATTCTCCTGCCTCAGCCTCCCAAGTATCTGGGATTACAGGCATACACCACCACGCCTGGCTAATTTTGTATTTTTAGTAGAGACAGGGTTTCTCCATGTTGGTCAGGCTGGTCTCGAACTCCTGACCTCATGTGATCCTCCTGCCTAAGCCTCTCAAAGTGCAAAGTGCTGTGATTACAGGTGTGAGCCACTGGGCACGGTCATGATTGGGTTTTAATTCAACTTTATGATTGGTGCTGACTCTTAATAGCTTCATCAGTTTTTGTTCAAAAGCAATAAAATCCAGCCAGGTGCAGTGGCTCATGCCTGTAATCCCAGCATTTGGGGAGGCTGAGGTGGGCAGATCCCTTGAGGTCAGGAGTTTCAGACTAGCCTGGTCAACATGGTGAAAACCCATCTCTACTGAAAATACAAAAATTAACTGGGTGTCTTGGCAGGCACCTATAATCCCAGCTACTCAGGAGGCTGAGGCAGGAAAATCACTTGAACCTGGGAGATGGAGAGGATGTGGCACTGAGTCAAGATCATGCCACTGCACTCCAGCCTGGGCGACAGAGGGAGACTCTCTCTCTCAAAAAAAAGAGGAAATGAAATTCAACTGAATTGGAATGGTAATCCTTTCCAATCTTTAGTCATATATCTATACCAAAAAAAAAAAATTAAGGACAAATAGCTAAATAATCCAGGCTACAAAACTACCTAACTGAAATGTCAATACATTTATCTGGAGTTTTGCTTCAAATCCCTGCTTTTGTTGTCTAGCTGCACCTCACTGTTAAGCAGGGAGTGCGAGTATATCTTATGGTAACTGAAGCCACTTAGAAATAGCTCCACCGTGATATTTAGGAAATTATTTTTAATCTGATGGGTAAACTCACATTAGTGCAGCTGTTCATGTCAAAGAGAAGGAAATAGAGAGAGGGGTGTTTCGGATGCCTGCTGGACTCACTTCATAAAAGAAGGCTTGTTATCTTGCATTCTGTCTCCGGTCGTGCTATTTCTGCTGGGGCAAGCTGTCACTGACTTGTCACTGATGGCAATAATAAAACTTGAAGAATGGGGAAATATCCTAATTCAGTTGGAAGGCCCTGATTACATAAGCGAGGCAGTTTCCCGGATGAGGGAGGATCCTGGTCCCAATCTCACTTTCCCAAGCCATGTGCCAGGCAGACTTCCTGCAGCCCCCACAGCCACCCCGCCCTGCTTCATTGCAGTTCTGTTTTCTTTTGTAGAACTCACTCTCAAGGCAGACCACATCAGTTGCCTCATTCACTGGCTGATTTGGTTTACCTGCTCGTGGGACTTAGGTCTTCCAGCATAGCCACCTTCAAAATTGCTGTTCAGCTAGAAGCAGGCTTCCTCCAGGCATTTGTATGTCTGATTCAGGCCTCAGCTCCTCTCTTCCTCAGAGAAGCTCCCCCCGACCACCTGTCTAAAGCAGGCCCCACCCCTGCCAGCAGTCCCATCCACTGTCAGTGTTGTGCCAAATCCCTATTAATCTCAATAGGGAAGGCACTGGAACCCAGAGGCAGCAAACGAGACATGGGGTTTTATTCAGGGCTTACTCAGGGGAGAGTCTAGTGGTGGCAGGCTGGACCACTTTACATACAGAAATGGTCCAGTGGCAGTGGGCTGGACAAGATATCCCCTTTCCTATGGTCCAGAGGCGGCAGGCTGGGCGAGAACACTACAATCACCTGCAAACATCATGCAGATTTTGTAGCATTTTCACTTAACACCCTCCTTCTAACAACCTCAATCTGGTAATCTTCATTTAACCCAGAACTCAGGGCCTCAATCCCCTGTTCTGTGTGACATGCAGTGGGTGGGTTGCGGGGTAGGGGTAGGGCTCAAATGTTTATCATAGAATTTATCATAGATAAGTAATGACTCTCCAGGTTGACCCCTCCTGGATTCCCTAACCGGGAGTGCACATTCAGGTGCCTCTCCCATGCTGGGTCATTCTAAGGCTATGTTTCAATTATTGCCGTCAGGTGCATTTACCCTATGGCTAGCCACATGAACAAGTAATTCTGGATGTCTGCTCAGTCAAGCCTTCAGATGACTGCAGATCCAGCTCATATCTGACCACAAGGACATGAGCAACTCCAGGTGAGAACCGCCCAGCTGAGCCCAGTCAACTCTCAGAACCATGAGAGATGTTGTTATTAATAGTGGTTGTTGCAAGCTGCTGAGTGTGCTGATCATCGTAGCAACCCAGTGAAGAAGTCATCCTTATCCCCTTTAGAGAGGAGGAAACAGAGGCATAGAGAGGCTATTTAGTCCCCACAACTATGCTGTGAGGCATTGATAGCCCCATGTTACAGACAGTAAACTGAGGTTCTCAGGGATTAGAAAAATCTGCCTGAGGTTCCCAGCTGGGGATTCCACCCTCACTGAGGCTTCTGTCCTCTGCCATGTGGGGCTCTCTTCCAGCTATGTTTCTGCATTTCACACCCAACAGGCCCTTCCAGGGAGCTCCTCCCTCCCCAAGCGAGCACTAGGGACTAAGTGCAGTGGTGCCATCTTGGCTCACTGCAACCTCTGCCTCCCGGGTTCAAGTAATTCTCATGCCTCAGCCTCCCGAGTAGCTGGGATTACAGGCATGCACCACCATGCCTGGCTAATTAAGGAGCTAACTTTTTATAAGCTAAGAACAGCACTGGGCAAAAATAAATTTCAGATGGAGCAAAGAGCTAAACAAACAAAAAAACTAGAATAGGATAATATTTTCAGAAAATATAGGAGAATATTTTTGTAATCTTAGGGGTATAAGCCTTCTCCAACAAGTCACAAAACCCAGATGCTATAAAGGAAAAGACTGACATATTTGACACATGTGACATACATTTATTTCTAGTGGACAATGCTGCTCTATAATATGGCTGAGTGAATACTTTTTGTGGGCCATACAGAGGTGTGGTTCAGCTCAGCCTGGGTCTAATTTCCCCAACCCTTAGTTAAAGGGGCTGTAATGACTCAAGCTTTCCATTTTCCCATCCTGGAATGAGGGGTGGATTAGGAGGAACTAGAGGGGCCAAAGACTGTCTTTCTCTCTGTTGGGCTGGAGACTGGGCACATCCCTGCCCTTCTTGACCTCAGTTTTCTTCTCTTACATGACATGTTGAAGGAGGTCATCTCCAAGGCCTCTTCTTGGTGAGAGGGAGACTGGCTGTTTTCCTGGTCCTCCAAGACCATGGTGATAGAGGGTGCTACTGATAGCAGCTGTTCTTGGCCGAACTCTCCGAGAGGCAGGCAGACAGACTTATGGGACTTAGAAAGAGGTCACCTCAATGGTCAGTGGCCTTAGACAGAGGGCTGCTAAGCAGAGCTGGATGAGGATGGGATACAGGAAGCCAAGGGCCTTGGAGCCCAGCTCCCAGCCAAACCCCAAGGCGGTGTGGGTCCTGTCTACCTGAGCACATAGGTGGCCTTGAACCTCAGAGGGGCTAGAATGTTGTGATACAACAGGAAGAAGGAGAAGAGGGCCAGTGTGTCTAGAGTGTGTTGGGGCATCACCATGGCCAGATTTCTGCTCCCCACTTTCACAGGGGGTTCCCCTGGGTGGTTTCTGCTTCCGGTCTGGCAGGCTTTGAGAGAACCAAGCCTTTGGGGCTACTCCCTGCTGATAATGAGGATGACCATGCTCCCTGTTGCATGACTTAGAAATAGTATTCAACTCTGAGCAAAGAGCCTCCCACATCCCCAGATTAAAACCGAGGCACAAGCATGTCAAATCAGGTGTTTTGGTTTTCCTGTCATGTAGCAGTCCATGAGAAGGTGGGCTAGGAATATTACGGGGTCCCACAGTGATTAGAAATACAGATGCCTTCTGCCTTCCTGCTCCCCCGTTGTTAGTGAGGGGCTTTCATCCTCAAAGTAGTTGCATCTGCTCCGAGGTGATTATTGGGCTCCAGCCACCACAGCTACATTCCAGGTAGAAAAAAAAACAGAGAAGAACAAAAATCAGCATTTTATTTTCCTCAGAAATCATACCCAGCAACCTCTGCTCACATTTCATTCACCAGAATTTAGTCACTCAGGTTCAGGGGAGGCTGTGAAATATACTTTTCTTGCTGAGTCAATTAAACAAGGATTCTGTTTCTAAGAACAAGAGGATGGATATTGGTAGGCAAACAGCAGGTCTGCAAGCAGCAGTTTCTTAGCATGGCAGTCAAAGCCTTAAATGAACTCTCACCCCAGTGAGCCCATCCTCTTCCTCCCCTCCGGTATTACAGGCCTGGTTCACAGAGACAAGAGGATGGGAAAGAAGGTCATTCAGCCCTGACTTTGATCACTAACTTCTGACTACACCCGAGCATTTTGCCTTCAGCCTCAGACTTTCTGCTTCTTCTGAGGTAGCCTCTGGAAACCTGCATGAAGGGCAGAGCGGCTGATGGGTCTTAGTCTGTCCCCCAGCAAGTAGAGGCAGTTTCCATTCAGCCTCCCTGGTGTCACCCACCAGGAAGCCACCACTGGCTTAGGACTACAGGTTGGAGCCTGCCACATACACACCACTGCATCCCCCAGCAGACTCACTGGGTCTCACACACTCGCCCACATGTCCTCTCAACTCTCTCTAAGGAAAGAAAACTTGTAGCATTACTGCCTTCTAACCTGGAACAGGTGAAGCAGATAAACGGGCCCCCTGGTCTGGAGGGTACAGTGATGGTGGCCTGTGGGCCATGGATACCTTCATTACTCATCCTTTCAGCTGGGTAACCTCTCAGATCAAATAAAGGGTCTAATTTTTAAAGCGGTTTTCATGACAGTGGTTTTCCATTTAATCCCCCAGAGCTAACAATATGTAATCAGTTTTCCTTAACAAATGACCTCCTTTAACTTCATTAGCTCATAATTAATTTGCTAGCATGTAACCAGATAATTAACACTCCTGATTAGAGACAGTCAAAATAGGAACCTCTTTTTTCATGGTCCAGGCAAACATTGATTAAAATCAGAGCTGTTCCTTGATTTTCCCTACAATTTAACTCAATGAAAATGGTGACTGGTGATTTGTGGTGGTGATTTAAAAAATTAAATTGGAAGTGAGACCAGTGAGTCTTGCTGTGGAGCATCTTATTACCAACTTAGGTTCTGGATAATTTTGCTTTCTTTTTCTCAGATACAAAGATATGAAGCAAGAGAATGAAGTGGTAGCTGGATGTGTTTAACGGAAACCTTAAATACCTGGACTTCCAACTTGTTAGGAATGGGGCTGGGCTGGGGAGAAGCGGCTGAATGGAAAGGATCCTAGTCATGAATGTCATGTGTTGAGTGGTCCAGCCCACTACAGAATACAAAGCCCCTCACTCCCTTATTTGTTTGGTCTCCACACAGCTCTGGGATGTGGATGGTGGGGAAGGACCAACCCAGTTAGCCCTTCGGATGAGAACACAGCCCGAGGAAGTGAGGCAAGGAAGGTGGTGCAGGAGCTGGAACTGCATCCCCTGCAGGCGAGCCTGTTTCTTTCTCTTCTTCCTGGAGGTTGACACCAATGTCCAGTGATTCAAGATTTTTTTGCATCTCTGTGTCACCTGCACACGTTAACAGAGCAGGACTGGGACTAGGTGAGCAAGGCATCTAGGGCACAGAATTGAAGGAAGCCCTCACTCTCAGACTTGTATTTTGTGCCCTGGGAAGCTTGTTGTCCTTCCGAGCCCAGACCCTGTATCAGAGCTGACCGACCTCTGTTTCGCACCTACTCCCTGCCCTGTGCTAAGCATTTTCCTGCATTGTCTCATTTAATCCTCACAACAGCCCTTGTGATGTGGGTGTGATTGGTATCTCCATTTTTACTGATGAAGGAAACAGTACTTGCAGAGAAGTGACTTGCCAAAGCCATGGGTGAGAAAGTGGTGGCTTGATTGACATGCTGGCTGGCTGGCTCCAGGGCTGGCTTGCCTCTGCTCTTCCAGCTGAGCCCCAGGTATCCCAGGTAAAGAAATGCTTGCAATTGGACGTCATCTACCCACAGCTGCTTGCTTAGGCTGGCCCTGGCTGGGGTTCCTCTGAGAGGGGCTGGGGAAGGGAGAG
This sequence comes from Aotus nancymaae, assembly GCF_030222135.1. NCBI lineage: Eukaryota > Metazoa > Chordata > Mammalia > Primates > Aotidae > Aotus > Aotus nancymaae. The sequence goes on from NW_026988421.1 coordinate 12,099,172, forward strand.
AAAGCCCAGTCCACATGTGGCCTTGGTGATGTGGCCATAGTGTGTGTGAGTGGTGGCAGAGAGGGTGAGGCCCCAGGGAGGGAGCCAAGGAACTTGGCTCAGTTCCCCAAGCAGGGCTGGACCCTGCTATGAAGATAGGACTGCTTCACACTGGCTTCTTGCAGCCTCCAAGATGCAGTGGATGTGCTCAGTGGGGCTAGGGCTTGGGGTTGAGACTTGGGGCTTGAGACTTGGGTGTGGCCAGCTCCAGGCTTCCGAGGTCAATGGGAGGGCCACTTTCTGGGAGTCCTTCCAGAACATCCCCTCAATGCCAGCCCAAGGAACATTTGCTGTCTAGGGGAAGGAAAGCTGGGGGCAAGGAGTAGGCACTGCAGGGTAGGCAGAGACCCCTGGGGCTGTGAGCAGCGCTCTGAGGAGAACCAGGCCAGATCCTGCAGGCAGAGGTGAGAGCCAGAACAGCAGCTGATCCGAGAGGCTGTGATCTATAATTTATACCCAGCTCCATCCAGAAAGCACTGGCGACTGTCTACCAGGGGATTTATAACTGTGGGTTTTGCTTTGATGAAGCTAAGGGGGGATTTCAGGTGGTCCCTTGGGTTAGGTGTTACTGAATTAAGACCATCTGTGAAGCACTTTCCCACAGGCTATCTTCTTTCATCCTCACAATGCTGCTGCAGAGACAGAATGATTATTTGCATGTGACATATGGGGAGACTGAGGTGCAGAAGGTGAAGTGACTTGTCCAAGGTCCCACACCTGAGGGAATGCAGGGCTGAAATCCAGGTCTGTTTAGTTTGAGCAGCATCCAAGGCTGTTCCCTGGGAAGCAGATGGTGATACCATTTTAAATCTCTTACCCAAATCCCTTTGGTGCCTACAGCCATTTTAGGCAGGGCCCAGCTCTGCAAATTACCCAGATGGTTCTATCCACCCACTGAACACTGGCCCGTATTTCCCTGGAACCATTTCCATTCAAAGCATGGGTCTTGGCTAGTCCCAGGCGGATTGTCTTTTGTTATGTAGAGTAAGGAGGGAAGCGGGTAAGAACTGACAATCTGTATACTTTACACACACAGACCCAGCCATCAGGATGCCTCCTACCCATCTCTCCAATCAGGGGGTCCAATTGTAGATGATGACATCCTTAACATGGAATCAGATTGTCTGGTTCAAATGCTGGCTCTGCCATTGGGTGACGTCTTGGTCAACTTGCGCCTCCATAACAGATAGCACAGACTTGGGGGCTTGAACAGCAGACGTTTATTTTCTCACAGTTCTGGAGTCTGGAAGTCGAGATCAAGTGTGGGCAGGGCTGGTTTTTCCTGAGGACTCTCCTTGGCTTACAGACAAAGCCTTCTCGCTGTGTCCTCACATGGCTTTTCTTCTTTATGAGTGTACCCCTGTTGTCTCTTTCTCTTCTTATATAAGGACACCAGTCATATTGCATTGAGGTCCCACCCCTATAACTTCATTTAATCTTAATTACCTCCTAAAGGTCCTGTCTCCAAACATAGTCACGTTGGAGGTCAGGGCTTCAACGTATGAATGGAAGGTGGGGATGGAGGAACACAATTCAGTCTATAACAAGTAGTGTGGTAAGTGCACCTGATAACAATAACTTAAGCATACCCACCCAAAGGAAAAGTCATATGAAAAAGACACCTGCACACACGTTTATAGCAACACAATTCGCAATTGCAAACATATGGAACCAACCTACGTGCCCATCAACCAATGAGTGGATAAAGAAAACGTGGTATGTATAATATACACCGTGGAATATTACTCAGCCATAAAAAGGAACAAAACAATATCTTCTGCAGCAACTAGGATGGAGCTGAAGGCCATTATTCTAAGAGAGGTTAACTCAGGAATAGAAAACCAAATATGTATGTTCTCACTTATAAGTGGGAGCTAAGGTATAAAGATGCAAAGGCATAAGAAATAATAAACTTTAGGGACTATGGGAGGGTAGGTGGAAGGGGGTGAGGGATGAAACACTACACATTGCTTAAACAGTGTACACTGTACAGGCTGGGCATGGTGGATCACCTGAGGTCATGAGTTCAGGCCTGTAATCCCAGCACTTTGGGAGGCCGAGGTGGGTGGAGCACCTGAGGTCAGAAGTTTGAGACCAGCCTGGGCAGCATGGTGAAACCCCATCTCTACTAAAAATATCAAAAAAATTAGCTGGGTGTGGTGGCAGGCGCCTGTAATCCCAGCCAGTCAGGAGGCTGAGGTTGGAGAATCTCTTGAACCTGGGAGGCAGAGGTTACAGTGAGCCGAGATCATGCTGTTGCACTGCAGCCTGGGCAACAAGAGCAAAACCCCATCTCACAAAAATAACAAAATGAATAGTGTACACTGTATAAACACATTGGGTACAGGGCACACTGCTTGGGCGATCAGGGCACAGAATCTCAAGAATCATCACTAAAGAACTTACCCATGTAACCAAACACCACCTGTACCCTCAAAACTATTGAAATAAATATAAAAATTAAAAAAAAAAACCCTTAGGCATACCCTGAGAATGACCCTGTATGACAGATGCACTTGAATGCAGTTCGGAGTTCCCAGCGAAGAACTGGGGAGTGGCCTATGTGGAGATCCATTCCTTATCTATGAGCAACATCTCGAGTACCCAGCCTGTCCTGTGGAATGTGGGCCATACAGGGGATTGAGGCCCTTTGTGTTGGGTTAGATGAAGGTTGCCAGGTGGAGGTCATTAGGGAAGGGGGTTAAGTAAAATGGTGTGTAAAGTGCATGCGTTTACAAGTGACTGTGCTTCTCCTGTCCAGCCCACTGCCCCCGGACTCTCTCCCCTGTATGTAGCCCCTGATAAAATCCCATGTCTCACTCGTTGGCTCTGGGTCTCTTCCCCAGCTTATTGAAACTGATGCCATCCCCATTGGAGTTAATAGGGGTTTGGCACGACACAAGTGACCTTAGCCAAGAGCTTCCTTGAGCTTCAGTTGCCTCATCTGTTACATGGGGATAAGAAATGTAACTATTCCATAGTTTTTGAGGGAATTAAATGAGGTAATACATGTAGACCAAAGCATGGTAAGGGCTTTGAGCAAGGGCTCAGAGTGTTGGGTATCATCATCGTCATTGTCATCATCATCGTCACCACCACTGCCATGACCACTACATTATTATTACCAGTCTAAAGCAAATGACCAGGACCCAGAGGGCTGCTGGTTTTAACCTTTAGATCCTGCTTGCCATTGAAGTGCAAGGTTACAGTCACAAAAGATCAGAGCTGCAAGGATCTTGACCTTGACACCAAATGCTGATTCTACAAATGAGGAAACAGGCCGAGAGCGAGTGGCTCAGCTACAGTATCCTGCTTCCTGGCCTGGTGTTCCCCTGGCTTCTTGAACCATTTCACTGACCAGTAGGGGCCAGGAGAAGGCTCCCCTCCCTGTTGGAGTCACATAGGAAGTATTAGGACAATTCAATTTGTTTTTCCCCTCGATGTTTTATGGACTGTTTCCCTTCTGTCTCAGTGGAGTGCTTGTCACTTAGTGAATGAGTAAAAGTCATCAATTACCAAGTCCCTCCTCATGGGTGCCTTGCCCAGCCCCTCTCCATAAACACAGCATTCCAGCTCCTGCTGTGATGACATCAACCCTTCCAAGGGCAGCCTAACATGTCCTTGCCTTATCCCATGCATGCATCTGTGTCTCCCTGGGAATCTGGATGGAAGTATTGAACATTCACCAGGCTTCAGTCAGAAGGGCATGATGACTCACTTGTTTTGACAGTATAATATCACTAGTTAAAAATAATACAGAAGCCCAAAAACAAACAAAAACCCAACAAGGCCTGGCAGCTCAGCTGGTTTCCAACCCAACATCCACTCCTTCCATCTTCCTTCCAACAAAGCCTCCAATGTGGTCAGATATGGGGCACAACATGCTCCGTGGGAGGTGAAGCTCTGGCCCAACCCTCATCCCTCGGCCAAGAAGAGCGTTCGGGGTGTGCATGTGACCAGCTCTAGCCAACAGGACTTGGGGGAAGTCTTCTGGGGTCTTGATTTACATGAGAACCCCTCCCCCAACTTTAGATCTTGTGATGCGGTTGTTTGGGGAAGTGATGCCTGCAGCAACTATGTTGCAATCAGGAGGGCAAGGTTAACACAATAGACTCTCAGAGAATGTGACCTGGAGCCCCAACATTGCAGAGCCGTGAACCTCCCCTCTAACCTCCACCTCCAGACTTGTTATGTGAGATGAAAACCTCTACTGTTCAAACCAGGTTTATTTGGGTGTTATTTGCAGCCAAAGCCATCCCAACTGAAGCCATCCTGACAAAGAGAAGGAGCAAGGAGCAAAGGCTACCACCCACACTGTAGGAACTATGGCAGTCAAGGGCTGGTAGGCAGACACCAGCCCCGAGGGCTGGTTTGGTGGTCTTGTACTCACCTGGTCAGTCCCCTGGGAAACCGGTGCTATGAGAAGAATGTTCCTTGAATTGTCCTGGTGCAAACTCTTTACTCTTACAGGATTCTTTTGGAAGAATAATATTCTTTAAATTGAGGTTTAACTTAAAAGTGAACTTTGAGAACCCAAATCTTAAGTGTACACTGAGATGAATCTTTACATATGTATCTCATGTGGCCACCTGTTATCAAGATCAAAAATACTTCTAGTACTTTAGAAATTTCCTTTGTGGTTTTTGTTTTGTTTTGTTTTGTTTTTGAGACGGAGTCTCGCTGTGTCGCCATGCTGGAGTGCAGTGGTGTGATCTCAGCTGACTGCAACTTCTGCCTCCCATGTTCAAGCGATTCTCCTGCCTCAGCTTCCAGAGTAGCTGGAATACAGGTGTGCGCCACCACACCCAGCTAATTTTTGTATTTTTAGTAGATGCGGGGCTTTCACCATGTTGCCCAGGCTGGTCTCAAATTCCTGGCCTCAAGTGATCCGCCTGCGGCGGCCTTCCAGAGTGCATAAGCCACCGCACCTGGCTCAACTGTTTATGGACTTTTGGGTTATTTTCAGTTTGATCTATACAAATAAGGCTGCTATGAACATTCTTTTTAAAAACAAATGTTTTTTAGAGACAGAGGCTTGCTGTGTTGCTCAGAATGGAGTGCAGTGGTGTGATTGTAGCTCACTGCAGTCTTTAACTCCTGGGCTCAAGTGGTCTTCCCACCTCAGCCTCCTGAGTAGCCAGCACTACACATATGTGCCACCATGCCTGCCTTATGAACATTCTTGTACATATGTTTGGTAGAGTGCTTTCTGAAATGCTTAACTTGAGGCTTTACAAGACAACACCAGAATTGGTTTAAAAAATGAGTGAGTCTGTATTTTGGAATCAAGTATGTGCAGTGTAGTTTACAAAGCGTTAACTCAATTATGCCACAATAGTTTTGATTGCCAACAGGTATATCTCCAGAATAGTCTGGAATTAGCCCCTGTTTCCTCCCACTAGGCTGGTGAGGAGGCCCTTGGCCAAGTGCAGTGAAGGGAAGGCGTCTGTTCCCAATCAGGGGTGGAGGAGCTTGTAAGGATGCTGGAATTCAGTTCTGTCTCGATGTCTCACCTGTAACAGGTGGTCAGAGGGTTCTCCCACACCTCCTGCTTCCTGTCCATCTCTCCCCCGCCTTTGTGCCACAGATCAATGGACACTGTTCTGGGAAACAAGGTGCAGGTGCTCAGATCCCAGCCTTCTTCCGTGCTCCCTCTCCCCAGCTCCGGATCATTGCCTCTCTCTACCTTCCCCATGGCTGTTTCTGCACCCTCACCTCCGTGTCTCATCCTTTTCCTGGACTTCCATTTCAGATGCACATCCCATCAGCAGCTGCTGAGGACTAAACACATGCCAGGCTGTATATGCCCTACACCGTATGCATCCCTGTACAGAGGATGATGGACGGCACGCAGGCTGCAGTTACCACACTTAGCAGATGGGGAAGGAGGAACTGCGTAAGGCTGAGCGGCTGGATCCAAGGTCCCACAGTCCAGTTTCTAGCCCAGGCTGCCTGACCGCGTGCTTAGGCCCCTTTCTGCTAATTTTTCCTGTAAGATGTGGGTGGGTGGGTAATAGAAGGTGGTGATGAGGGTCCCAGCATGAGGCTAAGTGGATTCAGATGTGGTTGGGCTGGGGCACTGGGGCACACCCAGAAGTGTATTTGCCTGATGGACCTAGGAATTTGCTAGAAGAAAAATTACCCTAAAGTAAAGGTAGTCAGGAAGACAAGCTCAGCCCAGCACTGGCCACGGTGCAGAGGGAGGGCTAGCAGGGCCGCAGCACAGCATGGGATCTCCAGGTACAGCATCCTCTGGACTCATCTCTGCAATCTGTGGGGTGGGGTCTGGGAGGGGCCAGTAACACCATGAGATGCCAGCATGGTCACAGTGCAGCGTAGAGTCCGCAGGACCAAATGGGGTCCTGAGTTGGGGAAGAGTCCCCAGTGTGGCATGGGGGTGGCACTGGGATTCTGGGGAAGACGGAGCCTCCCCCATTACTTGTGCCAGGCTAGTCTGGGGAGAGACTGAAACACACATGGGCAGGTCCAGTGTCCCAGGTGAGATGTCATGAAAGAGGTGGGTGTACCCAGGAGTGGTGCCAACTCCACTACCCCCTAGCTCCTTCATGGCACCCACATTTGAGATTTGAGGGCTCTTCCTTGGTGGAGAGTCACAGGCAGCCTCTTCTGTTGGCTTTTTTTTTTTTTAGATGAAGTTTTGCTCTTGTTGCCCAGGCTGGACTGCAATAGTACAATCTTGGCTCACCACAACCTCCGCCTCCCGGGTTCAAGCGATTCTCCTGCCTCAGCTTCCTGAGTAGCTGGGATTACAGGCATGCACCACCATGCCTGGCTAATTTTAATATTTTTAGTAGAGATGGGGTTTGGCCATGTCGGCCAGGCTGCTCTCGAACTCCTGACCTCAGGTGATTCACCTGCCTTGGCCTCCCAAACCATTCTATGAACTAAGAATGGTTTCTATTTGCTAAATGGTTAAATTTTAAACTGCGAACTAAGAATGGTTTCTATCTTTCTAAATGGTTAAATGTTGAATATTTTTACAAGTACCTACACAATATCCTTAATTTTAAGCTCTTGGCCTGCAAGTCCTGAAATAATTACTATCCAAGCCTTTACAAAGATTGCTGGTCCTTGGCTTGGTCTGTTGGTAGAGTCCAGCCTCGTGGCAGCAGCTGTCAGTGGAGTTGGCCCTGCCCCCACATCATGGCTGCCCCCTGGTGACCGTCCCTGGGGATGGTGGGATTCGGGTTCCCTGGCCTCTGTGCGTGGCCTCCACACCCTTTAGCTTTTCCCTGAGGTCCTCCATGCATAGAGGGGGTCTCTGAGACCTAAGAGGGGCTGCCAAGCCCTGAGAACAAGCCCACTGCTCCAGCCTCCCCAGCAAAGCCTGCCCAGGGCCGCCGGCACAGGTGTGCTCCTGCCAACCGAGCAGCATCTTGCTGATAAAACCTAATGAGCTGCGTTTAACAACAACACGGTCCTGCCATGTGGCTTCCTCCTGGGGTTGCCCATCTGTTAGCCCTGGGAGGCCACTCTCTGTGCAGCTGGAACCCTCCCTAGTCTTCGAATCAGGAGAGTTGAGGTCCCCCAAGTCAGGCCCAGCACACAGGCCAGCAATCTCCACGATCAACCTGCGCCAGCTCCTGGCCACCCTCCAGGCTCCCAGTGACACCGCCAGATGGTGGCTAACGGAGGGTGAAAAAGCTCCCGGGAAGGCCTGGGCACAGAGCAGTGGGGAGAGGCCAGCCAAACAGAAGGCGCCTGACCATGGCCGTGGGGAGGGCGCCAGGTGTGGCCTGCCTTTGCTTGGGCCAACCAGCTTTTATTCTTGACACCTTGCCAGCCGCCTTTTCTTTCCTTGCCTGTCACTGTCTCCAGGGACCTGTCAGCTGGATGCTTCTATGTTGCTGAAGACTGGCAAAGGTGAGGTGTGGGTAGGTGTGCTCGGTCCACAGGACTGTGCCAGGGTGTTCTGGGGAGGGGGCGGCTCCGTGGTCCTGCCTGCAGATGTCCCAGCAGAGGTAGACTTCAGGCTGGATGACCCTTTCCCATTCCCTGGAGTAAAGGACTCGGGGTGATGTCACAGGTCCAGGAACTCTTCCGCCCATCCTGTACCCTTGGAGCCACAGGCTTGGCTGTTCGGGTCACCCAGTTTGACTGACTTCCCAGAGCTGTGACTGACCTCTTCCTAGCCCCTGGTGGTCTTAAGTGCAGTGTAGAGAGGCCAGGCTCACATACAAGTCTAGTCCCCATCTCGGCTAGCCGTCTCTTCTTCCTCCTCCTCCAGCCCTACCCCAGCCCCACCTGGGAGGAGGAGCAGGTGGGCGAGGCCCGGTGAGAGAGCTGGACTGGACCGGGGAACACCCGGGCCCCATACTGGATAAAATGGCACTATAAAAGATCCAAGCTGGGCCAGGCATGGTGGCTCATGGCTGTATTCCCAGCACTTTGGGAGGCCGAGGCAGGCAGATCATCTGAGGTCAGGGGTTTGAGACCAGCCTGGCTAACAGGGTGAAACCCATTTCTACTAAAAATACAAAAAAAATTAGCTGGGCATGGTGGCATGCACCTGTAATCCCAGGTGCTCGGGAGGCTGAGGCAGGAGAATAGCTTGAACCTGGGAGGCGGAGGTTGCAGTGAGCCAAGATTGTGCCACTGCACTCCAGCTTGTTTTCCAGAGTGAAACACCATCTCAAAAAAAAAAAAAAGATCCAAGCTGTCACCGGGGAGGATGGGTGGCTGACTTCGTATCAGCTCAAGGGAGTCAACGTGCACATCCCCAGGCTGCAGTCAATAGTGTGCTGTTGTGAGAACGTGCCGTTGTGGACGTGCCAAGGTGCTCTGGGCTCTTCGGCGTTTGGAACTGGAGAAAGCTGAGATACTCTGCACGATAAAGTAAGGGAGTTCTGGAAGTTGCAGGGGGATCTGTAATGAAAGAGAAGGCTGAGAAGCTGGGTAGGAGCTGGCACCCAGGCTGGTGCAATGGCTGAAGTTCTTCAGGAGAGCAGACACGTCCAGGATCGAATTTCAAACCTGTTTTGTGGATCCTTCTGCCCTTGGTGTTCCCAAATCACATTGCAGTTTCCTGCTCAGGCCTGGAGCGGTGGGTCTGCGTCCTCTGGCTGGACGGGGACGGCATGAGTACAAGGAGCCGGAAGCGGGATTTCAAAGGAAATGCTTTGGGAGGCCCAGCGCTGGGCCACGGAAGGGGGTTTGAGGCAACGATGTCTAGATCTTAAGGGGCAGGGAGGCCCCAGGTGACACCTGGGTTATAGCTCCTCTAGATAAGAAACCTGAGCCACCTGAGCCTGTGTGGGTGGATCCGGCCTGTCTTCCTGCCAGGTTTCTGGTCAGTCCCACTGTCCACACCTCTCTGGCCTTTAGAACAAAGAGATGAGTCTGTGGACCAGGTGAGGCAGGGGCTTTAGATGCCGGGGCATTTGAATATTTCTTTTAGTCTTGTTTCATCTCATCCAATGGGGTGTAAATGACAGGAATTCCAAACCTAGAGAATTGCTGTGGAATTGTTTTGGGTTAGGGACATAAATCCGACTCATGTGGGCCCAGGTGCAAATGGTTCTAGAGGAGGCCTTCCCTGAGGGGCCTGGCAGTGCTGCCAGCCTAGCCCTGCTCAGGTGGAAGGGCCTATTGGCCAGAGGGCAAGAGGCGGATCCCAGAGTTCTTAGTTGCAGGCACTAGCGAAGGTAATGCTTGGCCAAGGCTTAAAGAGCTAAAGGAGGTAGAGCCTAAAACACAGACGTGCTCTTTCAAATTCAGCTAGAGAGGGAGCCAGACCCTGTTGGGGAGCCCCCCTGGATCCCACCTAAGCCTCTGGAGAGGCCGGCGTGGCACAGAGCTCTGCCAAATGGGGTGTGGGGCAGACTCTATTTTCCAAAGACAGCTCTGCCAACGTGTGTCCCACCCCATGCTCTTCTTACAATGTGACATCGATGCTCCTTTATGAGAGGAGGAGTCTATACTTCCTCCCCTTGAAACTGAGCAGACATTTGTAACTGCCTCCACCAATCATGTGTGGCAGAGTAACTTCTGGGACTAGGTCATAAAAGGTAATCCAACTTCTGCCTGTGTCTCTCCTTCTTCAGACATGTACCTGTGGGTCCCTGAGCCTTCAGGTAAGAGGTCTAGCTACCCTCAGGCCACCATGCTGGAGAGAGAAAGAGAGAGAGAGAGAGAGAGATTGATAGACACCCAAGGAGCCCAAGCTAGCTGCTACAGGGTCCCAGCCCAGATATCAAACACAGGAGGGCATGAGACCTCAGATGATTCCAGCTCCCTACATTCAAGTTGCCCCAGCTGCTGCTGAACGAAGCAGAGATGAGTTGCCCCACTAAGTCCTGCCACGCACATGCAAAAGAAGACTACAGCTTCACTTGCAAAAGAAATGTGTTGCTGTTTTAAGCCACAACGTGTTGGAGTGTTTGTTATGCAGCCCTAACTCACTGATACAGGGGTGGGAGGAGGACATTACTACCTAGTAGGCAGCCATTTGCTGGATATTTTTCAGGCATGAAATCATTCAATTACAACAGAAAGGTAGGTACCTCCACCATCCCTGCTTTGAGATGGGGACGCTGGGAATCACAGGGACTGAGTAACTTGGTCACAGACACACAACTGTGAGTGGCAGGCTCAGGATTAAAGTCCAGGGCTGGCACAGAAGCTTTCTCCTATGATGGTGCCTCCTTGTTCTGGAATTCTTGCCCAGCTCTGTCCTGAGCTGACCTGGGTCAGCAGCCTCGGTCAAGCTATGCCCTCATCTGTGGAATGACAGATGCCCAGCCCTGACCCTGTACCTGTGGCCTTGTGAACCCTTTTTGTTGGGCATGTGAGGCCCCTGTAGGCCCTTTGATGCCAGCAAAGCTGGGGTTCATATCCATGCATGGGGGCAGCTCCCCCAGCAAGAGTGGCAAGGGGAGAAAACTCTGCTCTGGAGCACAGAGCTTTTTTCTTTTTCTTTTTTTTTTTAGATGGAGTCTTGCTCTGTTGCCCAGGCTGGAGTGCAGTGGTGTGATCTTGGCTCACCACAACCTCTGCCTCCCGGGCTCAAGCGATTCTCCTGCCTCAGCCTCCTGGTAGCTGGAAATACAGATGCGCCATGCCACCATACCTAATTTTCATATTTTTAGTAAAGACAGGGTTTCACTATGTTGGCTAGGCTGGTCTCAATTCCTGACCTTGTGATCTGCCCGCCTCGGCCTCCCAAAGTGCTGGGATTATAGGCATGAGCACACCTTGCCCGGCCACATAGAGCTTTTCAGGAGGATAGGGAGCGATCATAATTTTATTGTTAGCATTTCCCATGTATCAGGCACTGCTCTGAATATTAACCCATTTAATCATCAGAATAGATCTAAGCTGTAACTTCTATTGTGCAGGTGGGGAAACTGAGGCACAGAGCAGTTAAAGAATTTGCCCAGAGTTTCAAGGCCTGCAAAGGATGCAACTGGGATTTGACTAGTCAGTCTGGTGCAGAAGAATCCCATGTGGAGGGTCTTACACAGTCAGCTCCATGAAGCCTGATGCTGCCGTTTGTCCTGAAGGGTGATTTGATCCACACCTGCAGGGGGCAAGGAAGGGAAGGAAGTGGGGGCAGGGGGCAGGGGGAAAAGTTGAGCTTTGATGCGGTTTTGAGGGAAGCTTCAGCTGACCCTGCAGGGGAGTTCTGAGGCAGATGGTCCTCGAAGCTTGCTATGATCTGAGTGTTTGTGCACCTGCTACATTCCTGGGTTGAAATTCTCAGCCCCAAGGTGATGGTATCAGGACATCAGGCCTTTGGGAGGTGATTAGGTCATAGGGATAAAGTCCTCATGCATGGGATTGGTGACCTTGCACAAGAGGCCCAAGAGAGACCCCTCGCCCCTCTGCCATGTGAGGACATAGTGAGAAGCCACATTCATAAGAATGGGCTAAGACACAGATTCTGCTGGTGCTTTGACCTTGGAATTCCCGGCCTCCAGAACTGTTGGCAACAGATTGCTGTTGTTTATGAACCACCCAGTTTATGGTATTCTATGACAGCAACCCAAACAGTCTAAGACAGGGCTTATTTGAGGACAGTACCAATTTGGGGTGAAATGAGGACTTCATGCCCGCTGCAAGCTCTCTAAGAAGGAGGTGTGACCGTGGGTGAGGGGGCTCATACCAGAGGGGGCTGATAGCTGAAGGCTGTCCTGCAATCTGAGGGGGAGTCGCCTTTTCTTTCTTTCTTTCTTTTTTTTTTTTTTGACATGGAGTCTTGCTCTGTCGCCAGGCTGGAGTGCAGCGGCACAATCTCAGCTCACTGTAATCTCCACCTCCCAGGTTCAAGCTATTTTCCTGCCTCAGCCTCTGGAGGCAGGAGGTTGGGATTACAGGCACACCTAGCTAATTTTTGTGTTTTTAGTAGAGACGGGGTTTCACCGTTGGCCAGGATGGTCTCGATCTCCTGACCTCATGATCTACCCGCTTTAGCCTCCCAAAGTGCTGGGATTATAGGTGTGAGCCTCCGCGCCCAGCCATCACCTTTTATTTCTGAAGGGGGTCTGGGTGGAGCTTCCCAGCCTCCAGCAGAGGGGCAGGGTGAGACCTGAGAAGGTGACATTGGAGAAGTGTCCTGGAGGGAAACAATAGGTCAACGCCACTGTGGAGGGACGGAGGAGGAGGTCTGAGCGTAGCTGGGACCAGGGCCCTCAGGGCCTTAGAACCCAGGGCTGCTCCCCAAGTGGGATGGGAAGTCACCAGTGAGTGAGGGACACAGTTTGACTTCAGGCTCACTCTAGCTGCTCTGTGGGGAAGGGCAGTGAAGGGGGAGATAGGGACAGCCCTGAGGAGCCCCGATGGCAGTAGAGGTGGGGAAAGGAGGGGCACGTGGAGTAGTTTTTGAAGGTTAAAGTCCAAAGGCTTTTCTGACAAGTTGGATATGGGCACGAGAGAAAGATTAGGGGGTGTGGGTCCAGGTTTGGCATGAATAATTGGAAGAATGGACTTGGCAATTATGGGATGGGGAGAACCGTAGGAGAAGCCAGTTTAGGAGTGGGAGTGGTGTCTTCGGAAAATTCCACCTCCTTAACTTCCCAGGACCCCATTTTCCATGTTAGCATGATTTGGAACCATACTTAGTCAAGCTGGCACAGCCTGGGCCCCTTCACTCCATTGTCCCTGGGGGGCGGCTGTATGTATGTATCCATGTATGTATGTATTTATTTATTTGAGACAGAGTCTCGCCCTGTCACCTGGGCTGGAGTGCAATGGCGCTATCTCGGCTCACTGCAACCTCTGCCTCCTGGGTTCACACGATTCTCCTGCCTCAGCCATCTGAGTAGCTGGGATTACAAGCACGCACCATCACACCCAGCTAACCCCTTCTACTAAAGAGATGGGGCTTTACTATGTTGGCCAGACTGGTCTTGAACTCCTGACCTCGTCATCTGCCCTCCTCGGCCTCCCAAAGTGCTGAGATTACAGGCATGAGCCACTGCGCCAGCCTACTGATATATTTATTTTTTTGAGACAGTCTTACTCTGTCACCCAGGCTGGAGTGCAGTGGTGCAGCTGTTGGCTCACCGCAACCTCCGCCTCCCAGGTTCAAGAGATTCTCATGCCTCTGCCTCCTGAGTAGCTGGGATTACAGGCACATGCCACCACGCCTGGCTAATTTTTGTATTTTTAGTAGAGACAGGGTTTCGCCATGTTGGCCAGGCTGGTCTTGAACTCCTGGCCTCATGTGATCTGCCTGCCTCGGCCTCCCAAAGTGCTGGGATTACAGGTGTGAGCCACCATGCCTGGCGCTGTATTTATTTTTATCTTCTCAGTAACTGCTTGTGGAACGGGCACTGGGTGAAGAAATGCAAGAAAATCTTGGGGTAGAAAGGAACACTTGGCTCAGTGAGGGTGATTGGACAGTGTTTTTTAGGCTTGCTGACTTCTGCTGGTGGGAGTGGGACGGGGAGGGAGCCTTTGTGGCAAGTGAATTCCCAGAGAGGCTGGTCCTGACCGGAGCCTGTGCCGCGTTTTCTCTCCTCTGCCCATCCGTTGTCAGTTGATCTGAGACTCCTGGAGAAAGGAAAGCAGAGGGCACTGGCTGCCACTAAGAAGGGAGTGTGGGGAGTGCCAGCTTCTCCCAGGCTGTGGGGATGCATTCTGTGAGCAGCCCCTCCCACACAATGAGGGGAAGAGCTTTGAAATGTCCCTGGAGAGCAGGTTCCCAACCGAGCAAGCTCAGAGTCTCCAGTGCTCGTTGCCATGGCAAACAGCCATTCACAGAGAGCCAAACAGATCATTCCAGAACTCCCGCCCCACCGGTTACCCTGTGACCCAGCACCGTGAAGAAGCCGAGTCTCCATCCCCAATCTGAGCACGATGTCTGGCCTCGCCTTTGATTGGCAGAGTCCATGCTCCTGCTTCTCCTTCACCCTGCTGCTCTGCAGGAAAAAAGTACAGTGTTCTGCCACTTACAACCCCTCGGCCTTGGAAAAGGGTGATTCTTCTCCACGCAAATCACCAAATGACAGTCCTGAGCCATTTGCCTAGGGGTGTCCCTGCTGGGCCTTGCAGGTCACCACATCAAACATGCAGAAGCAACTCACAGGCCAGTGACTGAGGCTGGTTACTGTTTTGTGGGGCTAACCAGGTAGATAGAATGAGGTATAGTATACCAAGCGTCTAGCACAGGGCCTGGCCTCAGGTAGGAGCAAAATGCATGCTTGTTTCTGTTTCTTATCTTTGTCTGCACCCACCCCACTCCTTTGCTCTCTCTTTCCTGAAAAAGTACTCTAGAAGCTTGAAAGAAAGCCTAGAAGACTTCCTGGAGGTAGTGTTCCTATACCCAAAGTAGGATGTATTAATATCTATTTTCCAATAAAACAATGGCTCCTATCATCTAGAGTGGCTCCTGTCTCCTATATGACAGGCACAGTCTGTATACTGTCTCATGTAATTCTTCTTGTAACCCTCCAAGCTTTCATTATTTCTATTTTTTAGATAAGGAAATTCAGCTGAGACTCAGAGAACTCCATTAAGTTATTTATCCAAGATCACCCAAAGTTATTTGAACCGGGTGGTCTGACTGGGGGGCTTGGACATTGAACCCACATGCAGCCCATGTTCGGTGATGCTGGTGTCTATATTTGCACTGGGCCTCCTCCCAGCGCCCCTTCATGCCCCCTCCCTTTCCTGCTCTGGCTCCTGGAGCAGCTATGTCAGGCTCTTCCGAGGGACACTTGGCCTCTTCCTGCCTCTGCTCCCTTTTAGCTCTTCTCTACTTTTAATAAGGCAATGACCGCATCATCCAGCCACTGACCCACACTGTCCAGTCCACTGAATAAATGTGAAAAGAGGCAGGAAGAAAGGAGACAATTTGGGTGTGACACCTACTGGGGCCACAGTGATCCCAGCTGACAGGCTCACGGGAAGGGTGAAGGCCCTAGGACCAGGGGAACCAGGCAGGTGTGGCCCTGGCAAGGCCAACCAGACCTGCTGCCCAGGGTCCAACAGATGTGGCAAGCTCTGCATATTCTGGGATGCAAGCTCCAGCTTCGAAGGAAGGGACTGGGAAACTCTGGCAGGATGCCGGGGTCCCCACTAAGCAGACAGTGGGGTCAGAGCAGGGCTCAAGGTGTGTGTGGCAATGGAGCGCTGGGCAGGGAAATGGAGGTAGAATCTTGTCCTTTTTTCTGAGCCAATCTAGGGGTCAACTTGCGGGCATGTGACCCTAAGGGTGACCTGGCCGTATTAGGCTTAGGCCTGTGGGCAGTAGGAAGTCATCCTAGCCCCAAGGGCTGGCGTTACTGAGGTTGTCAAGATACTTGCTGCCTGTGAGGATGGTCTCAGACCTAGGTTGGGCAGGGTCTGCAGGTGGGCATGGGTATTCTACCCTGGGGAGCAGGGAAGGAAATTCAGGTGAGAAGAGGTGAAGACGGTACCTCTCAGCACCCCATCTCTCCCACCCCAGGTTCCTGGCTGCAGAGAGGTACCCCAAGTCCTGCTCTCCAAGGGCTTCTCAGGGTGCATGTTGTTTAGGGTTTAGGAGAGAAGGACCCGATAGCCTGATTGCAGCGTGTTATACTAAAGTGTCAATGACTACTTGTTTTTTTTTAAAAAGAGTTGAGGACCTCAAAGCATCCCCTCCTTGGTGTGATGTCAGGGCTGGTGGGGTGCCTCAGCCAGGGGACGCCGCATGTACCAGTAGCCTAATTGGAAGCTTCTTGCCTCCCTTCACACCCAAAACCAGAGGTCAGGGCTGCAGTTTCCACCAGGGGGTTTTCAACAGTGTTATTCACAACCTGCTTCTGAATACCTAGTACGTGCCAGCACTTTGTGTGTGCTCTGTCAGCCAATAAAACACCTTGTGTGCGTCATGTCCCTTTTTTTTTCTTTGAGGCGGAGTTCAATGGCACCATCTCGGCTCACCACATCCTCTGCCTCCCGGGTTCAAGCAAATCTTTTGCCTCAGCCTCCCGAGTAGCTGGGATTACAGGCATGCACCACCATGCCCAACTAATTTAGTAGAGACGTGGTTTCTCCATGTTGGTCAGGCTGATCTCGAAATCCCAACCTCAGGTGATTCACCACCTCAGCCTCCCAAAGTGCTGGGATTACAGGCGTGAACCACCCCACCTGGCCCCCATGTCCCAATTTTTCAGGTGAAAAATCTTAGAGAGAGAAGTAGTTTGTCCAATCACAGAGCAAGTGGGCAGCAGAGCCTGGCTCCAGCCCTCACATCTGATGAGACTCCCAGGGCTGTGCTCTGTACCTGGTTGTGTCCCTGTGGGGCTGGCAATGGTCACGTGTCAGAAAGCATCCTGCTGCAGAATGGTGTCATGAATGACCTCACGTCTGACCAGTTCTGCCCCAAAATGAACCTGGCTCTCCTGCTCTGAAACCTACCCCTGGTCCCTAGCAGCCCCCTTCTCTGCTCCTTCTCAGCCCTCCTGGGTCCTTGGCTCTCCCGCCTCACCCCTGTTTGGATCCCACCTTCTCATTCTTCCCTCTCTCACCTGATGACAGTGGGAACTGACTGCCCATCTCGGCTTTGGCACCCAGCCTGGGCATGACCTCTGGCGTTTGCTCCCAGCCCCATGTGGGGAGCACCAAGGAGACAGTCTTGTTCATCTTGGGCCCATGGTGCCAACCAGCTGCATCCAACGTGCCCAGCCTCCCTCACTGGGCCATGTGGGGAAGGAGAGACAGGGGAGGAGAGTATGCGTAGCCCTTTGGGAACCAGGAAGGCTCCTCTTCCTCCTGCCTGACCCCTCCTTCTGAGGGAGAGGCAAAGACCCCGCTGCATGGCACAAAACAAGCCAGAGGCTGCTGCCCTGCTCTCCAGGAGGCACTTAGAATCCTGATGGCCTCCCTGGGTGCCTGTCTTGGTCGACTCGGGCCTGCTGTGAATTCACACACTGTGACTCATTTCTTTTGGATGGAGGGGCTGGCCAGTGAAAAGCCACTGGCAAGGGAGGGAGGCCAGTCATTTGCGCTGGCCAGGGTGCTCTGCTGCCTGGCTCCGTGCGCGGTGTTCATTATTCCCGATCCCACGGCTCTGCCTGCAGCTGTGGCCGCCTCGCTCCATCCCGCCAGCTTCATTCCACCTAATGACCATCGGCCACCTGCACAGGAAGATAGATGATTGCTGTCACCCAGGCAGGTGTGTGACACGAAGACACAAACTGAGGATGACAAGGGCAAATGCAGCCGTTGCAGACAGACTGGGAGCTGGTTCTGTCTCTGGGGGAGGACAGGTGCCCCGGTTCAGGTCATCTCACGGAATGCAGTAGCTACTCAGCCTCCTCGCCTTTCCTCTCTGCCTCATTCCTGGAAAGCAGCCAGCTCTCCTGCATCAGGACCACCTGGCTGGCAGTGGAGGGGCAATACGGGCAGCTCCTCTGATCCCTCACCCTCTGCCCGCTGTGGATGCAAGGCGAGGCCGCCCAGTCTCACAACGACCCCAGGTGTTGGCTGCCTGACTCTGGCCTTCCGCCTTTGGCCTGCTGCTGTCATTACCATTTCAGCCCTATCTGTTACCAGCATCAGAGGAGGAGGAGCAGCAGAGGGGCAGGCTCAGGGGACACCCCCTCCCATGGGACCCTCTGGTCACAGAGCTCCCCTCCCACCAGGCTGTGAAATTAGAGTGGCCCAGGACTGAAGCGGGGGTCACTGGGAGGTGGGCTAGAGGCGGTGCCTTGCTGCCTTCCTGCCCCCCGGAAGCCTCTCCAGGAAAGTGGCTCTGTGGTCACCAAGCAACTTGGGGTGAGCCTGGGAGTGGCTCCTGGGGGAGAAGGTCTGTTCTGCATTTGTTTCCCCACTCAGAGTCCCCCTGTGAATTCCACGTTCCTAGAACTGGTGCACTTGGAATCTTGGCAGAGCCTGGAGAATGAGAATGTCCGTTTCACTGGCACTATGCTATCCCCTGGGTGGGGTGGGGCAACAGAGCCTGCCAGTAGAACTGAAGGACCGACCCGGACAAGTAGATGCATCATCAAGTCCAAGGGTGAGGTGGGAGGTGACGGGGTCAAGGACCTCTCAGAACATGAGACCAAGCCAGAAGGTCAGGAGCTGAAAGAAATCCAGAAACAGAACTGGTGCAAACAAGGACTCAGTAGCCTGCAACGAGGCTCAGTAAGATGGTGATCTCACTGTGAGTGAGAGCCAGAGCCTTGCTAAGGGCCAGGAAGGGCCAGGCAGGCAGCCTTGAGTGGCAGTGACAAGTCTCGTCTTCTCATGGAGTGACATGGCTGGGCTTTAGACAACACACATGGTCTGGCAGAGGCTGCTGGGGTCCACCATGTGCCCACTCTGTGCCAGGCCCAGCACAGGATGCAGAGGAGAAGCCCGTGAGTGCACGCTCCCTGAAGCAGAAAATCTGCTGTCTGTCTGTGTGGGCTGCTATCACAGAGTACCATACACTGGGACTATAGAAACAACACAAGTTCATTTCTCAGTTTTGGAGGCTGGAAAGTCTAAGATCAAGGCACTAGGAGATTCCATGTCTGGTGAGGGCCACTTCCGGTTCCTGGATGGCATCTCACTGTGTCCTCATGTGGGACGGGCAAGGGGTCTCTCTCTTATATAAGGAAGCACATCTTACTCATGACGGCTCCACCCTCATGACTCTCATCAGCTCCCAAAGCTCCCACCTCCTAATACCATCACCTCGTGGGTGAGGATTTCAGCCTAGGAATTTGGGGCTGGGGTGCAAACATTTAGGCTGTCGCATCTACCCATCTTTGTCACTTATTTCCCTGGCAACAAATAATAGTAGCTAACACTTATTTAGTGCTTAACATGTGCCAGGCATTGTTCTAAGAAATACTTTTTTTCTTTTCTTTTGGAGATGGAGTCTCGCTCTGTCGCCAGGCTGAAGTGCAGTGGCACGATGTTGGCTCACTGCTACCTTTGCCTCCTGGGTTCAAGCCATCTCCTGCCTCAGCCTCCCGAGTACCTGCGATTACAGGCATGCCACCACACCCAGCTAATTTTTGTATTTTTAGTAGAGACGGGGTTTCTCCATGTTGGCCAGGACGGTCTTGATCTCTTGACCTTGTGATTCACCCACCTTGGCCTCCCAAAGTGCTGGGATTACAGGTGTGAGCCACAGGCCCGGCCTCTAAGAAAAATTTTCAACAGTTTTATTGAGATCTAATTCATACTCTACAACTCACTGATATAAAATGTACAGTTTGGCTGGGTGCAGTGGCTCACGCCTGTAATCCCAGCACTTTGGGAGGCCAGGACTGGTGGCTTGCTTGAGCCCAGGAGTTTGAGACCAGCCTAGGCAACATGGCAAAGCCCCATCTCTACAAAAAAATGTGTATGTAAAAGTGAGCAGAGTGCAGAGGTGCACACCTGTAATCCCAGCTACTTGGGAGGCTGAGGCAGGAGGATCACCTAAGCCCAGGAGTTCAAGGCTGCAGTGAGCTGTGATTGTGCCACTGCACTCTAGCCTGGGTAACAGAGCGGGACTCTGTCTAAAAAACACAAAATGTGCAACTCAATGGCTTTAAGTATATTTACAGAGTTATGCCACCATTACTACAATAAATCTTAGAACATTTCGTTACCCCTAAACAAAACCCTGTGTCCATTAGCAGGCCCAGTTCCCCTCCTCCAGCCCATGCAGTCACTAATCTGCTCTCTGTCTCTGTAGATCTCCCTGTTCTGGACGTTTCCTGCAAATGGAATCGTGCAATATGTGGACCTTTACGGCTGGCCTTTGTCACTTAGCACCGTGTTTTCAGAGTTCATCCTTGTTGTAGCGTGTGTCATTGCGTCATTCCTTTTTATTGACAAATAATACTCAGTCCTATAGATAGCCCACTTTTTATTTATCCGTTCATCAGTGGATGGACATTTGGGATGTTTTGGTTGTTATGAACATTTGTGTACAAGTTTTTGTGTGGACATATGTTCTCATTTCTTGTCCTCAGAAACTTTAAGAAGTAGGTAATATCATCATGCCTAAGGCTTAGAGAGGGTCATTATCTTGGCCAAGTTTACAGAACTTGTTGTGTTTTTTTATTTTTTATTTTTTGTGAGACGGAGTCTTGCTCTGTCACCCAGGCTGGAGTGCAGTGGCATGATCTTGGCTCACTGCAACCTCTGCATCCCAGGTTTAAGAGATTCTCATGCCTCAAACTCCTGAGTAGCTGAGACTACAGGTGTGCACCACCATGCCCAGCTAATTTTTGTATTTTTAGTAGAGACAGGGTTTCACCATGTTGGCCAGGCTGGTCTTGAACTCTTGAACTCAGGTGATCCACCCGCCTCTGCCTCCGAAAGTGCTGGGATTACAGGCGTGAGCCACTAAACCCGGTGGTGTGAGCTGAGAGAGAAGCCCAGGCAGTTGTGCTCCAGAGCGGGGCCCGCAGCCACTGTGCTCCATCACCTGGAAGGTGGATGGCCTGGCACATTCAGCAGGCACTTATGGAATGAGAGCCCAAGTTAGACAGGAGCCCTGCTCTCCAGAGACTGGTACCGTGGCTGCCTCCTTGCAGACAGCTTCTCTCTAATTAATCTTCACAATACTCTTGGGTCTGGAAACACGGAAAGGAGAAGGTCAGCTGGAAGCAGCTATTCAAAACCGAGATATGCCTGATGTCAGCTGCAGATAGAGACACTTTCAGCTAGGGGTGAGGCTGCAGGTTCCTGAGGGAGGGAAGTGTCAGCACTGGGGCCTGAAAGATGTGAATAGTTAGAAAAAACTTCCTTTTCAGAGAGGCAAATGGGAAATCTACTTTTTAAAAGATGAGTGACATTGAAGCTCATTTGTAAGCCTGGTGGCCTCTCTGCCTGAGGTCGTAGACTACCTTTTCCACATTACCTGTCACATGAGGACCAGGATGGCTGATCATGGGCTGGGGTTCTGGTGGCAGCTGAGCCGAGTCATCTAGAGCTGCACCTAGAGTGGCAAGTGCTGAGGCTCAAGGCCCGGGCGGCAGAAACCCTCATCCCGGCTCCAGGCAAGTCGGGAGCTGATGCTTAAGGTTAAAGCCCCAGCAGAACCCAGCAGACCCTGGCAGATCGCAACAGACCCCAGCAGACCCATTCCCCAGAGCCCAGCCCGCTTCCCCGCTGTCTGCAAGGGCAGCCTCAAAGACTTTGCTCCCGGTGCTCTTCCCTGCCCTTCATACCAGCAGCTACTCCATAGACACTTCCATGTTTTCAGGAGGCAACACTGACTTTTACAAACCCGACAGTCATCAACGTGAGCCTCAGACACAGCTCTGACCCTTTTACTCCCAAATCAAAACCTTTTAGAGTTCACAGAATCACGCACAAACCTCTTGTGGGGCACTCGGCACTCTCTGGTCCAGCTCCTGTCTTCCTCAGGCTCTTGCTTTCGGCAGATCTAACCTTTCGCCTCCCCTGCCCACCTCTCCCTCCCCAGCCCAGCATTCTGGGTTCCAGCCTTTCCTCCTCCTTCCCTGCACAAGTTTCTCTTTTGCTTCCCAATCTTTGCTCAAGCTGTTCTCTTGGCCTGGGACTGCTCCAGATCAACTCTCACCTCCTCCAGGAAGCCTTCCTAGTCCCTCTGTCCACAGGGGATGTCTCCCTTCCTCCACTTGGCCCCACCTCTCGTAGCACTCATCTGCAGTTGTCAGTGTTATTTGTTTATCTGGTTCCTGGGGGCAGGGGCTAAATTGCCTTTGTGTCTGCTCTTTCCACAGGCCGGGCAGAATGCAGACACATAGTAGGTGTTCAATAGTGGGTTGCCGAATTGAGCTGAAAACTTGTAGTGAAAAGAGTTTGTAACTCATGTGTCCTGAGTCACGTAGCCGCAGGCAGCCAAGTGTCCTAATGCCCTTTGTGCCTAATTCTGGGACAAAGATGCTTTTTCCCACAGAGAAACTCCCCAGTCCCACAACTCCCCCAGCAAGTGAGCAGCGAGTTGAGAGTAAGGAAGGCTTCTCATTGACCTTCTCCATCGTGGCATCAGCCACTGGCAGGCAGGCTTTAAGGGAGGACCGGACTGGTTTCCACCAATATGGAGGCTGGTGTCCTGTCTTTTCTTCCTTTCTTCCTATTACTCTTTAAATAAAAGCAATAGCTATGCATGATATAAAAACTTGAACAGAACAGAAAGATCTAGAAAAGTGATTAAAATCTCCCTCCTCTTCTCTAACCCCAATCCTCGTTCCCAAAGTTTCCTGTGTATCCCAGCAGAAAAAAGTATGCATTTATCTGCATATAAATATATATCATTTTAAACAGTTACACGGGAGCAAGGTATACACACACTACCCCATATCTGGCCTTTCCCCTATTTAGTTAATGATATATCTTTACTCTCAGTCTAGAGTTTTGCCTCCTTGTGTTTAATCACTGCAGATTATGCTGTTGTATGGATGGACTGAAATTGATTTGGCCCGCTTTTACCAACTGAGAGTCATTGGGGTGGCCTCCAACTTTTGGGGTGACCATCACGTGTGCATACCTTGATTTTTTTTGCACGTATCCATCTGGGGCCCCTAGTGGTAGAACCGCAGAATTAAGGGGAATCTGCCTTAAAAATGTCAGCCTTGGCCAGGTTCGGTGGCTCACACCTGTAATCCCAGCACTTTGGGAGGCCAAGGTAGGTGGATCACTTGAGGTCAGGAGTTCAAGACCAGCCTGGCCAAGATGGCAAAAACTCCGTCTCTACTGAAAATAAAAAAATTAGCTGGGCATGGTGGCAGGTACCTGTAGTTCCAGCTACTCGGGAAGCTGAGGCAGGAGAATCGCTTCAACCCGGGAGGCGGAGGTTGCAGTTAGTTGAGACCATGCTACTGCATTCCAGAGCAAGACTCCATCACACACACACACACACACAAAAGTGAGCAGAATTGCTAGCAAGACTGCACCTGCTACTCTCCCACCAGCTGGGTAGAAGGGCACAGCTGGTTTCCCAGCAGGCACGGATACCTGAGATACCTTTGCCCTTCGTGCAGGGCATTTGGGGAACCGTCCTCCTTGGCTCCCTCTCCTTTCCCCTGTCCTGCCTCAGGCTCTGTCTCTCGTCACGTCTTTGGGCTGCCAAGCTCCCAAGTGAAAGTTGAGGCACCCGGCAAGCTTATTGTTTGGCACGCAAGATGCTCTACAGTAAATCAATTCAAAAGTAGCCTGAGTTCAAGTGTTATTTTAAGGTGGTCCAGTCAAGTTGATCTGGTGGAATTTATTCAACTTTTTGTGCCCTCTTAATCTCTGTGTGGAAAAGATGAACAAGGCACAGCACAGTGGCTCAGGCCTGGAATCCTAGTGCTTTGGGAGGCCGAGGTGGGAGGATTACTTGAACCTAGGAGTTTGAGACCAGTCTGAGCAATATAGTGAGACCCCCCCCCACCTCCAAACAAAATACTAAAATAAAATTAAGAAAAAAAGCAAAGAGGAATAGATGTTTATTTGAAGCAACATATACAATTTTGGTGGAAAGGGCTACGTATATCTGAGAGTGGCAAGACCAGACCACGTGATGTAAGGTGAGCAGGTCCAGCTACTCAGAAGCTCCTGCAGGCCCCACAAGGATTAGGGGCCCCTAGGACACAGGCTGTGCCTGAGTGAGTGGCCCTGTCAGCCACCCACCATGCCTTCTTCCCTTCCCCCACCATGCTCCAGACGCGTCTGAACTTCCTTTCAGACTTTGCTTAGGGCTCATGACTGTCACCCATGCTGTGCCTCTTCCTGGACCCCTCTTTTCTGCCCTCCCCATGACCAGCTCCTTCTCACCTTCAGGTCTTGGCCTAAGAGCTATTTTCTCAGAGAGTCCTTTCCTCCCTGTACCCTCCTCCCCACTCTTCCAGAGGACGCTTGGCCAAGTCTTTCACAGCATTGGGTCATCCTCATTAACATCTGCTTGTGGTCTGAGCGCGGTGGCTCATGTCTGTAATCCCAGCACTTTGGGAGGCTGAGGAGGGTGGATCACAAGGTAAGGAGTTCAAGACCAGCCTGGCCAAGATGCTGAAGCCCTGTACTAAAAATACAAAAATTAGCCAGGTGTGGTGGCGGATGCCTGTAATCCCAGCTACTCAGGAGACTGAGGCAAGGAATTGCTTGAACCCGGGAGGTGGAGGTTGCAGTGAGCCGAGATCACGCCACTGCACTCCAGCCTGGGCGATAGGTCGAGACTCCATCTCAAAACCAAACAAGACAATCACATGTGTTCGTTTGCTGTCTACGTTCCCCACCGTAGGGTGTCAGCCCCACGCTCTGCCTGTCAGCGCATTGCCCGGTGCCTAGCCCGGGGCCTCATGCAAGGAGTCCCTTGGTAGATGTGAAATAAAGGCATGCCTCTATGAATGAAAGACCAAATTAGGAAAAGTGAAGGAGGAAAGAAAAAATTAGAGGGGAACTTCAGTGAAAGTAAGTCAGTCCCCCTTCACCAGGTAGCAACAAAGAGAAGTGTCTACCTCTGGTGGAGATCAGGCTCAACAGCCACTGCCACTTCCTGACCTAGGAGCTCCCAGTCCCTCTGAGGGGGTGTAACCTGCGAGAGGGCAGGTGCTATGGAGGTGGAGCTAAGAGGTGATTCCTGGCTGCTGCCAAACTATGCCAAAGAGGCAGAGAGATTTGGTAAGTATACCAGAGTGACACAGGAGTTTATGGGAGTTCAAGGCCTCTCTGACCAGCCTGAGAATAAAGCATTAGGGGAAAAGGCATTGGGGAGAAGTTGCCAGGAATTCTCAGCATCTAGCAGGAGGCTGCCCACTTAATGTTTGGTTCAGCGTTAGAGGCTGTCCTCTATGGGATAACCAGATAAGCGTTTTTATTTTCCAAGGCAGAATCTTGCTCTGTCTCCCAGGATGGAGTGCCGTGGCGCAATCTTGGCTCACTGTAACCTCTGCCTCCCAGGTTCAAGCAGTTATCTTGCCTCAGCCTCCCTAGTAGCTGGGATTACAGGTGCATGCCACCATGCCTGGCTAATTTCTGTATTTTAGTAGAGATGGGGTTTCACCATGTTGGCCAGGCTGGTCTTGAACTCCTGTCCTCGTGACCTGCCTGACGTGGCCTCCCAAAGTACAGGGATTACAGGCGTGAGCCACTGCACCCGGCCCAGATAAGCATTTTAAACACTGACACCCCTAATCGCTCTGTTACAGGACATAACAGATATGGACCGTCATACACTAGCTACTGAGAAAAATAATTTGAGCTGCCCCCAGGTGGTGATGCCTGTCAGCCAACCATTCACTGCGGGCAGCCGCTCTCTTTGTTCAATAGAATATGTGCAACTATTTGAAAATTTTACTGTACTTTGTCCATGTTAATGGAAAGTAGAAATAAAGAGTACTCTCAAAGATAAGCAGCATAAGTTTTCTATGCTTAATACCCTTGCTTTCAAAATGGAGATTGGTGGCCAATCTTTGGCTTCAGTTGAATGCTTACTGGACTTAAGTGGGTCCACTATAGACTTAATGGCAAAAGAAAAGAACAACATAAAAGAAAATGCTATAAATATGTAACTGGAATTTAAAACTAGTTTTGGACCTCTCAGAATCAGGGCCACTGCAAGCTAAATAGTGTCTTGTGCAAATTAGGAAAAGGAACTCCTTTTTTTTCTGGATAAGTACAACTCTACATCAAGATACACATCTGGATTTCAGTCTAACCCTTGGCCAGATGCCCTTGTATAGTGTACAACCTGCCCAACTGTACAGTGCCTCCTGGGATGGAACAACCACTTACAATGTATAAGTCTCTTATTGCACTTCTATACAGTTAATTTGATACATAGTCTCATATTTATAAAAGCAGAGGACTGCCTGTGTACAGTTTTTCTGATCACTTACTTGTTAAATTAGAAGGCTTATCTCATATTTGAGACATCCCTATGTAATTTGAGAATGCAGGATCATTAATTATGAAAAATGGCCTGAAGGGCAATGCCAGGGTTCACATTCTCTTCCTTCAGCAATCGTCCTGCCTTTTTAGGGCAGGAGCTGCTCTTCACCTTGTTTCCTAGTTATTCAGATGGCTTCTCCTGCTTCTATTAGATTGTCAACTCTCTGAGGGCAAGAGCTGTTTGTCTCATTTGTCTCTTTACTTCTAGCAAACCGTGCAGAAACTTGAGGGGTTTGTTGATTTCACTTTGATAGACAATGACAAGAATTTCTGCAATAATTGTTGTTACAGTGCAGAAGCATTGATATATTTTCTCCAGGTGCTTGCACCTCTGGCTCCGGTAGCCTTTTGGGCATATGTAACACCTGGCTAACTTATTTGCTTTTATTTTAGAGGCTGATGGGAAAACTGCTGCTGATACCAGTAGGGCTTATGGCTCATGGGCGCTTGTTAAGTATCAGATGTTACTTGGGACTGAGTCATGCCTTCTCAAAAGGACTGCATTCAGAGCCTGGTGGATTCTAGCACTTTTCATGAATAGTGCATTTTTTTTTTTTTAGTTGGTTCCTTCCTATCCATGCCTGGGAGCATGGGCTGAGCTTTTGAATAAGCCAAATGGGATAAAGGGTCAGGTGGGGGAAGAAGGAAGCACTCACAGTGGCCATAAATGTGATGGGCTTTTGGGCAGCACCACAGACAGTGGAATGGAATGGCTTAGGTCCTCTTGATGAAGGAATAACTCTGGGATGCCCTTAGGAGAGCTGCATGACCCTCTCAGTTTGCCACACAGTGGAGCTGCATCAGCTGGGTGCTGCCTCAAAGAGGAGTGAGTTGTGTTCATTTCCCTAATGTTGCAAATCTGCAAATTATGTTGGAAAAGCAATGATTGTTCCTGCACTCTCCCACAATTTCCTGAAAACTTTGATTTTTTTAAGGATATTCTGAGAAGGGTAAAAACCCATAGCTGTGGCCAGGCACGTTGGTTCATGCCTGTAATCCCAGCACTTTGGGAGGCCAAGGCATGTGAATCACCTCAGGTCAGGAGTTCGAGACCAGCATGGCCAATGTGGTGAAACCCCGTCT
This sequence comes from Aotus nancymaae, assembly GCF_030222135.1. Lineage (NCBI taxonomy): Eukaryota > Metazoa > Chordata > Mammalia > Primates > Aotidae > Aotus > Aotus nancymaae. The sequence continues at coordinate 12,126,562 of NW_026988421.1, forward strand.
CTACTAAAAATACAAAAATTAGTTGGGCGTGGTGGCGGGCACCTGTAATCCCAACTACTTGGGAGACTGAGGCAGGAGAATCGCTTGAACCCGGGAGGTGGAAGTTGTAGTGAGCCCAGATTGTGCCACTGCACTCCAACCAGGGTGACAAGAGCTAAACTGTCTAAAAAAAAACCCAAAAAAACGAAAAACCCCACAGCTCCTCCTTCTAATCCATGTTTTATGCCACAGGCCCTTGGGTAATGTGTTTTTGCTTCTCTCCAGATAGAATACCACTCATTTTAGCTTAATACCTTTGTTCTTGAAAATGTCCATCTCACCCAGTCTTCCTCCCATCTGAGTCAGGAACAAAGCTTACCTTGTTCAGCAAATGGAGTACTGGCTCTTGGGTGGAGGAAATGTATTTGCAATTTACAGATAAACCTCACAAGTTTGTTTCTGACCAACAATTGCTTTGAAAGTGAATCTCTCCTCAAACTCCACCAGCAGACTGTGTTCTGTGTTGCCTTTATCAGCAGTAGATCCCCTTGGGCTAGGAACAGCTCCTCTCAGGCTTCATGCTTATTTCCTGTAAAACAAGTAGGAAGTAAACGTCTCCTAAAGTCTTGCCATTTCAGAGTGTGGTCCTGGAATAAGGGGAATCTGCAACACCCTGAAACTTGCAAGAAGTGAAAAAAAAAAATCAGGCATTGCACCAGAACTTCAGAATCAATGTCCCGGGGTGATTGGCTTGGACATGGAAGGTTGAGAAGAGCTACTCTGAAGTCCCTTATGGCTATAAAGCTTTATGATTCTGTGCAAAGGTATCCTGTAGCAACAGCCAGAACACACTGAGTCCTTAACTCTGTGCCAGGGATTCTTACATGAGCTCATCTCATCCTCAGCACAAGCCCGAGGCAGGGGTAATCATGATTTGTATTTGCAGTTGAGAAATCTGACACTTGGCTCAGAGAAACTGGCTTCCTTGTCAGAGGTCACACAGCTAATTGGGGACAGAGCTCGATCCACCCTCAGGTCAGCTTGACTTCAACCTCCCCTCTATGCAGTGTTGCCTCAGGGGTCTAAGGCAAGGTTTTGGAAAGCAATGGACCTTTGAGTTTTGCATTGTCAGATGATGAGTTTGCCAGATCATGAGTGGGAGAGGAGAGCCATTCCAGGGGAGAAAAGAACCAGGCGAGTGGCCCAGGGGTGGGAGGAAGTTGGGCAAGTCCAGAAGATGGCCTGAGTTTTAGTTTTAACAAAACGAATGTTAATTTAATGTGAGCTTGTTTCTGTTGAGCACAGGGTGGGAGGAGGGAGAGATGGTCAGGTTACCTAAATTATCAGTGAGTTTAGATGAAATCTAATGACTTTTTAATGTGTTTTCTGAAGGTGCTGTCTATTGAAGTAAAATGTATCACACCAGTGAAGTATGCTCATTGAACTGGAGAAAGATCATTCTTGTGGATTGATTTGCTTTTTGTAATTTTGCTGCCAATATGTTAAAAAGGTCAACTTGCTACTTAAAGCACCTCCAAGTCAATAGAGCCTGGGAGTCTCTCTTTGGAAGGATGGGTGTTACCAAGGAATCTTACTTGAAATTCTTCCTGCATTTGCCAGGTTCTGAAGTTGTCCTCAAGGGGTCCCCACTTCACTGGGTTAAAGCATCAGAGAGTCATATAAAGGCCAGAAGTAATTTCCTAACAAAGTAGAGCCACAGTGAAACCCTCAAAGTCAAATCTCAGGGCCATCCATTGGAGTGAACATTCCTTTTTTTTTTTTTTTTTTTGAGACAAAATCTCACTCTGCCACCCAGGCTGGAGTGTAGTGGCACGATCTCAGCTCACTGCAGCCTCCGCCTCCCAGGTTCAAGCGATTCTCCTGCCTCAGCCCTCTGAGTAGTTGGGACTACAGGTGTGTGCCACCACACCTGGCTTATTTTTTAGTAGAAGTGGGGTTTCATCATATTGGACAGGCTGGTCTTGAACTCCTGACCTCGTGATCTGCCCACCTTGGCCTCCCAAAGTGGTGGGATTACAAGTGTGAGCCACTACACCCGGCTTTTTATTTTTATTTTTGTTTATTTATTATTGCATTTTAGGTTTTGGGGTACATGTGAAGAACATGCAAGATTGTTGCATAGGTACACACATGGCAGTGTGATTTGCTGCCTTCATCCTCATCACCTATATCTGGCATTTCTCCCCTTGCTATCTCTCCCCAACTCCCCACCCCCTGCTGTCCCTCCCCTATTTCCCCCCAACAGACCCCAGTGTGTGATGCTCCCCTCCCTGTGTCCATGTGTTCTCATTGTTCAACGCCCACCTATGAGTGAGAATATGCGCTGTTTGATTTTCTGTTCTTGTGTCAGTTTGCTGAGAATGATGGTTTCCAGGTTCATCCATGTCCCTACAAAGGACACGAACTCATCGTTTTTTATGGCTGCATGGTATTCCATGGTGTATAAGTGCCACATTTTCCCTGTTCAGTCTATCATTGATGGCTTTTTAAAAATACTTTAAATTCTGGGGTACATGTGCAGGGCATGCCAGTTTGTTACACAGGTATACGCGTGCCATGGTGGTTTGCCACCCCCATCAACCCGTCATCTACATTAGGTGTTTTTCCTAATGCTATTAGTCTCCTAACCCCCTACCCCCTGACAGGCCCCAGTGTGTGATGTTTCCCTCCCTGTGTCCACGTATTCTCACTGTTCAGCTCACAGTTATGAGTGAGAACATGTGGTGTTGGGTTTTCTGTTCCTGTATTAGTTTGCTGAGAATGATGGCTTCCAGCTTCATCCATGTCCCTGCAAAGGACATGAACAGATCTTTTTTATGACTGCAGAGGATTCTATGCTGTATATGCGTCACATTTTCTTTATCCAGTCTATGTTTGATGGGCATTTGGGTTGGTTCCAAGTCTTTGCTATTGTGAACAGTGCTGTAATAAACATATGTGTGCATGTATCTTTATAGTAGAATGATTTATAATCCTTTGGGGTATACGCCCAGTAATGGGATTGCTGGGTCAAATGGTATTTCTGGTTCTAGATCCCTGAGGAATCGCCACACTGTATTCCACAATGGTTGAACTAATTTACACTCCCACCAACAGTGTAAAAGCGTTCCTATTTCTCCACATCCTCTCCAGCATCTGATATTTCCTGACTTTTTAATGATTGTCATTGTAACTGGGGTGAGATGGTATCTCATTGTGGTTTTGAGTTGCATTTCTCTAATGGCCAGTGATGATGAGCATTTTTTTCATATGTTTGATGATCACACAAATTTCTTCTTTTGAGAAGTGTCTGTTCATATCATTTGCCCACTTTTTAAGGGGGTTGTTTTTTTCTTGTACATTTGTTTAAGTTCTTTGTAGATTCTGGATATTAGCCCTTTGTCAGATGGATAGACTGCAAAAATGTTCTCCCATTCTGTAGGTTGCCTGTTCACTCTGATGATAGTTTCTTTTGCTGTGCAGAAGCTCTTTAGTTTAATTAGATCCCATTTGTCTATTTTGGCTTTTGTTGCCATTGCTTTTAGTGTTTTAGTCATGAAGTCTTCCCCATGCCTATGTCCTGAATGGTATTGCCCATGTTTTCTTCTAGAGTTTTAATGGTTTTAGGTCTTATGTTTAAGTCTTTAATTCATCTTGAGTTTATTTTTGCATAATGTTTAAGAAAGGGGTCCAGTTTCAGTTTTCTGCATATGGCTAGCCAGTTTTCCCAACACCATTTGTTAAATAGGGACTCCTTTCCCCATTGCTTGTTTTTGTCAGGTTTGTCAAAGATCAGATAGTTATAGATGTGTGGCATTATTTCTCAGGTATCTGTTCTGTTCCATTGGTCTCTATCTCTGTTTTGGTACCAGTACCATGCTGTTTTGGTTACTGTAGCCTTGTAGTATTGTTTGAAGTCAGGTAGTGTGATGCCTCCAGCTTTGTTCTTCTTGCTTAGGATTGTCTTGCTATATGGGCTCTTTTTTGGTTCCATATGAAATTTAAAGTAGTTTTTTTCTAATTCTGTGAAGAAAGTCAATGGTAGCTTGATGGGGATAGCATTTAATCTACAAATTACTTTTTGCAGCATGGCCATTTTCACGATATTGATTCTTCCTATCCATGAGCATGGAATGTTTTCCCATTCATATGCCCTCTCTTATTTCCTCGAGCAGCACTTTGTAGTTCTCCTTGAAGAGGTCCTTCATATCCATTCTAAGTTATAGTCTTAGGTATTTTATTCTCTTTGTATCAATTGTGAATGGGAGTTCTGGAGTGAACATTCTTTAAGCCCATCTTGAAAGAGTTTGTTAGAGGTCCTCACTCAGGGGTGAATCACTTGGATAAAAATATGAGAAAGAAAAGAAAACCAAGACATCCTTCTCTGTAACTTGGATTTTCCTCTTCTTAGGAGGTATCTGAATCATCTAGCAAGAATAGAACTATAAGGAACAAAACCTGTAAGGTAAGGTGGCCTCAACCATGAGGACAGGTACCAAGTAGCCCTGAATTAGGGCAGTTGCAAGGCTTGCCAATTGGGTGGATTCTCAATGGCATTTAGAACTTGGCCTCTTCCTAATCTGTCTTCTTCAGCATGTTGGCTTTTCCTCTTGCTGGGCCCTCTCATGGTCCCAAGATGGTGGAAACAGTTCCAAAAGTCTACTGGCATGGAAAAAAGAAAGAATCATCTCATGGATCTCTTTCAAAGAGGAGGGAAGCCTTTCCAGAAAGCCCCTTAGCTGACTCCTCACATCTCTTTGGCTGTAACTGTTACATGCTCTCTCTTCAACCAACTGCCAGCAAACTACAACTGGCTTGGATTAATTAAGATTTTTTTCCTAGAGTTGAAGAGGGCACCTTTCCTGAGTGCTTGTCCAGGCTAGGCAGAGGGTGAACTCCTGAAGAAAATCAAGGCTCTGCCATCAGCAAAGAATGGATTTGGGTAGACAATCAATAAGAGCTGCTATTAACGATCACTTATTAAGGCCAGGCACGGTGGCTCAGGCCTGTAATCCTAACACTTTGGGAGGCTGAGGTGGGCAGATTGCTTGAGCTCAAGAGTTCAAGACCAGCCTGGGCAACATGGTGAAACCCTGTCTCTACTAAAAATACAAAAAATTAGCTGGGCATGGTGGCATGCCTGTAGTCCCAGTTACTCTGGAGGGTGAGGCAAGAGAATCACTTGAACCTGGGAGGTGGAGGTTGCAGTGAGCCAAGACTGTACCACTGCACTCCAGCTTGGGCAACAGAGTGAGACTCTGTCTCAAAAACAAAACCAACCAACCAAACAAACAAAAAACCAATCACATTAAAAATAACAAAACATTTCTTCAACTGCTAAAATCAAGGGGTATATAATATTCAACTATTATCCAGAAGGGCTGCGTAACAAACAGCCACAGCAATTTCAGAAGCATAAAACAGTAACAGCCATTGATTGAGCTCATCTGTCTGTGGGTCAGCTGGAGGTAATCCAAAGTAGACTAGGCCTGGCTGGACATGGCTCAGCTCCAGCTGACTCTTATCCTTCTCCTGCAACCACAGGTTGGCTTGGGCATGTTCTTCTTACCGAGATGGTCGAGGTACAAGAGCCCGGGCCCAGGGTGTAGATCTGTTCCCAGACTCCTCCTCTTGCATCAAGTCTGCCAACATCCCATTGGCCAAAGCAGGTCTTGTGGCCAATCACAGCATCAAGGGGGCAGAAAGCTATGTGCTGCCCACTTCGTGGACGGTATCAGAGTCAAATGACCGAGGGTGTAAATACAGGCAAGGGTGACAAACTGGAGTCAATGATGCAATCTACCACACAAGAGGAAAGAAAGAAAATATTACATTAAAAATAAAATTGGGCCAGGCACAGTGTCTCATGCCTGTAATCCCAGCACTTTGGGAGGCAGAGGCAGGCGGATCACCTGAGGTCAGGAGTTCAAGACCAGCCTGGCCAACGTGGTGAAACCCTGTCTGTACTAAAAATACAGAAAGTTAACTGGGCATGGTGGCAAGTGCCTCTAATCTCAGCTACTCAGGAGGCTGAGGCAGGAGAATTGCCTGAACCCAGGAGGTGGAGGTTGCAGTGCACCGAGATTGTGCCACTGCACTCCTGCCTGGGCAACAAGAGTGAATTACTCTGTCTCAAAAAAAGAAAGAAAGAAAGAAAAAGAAAAAGAAAAAAGAAAACTAAGGCTAACTCTAAAAATATTTATTTTTTAAAACTGCACTTTAAAGATTTAAAACCTTTCTTCACAATATAAAGAATTAGAGGATGTTCAGGTGTATATAAACATTAAAAATTGTGTGTGGGTATGTGTGTATAGACATCAAAAGGTGTCAAAAGCAGATTTTTCGAGCTTTGAATTCCACCACTACCTATTGTTATATTAGCACTATATATTAGGGTATCAGTTTCACAGAGCTAACTACTCCCATTGCTCCCTCTCCCCGTCTTCAAAAGCAATCTGTACAGTCTATACGGAAGACATAAACGAAAACCACTCAAATGAGGACAGACAAGGCTATTTATTTAGAATAGAAACTCAAAGGCAGGCAGGGGAATGCGGAAGCTTTATGGTGAAGAAAAAGGAACATTTCGCCTGTACTTTGATTGGAGGTTGTTGGCCTAGGGAAGCTGGAGGCAGACTCATTAGAAACAGGGCATTTTATGTGATTGGTCCTGAGTTGGTTGGAAGCAGGGGCAAAAAATAGGGAAGCTGGCAGTTGTTGCCCAAGGCCTGCCTTTTCTGGCTGATTGCTGCAGAGGCTGTGGTTTGGCTTCCGAGCAAGTTACTGCTAAGTTTGTGGATCAGAGGTCCATAGTATTCTAAGGTCTGGCCACTGTCCATTTATATATTCAGTCTCTCAAGACACGTTGGAGAAAGCTCCAACTCCTCATCATGGAATAAAGAGCCCTTCACACTTGACTCCAGGCGAGGTGGGGTGGCTGATCTACTCTCCTGACATCAGAGCCACCCCATCCACAGACGCATCCAGAACCCACCTCACCAAACCAGCCACGGCAGATCTTCCATGTCCCCCGTACAGAGCATGACTGTGTCACGTCATACCTTTGCCTGAACTTGTCTTTGGCCTATCTCTCCATTGCTTTACACCTGTTTATCAAGCATGGGCCAAGAGCCTGCAGCCTGCACTTCTTCTCAATCTCTTTTCCTCCACCTTATCCAGTTCTACCCCAAACAGAAATAATTACTTCTTTCTCTGTGGTCCCTGAATTATTTATATGTACATTTATTGGAGTAGGGGAACCGCATTGTGCTAAAGGCGTTTGCTACTGCTTTATGCTGTGAATACCCTGAAGAAGAACATGATGCTTTATTTGTTTCTAGTATAGGACTATGGCCTTATGGTATAGTTTGAAGTCAAGTAATGTGATGCCTCCAGATTTGCTCTTTTGGCCGAGTCTTGCTTTGGCTATGTGTCTCTTTTTGGTTCCATATGAATTTTAGGATTGTTTTTTCTAGTTCTTTGAAGAATGATGGTGGTATTTTGATGGGAATTGCATTGAACTGTAGATTGCTTTTGGCAGTACGGTCATTTTCACAATATTGATTCTACCCATCCATAAGCATGGAATGTGTTTCCATTTGTTTGTGTTGTCTATGATTTCTTTCACCAGTGTTTTGTAGTTTTCCTTATAGAATTCTTTCACCTCCTTGGTTGGGCATATTTCTAAGCATTTTATTTTATTTTTTGCAGCTGCTGTAAAAGGGATTGAGTTCTTGATTTATTTCTCAGCTTGGCTGCTACTGGTGTGTAGCAGTGCTTCTGATTTGTGTACCTTGATTTTGCCTCCTGAATTGATTTAGAAACTTTACTGAATTCATTTATCAGATCTGGGAGCTTTTTGGATGAGTCCTTAGGGTTTTATAGGTATATGATTATATCATTGGCAAACAGTGACAGTTTGACTTCCTGTTTACTGATTTGGATGGCCTTTATTTCTTTCTCTTGTCTGATTGCTCTGGCTAGGACTTCCAGTCTATGTCGAATAGAAGTGGTGAAAGTGAGTATTCTTGCCTTGTTCCAGTTCTTGGGGCAATGCTTTCAACTTTTCCTCATTCGGTATAGTGTTGGCTGTGGGTTTGTCATAGATGGCTTTTATTACCTTGAGTTATGTCCCTTCTATTCCAATTTTGCTGAGGGTTTTAATCATAAAGGGATGCTAGATTTTGCCAAATTCCTTTTCTGCATCTATTGAGATAATCATATAATTTTTGTTTTTAATTCTGTTTACCTGATGTATCACATTTATTGACTTGCATATGTTAAACCATCCCTGCATCCTTGCTATGAAACCCACTTGATTATGGTGTATTATCTTTTTGATATGCTGTTGGATTCAGTTAACTAGTATTTTGTTGAAAACTTTTGCTTCTGTGTTCATCAGGGATATTAGTCTGTAGTTTTCTTTTCTTTCTTTTTTTTTTTTTTTTTGTTACACCTTTTCCTGATTTTAAAATTAGGACGATACTGGCTCCATAGAATGATTTAGGGAGGATTCCCTCTTTATTGTTTGGAATAGTTTCAGTAAGATTGGTACCAATTCTTTGAATGCCTGATAGAATTCAACTGTGAATCATCTGGTCTTACGCTTTATTTTGTTGGCTTTTTTTTTCTGTTTTAATCCTGTTATTGGTCTGCTTAGAGTTTCTATTTCTTCCTGATTTAATCTGGGAGGGTTGTATATTTCCAGGAATTTATCCATCTCTAGATTTTCTAGTTTGTGTGCATAAAGGTGTCCATAGTAACCTTGACTGGTCTTTTGTATTTCAGTGGTATTGGTTGTATTATCTCCCATTTCATTTTTAATTGAGCTTATTTGGATCTTCTCTTATCTTTTCTTGGTTAATCTTGCTAATGATCTATCAATTTTGTTTATCTTTTCAAAGAACTATCTTTTTGTTTCATTTATCTTTTGTATCGGTTTTGTTTGTTTGGTTGTTTCAGTTTCATTTAGTTCTGCTCTGATCTTGGTTGTTTCTTTTCTTCTACTGGGTTTGGGTTTGATTTGTTCTTGTTTCTCTACTTCCTTGAAGTGTGACCTCAAGGCTGGGGTGCCTTAGCTCTGCCGCCACACCCAGCTCTTTTTCTGTCTCCTTGTCTGATGTTTTCTCACCCCAAGCCAGCACCACTGCCCTGCCAGCTGCCAGGGTATCCTCAGATTCCAGGAGCACTGTTTATTATTATTTTTTTGAGACCGGGTCTCACCCTGTTGCCCAGACTGGAGTACAGTGGTGTGATCTTGGCTCACTGCAATCTCTGCCTCCTCAAGTGATCCTCCTGCTTCAGCTTCCCAAGTAGCTGGGACTACAGGTGCATACCACAATGCCTGGCTAATTTTTGTGTTTTTTGTAGACATAGAGTTTTGCCACGTTGCCCAGGCTGGTCTCAAACTCTTGGACTCAAGCAATCCTCCCACCTTAGCCTCTCAAAGTGCTTGAATTACAGGGATGAGCCACCACACATGGCCCCTGATTAGACTCAAAAGTAGTCTGACTCAGGGGCCCAGAGAAAGTCTCTCTGGTCCACTTTTCCCTTTCCCATTTGCAAGAACTCTGCCTTGGGGCTGGCCAGGCTTTACTGCCATTCGGCTGACATGATAAACCCCCCAAAAGAGTGGCTTTTTGTTTGGAGATCAGAAACTGTGCTGGTGGTTGCCTGGAGAGTGCTTTGAAGCATCGTGGAGGAGAGGAAATGCATGGAATGGTTGTGGGAAGACAGGGAGAAGGGACCAAGGGCCCTTTTCTAAGTCTCAGGCATTTCCTTCTAATTGAAGTTGTGAGTTAACTGTGGAGTACAAGGAGGAAGCCTTCCGTGATAAAGCATGGTGTTCAGAGGAGCCCTTCAGAGTCAGGCAGGAGGAAGAGACAAAGGCTGCTCCACACGGCGGACCCCAATTCATCCATTGACATTGCAGGGAGAACGTGTGCAGTAGGTTGAATGATGACCCTAAAAACCTGTGAATGTGGCCTTATTTGGAAACGGGGTCTTTGCAGGTGTAATTAAAGATTTTGAGATGAAGTGGTCATCCTGATTACCCAAGTAGGCCTGAAATCCAATGACACATGTCCTGTTAAAGGACACACAGAGGAAAAGACAGACACATGGAGGAAAAGGCAAAGTAAAGACAGGGCAGAGGCACCCAAGTTAAGGAATCCTGATTGCACTAGAAGAGGCAAGAAAGGAGCCTCTCCTGGGGCTTTCAGAGGGAGCGTGGCCCTGCCGACACCTTGATTTCAACTTCTGGCCTCCAGAACTGCAAGAAAATAAGTTCCTGTTGTTTTAAGCTATTGAATTTGTAGTAATTTGTTATGACAGTTGTAGAAAACTAAATGGGACATAGGACTAGAGTACTAAAGCCCAGTCCATGGTCAGGGAGGTGGAGAGGGAGCTGAGGATGTCCCCCGCAAGGGCCACAAACTCATATGAATATAAAGCCTTTTTTGGTTTCTTATGAGTAAATCACTCACAATCCCTTAGATCCCCCGCTCCCTTTTTTTTTTTCTGAGACAGAGTCTTGCTCTGTTGCAGGCTGGTGTGTAGAGTGACCTCATCTCGGCTCTCTGCAACCTCTGCTCCCCTAGGTTCAAGCAATTTGGGTTCAAGTGATTCTCATGCCTCAGCCTCCTAAGGAGCTGGGACTACAGGAATGTGCCACCATGCCTGGCTAATTTTTGTATTTTTAGTAGAGACAGGGTTTCACCATGTTCGTCAGGCTGGTCTTGAACTCCTGGCCTCAAGTGATTTGCCTGCCTCAACTTCCCAAAGTTTTGGGATTATAGACGTGAGCCACCATGCCCAGCCAGATTTCTAATTTTATATAAGACCAAGCCCTACTTACCAGATACTTTTAAATTAACTATTCAGTTGCTACTAACGTTGAGCATAAGGCATTGTTTTACATTTTAATATCATGTACAAAAACCACATTTTTTTTTGATAAAGCAAATCAGTGGTTTCCAAGTGGGGCACTCAGCATAACCTCCTGGGTTGTGTGGAAAATATTGAAACTTTGGGGCTAAAAAAATAAGAAAGCAATTATATTTTCCTAATCTTTTAATGTTCAGAAGATGATACTTTCAAGGATCATTTCTATCATTTGTTACTAGAAAAGTTTCTCTGAACCTGTAGAATACCAAAAAGTATTAAACAAAAATAAAAGCACAAAAGGGACTCAGCTTGACACTCACAGCTTCCTCAGAGGCTCCTTTGTCACCCATGGCACAGGTGCACCGTGGAAGACCCAACGACGTGAGGGCCAATGGTGATAACCTCACCAGCTGCATATCAGCACTCAGGGGAATCTAAGACAGTCTGGTCTATTTGCAAGTGGGTAGATGGATTTACGAACTACACAACCGAGGTCTTCTTTTGTTTTTGTTTTTAAAGAGACAGGATCTGGCTCTGTCACGCATGCTGGAGTGCAGTGGTGTGATCTTAGCTGACTGCAGTCTCGAACTCCTGGGCTTAAGCAGTCCTCCTGTCTCAGTCTCCTTAGTAGCTGGGACTACAGATGCATGCCACACATCCAGCTATTTTTTTTTTTTTTCATAGAGATGAGGTCTCTCTATGTTGCCCAGGCTGATCTCAAACTCCTGGCCTCAAGAGATTCTCCTGCTTCAGCCTCCCAAAGTGCTAGGATTTATAGATGTGAGGCACCGCACCCAGTCCATGATCTCGTTTTACCTAAATGGAGCTTTACAAAATGATAATGTAGTTTCAATAGATTTTTATAGATTGAAGATTAAAGATAATACTAATAGTACAAGGTCCAGAAAACCATAAGAAATTAGCAGAGCTTATGTGGCTGGTATGAGCTCTATAATAGCACATTATGAGTTAAAAATGAAATCTGCCGAGAAGTCAGCCTCTTTGCCTCTCCAAATTAAAATGATCAAGAGAATCCCTTAAAAGATTGATTTACGTCCACCGTCATTCATAATGAGCTCACCCTTAGTGTGTACTGTGCCTTGGAATATTATTTATTAATAGTAAAAATGCCATCAAAATTAATGCTAAAATACTATATCTTTAACTCATGTTTAAAAAATTTATACTTAATGAAATGTTTATGTAATGTATACATAAATATGCATATATTGGAGCTGCAATTGTTTTTAAAAATAGAGATTTCTGTGGACTGAACTGTGTTCCAATAAATTCATATGTTGAAGCCGTAATCCCCAGTGTGACTGTATTTGGACATAGGGCTTTTAGGAGGTAATTAAGTTAAATGAGGTCATAAGGGTGGGGTCCTAATCAATAGAATTGGTGACCTTATAAGAGGAGGATGAGAGAGATATTGAGCTCTTTTTCTATGTGCATGCACCCAGGAAAGGCCATATAAGAACATAGCAAGAAGGCGGCCATCTGCCGACCAGGAAGAGAGACCTCACCACAATCCACCCATGCCGGCACCCTGATCTTGGGTTTCCAAAACTATGAGAAAATAAATTTCTGTTGTTTAAGCCATTCAGTCTGTGTTATTTTGTGATGGCAGCCTGAGCAGACTAATACAGGGATGTATGATCAAAAACATTTGGAGACCACTGAGGAATGGGTCAGCGTGGTTGGTTGTGGCAGTAACACTTCCCACTTGTTCCTGCTTCCCTGGTTCCATGCCCTTGGGTGGTCCCCTTCCATGGAGTCTGGCCTTGTGACTTGCTTTGGACAATGGAAAAATTGCTAATGTGTCATAAGCAGAGGAAAGTGCTTGTGAGTTGGAGTTTGCCTTCTTTCTTACTGTGGGACTTTCTGGCACCTACTGAACAAGCCCATTGTACCCTCCTTGTAGGTTAAGAAACCATGGGGAAGGTGGCCACAAACATCCCAGCCGAGGCCCAGGACCCATGTATCAGGCCATGCTGGACCACCCATGTCGGGCTAACCTGGTCCAGAACACAAGAGTTGCTCAGATCACCCATAGAGTCATGAGAAAGCAGAAACATCTGTTGCTTGAAGCCACTAAGTTTTGGGGTGGTTATGGAGAAAAAGCTAAGTCACACAGTGGGGCAGGTATATCACATGCTCTGTTGCCAAGTTTAAATGCCTTGGAGCCTAACAAATGGATGTTCATCAGATGAGTGACATTTCCACAGCCCAGAATAGGGCCTAGCACATAGAAGATGCTCAAAAACATTTATTGAGTGAGTGAATGAAGATAAATCATAGTAAACACAAACTGAACAGTTCCTAAATATTAGTACTTGTACTGTTAGTATTATGTTTCTTTCTTGTGCAAATGAACCAGAGGCAGGCAGCCTAAGGTTGGAAAAGCATGTTTACGTGGATTCTTGCACTTAATTCTTTGCCCAGATATGAGGTAGCTATTATGATTTTCATGCCCATCTTAAGATGGGGCAACCAAAGCTTAGGGAAGTTAAGTCCCTTGCCCGAGATTAGACTGTTGGTAAAAGCTGGGTGGGAACTGGGTCTCTCCCATCCTGCCTGTCTGCCTGCATAGTAGCCGCTTAGGTGCTATGCAATGCCACCAATTCTAGATTGTCTGTCCCTCTATATGGAATGAAATTCTGAGAATAAAAGCCAGAAACAGAATTTTCAAATTGCTTAAGTTGTCCTTAGTTCATCGGGCCCCTCCATTCATACAGTGGTGGTTGGGGTCTGATCACTCAGCTCTGAGAACCAAGTTTCTCATCACGGTGGCAGCTGTGGGCCTGGTGGGCCCTGCTTGATTGGGAAGAGGTCACCAATGGAGGTGGTTAGGAGTAAAAGACGCAGAACAGGAGCTGGCTGCTTCCAGCGCCAGAACCTGGGAGGAGAGCCAGGCTGTGCTCCAGCTTGGGCTCAATGAGAACTAATTGATGCCAGTTGCATTCCCTGGGACCCAGGTGGTGCCCATTATGCAAAGGAACAAAGCCAGTTCAGTAGAGAGTCTGTGCTAGGCAGGGCCTCTGCAGCCAATAGCTTTCCCTTGTAGCCGTCTATGTGCGGCCTTCTGTCTGTCTGTCCTGACTTGCATCCATCTTCAGATGTACAGAAACAGCCCAGATTGGATTGGCCTGGTAGGGCCTGTGCACAGGCTGCCTGCTGGCCATTTGGGCTTTGTTCATAGCAAGCTCCAGTCTGAAGGGAGGAAGTCTGGCAGCTTCTAGGAGAGGACTCTCATGTAATTGGCTTGTGTGCTCAGAGCTTTACATGAGGTTATTCTTTCAGTCCTTGAAGGGAATGAGTTCCCAGTTCCAAGTGTTCCCATGCTGTTATTCTCCATTACAGTATACTGTTGACTGTGATGATTTTGTGTATTTATTTGCTTTCTTTATCATCTCTTCCCCATTGGGCTTCAAGCTCCATGAAGGTCAAAGTCTTACCTGTCTTTTTCTCCATATCTTCAGCATAATATCATGCAAATAGCAGATGTATGCTACAAATTTGTTTGGTAAAGTATTATTTTTTTCTTTTTCTTTTTTTGAGGGAGTCTTATTCTGTCACCCAGGCTGGAGTGCAGTGGTGTAATCCTGGCTCACTGCAAACTCTGCCTCCTAGGTTCAAGTGATTCTCCTGCCTCAGCTTACAGAGTAGCTGGGATTACAGGTGCACACCACCATGTCCTGCTAATTTTTGTATTTTTAGTAGAGAAGGGGTTTCACCATGTTGGCCATGCTGGTCTCGAGCTCCTAACCTTAAGTGATCTGCCCACCTTGGCTTCCCGAAGTGCTGGCATTATAGGCTTGAGCCACCGCACCTGGCCTTGTTTGATAAATTCTTGAAGAAAGACATTTTAATTTTCATTCAATAAAGCAAAACCAAGGTTTAGGAATATTGGGTAACTTGTTCATGGTTACACAGCTAGTAAATCTTAGAAACTAAATTCTAACTTGGGTTCAACTGACTTTGAAATTTGTGAGGTTTTTCTAAAGCATGAGGTAGGTACCACCTGTGGTAGGAGAGATAATTTAAGTCATGCACAAGCACGTTTAAAAAATATTAAATTATGATGCAAAAGTCATTTCCTTCCATTTATCTTTCAGTTCTGATTATTTCAAGAAAATAATTTTTCCGAAAAGGAGCAGGTCTCAAGCTCAGAGCCAGACTAGCAGGATGAGATTTGGCTGTGAGAGACAGAAAGCTTGAAAAGAGCAGTAAAACAAAATAAAATATGTTTCTTTCTTGCGTAAATGAACCAGAGGCAGGCAGCCTAAGGCTGGAAAAGCAGTTTTATGATTGTCAGAAACTCCTTCTACTCCATTGCTCTGGCACCCTTATCAGAGTCTACGTTATAGCCCAAGATAGTTGCTGCAGCTCCTGCCATCATGTCTACCTCCTACCCACCAGGAAGAAGGGGAAATTCCTGCCTTGTTCTTTTAGGACCACTTCCTGGAAGTCATATGCAACAATTCAGTTTATGGTCCTTTGCCACTAGGAGAATTGAAAAAGGAAGGAATGGAGGGAGGAGGAAACAATAATTATGTTCCTATCGCTGTATTGGGAACCTGGCTTTCATAAGGCCCATTGGCTCGTTGCACTTGGCAGAGTCTCTAAGCTGGAAGCTTTGATCAGAAGATCAAGAAGTGCTTGGTTGCTGGACGACCTGTACATTGGGCCTTGCCCTGTGGTTTTTGGTCCAAGACTGATGAGGAGAGGAAGTCACTTTGTACTGGGCCTTCTTGGGGAGGGGCAATTTCCTTTTCTCCCCAGGGTGTATATGTGGGAGGAGAGGTTGTTCCCCTTATTATACCTCTAAGCCCAATGAAGGGGGAAGATTACAAAAGAATCCCTATAGGGCTCAAGGGTGCCTGCAGGAGGTGGGGCCTGGCACCCTATCCCAGTCAGATAATGCTCAGGCCCTGGATGTGCTGATCTCTCAATCAGCTCGAGACCAGCATGGCCAACATGGTGAAACCCCTTCTCTACTAAAAATACAAAAATTAGTGGGACATGGTGGTGTGCACCTGTAATGGGCCTCATTGAGCAGGGGAGAAGAGGGCAAAGAGCAGGCTGGGGCAGGCACCTGTCCACCCATGTGTGGCTCTGAACGCCCATGTGTGTGAGTTTCCCAGGAGTCCAAGGTACGTGGTGGAAGGTGGCTGCCTTCAGGCAAAAGGATCCCCCCCCCAGCAGCAAGAGGTTGTGGGTGTGACTGCCAGTGGAGCTGGCGCAGGTGGGTGACCAAGTAGAACCAGATTGCTCATGTTGGGGAAGTGGGCAATGGAAGGCTCCCCTGGGATCTAGGTGAACTCATGTCTGCATTTCGCAAGGCACCAGCCTCTGGAAGCTGCCCCCAGTAAGGGTTAGCCCGGCAAGCAGCACCCACCAGCCCCGAGAAGACTGCAATGTGACAGCTATACTAGGAGACTGCTGTCCTTTATCCTGAAATTCTGACTCCTAGCTTCTACTCCTAAGAAACTGGAGAAGAGAAGGGGAGGGTTGTCCCAGAGACAGACCAAGCTTCCCTCCACCACCAGGCCAGAGCGGAGGAAGAAGACGGGCAAGGCAGATTGTTTGACCTCGAGCAAAACCCTGTAGCTGCAACCCCAAGCGTAGTGGGGAGGGATCACCTTGGAGTCAGATAAGAGATTAGAGTTCTAAACCAGATGGGCCTGAATTTCTATAAGGAAAGGGATCCAGAAGCTCTGAAATCTGCCCAAGATCTTGTGAAGTGATGAGAAAGGGAGAGTTAACAGAGGCTGGTTCATTCTTTTATTTGCCAAATGTACTTGCCACATACTATGAGTTAGGTACTGCCAGGGGCACAGGTCTCTGCCCTCATTGAGCAGTGGGAGAGACAGATGAAGAAAAATAAACACACACTCCAGGGTCAGGGAGTGAAAGTCAGGGTCAACGAGGGACTAGGAAGGGCATGGAGGAGACAGCCATCTTCCCAGTAAGGGATACTGAACAAGGACTTGAGTGAGAGGGGAATTCCTGTGACTGCTGGCAGAAAGACCCAACTGAGGTAGACATCAGCACTTTCTCCCTATTTCCCACTGGAGGCGGCCCACTCAGCCTGGTAGAGTCTCCTTGAGTGTGTCAAAGCTGGCTGATAATAAGGATCTCAGATTCTCAAACCCAACCCCGGGATTCTGACCCAGTTGCAGGTGTCAAAGCTGGCTGATAATTAGAATCTCAGATTCCCAAATCCAACTCTGGGATTCTGACCCAGTTGCATAGGGGGAGGAGGCAGGAACCTTTTTCAAAACTCCTCATCTGAGTCTGATCATCTGAAAGTCTAAGAACCACTGACTGACTCAATGATCACATCTGCTACTCACTAAGCCCCTGCTAGACAGAGGAGGGAGTTGGAACCATTGGTGCTGGGAGCTCTTATTGTGTATCAGGTACTCTATTAAGCACTCTACCTTTTTTTTTTTTTTAAATAATTCTTGTGAGAACACTGAGTACTATTATTTACCCATTTTATTTTTATTTTTTAAAAACACAATTAGTACATTGATTATTCTATGCATTTTATAGCTGAGGAAACCAAGGTTCACAGACATTAACTTGTTTGAGATCACAAGGTGACATATGGTGGAGCCAGGTTCTGACCTGGGCATGAAACTGTGGCCCTGCCCTGTGCCCTGAGATGACACAGACATGCACTAAGGAAGGAACCAACCACACATGGCAATAAATTCCAGGTGACAAATAGAAGTGGAGCATGCACAACTTAAGATTTCCTCCTTTTGGATAAGGAGGTGGAGATAGTGAAACTGACCCAATGTCCCATAGATCTTTTTTTTTTTAATATATACATAGAAATGAACTCTCTGGTCTTAAAGCTTGAAACTTACATTTATTTTATCTGAGTTCCTTTCTGAGGAAATGAACTTCAGGCCTCTCAAAATAAGTATCAGGTTGGGCACGATGGCTCACGCCTGTAATCCCAGCACTTTCAGAGACCAAGGCAGGCGGATCACTTGAGGTCAGGAGTTCAAGATAAGCCTGGGCAACATGATAAAACCCATATCTACATTTATTCCTTGCTGTATAAACCCCTAGTTTTGGTTGGATTTGAGCCTGAGCTCCCATCTCTTTGGGGGCATCCTTCTTCTGTCATCTCAATGATTGGCTTTCTGCGTGGCAAGCAGCAGGACCTAGACCAAGCCCCTGGTGTTTCCATAACAGTAGTATTTGCTGTGGTTCCCTATGGTAAGAGATAAGGATCCTTATACTAGGGTGGGAAGAGACAAATGGAGTCAGGAAACCAGAATTCTCCGGGAAACAAATACCAAACACCTAACAAACCAGAGGTTTCATGTTCAACATAGCTAAAGATAGAAACTCAATGCAAAACCAAAATGGTGAAGGTTCGCTACCTCTATCTTTGTGACACCCCCATTGACTGGAACTCAGGTACATGTGTCTTCTCTGCCCCCTACTTCCCTTTGCTATGCCTCTGAGGAGGCTTGGAGGTATTTTGTTTTTCTATCTTCAGCACTCATGACATCTTGGTAATCTTACAATTAAACCCCCTGCCTTCTGCTTCTGTTAGTTTGAATGGTTTCTGATCCTTGCAAACAACATGTTCCTGTCTAGACTAGAAATAATGGGGAAAAAAGAATAGAATAGAAATGACAAATATGGTTTCTGATATAGGCAAGTTGAGATGCAGGAGTGGACCATACGTGGAACTGTACCAGGAAGCCGGGAATTGAGCAGTGGAACTTGAGTGATGCATTAGTTAAGATAATACCAGGTGCTGTGACAGAGAAAGCCTGAAAACCTCAGTGGCTTAACACAAGTGTATTTCCTTTTCTTTTTGAGATGGAGTCTCACTCTTTGCCAGGCTAGATTGCAGTGGTGTGATCTCGGCTCATTGCAACCTCCACCTCCTGGGTTCAAACGATTCTTCTGCCTCGACCTCCCAAGTAGCTGAGACTACAGGTGTGCACCACCATACCAAGTTAATTTTTCTATTTTTAGTAGAGACAGGGTTTCACCATGTTGGCCAGTATGGCCTCCATCTCTTGACCTCGTGATCTGCCTGCCTTGGCTTCCCAATGTGCTGGGATTACAGGTGTGAACAAGTTTATTTCTTCTTTGTACTATAAGTGTGGCTATTTGTGTTCAGGCAGCCTTATCCAGGAAGCACGTCCTTCCTTCATGTGCCTCCTCCCTCCTGTATAACCTTGGAGTCCTCTGCAGTCAACCATACCTGGGCCAGGCCTGTGGGAAGCATCCTGCCCAGATGTGACAAAGATCCCCTCTACTCACTTGCTGTTGGCAAGAACAGGTTTTCAGTCACATGATCCCACCAAAATCCAAGGGAGCTGACACTGTGGAAAACAGTATTGCTGTTCCTCAAAAAGTTCAACGGAATTACCATCTTGACCCAGCAATTCCATTTCTAGATTTCCAACCCCAAAGAATTGAAGACAGTTGTTCAATTACTTGTACACAAATGAGTGTAACATTATTCCCAAAAGCTCAAAGGTGAAAAGAGCTCAAGTGTCCATCAGTGGATGAATGGACAGACAAACTGTGGTCTAGCCATGCAATGGAATATTATTTAGCCATAAAAAGGAATGAAGGGCTGATATATGCTACAATGTGGATGAAACTGGCAAACATATTAAGAAAGAAATCAGGCACAAAAGGCCACATATTGAATGATTCCTTTTATAAGAAATATCCAGAATAGGTCAATCTATAGAGACAGAAAGCTGTTTGATGGTTGTTAGGGGTTGGGGGGAGAGAAGAATAGGGAGTAATTGCTTAATAGGTATGGGGGGTGCTGAAAGTGTTTTGGAAGTTGATATAGGGAGTGGCTGCACAACATTGTGAAATACTAAATACCACTGGATGGCCCATTTTAAAATGGCTAATTTCATGTTATGTGAATTTCATCTAATTTTTTTTTTTTTTGAGACAGAGTTTTGCTCTTGTCGTCCAGGCTAGAGTGCAATGGCATGATCTCGGCTCACTGCAACATCCACCTCGTGAGTTTAAGGGATTCTCCTCCCTCAGCCTCCTGAGTAGTTGGGATTACAGGTGCTCACCAACACGACTGGCTAATTTTTGTATTTTTAGTAGAGATGGGATTTTGCCATGTTGGCCAGGCTGGTCTCCAACTGCTGACCTCAGGTGATCCACCTGCCTTGGCTTCCCAAAGTGCTGGGATTACAGGCATGAGCCACTGTGCCCAGCCTATCTCAATTTTTAAAAAAGCAGCAAGGGGGCTGGAAAATGTAGTCCCTGGCTGGACAGCTGCTGCTTCCTAATGACAACCCCATACTCCAGAAGGGGTTCATGTATCTTTGGTGACCAGCTAAATATTTGTATGCACATATCTGCCTCACACCGTCACCAGAATATACACCTTCTTCCCAAAGGAAGTATCTCAAAGACCTCTTAGGTCATTGTATCCAGCTCAAAGCTGAGGATGTGCAGCTCTCTGTTGAGTTTGGATGTGGTTTCTCTTGCTTTGGTGACACATAAACTAAAGGCACAAGTTATCCAGATGACTCCCTACCACCCCCACCTCCACATCCACCATACAAAGGCAGAGTAGAAACAGCAGGATGGCTGGGTGCGGTGGCTCACGATGTAATCCCTGCACTTTGGGAGGCTGAGGTGGGCAGATCTCCTGAGGTCAGGAGTTTGAGACCAGCCTGGCCAACATGATGAAACCCCATCTCTACTAAAAATACAAAAAATTATCTGGGTGTGGTGGTGGGCACCGGTAATCCCAGTTACTTGGGAGGCCGAGGCAGAAGAATCGCTTGAATCTGGGAGGCGGAGGTTGCAGTGAGCCAATGTTGCACCATTACACTTCAGCCTGGGCAACAAGAGCAAAACTCCATAAAACAAAAAAATGCCAGTCATAGTAGCTCATGCCTGTAACCCCAGCACTTTGGGAGGCTGAGGTGGGTGGATCACCTGAGATCAGGAGTTCGAGACCAGCCTGGCCAACATAGTAAAAAGCCGTCTCTACCAAAAATACAAAAATTAGCTGGGCATGGTGGCCCAGGCCTGTAGTCCCAGCTTACTTGGGAGGCTGAGGCAGGAGAATTGCTTGAACCCGGGAGGCAGAGGTTGCAGTGAGCCAAGATTGCACCACTGCACTACTCCAGCCTGAACTACAACAGCGAAACTCCATCTCAAAAAAAAAAAAAGAAAAAAAGAAAATAAACCACATGGCTACCGGCCAGGCGTGGTGGCTCACACCAGGCATGGTGGTGCACACCTGTAGTCCCAGCTACTTGGGAGGCTGAGGCACAAGAATTGCTTGAACTTGGGAGACGGAGGTTGCAGTGAGCCAAGATCGTGTCACTGCACTCCAGCCCAGCCTGGGCAACAAAGTGAGATGCCATCTCAAAAAAAAAAAAAAAGAAAAAAAGAAACAGCATGACTACAATACATACTTGAATTCAGAAAGGGGAAGAATAGCAGACAGACAGCAGTCACTGGCTATGGCAATTCCTAGGAGGAGCACCCCGATCCATTGTTCTTGGTGGCCCTGACTCTACCCTTTGGGAGATTCCTCCTTGATCATTATTTCTTGGGCCACGTCTAGAGTGAGTGCTGGGGAGTTTGCCCCACTTAGAGAGTGCACAGTGTGTGTAAGCCAACTTCCTGCCTGTGCAATCCATGGGGTCCAAGGATTGTTTAATGCTTGAACAGTCAAATCTTTCCTAGGTTTGGCTTGTCTTTTCTTTGGCAATGAAATGCCCTCAAAAATGTAGTAGGCTTCTTACCAGACACAAAAAGTACATACTGTATTATTTTAGTTATGTTCAAGAATGAGGAAAATTAATCAATGGTGACATTTTGTACAATGCCAAGCACTTTCCCAGAAAGAACCCCTTTGATTGGAATCTTACAGATAAGAAGAGAGAAAGAGATTCAGAGGTGCTAAGTGACTTGCCTAAAGTCACGTAGCCAGTTTAAGCAGGCAGAATTGGAACCCACGTCTCCATATTTGCAGCCCAGGGAGAGCTGCAGCAGGGAGTGAACAGACACAGCAGTTACCAAATGCAGCTTTTTCTTTTGGTGCTTTTAATTAGCACATATGAAATACACTGCCAATCTAATTTAATTATAATTAGGTAACCAGAAGGCTGATTATGTTGTAAATTTAGATTAAAGAGCTGTTGTTTTCAATTAGGCTTGATTGTAAAGTGCTTTGACACTTTTCCTGGCTTCAAGGAAAGTTCATAATTCCCCATTTATTCACTTTGATTTTGGCCAGGTCTGGGGTGGTAAGAACTGGACTAAAATTCTCAGGGCACCCCCAGTCTCGTACAGATTTAGACATGGTACATATCTTGGTGGCAAGGGTCCCCAGATGCTGCTGGGCTGTTTGGTCAGGTGTTTTCAGCTGCCTGTAATGGAGGAGCCAACTGAAAATGGCTCAGTCCTGAAGAGGACTTAACATCTCACATAATAGAAGCACGGAGGTAAGGGAGTTCTGGGCTTGGCTAATGTGCTTTCAAAATATTCCGAAGGACCTAGACTCATTCCATCTTGCTGCTCTGCTAACTTCAGCATGTTGACTTCTATCTTCAGGCTAGTCCCTGACTGGTTGTATGATGGTTCCTGCAGTCCCAAGCTTTCCCATCCCCCAGAAAAGAATATTCCTTCTTGTATCCCTTCAGCCACTGATAGACTTCTCATGAGTCTCTGTCCACAATTGCAGCACACACCTGTTCTTAAGTCAATCACTCTGCCTAAGGAATCACCATGGTTGGCTTGGGTAAATCAAGATTCATCTTGTAGAGTCTTTCCTGGAGACCATGTTTGCCTGATGCCTGCCAGCAAATCTGTAGAGGCTATAGGGACAGGGAGTGGCTGTTGGCTAGACTGCCAACTGTCCACACCTGGAACTAGTGTGGCCGCCTCCTCAGCAGGTCTGGATGAGCCCCACCCACATCTGCAATGCAACCAGAGAAATCCAGCTGCAAATAACTACTTCTTGACTCTCCATCAGATATCTGCCATCTCTATGTTTCATAGGAATGTTGGCAAAAAAGCCAAACTCTGTAAAATATTTGAAGAGATTTATTCTGAGCCAGGTGTAAGGACCATGACTCAGTCTTAGAGGTCCTGAAAACATGTGTCCAAAGCAGTTGCGTTATAGCTTGGTTTTATACCTTTTAGGGAGACATAAGATATCAATCGATGCATGTAAGTTATACATTGGTTCTGCCGAGAAAGGAGGGACAACTCAAAGTTGGGGGCTTACAGGTCACAGGTGGATTCAAAGATTTTTCTGATTGGCTTGAGAGAGCTGTTATTACCTAAAGACTTGGAATCAATAGAAAGTAGTGTCTGGGTTAAGATAAAGGGTTGTGGAGATGAAGGTTCTTATTATGTAGATAAAGTCTCATAGGTGGCAGCCCTTAGAGGCAATAGATGGCAAGCGTTTTCTATTCAGACCCTTAAAAGGTGCTGAACTCTCAGCCAGTCTCTTCAGGATCAGAAAAAGACCTGGGAAGGGAAGGGGATTCTCTATAGAAAGGAAATTTTTCCCACAAGAGAGATATTTACAGGGTCATATCAGATTATGTCAAATAAATATATTTTGGGGTAAAATACTTTGAAGTTTTTTCAGGGCCTGCTATCTGTCATGAGCCAGCTATCTATACTAGAGTCAGGTTGGGATTTGGTATCTTATTGCTACAAGGAGTCTGTTCTGACAATCTTAAGAGCTCTGTTTTAAGATTAATGCTGGCCAGTTGTGCCTGATACGCCAAAGGGAGGAGCGTATAATGAGGCATGTTCAACTCCCTTTTCCCATCATGGCCTGAACCAGTTTTTTGGGTTTCTTTGACATCCCCTTGGCTGAGAGGAGGGGTCCATTCAGTTTGGTTGTAGGGCTTAGAATTTTATTTTTGGTTTACAGGGCTAAGC
Source organism: Aotus nancymaae (assembly GCF_030222135.1). Taxonomy (NCBI): domain Eukaryota; kingdom Metazoa; phylum Chordata; class Mammalia; order Primates; family Aotidae; genus Aotus; species Aotus nancymaae. The sequence continues at coordinate 12,150,367 of NW_026988421.1, forward strand.
TTTAGCATTGCTTTTAGGTAGTGTTGGCAGTATAAGTAGGGAAACGGATGGTAAAAAGAGGAGAAAGAGAAGACCTTCTAAAGATGAAGAAGGAGGTTAGCTGATGGGAAGAAGAGAGAAGTTAACTGCAAAACATGCAGTAAATGTTTGCCACTATTATTATCACTGTTAGTAGTAGCTTTAATATAACTAATACAGCCATGCACCACATAAAGGACGTTTTGATCCACGATGGACCTCAGGCATGATGAGGGTCCCAAAAGATTATAATGGAGCTGAAAAATTCCCATCACCTAGTGATGTCTTAATGATCCTGACCCTGTATAGGCCTAGCTAATGTGTTTGCATCTTGGTTTTTAACAAAAAAGTTTAAAAAGTTAAAAATAAATAATTTTTTAAATAGAAAAGCTTTCTTACAGGATATAAGGAAAGAAAGTATTTTTGTATAGCTGGACAATGTGTGTTTTAAGCTAAGTGTTATTATGAAAGAGTGGCAAACTTAAAAAATAAAAACATTTAGGCTGGGCACGGTGGCTCAAAAAAAATTAAAAAGTTTAGAAAGTAGAAAAGTTAAAGGAAGCTAAGGTTAACTTAGCATTGAAGAAGGAAATGTTTAAAAGTAAATTTAGTGTAGTCTAAGTGTACTGTGTTTCCAAAGTCTACCATAGTGCACAGTAATATCCTAGGCCTTCACATTCACTCACCACTCACTCACTCACCGACTCAACTTCCAGTCCTTTAAACTCCATTCATCTTAGGTGCTTTATGCAAGTATACCATTTTTATCTTTTACATCATGTATTTTTGCTGTACCTTTTCAATGTTTAGGTATGTTTAGATACACAATATGTTCCAATTGCAGTACTTAGCACAGTCACATGCTGTACAGGTTTGTGGCCTGGGAGCAATAGGCTATGCCGTATAGCCTAGGTGTGTAGTAAGCTGTGCCACTGAGGTTTGTATAAGTACTCTGTATGATGTTCCCACAACACCAAAATTGCCTAACAACCCCTTTCTCAGAATGCATCACCCTCATTAAGCAACACATGACTGTGTTATTAGGCATGGTGCTCTGGGCCACATGGAAAAGCTGTATAATGCTGTGGCCATCCTCACCCTCAGACTCCCGCCAGGCTGGAGTGCAGTAGTGAGATCTCGGCTCGCTGCAACCTCCACCTCCTGGGTTCAAGCGATTGTCCTGCCTCGGCCTCCCAAGTAGCTGGGATTGCAAATGTGCACCACGACGCCCAGCTAATTTTTGTATTTTTGGTAAAGACAGGGTTTCACCATGTTGGCCAGGGTGGCCTCGATCTCCTGACCTCGTGATCTGCCCACCTCAGCCTCTCAAAGTGCTGGGATGACAGGCATGAGCCACCACACCCAGCCTCAGCATTGGTTTTAAGGGGAGTTCTAGTCTAGAGGAAAGGCATCCCAGGCTGGATGAAAGAGCCCCTGGTATGGGCCTGGCACACAGTAGCTTCACAATAGCTATCAGATGCCTTCCCTGACTTGGAATTATACAGCCACATCAATGACCTTCCCATTTTCAAACCTTAAGAATGATGCTTAAACTCTCACCTCAGAGATAATTGTGCCCTAGAAAGAATTTTCCATTCTGAGTCTATGATGACTGCATAGGAAGGCCTGTTTCCTCACAAAACATGCCTCTCAAAATGTTGGGACAACTGAACTGTTCTCATAAAGCTAAAAATATTATAAAATCCTCAATTACAATTGTCCTTTCCAACAGTCCTTGACAGTACTTTGTTGCCTTTTGAACTTAATTTTGTTCTTTACTTTGCAATTAAACACATGAATGACTGACTGAAGTCCCATGAATGACGGATAGAGATTAGAATGCCCACTTGCCTCCCCCTAATGGTTTCTATCTGTGTCTAAACTGGATTAACTTTATAGCTTCTTTCTTAATCACTGGTATCAGATCATCCAGTTTTCCATTTTCTACTCATTTTATCAAGTAATTAGGCAAAGCATGCAATTTTTATAAACATATACTATTGACCAGATACATAGAGGGTTGCTGCCAAAACTGACCTGTGGGCTAGCAGGAGTGCCCCGGTGCCAAAGCTGATGTTTGGGTTTAGAGTATGAAAGGCAATTTGAGGTATGATGTATGAAAGAGCTGATTGTGTGTGAAACAAGTGAAGTGGAGACTCATTTGTATCTGCTGTCTCTTAAATATGACAAGATACATACTACTTCCTCCTGGATGATTAGTGTGGCCTTCAAAAGGCATCCTGGCCTCTACTCAGAGTTAATCCATTGAGAGTGTTGGTGCCAAGATCGAAGAACCAGGTGTCTTATTGCTCACAGCTGCCAATTTCAGGTCTGCCTAGGGTACCTGGCAGTGATGGCTGACAGTGGAGATCCAGTCCTGCATTTCAATGCTAGGAGGAGCCCCCTTGCAGGCCACAGCTGAACTGTGTTAGGCCCAGGTACCCTCTTCCTCTAAGACTCCATTGGGATTGGACACCCTGGAGCACTCAATGTTGTTTCATCACCCAAAGTACAATGACTTTCAATAAACTTCTGAGTTGTTGTTTTTTATTTTTTTGGATGGAGTTTTCCTCTTGTCGTCCAAGCTAGAGTGCAATGTACAATCTCCGCTCACTGCAACCTCCACCTCTCGAGTTCAAGTGACTGTCCTGCCTCAGCCTCCCAAGTATCTGGGATTACAGGCATACACCACTATACCCAGCTAAGTTTTGTATTTTTAGTAGAGATGGGGTTTTGCCATATTGGTCAGGCTACTCTCAAACTTCTGACCTCAGGTGATCCACCTGCCTCAGCCTCCCAAAGTGCTAGGATTACAGGCATGAGCCACAGTACTGGCCATAAACTTCTGAGTTCTCATCTTCAAACTTCTCTGTAATCTTCTGATATAATCCTTCATTCCTTTCCTCCTGTATTACCTCCCTCACTGTGACTTCTAGAACTGTTGCTCCATAAGCAGCATGTATTAGTCCATTTCATACTGCTGTGAAGAAATACCAGAGATTGGGTAATTTAAAAAGAAAAAGAGGTTTAATGAACTCACAGTTCCACATGACTGGGAAGGCCTCACAGTCATGGCAGAAGGCAAAGGAGGAGCAAAGCCACGTCTTTTTTTTGTGTGTGTGTGACGGAGTTTTGCTCTTGTTACCCAGGCTGGAGTGCAATGGTGCGATCTCGGCTCACCGCAACCTCCGCCTCCTAGGTTCAGGCAATTCTCCTGCCTCAGCCTCCTGAGTAGCTGGGATTACAGGCACGCACCACTGTGCCCAGCTAATTTTTTGTACTTTTAGTAGAGACGGGGTTTCACCATGTTGACCAGGATGGTCTCGATCTCTTGACCTCGTGATCCACCCGCCTTGGCCTCCCAAAGTGCTGGGATTACAGGCGTGAGCCACCGCGCCTGGCCCTAAAGCCGTGTCTTACAAGGCGGCAAGCAAGAGAGTGTGTGCAGGGGAACTGCTCTTTATAAAACCATCAGATCTTGTGAGACTTATTCACTATCATGACAACAGCATGGGAAAAACCTGCTCCATGATTTAATTATCTCTCACCAGGTCCCTCTCACAACATGAGGGGATTATGGAGCTACAATTCAAGATGAGATTTTGGTGGGGACACAGCCAAATCATATCACAACACATTCTTTTTTTTTTTTTTTTTTGAGACCAAGTTTTGCTCTTGTCCAGGCTGGAGTGCAATGGTGTGATCTCAGCTCACTGCAACCTCCACCTCCAGGGTTCAAGCAATTCTCCTGCTGCAGCCTCCTGAGTAGCTGGGATTACAGGCATGTGCCACCACATCCGGCTAATTTTTGTATTTTTAGTAAGACAGGGTTTCATCACGTTGGTCAGGCTGGTCTTGAACTCCTGACCTCAGGTGATCTGCCCGCCTCAGCCTTCCAAAGTGCTGGGATTACAGGCGTGAGCCACTGTACCCGGCAGCACATTCTTTGATGTATTTTTTGCTTGAAATCTTCCCTCCAGGTTCTTGACTTAACCTGAGCTATTCTCTGAGCACTGCCTCCCTTGTGACCTCTGAAGGGCACACTTTTTTCTCATGTCTTATATTCCTCTAATAGGGAGGTGGTGTTGGTGTCCTCCTTGTTCCCACAACTGCTTCCATTTTAATCTTTCCCTTCCTTCTTGTGAGCTCTGCTGAGGCTCCCATCATTGAAGTTTTCCACCTCACCTCCTCATAGAAACGATCTCCTGGTCATTATCAACCCCCAACTCTTTGAGATAGAGTCTCACTCCTTCTCCTGGGCTAGAGTGCAGTGGTGCAATCTCAGCTCACTTCAACCTCTGCCTCCAGGACTCAAGTGATTCTCCTGCCTCAGCCTCATGAGTAGGTGGGATTACAGGTGCATGATACCGCACCTGGCTAGTTTTTGTATTTTTTTGGTAGACACGGGGTTTTGCCATGTTGGCCAGGGTGGTCTCGAACTCCTGACCTCAAGTGATCTGCTCACCTCAGCTTCTCAAAGTGTTAGGATTACAGGTGTGAGCCACCACGCCCAGCCAACCTCCTCTTTTGTTCCTGGATGGCCTTAATCTCCATGCCAACTCCTGCCATCATTAATTCTCTTGAGGGAAACATCATCCCCATGGATGGCCCTTCCAGTCCTCTGACTTCTTACCTCCTTGGCCTCCTCACCAGGCCGAAGTCTAACATTTGCAGCAGGAGTGCAAATTGACTCATTTGTATGTCTAAATATTTAAATGTTATACAAACAGCTAACAAACTGCTAAATAACACACTTCCTATCCTCCTTTCTTGACAACCATACCTTCAGATGATAACAAAATAAAAAATGCATGTAAAGTTATGGCAAAATAACAAGGATGAACTATTATTGTGTATATCTGGGTGTTCTTTTGATGGACTGGCAACATGTGGATGAGTAATAAAAAAATCATACATAATTTATAAATTATATTTAGTTTATGAAAGTTAATTTTCTTGCCTTCGTTTAAGTAAATTACCAATTATGTTGTTATAATCAAGACTTTTACGTAATTTATGTTCTATTGAGAGTGATGACAAATTAGACAACCTTTCTGGGGACATTATGGTTCTTAGGGTGTTTCTCATTAATTTGAAAATGCAGAAACTATGTTCCGCTGAGGTCAGAGCAACTGGAATTGTCAATTAAGTTCTTAAAGCCATAGTTAGATGGGAAATGAACTATAAATTTAATATATCATGCTCAAACATTTTAATGAGGTTAGGCTGTATACAATCAATCACTGTCACAGAAAACAGTACAAAACATTTTAATTTCATTATATAAATTTCTATCACTAGTATCATGAGTTTCACTATCTCCAAGCAATATCAATATCAAACAGTACTTTTAAGTATTGCCCAGGCTGGAGCGCAGTGGTGTGATCTCGGCTCACTGCAACCTCTGCCTCTTGGGTTCAAGTGTTTGTACTGCCTCGGCCTCCTGAGTAGCTGGGACTACAGGCATGTGACACCACATCTAGCTAATTTTTGTATTTTTAATAGTGACGGGGTTTTATCATATTGGCTAGGCTGGTCTCGAACTCCTGATCTCATGATCCGCCTGCCTCAGCCTCCCAAAGTGCTGGGATTACAGGCATGAGCCACTGCACCCGGCTCCTTTGAAATCCTTTAATGCTGGGATATAATAAGAAAATTGACAACAGCAGCATGTCATTCAATTTATTAAATTTTTTTTCCAGAATTTATCCTGATCTAAAATGGCCAAAAATCGTCTCCAAAGAAATTAAAGGAAATTTTGGAAAATCATACATGAATCTTCTTCATGGTATACAAACATGTTTGTTTCCTTTCAAATTTTCTTTAAAAATAAAATTAATCATCCAAAAAGTAAAATAGACAAACTTAACTCTAGCTTTCTTTTGCAAGCAACAGTTCACACCAAGTAATTGTGGATAGTGCAAATACAAAAGTAATTTCATTTTCCACTAAAGAGCACAATTCACTTATATTTGAAGATCATCTATTGTTTCACTTAACTCTTCCAGAGCATCTCACCTATCTTGCCTAAATGAAATCAAATTGCTTTAACACAGCGAGTAGCTCCAGGACTCTGCAGTAGAACACAAAAATGGACACTTGGCACAACTGGGAAATGGTATTTTGCTATGCAAGAATATATTGCACCAATGCCAACTGGAATGGATTTGAAAAGTTAATTAGTTTTCTCTCTTAGTTAAGTGCTTCTGTTGTTCAGATCCTCGTTGCACTCTGAAGCAGTTTCTCTCATTCGTATGACACCACCCAGAAACCTTCATGGCATCCAAATGTGGTTGTTTTCTAATTTGAGGACCAAAAGTGCAGAGAAGCACTTAATGGGAGCTGTGTGGTGTGAGGCATGAGAGTGAATGTGTAGGGTGTGTTTATACTGTGCCGGCTCTGAGCATCGAATACCAATGGCTGTGTGCCCTTGGTAAATTTACTGTGTGAGCACACAAAGGGCACATGCGCAGCCCTTTAAAATGTGGGGCCCATGGCAGTGGCCCCTTTTGAGGTGAAGTCTCCTCACCCCCAGGGACTTTCGCTTGCACTCCATCTTGGCCAACCACTCCCACAGTCCCACTGTACCTGTCTGTGTTTCTGGTTGCAAGCAACAGAAACCAATGCCAGTTAACTAAAGTAGAAGAGGAATTTGTTGGAAGGACATTGAATAGCTCACAGAATCAACATGAAGTTTGAGGAACCTGGCCTGGAACACAGACAGAAAGCAAGGAAAGCTGGGCAGTTGAGAATGCAGCTGAGGTCACGCCAGAGGGGCAGCTTGCTTAACACATTGCCTCTAGTCCTGCCCTTCCTGTGAAACTTAACTCTGCAGATGTCATGAATCATTTCCAGTGATTCCTGTGGTTTTGTGTTACTCTCTTCAGACTCAAATACCTTGGCACAAGGATCTGGATGGCTGAGCACAGCATGTGTGCCCTTGCTCTTGATGGTGGCGTATGGGGAGAGGCAATGTCTGGCACCCTTTGGTTTCCTGCACAGCAGTAGGTGGGGACTTGCCTCTCACCAAAGCACACAAATGTGAACGTGTACGAATAGGAAGGAAATCAGGCACTTGACGGCCAAACAAAAACAAAGACCAATGTCTGCTATTCCCACTGTAGGTCTTGTCACCAGCAGCAACTGCAATACCTTTGAAATAATGAATTCAGTCTACCTTTGGGTTATGACCCATCCTGCTAGTTTCTTGCTTAAGGACAGATGTCCCTCGCAACAGCTCTTCAACCTCATGGACACCTCTCATCCATGAAAAACTCTACCTTCTCTCTAGCCATCTGCTCCATCTGTCTTTACTTTCTTATTCAGCTTGGAGTCCATGGCCGATTCATCATTTCCATTGCTCACTGAACTTTCCTTCCATTGCATGCATCTGATAAATTCCCAGCTTTGAATAGAATGTGATGCTCTTTCCCGGCTGTATAGCAGAGTGAGCCATCCTTAAAACCTTTCTTTCCCTGGCCCTCAATGCCTAATCCACCATCAAGTACTGTCCATTCTAATGTCAAAATATGTAGCCTACCGGTTCTTTCTATGTCCACTGCCATCCTTCTAGTCCAAGCCACCATTGTCTCTTGCCTGAAGTATTGCCACAATTCCCCAGTTAGTCTGTTTTTGCTCTTTCATTTCCTACAGGCCACTCCCCTCAGGGCAGTTACATGTCCTTATCAAATGTAAGTCACATTGGCCGGGCACGGTGGCTAATGCCTGTAATCCCAGCACTTTGGGAGGCCAAGGTGGGCAGATCACATGAGGTCGGGAGTTCAAGACCAGCTTGACCAACATAGTGAAACCCTGTCTCTACTAACAATACAAAATTAGCTGGGTGTGGTGGTGCATGCCTGTAATCCCAGCTATTTGGGAGGCTGAGGCAGGGAATCACTTGAACCCAGGAGGCGGAGGTTGCAGTAAGCCAAGATTGTGCCATTGCACTTCAGCCTGGGCAACAAGAGTGAAACTCTGTCTCAAAAAAAAAAGTGTAAGTCACATCATTTGCCACTTCTCTACTCAAACAGAAACACTAAATCCTCAATAGGACTTACGAGGACCTGCATAACCCAGCCATGTTCCCTTCACTTTCTGCGTATGCTGTTCCCATCCACTTCCCTTCACTTTCTACGTATGCTGTTCCCATCCACTCCCCTTCACTTTCTACGTATGCTGTTCCCATCCACTCCCCTTCACTTTCTGCGTATGCTGTTCCCATCCACTCCCCTTCACTTTCTGCGTATGCTGTTCCCATCCACTTCCCTTCACTTTCTGCGTATGCTGTTCCCATCCACTTCCCTTCACTTTCTGCGTATGCTGTTCCCATCCACTCCCCTTCACTTTCTGCGTATGCTGTTCCCATCCACTCCCCTTCACTTTCTGCATATGACATTCCCATCCACTCCCCTTCATTTTCTGCGTATGCTGTTCCCATCCACTCCCCTTCACTTTCTGCATATGACATTCCCATCCACTCCCCTTCATTTTCTGCGTATGCTGTTCCCATCCACTCCCCTTCACTTTCTGCGTATGCTGTTCCCATCCACTCCCCTTCACTTTCTGCGTATGCTGTTCCCATCCACTCCCCTTCACTTTCTGCATATGACATTCCCATCCACTCCCCTTCATTTTCTGTGTATGCTGTTCCCATCCACTCCCCTTCACTCTACTGCAGTCCCCTTGCCTTTCTTTCAGTTCAGAGATGATGCCAAACATCTTTGCTGGGTTGTCTCTTCTGCCTGGAATGTTCTCTTCCTAACTCATTGTCTGGCTTTCTTCTACTCATCCTTTCATCTTAGCAGACATATTCTTTTTCAGAGAGGTTCTTCTTGATTCCCCAAAGTAAAAGAATTCTCTCTGTAATGCGCAGTCATGGTATTCTTTCCCAGTGCTTGTCATGTTTTGGCTCATGTGGTTGTTTAGTGCTTGATACCTCCATGGAATGGAACTCCATGAGGAGCAGAAGTACTTTTTGTCGTTTGCTTTTTTTTTTTTTTTTGAGACAGGTCTCACTCTGTCACCCAGGCTGGAGTACAGTGGTGTGATCTCGGCTTACTGCAGCCTCTACCTCTGAGCTCAAGTGATCCTCCCACCTCAGCCTCCTGAGTAGCTGGGACTATAGGAGCACTCTACCACATGCAGCTAATTTTTGTATTTTTCATAGAGACAGGGTTTCACCATGTTGCCCAAGCTGGTCTTGAACTCCTGGGCTCAAGTGATCTTCCTGCCTTGACCTCCCAAAGTGTTGAGATTACAGGCATGAGCCACTGCACCTGGCTATCTGTTTAATCTTATAGCCCCCCGTAGAGTACCTGAACACAGAAATATTGGTGAATGGAGTGAAAGAGACAGGCCTGCAACAAGGTGTTGGCGTAACTTTCCGCCCCCTGCCTGCTTGTTTTTCCCCAACCTCCTTCTGCCTCATTTCCTTCAGCTTCTAAATTCATCAGGTTATGAGAGAATCTTACCTCTGTTCCCCTGCTAGAATGGAATTTAGAATTCAGATGCTAAGATGTAAAAGGAAGGAGCAAAATTGAACCTGGAAAGAAATACTGAATACAGAATACTCCCCCGAGTGGCTACACATCTTCACTGTCATCAGTAATCTCAGTGTACAACTGTTGAGGCTTGAGTTATTTACATGGCTCTAATCCTCTTACATTCTAATCAAGATCATTCCAATAGCTCTGTATTTAGATGTCCAACTGCATTAGGCATTCACAAATTATTTCTTTGTCAATGCTGTATTGGTACAATTCTAATCTCCTAGGGATTAAACACAAATATTGATTCTTCTTTATCCTAATATAGTTTATCTCCATCAAAGTTGTGTTTTTAAGTTTTACATGCTAATTCCTTCATGTAATTAATCGTCAATTTAAAATGAATAGCAAGAAGAGAAATCAACTGTATGTCTGGACATTGTCTAGCACAATCGTTTCTGATTCAATGAGTTCTTGACTACTTAGAAGAGGCATGTACAATTTTTGGATTTTCTCATATATTTTTTTCTCCTCTTCTTTCATTATTCACCTCTGAGCAATTTCACCCTTTAGTAACAATGGCAGTAGCATAGATGAAAACATGTAAAAATTGCAAGAATATTTTCTCTTAGGGATAAATGTATCACATAGTACATGCTAGGTTGTCAGAGTTGACTACAAGAAGAAAAGTATTTTCAATTGGCCACCATGGGCCACACTTGTAATCCTAGCACTTTGGGAGGATGAGGTGTGCCCAGGAGTTTGAGACCAGCCTAGGCAACATGGTGAAACTTCATCTCTACAAAAATTAGCTAGGCACGGTGGTGCACATGTGTAATCCCAGCTACTTGGGAGGCTGAGGTGGGAGGATCGCTTAAGTCTGGGGGGGTCAAAACTGTAGTGAGCCATGATCATGCTACTGCACTCCAGCCTGAGCAACAGAGCAAAACCTTATCTCAAAAAGAAAAAAGTCTTTTGATATAAAATATGATTTCAAGTAGATTTAAGCTAGTCATACATTTATTCATTAAAAAGTATTGAACAATTACAAATAAATGTTGTGTGGGAAAGTGATAATGTATTTAAAGCCATATAAAAACTAATTCTTAATGATCAAGTTTCTGTAGCCCCCCATCATGTTTTAACTATTTTAGACAATTGGCCACATATGCATTTCGTGATGAAACAAACATGGGTTATGTATTTATTTATTTATTTTTATTTACTTATTTTTTTCTTTAAGATGGAGTCTCACTCTATCTCCCAGGCTGGAGTGCAGTGGTACAATCTTGGCTCACTACAACCTCTGTCTCTCAGGTTCAAGCGATTCTCCTGCCTCAGCCTCCTAAGTAGCTGAGATTACAGGCGCCTGCCACCACATCCAGCTCATTTTTGTATTTTTAGTAGAGATGGGGTTTGACCATGTTGGCCCGGCTGGTCTTGAACTCCTGACTTCAGGTGATTTACCCACCTTGGCCTCCCACAGTGCTGGGATTACAGGCATGAGCCACCATACCTGGCTAGTTATGTCTTCCTCGATTCTAATCAGTACATACATAATTTTGCATAGATATGTTGATTAGGGAGGCATTTATGAAGGGCAGGTAGTGGAGAGGCTGGGATGTTAGGTAATAGGAGTTCTATAGGATTCCATACGTCGGCCTATAATGGACATTGTAGCCTACTCAGCACTTATTTAAACCTTCCAAATTGACTCCAATATTTGTTCTTCTATCCACTCCTTCCCCTCTCAGCTAATGTACTCTTCAGCCAATGTACTTAGGGAGAAACTGATCCCATGCTGAGTTCTAGGAATAGACTTTATTTTCCAGGAATGAATCCATATCCTTTCCAGTAAGGGGCTCTGGAATCCAGGTGTAAGTGCCATGTGGTTGGTTTAGGAATGGGCCAGTGAGACACTGTGAGGAAGTTTGCTGAGGGCTTCTAGGAATTTGCCCATAATAGAAAGCTACCAGAATTCACAGACCCTTTTCATTTTGACTTTCTTGTCCATGGACATGAGGCCAGTGACTGTGGCAGCCATTTTGTAGGAAGCCTAAGGGTGAAGCCTGCTCAAGAGAGACAAAGACCACCACAAACAACCAGAGCTCAGTAATGGCTGGGCCCTGCCTTACCTCTACCATTTCTAGACCTTCTCAGTCTCTTAGCCAATTAACAGGCTTGATTTTAAAGCAATTTTTAATTGAGTTTCTGTTTCTGGAACCCAAAACAAACATTTTAACCTATGTAATCCCAATTTATTCTTCCTTAATGTTTTTGTTTGTTAATCTTTAAGTTTCAGAATTCTTTTCTGATTATAAAAATAATACATGCTCATTGTAGAGAACCAAGAAAACATTGAAAGATACAAAGAAGATTAAAACCATCCGTAATCTCATTATCCCTAGATAACTGCCATCGAGTTTTGAGTTAGTTTCCTCTTTATTTATCCATATAAATTTTACATATATACTTATCCTGCTTTAATGAAATTCACAGCCCAGTGGGAAATAGAAACCAAAAAAACCAAACAAAGAGATGAATACCTTCGATTATGGAAGGTTATAATAACTATTAACCTGTGTTAACTGTTTTTGGGTCAATGTTGCTAATCGTGTTATACCCTATCTCCACAATCCAGAATAAATCATCAAAGAGTTTATGTTAATAACTATCAAAATATAACAATGTCTCATAATGCCACAAAATCAACCAGTTACCAATATGCCCATTTGGTTTCCCTTCAGTAGGTAATATTTTTTATAGAAAGTTGTACTGTCAGTGACTGGTTTCACTCAACTGTCATTAGGTCTTGTCACAATAGTTTAGTTACAGCAAAAACGAGTGTCTTATATTATTTTGATGAAACACACATGAAAGGCTCAGAATTCATCAGTGTACTGGGTAAAAACCCTCGGAGTAGGGCCTTCAAGAGGATAGAAGTTATATTGCTATGATAGTACCAAGCTTGTCAGTTCTAAATGTCTTCTAATTTCTATTATTTTATGACCCATGAGTTAATTGGAATAGTGGAAATATGGGGTTTACCAGTTATCTTTTGGTTATTCTTTTTTTTTTTTTTTTTTTGAGACTGAGTCTCTCTCTGTCGCCCAGGTTGTGGTGCAGTGGCGTGATCTCGGCTCACTGCAACCTTCACTTCCCAGGTTCAAGCAATTCCCCTGTCCCCTGCCTCAGCCTCTTGAGTAGCTGGGATTACAGGCACATGCCACCACGCCCGGCCAACTTTTTTTGTATTTTTAGTAGAGACGGGGTTTCACTATGTTGGCCAGACTGGTCTTGAATGCCTGACCTCAGGCCATCCGCCCGCCTCGGCCTCCCAAAGTGCTGGGATTACAGGTGTGAGCCATTGCACCTGGGCTGGTTATTGATTTTTAACTTACCTATTTAGTGAGCAGAAAATGTAGTTGCTATGATATAAATCCTTAGATATGTAGAGATTTGCTTTATGGCACAGTATGTTCAATTTTTATAAATGTTTAGCATATTCTTGAATGGAATGTGTATTCTACGGTCATTAAGGCACACGTGTATGTTAGATTAAGCTTGGTAATTGTGTCATTGATCTATTCCAATCCCTTAAAGATTTTTTGGTCCCCTCGATCTAGGTATTGTTTCCTGTAATCAGCTGCTTAACAAATTATCATAATAGGTGGCTTAGAAAAACCAACATGAATTCTCAGTTCTGGAATCTAGAAGTCTGAAATCAAGTGTTGGCGGGGTCACGCTCCCTCTGGAGGTTCAAGAGGAGAATTTTTCTCTTCCAGCTTTGGGTGGCTGTCAGCTTTCCTTGTCTTGTGAATGCCATTGCTCCAATCTCTGCTTTTGTGGTTCCATTATCTCCTCCTCTTCTCTGTGTCTTCTCTTCTACTCTTTTATGAGGACACCTGTCATTGGATTGATGGCCCATCTGGATAATCCAGGATAATCTTCTCATCTCAAGAACTTTACATCCGCAAACACCCTTTTCCCAAAAAAGGTCATACTCACAAGTTCTAGGGATTTGGACATGGACATACCTTGTGGGAGGCCGTATTCAATGCACAGCAGTTAGAGAGGGAGTGAGTTTGAGTTATTCATGCGTGTTTTAAAAATTCCTTTATGTTTGTATGCACAAACCAAAAATGTAGGTGAAAAATCACCTACTCCAATGGTAGATTTCTCTGTCTTCTTATACTTCGGTCCATTTTTGCTTTATATATTTTGTGGCTATATGGTCACTATGACATAAATCCTTAGATATGTAGAGGCTTGCTTTATGACACGGTATATTCCATTAGAGACACTTTTTTTGACTCTATCTTCCCTGTATATTGGATTCTGTTCATGTAAAGACTTCCTTATCTCATCACACTCACTCACCCATCTACCTGGAAAATGTCTGCTGATGATAAACCGTCAGTTGTTTCTCTGAAACAGAATTTGCCTGCCTTCTTCTGCTTTTCTTTTGCCACACATGGAATTCTACGGTTTTATGTTTCCCCCTTCAACGTATCACTTCATTCTCTTTTCTTTCTTTCTTTTTTTTTTTTGGAGACAGAGTCTCACTTTGTCACCCAGGCTAGAGTGTAGTGGCGTGATCTCGGCTCACTGCAGCCTCGACCTCCAGGGCTCAAGTGATTCTCCCATCTCATCCTCTGGAGAAGTTGGGACCACAGGCACGTGCCACCATGCCCGGCTAACTTTTTGTGGAGATGGGGTCTTGCTATGTTGGTCAGGCTGGTCTCGAATTCCTGGGCCCAAGCGGTCCTCCCGTTTCGGCTTCCCAAAGTGGAGGGTTTACAGGCCTGAGCCACCGCGCCCAGCTGGCATTTTAAAAAGTTGGATTACTGGCCTCAGTGCATACAAGCGTAAAGGAATTTTAAAAACACGCAGGAATAACTCAAACGCATTTCTTTTTTGCGCCATCCTGCTTTGTGTGATTCGGTTTTAATACTCGGTTTTGTGCGTTTGGGTAGCGACGGCTGGGGACCGACCAAAGAGCAGTCCGACCACGGGCTGCCCAGGACGGTCCCATCCGTGTATAACCTGCGACCCCGGGGCCTCTTGTGGCCCCGTATCTTCGTTCCAAGCAAAAGCCGGGGCTCCCAGGCACTCAGAGGTGCAACGGCCTGATAGACCTGGAGAGCGCGAGAACACCTTCAATCAGGCTGGCCAGTCCACAGCGACTGCACTGACCTGAGCGCTGTGCGTTCGTGCTCAGGAGCCGGCAGACTCCTCGTTGTCTTGGTAACCAGAATGCGAACGCGCATGCGCAGAACAAACACCTTTGTCACGTGAGGCCGGGCCGGGGGCGGGGCCGGCGAATGCCAGTCCGGACCCGTCGCTCCTCCCTTATCGGCTCCCGGCCAGCCGAGGCGGGGCGAACCTCTGCCCTGTGGCGTGGGAGTGATTCACAGCTCCCGCCCCTTTTCGCTCTGCTTTCTCGCCACCACGTGCCCTTCTGGCCGCGCCCCCAGCTGCCCTTTCCAACTGCCTGTTGGAAGCCGCTGTAAAATGTCGTGAGGGGCGCTGCTGCTTTACGGCTGCCTCTCCCAGACTAGAGACCCGGAGCGCCCACCACCGTCAGCCGCGTCTCCTAGCGAGTCGGCCCCGCGGTGAGCGAGAGACCCTGCGCACCGCAGCCCTCCCCGCTGCGCCCGTTCCTGCCCCCGGCGATGTGAGCTCGGGGAGGCAGCGGTGCCCGCTGGCTCGGGGTTGAGACGGGCGGCAGGTGCCTGTGAGGCGGGCGGGTGCCGGGGGCCAGCAGGATGGAGGAAAGCATGGAAGAGGAGGAGGGGGGCAGCTACGAGGCGATGATGGACGACCAGAACCACAACAACTGGGAGGCCGCCTTGGACGGCTTCCGGCAACCCCCGCCACCCCCACCGCCCCCCTCTTCGATCCCGGCCCCTGCCCGAGAGCCTCCGGGGGGGCAGCTGCTGGCGGTGCCCGCGGTCTCCGTGGACAGGAAAGGCCCCAAGGAGGGGCTCCCGATGGGTCCGCCGCCACCGCCGGAGGCCAATGGGGTGATCATGATGTTGAAGAGCTGCGACGCGGCCGCCGCCGTAGCCAAGGCGGCCCCCGCCCCCACTGCCAGCTCCACCATCAACATCAACACCTCCACCTCCAAGTTCTGTGAGTCCAGCCTTTCCCAGCAGCCTTGGCTTTTCTCCACCCCACTCGGACGCCGAATTCACCCCCTTTTGGAGCAAGCCCCGCTTCCTTTGTTTCAGGCCTCGGTCTTTCCTCCTCTCCCTGTCCCCCTTCCTCCCCCTCTCCGTCCCCTCCCCCTCATTTGGCGTCTGCGGCCAGCGCCTGAGCGGCCCTGGCTTCTTGTATTACCTGGCCTAGAGAGGCAGCCTGGTACACACGCCTCCCCAAGTTCTACCAACGCGATCCCTATCACAACTGGCTGTCTCAACATTGCGAAGCTCTTTTCGCACCCGTCTTCTGTTGAAGTTTCACCCTCAAAGTGAGAGGAAAATAAGGCTGCCTGAGTCTCGTTAGGGGGAAGGCCTTCAGTCTTTTGCAGCCAGAGAGAGAAAAGAAATCTGGCCACTTGTGTTCTTGTGCTTTTGTCCAGGCTGTGTTAAAGAAGTCAGGAATTTGAAAGTTGACCTATATCTGCAGCTTGTTCTTACTCTTCTGTGTTACACCTTTGCATCCTGCTAGGGAAATGTATGAGTTGCTTTCCGATGCAGTGGCAGCTCCGACATCGTTTTGAAGCTAATAATGCATAAAATCACTTTCAGAGCTTACACTCCTAAGAATAACCCTTTCAGGATGGGTTAAGTCTTGTGTCCAAACCCAAGATTGGGTTGCTTATTGAACTTTATGTTAGTGATCTGTCTTAACGCTCAATTGCACGCAGAAAGATTTAAGACAAAAATCTGTTTTGTAAAATGAATGTGACCATCACAGCCAGGGTTTTCTCTCCTATTATTAACTGCAAGTTTTGAATGGCATCTGATAAAGCAACTGGAGAGTTCATTTCTAGTTACTAATTTTACCAAGCTGTCTTGTCCAATCAGCTGTGCAGAGAAAATATTTGCCTTGATGCAGATAGAGTCGGAATCTTACACACATTGTGGGAACACCACATAATTTTAATTATTTGCCTCAAGATACTGCCTTAGTCAAAGACATCAATATGTAGGTTTGATTGGTAAGATTTATATATGCTTTTTCTCCTTATTCACGATAATAATGTTTATATTGTCTATTTTGTGTGTTGAAGTCTGTGTTGTAGAACCACACTTTCTATAGAGTGGCAAAATGACCTACCTGAGTGATGAAGGAAGCTTGCTTTAGTAAAGTTCATTCAAAAAACAGTTTAAAGTTAGGAACAGAAATCAGTAAAATTGAGAACAGAAGGATTTGTCACACCAAAATACTATTTTTTGAATAGATTAATAAGCTAGGCAGACTTCTGATAAAATCGACAAGAAAAAAAGATGCAAATAAATGAAAAATGGAAAATAACTACAAATATTAGATTAAAAAAAGAATGTTACAAACTTAGGCTGATAAATTTGAAAGCCTAAATGAAAAGTATAATTTTCAGAAAACTATTAAATGTGAAAATTGGTTTCAGAAGAAATACCTCGAACTAATAAACTGAAATGGTAAAGATCTCCCCTTTTAGAAGCTCTGGATCCATGTGAGTTCCATCACATTTTAACGCTTAATTCCTTTTGCAAGTTGTCCTGGAAAATAGTGAGAAAAATACCAACTTCATTTTATGAAATTTGTGAAATCTTGATTCTAAACCTAGATAAGAGCATGTAAGAAGAGAAAATTACAGGTCTGTTTTACTTACCATAGAAATGAAAATCCTGCAAAAAATACAAGCTCATCAGATCCAACAGTGTGTTAAGAGTCATGATCCGTAGAGTTAGTCCTAGAAATGTAAGCATTGTTTAACATCTACTTATCTAATTTAACTCATTAACTAAAGGAGAAAAATTAACGATTGTCTCAATTGGTGCCATGAAATCATTTAGCAAGATCCTGCACCTATTTATGGTAAAAACTCCTAGCAACTTAGGAATACAAAATAACTAGGTAAGGTCATTACCAAAAACCTACAGTAAATAATAATACTTAATGGAGAAATTTTAGATACATATGCTTTAACATCAATAACCAGATAAGGATGCTCCTGTCATCACTACTGTTTAGCATTGTAAGAAGGTCCTGGCTAACATTATAAGGAACAAATAAATAAGGTATAAAGATTGTAAGGCAAGTGATAAAGCTTATTATTTGTAGATAATATGATCACCTACCTAGATGAATCCTTAAAATCGAGAGAAAACTTAGAACTAGTAAGAATTTAGCAGGATTGCTGGACTTAAGATAACTTAAAAAACTGATAGCATTTACTAAACTAGTGATAACTAGTAAAGATAATCAAAAGTAAATACTGTATGCAATAATAGTAACAAAACTATGAAGTCTCTAGGAATTAACCCATGAATACACAAGACCTTTAAGAATAAAACTTTATAAAGAAACAGGAAGATAATCTAAATAAATGGTACAATTTTCCTTGCTCTTGGATCAAATTACTTACAAGAATACTAATTTTCTCCATTTTATAAATTCAGTTTAAATGCCATCAAAATTACATTTGGTTTGACAAACTCAGTAACCTAAGTCTAAAATTTATATGGTGGGTGGAATAAAGTTTGTAAATAACTAAATTAATCTTAAAGATTTGTTTGGGGATGGGAGGCTTGCCTTCTTATAACTTAAGATGTCAAGGCTGTAGTAAAGTGGTGTAAGTTCAGGAACAGAAAAATAGACCAAGGGAACAAATTAGAGGGCAGAGACTTACCTAGATAGGTGTACATTTGGGAACTTTTTAAGTGGCATCATAAACCTCTGGAGAAAGGAGTCGTATGTTGTTAGGGAGAGTGACTCACTATATAGAGAAGAAATAAATGTAATATCATAAATGGATAGACTCTGAATTAAACACCTAAATGTGAAAAGAAAAACTAAATGTTATAGAAAATGTTAAAGAAGTTCTTTCCCTAGGGACATGGAAGTACTTTTTAAAACTTCAGAAGCTTATAAAGGTGAAAAAATAATGATTTTGATTTATGAAAATTAAGGATTTTCATTCAGCAAAAGACGAAAGAAAGAGAGAATTTACAGTGCCTAAAACTGACAAGGGATTATTATCTGACTAAACAAGGGACTACTATACATCAATAATAAGAGGGCATCGACCTCTGCAGAAAAATAGGCAAAGGATGTGAATAAGTAGTTTATAGAGTAGGAAACTCTAACAAGCATAAGAAGAGATAAAATTATTAATATTCAGAGACACGCGTATTAAAATAGTAATGGAAAAAGAGTATAATTGGATTGTTTGTAAAACAAAGGATAAATGCTTGAGGTGATGGATACCCCATTTGCCCTGATGGGATTATTACATATTGTATGCCTGTATCAAAATATCCCATATACCTCATAAAAATATATGCTTACTATATACCCACCAAAATTAAAGAATAAAAATAGTAATAGAATGTCTTTTTCAGCTTGTTAGGTTGGCAAAAATTAGAAAGCTGAATTGTACCAAGTGCAGTGGAGGTATGGTAATATAGGAAAACCTATACTTGCTTGTGGGAATAAGTGTAGTAGACTTGTGAGATGCTGAGATGCCTGAAGTCTCTGTGGACCAGATAATGAAAGATAGCTGCCGTGTTGATGTATCCCTGAGCTATGGAAGTGAAGGTATACTTTATACTGTAAGGTGAAAACAGCTTCTGTTGGTTTCTGGTTTTGGGACAGAGCAAAAAGGGATTTGTTACCTTGATGGATATATGGTGGTACCAGGGATGATGTTGAGTTGTCACAGTGAATAGACCACGTCTGGAACAGCAATTAAAATTGGAGTCACCTTGGATTTGATTGATAATAATCCACAGTCATGCTCCAAGACCCGTCTCTTTTGTGCTGGCCAGACAGGCTCGTGAAATCAGAATGTCATCACCATTCCTATCTTTTAAGTCTTTGACATTGATAGTATTTTCTGTAGTTCCCACAAAGGTGTGCTGTTTATTGAGGAAAGGGTTCATCTAGGGGATTCCAGTTGGCCCTTCCTATGCTGATATTCTTGACTTCACAGATCAGGGAGCCATGAACTTCTTTTCAGAACTGGGGAGTCACAGTGTTACTACGGGTCCACCAGCCCTACTGTGAGATGGATTGAGGCCAAAACACCATTTACATGACATCCATAAGCCCCTGATCTGCCTGGTTTACCATAGTGAATTCCTGTCTCTTAGGGTTTGTACTGGCTTAAAGCCAGTGTTTATTAATCCTTGAAAAGTCTCAGCGATTTTCATTTCCCAAATGTACTGTCTCCCTAATGAATACCTGCATATTGTATTGGAAAAGTCTAGGTGGAAGACTTTATTTAATTATGCTCTTGAAGCAATTTTGTGGGTTTCTTGCTCAGTGGAACTCATCCTCTTTATTCCAGCAGTTCTGTGTCTGTGAACAGGCTCAGTGTGGGTCTTAGATGATGTTATATGGCTCTCCATTATGGCCACTTAAGTGAGACCTCTGTTGAATATACCTAGAGTTTTTCTTTTCTGTCCATTATAACAGATCAAGTAATACCCCAGTATACTGCCTTTTTTTCCTAAGGACATCATGGTTAGCGACCATGAGATAGATCCAAGCCACCAGAAGTCCAAGCCATTCTGCTAATCACTCTGGCCCTGCTGCCTATTAAAATAAACATGCCCATTTTATATCTAGAAGTTATTTCTACATATCCTTTGTCACTCTGGAAATAGAACTATTCCACTGAAATCAGGGAACCCCTTTGAATGGCAGTATTGCGCATCTTTAACCCAGAATTACAAGGGACTATCAACCACAGCATTTTTTTCAGTAATTGTATTTAATTATTTGTATATTTCTCAGTTGGTGAAGGACCTTCTCAGAGCACAGTTTAGAGAGTGCGTAAGAACGTGACAAATTTACGTTCCTTTCTTCATATGTCTGTACTAATTTCTCCACATACTAAGGAATTTCTGTTCTGACTGCCTCCTGCCTCCTCTTCTTCCTTTTCCTCTCCTCCTCTTTTTCCTCCATGTCCATTTACTTCCTCTACACCTCTTCTCCTCCTCCTCCATTCAATAAAGTGTACCCCTTTTAGGTGTGCAGTTAGATGCATTTTAACCCATGTAACTGTCTGGTCTGGGATTTGATTTTACCCTATAATGGCTAAAAGTTAGCCTATTACTGTTACCGGTTGAATATTCCTTATCTGAAATGCTTGGGACAACAAGTGTTTCGGATTTCAGTTTTTTTTTGGATTTGGGAATATTTGCATTATACCAAATGATCGAGCATCCCAAATCCAAAAATTCAAAATCCGAAATTTTCCAGTGAACATTTCCTTTAAGTGTCATGTTGGTGCTCAAAAAGTTTCAGATTTTGGGATTTGGGACTCTCAACTTGTATTACTGGGGGACTTAAGCTGGAGGACTCCTGAGTCAGAATGAAGAATTTATTGTTCACATCATAGCACACAGCATAACAATTGCTATATTTGCATAATTTCCCCTTCCCCCAAGTCTCGAGAGGATGACATACTATGGCCAAGATGGATGCTCTCAGTGGTTTTGTGTTGCAGCTGAAGAACATCAAACTTGGGGAATCCACTGCTTTTGTAGAAAGCAATGAGCAAGCCTGCTGTTTGTCTAGGAGGAGATGTTGCCTCATCTTTCAAGATTATCAGGTGCAGAATGGCCCAGGTTCAAGAGTGATTGGTCATGGCCTTGCATTCTTGGCATACTCAATAAGACATGTAGGAGTATGTGAGGCCCAAGGAGGACTGTCTATCCAGTGGTAACCACCACAACAACCAAAGGAACATTTCCGTCGCTCAGAAATACTTCCCTGTGTCTCTCTCTCTTTTTTTTTTTTGGAGACAGGGTCTTGCCCTGTTGCCCAGGCTGGAGTGCAGTGGCACGATCATGGCTCACTGCAACCTTTGGCTCCTGGGTTCAAGTGATTCTCCCACTCAGCCTCCCGAGTAGCTGGGATTACAGGCACACACCACCACACCTAGCTAATTTTTGTGTTTTTAGTAGGGATGAGGTTTCGCCATGTTGGCCAGGCTGGTCTCGAACTCTTGGCCTCAATGCATCTGCCTCTGACTCCCAAAGTGCTGGGATTATAGTTATGTGCTACCATGCTCGGCCTTCCCTGTGTCTCTTTGCAGACAGTTAACCCTGCCTGCTTTCCCCAGCCCCAAGCATTCCTACTCATCTGCTTTCTGTTACTGTAGGATTTCATATAAATGAAATCATACAATGTGTATTGTTTTGTGCTTGGCTTGTTTCTTCTTATTCTGTTCTTGAGATTCTTCCACGTTCTTGCATATGTCAGTTACGTATTCCTTTTCCTGGCTGAGGAGTAATTTTTGTTTTTTTTGGGATATATCACACATTGTTTATTAATCTGTTGGTCATTAGGTTGTCTCCAGTTTTGGCTATTATGAACACAGCTGCTATAAACAAGCATTTACAAGGTTTGATGTGGGCAAAGGTTTCATACAAGTGGAATTCCTTGTTTATATATTATTGATATGTTTAACTTTATGAGAAACTGCCAAACAATTATTTAAAGTGGTTGCACCATTTTACACTCCCATGAACTGTGTAAGACAGCTCCAGTTTCTCTACTTACTTAATTGGCACTTGTACTGGTTAGGGTCTACATTCTTGGTATTGTCAGTCTTTTAAAGTTTGGCTTTTTTAGAGCAGCCATCCCCACCCAGGGACCAGTTTCCTGGAAGAGACAAATTTTCTATGGACTGGGGGTAGTTTTGGGATGAAACTGTTCCACCTCAGTTCATCAGGGCTTAGAGTCTCATAAGGAGTGCGCAGCCTAGATTCCTCACATTATGGGGTTGGTGCTCCTATGAGAATCTAATGCCCCAGCAGATCTGACAGGAGGCAGAACTCAGGTGGTAATGCTCCCTTACCCACAGCTCACCTCCTGCTGTGTGGCCTGGTTCATAACAGGCCACGGACCAGTGCCTGTGCTGTTGGCTTTTTCCTGTGATTATTGTCCTGCCTCATAATTTATTTTGTGAGAATCTGCTCACATCTTTTGCTCATTTCTTGTATTGTTTGTCTTCTTAATGTGTTTAAAGAAGTCACTGTGAATTTTGGATACAAGTTTTGTTGGACATTATGTATTATTACTGTTTTCACTCTCTGGCTTGTCTTTTTTTTCCTTAACAGTGTCTTCTTAAGAGTAGATGTTTTTCAATTTTGATGATGACTAAACTGTCAATTTTTTTTCCTCTGGCTTTTGCTTTTTGTATCTTGAGAAATATTAGCCTACCCCAAAGTCAAGATATTTTCTGTATTTTTTTCCTAGCAGTTTTATGGTTTTAGCTTTTATGTTTAGATCTATGATCTTGAATTAGGAGTTGATGTCTGTATAGTGTGAGATAAGGATCAAGGCTCCTTTTTTTCCGTATGGATATCTAATTGTGTTGGCACTATTTGTTGAAAAGACTATCCTTTTCTTACTGAGTTACTTTGGCAACTTTGTCAAAAATAACTGACCACGTATGTATGGGCATCAGTTCTGTTTAGCCTTATTTAGCCCATCGTATTTAGGATTGTTGCATATCTTTTTGATGAATTGACTGTTTATTATGATGGAGTGTCTGTTTTTATCCCTAGTAATATTCCTTACTCTAAAGAGTACTTTTACTGGTAGGCGTTCCAGGTTTTTTAAGGAGTATTGTTTGCATAATATATCTTTTAACCATCATTTTAATTTATTTGTGTGAAGTACATTTCTTGTAGATAGCATATGGTTGGATCTTGCCTTTTTAAAATCCATTCTGACAACCTCTGCTACCATTGTGTTTAATGTGGTTACCAGTATGGTAGGGTTTAAATTATATTGTCTTGCACTTTGTTTACTTTTTGTCCATCTGTTGTTTAAAAAATGTTCCTCTTTTCATGTCTTTTTTTTTTTTTTTGGAGACAGAGTCTTGCTCTGTTGCCCAGGCTGGAGTGCAGTGCAACCTCCGTCTCCCAGGCTCAAGTGATTCTCTTGCCTCAGCCTCCTGAGTAGCTGGTATTACAGGCACACGCCACTGTGCCCAGCTAATTTTTGTATTTTTAGTAGAGAAGGGGTTTCACCATGTTGCCTAGTCTGGTCTTGAACTCCTGACCTCAGGTGATCCAGCTGCCTTGGCCTCCCAAAGTGCTGGGATTACAGGTGTGACCCACCGCACCTGGCCCTTTTTGGTTATTGTTGTGATTCAGTTTTGTCTCCAGTTTGGCTTATTAGCATGGTTGTTTTGCTCTTTTGGGTTACTCTAGGATTTATGATTATGAAAGTTTAACTTATAACAGTCTACCTTCAAATAGTATTAGACTACTT
Source organism: Aotus nancymaae (assembly GCF_030222135.1). Taxonomy (NCBI): domain Eukaryota; kingdom Metazoa; phylum Chordata; class Mammalia; order Primates; family Aotidae; genus Aotus; species Aotus nancymaae. The sequence continues at coordinate 12,174,315 of NW_026988421.1, forward strand.
TACTTATAATATAAAAATCTAATAGCAGTATACTTCCATTTATCCCCTCCTGTCCTTTATGCTATTGTTGTACATTTTACTTTAATATATATCATAATCCCCCAAATACACTGTCATTAATTTTGCTCAAAACAGTCAAAACAGTCATTTATCTATTTTTAAAAGTTGGGATGAGCCATGTGTCGTGGCTCACGCCTGTAATCCCAGCACTTTGGGAGGCCAAGGTGGGTGAATCATGAGGTCAGGAGTTTGAGACCAGCCTGGCCAACTTGGTGAAACCCCGTCTGTACTAAAAATAGAAAAATTAGCTGGGTGTAGTGGTGTGTGCCTGTAATCCCAGCTACTCAGGAGGCTGAGGCAAGAGAATTGCTTGAATGTGGGAGGTGGAGGTTGCAGTGAGTTGAGATCGCACCATTGCACTTCAGCCTGGGCAACATGGAGAGAATCTGTCCCGCCCCTCAAAAAAAAGTTGGAATGAAATTTATGTTACACACAATTAACTGTTGTAAAGTGAATAATTCAGTGGCATTTAGTGCATGCCCAGTGTTGTGCAACTACCTCTCTCTAGTTCCAAATCATTTTCATCAACCCAAAATAACATTCCAGACTCATTAAGCAGCTAGTCCCGATTCCTCACTGGCATCTACCAATTTGCTTTCTGTCTTTATGGGTTTACCTATTCCAGATCGTTCATATGAGTGGAATCATGCTGAGATTTCTTTGAAATAATAATAAACTGGAATAAAGTTTTTTGTATTTACTCAGATAGTTACCATTTCTGTCCCTCTTCTTTCCTTTGTGTAGATGGAAGTTTTCATCTCTTATTTTTCTTCCGTCTTTAGAACCTCCCTTAATATTTCTTATAATGTAGTTCTGTCGATGTTCAATTTATTCAGCTTTTGTTTGTCTGCAGAAGTCTATTTTATCTTCATTTTCTGAGGATATTTGCTGGATATATAATTCTAGATATACAGCCTTTTTTTTTTCTTCTATAAACACTTTAAAGATATCTTTCCATTGTCTTCTGACCTGCATTGTTTCTTTTTTTTGGAGACGGAGTTTTGTTCTTGTTGCCCATACTGGAGAGCAATGGCGTGATCTTGGTTCACTAAAACCTCCACCTCCCAGGTTTAAGCGATTCTCCTGCCTCAGCCTCCCGAGTAGCTGGGACTACAGGCACGTGCCACCACGGCTAGCTGATTTTTTTTGTTTTTAGTAGAGATAGGGTTTCACTATTTTGGCCAGGCTGGTCTCGAACTCCTGACCTCAGGTGATCCACCTACCTTAGCATCCCAGAGTGCTGGGATTACACTTTGGGCATGAGCCACTGTGCCCGGCCTTATTGTTTCTTTAATAAATGTCTGTATAGTCTTTGTTTCTCTTTATATAATATGTCCCTTTTTTTTCTGAGTACTTTTAAAATTTTTACTTACGTTTTCATCAGTTTTTCGTGTGCTTTTTTGGTGTTTATTGACTTTCTTGGATTTGTGGGGTTTTAGAATTTGTCAAATTTGGAAAATTATTCATTATTTTTTGTCAGAACCCCCCTGCCACTAGTTACACTTATGTTATATCACTTGTTATTGCGCCATGAGTTACTGAGGCTCTGTTCATTTTCTTAAAAAGGTTTTTTTTTTTCTCAATGCTTTAGTTTGGATAAATTTTAATGCTATGTCTTCACATGCACTGATCTTTTCTTTTTCAATATCTAATCTACTGTTAATCCTGTTCTTAATCAGTGATAGTTCCAACTGTTTTTAATGCAGGCTGACATTGAGTCCAGGTTTCAGTTAACAACCAAACTGTTAGAACTGTACCCAGCTTCTTGAGGTAGTATAGTGAATAAAGAATCTTTAGTAAGTGCTTTCCTTTTAATGACTTGTCTCATCTAAAGTTCTTTCTTCATTATTCAGCACCCTCAGAATCCATTCCCACATGTATTCCCAGGTTTTTGCCAGTATAATGTATTAAAGTCTTACAGTTCTTTTGGAATGTAAGCTGTCTCCTATTTGTTTAGGTTTGGTACTTGGGAAATCTGATTCTAGTGAGAGATCTAGAGGCAGTGAGATCTGCTTAGAGAGAGTCTCTTTTTTTGTGAGGTTTCAGGTAATATCATGGCAGGGTCTTCAATCAAGTAAAGTTAGTCTCATGTTTGGGAGGAGGGGTGTGTAGGCAGGGTTTCATGACGTCAGGGTTTTCAGAGTGATCATACTTCACCAAACTGTCCCCATTGTGCTGGGATTACGGAGGTGAGCCACTGTGACCGGCCAAATTTCAGGATCTTATTGGGGATCTTGTCTTGCTGTTTTTTGACATGTATCATATAAAATGATGTTGATGAAACTGTAAGAGAAAGCTATTTTAATGTTTACATAAGGCCCAGTCCCAAATCTCTAAAGAAAATACTGTTTACTTACTGTAAACTATAACTGTATAAACCGTAGACCATATGTATTCACATTATAAACTGTTAAGCACTATATAAAAGTTGTTTGTTGATATCCTTTTATGGTATGTCCGGACAGGGCAAACTGGCTTTCCATTTTTCTTTCTGCTTTTGTGGACATTTGGTTATTAACCTCTATAGATAAATTTGAATAGATCTGTAATATGTAGTTGCAGGTATGCTGATTCATCATCCGAATGGTATTTTATTCAAGTGTTTATTGTATGCCAAAGTGATATTTTAGCCTCTGATAATGAAGAGACACAGTTTAATGTGGGAGATGATAGAAAGACAGATAATTATGATATATTATGATTAAATACTATAGTAAAGTTATATATTTGGTAGCATTGAGGAAAGAGTCTTTATAAAAGTGAATAGAATTTTGCCAGGAGGATAGGGGGTTGGGAGGGGGAAGCTGGACTGGAAGAGATTTCCTTGCAGAGGGGCAGCCTGTGCCAAAGACCCAGAATTGAAATTATTTTTAGAATACAGAGTGTGAGGAGAGAGTAGCACACATTTATAAATTAAACATGGACAGATAGAAAAAGCTAGGTAGTGAAGGACTCACCATGTTAGAGGAAGGATTTTATTCTGTAGGAATGGGAGAAAGATTTTAAGGGAGCCAACTTGGTAAAATTTGTCTTAGTGTGTTAATTTAGAGCGGAGAGAGAATGGAGGCCTAGAGGCTAGTTAGGGTGTTGGAATTTCTGTAGTCTAGACAAGAGATGAAGACTTGAACAAATAAAACTTTGGAAGACAGTAGGTTTCAATTTTGTAGATATTTAGAGCCTAGAATCTGCAAAATTTGGAGGTGAAGAAAGGAAGATGAAGAGTCAAGATTGCTGGTTTGGATGATGGGTAGCTGTCAGTGCCTTTGACCCAGATGTGGAAGGAGTAAAGGTATGAAGTCAGGGTGTGTGTGTGTGTGGTGTGTGTCTATCTCTTTTAAGGTGTCTGTGGAGCAGTCAGGTAGATCCAGAGGCAGTTGGTAAATTCTGAGTTTGCACATTTCCTATGCCTTAGATATTGGAGATCCTGAAACAGAAATTTAATTTCAGTAGATTTTGTTTTTCCATTTCTGAGGATTTGAGATACACCAAACTCTTTGTACGTAAAAAACAAAAACAATACTTTGCTCTTATTAAAATAATACAGGTTTATAATTTAAAAACTCAAATTATGTGAAAAGACACATAATGAAAATCAGTGGTTCCATTCCCTACCCCTTTCCTGGACCCGTTCCCCAAAGTCAGTTGTTTGATTATGATTCATTTAGCTGTTTCTTCTTGTATTAGCCGTATATTTCAATGTGCTGATATTGTTACTGCTTAATTATATTATCTATTGACTTAAAGGATTTAATTCTCTTATACCTCTAACATAACCTTACCTTTCCAGTTCTTTTACTATCATCATTTTTAAATATTTATTTATTTATTTATTTGCCACAGAGTCTCGCTCTGTTGCCCAGGCTGGAGTGCAACGGTGCGATCTTGGCTCACTGCAACCTCTGCCTCCCAGGTTCAAGCAATCCTCCCACCTTAGCCTCCCGAGTAGCTGGGATTACAGGCACACGCCACCACACTGGCTAATTTTTTTTGTATTTTTAGTACAGACCAGGTTTCACCATGTTTACCAGGCTGGTCTTGAACTCCAGACCTCAGGTGATCCACCCACCTCTGCCTCCCAAAGTGCTGGGTTCACAGGCATGAGCCACCAGGCCTGGATGAATTTACTCTTAAACTTTTCAACAGCTTCATTAGATTCACCATGTACCTGGTGTTTTTGAAATGCTCTAACAAATCAGCCTTTGTTTTTGTCTGTTGGTGAAGCTGTTAGTCCTCTTGTTTCTGTTTATTGCTTAGGGCCAGGCATAGTTGCCACTCAGGGACTTCTCAGATACTTGGAGTGATTGCTGCTTTGTCTTCCTTTCTGTTGACGAATTTCCAAGTATCTGTATAGAGCTTATCTTCTAGTCCTTCCCTGAGAAAGTGTGTGTGGATAAAGTTTCAGGTCTTGTCATATCTAAAAATACTACTTTCACACTTGATTGATAGTTTGGGTATAGAATTCTTAATGGAAAATAACCTTTCCTTGACTTTTTTAAAGTATTGCTTCATTAAGTGCACATATTCCAATGGAGAAGTCAGGTGCCATTTTAATTCTTGTTTTTTTGTATGTGACTTTTTTTCCCCTTGAGAAAATTTCTGGGAATTTTTTTATATTAATGTGTTAATATTTCTCTCCCTTTACGTTTTCTCTATTCTGTTTTCTCTGGAATTATTGGTAGTCACATGTTGAATTTTCCGTTTTGATCTTCTAAGTTGGTTAACCACATTGTACTACATCCCCTTTCTCATAAAGCTCTGGGAGAATTCCTTGATGTTGTATTTTTAACACTTTTTTTAAATTTTAAGAGCACTTGGATTGCTTCTTTTTATGAATGTTTTTAAATTTTATCTTACCTCTTTGAAGATAGTAATTATAGTTTTTAAACAAGTTATATTCTCTGGATTATCTTTGTTTTTAGCTTTTCAAATTTTGTTTTGATCTCTGTTGTCTATGACTTACAGATCTTTGGTGATTCTTAGTTGTCTATCCCTATTTAAAAGTGAAAAAAGATAATTGCTAGTTCTGTGTTTATAATGGGCCTTGTCAGGTTTAAGTATTGGGCTTCCTGTTAGGCTGATTGAATGTAGAGCTGCTATTTTGTTGAGGAACTGCCAAATATTAGTATGTGAATGTCTTTTCTCTGGGACTATTTAGTTTCTCTAGAGAAGGATCTTCCATTCTGAGAGAATGGCAGAAAGGATAGGTAGAGGGGGAAGTAAGCGTATTTTTCCTGGTTGATAGCATTCTGGAATTAAAGGAGTGGGGCTAGATGTTAGAGCATTTCTTATGCTGACTTCTGCTTAATCTCCCAGTTCTGTGCTTCACACTCCCTCACAGTCCTGCCCCGCGTGTTTCTAGGTCTCAGAGTCCTAAGCCTTTGTCTCTGTTTTTCCACAAATCTTTCTCTTTTCTTTTTACTGTTTAGTCTGCAGACTTTACTACTTCATCTCCCACCCGTTTCCAAATATGCTTGTTCATAGTATTCTGTCCTCAAGTCCTGAACTTCTCAGGGGCCTACAGGGCAAGATTTGTTTACTTACCATTGATAACCACGTCAGCACCTGCCTCATGCTACTGCTTCAAGGTTCAGACTTTACTGGGCTTAATGCCAAGGAGAGATTGACTTGTTTAAATCTTGGAAGACACCCACCATGGAATTTTGAAAGTGTGGTAGACCTGCAATTAGTGTAGTTTACACCTATGTAATCTCAGTTGAGCAAATACTTTTCTGTTTTAAATTTTGAGTACTTTGAATTTTATGAGACTTTGGATTCAGTGGAGTTGGAGACAAAATGGATGTCTTGATAGCTCTTGAACTTCTCACTATATGTATGTATGTCATAACATGTCCATTTGAGGAACTGTGTCACAGGTTCCTGTGTGATGTTGTAATGGTAGAGCAGTGTTGTACAGTAACTATTCTAAAGGAACATAGCTTTCAATCTGCCGGTAGGCCACTGCAGCTCGGTTATTTATTTATTTATTTTTTAAAGATAGTAGTGATGAAGGAAGTTTCTACTATTTTATTACATTTTCTCTAATTGAAAAATGTGTAGATTTCTAAGCAGTAAAACAGTAACCATGTGTTTGCTCTACAAGTTTTACAGTGTTTAGAGGGAAGAGGCTCTTCATTTGCAGCAAGGCAAAGCCGGTTTTATATAGTTGGTGTGTTACAGGGCTTATCTGGACCAGACAAAACGTGGTCTTGTTATAGGGTGGGGAGCACAGAACCCTTAAAGAGTGTGTTAATGAGAACTTACATAAAATAAAAATAAGACATCAGTGTCATCTGGTTGTTTACAGGAATGTAACATATGCTGAGGAATGGCTAACACATGATCACAGTAGACATTTAAATTGTGCATAGTGTTTGAATTGAATTATGCAAACCATAAACCCTAAAACTTAGAAAGTGCCCCAACAAATACCTAAAGCACGCAACTTTTTTTTTTTTTTTTTTTTTTTTTTTTTTTTGAGACGGAGTTTCGCTCTTGTTACCCAGGCTGGAGTGCAATGGCACGATCTCGGCTCACCGCAACCTCCGCCTCCTGGGTTCAGGCAATTCTCCTGCCTCAGCCTCCTGAGTAGCTGGGATTACAGGCACGCACCACCATGCCCAGCTAATTTTTTGTATTAGTAGAGACGGGGTTTCACCATGTTGACCAGGATGGTCTCGATCTCTTGACCTCGTGATCCACCCGCCTCGGCCTCCCAAAGTGCTGGGATTACAGGCTTGAGCCACCGTGCCCGGCCAGCACGCAACTTTTAAAAGACTTTAACCTACTTTAGAAATAGTTGTTGCCCTCTTGTACTGGCAAATCAGAATATACCTGAGTAGATGGTACAGGTTTGTTTTTCCTCCTAGTAAGGAAAAGCATATTTAAAGTACAGTTATGCTTTGCTTAACAACGTGGATACATTCTGAGAATTGTTTTGTTAGGCGATTTTGTATACTGTGGGAACATTACAGGATGTGCTTACACAAACCTAGATGGTATAACCCACTACACACTTAGGCTATATAGGGTATAGCCTGTTGCTTTTAGGCTACAAACCTGTATAACATGTACAGCATGCTACTGTACTGAATACTGTATGCAACTGTAACACAATGGTATTTATGTGATTAAACATAGAAAAGGTACAGTAAAAATACTATATAAAAGATTTAAAAAAGTGGTACACTTGTATAGGGCACCCATCATGATTGGAGCTTGCAGGACTGGAAGTTGCATGGGTGAGGGGCATGAGTGAATGTGAAGACCTTTCTGTATATTGTTCTAGACATTATAAACACCTAGGCTACACTAAATTTATTTAAAAATTTCTTCCAGGCAGGTCCTGTGGCTCTCAACCAAGGATTGGGTTGAGATAAGCAAGTAAACTCTCAGCTCACGTCTGTAATCCCAGCACTTTGGGAGGCCAAGGCAGGCAGATCACCTGAGCCCAGGAGTTTGAGACCAACCTGGGCAACATGGCAAAACCCCATCTCTACAAAAAAACAAACAACAACAACAAAAACAAATTAGCTGGGTATGATGGCACATATCTGTAGTCCCAGCTACTCTGGAGGTTGAGTTGGGAGGATCATTTGAGCCCCAGAGGCAGAGGTTGCAGTGAGCTGAGACTGCGCCACTGTACTCCAGCCTGGGCGACAGAGTGAGAGACCCTATCTCAAAAAAAAATTCTGAAATAATCAGTTTTAGCTTCCTGTAACTTTTACTTTATAAACTTTCTAAGTTTTAAAAAACTTTTTGGCTCCCCTGTAATAACACTTAGCTTAAAACATAAACACATTGTACAACTATACAAAGATATTTTCTTATTTGGATAAAGAAAGCTTTTTTCTGTTTAAAAAAATTTCTGTGTGGTTTTTACTTCTTATACTTGTTGTGACCATTCCTCTTTTTTATCCACAAGGGCTTCCCTCCCATTCCTCAGGTTGTGTTCTTGGCATTCAGCTGCTCTAAGTCCAACACTTGGAAGAGTTCAGTCGTCCCTTGTGCTGGAGGGATCAGAACATTTTGCTGAAACATTCAACCAGATTTACTAGATTGTTATTGACAGATGAGCACACTCTGGTGACCAAACATTGTAATTTTTATTTTAGATTAACTAGCTTGGGTTAAATAGGTAACAAAGGGCTGTTTTCTCCTTGTCCATTCTAATTATCTAGTTACAATTAATTATAGTTAATCTAAAAAGTCATTATATTTTAGACATAATTTAGCCTTTTAAACTTGGCTTAATTATTTTATAATTGCCATTACTATATTCTTAAGGAGTCTATTCTAAATGAAGGTGGCTTTTTTTGGTGGGGAGAAGGGATATGGAAGAGTAGAATTTTAGTGATTCTTGGGTAGGAAGACAGTTCCTAGCTACCCTTTTAACATTTTGATGGATTCACATCTTTGACTCTCCCAGTTGTTGAGAACAGACAAACCATGTATTAGCAATTGAGAAAAGAGGAACACTCAAGTGACCCCTGGCTGTCCTGAGCTGCTGAAGCATTAGAGTGGTTTTCATACTTTAACAGGCATAAGAAGGGCTTGTTAAACAGCTTCCTGGGTTCCACCTATCCCTAGAATTTCTGATTCTGCAGATCTGTGTTGGGGCCTGACAGTTTGCATTTGCAGCAAGTTTCCAGGTGATGTTGATGCTGCTCTGGATCTCACACTTTTGAAGCACTGATAGAAAGTAATGATCAGTCTCTGCAGTAGACCAAGTATGAATTAATAATGCTTACTATAACTTCTGAATTTATTCTTCCCTTGTAAGCAAACCAACAGAAAACCTTAAAAGGATTATATAGTAGGGCTAACCTGGTTTGCTTTGCCTGTGTGAAATCAAATGTGATTTAAGCTTTAATTCCAAAACAGCTAATAAGTAGTATGTCTTGCACTGCTTTTCTGTTCAGCATTTATGTTGACTCACTAAGTTAATTCACTTTACAGTTGTTATTGAGTACCTACCTTATGTCATGTACCGTTTAGAGTCGGGGCTGTAGCAGTGAATTCCTTTTCCAAGGGGCTTACCTCTAGTTTGAGGGAGCTTGACAATAAACAAATAAAATGTCAAGTTATTTGGATTAAAAAAGTGTAAGAGTTGAACATATTTATTCCTGCCTGGTATGAATTATACACCTCTAGTTGTTTCCTGTTTATCAGCAACCCGAGAATATTTCCTGAATGAAGATTTCAACTATTCCATGTGTTTTAGACTTTGTTTCATTTTATCTTAGTAAAGGTCAGATTACTTTCTCAGTGGGATTTAGACTGTGTGAGCTTGTTATCTTATAAATATGTGTTTCTAGGTTTTAAGCCTTGTGGCATGATGTTTTTATATTTTTTTAATAAGTGTTTTTGAACTTCACTGTCTCTAGAGGGCACACACATTCTTCTGTTTAGTAAAGCCCTCACCACTTTTCTTACTGTCACACTCGGTCTGCTTTACTTATTTATGTTATTAACATGGCTTTTGTAGGTATTTGTGCCTGTAGTGACTTATTTAAATAGCGTAAAAAGTAGTTCATTATTTTCAAGCTGAAAATCTAACCTAGGTGAAATTTAGTAATTTAATGGTAACTTAATTTTGTTTAGGTTTCATACTTTAATTTTGGTTTTTACTTGCTGATACTGCACCTTATATACAGAAAAGGAATTTAGTTTATTATCTAAAAAGTAAAATTCAAGGAATTCTGTAGCTCATTGGAAGTCTGTATATACTCTTTAGCCACATATGATATACATTGAAAAGACGGCACAGTACACTGGCACAGCCACAGTATACTGGTGGTGGAATTATGAGTGAGTTTTATTTTCTCCTTTCCTTATGTATTTTGTAATACAGGCTTAATAGTGAACTACAGAAATCAAGAAATAAGAATTTGAAAAGTATTGTCTAAATAGGCAGCTCTGCAGATCTCCTAAGATCCTGTCATGCTTCTCTGATCTTAGCACACCAGGTTCCCATTTTAAAGTAGTAAGTCAGCTATCTTCTACATGTAGCATGAATTTTGGCTACTCTTTCTTTTGTGTTTTGTTTCGTTTTTGAGACAGACTTGCGTTGATGCCCACGCTGGAGTATAGGGGTGTGAACATGGCTCACTGTGACCTTGACCTTTGGGCTTTAAAGAGCCTCCTGCCTCAGCCTCTCTAGTAGCCGAGTCCACAGGCCTGTGTCACCACGCTTGGCTAATTTTTAATTTTTTTTAAATTAAATTTTGTAGAGATGAGGTCTCACCATGTCGCCCAGTATAGCTTCGAACTTCTGGCCTCAGGCGATGCTCTCGCCTCAGCCTCCCAAAGTGCTGGCATTACAGGCATGAGCCACTGTGCCTGGCCTACTCTTTCTTTTGGTCAGTGTAAACTTTTCTGTGGGCAACGTTGAAAGTGATTACATATCTCTAGCAGGAGGATCTGGTTTTTAAGTTCAGGATTACACACACACTCTGAGGGTGTATGTGTCAAATGTTAAACTGAACAAATAGCTAGTGGTTTTTGTTTTTTAAACCAAGGATTGGGTTGAGATAAGCAAGTAAACTCTCAGCTTTTGGGGTAGAGAGGTATTTGATGTGGTTTAAGTGGTACACTGATAAGGGATTCCATAACTCAGGATCACATAGTGAGGATGTTACTTCTTTTTCAGTTTTCTTTGAATCCTAAGGATTTCATAAGTACAAAGGTCATATTCTGGAGCTAGTGTGTAACACTTTTGAGTATCAAGTGCAAGAAGGTGACCTGGGAAGCAGCTCTCTAGGGAGACTGGGGAAGTGAGACAGGGAAGGTAAGGAAGCCAGTAAGGTAAAGTCACCACTATAGGCAGCTGGAGCTTAGTACCAGTGGGGAGCTCTGGGAGGCAGTGTAGCACATGTGTCTTAGAGTCATCTCACCCAAAAGGAGAGGGAGCTACTGGGGTAATGACACTGAATCCTCAGTAGTGATTGGTTGAAGGCTTCTCTGGGATTGTTAATTCTCCCACAGTTTCTTACCTGCCACTCCTACAAGCAGAGCAAGCTCTGGCAGCTGGACAGAACACTGAGGCAAGTAGTCTTAGGGTGTGGATGGGGTAAATGGGTGGGGCACCAGCATGCCCCCTGGACAGCTAAGCTTTTCATGCAGTCCTCCTCATTTTAGTAAACGACAACTCCATCCTTTGGTGCTCAAGCCAAAAACTTTGGAGACACTCTTGATGTTTCTTTCACATCTCACATCTAATCTATCAGCAAATCTTGTTGACTTTACTTTTAAAATATCTTCAAAATCTGACCTTTCCTTATTGTTCTCAGTGCCATCATCTGACCCAACCCACTGTCATCTCACAGCCTCCGAACTTAGTTTACTCTCAGCGCAACTGCTGGAATGATCCATATAAAATCTAAGCCAGATCATGTCACTCCTCTGCTCAAAACCCTCCAGAGAGGCCTGCATCTTAGAGTAAAAGTCAAAGTCTTTACAGTGGCCCATAAGGACCTACGTGATCTGGCCTCTTCCTGCTGTGTGTTTGTGCACGTGCATGTAAAACTCTTTTTTTCTTTAGCTTCACATTAGTCTAAACACTCCTTTACTCCCCATTCCCTTCAGTGTGGGTTATGTGATTCATTTGTAATTAGGTTTATTTGCTGTGTTTTACATTTCATCTTTACCACTACAGCCTTGTTGATGTTTTTAAATTAAAATTTACATAGTAATTTGATATACAGTTCTGTTGGTTTTGACAAATGCATGAAGTAGTGTATCCCTCACCACAGTTCCATGGAAAACAGTTAATTGCCCTGAAAATTCCCCCATGCTACTGCTTTATAGATAATCCCTCTCCCTACCTTCCAGCCCTTGGTGACCACTGATCTGTTTTCCTCCCTATACTTTTGCCTTTCTTAGTGTCATGTAAGGGGGACTCTTAGAATGTGTAGCCCTTTGGGTCTGGCTTCTTTCACTTAGCAAAATGCATTTAAGATTATGCCTTGTTTTGTGAACATTCCTCAGTAGTTCATTCCTCAGATGTCCTTTAAAATAGAATTAAATAGCAGAAGTGAATTGATTTAAAGAAAGTATTGAACAAAAATGATGTAGGTCGTACATAGAACAAAATCTTGAACCTGGATGACTAAGGTGTAGAGATGGATAATGTGATGGAAAGATGCTTGGAAGGCTTTGCTTTACCTGGTACCTCTGCCAGTAATGAGCCTTGTGTTCGTGGGGAAATCACTTAACCACTCTGCTTCCTAGTCTGGTAAAATAAACAGTAAAATACCTGGTCTAGTTGTTGTTAGTCCTGAGGTAACTGTGGTTCATGACACAGAACATAGGTAGGTTCTTCTGGTAGCTCTTTTTTTAATATTAGAATATCAGTGCTATGAAGCAACTGTGGATTTCAAAGCTATTAGGATCCGCTGTTCAAATGCTTTGTGAAATCTGTAGTGTGGGACAAAGAGCCTGTCAGTAGGGATGAAGTAAGCCTCAGTGCAGGGCGCCAGTTCATTGACTTCTTTTCTGTTGGGCTTATTCAGTTTAAGATAGTAGCAGCCTGAGTTGGAGCTGTGGTAATGTTGGAGAGCTGCTTGGTGGTATTGTAAACCTTAACAAGTTTTCCAGCAACCTCTCTGTGACTGCAGCATTTGGACCTTAATCCTCATAGTCCTGTTCTTAGGTACATTTTCTCAAGGATGTCTACAGAGATTGATTGTTGGTGTTCACAGTTTCTCCAGATTTTCCTCTGGTTCATTGATAGGCCATTTTGTTACATAATTGCCAGTGTGTATTTGAAGGTCAGAGCATGTTTGAGACTGCTCCACCGATGACAGAAGCTTACAGGAGACCCAGAAGGAAACCAGTGATGATTGCTTGTTGAGTTGTTATTTTTAAAGATGGACAGGTTCATACTAATTCGTCTTAAAGTCAAGATTAGTGGCTGTTTAGGATCTTGACCTGTTTGCTTTTTTTGTTTTTAATTGAAATAGTATAGTTAGGTGATAGAGTGTCAGTGTAAGATCAGAAGAGTAAGTGAAGGGAATTTGAGAGTGCAAAATGGCTGTGATTTGTGTTTGTTCTACATGTGGCACATAGTAATATTTATTTTACTTTTTACTTTTAGTAATGAATGTTATAACTATTGAAGATTATAAGAGCACATACTGGCCAAAATTGGATGGTGCCATAGATCAGCTTTTAACTCAGAGTCCTGGTGACTATATCCCCATATCCTATGAACAGATATACAGGTAAGTCAAGATTTAATTTGCTTGGGTTTGAAAGGGTTTACCGAGGTTCAGGGCACTTGAATTATGCAGCACACAAACGTATAATATATGATACATAAGATGAGGCTCTGTAAGTGTCTTATATATTCCACACTTATGGATTGGAGGGTTTGGTTTATACTTTTTGATTCAAAAGTGGTTTTCAAGTCATGACAGAGTAAGCCTGCCATCTCCACCATACATAATGCAGAAGTCAGCAATAAAAGCAAGAATGACTGAAGTATCTGGCATAAAAACTGTATTTTTCGTCTCAAAGGGAGACCTTAGTTTAATCTGTTGATGTTTATTGACACACAGTTCTAATACTCTTCGGTTATTTTGTTTCCCAGCTCCTGGTAAATGGGAACAGCAAATTAGGAACTGGGGTGGGATATGAGATCAGCACAGTGGAATGAGGAAGTGACAACTGTGTTGTTCCACATAGCTGATGTACAAAGAGGTTGTATTGCAAACACTTCCATGAGTTAGAAACTTTCTCTCTATTGATTACCAATCACTCTCTTTTCCTTATTTTGACATTGATTTAAAAAGAGAGAGAACCTGGTTTATAAATAGTTTTCATGTTCAGACCTTAGATTCTCATCTAATATTAGATTATCTAGTACTAATCAAATGTGTAATACACTACTTAGAAGAGCATATTTACAGTGGATGGTACTATCTTTTCCATCTGAACACTGATGGGGGAGGATGAGTTTTTTATTTAAAAGTTGTCATTGGTTACTTTTTGAAGTATGAATTAATTATTGGATCAGTGGCTATATATCAAAAATGTGCTTTAAAACCTTGGACTGAGTTAAGTGCTTTGTGATTAACTTGGTTTGTGGGGGGTTTTGTTTGTTTTACAGTTGTGTGTATAAATGTGTATGCCAGCAGCACTCAGAACAGATGTATAGTGATCTCATTAAAAAGATAACTAATCACTTAGAGAGAGTCTCGAAGGAGCTGCAGGTAAGGAACTGATTCTATTGATTTTTGCTTCATTGGGTTTTCCTGACTGGTTGCAGTTAGTTTGTCTAATATACATTTTGGAAGCTTTTTAATTTGATTATAATATAAATTTATAAATGTTTTCTAGATGAATGTTGATTGATCAAGTCATGTAATTTTTGGAATAGATTATTTGAAAATTTGGTATAAATGGTGGAAATTTTTGGATTAAATGTATTTCAGACCTTAATTGATTCCATTGATTACCATGTCAACATTTCTTTTATTTAAAACCTTATTTTTTTCTGTCAATGTCAATATTTGGTGCCTTCTATGATACAAAAATATGTGTATGTTTTAACTTTTTTTTGGAACTCATCATCTTTGAAGAGTAGTTTGCCTACTGATTCATAATACCTTCCAATATAAACAGCTGAAGTAAACACTTTATTGATAAACCTCCTGTAAATAGGCATCATTGCAGCTCTAAAGTCTGGGGCAGGTTGCAGAAAATCTTCTGTTTAAGGCTTAGCTTGATCTCCCTCCCCCCACTTCAGTAAACCTTCAGTGCTTGAAGATTAAGTATTGTTAGGTTGGTGCAAAAGTAATTGTGGTTTTTGCCATTGAAAATAATGACAGAAACCGATTACTTTTGCACCAACCAAATAGTCTTTATATCAGGGCTTGATCACACTTTGCTTATGGTGTAGAAGTAGAATGATGTCTAGAAGTCACTCAGCAATAGATTACCAGGGTCTATACCACAATTGGGAAGTACCCCAGCAGTTTTGAAATACCCACAGTTTATAGCACATGCTGGGGTGTGGTTTGGGCTTGGATATTGTTTTTTCCAACTTGTGGTCTGAGATAGCTTCATCTTTTTTGTCTTTTTTCCCCCAAACATTTGTACTAAGTAGCATTTTTTTTTTCTTTTTCAAATGATAGAGCTGTGTTCTGTCATAGTCAAATATATTCTTTTCTTGTTGTTAGTATAAATTTTTTTCTTCATCTTTTTGCTGCTCACTATAAAATCTTTTTTCATTTAACTCATATATTCAGTACCTAGGCATTGTGTATAAATTGTTGATGAAACCGTAGATCTATGCTTTATAGCTTTTGAGTGATTTGCTTTCTAATTCTTCACTCCACTATCTACCTGAATTTTTAACTGAATCCAGTTTATGGACTTCTGGTCTCACTGTGGACTCTGTCCACTTCTGCTGTTCACGTGCCAGTACCCTAGTCAGGGTCATCATCATTTCTCAAGT
This sequence comes from Aotus nancymaae, assembly GCF_030222135.1. Lineage (NCBI taxonomy): Eukaryota > Metazoa > Chordata > Mammalia > Primates > Aotidae > Aotus > Aotus nancymaae. The sequence continues at coordinate 12,189,832 of NW_026988421.1, forward strand.
GTTTTACTGAAATGCTTATCTCAACTGCCTTACTTTATTGATGTACCTTAATTTATTTAACCAGTTTTTCATTGATGAATATTTAGGTTACTTCCAATCTTTGGCTGTTACTAACAGTGCTGAAGTAATAGTCAGTCTTGTAAGCAATGTTGTTTAAGTTGTATCAAGTTGCACTCCCATCAGTTCTGTATATATCACAGTGTCTGTTTTCCTTCGCCCTGCTAATATAGCCTATTAGGAAACCAAATAATTTTTAGTTTTATATTAATATAGGAATGATTCTTATTAATGATTAAAATATAAATCAGGGTGATATTTCTTTTGATGTTAATGTTGTTTTTATTTTATTTTTTGAGATGGGGTCTCACTCTGTCCCCTGGGCTAGACTGCCGTGGCACAATCGTGGCTTACTGCAGCTTTAACCTCCCTTGGGCTCAGGTGATCCTCCCACCTCAGCCTCCCCAGTACCTGGCACTACAGGTGTGTGCCACCATGCCTGGCAAATTTTTTATGTTTTTTGCTTTAGAGATGGGGTTTTGCCACGTTGCTAAGGCTGGCCTCAAACTCCTGGACTCAAGCGATCTGCCAGCCTTGGCCTCCCAAAGTGCTAGGATTACAGGTGTGAGCCACTGTGCCCAGCCTGATGTTAGTATTTTTAAAAGGGGTAATATGTGATGTAAAACCAGGGAATTTAGTTTGTTTTTAGAATCAATACATGTCCCACTTTGAGTTCAGCAGTATGGTTTTATGCTTTAAAATGATTCCTTTTATAAGATTATAAAGTTCGTAACCATTATTAAATAGGGGAGTGGTTTAAAATATGGGGATTTGGGTCTCTGTTTTCAGCTCTGCCACTCAGCAGTTGTATGTTTGCCTTTTTATGAAACATGCTAATCTATATCATCTTATACATTTTCTTGACGTTAAAATGAAGTAAATTTACTAAAATATCTAATTCCTTCACACTAAAGTGGAAGGTATTTTCTCAACATTAAAATAAAGTAGATTTACTAAAATATCTGTAGTTATTTACACTAAGGTGTTTTTTCTTCTGCTTCCTGCCTGGCAAATGCTTCTTCATTCTTTTCTTAGGCTTCAATTCGTTTGTGTCAGTCTGTGTAAAGCCTTCCTGGAACTCCTGCACTCCTCAAAACACAACAGAACAGACTATTGGCATTTCTTCTGTAGATCCATAGCATCTCAGCAATAAGAACTCTATTAGGGTAGTGATTGTGTTATTGTTTCTGCTTCCCTGTCTTCCTGCTTCACAGGCCCTCCCTTGAGGGGCAGGGACTCTGTCTTGTTTGTAGTTTTATCCTTAGTGTCTGCCACAGTTACAACTCAGCAAATGTGTGTTGACTGAATGCTGAGTAACTAAATATGACTTATATGAATGGAAAGAGTAGGATAATTAGCTTCATATGACCATTACTCCTATGCTCTTTAGATTCGTAGGCATTTTATTTATTTGTTCAGTGTGATGTGTGTGGCCTGGTGTAATCTTTATTTTATAGAGACCTTCTGGCAGTTTTCGTGGGGGACAGATCAAGAGTCTATGCCAGGCTTTATGAGCCAGAAATGTTTTATTTGGATGGGCATTTTGTTGGCAGCTCTGGTTTTCATAATGAAATATTGTTGTTATAAGCCAAAACAAGAGTGTGGGAGGAGTTGCATTTGGCAGATATCAGAAATTTAGTGCTGGAGTTGTTAAATCAATGATTTGGACCTACTGTCAGCCTCAGTCAAGGGCATCTTAAAATAGCTGTGGGTTTGTATAGTTTATATGTCAGAGGGACTTATTTATTTTTATCCGAAGGCATATCCTGTTGGGGAGATTGAAGAGTATATAAAATAATGTTCCCATATTCTCCAGTTATTTTTGGTGTTGACTTAAAAACTAGAGAACTTGGTTTTCAGAAATTTTAGATTAATTTGTTGAATTTAAATATTTTTTATGTGACAGCATAATCTAACTTGCTGCCTCTTTTTTTTTAAACACGGTTCTTTCATTTTGGAATTAATGACTTTTCCACTTCAGGAACTTTAAAAGTTATTTTTGTTGTTGTTGTTAAATTAATAAAACAAATAGCTAAATCCCCTTAGTATTTTCCTTACTATTGTATTTCACTGCATGTATATCTATACATTTTAACTTACTGTTGGATTGTTTGAAATTGTGACAGTATATTTTGCCTTAATTTTTTAAAACCATGCCTTTTCTTGTCCTTATTAACTCCCCTCTTATTTATTTATTTATTTATGAATGAATGAGACAGCATCTCAGTCTGATACCCAGACTGGAGTGCAGTGCTGTGATTCTGGCTCACTGCAGCCTTGACCTCCTGGGCTAATCTCTGGCCTCAGCCCCCTGAGTAGCTGGAACTACAGGTATGCACCACCATGCCTGGCTAATTTTTGTATTTCTTGTAGAGGCAGGGTTTTACCGTGTTGCCCAGGCTGGTCTTGAACTTCTGGACTCAGGTGAACTTCCTGCCTTGGCCTCCCAAAGTGCTGAGATTACAGGCATGGACCATCACTCCCAGCTGTTCCTTCTTTAAATGTGATAATGAAATTCTGTTTATTTTTCTTTTTCTGTATCTCCAGAACCTCAAAATATAAATTTTCAATTCTGGCACTTTCCTCTACTGGTGAATGGAAATAGATCACTTTAGAGAGTAAGTTGGTTTACCAATTCAGTAAATCACATTCTGAATAGCTTTGGAAAATTCTATGGAAACATTTAGAAATGACCATACTTGGCCGGGCGCTGTGGCTCACGCCTATAATCCCAGCACTTTGGGAGGCCGAGGCGGGTGGATCACGAGGTCAAGAGATTGAGACCATCCTGGTCAACAAGGTGAAACCCCGTCTCTACTAAAAATACAAAAATTAGCTGGGCATGGTGGCGCGTGCCTGTAGTCCCAGCTACTTGGAGGCTGAGGCAGGAGAATTGCTTGAACCCAGGATGCGGAGGTTGCGGTGAGCCAAGATCGCGCCATTGCACTCCAGCCTGGGTAATAAGAGCGAAACTCTTTCTCAAAACAAAAAAAAAAAAAAAAAAGGAAGAAATGACCATACTTTTGGTTAGAGACCAGGACCAGGACCATCAGACTAGGACCTACAATTGCCTGTTGGATGTGGATTTCATCTTGTAGATACCTCATACTGAGGTCTAAATCTAAATTCCTCTTCATTCAAATTAGTTTCTTTCTGAGGCTTGATATTTCATATTCATCTTTGCTTTTTCTCTTATTTCTGGGTGCTAGTTAAGATTGGTGGAATACTATAATATCTCTTGCTTCTGTCCTCTTTCATTCCCATTGTTATCTTCCTTTTCCATGTCACCATTGGCTCTTGCCTGCACTGGTGTAGTATTCTTTTAATTGGTTTGTCTTCCTGCAGTCTCTTCTTTTGGCTAAATAATCTAAAACTCTAATTTGATGGGCATACTTTCTTGTCCAAAAATCTAAATACTGTTTACTGTTTTTCTTAATTAATCACAGCTGATTTTTTGGTCAGTGTAAAAAAACTGAGTGGTTTTATTGGTTGCAGGGGTTTGTAGTGAGAAACCTGATATATCTTATCCAAGTATGCAAGGTACTCTGTTGGGTCTGGTGGTGAACATAAAATTGATAAGACTAGATAGTGTGGACCACCCTGCCTGCTGAGAGCAATTACAAAAATTAGACCAAAGAACTAACAAAAAAAGTGAATTATGGGCCAGGATCTAAGAGAAAAAAGAGTCTCAGAGAGGAACCTAACGTTTGAGCTGTTTGTCTGCTGGGGTCACCCATTTATTCTGGAAAAGGAGGCTAATGAGCTGAGAAATTTAATAGAGCTTTGACACACTTGTTGGGGTGGGGTAATAATTTGGAGTATAAGGCCCATTAAAACTGAAGTACCACATCCCAGGAGTAGCAAGAATAAAAAAATACAGACTAGCTTTCTTACTTGCTAAAGCTTGATCCTTGACTGGATTAAAATGGTCTTGATTTGCTAAAGCCTCAATTAAGCTTACTAGCAGCAAAAGTAAATTCTGGAGAGATACCATTATCCTAGGCATCAAATTGTTTCCATAGTATTTCATAAGCAGTGTCTGGCACTTAATCAGAAATAACTAGTCATAGTAGGATATGAGGCAATCGTCACACCAGGCAAAATTTTGAAGTACATTTTTAGGTAAGAATTGGGAGAATTCATCACCAGTAGTTTTTTACTTCAAAGAAATAATAAAGAGTTTTTCAGACAGAAAGAAAATGCTCCCAGATGAAAACTTGAAGATTCAGGTAGGAATGATGCAATGCAAGTGTAGATCCATAATAATGATAATGTCTTCGAGGGTATAAGTATAATCAAAACTCATGACAATAGTGTGTAAGGTTGAAGGGAATAAAGGTTTAAAATGTTCTGAGGCCCTTGCATTTCCAGGAAATGGCAAGGCACTACTTTATTTTAGACTATGATAGGACAAGAATCCAGTGTGTAGTAAAAGAACATAGTTAACAAGACATAGGGGGAGAAAATGGAGTAATTTTAAAGTAAAGAAATCAAGAAAGGACTTTTAAAAAGTACAGAGAACAGATGAGATAAATAGAAAAATAGTAGGGTAATAAACTTTAACATATCTATTATTATATGAAATGTTAAAGACCAAGTGCTGCTTTAAAAAAAAGGTAAACAATTTCAGACTGGTACTGCTCCTTGTGGCGGGGCCCCCATGGGCAGTGTGTCTAGAGTGGCAGCTCAGAGGCAGTTTTGCACTCATACTCACTTTTAATTATATGCAAATTAAGGGCAGTCTATGAAGTAATTTCTAGAATGAGGGGGAGGGTGGTAACTTCTGGGTTGTTGGGTTGTTGCCATGGAAAGGGGCGGTAACTTCTGGGTGTTGCCATGGCAGTGGTAAATTGACATGGCACACTGGTGGGCATGTCTTACGGGGAGGTGCTTCTGCCCCAATCTGTTTTTAGCTAGTCCTCCTTTTGGTCCTGATGTCCAAGCCCCACCTCTGGAGTAGAGTTCTGTCTCCTACCTCATTATTTAAGTTGAGAACTTTCACCTTTTCATTTAAAGGAAGCACTTATCGCTTCTCTTTGGCGTATCTGAATTGCCAGCATCATTTCTCTTGTTCTTCGGAGCCATTGTTAAGTAAGGGTTGTTTAAACATGTGCTGTGATAATTGTGACAGTTGAACTAATAACCGAGATGGCTAAGTGACTGATAGATGGATAGTGTCAGTGGTGTGGATATGCTGGACAAAGGGCTGATACATGTCTCAGGCAGGCTGGAGCTGGATGGTGTGAGATTTCATCATGTTACTCAGAAGGGCACGCAGTTTAAAACTTAAGAATTGTTTCTGGAGTTTTCTGTTTAATATTTTCAGATTGTGGTTGACTGGGAACTTAAATCTCAGAAAGGGAAACTGGATAAGGTGGGGGACTACTATAATGGATAGAATGAATTAGAATAGCGCCAATATTACTAACGTGCATTCAGGGTCCTGCTGAGGAGAGACCACAGAGACAAAGGTGCTGGGAAATGTTGCAGTTTTTATCTCAAATAGGGCTGATTTTACAGTAGTTTAAATATTTAACTTTTAATTAAAAGGAAGTTAACTGATTACATTTAAACCATTTAAATAAAATTGGAGTAATATTGATGTCCAACTATATCTTGGTTTTAAGCAAAATAAATGACTCAAATAAATTAATAATGGAAATTAATAGAAACTAAACCAATCAATCAACAGTACTTAACTTTGATTCACTATTTATAGACTCCAATTTACATATAAAATCTTCACTGCCAGATTGCCAGTAAACCCAGCAGTCCCTTGGTGTTTAAAGTTGAGCAAGGATTGCTTTGCTATTTATTTTTTGTCCAGTGGGTGGCAGCATAACTCAACTAGTTATCTTGTATATATATATATATATATATATTTTTTTTTTTTTTTTTTTGAAATTTTAAATGTGTTTTAAAGGTTTTAATTTCTAAATCTCTTGTACTACAAAGTGTATTCCAAGAAAATATTCTTTCCTCCTCCAAATATTCTATTCTTTGCTAAAGTGAATAAGATTTTTTTTTTTTTTTTTTGAGACGGAGTTTCGCTCTTGTTACCCAGGCTGGACTGCAATGGCGCGATCTCGGCTCACCCACAACCTCCACCTCCTGGGTTCAGGCAATTGTCCTGCCTCAGCCTCCTGAGTAGCTGGGATTACAGGCAGGCGCCACCATGCCCAGCTAATTTTTTGTATTTTAGTAGAGACAGGGTTTCACCATGTTGACCAGGATGGTCTCGATCTCTGGACCTCGTGATCCACCTGCCTCGGCCTCCCAAAGTGCTGGGATTACAGGCGTGAGCCACTGCGCCCGGCCAGAAGCCCAGATTTAATTCTGTTTACTATTTAAGTCCAAATAGTATTTGGAAAATGAAGGAAGTCTTATTTTAGAAATAATTCAAGAAAAAATTTTCACATAATAATAGTAGCAGTTAACTTTGAAAAGTAGGAAATCTAAGTGAAAAGAGAAACATCTAATGTTAGACTGAACTGACTTTATTGTAGCTTTCAACTGAAAACCATGCTTACAGTTTATATGAGAGGTATCTAATATATATGTTACCGCTCTTAATAGCTCCTGAAGATCAGTTACCTTCTATATCACTACTTTTTGGATATTCTAATATGGAACTAATATCTGCACAGCAAGAATGAGAATGAAATGTCAGATGTATTTGTCTGTTTGGGAAGAAATTTTTTTTTTTTTTTTTTTTTTTCTTAGAGACAGAGTTTCGCTCTTGTTGCCCAGGCTGGAGCACAATGGTGCAATCTCGGCTCACCACAACCTCTGCCTCCCAGGTTCAAGTGATTCTCCTGCCTCAGCCTCCTGAGTAACTGGGATTACAGGCATATACCACCACACCCAGCTAATTTTGTATTGTTAGTAGAGATGGGGTTTCTCCATGTTGGTCAGGTTGGTCTTGAACTCCTGACCTCCGGTAATCTGCCTGCCTCGGCCTCCCAAAGTGCTGGGATTACAGGCATGAGCTATTAGGCCGGCCAAGAAATTCCATTTTTATGAAGTGTCTTTGTCAGTTTCTAGTGCGTCATGGGTGTTGCTTCTAGAGCCCTGACACATCTGTCCATGGCAGTATGGTATTGTTCTGCAAAGTCATGGAATAAGCTAGACTAAAAACATATTACCAATTAGTAGTTTTTGCTCAAGTTAGTCATCTAAAGGCAGATTTTTAGAAAAATTCCCAATTTAATTGAGAAAATAGTATTAAGGATCCTTGAGATGGCATCCAGGTGCATTGCATGGGATACAAAATGCCAAAGTTGTGCTTGGTATTATAGGAATGAATGTTAAAGGACTTTGAATAAACTATTTGAGAATTTTTAACATTTCTATTTGACTCTTTTAAAAATAGTTTCCATTTCCCTGCTGAAATTCTCCCATCTTTTTGTGCATATGGTCTGCTTTTTCCACTTGGTCATTGATATATTAATCATAGTTATTTTAAAGTCTCTGCATGATAGCTCCTTCATGTGGGCCATCTTGGTGTCTGTGCATGTTGAATGTTGACTTCTTGACATAATTCTTGACAGTGGGCTGTGTTTCTGCTTTTTTGGTCTTAGTTTTTTTATTGAATGTTGGACATTCTAGCATACAAAAGTCACTTACTTATTTGAAGACAACCAGAATGCTTTTGTGAAGATAAAAGCACATATTCTTAGTTGTTTTCATGTTTCAGTTTGGTGGGATGGGGATGGGGATGGGGGTAGGTAGAGGAGGAGGGATATAAGTATGAAATTAAAGAACTTGTTTGTATTTTACATCTGCATTGTCCAGTTAGTCATGTGTAACTATTAAAATTAAAATGAAGTAAATATTCGGTTCCTTAGTTTAATTAAACACATTCCAAGTGCTGAATAGCCACACATGGCCAGTGGTTACCATACTGATTGGATGGTGCAGATATAGAACATTCCCGGCCAGGCACGGTGGCTCACGCCTATAATCCCAGCACTTTGGGAGGCCAAGGCGGGTGGATCACAAGGTCAAGAGATCGAGACCATCCTGGTCAACATGGTGAAACCCTGTCTCTACTAAAAATACAAAAAAAATTAGCTGGGCATGGTGGCGTGCGCCTGTAGTCCCAGCTACTCGGGAGGCTGAGGCAGGAGAATTGCTTGAACCCAGAAGGCAGAGGTTGCGGTGAGCCGAGATTGCGCCATTGCACTCCAGCCTGGGTAACGAGCGGAACTCCGACTCAAAAAAAAAAAAAAAAAAAAAAAAGAACATTCCCATCATCACAGAAAGTTCCTTTGGGCAGTAGTGACCCAGATCATAGTATATTTAAGTCTGTTGGCTAGTAAATTTATTTAAACAAATCATCCTGTTTGAAAATTATTAAGGTACATCAAATTAGGGTGACTGACTAACCAACCAGCCTTCCTTGCTTAGCTTTGAAAATTCAAGATGACAGGCTTTCTTTTCCCTTCCCTTCTGTGAAGGTGTGGTATGTATATCAAATCTGTCTTTTCCTTTGTTACTCTGAGGCATTTCTGACACTTTTTAGGACCATGTATATATATGTATATATATTTTAGTGGTATTTTGCAGATTTGACTGTTTAAACTAGACACTGAATTTTTTAATATAATTAAGCATAAGATTATCATCTAGTTCTACCTTTTTAACTTAAAAGTTGCTTTGAAATTACTGTCTATATCTGTATAAAGTTAGTGTAACAATCTGGTAACAAAAGATGTATGACATCTGATTAAATAGTACATTCAAGCATCTTACAAAGATAGATATTCTTAAAGTGTGTGTTTTGAGGACCTCAGAGGGTCCCCAAAAGCCTTTCAGAGGGGTCTATAAATGATGATGCATAGATGCTGGTGCCTTAGTATGAATCTTCATTTCCACATGCTTGCAGGGGGAGGAAGCCACTTTCATTAAGAATGTCCTAGATGAAACAGAGAAAATTATTAATTTTATTAAATTGTGACTTTGACTATACTTTAAATATTTTATGTAAAGAATGGGAGACTACATACTGCAGTACAGTGGTTGTTCTGAGAAAAAGTGCTTGTGTGATTGTATGAATTTTGAGCTAATTCTTACTTTTCCCCATAGAACACTATTTTCACTTGAAAAAATGACTGACAAACTATGGTTAGACTTTGGTATTTGACAGACATTTTCTCAGAAATGAGTGAAGATTGTCACTTCAAGGAAAATGACTGACAGTATTTCTTACCAATAATGAAATTTGAGCTTTGAAGTGAAAATTAAAATTTTGGAAAGTTGGTATCTACCGCCATGTCTTTGATGATAACTTCCCAATACTTAAAAAGGCTTCTGATGAGATAGGTGGTACTATCTCATCAGAGATGTATTTTTTTAAATATTGTATAATGAAATCAACATTGGGAAGATCTACATAACTCAGAGAATCGGTATTTTCCAAATGACCAATGTGTGATGTTATGAAATGTATATGGAAAAGATCCATTCAAAGTAGAAGATAGACCAGTGGGTTTTATTGGAATAGAGTACAAAAAATTCGTTGATCGTTTCAGAAAATAACACTTAACAACGGATTTCATTGCAGAAGCAGATATGAGAATCCAGCTGTCTTCTATTAAGCAAGGCTCTAAAGAGACTTGTAAAAATGTAAAAACAGTGACACTCCTCTTACTAAATTTTGTTTTGGTAAATAGTTATTTTTCATAAAAATATGTTAAGATGCGATGAGTTTGTTATTGTCATTTTAAAATGAATTAATACATATTTTTAGAACCTAGTTTTAATTTCTATTATGGTAAATACAGATACAACCTGCATGTAAACAAAAAGCTTTTTGGAATCTTGTTATTTTTAGGAGTGTAAATGTTTCCAGAGACCAAAATGTTGGCGAGAATCACAGGAATAAAACTGACTATAAGATACATTGTTAGGGAAAGTGCAGATGTGTGTGATTATATCTTAGCATTTGTGTATAAAGAGCTATAAATGGGACATTTATTTTCTAGTATAGGCATAAAGTTCTTCTGGAAGGATATAAAAACTAACTAAGTATTGGTTGGTTCAGGGAGGAAGGAATGAAAGGAAAACATTTACTCCAAACCCATTTGAACTCATTTGAATTTTAAACCAGATGAATGCATTATTCATTATTTTAAAAATATTCTCACACAGCTATATTACGAAACCCAAGGAATCTAGGTCTGTTATGAAAAATTGGATCAAGTTTGGAGTAATGGTGATGGCAGTGGTGGCCCATCTGGAGTGGCTGCTGCCATGACGCCACTGTAGCAGGGAGGCACGGGTGGGGCTGCATGCTCCATGGAGCCGGCAGGAGCCAGGGACAGGCAGGAGCCTTGCCTCTTCTGAGCTGGGGTGGGAGCTCACTGGGTGCTGCTGCTGCAGCCACCCAGTCCATGGCTGTGGACTCAGGCATCCCTGCATTCTTGGGGGCTCAATAAGGACCCCCTGCCCTCGAAAGCTCAGAAGTACCTGCTCTCACTGCCTAGCTTTTCCCTCCTGTTGTGTCCATTGTGATCTCGGAGCAATGTTGGGGCTGAGTCTAGGTGCTGTCACAGCCTGGCCAGGTATGCGCACACTCAGGGTAGTGCTGAAGCACCAGCCCCCTGCTGCCTTGGCCCCTTTGGACTTTGGGCACTGATGAACATAGAAAGAAAGCCGAGGGGTGCTGAGGGCAGCTTGGCGCTGGCCTGCAGGTGCCCCTTGGCACCTATAGCCTGAGTGCCATGAATGGCTGCAAGAGGCAGACAGGTTCCTGGGTGGAAGAGGGTGGGTTCCTAGTGAGGTCCCACCTTCAAGCCAAGGAGGTTGGGGACCAGGCTGCCAGTCCCACAGACTGGAGTGGGAACTTGTGGTGCCTTTTCAGGCCTGCCCATGGCTGCCCATGGACCAGCTGACACATACTTTCTCCCCTCTGGGCCCATAAAAGCCCTGGGCTTACCCAGAGCTGAACAGATGTTGAGATGACCAGCTGCAGAGAGGAGCCACTCACTTTAGGGCCTGCTCTCTGCTGAGAGCTGCACAGACAATGGGATGACCAGCTGCAGAGAAGAGCTACCCTCTCTGCTAGGAGCTGAACACTTGTGGACACCCTGGCTGTGGAAAGGAACCGTTCCCTGCAGTTTCCTCTGAGCTGTTCTGTTGCTCAATAAAGCTCCTCTTTGTCTTTTGCTTCGTCTGTTGCTCATTCTTCCTGGTAGCAGGACAAGAACTCGGGACCCACTGAATGTCAAGGCTAAAAGAGTTGTAACACAAACAGGGCCGAGACATGCCACTTTTTCGTCACATTGCAGGTAAAGAAAAGGAAAGAAGAGCTGTGGCCCTTTGGGAAGGCTAGACTAGGAGCTCCCTGAGCTGGGGCTGTGACTCCCTCTTTGGGGCCTGTGGTTCCTGGAGTTTTCAAGCTTCTGGGTGCCACCATGTTTCCTGTTGCCAGCTGTGGAAGCTGCTTGTGGTGTCCCTGGTCTGGCCACAGCCTTGCAGAGAGCTGGCATCTGTGCCAGCACCTGGAGCTGCCTGCCTGTTAGAGCAGCCAGCATGTCTGTGCTTAGTGGCTAAACTCCATGTTCGCTCACACACCCCTTGCCATTCTATACCTGACTTGCCTTGGCAGGTGTGGGACCCAGGCTGGTAGCGTGAGTCCAGCGCAGCCAGCCAGGCCAAGTGGGCGAAATGAGCCCAGTGGGCTGAGCAAAACTTGGGCAAAGGTACCACTGGCCACAGAGGTTTCTGGCTAGAAAACGACACTCTAAAGATCCTGTAACCATGGTTATTATTTTTCTGGCAGTTTTTTTCTTGTTTTGTTTGGGGAAAAAGCAGAGCTTGCTTGTTTAGGGGTAAAAACTGTAATGCCCGAGCCAAATACTGTCATGTTGAAATAATGTAAATCAAATAGGTAGCAATTTCCCCAGTGGGGCCCAGAGCCTGTTGAACTTACCTTTTAAGGAGAAACCATTTGATGAGGTTTTTAAAAAAATGGCACTTATTTCTAACTTCCTAGTAAGCAGGTTGGGTTTATTTTAGAAGACTCTTAAAATTTACAGTCCTGTCATTTAAAAGGTTTTGAATAAGCGTTACATGAAATGTACTTTTTTACTCAGTAGAAAAAGCCAAGTGTTCTGACATTTGATTCAGTACAGAAAGTACTTTTTAATACTCATAACCTTTAAGACTTCAAGAGTTCTTGAACAAAAAATTCAATTTTATTTATTCTGTCTGCTATTAAATGTACTTTTTGATCAATGTTCATAGTTTTAACTTTTGGATAAAGTGATCTTTTGTGAAAAGAGAACTTTTTTTTTTTTTGAGATCGAGTCTTGCTCTGTTGCCATGCTGGAGTGCAGTGGTGCGATCTTGGCTCACTGCAACCTCTACCTCTTGGGTCAAAGCGAGTCTACTGCCTCAGCCTCCCGAGTAGCTAGGACTACAGGCACATGCCACCATGCCAGCTAATTTTTGTATTTTTAGTACACAGGGTTTCACCATGTTGGCTAGGATGGTCTCAATCTCTTGATCTTGTGATCCACCCGTCTCAGCCTCCCAAAGTGCTGGGATTACAGGTGTGAGCCACCGTACCCAGCTGAGCATTATTTTAATGCAACAGCTTTTAAGATTTTTTTACACATAATACTTCTATATTTATTTCTTTGAATGCTGAAATATCACTTTTAGAGTTATTCGAAACAGTTTAGAGAGAGATATTACATATGATTCTGTTCATTAGTTATAGTTAAAAGTTTGCCTATGACATGGAACCATTTTTTCCAAGTTCTTTAGTGAACAAAGAATGCTTTAAAAAATGTTATTAGGCTGGGAGCGGTGGCTCATGGCTATAATCCCAGCACTTTGGGAGGCTGAACTGGGTGGATCACTTGAGGTCAGGAGTTTAAGACCAGCCTGGCCAACATGGTGAAACCCTGTTGCTACTAAAAATACAAAAATTAGTTGGGTGTGGTTGCGCACACCTGTAATCCCAGTTACTGGGAGGCTGAGACAAGGGAATCACTTGAACCGGGAAGGCAGAAGTTGCAGTGAGCCCAGATGACACCATTGCACTCCAGCATGGGTGACAGAGTGAGACTCCATCTCAAAAACAAAGAAACAAAAATGTTGTTGGATTTTTTTTGAAGCATTAGACAAATGAGTAGTTAATTCAGAAAGGAGTTTACTTATTAGTTGCATATATATGCATGTGTAATACTGAACATTTTCAAAATATACAATATTTTCTTTGATTTCATCACATCTTGGAAGTAGCACAGCTAGTATTTTTCCTATTTTGGATGTATGGACATTGAAATTTAGAGGGCAAAATGAATTTCTTAATGTCATATAGCCTTGTTAATTAAGAATTTAAACAATGCTAAGTTAGATTTAGAGTCAAAATTTAGAATTAACGAGATTTCTTGCAAAACAATGCATTCTGTATCTATCTGTATGTTCCAGGCGCTGTGGTCAGCACTGGAGATGCACAGATAAGACACAAATCTTGCCCTCAGAGGCCTGAAGGTAGTGGCAGAGACTACTCAGTGAGGGAAGTAGTGCAGTGGTGCCCCACTGAAGAGTCATGTAATTCAGACAGTTTTGAAGGAATGGCTAGGAGAAGTTAGCCAGCATAGTGGGTGTGAAGAGAGATGGTCAGGTAGAAAGAACAGTCAGGGAGGTCATATGTCTTTTGGGAAGTGCTAGTATTTCTATTGTCAGTTCTCTTGTGTGCTGCCTGTGACAACGAGCAGACTGTGCAGCCAGAGGTAGACACTTGTGCCCTACACTGAGAAGTGTGTAAAAAGGTTTCAGGGTGCCAAAGCGGAATTTAAGTATATGTAGAAGGCCTTGGATTGATCATGGTTGGAGTTGGAGTTCTTGGGTTTATTCACTGTGGAATTGTAGACAAGTGACTCTTTCTGAGCCCCCATCACCTCATCTGTAAAATAGAAATGACATTCGATTTATAGGCAGTTAAGAGGACTAAGAAAAAGAAATGGGCTAGGTGTGGTGCCTCACCACCTATATTCCCAGCCCTTTTTGAGGCTGAGGCAGAAGGGTTGCTTGAGCTCAGGAATTTAAGACCAGCCTGGGCAATATAGCAGGACCCCATCTCTACCAAAAACAAAAACGAAAAACAAATTAGCCAGGCCTAGTGCTGCATACCTGTAGTCCCAGCTACTTGGGAGGCGGCTGAGGTAGGAGGATCAGTTGAGCCTGAGAGGCTGAGGCTGCGATGAGCTGTAATCATGGTACTGTACTCCAGCCTAGATGACAGCAAGACCTATCTCAAAAATGTACCAAAAAAAAAAAAAAAAAAAGTAAATAAAAGCGCTTAGCATCCACCAAACTTGTAACTACTCAGTAATGGAAGATTAATTAGAAGTAAAGGCAATTCTTTACGCGTATATAAGATTCTAAGTAGAACTGAAATATGAATCTTATTTGAAAATAGTATCAAAATATTTAAACATTTCTGAAACAGCTTAGTTGAAGTGGTCTTATAATTTCATGTTTTAAAATTTAAAATTTAGGAATCCTTCTGTGTGGCATTTCTTAATATCCATATTTGAAAACAAGACTTTATGTGTAAGATGTGGTTGATAGGCTGTGGGGCTGCTACAAGTTCTTGTGTAGAATCAGTTTTGTTTGCATTGTGTTTTGTACCACACTCATCCCCCAACACTGACCCAGAAATGAATTCTTAGTTGGAAGACCTGGATGTGTCATTTGCTAACAGTCTAATCTTAGACAAATTACTGGCTATTTAGGTCTTTCTTTAGTGTTAAAATGGGACCTAACTAATTTAGCTTTAGGTATAGAGTAGAATAGAATGAAATCGTGCATGGGTGCACTTTTGTAAAACACAGTGTCTTCGGTTGGGCTGCCACAACAAAATACAGTTGACCCTTGAGCAACACGGGTTTGAACTGCGTAGGTCCACTTATCCACAGATTTTCTCCAACCCCTGACACAGCAAGACCAACCCTTTTCCCACCGTGGAGATGAGGATGAAAATCTTTATGATGATATACTTCCACTTAAGGAATAGTAAATATATTTTTTCTTCTTGACGATCCTAATATTTTCTTTGCTCCAGCTTACTTTATTGTAAGAATACAGTATAAATGATACATGTAATATGTAGAATGTGTTAATTGACTGTTAATGTTATCAGTGAGACTTCTGGTCAACAGTAGGCTATTGGTTGTTAAATTTGGGGGGGAGGGGAAAGTTATACAAAGATTTTTTGACTGTGTTTTGAGTGTTGGCTCCCCTAACCCTCTGATTTTTCAAGGGTCAACTGTAACATAGACTGCTTGGCTTAAACAAATTTGTTTATCATGGTTCTGGAAGCTATGAAGTCCAAGACAAAGGTGCTTCCTATTCGGTTCCGGGTGAGGGCCCTTTGGGTTTGTAAATGGCTGCCTTCTCACTGCAGTCCTCACATGGCCTTTTTTTCTGAGCCATGTGGGAGGAACAAGAGCCTGAACATTCTGATGTTTCTTCTTTTAAGGACACTAATCCTATAGCATCAGGGCTCTACCCTTATGACTTCATGTAGCCTTAATTACTTCCTTATTCCTAATATGGCATTACTAGGGGTTTCGGGCTTCATATGAATTTTGGAGGAACACAGTCTATATTCAGTCTATAACATATAAAAAAGTTGGAAGTATTCTCTTTTGATGGTTTTAATTTGGTATTTTGTAAAAGTGAGTTAATAGAGGCATGTATTTTACTACTCTACAGAGCTGTAGGTATACATGGGTCATTTGCATCAATGCTTTCTAACCTATATTTATAATTGATTAGCTACAGAAGTGGTTTACAACCAAGTTAGTATAGAAATCAGAATATGACTGTGCCTAAGGTAATTATAAATTTCATCAGCCATTCTAATAGTACATTAAGCCTATACCACTTACTTGAATATCCTCTCAACTGATTCCAGGTTCAAATATAGTTTGGTTTCTATATGGAATATCTATGTAATTCAGTAATAGTTTTTAAAAATATGTTTTTATCTTTGAGTGCATCTTTTTCTTTGAGACAAAGTCTCACTCTTTTGCCCAGGCTGTAGTGCAGTGGTGTGATCTCGGCTCACTGAACCCTCTGCCTCCAGGTTCAAGTGATTCTCTTGCCTGAGACTCCCAAGTGGCTGGGATTACAGGTGCCCACCACCACACCTGGCTAACTTTTATATTTTTAGTAGAGATGGGGTTTCACCATGTTGGCCATGCTGGTCTTGAACTCCTGACCTCAAGTGATCTGCCCATCTCAGCCTCCCAAAAGGATTACAGATGTGAGCCACCATGCCCAGCCTGAGTGCACCTTTTTATTCAGTAAGAGAGCAAACCTTTTAATTAACGTGTTAAGGTTACACAGCTTTTGAATATGGCTAAACCTCAGTTTTACGTAGCAGATTTTGGAACAAAGGGAGTCTTTTTTGCTGTTGCTGTTGTTGTTGTGAATCAGTGTGAGTTTTGAATTCCTTCTGTTTGTATTTTAGATTGTGGTGGAAGGTCTTTCCCTGGTTTCCCAGAATGATCACACTTCTGTTCTTTCTCACAGGCCAGCCCTCCAGATCTCTATATTGAAAGATTTAATATAGCTCTTGGACAATATATGGGAGCATTGCAGAGCATTGTGCCTCTTTTCATATATATGGTAAGTTAGAGCCCCTTCCTCCCCAAATACCTAGGTGTATTTGTCGGAGCACAAATAGATGCAAAGTTAAGCATGTTGTTTTCTTTTACTACGTTTGTGTTAGAAATGGAAATTAAATTATGTCAGTCATGTTTGATAGTTGTTGACATACAAGAACTTTAGTTATTTCCCCTTTTTCTCCTTTGAAATTCCGTAAGTAACAATTGCTGAATAGACAAGTAGGCATTAAGATGAGTAGTCACCCACATGAGTACTTATTTTATTTCTGCCATGTGGAAGGCACTGTGTTTCGTTCTAGAAAAATAAAGATATATAAGATTTCTTGTCCTCAGAAAGTAAAATGCTAATAAGCAAGTCATTCCATAAAAAAGTAGAACAGTAAAACATTGCTGCCATTCTGATGATCTATTTGGAGAGTTATGCTGTGAGTATAATCTGTAGATTGTGACTTTGTAGATCAGCTTCCTCCCTGTTTTAAATATACAGAGCCATAGAGTCTTAATGTTAGTACTCCTGTTGAATGGAGGAGCCCTTAGAAACCATGATCCCAAGTTCGTATTTATTAGACTAGTGAATGGGATGTTCAGGTTGATCCTACTTTCTGTGGCATATAGGTTGCTGTATGTGGATAGCAGTCTTAAAAAGGACTTACTCTCCATAAAATGCACTTAACAAAAACAAAACACAACTACCCCTACCTCTAATTTAGAAGGAACTTTCCAAAAGAGTACTTTATGGTTTTCATTCACACTTATTTCTTGGTTACTGACAACAATTTTAAAAGTTAATATTAGTTTTGTAGTCAACATAATTCCAGAAAAACTAGATTTTACTAAGAAAGAAATGTATAAAAAGACTTTTCTTTTGGTTTAAGTGCCAGAACTCCTTTATGAATCATGAAACTAAGGAAAAATATTATTGATGGCACTAGGAGTAAGTGCGTCTAGGTTAGTGGAATGAACTTTTTGAGAAGAATCCGTAAACCTGGGAGGTAGCTACATTGTATCATTTTGGTGAAATCCTATCATGGGCTACTCATCAGTAGTGTATGTTAACTCTTACACTGATAGAGCAAACATTTTATTTCCATGCCTGCAGACTCCTTATTCTTGCTGTTTTAAAGTTTTCAGTGGAGACCAGATATGTAAGTGGAGCTGAAGGACAGGGCTTACTTGTGGATAAAGGAGTTAAGGGTGGGCGAAGAGGTTTCCTGATTTGCATGCCAGCCATTTTAATGGCATTTACCAGTTAAGCATATTGGCTAGGTGCATTAGTAATAAAAACAAAAGTCTAATTTATCATAATTTAGAGTCAAAAGGTAAATGGCAAATTTACTTAAAAATATAGATTAAGTCAGGAAAGTGATTTACGCTTTTCTGCATTGCCATTGTTGCTTTCTAAAACTTTATGGTAGGATCTTGGGGTTTAAGAAGCCTGTGTCAATTAAGAATAAATGAACTTCAAATTTACTTTTTCAGCTAGCAGAATTCAAATAAAGGATCTTAGATTGCAAAGCTTAACTATAGCTTTTCTTATAGATTAAGAGCTTGAATTTGCTTTGTAGTTACTTTTGAAAATTTGTTTTTTATTGTCCAGAAGATAGAAATTCTTTGAACTTTGGTACTGCTTTGTTGGAAAAGTATATTATTTAAAGAAAATAGTTTGAAGTATTAACCTACTAGTGCCATCATTAGCCAAGTTTCCTTTGACAACACAGAAACGAATTTTTAAAAACATTTCTTGTCAAAATTAGTGTCTTCTTAGAAGTCTGTCTATATGAATATCAAGAAATTGTCATTAAACTAGAAAATAAATCGTATCTAAGGTCTTGTTGAAAGACACAGAGGTCAAATAAAGATATATTTTTGCTTACAAGTTTGGAATTTAACATTATTGTACCTGAGACAAAGTTGAAAAGAGGTAGAATAATTTGAGTTTCTGAGTACTTCTGAAGTTTTCATACTGTTCCTTTTTAATGTTTCTAGTTACTTATATAGAAAGGGTATATTAAAATGTTGTGCATTCAGGTCTTAAATGTCAGTAGGACAATATACCAGGAGAGAAAAGCACTATAAGTGCAGAAAATTTTTTTGGGGAGTTAAACAGTTATATTATTTTTTGTTCTTGAATATAAACTACAGAGTCTCAAAGAGATGGCTAATTTATTTCAAAGACTTTAAGGTATACTGCCAGATCAATTTTTGCTTTAAATTTTGATTTAAAAATTTGAATTGTGAAAATAGCTGAAATTTTTATTAAATTTTCACTAGATATTTATTTCCAAAGGGGAAAATATTTAGAAATGAAATGCACAAGACAGCTAACTTAATCTCTTCTGATAAAATTTATGTAGGAAAAAAATAAGAAGAATGAACTTCAAACTTAACTCTGAATTTCAGCTAGCAGAAATCACATATGAGGCCTTTCTGATGCAGGATTTTTCTTCTTGGTCACTTTTCAAGCCAGGGACCCCTGGCCAGCAATGCCCCACCTGGGCCTTGCTCAGCTACACTGGTGTATCTCAGCTAACCTGTGTTATAGTTTGTAGCCGCGATCTTGTACTGCGCCCAAGAAGAATGAGAATGTGCTGAACCTTGGAGGGTGAGGAGGGTAGAGAAGAATTTTATTGAGCAATGAAACAGCTTTCAGTGGAGAGAGGTTGCAGGGGTGGTGTGGCTGGGTAGGTCTGGGGCCTTTTGTGGCCTCGGAATGTGGAGTGCATGCTGATTGGTTTGTGAATATGTAAGAAAGGTTAAAGCGAAGACACCACTCAAAGATGGGCTCAACAGTGTAGAAAACCAATTAGGAAAGGGTAGGTATATGTAAAATAGGTGAAGGGTGGGGATCAGTCAGAGGGTAGTGTGCCAAACAGGAAGACAAGTTCTCAGTCCCATCCAAAGATTTAACTTTTAGCTTGGCTTTCAGGCTTTAAACTATCTTCGGCTTGGAGGTTGGGTTTCACCAGAGACCCACCCCTAGGGTTTTGGCTGCCTCCTGTTGCTATCACTACCTGATATTAAAATGAATGAGAAGGGTACGATAATTAATAATGTTTGTCATTGGTGGCAGGGATAGATAGATCAAAGTAACAGAGCCCAGAAATAAGCTGAAGTAAATGTAGAAGTTTAATAAGAAAGGTGACATTTCAGATCAATAAGGAAGGAGTAGATTATTCCACACCTAGTGTTAGGACAACTGGTAGTTATTTGGGAGTTGAGCGTGAGGGAGTCCGATTACTGCCTTCTCTAAAAATGTGTGTGTGTGTGTGTGTGTGTGTGTGTGTGTGTGTGTGTGTGTGTGTGTGTGTGTAGAGATGGGATCTCGCTATGTTATCCAGGCTGGTCTCTAACATCCGTCTACCTTAGCCTCCCAAAGTGCTAGAATTATAGGCATAAGCCTAAATAGGCGTGAGCACCTAGCCACTACCTTATTCTTTATAAAATACTCTAAATGGAATAAGTTTTAAAAAATGAAATGTTTGCTAACTGTTATAGGAGAAATCATGCATAGTCTTAGAGTGAAAAAAGGCCTTTCTCAATGAGACCCAAATCTAGAAGTTATGAAAGAAAATACTAGACTATGACAATACAAAATTTTGGAAACCTTTGTGTAGTAAAATACCATAAGCCAAAAGTAAATGGGAAAAAAGACAAAAGTTTGCTTTCCTTGATAATCAGCTTTCATGAATTGGAAAAAGATAACCTTATTTTTCTGTTGAAAAATGGACAAAGCATACCAACAGACAGTTCCCAGGAAAAAATTATAAACATGAAAATATACCCAATATCATCATTTAAGAAATAAAAATAAAATAACTTATTTTAGTGAAACTGGAAAGATTTGATCAATATTCAGTTCTGGTGAATCTGTAGAGAAACAAGCTCCTCACTCTTTTGGTAGAAATGTAAATCGTAAAGCCTCTTTGGCATTATTGTTAAGAGTTTACAATGCAAAAAGTTGACTCAAGAATTGTACCTCTAGAAATTTATTATACAAATAAACTCATACATACATATATATATATATATATATAAATTACGCAGGTTTAAAAATAGCAGAACATTGAGGAACGTTTGTATTCTCATCAGTAGGTGACTATTTAAATAATTTATGGAAGACAGAAAAATATGCAATTAAAAGCAACACAACTCGGTTTTTTTAGAGAAGAATTTTCCAGGATACATTATTAGATGAAAAAGCAAGGTAATGCAGTGTTTAATATTTTCTCACTAGTTTTAGGAGGAAAAAAAGCACATCCATGTATATGCAAGGAACATCTTAGAAAGAATATACCAAAGTTTTCCCTGTGTAGAATCAGACCTTTTGGGAATGAGTTAGAAGGTCTGTATTGAGAAACTTTTTATTGCATACTGTTTTGCATGCTTTCTATTTTTTAACCATGTGCATCTTATTTTTGTATATTTTTTAAAGAGACAAAAAAACTTGTGTTAAGAATTAAATGGCTGGGCGTAGTGGCTCACATCTGTGATCTCAGCTACTCAGGAAGCTGAAGTGGGAGGCCAGGCGTTTGAGACCTGCCTAGGCAATATAGTGAGACCCTATCTCTAAAAAAAAATTGTTTTTAATCAAATTCAGAGAGAATTAGCAACTTGTTAGCATTCCTGTATGTGCTTTCTACTCTTCTGCATCGAGTTAACTCTTAAATATGAAAAAATTCTCTTTTGACTTGCCAGTAATTCTAGTCAGGATTTCACCTGCAAGAAACAGAAAACATGATTCAAAATGATTTAAGTAAATAAGGAAAAGTATTGTCTCTTGTAAGAAAACTCCAGAAATAAGGCTGTGTCCAGGGTTGGTTGAATCTGTGGTTCAGCAGCATTACTAAGGACTTGGTTTTTGGTCTCTTTGCTGTCCATAACATCTGTTTCATCCTGTTCCCCTTATCGTTATAAGATGACTGCTAGAGATTTTTTTCTCATGCCAGGGTTTCTCTAAGTCTGCTTGGGCTATCTTGAGTGTCTACCTCTGAACCAAAGGTGGTCCCCAGGGAGTGCCAGAAGCTGAAAGACTTAGACTAATCAGTGAAATCGAGTGTGTGCTGGGGAGTCAGCTAGTGCATGTCCACAGCCTTTCAATCCAGATCATTGGGGTGGGGTACTCTTCATTAGCGTTTCTCCATGTTGTCTTTAGATGATGTATTTTTAAAGGGTGTTGCACACAGTGTGGTTCTACAGTGCTTGCACTTCCCTGTCTAGTTAATGTTGGGTATCTCCTAGTGTTCTTTTGGAGATGTATGGTTCAAAACAATTTTTTTGTTGTTTTCAACCCCATGCCAGAAAGACAAGTAACTAATAGCTGCAGGGCTTTTATTGTTGGATGTTGAGTTTTTCTGTTTTAATTGCTGCCTTTATACATGGTTTTCTAAAATAATATTTAGTGCTCCAGTTTATTAGACTAATCATTTCCCCAATTAATACACAAAAAATATTTTATTTTGTTTTTCAGAATAAGTTTTACATCGAAACCAAGCTTAACAGAGACTTAAAAGATGACCTTATAAAGCTGTTTACGGAACATGTTGCAGAAAAGCACATTTACAGCCTAATGCGTAAGTAATTCAACTTACAGGGGTGAGATAAGACTAGCAATGATCTTTCCTTTTTCTTTTTTTGGTCTGAGAGTATTGTCATGTTAACCCCAATGTTAACATCTTCTGAACCAGATAGCAGGAAGTGTTGAAGCCCACCCGAGACACTGCAGAATTAAAAATGGGACTTGAAGGATCACCCGGTGAACAGCTTTACCAGGTCATTGGACAGTGCTCTTGTGTCTGCCCTGGTAACTTGTTGCCACCACCACCGCCTTTTTTTTTCCTGACAGTGGGGAAAGTATTATTAGGAAGTTCACTTATAACTTTACTACCAGTAACTCTAGAAGGAGTACCGTGTTATTTCTTTAAAATGGAAGTACAGAATCCTCTCTGATTTTTACTCTTTAGTGCAGAAATCCTTCTCTAGTATGGTTCTGTCATGTAGTCTCCATTTTAGGCAAACTTCGCCTCTTGTGATCCTGAGTTTTCTCTCCTGTGAATTAGGATTTGTAAAATATTTAATGTGGCTGTATAGATTATTAAGAACATTAAGCTCAGTTAGTTTCTTCTCTCCATTCTTGAGTCCTCTTCACAGTAGGTGGCATCTCATCCTACCTTTCCTGAAAGAATATACTTCTCTAGGTGGAGTTAGGAAGTCCCTGTAACCTAATGTCTCAGCAGCCTTTTAGCTCATATCTTATGCAGATATCACTTTTTTGAATGTGGCGTATATTTGGGTTGGCAGTATGTATTTTTGCTTTCCTATTAGTCATAATTAGTGTCTACGACAATGAACTTTTACCAGAATTTACAGAAGAATCGTTCTAAGCTTGACCATAAACTTTTTTTTTCATTTTTGATGTTAAATTAAGTGAAGGAATTATCGAGCATGGGGCTAGTTTAGAAAGGCAGGTTTTTTTTTGCAAAGCATAGTGTAGTTGAAGATAATATACATTTCATTATTATGTTCCCAAGAGATTCCAGAATCAGAAAAGAGGCCTAGAATCTTGGGAATACAACGTGCTTTTTTTTAAGGCTGGTAGATGTTTGTAAACATCTTTAAACATTGTCTCATGAGGTATTCCAGGTATTATAACCACTTAAGTATTTCCTGATACTGACATTATCTTTTTGCTTTCATGACAAAATAGAACATTTTGAAATCTTGTTAAAGTTCTATAGAGAAGTGCTACCATTTGGTAGAAAAAGCCTGTCTACTTTGTAAATATGTTTTTATATGTGCCAGTACTTTTGAAACTAATTTTGTTAGACATACGCAAAGAGAATATAGTAGTCCAGATCTGGTGAGAGAAAACATAGTAATATTGTCTGGTTTTCAATAAAAATTACACTTAAAGGTGGATATACCTTTTTATTTCCAAGTGAACAGAAAAGGCCCTTAAGCTTTTGTAAACTGGACAAAACTGAGTTTATCAGATATTTATTGAGCAATTATCAGGCATTGGGATACAAAAAGTGATGACTGGCCTCATTGGTTTGAGCTTCAGAACAACAAGGGACAATGTTTAACAGTATTATGTGGATCATCATCAAAAGGTTTTTAAACACATGCACTGCTTATATGTGGTAGAACCTACGCTTTACAAATATTTAACCCTATAGGATAAGGTTAAATAAGTTTTATAGATGGAGAAACAGAGACAAAGAGAGATTAAAATTTAAACCAGAATAGCACAGCTATTAATGTCTTGTTTCTACTTACACAGTTTTATGTCACCCCTTTACTGTAGCAAAACAAATAATTAGGTTCAATTTCTGTAATTTTCTACAATCTGATCAGTAATTTCCTTCCTGTGGCTTCAGATAGATCTGGAAAGCTGGTGTTCCGTTTATTGGTGTATAACAAATTATTCAAAAACATAGTGGCTTAAAACAGTAACAGTCTTTTATTTTGCTCTGCAGTTTGGGAGGGCTTGGTGGGGTAGTTTATCACTGCTCTGCTCAGCATTGGCTGATGTGGCTCAGCTGGCGGCTGGGGCTTTCAGTGTAACTCATTCACATGGCTGGCAAGTTGGTGCTAGCCTTTGGTTCCTCTGTCTTTCCTTCATGAGTGAGTATCTCAAGATACACGAAATGAAAACTGCTGGTTTCTTAGGTCCTGGGTTCAGAAACTGGCACAGTGCAACTTTTGCTGTATTCTGCTGGGTGAGTGATTACAGATCCCAAATTCCAGGAGAGAGGAATGTATCCCATCTCTTGATAGGAGGCATGTCAGAAGAATTTAGGAGCCATGTCTTAAAACCAGTACAAAAATATAAAATAATAAAGAATCTGTTCTTGAGTGCCCCATATTATTCATTATTAGTATGTTTCTTGAATGAAGACAGTGACTTCTTACTGGAGATAAAGCTAGTTTTCTGTTGGCTCAATGGTATAATCATTTTTATACATATTTGCTTATAAAATAGCTTGTTTTTTGGCTGGTAGTAAAATTATTTTCCTTTGAAATTATTTGAATTAAACTGAAAGCTACAGAACTACTAGGATCTATTGTTAAGGTATTTACATAGTGTGTTGGTGATTCTGATCAAATGTAACAATAAATGTGTAGTATAGGATTAATTAATGGTAAAAATTTCCTGGGAAAAGATAGTGTGTTGACTTTTGCAGTTGAAGAGTTATAGTTCAGTTTGCATAATGTTTTAAATAATTACGTTTTAGTTAATTTTCTTAGGCAATTCTGCCTTTTAGTTCAAAGCATTGTAGTTTGAAATTTTTTGAAGCCAAGAATATTTTCAGTTTTGATTTTAAGAATTGCTTTTCGGCCAGGCATGGTGGCTCACGCCTGTAATCCCAGCACTTTGGGAGGCTGAGGCAGGTGGATCATGAGGTCAAGAGATTGAGACCATTCTGGCCAACATAGTGAAACCCTGTCTCTACTAAAAATAAAAAATTAGCTGGGCTTGGTGGCATGTGCCTGTAGTCCCAACTGCTCGGGCGGCTGAGGCAGGAGAATTGCTTGAACCCAGGGGGCAGAGGTTGCAGTGAGCTGAGATCATGCCACTGCACTCCAGCCTGGGCGACAGAGTGAGACTCCGTCTTAAAAAAAAAAAAAAAAAAAAAGCAAAAAAGAACTGCTTTTCAAATTAATGAAGGAGAGAATCCTCTGAGCAAGTGTACAGCACTGAAATACTTGAAAGAGCAGAGGAGCTTGGTTCTGGTCTCAATTCACGTATCAAAAATGTGTGTGACTTTCAGCAAGACACTTAACCTGTCTAGACTTTAATGTTACAATCTGGAAAGAAGGAGATTAGGATTAGAAGTGATCTAGTGTTTAAACTATATGGTTTATTGATGTCTGTGGGATGACTGTTGCATATAAATAAGCATTTTGGTATTGGTATGAAGTAGAGTACAGAATTTAGAGTGAAACACAAGTTTTTGAACCTCTTTTGCCTCTAGTTTAGCTCTGTGACTTCAGATGAATTAGTCAGTGAGGGATTTTTGTTTTGTTTTAGCCTTAGTTTCCTTACCTGTTAACAATATAAAGGTAGATGATAAAGCTCGTGAGAATTAAACATATGTGAAGTACCTAGCACTTGCTAAATATATAGTACTCTTTCCTCTCTCAAGTTACCACCCCCAAACTGCCATTTCTTTTTCCTTAAAAGGGGAGATTAACTAGAAATTCTTTTAAGTTTTAAATACTGTTTTTCTAAAAAGAGTTTAAGTAGAGATTTTAGTGAAATGTTACACCTTCTCAATTCTAATTATCTTGTTATTTAATGTAATCATTTAAAATTTGTTTCAAATTAATTTGTGTACATTTTATGTGTATATCTTTGTATTTATCATTTCTTCATAGCTCTCAAATTTGACATAGGTGATTACAATTATGGTAGGAGTTGTTTGCAAATGTATATACTTGACCACATAACGAGTATGTGGTTGAATATGAAGAGTTGGTGGGAGCAAGGCTAATTGGAGGCCAAAATGATTGATGAAAAAGTTAGGAAGATGGATTAATAGATAGCTTGGATGATGGATACATGTTGAAATTAGAGAGAACCTTATGAGTATAAGAAACTCTGAAAACCTAACAGAGTTTAGAATTTAGAATTTAGTTTTGTTTTTTTTTTTTGGTTTTTTTTTTTTTTGAGACGGAGTCTTGCTCTGTCACCAGGCTGGTGCCATCTCAGCTCACTGCAACCTCCACCTCCTGGGTTCATGTGATTCTCCTGCCTCAGCCTCCTAGCTGGGGCTATGGGTGCAGACCACTACACCTGGCTAATTTTTGTGTTTTTAGTAGAAATGGGGTTTCCCCATGTTGGCCAGGCTGGTCTCAATCTCTTGACCTCATGATCTACCTGCCTTGGCCTCCCAAAGTGCTGGGATTACAGGTGTGAGCCACCGCGCCCAGCTAGAATTTCGATTTTTAAACATTGCATAAAGCAACATGATTTTATGAAATGCTTAGCATTTGTCCTTGCCAAACTTTTCCAACCCGTGGCCTGTGAGCCCCATGCAGCCCAGTACGGCTTTGAATGCTGCCCAACACAAATTTGTAAACTTTCTTAAAACAAGTTTTTTTGCAATTTTTTTTTAAGCTCATCAGCTGTCGTTAGTGTTAGTGTATTTTATGTGTGGCCCAAGACAGTTCTTCCTGTGTGGCCCAGGGAAGCCAAAAGATTGGACACCCCTGGTGGTCTATGCCATTCAAAATTGTAACTATCTACTGATGATAAAACTGGAAGGATAAACTTGAACAGTGCATCTCTGATGGCCTTCATCAGTATATTCAAACATAACTCACATTGTATGTTTGAGACTATAAAATCTTCATTGGCCTAGTAGGATGGCATTTCCCTTTTTGGAAAGCCATGGACGGAACAAAATCAGTTTATATATGATGTTACAAAAGCCTGGCTTAGAGTAAAATCATACCATGTGTTTTTTTGTTGTTACTGGCAAATGTAGGTCTTTGAGATAAATTAAAAATGAATCATTTTAGGTCAGTAGTATCTGTTCACTAATCAATGGAATTCAGTTGTATTTGTTAGTGATCTAATCTAGAGAATTATTCCTACTCATTAAAAACTTAAAAAATGTTTGTGTGGCAGTAGATAACCTAAAAGAAAACTGACTGTTGTCATCTTCAGAGTCAGGGTCACCAAAGACATGAAATTAAGATGAGCCATTATCATCTCTTGCCCTTAGCTCTTGTAAGAAAATAGTAGATGTAGCTATAGCATTTGGGGAAATGAATTTCTGTCTCTGACCACAGTTACCAAATAATTGCTAATGGTGATTTAGGGGAAGGAGAAATGATTGAGGGAGGTTATTGTATGACACTTTATTCCCCAAATGTAATGGAAGCACTTTCAGCTCACTTATTATGTATCATGAATACTAGTGCTTTTAGAAAGCTTTACTTTTTAGAACCTCCATGAATTGATTGATTTCCTTTAGTGTGCCAGCACACCATCCTGTATTTACCTGTTAGCTTGAGCTACTGCACTGGATTTAAAAAATAAAACCCTTAGTATATAAACGTTTGATTGGTGTATTGGGCTGTTTCTTTCTTACAAGTGTTTATGTTTTGGGAGGCTTTGGGAGAAACAGTAATGGAGAAATCTTGACAGTCAATATGTTATATTCTTTTTCACCTGTTTTTCTCTTATTTCAGCTTTACTTTTAGAAGCCCAGTCAACACCATTTCAGGTCACACCTTCCACTATGGCAAATATTGTGAAAGGCCTGTATACCCTAAGACCAGGTAAACATTTTGTTGGGATTGGAGCTGTTGTTTTTGCACAACCTGTGAGAGAAATACAAGAAATATTTTCTATTTGTCCCACCTCACACAGACATCCACATTCACAACTCCATCTTCTTAGGCCTGTTAAGTAACTTGTAAAGAAGCACAAGTGTTGGTAAAGTATTGGTCATTTTGTAAGGATGTTCTGGGAAGAGAAAGAATCACAAGAACCAAAGCAAATACCAGACATCACCACAGTCAAAAGCAGAATAAAACATTATAAATTGAAAAGAATCCCAAGGAGCTTTTGTATATATCTTTCTATAAGCCAGAACCTCAAACTTGTTATAGTGTTGTCTAGCAAATTTAAAAATGTCCATAGGAGAGAGATTTCAGAAGTTATCAGGGTAGAACATTGTTCTACCATCTATAAACACAAAGGATGCTTTTTAGACAGTAATTACCTTTTTGTGAAATTCTTTTGTTTGAGGATTAAACGAAATAAAATATGATATAAAGAGCTTAACGCACAGTACCTGATAACATAATAAGCATGCAAACATTAACTGCTATTACTATCCATTTGAGTTTAATGGCTATTTTAATTAATTGATGGCTTGATTGTTTGCTGAATTAATTTAAACGGCGTGTCAGAATTTAGCGAGCTAAAATGGAAATAAAGTGAAAACTGGAACTGGGGTAGACTGATTTTAAAAATCCCTTCTTGGTCTTCTTTAAATTGTGAATGACTTCTAGAGTATTCAGAATTTTTTTTTATTGTTACTTAAATTTGTGTCTAGGTTTTGAGCTCTACTCTGTTTCTTTAACAGAAATTACTTGTATAAAGTAGTAAAGATATTTTATTGCATGTGTCCAATAAACTGATATTTTCTATATCTAGTTTCTCAGAATTTTACAGCTGTGAGATGAAGATGGCTCCTGAAATTGTGTGTGTGTACTAGGTTATGAATGATTTTTTTTTTCCTTTGAAAGCATCTAAGTGCAGTATGACAAATTTGCCTCCCAAGTAGGCAGCTTTATAAGCTCTGGCTTTTATCTTAAGTAACAAAATTGCAAAATAAAGTTAGTCACTAAAGGTAGGAAAATATTGTAAGTGCATGTTTATCTAAATGCTGTTTTATCCAGGTTCAAGCCCTTGTAACAGGATTTATACTACTTGTAAGGAGAATTCTGTATTTGAGAATTGTCCTTTTGAAAAGGTGAATTTTATCACACACTAACCTTTTGCTGCCTTGTGCATTTTCTGAGAGACTTTAAAACATATTTTGACATTTACATGTCTTGCCAGTACCCATTATGTTCCTGCTTTATTAAAGCAGTTTTATCTACCTGACAGATTAAGGTTAGAATATTTTAAAAGTTGAATTTTGGAAGGGAAAGTTTGTTCCACTGCAGTAGTTCTCAAGTGCTGATCTTTGTATGACTGCGTCTGAATCACTTAAGAAAGCTTTTTAAACTCTAGATTCCTGGGCTATCGTCCTTGGAGCTTCTGATGACTTACTATTTTTGGCATCCAGTCTTTAGAAATAGTTCCAGCAATCCTATCCTGCCCTTTTTCATTTAATACACACACTTTGTTTCTTCATCTTTATTTTGTGGCACATGGGTTTGACTTTGCCAGCTCTGGCTGATTAATAAGTAGTTCCCCGTAACACTATATTGAGATTCTTACTGAAGCCATATTTGAGCTGGACTGGAAGGAGGGACCTATGGAAAACATTTTGCCACAAGTTTCTCCAGGGGGTGACTGAATGGATTGGTCTTTGTATCATTTGCAGTACTTATTTGCCGACTTTAATTTAGCTATTCTCCTGTTAGACTTCCTTTTAACTGCCACTTTTTTACTTTACCACAGACCAAACGTAGCTTTTTCTGATTTATAGTCATTTTCTCAGATTATTGTTTTTAAAAGTGGGTTTACTGGATTCAAGAGCATTGATATTTTTACGGTTTTTGACATGTACAGCCGAAATGTTTTCCAAGAGGAAAAAAAAACAATTCAGAATGAATAATAGTGTTAATTGAGGACCACCACCCCCACCAAGAAAGGGAAATACTGGTTTCCCCATGCCCTTGATACAAGTGGGTGTCTATTCTGTTTAATGTTCACTGAATAAAAGGGAGAGAATATGTTTATTTTAGCTTGTTTTTTAAAAATATTAACAGGGCTATTCTGTTCATATTATGCTTACAGGTTCTTTCACTCATTTATCTGGTCTTACTGATTTGTATATATTTGTTATAATAAAGATACTAATTCATCCTTGTCATACATGGTACAAGTGTTTTCCTGTCACTTCTTTGCCTTATTTTCTATAGATTAGTGTCTTGATCTTTTAAAAAATAATTTGATAACCTTTTTTTTGTTTACTGTTGTTTATGTATATTTGCTATAATTTAACATGGGTCAAAAAATATTTTCAAAGTACTGACCAGTTACCTCCAGCCCACTTATTAAATGTTCAATCCTCCTACCTTTGGTGTTGCCCTTTTTTAATATGTATTATTTGTACTGTCTTATTATTGGGCTTATGTTATTTTAATTAATGGCTAATAAGGCTGATATTTCCACCCATCACCCTCCCTTCCACTTCTGAGTGGAAGTCCCTCTCACTCAGAATTGTTTGATAATCTCATTCATGTTTTCCTCCATAATTTTCTTTTTTTTTTTTTTGAGACGGAGTTTCGCTCTTGTTACCCAGGCTGGAGTGCAATGGCACGATCTTGGCTCACCGCAACCTCTGCCTCCTGGGTTCAGGCAATTCTCCTGCCTCAGCCTCCCAAGTAGCTGGGACTACAGGTGCGCGCCACCATGCCCAGCTAATTTTTGTATTTTTAGTAGAGACGGGGTTTCACCTTGTTGACCAGGATGGTCTTGATCTCTTGACCTCGAGATCCACCCGCCTCAGCCTCCCAAAGTGCTGGGATTATAGGCGTGAGCCACCGCACCCAGCCTCCTCCATAATTTTCTATAAGATTTGTTCAAAAATTTTCTAAGGATTTTCACTAAATGCTTTTAAATTGTAAAATATTAAAATGTATTTCTTCATACTAAAATTCTTTTTAGAAGGGACATTTAACTTCTTTGTATGTTCTTTACCAGAATGGGATTGCACTAATTTTTTCTCCTGCTTTAAATTTGGCTTATTTTTCTTCTTTAAACAAAAGAAAACTTTCCCTTTTCCATTTAATTTGATGTGTTTATCTGATTTCCTTAATAAATCTTTTCCTTTCCTCACAGAGTGGGTTCAGATGGCTCCAACTCTGTTTTCTAAATTTATTCCAAATATTCTCCCTCCGGCGGTGGAATCTGAACTTTCTGAATATGCTGCTCAAGATCAGAAACTTCAAAGAGAACTTATACAGAATGGTTTTACAAGGCAAGTTGTTTTTTTCCTTTAGTGGTCAAATATGTCCATTTCCTTAGGCCAGTTTGGCCTGACAGGGGAGAAATGTTAAGGTTCTCAGAATGGGAGGTGACTGGCCAAGAGTCCTGCTGCTGCAAGAAGACATTAGCTTCCTGTCTGTAGAAATGTTGAAGCTTGGCTTTGATTGTAGAAGCTGCTCCTCATTTACATACATTTTGAAGAAGAGATTTCTCATTGGGCAAGCAGTTAGGTGGGCAAGCTCCAAGAGCTCTTTTAACTCTGATTTCTTGTATTAGTTCTGTGCATATGGAAAAACATTAGAGAACTTTTATGATCTGCTATAATGTACTTTGACTAACCTAGCAAAGAGGCTTTAAATACTGTATTTCATACTTTCCCTTTTGCCCTAAATTCTAGTGGTTTCTTCTTAAAAAGTAGGGCATCTCTTTGTATGTCCAGAAAATTTGCCTGTTTTGGTTTTGATAATTTTTCTAAATTTTTTATACTTCATTATCATCGTCATATCACAGAAAGGCTTGTAGAGTGCATTTTTCAACTAAAATACATTATTATAAAATTTTGGGGATTCCCTGAGAAAATAGCCTATATCACCAAATCATTTAAGGGCACAGTAATATCTTGCATTTTTATAATCCTTACTCTTAGCACGTCTAGATACGTCTATGTATCTTCTTTCATTTGGCTTCCTGACAGTAAGAAAGTTGTGGAAAGGAATACACTTGAGGTATCTTAGGCATAGTTGTGTCTATAAATAGTAGGTTGATATTTGCAAAGGTATATGCCACAACTGAGAAAAAAAATAGTAGGTTGAATGTTGACTCACTTATCTGGCAAGCGCTGGGGATGGGCATTTTTTTTCAAAGGGTGTGAGGCCAAACTGAGTTTCAGAAAAACAAGCCTTGGCTGGGGTCACTGTTATTAAGTCTAAGATTAGGGACAAAAAGCAGGTAATTTGTTGGTCCCTGGACTGGTATTTCCTTTTTCTGTCCTGGTGACATCTGTACTGATGTGATGGGGAGGCAGTGAGTAATTCACTGGTCATTTACCCCATCTTTGACAGCTTACACTAGGAGGGATCAGTGAAGCTGTGGAGATGGGCCTGGGACACCTGGCTTTCTGTGGCTAGGAGGAGGAAGGGCTAGTGGGAAATGCTGGAATATAAATAGTTTTTCTCTTTGGTGTCAAGGGATCAGATATTTCCTCACATTAATTGTAGTAAGTTCTAGCACAAAGAGAGTGGTATTATTTTCATACACAGAATGAGGCCACTTAATGCCATATTTTTATTTTTCAAGACTAACATTTATGTGGTTCAAAAATCAAAATAATATAAAAAGTATACATTGAGAAATTTTGCTCCCACCTGTCTCCCTGTGTACCCCACCCCATCAAGTAACCATTTTTATGTTTGTGATTCCTTCGTGTTTTAATATAGATACAAGCAAACACAATATATGTCCATATTTGTATTTTTTACACATTCCATTGTGTGTATAGACAAAACCAGTCCCCAGTAGATGGCCACATGAGTTATTTCTAGTCTTTTGTTATTGTAGACAGTGCTTGTTGCAGGTGTATTGGGAGGGTGAATTCTCAGAAGTGGAATGTCTGGGTTAAGAGTAAATGCAGTTGTAATTTTGATTAATATTGCCAGATTGCCCTCCACAGGGGATTATGTCACTTTGCCTGTCCACCAGCAAAGGTGGAAAGTTCCTATTTTTTGTGGCCTTGCGTATAGTATGTTTTTTTTGAGTTTTTTTTTTTTTTTTTTTGAGACAGAGTTTCGCTGTTGTTACCCAGGCTGGAGTGCAATGGCGCGATCTCGGCTCACCGCAACCTCCGCCTCCTGGGTTCAGGCAATTCTCCTGCCTCAGCCTCCCGAGTAGCTGGGACTACAGGCACGCATCACCATGCCCAGCTAATTTTTGTATTTTTAGTAGAGACGGGGTTTCACCTTGTTGACCAGGATGGTCTTGATCTCTTGACCTCGTGATCCACCCGCCTCGGCCTCCCAAAGTGCTGGCATTATAGGCGTGAGCCACCGCACCCGGCCGCGTATAGTATGTTATTACACATTTGTATTTTTGCCAGCCCAGTGGGTGAAGAGTAATTACTCAGAATTGATTTAATTTGCATTTCTTATTAGGAGTAAGGTTGAGCATATTTTCATATGTTTGCATTTCTTTTTCTGCAGACTGCCTGTTTAAAGTTCTTTGCTCGTTTTTCTTTTAGTCTTCTTGATTTCTAGGAAATCTCTATAGTGAAGACATTGATTCTTTGTCCAAGATAAGACATTTTTCTCAGTTAGCTTTTGCTTATGGTAGTGTTTTCTGTTGTTTTGCTATGCAGAAGTATCTGATTTTCACAAGTTTTTTTGTGGCTTATGTATTTTGAATTATAGCTAATAGTTTTTCCTTAAATTTTTTTGAGTTGCTAGGACTACTCCCTGCTAATTGTTTTAATTTTTTGTAGAGACAGGGTCTTCACTCCTGGGTTCAAGAGTTTCTCTTGCTTCAGCCTCCCAAAGCACTGGGATTGGAGGCATGAGCCACCCTGTGCGGTCAATATATACATATTTGATGAGATGGAGTCTCACTCTGTTGCCCAGGCTGGAGTGCAATTGGCTACACTCTCTGCTTCTCAGGTTCAAGTGATTATCCTGCCTCAGCCTGCCAAGTAGCTGGGATTACTGGCATGTGCCACCATGCCCAGCTGATTTTTGTATTTTTAGTAGAGATGGGGTTTCACCATGTTAGCCAGACTGGTCTCAAACTTCTGACCTCAAGTGATCCACCCGCCTCGACCTTCCGAAGTGCTGGGATTACAGATGTGAGCCACTGCACCTGGCCCACTGTTCCTAAATAAATGCAAAATAATCTGATATTTAGGTTTTTTCCTAGGCTTACTATAATTTTGAAGTCTTTATACTTTCATATGTTCATGTTTTATTTAAACATTTGCTCTTAATTTAGGATGAGTTTATACCTTTTAAAAAAGAGAGAGCCTTCTGAAAACTTATTTTTGTGAAGTAGTATAGGAATATAGCTCTGTGAATTTTGAGCATTTTGAGTTTGCCTTCCAGAGCAATGTGTACAATTGTTTAAACATGCCTGGAGTCATTTTTCTAATCCTAGTTTTGGTACTGGAATAAGAGAACAGAGTGCAGGACCGCTTGGTTTATAGTAGCTCTTATGTCAGATTTGCTTGGGATGAGATGAGTAACTGCCTCTGTAAATAACTTCAGGTAGCATGCTTCTGCACATGAAGGACTAACATGACACTATTCAGCCAATGTCCAGGTTGGTTATATTCACAGAAATGTCTTGGATTTTTGGTATAAATAGGAATTTTTGTTTCTCAATGGAATTATTTTATAAAACTTCTAGCTGAGATTTAAATTTTAGGCAGTATTCCAAGGGGTGATAAAATTAAAATGTTTTATTTTACCAACTTAATTGGACCATTTTTATAATTAACACTTTATTAAACTTGTCTCATTATTCTGACAGGTAATTTGCACAGAGTAAGACTGCCAAAGCAGACATTCTCGTATCTAATTCTGAGCTTACTCATACTGGCCAGGAAGGATGTGCGCACGTCATCTTTGGCAGCTCTTATGGAGAGCCTGCCTCTGCTCTTGTGTAGGGACCGTCCACATTCTGTCCCGTCCAACTTAATGCCTTGATTGTTACTTGATTAGGAATAATAATTTTGAAAACAGTGGTGTCCACTGATGCCAAAACAAAAGAGAATATAGTACAGGCTGTCTTAAGAAATCTGTTTCTGCCTGTTCTGAGCAGTCATTTTATGGTTTATGCCTAACCAACCACATGATTCCTGTTCAGTGTTGCGGGCTACTTTTTCATGTAAGATGATGAATTTAAGTGATGCAGTGATCCTGAGTAGGCAACACACAGCTTTCATGTGGGTGGCACAGAGTAAGTCTTTGAATTGTTTTAAAATAATGTGAATGTTGTCAAACATGTCCTTTTTGGTAGTTAGTGGACAGATTCTGGTTTGAGCTGGAATTTCTGTGAAATGTAATCCTTAGGTGCGTGAAAATATAGGGTAGGCTAGAATTAACATATAAGCTAAAAGCAACAGTTTCTTTTTATCTCTTACCTACATAATTGAATTGACTGGTCGGGGGTGGAAGTTTGGTATCTGTTGTCAAAGATCATACTACAGAAGAGAACCACTAGCTTTAAGTAACCAAGGTAAGAACAGAAGTATTTTAGCTAAAAGGGTGACGCCAAAATTTGGGCTTTTTTGTTTTGTAGTAAGGTCTGGTTTTGACAGAGTGTTCTGGACTTAATCTCTTCAGCAGCCTCTGACATATATCACATTGATACTCCTTTTCCCATCTGTATTTTTCTCCTGTTATGTTTGCATGTTCAGTTTTTATTTGACCTTTGAGGAATGGAAATGAAGGTTGTGTCTAAAAGTTGAGGTTCTCTTCCTTTTGAATCATTAACTTGATTTCAGAATATTTGGCAAATGCAACTTTGATACTAATGTAAATAACAATGGAAGACACTTGGCTTTGGCTAGGTAGTGTTAACAGAAGTGTTAAGAGCTCTTTTGGCCATGGAAGGCTAGTTTGTGCTGAATGTGGTGCCTACAGAAAAACCCTTCAGAGGTCCTGTGGTGTGTTCTCTTTCTGGCAGTCATTGAGGCTCCTTACTCAGCTTAGCAAAAGGTTTCTGCCCTGGTCCTAAACATAACCAGAGAAGAAAAATGGGAAACTATCTGGAAGATTATTCAAAAGCAGGAAATAATCATCACTTTGGTTAGCATTTTAATAATTTGTGAGACTATAAATTACTACTTTGTCAAGTCAACAAACATTTATTGTCTACACTACTAGGCAGTGGGGTGAACAAAACAGGCTGAGTTCCTTTTTTCATGGAACTTATGTTTTGTTGTTGAGGTAAATAATAAATATAAAAAATAAATAATATTGAATAAGTCCTATGAAGAAAATGAAACAGAGGCTAGGATAGTGAGTCACCAGGGCATATGTGAGGGGTTTTTCCAGCTAACTTCTGAGGAGGACAGTGGATTAGGACACAGAGGAGTAGGAGAGCGTCAGAGACAGTAGTAAAGTGCTGACGTGCAGGGGACAGCCAGTGAGCCAGGGTGACTGATGTATAGTGAACAGAGGCTGAGAGTGGAGGTAAGTGAGGTGAGAACAGGCAGGAGCTGTGTTGCAGGGCTGGAGAATGAGTTGGAATTAATTTTTAACTGTAGTGGGAAGCCACTGAAGGGCTTTCATGAAAGGCATGAAGTAATCTATCTTCTACAGAGACCACTCTGGCTCTTGTCTGGGCTGATAAATAAATAAGACTCGTGCAGTTGTGAAAGAGAAGACTGGCCTGGCTTGGGATCATAGCAGTGCAGTTGATGAGGAGTGATTGGTTTTGGGACAGAATGCTCCAGAGTGAGGAAAAGAGGCTGACCAAGGATTTTGGGCTTGAGTAATCAAGATGGAAGATTGAGGAAAGAATTGGGGATGGAGTGGAGTCAGCATTCTATTCTGGTCATGGTAAACCTGCCAGTATATATAAATCATCCAAATGAACATGGTAATGAGGCAGTTGGCCCTGCAGATATGAAGTGTAGAAAGGAAGGCAGACCTGGAGCTGTAGATCTGGGAGCCTCTGGCCTGTGGAGACAATGTATGATCACCATCCTAGACTAAGAAGAATGCACATGGAGAAGAAAAGAATGCACATGGCCAGCAACCAGAGCGCTGGGCAGAGCCAGCAAAGGAGACCGGAAAAGGATGGCAGACAGGGTGAAGTAAGGTCAGGAACATGTGCTGTGGCATCACTGAAGCCTAAAGAGAAAAACTCATGTTTCAGGAAGAAATCAACTTATAAATGCTGAGGAAGAAAAGCTAGTGAGTAGTTATTATTACTCATTACTTAAGCATTTGAGTCATTTCTCTATTACTGTCTGAGAAGCCAGAGAGACAAAAATAGGATTTGTAGGTAGCATAGGGCCTAGTCAGAACCTCTTTTTTCTTAACTCTAAAGTGGAACTAGAACTTTCATAGGTGTTTGAGGATGAGCTGGTCAATATAGGTGCTCATGTTCTTCCACCGGCAAAAGCATAGTGAGGTACATCAGGATTCTAAGATGTCTAATATGTATTTTTAAATAGATTGGTTAGAACAGAAATGTCTGCCATACTTTTATTATAAAATATATTGATCCATTCCTTCTGTTTTGATGTGAAGTCAGTCAGTTTTGTTGACTGCCCCTTCTTCTCTTATTCCCAGAGGTGACCAGTCCCGGAAGAGAGCTGGGGATGAGCTGGCTTATAGTAAGTAATGATGTTCCTTCCCATCTTGATGGTTTTGTGATGTGAAGCAGCCAGTGGTGATAACGGTGCATAGAATCTGATGATCCCCCCATGTTGTTCTTGATGATGTTCTTATAAGGCACTGCTTGTAATCAAGGTCAGGCTGCTCTGCAAGCTTGTGGCAGCTCCAGCTGGGAGTGATGGCTCTCAGGGAGTTGGCAAGAGGCCACCAGGTTCTTTAGTTTCCACTGGGATGAGACTGTAGCCCAGTCTCAGTTTCTTAGGATCTCAGTCCCCTTTTACTTCCCTCCACACCACTGGTTTTGAGGATTTTTTTTTTAAACCTTTTCTTGAGGAGTTTAAACAGATTGCTGCCATTATCCAGTGCTGTCTGGTCTTCATACTTTTCCCTGTTCTGGTGTTTTTTTTCAGACAGCTCATCAGCATGTGCAAGTTCCAGGGGGTACAGATAGTGAATGTACTGAATATGCTTTCCTTCCTGAAAAGAGGACACACTGGAGCTGCAGAGACTTATTCAGAGCACAGTGGGGCTGCACACACTCAGGAGCTCTGTCACAAAGCTGTTCGTGGAAGAGGATGTTGGACTTCTTACTTGGTTTGTAATTTTAAAACAAAAACAAAAAACAAAAAAAAATGTTGCTGCTAGACTTGGGGGTGATTTTGAAATGGGACAATCTTTTAATGCGTTTATCTACAGATTCTGTGAGGAAAAAACATCTCAGAAAGTGACCATTTCTAAGTGAAATCTGACAGCCAAAATCAGCAGCTTCCTCCAAAAATACAAGAGCAGAAGAATCTTTTTTTTTTTTTTAAGCACTTGTTTTGTTCCTTTGTGGACTTGGCATTTCGGTGTATTGGTTTCACATGTCAGGATCTCTTTTGCTTTAAAACCAAGCAGATCATTACAATGCAGTATTTTTCACCCATAACCAAACAACCCCTTTTAAAAGAGTTGGTCTTTGTTTAGCATTAGAAAGTCTTGTTAAAGGAAAATGCTAACTTGCTTTTGCTAGTACTTTTCCCCCATCAGTTCACAACTTTTTTCTACTCTGTGCCTTGAGCTTTGTGCACTTTGCAACTGTGTGACCATGTTTGTCAAACTCCTCCTGGAGAAAAAAATGCCTCCTGGAGAAGTGTATGGTATCTAAACTCACCCACCAAGATGGCAGGTGTGACTCTGTAGCAGGATGCTAATTAAGTGGGAAAATAGAAACCTGTTGCACATTGGTCAAATTTTCCCCTGGTAAACCAGAGCATATTCATGTAAATGTCGGGGACCAACTCTCATAGAGCATTTCCATTCCCTCTGTCACTTAACATGATGTCACCAGCTGCTGTAGTATTGGCAGCACTCTAGTTTAGGGATGGGCAGTACTTTAGCACTGAAGTTCCCCTTAATATCATTGAGAGCTACTTCTTGTGATGCTCCAGGAAGCAGATAGTTATTAAATCCAAATATACTGAGTGGTGTGGGGTTTCTGATTGCTTCATGGTAAATGAGATCGTGTCATTTGAACATTGTATTTGAGTGTGATAGGGAAGAAGCAGCACTGCTGTCCTAAGGCTCCTTTCCAGCTGTAGCAAAGCTGTAGTTTCTGTTTCTCCACATCCACAGTGCTTTTTAGTTCTTCATAAAAGTCTCTGAAGCTTATTACAGCTGTTGTTGAAAGGCCAAGAAAAATAGATGTGGCAAGAGAGAAATCCTTTTCTTCTCAATATTGCTTGACTCTTAATTGAGCATAGGCTTCACTCTGCTAGGCTACATCAGACTAATAGTATTTACCTCTTCAGAGAACTTGAGGGGGAAAAGAAACCTCCCAGGGATGCTGTTGCATGTCTGCTCTGCAGGTTTTCATATGGCTGACTCTGCCAGTTCAGTTTGTCATTTTTTTGGGGAGCGGTATGGGGTGGGAGAGTTAGAAGTGGGATACTGGGAGCAAGTCAGTCACCCAATAATAGAAGCCGTTGATTTGCAGAACTGTTAAGCAGAGAAGGTAAAGGTTGTCAGATTTATTTTTTTAAGTACTTATCATCAACCAGAATTGGATTTTGTGGACTTTAATTGGATTCAGTTCACTCTGAGCATCCCAGATTGCATCGATGAACACTGAATTACTTAGGAACGTACACAGGCTTTCACTATGACCTGTACAGTTTGAGTTGCCACACCAGTAACATTCTAATATCAAGGAGAATTTCATTCATCATGACATTCACATTTTACTTTTCTCAGTGGAATGCTTGCTGCAGGCTTATAAGTAACACCTAGAACTCAAGTCTTAGTGGTTTGAATAATTTTTCTAAAAGGAATAAAACTGGAGTGTGTCTTTAAATGTGGACGAGTTCTTCAGTATCCTAATAATATACCCAAATGCTTTTTCTGGTGGAGAGCATTCTTAAAAAATAAATTCCCTACTAAAGCATTACAGTATAATATGAGTTGGCATTAAAATCTTTGGATGCTTTTAAGTTCATGGAGAGATGTTTTATATTCTTTTTACTACATATTTATTAATGAGAAGTGGGCAAAGTAAAGTTTGCAAAATTTAGTTTCTCTAAATTTTTGCACAGTGACTGCAGCTGGCTATGGGTCAGGGCTTAGTATAACAAAACCTTGACTGGAAGGCACTGTAGAAAGGGTGTACATAGTCTCCCAGTCTGCGGTCCTGGCTGCCCATCATCTTGGCCTCTTGAGGTACATCACAGTATGAAGGACCTGTTTGAGTTGAAATAGACTTCACTGGTTTATTGGGATTCTTAACAAAATTGTTAGTTTGTATTATGAGAAGAAATAAGATTTCCTCCCCCTTCCCCTCATTTTATATTGACTGTTTGCCAGAAAGTATTTTCTTCTGTTTTCTTATATATATATATATATTTTTGGAAATGGAGTCTTGTTCTGTCTCCCAGGCTGGAGTGCAGTGGTACGATCTCGGCTCACTGCAGCCTCCGCCTCCCGGGTTCAAGCAGTTCTCCAGCCTCAGCCTCTCGAGTAGCTGTGACTGTAGGCACACACCACCACATCTGGCTAATTTTTGCATTTTTAGTTGAGACTTGGTTTCACCATGCTGGCCAGTTCATAAAAGTCTAGTTTCAAACTCCCGACCTCAGGTGATCTGCCTCGGCCTCCCAAAGTGTTGGAATTACAGGTGTGAGCCACTGCGCCTGGCTTGTTTTCTTGTATTCTTGCTAGTATACGGTTTTTCTACCCTAATTACATACTGGCTTTTGTACTACATCACTAAAGGCCCAAACCATTGAAGATGGAAAATTGTACATGCAGGCTGATTGTCTGGTTAGCCAACACATGGCTGATTTGCTTTAACTGACTAGTATGTATGTGCAGCCTCCAACTAGACCCTTAAAAGGAAAGCCAGGTCAGTTATCTTGAAAAAATGACATGTGGCTGGGCATGGTGGCTCACACCTGTAATCCCAGCACTTTGGGAGGCTGAGGTGAGCTGATCGCAAGGTCAGGAGATCGAGACCAGCCTGGCCAACATGGTGAAACTCTGTCTCTACTAAAAATACAAAAATTAGCTGGGCATGGTGGCATGCATCTGTAGTCCCAGCTACTCGGGAGGCTGAAGCAAGAGAATCACTTGAACCCAGGAGGCAGAGGTTACAGTGAGCCGAGATCGTGCCACTGCACTCCAACCTGGCAATAGAGTGAAACTCCATCTCAAAAAATAAATAAATAAATAAAAGTAGAGAGATGGTACGTATTTTAAAGGTTGGCCTTAAGCTTCAGTAACATTGTCATTTTGTGACCTTTGTTGTCACAGCTGTACCCTAACCTGACAGGAATTACTTTGTTTTTTTGTGGGGCAGAAAGCAAAACCTGGTGGTGTGACTCTTAGCCTGATAGTTCTTAGGCAAGGTTAGTAAGAACAGACACAAACCCTGATGCATGGATT
Organism: Aotus nancymaae; assembly: GCF_030222135.1. Taxonomy (NCBI): domain Eukaryota; kingdom Metazoa; phylum Chordata; class Mammalia; order Primates; family Aotidae; genus Aotus; species Aotus nancymaae. The sequence goes on from NW_026988421.1 coordinate 12,231,465, forward strand.
GTGCATTGTTTTGTAGACAAGTTACCTTTCTTCTGTCCCTTTAACAAATTTGCAGCAATTACCCTCCCTTTCTTTAGGGTTCAGGGTGAAAGCTAATTTGTGGGTAGATGAGATTGCAGAAGAAAGGACGTCCATGGTGTGAACACAGCACATCCGTCTCCAGTGCTCAGACCTGTGCAGCTACTTCCCCTGCTGCATGCCATGCTGTCGGGTTGCAGATTTGCACACATAAATTCCTCAGGAAGAGTTTGCATGTGCATCACCTCGCATTATTCTGTACTGACCAAACAAGGGATTTGAATGTTTTTCAGCACAAAAGGATGACTTCCGAGTAGTGGTCTGTACGTGTACTAGCAAAGGCAATGGTGATCTGGCAAACAAAATTGATTTCTGCAGCTGTAATTGAGCAGGAGCACTTGTATTATAGTATTTAAATAATCCTGGTTAATCTCTCTTTAAGCAGAGTAACCCTTCAGATTTTGTCTTTTTATTATTGAGGCTGGCTGTATTTTCTTCTTCTTTTTCCCCGTTTTATAGCAGTTAATTATTCCTGTGATTATTCCTCAAGAGGCATCGCCCTTGAGTTAAAATTCTATTGTTTCATAAGCAGCTGTTAAAATAACTGAGTATTGTTTTACGAACATACACTAATCTGAGATACTGAAAAGCTTTGCAACTAAAAAGCAAAACAAAAACCCTACATTAGTCATCTAGCCATTGTTTGGATGTTTTGAGTTGTTTTTTTTTATGGTGCCTCTTTTAGCTTGGAATATTATGTTTACTTTAATCGAGTCTAGGCCTTTTAAGGGGTCCTTAAAATTCAAGGTCAGAATGTGAATCCCTTTGACATGTATTACAGGTTTATAGGACCTTTTTGGTTGTGATTACCGTTTTCAATACGATTGTATAAATGAAGTTAACTTTCGTCAGAAGTTAAAATGGAGGTCATAAGAAGTTAAAATGGAGAAAATTTAACTTTTGTCAGAAGTTAAAATAGAGAAATGGCTCTGCTATTTCTTTCATTACCCCATTGAAAGGAACCCTGTTCTTTGCCAAGAGACAGTATTCCTCTCTGTCCTTACTGTTGATTAGCTAAAGTCCCGGCCACCTTCCCTCCTCTACTGGCCAAGACCCACCTTGAACCTCTTTTCAGAGCTGAGTGGCATAAATACTTGTACTGTTTCTGCTTCTGTTGATGGAATGGCTATGGGAGAATTAAAGGAAATGCTAATTCGAGCTTCATTCTTAGGGGAATCTAGTATACATGACATCCCTGCTAATTGGAAATTATCTTCATCTCTGGTTGGACTGCATTGTTTAGAAAAATGTTAATGGCTTACAATTCTGAGCAATTTATAGTGTGGCTCTGGGGTTAAGAATTCTGTGGTTTGAAAAAAAATAAATATTTTGTATTCTCACATGTCATTTCAATGTTGTGACTATGTACTAAATGCAGTAAGACTGTGGGTATTCTCTTAGAGTGTGTTTTGTTAAACAGATGGCAGTTTACTCTCATTAGTCCTGTTTGTCAATATTACAGCCATGCACTTCAGGATAAATTATTGAGATGTGAAGTCAGAGAGAACTATGGCTACTAACAGGAATGCTTATGAAAAATTTGGAGGGCAAGCACAGGCAGGAGGCTTTTGCCACTCACTAGCACAGCCAGAGCAAGGATGAAGCAACGAAGCCTTGTGCCTGGTGGTGCGTGTTTGTCAGAAGTCATAGTGAGCTCTGCACAGGGTGTTCTGTTTATCACCTCATTAATCCAAGGAAAACAAAATGGTGGATGGAACTCCTATTGACCTGGGATACAAAGCCACTGACTTTGGCTCTTGACCTTTTGGTGGATTTTAAATTACTCCTTCTGTATTAGGGTGCATACTATCACTCTAAAACATTGTGGTAAATGAAATAAATCTTGTACAGATGTTCTTGGCCTTGTTATGTTATAAATCCTGTACAGATGTCCTTGGCCTTAATACCTGGTTCACTGGAAATTTGTTATTATATAGAACATTTGATTTTGCTTATAGCATATTAATAATGCCTCATAAATGACAGCCACACTGAACACATATCTGTTACCACAGTTACCTAGCCTGCAGGGTGAGTGTTGATCTTGACATCTGTACCAATGCTAAAAAACCAACTGTGTGTGTGACAATATACATATGTTCATATCTATTCCATATTCATATATAGTATGGAGGATATGGATAACAGTATATTTGTAGTTTTTCTTTTTTTTTTAAGCACTGTTACAGTTTCTTCTGTGGGCCTTTAATCAACTTTTGGACGTAGGGTGTTTTTTTGTTTGTATTTATTGGTACTGTGCTTTTTTTATAACCCATTGTGTTTTCTTGCTGTGAAATTAGTATCATCCCCTGGGTTACTTGTTACCGGAAGGTTTTAGTTTCTCTTGCTGTCTCTCCAGAAGTGTCCTTTCCTACAGTGTTCTCAGAACGCCAGTTCTCATCCCTCCCATTTTTTTGACCTCAGCTCTGTTGTGATGTATCTACTTTTTGGTTACCACATATGGCAGAATTCAGTGACTGTTTTCCTTTGCGTTTAAATCACCTGACAATTTGCTTTTTCACTCCCCTTTCCCACAGTTAAGTAGGGCGCCATTTAAACTTTCTTCCCTTTAGCCGGTTTGCTTTTTACTACGTACAAAACTTTTCTACTAGAACCAGCTGTGTGTGTGTGTGTGTGTGTGTGTGTGTGTGTGAATTTTATTTCTTCTATTGGCCTGTTTCTCAGTAATCCAAAATTCTAAAATACCTTGAATATCAAAAAGCATGGTAGAATGAATATCACACATATTAATAGAATCTGAGAGCAACTAGCTTAACTAGTTGTATTCTTGGGTTGGTTTTTTTTTTTAATCTGTTTCCCTTTATTAAGCCCTTCCTCTCCCTAAATTGTTAAGCCAGAGGGCATAACAATTCAAAACTATCTAGTAATGTACCTACATGTCTAATAGTATACCTCAAAATATATAAAGAAAAAAATGGGTCACACCTGTAATCCCAACACTTTGAGAGGCAGAGGTGGGAAGATTGCTTGAAGCCAGGATTTGAGACCAGCTTGGGCAACATAGACCCCATCTCTACAAATTTTTTTTTTTAAATTAGGGTGAGGCATGGTGGCTCACATCTGTATTCCCAGAACTTTGGGAGGCTGAGATGGGCAGAACATTTGAAGTCAGGAGTTCAAGACCAGCCTGGCCAATATGGTGAAACCCTGTCTCTACTAAAAATACCAAAATTAGCTAGGCATGGTGGTGTTTGCCTGTAACCCCAGCTACTTGGGAAGCTGAGGCAGGAGAATTACCTGCACCTGGGAGACGGAGGTTGCAGTGAGCTGAGATTGCACCATTGCACTCCAGCCTGGAAGACAAGAGTGAAACACTATTTCAGGCAAAAAAAAAAAAAAAAAAAGGGCCATACCACAGTGGTTCTCGCCTGTAATCTCAATACTTTGGGAGGCTGAGGTAGGTGGATCCCTTGAGGCCAGGAGCTTGAGACCAGCCTTGCTAACATAGTGAAACCCTGTCTCTACTAAAAATACAAAAAAAAAAAAAATTATCCTGGCGTGGTGGCACACACCTGTAATCCCACCTGCTCAGGTGGCTGAGGCACAAGAATAACTTGAACCCAGGAAGCGGAGGTTGCAGTGGGCTGAAATCGCACCACTGCACTCCAGCCTGGGTGACAGAGTAAGAGTCGGTCTCAAAAAAAAAAAAAAAGTTGGGCATGGTGATACTTGCTCATCATTCCAGCTACTTGGGAGGCTGAGGCATGATGCATAAGCCAGGAGAATTGCTTATGCCTCATGGAGTTTGAGGCTGCATTGAGCTATGATGATACCACTTAATTCCAGCTAACGCAACAGAGACCCTGTCTAGAAAAAAATTTAAAAGAAAAAACTACAAAAGGGGAAAATGAACACAACTACAAGGAGAAATCTACCAACATAATAGGCATTTTCAACATACCTCTCTCAGTAATTAAGAGACCTTGCAGAGACCAAATTATGAAGATTATTAAGGACATAGAATATTTAAGTAGTACAACTAATCAATTTGATCTGATGGATACACACGCACACACACACACAAAACATGTTGTACCCTTCTGTAGGAAAACAAGCATTTTTTGCAAACCAAATCTAACAGTGTATTCAAAGTATCACAGATGACCAAAATGGATTGATCTCAGGAAGACAAGATTGGTTTTTTAATGTAATTAAGAAATGCAATTTATAATGGAACAAAAAAATATACCCTAAGAATAAATTTTAATAAAAGGAGGAAATGATTTTAAGAACTTAATGGACCTAAGTAAATGTAGAGGATGTAATGGATAACACTCTATTACCTAAATCTCAACTTTTTCTCCAAATTGCAATTTCAATAAAATTCCCAATGATTTTCACTGTGGAACCTGAGAAGTTGATTCTTCAATATAAATGGAAGAACAAAGGGCCAAGGCTATCCAAGACCCTTCTGAATGGATTGTGAGGGGAACTAGCACTACCAGATTCTAACACTTAACTGCCAAAGATAGTGATTAAAACAATGACTTTGGAGTAAGGAAGAATTTTATAAATAAGATAGAAAATGCAGACTATTAATTAAAATATAAGTAATTTGGCTACATTGATCCCAAGTACTTTTATTTACCAAGCTTGCCATAGAGTGAAAAGAGAAGCCACATCTGGAATAAGATACAAATATTCACAATATATACATAACTGCCAAAGAGCACCTGAATGCAAATCAGCAGTGAAAACAAATCAGGAGAGATGGACCCCAAACACAAGCAGTCATTTCACAGAAGAAACAGAAATGGCCCATCAGTGTAAAAAGATGTTCAGTCTCATGAGTTATCAGGAAATGCACATTAAAACCATAGATACCATTTCCTCGCTAACAACTTGGCAGAAATTATGGGAAGTCTGAGAATAACAATCTGAGAGATTATGACAACAAACCTTCACCTGCTGTTGTTGGCATGTGAATCTGTACTACTTTGGAAAACAGTATTATCTAATGAAATTGAAGACAGCCATCTCTCTTATAGCCCACTATTTACACTTAGAAAAACTCATGTGCATGTGTACCAGGAAACATGTACAGGAATGTTTGTAACAGCATTATGTGTAATAATTGTAAGAAATGAAGGAGGGATCCAAATGCCCATCTACTGTGTAGTGAATAAATGAAGTGTATTTATGCAGTGGAATTCTTTAGAGTAGTCAAGGCATCATAACACTGTGGGCTTCAACATGGATGCATCTCAGAAGTGTCATATCAAGTGAAAGAAGCAAGTCAGAAGAATAGAGCTAGCATGGGTACCTTTATATAAAGTTCAAAACCAGGAAAAACTAAGTATATTGTTTAGAGACTCATACACAAGTAGTAAAGCTGTAGAGGAAAGACAGTTATTAACGTTCAGGAACATAGTTTCTTCAAGGGAGGGTAGTGGAGGGGCGTGAGAATAGAGGGGAGAACGGGGCTTGTAAGCACTTGGTAATACAAACCTTTGGACCATTCTAAACATGCCAGTTCTCTGAATTAATGTATATTCAGTGCAAAGCCAATTCAGATAACCAACAGTATTTGTTTATATAATCTAAAAACTTATGGAAGTATAAACAGATGAAGATAGGAAACGCTCCATTGAAAGTGAAAGAAATGGAAGGAACTTGCTGTACCAAAAAATACGTCACTTTTTAAGTGCAATTAAATTAAAGCAGTTATGCCAGTGTAAACAGACAGTCAATGGAAAGGTTTAGAAAATAGAAAAGAACTCAAATTTAGAATTTAGAGTACACTAAAGGCAGTTTGTTGAAATCATGCTGTCTATGGTGAATTATTTAATGAAAGATGCTGGTGTAAGTAGAGAACATGAAACTGATTCCTGTCATATCATTCGCCAAGAGAAATTCCAGATGGACTAAAAGAATGTCACACAAACTAGAAAATAATATTTTTTCTTGGAGTTGGAGAAATTCGTTCTAAGGACACAAGCAGTGAAGCAGAAAACCCTATGTAAACTCACCTGCCTTTAATGCCGTAGTGTGTACCACTGTGTGTGTGTGTATGCGTGTATACATAGACATATATATTTTAAAATGTTTAAATTTGAACATATGTTACTAATAATATAAAACAAAAATAGAAAATCAAAAAGGTGAGGTAAAAGTTTAAAAATACTGTTTGTGGTATTTGTGGTTAAAAAACCTTTGCTCTTTCTAAATTTTTCTTTTAGAGAGTCATGATTAAAAATGCTTGTCATTTTTGAAACTCCTAGTTTTAATACTTTATAAAAACAACTTAATGTTCTTGTCTTAAGGTAAGTTTATTTTAATGCTTGGTTTTAATGACTATTGTAGCTGAAAAAGTCACTTCATTAAGATCTGTGGATCCAAATATGGCTGTGCTTACTGAAAACATTTTTGAGTTCCATCCACCAATTTTGCAAAAGTGTTTGTTGAAATTTTTATAATAAATTTTCATCTTTTCCAATGTCAGTAACTTGTTTTTGCTGAATAATTAGTGTTGCATTTTTATTTTGCTAACAGATGGGTTCAAAACCTGCTGCAACTTATTTTTGAATTTCATTTCCCAAGTTTGTACACTTTGAAGAGTTTTCATAGGTGACAATTTTTGGCAACATGTTTTCGTGAATTCTTGGTCATCGTTAGTATTATATGTTATCTTTACCTTGAAATGTCAGGTTAAATCTGCCCATTAAAAAAAAATACCGTCTAGATTGCATATTGCTTACAGACACTTGTCACCACAAAAGACTGGCACATTCAAGCCCTTTTACTTTTATCAATTAAAAAAAATGACCATCTTTATGTTTTTAAGAATTTTGCTGTGAGATAACCAGCACATTTCGGGGGTTAATTTCCTCATCTCACTGTAAACTGTGGTCAAGATTCTCTCTGTATAAGATAATGAAAATCTAAGTCCAGTTGGCTTATGGGGCACACAGATGACAATATTCTGGAAGAGAATGGTGCCACTGTCACTCCCTCTGTGATATGGGGTTCTTGGCACTCCTTTGAGGATTCCTCACTGACTTGCATGTGCTGCCTGACCATTTGACATGCGGGCTCTGTGTCTGTAATGTATTGGTAAGACTTCTTTACTCTTAAAAACGTAACTTAGGTTTTCTTCCTGTACCCCAGTGGATCATCTTGTTCACTTTGGAGATCACTGGCTTAAACAATTAGGGGCCGAGCATGATGGCTCACACCTGTAATTCCAGCACTTTGGGAAGCCGAGGTGGGCTAATCACAAGGTCAAGAGATTGAGACCATCTTGGCCAACATGGTGAAACCACATCTCTACTAAAAATGCAAATATTAGCTGGGCATGGTGGCGTGCGCCTGTAGTCCCAGCTACTTGAACCCGGGAGGCGGAGGTTGCAGTGAGCTGAGATCTTGCCACTGCACTCCAGCCTGGTGACAGAGTGAGACTCAAACTCAAAAACAAACAGTTGGGGTACTTATCACCTCACAGAAGTCCCAAAGTTGGGCAGTTCCAGGGCTGATAAATACAATAGCTAATTGATGTCAGGACCTGGGTTTCTTCCCTGGTCCTGCCCTGCCAGCCTCAGTATGTTCACTTTTTCCTCAGTGTTGCTTCCCTCAAGGTCTTTACTTGACTGCTGCAGTTGTCAGAATGACAACCACCACTTGAAGCAGAGGGCCTCTTCCCCAGCATGTCTTTTTTAAGAGTAGTGACACTTCCCTGAAGCACACCAGCCCTTTTCCTTTCAGTTTTCATTGAGGAGGAGAGTTGGGATAACTGGGAAAGAGAGTGGGACTACCAGGGTAGACTTGGACTAAACAGATCTCCCCTCCTGGGGCTGGGACTTGGCTCAGGCTCACATTGGCTTAAGGACGTGGGGCTGTCTGAATAAAGCCTATCTCAGGACGGTGAAATGGAAGGATGGCTGCTGATGACTCGTGGTTGCATGAGGCTGCTACAGGGGTTTATGACAGCTGTTCATCGGAAACCTCTGGGAGATGGGAAAACCAGACTGTGACTCACATCAACTTTGTTTTTACACACCAGTCTTTCCATCTGCTCTTCAGGATGAACCAGTGTGCTTTGATTTGATGGTCATGATAGACCATTTCTTCTAGAATCTATAAACAGCACAGAATACAGTCACCCTCCTGACTAGAATAGCCAGGGAGCTATGATTAAAGAAGACAAAGAGCTTGTACTAACATAGGCTAAAGAAAAAGTCCCTGGCTGAAAAGGAAAATTTTGTCTTGGGTATGTCCAGGTTCATCCATAACAAAGCCAAGCAGGATGGTGGTATGTAATAAGGTGTTGGGAAGCAAAAATAGGGCCATGCCAGTTGAGACAGTGTTTGGTGAACAATCTTGTTCCTAAAAGAAGACAGGTCAGAGAGCACTGGAGAAAGGAATAGATGTCATCTGAGCACAGGTGGCAGTGACAACTGCTCTTCACGGGATACCTGCCTGCATGGCAGGTGCTTCATGTACCTCTTAGGAACAATCCAGTGAGGCAGTGAGTAGCACCACTCTACAGATACGTGATGAGCAGTTCTGACGTGACCCCAGTGACTGCCACCCCCTCATTCAAACCCTTATGTAGTCCCCTCGCCTTGAGTATGGGTGGACTCAGCAACTTGCTTCTAAAAAAAAGGATGTGGCCAAAGTGATGGGCTGTCACTTCTGTGATTAGGTTACAGAAGACTCGCATCATTTTGTCGGTGTTCTCTCCTGGGCTCTCACTTGATGTGACAGAGAGGGCCACAGGCCAAGGAACTGAGGGTGGCATTCAGCCAACAGCTACCAAGGAACTGAGGCCTTCAATCTAACAGCCCAAGAGGATCTAAATCCTGCTGGCTCCGGGTGTCTCGAGTGTGGCTGAAGCAGGCCGAAGCATGGGCCAGTTTCTTTGTTTTGTAGATGAGACTGGAGGTCAGAGTGGCTCAGTGACACTAATTCTGTCTGATCCAGATTCCAGGATGAGCTTCCATAATTCAGTCACCTTCCACCAGGTCCCTCCCACAACACGGGGGAATTCAAGATTAAATTTGGTTGGGGACACAGCCAGACCATATCAAGTGACTAATCATCATTTGCTGTTCAGAGAGAAGGAGATTCAGGCCAAGGTCAAATAGACTCAGGGTGGCTGAACGCTACTGCAAGGAAAGCTCATCCTGGAATCTGGATCAGACAGCATTTTGACTCCACCGTTATTAACTCACTGAGCCACTCTGACCGCCAGTCTTCTCATCTATAAAACAAACTGGCCCATGGTAGTGAACACTTGCTTGAGCCTGCTTCGGCCATGTTCTTTTCATTACAGCCTGATTGAACTTGGAATGGACGTTGGTCCCGTTGAATGTTGAGATGATTGTGACCCTGGCTGACACCTTGATCGCAGCCTTGCAACAAATCTTGAAACAGAGAACGTAGCTAAGCTGTGCCCAGATTCCTGACCCAGGGAAACTCTGAAATAATTGTGTGGTGTTTTAAGCTACTAAATTTTGGGGGTTATTTGTTACACAGCAATACAACTATTACAAGATGAGGTTTCCCAGATGTCAGATTTTAATAACCTGCCCCAAATCACACAATGGAAGATTCGAATCCCCATCTACAAGGTGATTTGTTTTACCACCCAGTCCTCCCTCCTGGCAGCCTCCAGTGCAGGTGAACACTGGGCTGTGAGCCTCTGTTAGACGCAGTGCTGTTCTTAAGACCCTGCTAATCATACGTCCCCCAGCAGTGGTGGTGAAGCCATCCATGACCATACTAACCCCAGAGGAGAGAGAGCCTTTTCAGCCGGGCTCCATGAATAGAGCTCTGTAGAAAAGGGTGTTTAAATAATTTTTGTCACTTTTTCCAAAGTGACAAAACTTTATATATATACACACACACACACACTTTATATATATACACACACACACACACGCGCGCGCACACACACACACTTCTAGATGCACATGAGCAAAGTTTTATATATAATACATGCCTTAGGTTATCAGGGCTGTCCAACTGGGCAGGCCACCTCAGGTCAGGGCCCAGGAGAGCCCTCATGGGCAGGAGGCACAAAGGACCTGGAGACTCAGAGGTGAAGGGAACGAGCAAGAGGCAGAACTGGGATATTGATCAGGACTTCGGAGAGGCAGCACAGTGCAATTGAAAGAATGGACACCTCAGACCTGAACGTTCGGGGCCAGCTGGCTCCAGGCCCTGTTGAGTTGTGTCTCCCCGGGCAGGTGACTCAGCTCTCCGAGCTTCAGTTTACTCTGCTGTAAAACTATAGTACTCGTGCTTTCAGTTTTTCCCTAGCTCGATGTTTCTGAGCCTTCAGATTGTGGAATAACAGCAACTACCACACTGTAACTGCTCCCACTGACTAGTTCCTGAGTGCTTACTGTCCGCCTGGCACTGTACAAAGCACTCTCTGCCTATGGTCTCTCAGGACAGCCTCATTTTCCATTGAGAAAGTTGGAACTTGCAGACATAAACAATCACTGGTCCTGAACAATTGCTGTCAGTGGTTGATGTAAGGGCTTTGAGTTGTAACCACAACACACGGCCTGGCACAGAGCAGGTGCCCAGTGAGTGCCGAATTCCTCCTTATGGCAGCAGATCAGTGTGCTGCAACATGGCCCAGCTGCCTGGATGGCAGAAGAGTCCAAGAGGCATAACTTGGACTCTTTGTGCCCAAACCGTGTCATCCTCAGCAGAGCCTGTGGACTGTCTGAGGGTCTCTTCTGAGGGTGTGTGTGGGCTGTTAGCAGCATTCTCTGTTGGGCAGGGCTCCCTAAGCTCTGGGTGGCCTCTGCAGACGGAGCCCAGCCTATTGCCCCAGCATGTGGGAAGTACAAGGCCAGACTTTTGGGACACATTGAGGGGAGAGATACCCAATAGGGCTGTCAAGAGCAAGATCTCAGCAGAACCATTGACTCCTTAAGCTCAAATAAAGATCCAGAAAACACGGTTGTGTATTAGTCCATTTTCACACTGCTGCCCGAGACTGGGGAATTTACAAAAGAGGTTTAATTGGACTTAAAGTTCCACGTGGCTGGGGAAGCCTCGTGGAATAAGTTCCACGTGGAACAATCGCGGTAGAAGGTAAGGAGGAGCAAGTCAACATCTTAAATGGATGGCAGCAGGCAAAGAGAGAGTTTGTGCAGGGAAACTCCCATTTTTAAAACCATCAGATCTCTCATTGACTATCACAAGAACATTTCCGGAAGGACCTGCTCCCATAATTCAGTCACCTCCCACCAGGTCCCTCCCACAACACGGGGGAATTCAAGATTAGATTTGGGTGGGGACACAGCTAGACCATATCAAGTGACTAATCATCATTTGCTGTTCAGAGAGAAGGAGATTCAGGCCAAGGTCAAATATACTCAAGGAGGCTGAAAGCTACTGCAAGCAGAGCTCATTCTGGAATCTAGATCAGACAGAGTTTTGGTTCCACCATTATTAACTCACTGAGCCACTCTGACCGCCAGTCTTCTCATCTATAAAACAAAGAAACTGGCCCATGGTTGTGAAACTGTTGATTTTGCCTGCTTAGCTGTCATTTGCTCTTCTTTATATAATATCCTTGGGGGAACTGCTTCTCTCCGTTCAACATAGTCCTGTGGGTTTGTGGGTGGTGGGGTGGTGGAGACTGCTGGTGAAGGAGTCCTGCCTTCCTCAGCCAGCAGATGGGAATGTAACCTGAGCCAATCACGCCCCTCTCCTAGAGCTGGATTATGTATGGGGCAGTTTAAAGTCTGCAAAAGGCAGGAGCCAGCCCTTCCCAAAGGAGAGACACCTGGAGCCAGTGCTGGGGCTGTCTGATCCTTGGCCTCCCAAAGGCTGCAGCACTTCACTGTAAGGGGTGAGGGTCTGTTTGCTACTTGCTGCCCACGTGCCCTAAGACTCCCAGAGGATCCCCTGGGTGTTCTTGCTTTCCATGTAATCCCTTCCCCATAAGTGAGGTCTTTGTTACCTGCTTTGAGCATTTCTAAAACAAAGTGGTAAAACAAATGAATACATTTAAGAGATCGTGGCTTGCTCGTTTCTTCCCTCTGCATTTTCTCTCTGGAAAAAAAGGGGGAGACTAGGCTGATCCCCAATCTAGAGTTCCTGGGGTGGAGTGCCCAGGGACACAGTCCCTGCAATGGTTAATATTGAGTGTCGACTTGATCGGATTGAAGGAGGCAAAGTATTGCTCCTGGATGTGTCGTCTGTGGGGGTGTTGCCAAAGGAGATTAACATTTGAGCCAGTGGACTGGGAGGGGCAGATCCACTCTCAATCTGGGTGGGAACCATCTAATCAGCTATCAGTGAGGCTAGAATAAAAGTAGAATGTGGCAGGACTAGCCTTGGCTGAGTCTTCCAGCCTTCATCTTCCTCCCGTGCTGGAAGCTTCCTGCCCTGGAACATTGGGCTCCAAGTTCTTCAGCTTTTGGACTCTTGGACTCGCACCAGTGGTTTGCCAGGGGCTCTCAGGCCTTCAGCCACAGACTGAAGGCTGCACTGTCGGCTTCCCTACTTGTGAGGTTTTGGGACTTGGACTGGCTTCCTGGCTCTTCAGCTTGCAGACGGCCTGTCTTGGGATTTCACCTTGTGATGGTGTCAGTCAGTACTCTTTAATAAACTCCCCTACATACATACATCTCTCCTATTAGTCCTGCCCCTCTAGCGAACCCTAACTAATGCAGAGCCTTTGATCCCTGGTGACCCACCAGCACAGAAACCCAGGTGTCCTCTTACACTGACTGGCATTGCAGGGGTCCTTGCCCAGCTCCATAGTGAGCTGCATGACCAGGCCCTGGTGAATGAATGCCTCTTGCTGGCACATCTCTCAAAGCCCTGGTCCAAACCTTTTAATGGACTGCAAAACACTGCTGGCAACGTCTCTCCCTGGATGACCATTTGTAAATTGCTTTCGCCCTGATGCCTGATGGGGTGAAAAATGAATTTTCCATCTCCAGGCTACAGCAGGTGGATTTCTGCCACCACTACAGCAGGAGCTGACAGGGCCAGCCTGGCAGCCTTGGCCCTGGCCCTCAGCCTGTGAGAGGACTGGTGTCCTTCTGGGAGGGGCTGGGCAGGTGACGGGCCCTGTTTGGGGACCCTTGCCCACACACAGCAGGTTCTAATGGCTAGAGTGGTCAGCGGCGTGGGTGGTCCTTGGATTACTGGTCACAGTATCTGCTGGAAGGAACCCTCCACTCCCACTCTGGCCTCACTGGGTCCTGAGCAGGACACGGAATCCCAGGCCTGTTTTTGTTCTCTAAATGGGTCCCCCGCTGCTTTGTGCCTGGCATCTTATTTCTCACGTCCCTGGGGGCGGTGCTGCTGCTCCCTCCATTCTCCCTGCCAGGTTTGTTGTTCTGTCCTACCAGGGCTATCTGGCTCCAGGGGGGCATCAGGTACACTGGTGGTACTGGCTAGGCCAGTCTCCCTATTGTCCTCAGGGCCGTTCCCTCTGACACTGCTGCTCTGCCAGCCTGGGCCTAGCCAGCAGCTGTTGGGGCAGCACCATGTGGTCTGCCTTCTTAGAGGAAGGGGACAGAGGCGGCAGCCCTCCGAGTGAGACAGAGAGGAGTGAGAGCTGGAAGCTATCACATCATCTTCCCAGGGTTGAGTGTGGGTGCTGGTTAGGAGCACTGGCCTCTAAAACTCTGCCTCTGCCTACAGAAGTCTCCATCCCCTGCCCATAAGCTGGGGATGCCCTCTACTAGAAATGGGTTAGCACTAACATTACGGAAAATGATAGTAGCTACGATTATTTAGATGACTTTTCTCTTTAAAGGAAAGCAGTTATCACTTAGTAGGTATTGAAAAACACAGCAGCAATGATCATACTGTCTAGCCAAAGCCTGTTCAAGTTCCCTTTTAACTTTCTCTTCTTTGGGCCAAAATTAGATTTGTGGGTTTTTTTTTTTAAACTCAATAAACAGTCACTGAAGCAGCTTCCACATATTAGATTAGATGATCTCCATGGTAATCCGGAGCGCCTGCATCTGATTAAATCTGCACCCAGGCCTCCGTCCAAGGCTGCAGTTCCTGAAAGGAAGTCCTTGTGTAAAAACAGTAGCTTTCAATTACCCAGCGTTTCTGTCATCGGGCTTGCTCTAAGCACTTTATATACAAATTGGCATTTAATGGCCAAAACAATCCCATGGCAGGGCTACTAACATTTGCAATCCTGTTTTACAGATGGGATAAGTGGGGTTCAGAGAAATCCAATAATTTATCTGAAGTCCCTCAGGTACCAGGGGACAGAGCTGGGTCCAACTCGGGTCTGACCCCAAGGCTGTGCCTTCTTCTCCCAGGCCACACTGCAGACCCCGGGGAGTGGTACAGTCGGAACGAAATTCTCAGCCACCTCTGCATTCTAGCCTGTTAACAGGAAGCAAACATTTACCCCAAAATGCTGCTCAGTCTGGCTCATTTGGCAGCTTCCTCTGATGAGCTGAAATGCTGTTGCTCTGCAGCAACCCTGGGAGTCCCATTCTGATCTAATGGACTCTGATGTGCAGTTAAAGATGTGACAGATAAAGCAGAGAATAGTCAGCACCTAACCACGATGGGGGCAGCCAGCCTCTTCCTAAGCAAAGAGTCTGGTGGGGACTGGGAGCTACATGATGGAAGGGCTCTGTCCCCAACCTGGGAGGGGTTGGGATGCTTAGGTCAGGGAACAGAGTTGGAACTAGAGTTCCACCCTCCTCTTCCTCATCTGCTCAGAAACAGAGTGATGATAGAGAACATAAATTTAGCCCCAAGGAGTCAAGAGAGACCTGGGAGGCAAACACTGAACAGCCTGTGCCATCTCCTGCATCACCCCACAGCTACCCCAAGAAGTAGGCACCCTGATTATTCTGTTTTCAGACAAGAAGCTGAGGCTCAAGAGAGGTACCCAGGGTTACACAGCCAGTAGGCGGCAGAACCAAGATGGGCAGACCCCAGTCACAGCCCCACCTGAAACCAGACTCCAGCCCAGGAGGCTTGTTTCCTCCTGAAGACCCCACTGGGCTGAGACCCCACCACCTGGTGTCCATCTACTGTGCTGGCTAACAGAGCTGCCTGCCAGAAGCCCAGGTTCCCTGACGGGCAGCTGAGCTACGTCTTGCTGCAGAAGTCCAGAGCCTCATGTCAGCTGCTTCCCACAAATCCAGGTCTGGCCTCAACAGCAACAGCAGTGTTTCCTAGAGCTGTGTCCCTGGGTCCTGACGTTCCCTGGCTGGGGGCCCTTGGCCAACAGACTGCCCTTCTGTTTTCTTATTGGCAAGAAGAGGGCATCCCTGAACATCAGCGTGCTTAACTGTCACTAAGGGAGCTAGTCAGTAAAGCAGCTTTTGCCCTCCTCACACCTACCCACCTGAGATTCTGCGTCTGCAGGTCTGGAGCAGGGCCCAGAAACCTGCATTTCAGCCTCACGCTCCAGGTGACTCGACTGTGCATTGTGGGCCACCACACGTGGGGACAGGTGGGCTACATTAGGTCTCAGGTTCTAATTTCCATATTGTGTGAAAGTTGTCAATCAAAATGGAATCTCTTGTGTTAAAAACAGAAACCCTGACAAGTAGAGCCGGGGAACTCATGAAGAAAGGTTCTCACACTTGGATGTCTTGCATACAAAAAGTATCACAAAAGCCTGCAAACCCACAACCTTGCACAAAGGCCATCGCAACCTCACAGCACAAGTAACTTTTGCAAGGACATCTGCCCAGCAACCGCCTGTCCAGCCTCAGACTGGTGGTGTCCTTGATTGATCTT
This sequence comes from Aotus nancymaae, assembly GCF_030222135.1. NCBI lineage: Eukaryota > Metazoa > Chordata > Mammalia > Primates > Aotidae > Aotus > Aotus nancymaae. Next base: position 12,247,266 of record NW_026988421.1, read on the forward strand.
AGTAGCCAAAGAAAATTATTTCAAAAACAACTATATAATCCTTCTCATTTTACCTTTAAAAGCCTTTGTCTTCCTTTGCCTCTCTGAATACACACACCGTTGGCTATGGCGTGTGTATTCCCACTGCAGTGCTCTATTCCCAAATAACCATTTTCTTTTGGAGGGCCTCTCTCTTTTATTTAGGTTGACAGTTGTCTAATTGAGGATAATTCTAAAGTCATCTTTCAACTTTTCTCATCTTAGGGCTAAAATTAAAATTCAAATTTATTAGGCCCTTCTATCTAATTCTGCCACTATTCCCTGAGCTCCCATGATGGCACAGGACCTGGGGTGGGAGCTGCTGGGACACACAGTGGTCCCCATCCTCCTGCAGGTTCACATAGAGTCCTCGGGGCAGCTCGGAGGAATGGAGCCCTCGATGTAGGTCCAGAGGTCAGGGACACAGGTCTTCTTGTTTTTTTCTGGAATTCACGCTGCCTTTCCCCGTGATTGCTCTCAGTCTCCAACACAGGGATCCTGTCCAGGGCTCCCTTCTCTCGGCCGCAGCCAGACAGAGAGGTCACATCTCAGTGGCTGATCAGTCCCGGGGAACCTGCCATCTGCTGACCCCGTCAGGGTGGAGAGATTAGCTAGCTAGCTGGCCATGTGATAGGGGGCTTTGGAATGGAGGCCCTAGAACCCTCTGCAATCAGAGCTCAGATTAATGGACATAAATGAGATTCTTGATTTCCTCAAATAAGTGGATTTTGAATGGTTCCTCTGGTAATCAGGCCTGGCCCCATTCATCATCAGGTGAAGGAGCTTCAGCCTGGTGGGATCAGGGGCTTGCCCTGATGTTTTACAGTCTGTGAGAACAGGGTGTGGCATGAGGAGGGGTGTCATTTACAGGGCTCTGCTGGCCCCTTGTATGAGGCCAGGCCCTGAGCAAGAAGTAAGGCAGAGCTGGGGTATGAGGTGGCAACGCAGGGGCCTAAGTTCCAGGGCAGTGGACTGAACAGGACGGCAGGGCTCATCACCAGGGACCTTGAATGCCAGCAGCAGTGACTCTCAGTCATTTGAGGACAACATGAGGATTGCCTGCGGACCACTGCCCAGGAAGTGACCTGCTAAGCGGGTGAGGGCCTGGAGTGGAGGAGGGCCCTGGCTGGAAGTCAGGAGACTTTGGGCAAGGCTTGGGCCTTTCTGGGTGAGTGCCCCATGTGCTACCTTCCACACAACCTGCTCTTGAACAAGAGTGCTGTTGGGCTTGACAGCCTCTCTCTCATTCATCTTTGACAAATGGTTCAGAGTCTCCTGGAGTGTGGGACCCTTCAGCTGTCAGCTTTGCCTCTAGAGCCGTGCTATGAAAATACAGTAGCCACATACAGCTGTTGACAATTCGTGAAAATTAATTAAAATTCAGTTCCTCAGTTGCATTAACCACATTTCCAGATAATAGCCATGTGTGGCCTGTGGCTACCATAAGGACAGTACAGCTCTAGAGCTTCCCAGTTCCACATCAATTTCTATGAGCACAGCTCTAGAACCTTGACCCAATGATTCTATTTTTCTGTATTAAGTTTTTCCAAATTAGAAGAATAAAAGAGAGAGTTCTGATTCATTATCAGGCAGAAGGCAGGACAAATGCAGCCAACATGTCTCCTAAAAATGTGAAAAGGTGCTCAGCCTCCGTCAGTATTAGAGAAATGCAGATTGATCATCCCGAGAAGCCACAGTTTGCCTGTATGGTTGGGAATACACAAAGTTGGATGCATACTCGGTTGGAGGAACTGTGGGTAGCCCACATCACCGGCTGCCCCGAGCTCTCTCCACGGACACACCGCTGACCTAGTACGGACAATGAGGGAGACCGATGCCAAAGCAGTCGGTGGGAACCAGTCTTCCTGAGTCACGTGGAATCCTCCTCCTCATCTTCATGACAGCAGCCACCCTCTCTTGAGCATGTTATGAAGCTCTCTCCTTGCAGGTATGATCTCATTTTACCCTCCCAGTGGCTCTGTGAGGCTCAGGAAGGTTAGGCCCTGGTCCAATGTCACACAGCCAGCAAGCATAGATGCCAACCCATGTGCTCCCACTCCAGAGCTCACAGCCATTGAGTTAGTTATTCATGCAACAATTATTTCTTCAGAGTCTATTTTGTGCCAGGTGCCATGCTTGCAACCAGTGGGGGTCTCTAAAGCTTCCAGGTGGAGATCCAGGCTCCAGCATCAGTCCCACCCCCTCCTTCTGGTGCCAGTCCCATGGGAGACTGACAGCGCTGGCAGAGAGGTGAATGCCCCCAGTTCAGCTTGTGGAACACAAGGGATGAACACACAAATCTTCCAAAACCTCCGGTCAGGCCCAGGCAGGTGAAATTGCAAGGGAAGAGCTCAGCCCCGACCTGCAGCTGCCCTCTGAGCAAGGCTGCCAGAATCAGGAAAACCAGCAAGGTGGGTCTGGCTCCTGTAGAGAAGAGGGCATGGGCTTCTCAGCTATGCCTGGTGAGGATTCTAGGTCTCCCTGTCATGATTCCAGCTCTTGCTAGTGGGGCTACCTAAGAGTCACAGGGGCCTAATCTAATGCTTCCATCCTCCCCGCAGGACCCCAGAATCTGCTCCCTCTTGCCGAGCCCAAATGGAGATGCATAACACCCTTGCTGCTGTGCCAGGAGACAGGCGTCCCCAGAGCAGGCTTTTCCAGCAAACTCAGACCCTCCTGCCCCTCCCCCTCCCCTGAAGGATTCTTAGCTGCCGTTCAGAACAGAGACAATCATGAAGCCAGTGGCCACCAGGCACATAGAAGTATTTAATTAAAATTACGTTTTGACTTGATGAGCCCCCATCCCATGCTCGGGACAGATGAGCACAGGCAGCATCTGGTCATTTCCATTTCCCCATCTCTTTTCCAAGAGACCTGTAGTCCAGAGAACAGGATCTCAAAGTGAGGTCTTTACACATACAAATGGAGAAGCTGAAGCTCAGAGCAGAAAAGTGACTAGCCTGGGATCACATAGCAGCCCAGTGAGAGAATCAGGCTTCCTGATTCCTTGTCTAGAATGATTCTCTGGAACTCAAGGTAGAGATGTTCTGGGGTTTGAGTTACTATCTTAACCAGTGAGAGTTAAGAGGTATGTTGAGAAGTCTGCGGAACCTTGACATAGGAGAAAGTGGAGGAAATTAATCAATAGCAATCAGTTTCTACTGCTCAGCAATCAAAGGGTAAGAGAGATCTTATCAACTGTCAGATGAGACCCCTGCCTGCAAATCTGTGGGTAGTTGAACACTCCAGGGTGATTTGTTACATTGTTTTTCATTTAATCTTTTATATAGAAATCATTCACATAGTTTCAAATTTTAAAAGTATAAAAAAGTATATAGGGAAAATTCTCATCCTACCTCTGTCTCTCATCTATCCAGAATCTTAACTTTCTTTTGCCCACAGGCAACCAATCACATTAAATAGCTTCTTGTATTCTTCCAGATTATACTTATATAAATGCAATGTGCAAATACAAATGTAAATCCTAATTTATCCCACTCTGTACACTGTCCTTCACTTTGCTTGGACAATTCTTCCCTGCAGTGCAGAGAGCAGGTTCTCATTCTTTTTCTCAGCTGCATAGTAGTTCATTGCACTAATGTATTCAGCTAGTGCACCATTAATGACCATTTAGGTGGTTTCTAATCTTTGGAAGATGTAGGTGTCCTGTAACGAAAATTCTGTGTCTACGCCATTTGTAACACGAGCTAGTTTATCTCTAGGATTAATTCTCAAAAGTGGAATCTTAGAGTAAAATAACATATGGATTTGGCTTGTGTTGCCAAATTGCCCTTCTTAGAAGCAGGAATCCATTTAAACTCACACTGCTAGGTACCAGAGGGCCTTGTCTACTCAAAGCCCCACCAACAGAATGCACTATTAAACTTTCAGGTAGGAGTAAGGTTGGAGGGGGAAATGGCAGATAGGAGGCAGGATTCACTTGCTGCTCCCACTCAGAAAGACAGAGCAGTGTGTGGAGACTCACATCATGAACTGTTGCTCCAAGAACTACCTCAGGAACATACCAGGAAAGCCGAGAGAATCCACAGACCCTTTGAAGGAGGTGGATTTCCCCTGCAAGCTCCATAGGACGGCCAAGCAACTGTGAATCTGCTTGCTTTCTCAGCTGAGAGGCTTGTGGCCGGGGGCAAGTTCTCAGCCTTGCTCATTGGCTGCCTGGAAATAAATTCAGTGCTGGTGGAGAACACAGTGGGAGTCAGACCAGCCTTTTGGGCTGTGGGCTGCACTGGATGAGGCCTGTGGCTGCTGGCTTTGCCCCACTTCCCTGGCAACCAGTGTGATGCAGCAGAGAGAGATCACCCTGGGAACATACCTCCATTGGCCTAGCGACCACACCCCATCCCCCACAGCAGTCACAGCAAGCCCTGCTCAAGGAGGGTCTGAGCTAAGACACACCTAACCCTGCCCCGACCTGAGGTCTTTATCTACCTATCCTGGTAGCTGAAGATAAAGATAAAGATGAAGATAAAGATAAACTCTTGAGAGTTCAGAATGCTTATCCAAAGGTGACCCTAGGGCAAGCTTGTATCCTCTCCATAAACTATAGCTGATGACCTCTTGAAAGTACCACCTCCTGGCTGGAGGCCAACCAACATAAAACCAGCACACTAAACAAAAATAAGGCCAAGGATCTTCACAGAGTCTACTTCACTTCCTGGCTACTGCCACTGGAGCAAGTGTTGGTATCCATGGCTGAGAGACTTAAAGACATTCACATCACAGAACTCTTTGCAGACACGTCCCCAGTACCGGCCCAGAGCCCAGCAGCTCTGCTTGGGTGGCTAGATCCAGAAGAGAAATAATCACTGCAGTTTGGCTCTTAAAGCCCCATCCCTAGGGAAAGGGGGAGAAGACCACATCAAGCAAGCACCCTGTGGGACAAAAGAATCTCAGCAGCAGCCCTGGAGTTCCAGATCTTCCCTCTGACATATTCTTACCCAAATGAGAAGGAACCAGAAAAACAATTCTGGTAATACGACAAAACAATGTTCTTTAACACCCCCAAAAGATGACACTAGTTCACCAGCAATGAAGAAGAAATCTCTGAATTGCCAAAAAAAGAATTCAGAAGGTCAAGTATTAAGCTAATCCAGGAGGCACCAGAGAATGGTGAAGTCCAACTTAAATAAAGAAATGATACAAGATATGAATGGGAAAATCTCCAGTGAAATCAATAGCATAAATAAACAACCACAACTTCTGGAAATGAAGGACACCACTTAAAGAAATGCAAAATGTACTGGAAAGTCTCAGCAATAGAATCAAACAAGTAGAAGAAACAACTTCAGAGCTCAAAGACAAGACTTTTGAATTAACCCAATCAGAAAAGAGATAAAAGAATAATAATATTTAAAAAATAAACAAAGCCTCCAAGAAATTTGGGATTATGTTAAACAGTCAAACCTAAGAATAAGTGTTGTTCCTGAGGAAGAACAGAAATATAAAAATTTGGAAATCATATTTGAGGGAATAATTGAGGAAAACTTCTCTGGCCTTGCTAGAGATCTAGAGATCCAAATACAAGAAGCTTAAAGTATGCTTGAGAAATTCATTGCAAAACGCTCATCAGTCAATGAGTGGATAAAGAAACTGTGGGGTACGTGTGTGTGTATGTGTATATATATACACATACACACATATATGTGTATATATATGTGTGTGATATATACACACACACCACAGTTTATATATATGTGTGTGTACACACACACACACACACACACACACACGAAGGAATACTACTCAGCCATAAAAAGGAATGAATTAACAGCATTTGCCGTGATCTGGATGAGACTGGAGACTATTATTCTGAGTGAAGTAACTCAGGAATGGAAAATCAAACATTGCATGTTCTCACTGATATGTGGGAGTTAAGCTATGAGGATACAAAGGCATAAGAATGATACAGTGAACTTTGGGGACTTGGGGGAAGAATGGGAGGGGGACAAGGGGTAAAAGACTAAAAATATGGTGCAGAGTATACTGCTCAGGTGATGGGTGCACCAAAATCTCACAAATCACCACTAAAGAACTTACTCATGTAACCAAATGCCACCTGTACCCTAATAACTTATGAAAAAATAAAAGAAAAATATAAAATTTTTTTTAAAAAAGAAAAATGTAGATACCTAGAACTCATCCTGAAAAATCTGATTTATAGATCTAGTATGGGACAGGAATCTACATTTTATCAACAAAAATAGTTTATTAGCAAAAAAAAAAAAAAAAAAAGGGAAACAAAAAACAGTACAAAAGACAAATGAAACAAAAAGGTGGTTGTTTGAAAAGATCGATGCAACTGATAGACCATTAGCAAAAATAACCAAGGAAAGAAGAGAGAAGATCCAAGTAAGCTCAATTAGAAACAAAATGGGAGATACTACAGTCAATACCGCAGAAATACAGAAGATCATTCAAGGCTACTATGAACACCTTTACACACATTAACTAGAAAACCTAGTGGAGATGGAGAAATTCCTGGAAATATACAACCTTCCTAGATTAAACAGGAAGAAACAGAAACTCTGAACAGACCAATAACAAGCAGTGAGACTGAAATGGTAACTAAAGTGTTACCAACAAAAAAAGTCCGGGACCAGATGGATTCACAGCTGAATTCTATCAGACATTCAAAGACGAATTGGTACCAATCCTATTGACACTATTCCATGAGATAGAGAAAGTGGGAATCCTCCCTAAATCATTCTATGAAGCCAATATCAACCTAATACCAAGCCAGGAAAGGATATAACAAAAAAAGGAAACTACAGACTAGTATCTGTATCACAGATGCAAAAATCCTCAACAAAATATTAGCTAAGCAAATCCAACATATCAAAAAGATAACCCACCATGATTAAGTGGGGTTCATGCCAGGGATACGAGGATGATTTAACATCTACAAGTCAATAAATGTGATAAACCATATAAACAGAATTAAAAAGAAAAATCACATGATCATCTCAATAGATGCAGAAAAAGCTTTTGACAAAATTCAGCACCCCTTTATGATTAAAACCCTCAGCAAAACTGACATAAAAGGGACACACCTTAAGGTAATAAAAGCCATCTATAACAAACCCATAGCTAACATTATACTGAATAAAGACAAGTTGAAAGCATTCCCACTGAGAACTGGAACAAGACAAGGACTCCCACTTTCACCACTTCTATTCAATGTAGTACTGGAAGTCCTGGCCAGAACAGACAAGAGAAAGAAAGGGCATCTAAGTCAGTAAAGACAAAGTCATACCGTCCCTGTTTGCTGATGACATGATTGTATATCTAGAAAACCCTATAGACTCATCCAAAAAGCTCCTACAACTGGTAAATGAATTCCACAAAGTTTCAGAATATAAAATTAATATACACAAATCAGTAGCTGTGCTTTAGACCAACAGTGACCAAGCCGAGAATCAAATCAAGAATTCAACCCCTTTTATAATAACTGCAAGAAAATAAAAAATAAAATACCTAGAAATATACTTAACCAAGGAGGTGAAAGACTTCTAGAAGGAAAGCTACAAAACACTGCTGAAAGAAATCATTGACACATGTTGTTGTTCCATTGACACAAACAAATGGAAACACATCCTATGCTCATGAATGGGTAGAATATTGTGAAAATGACTATACTGCCAAAAGCATTCTACAAATTTTATGTGAATTCTAATCAAAATAGCACCGTCATCTTCACAGAACTAGAAAAAAAATTCCTAAAATGCATATGGAATAAAAAAAGAGTCCACACAGTCAAAACAACACTAAGCAAAAAGAACACGTCTGGAGGCAACACAGTACCCCACTTCAAACTATACTATATGGCCATAATCACCAAAACTGCATGGTACTGGTATAAAAACAGGCATACAGGTCAATGGAACAGAATAGAGAACCCAGAAATAAAGCTAAATACTTACAGTCAACTGATCTTCAACCAAGCAAACAAAAACAAAGTCGGGGAAAGAACACCTTATGCCACAAATGGTCCTGGGATAATTGCCATGCCACATGTAGAAGAATGAAACAGAATCCTCATCTCTCACCTTATCCAAAAAGCAACTCAAGACGGATCAAAGACTTAAACATAAGACCTGAAACCATAAAAATTCTAGAACATCAGAAAAAACTTTCTAGACACTGGCTTATGCAAAGACTTCATGATCAAGAACCCACAAGCAGATACAACAAAATCAAAGATAAATAGATGGGACTTAGTTAAACTAAAAAGCTTCTGCACAGCAAAAGAAACAATCAACAGAGTAAACAGACAATCCACAGAGTGGGAGAAAATCTTCACAATGTATATTTCCAACAAAGACTAGTATCCAGAATCTACAAGGAACTCAAATCAGCAAGAAACAAAAACAATCCCATCAAAAAGTGGGCTAAGGACATGAATAGACAATTCTCAAAAGAAAATATACAAATGGACAACAAATGTGAAAAAATACTCAACATCACTAATGATCAGGGAAGTGCAAATCAAAACCACAATGTGATACCACCTTACTCCTGCAAGAATGGTCATAATTTAAAAATGTCAAAAATAAATAGGTGTTGACATGGATGTGGTGAAAAGGAACACTTTTACACTGGTGGTGGGAATGTAAACTAGTGTAACCACTATGGAAAACAGTGTGAAGATGCCTTAAAGAACTAAAAGTAGATCTACCATTTGATCCAGTAATCCCACTCCTGGGTATCTACATAGAGGAAAAGAAGTCATTATATGAAAAAGATTCTTGCACACGCATGTTTATAGCAGCACAATTCACACTTGCAAAGTTATGGAACCAGCCCAAATGCCCATCAATCAATGAGTGGATAAATGTGGTATATATAATACCCATAATGAAATACTACTCAGCCATAAAAGGAATGAAATAATGACATTTGCAGCAACCTGATTGGAATTGGAGACCATTATTCTAAGTGAAGTAACTCAGGAATGGAAAGCCAAATATTGTATGTTCTCAATCATAAATGGGAGCTAAGCTATGAGAATGCAAAGGCATAAGAATGACACAGTGGACTTTGGCAACTCGGGAAAGAGTGAGAGGGGGGTGAGGGATAAAAGACTACACATTGGGTACCATGTACACTGCTTGGGTGATGGGTGCACCAAAATCTCAGAAATCACCACTAAAGAACTTATCCTATTGAAATAAAACAAGAATAAGGTGGTACACTTGCTGTGCTAAAGAATAAATAGTTTTATTTATTCTTACTTTTTAAACAACAACAAGAACCTTTTCAGGATATTCCTAATCTATATAGGTAAACTATAGTATCTCAGTACAATTAATTTGCATTTCTCTGATATTGAGGCTGAGCACCTTTTCCATGTTTAGGAGATATGATGTTTGCTGCATTTAATCAGCTCTGCCTTCCTCTTGATAATGGAAAAAATTAAAAATGCAGAAAAGCAGAGAGAATTGGATCAAGTTTCTAGACCTGTACTGTCTAATAGAAGTGGATGTGAAGATGGGAATGTTCTAGATCTGTACCATCCAATACTGGCCACACATGGCTATTGAGGTCTTGATATGTGCTTAATGCAACTGGGAATTCAGTTCCTCGGTTGCATTAACCACATTATGCAACACTCCAGGAGACTCTGAACTATTTGTCAAATGGAAATAACAGGCTTTCTAAAAGTAAATGATATTTATTTAGAAATAGGGCATTGCAATGGGAATACACATGCTATAGTAAATTGTACATATTCAGGGAGGCCAAGGAAGACAAAGGATTTTAAAAGCATTAGGCTGGGGCAAAAGTAATTGCGTTGTTTGCTATTACTAATAAAATGAGAAGGATTACATAACTGTTTTGAGATGATTCTTGGCTACAAGGATTTATAACAAGAGTGACACCAGTCTGAGGATGGACAGGCATTGCTGGACAGATGTCCTGGTAGAAGTATTTTTTGTGAAAGGTGGTGATGGCCTTTGTGCAAGGTTGCAGTTTTTGCAATCTTTTGTGGTGGTTCTTATTATTGGGTATTTACGCATGAGAATCCTTCTCTTTATAGCTGTCCCCAGCTCTATCTGTCAGGGTTTTCTGTTTTTATATATTTTTTATTTTTTAAAGTGACTTCATTTTGATTTGAACAACTTCCACATTCTTATTTTAAGGCCCTGCTGGACATAACCTGTTTGTGCCCAGTAAGGCTGAGGTCCTATCAGTTCAGTGGCTATGAACAAAATGGTAGGATGGTAACTGACCCAGTAGCTAGGGTTCAAATTCAGGCCCTACCACTTCCTAGCTGTGTGACCTTGGGCAAGCTATTCAGCCACTCTGTTTTGTCATCTGTAAAATGGAGGTATTACTAGTATCTGCTCTTGAAGTGTTTCTTGTGTGTGTGTGTGTGTGTGTGTGTGTGTGTGTGTGTTTTACTAAAAAGGATAATTTGGTAAAGTGCACTTGAACCCTGGAAGGGGCCACACCCATAGGCACATTCCAGGCTAGTACTGACCACAGCTCAGTTAATGGGCACACAGGGTTTTCCCAATGCTCCAGGACCCTTGTAGGCATTCCCTCACTTACTCCATACAACAACTCTAAGGCGTAGCTACTGTCTTTAGCATCACTTGGCAGATTAGAGACATAGGCACACAAAGAGGTTAAGTAACCTGCCCTAGGTCAAACAGCTAAGGAGTAAAGTACTGGGCTTCAAACCCAGATCTGGTTGATTCCTGAGCCAACTCCATTAACCAATATATCAAACAGTTTCTGGTTGAGGGGCTTAGTCTCCAACGCAGTGGTTCTTCAAGTGTGGTCCCCAGAGCAGCAGCATCAACGTCACCTCAGAACAATTAGAAATACAGATGCTAGGGCCCCTCCTCAGAACAGCTGAATGCGAAGCTCTGGGTGTGGGGCCAGCAGTCTGTACTTCATAAGCCCCCAGGTAATTCTGATGTAGGCTGGAGCTTGAAGAGCTTTCAGAATTTTGGCTTTGAGTTCTAGCAGGTAGGATGGAGGCTTTAAGCTCCTACTCTTTCCCCTGGTCCTCATCACAGCCCCTTCTTCTAGCCCCAGCAGCCTCCCTCTTGCCTTGGCTGCCCTGTGATCTATGCTTGAATAGGGCTCACCTGCCAAGACCAATTGTTCTGAGATGGTCCAAGAAGTAAGTAGTCCAAGAAGTAAGTGGTCAGTGAAGGCTGGCCCTGGCTGTCCCCAGGGGCCGTTTCTGTGACTGTTATCCTCCCAGCAGTTAGCCCCATGCAAAGTGTGAACTGACACTCCACTCAGTTGCTTTGAAAGGGATGCATCTCCCTGGCTGTCAGCTTGTGACTGACTGTCAGCTTTAGGTGACAGAAATCAGGATCCAGTAAGAACAACTGCCAGAGCTTGGAGCTTCAAGGTCCACAAGGGAATGAAAGAAGAGGGAGAAGATGAAGACATTTAGACAAGTGTGGCTGCTGGCCCTCCCAGCAGTTAGGCGCTGCCTACACACTGACATCACCTGGGGAGCCTAACAACACCTGGGCACCTGGATGGAGCTCACCCCAGACCAAAAGAGAACACCTGGAGGTGGGGGGCCCGAATGCTGACCATTTTCCAAGAGCTCCTGGGGTGATGCAAATATGTATTGCTTTAACTTAGCACTTCTCAAACTTGAAAGACAGTAGGGTTCTCTGAGGATCTTGTTAAAACACAGGGCCTGATTCAGTGGGTCTGGGGTGGAGACCACATTTCTGCATTCTAACAAAACTCACCAATTACTTTGCCAAATGACTGTTCTGTCTATGTAACCAGATTTCCTGTTTGATTTGGTAAGCACAATATTTAGTAGATTATTAAAGGAAAATTCATGCTTGCTTAAGAAATTTTACCAGAAGAAATTGTCAGCAATTCATTTGGGAATTTGAGTTTATGCTAACTTTTCATGTAAGATGTTTACATGAAAGTTTACAAGTAAGATATTTCAATTCAGCCGGCCAGCCCTGGGGGGAGCATGACAGCATAGGTAGGTATTTAGGTAAGGCCCCAGCTGTTCCAGAACCTTCCCGAATTCATCAGGCTTTGCCGTCACCTCTTTTATATTTGAGGGATCTGCTGCTAAAAGTGTTTGAAAACTAGATCTTTGTATCCAAATGGTGCATTTGACATTTGGGAAACATGAGGCTCAGAGAAGTTAAGCATGTTGTCTGAGGTCGCACAGTCTAGGCCATCAGCCCAGAGAGATGCTGTAGATTCTGAGGTGCCAACTCAGGCAGACCCAGGCCCATGGTTCAGCAGCTCCCGATGCCCCAGGCTCACCTTCCTGGTGGTGGGATTGCCCAGCTGACAGCCCAGAAGATGTCCATACTGAAGGCATGGCCTGGAGGAGTTTGAAGTCAGCACCCTCAATTCCCTTACAACCCTAGTACCATGGACTATCTCCCTTTGAGGTTTCCCTGGTCCCATCTTCCTCCTTGGCGGTGGCAACAAAGGCTACTTATTAATCTTGGGCTCACTGAGGGCTTTAGAGGCTAGAGAACAGATGCCTGTGCCTGCCAATCACCTGCCACCTTGTTTTGGAAAGGGGCAATCCTCCTGCGGCCATGAATGACTATTGTGTTAGAACCAAGGTAGTAGCAACAACATCAAAGCTGCAATGAAGGCAGCAGCTGAGAATATCAGGTGTGAGCAACTCAGCCGCCACCTGGAAGACAAGCGTGCACTCCTGTAGGGCTGGCCTGTCCCTACATTGTCCTGGGGAAGCCACCTTAGCAGGGACAGAAAGCATCCTGCAGTGGGGAGGGGAAGAGAAAGGAAAGGATGTGGGGATGAAACCCCTATCCTAGAGCCCATTTGCAGTAACTGACTGGTAAGACGAGCTCTGCCTCAGAAACCAGGAGGAGGATTAACTCTGCAGCCTTCCCGAGCACCTGAAGATCCCCAGTGCTACTTGTGACCTATTAGATCTATCTATTATAGAGCTTGAGGGTAGGACATGCCTTCAGAAGTTCATCTGCCCAAGCTTCTGCCTTTAGGTGGGCTGGTGACTTTCATGTTCGTTGCACAGATGAGTCAACTGAATCCCAAGAGGTGAGTCACTGGAGGAAGAAAGCCCTGAACCTGGTTCCCTGCTTTCTGATTCAGGGATGGCCTGTGTCCCCATGTGTCTTTCCCATATGACCTTGCCTCCCTTCCCCTGGTCTCCACTGGGGAACAGGCTGGACTGGGCAGGTGACAAGAGCTAAACAAAATCAGGGAAATTGGAGTGGAAATGACCAGGAACGTTCTGTGGGGATTTTGAGGATGGAACAACTGCTAGGGTCCAAGGCTGAACCCAGGCCTCCAGGGTTGGAGTGCACCTGCTGAGTAGATTCAGCTGAGTGCCCCTAGTAGCCTGGAGAGTGAGCAGGGGAAGGCATGATCCCAGCCCAGCTGGGGGAGGCTGGAAACCTTTCTGGTGGGCACTCTGTTTTGGCATGAGGCCTCAAGGGATGCACAAAGACCCACACCAGACAAGCCTAGCTGATGCTGCTGTGCCTTCGGAGGGTTTACAGTGTGGGTGGGGACTCCTCTGTGCCATGACCATTGACCCAATCAAAACGTCAGATGTGGGTAGTACTAGAGCAGGGTCCAGCTGGAGGTCTCGCACATTCCCACTCCAGTGGGAGGCCCCTGCCTTTGCCCCTTGGGACCTTTGACACTCTACCCCTCTGTCGAGGCACTAGCATGATGCTCAGGAGTCGGTGCACTGGGGTTCAAGTCCACCTCCACCACTTCCTAGCTGGGCAATTCACTGAGAGCAGCATCTCAAGAACCAGGAATGGCCAGGCCCAGTCTCCAAAGGTCCCGAAAGGCAGAACTCACATCCCTGACAGCTCTGCAGGCAAAGAAATGGAGGCACAGTCAGGTTCCCCCGTCCCTATTCTGGGACATGTCGCTTTTCTCATGTGTGGAGTGGGCACAGCATTAGGACCTATCACTCAGAGATAAACCGAGTGTTCAGTGAGATGGTCCACAGAAAGGATGCAGGCAGATGAAGCCCTGCTGTTCAGTAAGTGATTCTTTGTCATCGTCATTGTCTTTGAGATGGGGAGGAATGGGAGATCTTAGAGACAACATTCCTGGGGGAGGGAAGAAGGGGTGGTGATGGTTGAGGAGAGGAGGTCCAGGTGCCCCCTTTCCTGCAAGAGCTGCAGGGAGGAAGAAACAGAGGCAGGTCATCAATCTCCATTTGGGTAGTGGTTGCGGCCAGCTGCAAGGGATGAGGGACTCTTCTGGGGTCAAGGGAGGGTTGCCCAGCAGGGTGACAGGTGACCTGTTTCAAGGTTTTCCAACCAGCCCTGCCTGCCTGTCTTCAAAACCCCCTCCTCATTTTGTAGGGACCCCTCTAGGGTTCCTGGACCCAGCCAGGGCCAGGTACCGGCACCAGGACCGTGAAAGCACATGGTCTGAACAGCTCGGCAGACCCGTCTCAGCATTCGGCTGCTTTTTGTTAACAGCTCTAGTGATTGGAGCTGTGCTTCTCCTGTTCTCTAATTGGAAATGGGCTTTTTCTGAGAGGACTGAGCCAGGGAGGAGGGTGGCAGTGTGGACAGGAACCCAATCAGCCCGGGCGGCCGTGAAAATGTTTTCCCTGTTCTAATTTGAAAACCCGGCTGAAAAACAGACCTCCTGGCTGACTCAGTGCCATTATCACTAATTACATTCATGAAACACTAACCTCTGCCTAGAAAAGTTCCTATGGCAGCAACTCGAGAACGAGCTGCACATTGAGGGAGGGAGGGAAGTGGTCTTGCTGTAGACCCGCTTGTGTCGCAGCGGCTGCAGTTTTCTGGGAGGGGGCATGGGCTCAGGGGAAGGAAGCCCCTGACCACAGCAAGGAGGTGCTGTGAGACTGGGGTCTTGTTCCAGGGTAGGGGTGGGGGAACATGCCTCCATCCCTCCAGAGCTGTCAAGGATGTGGGTTCTGCTTTGTAGGATCTTTGGAGACTGGGCCTTCTTATTCCTGGTTGTTAGGATGCTGCTCTCATGAAGTTTCTTTTCTTTACCTTCTTTTTTTTTTCTTCCTGATAGGATGTCACCCAGGCTGGAGTGCAGTGGTGTGATTTTGGCTCACTGCAGCTTCAACTTCTAAGGCTCAAGCAATCCTCCTACCTCAGCCTCCCTAGTAGCTGGGACTACAGGTGCATGCCATCATGCCTGGGTAATTTTTTGGTAATCTTTGTAGAGACAGGGTTTTCCATGTTGACCAGGCTGGTCTGGAATTCCTTGGCTCAAGTGATCCATCTGCCTTAGCATCCTAAAGTGTTGGGATTACAGGCATGAACCTCTATGGCCCAGCCCTCAGGAAGTTTCTGTTCTAAGGCAGAACACACTGATTTGGACACCTATTAAAATGCCTCAATTTCAGAAACATTTAGTATAAGCTGAACGTAGTTGTTAAAAATAACAAGGTAGCACTTAATAGGAAAGAACCCCAAAAGATATCTACCAGACACTACTAGGTGAAAAAGCAGTTTATAAGAGTGTGTAGAGTAAGTGTTGATCAGTTCCAGTTGCTATAGTAGAATACCCAAGACTGGATGGCTTAAACAGATTTATTTTCTCATAGTTCTGGAGGCTGGGAAGTCCAAGATCAAAGTACCAAAGTGGTGTTTCTGGTGAGGGCTCTCTTTCTGGCTTGCAAACAGCCACCTTCTTGCTGTGTGTTCACATGGCCTTTTCCGTGTGTGCAGTGAGACTGTTGGTGTCTCTTTTCTTATAGAGACACTCTTATTACAGGATTAGGGGGTCTACTCAATGACCTTATGACCTCATTTAACCTGAATTGTCTTCCTAATTACCTCCTTAAAGGTCCTATCACATCGCTTCTCAGCCTTTTGGCTAAGATCAAGTGTAAAGGTCCTATCACTACCATGCTAGTGCCTCGACAGAGGGGTAGAATGTCAAAGGTTCCAAAGGGCAAAGGCGGGGGCATCCCACTGGAGTGGGAACATGTGGGATCTCCAGCTGGACACGGCTCTGGTACTACCCACATCTGATGTTTTGATTTGGTCAATGGTCATGGCAGGGAGGAGTCCCATCCACACTGTGGGGTGATACAGTTACATTGGGGGTTATGGCTTCAACATATGAATTTGAAAGGGAAGGGGGAAAAGACAGTTTGGTCCATAACAGGGTATGATCTTGTTTGGGTAAAAAGGTGTGTATGTATGTAACAGATTTGTTGTCACTGTTGCTTTTTATAACAACTGTGTTTTCAGCAGGGTGGCTCTGGTCAGATAGAGCCTGCTTTGTTCTGCTGATCCCTGGAGGGAGTTCCAGGTTGAGGGTGGAGCTGAAAGCATCAGCTCTCCTTGCCTGATGGGGAGTGGGCTGGCTTGGAACTGCCAGAGCAGTCTGGGAGTCATGGGTGGGGTGACCACAACATGGGAAGTGGGACCCCCATGTATTCAGGAAAGCCAAAATGCCTGAGAGAATTTCCTATGGAGACTGGCAAGGCAGCTGAGTTCTATGTGTGGGGAAGTGGGGAGAGAAGCAGACACAGCACATGAGATACAGGGTCCACAGCTGAGGGGACCAGGGAGCAGAGGAAGCCCCTAGGAACTAGCAGGAACTGGGGACTGTGGTGAGCTATGAATTGGCAGTCTTACAAACCACATCTGGATCTCCGAGGTACAAGAGGCCCCAGCATATATTAAGTATTTTGGTATTAGAAAAAGACCTAAGAGAAGGAAGTACATAAATATTTTAACAAATGCTTTGATGTGGGTGAGGTGGTAGAGAGGGTGGAAGAGATTGGAGTCAGAATTATTTTCTTCTTTGTAAGTTGATTTTTTAGGAGCATGTATTTCTTATATCATAAAAGCAATGGCTGGGTACAGTGGCTCATGCCTGTAATCCCAGCACTTTGGGAGTCTGAGGTGGGGCCAGGAGTTTGAGACCAGGCTAGTCAACATGACAAAACATTGTCTCTACTAAAAATATAAAAATTAACTGGGCATGGTGGCACATGCCTACAGGCATGTCCCAGCTACTCAGGAGGCTGAGTTACGAGACTAGTTTGGACCCAGGAGGGCAGAGGTTGCAAATGAGCTGAGATCATGCCACTGCACTCCAGCCTAGGGGACAGAGTGACGCTGTCTCAAAAAACAAAAAAAACATAATGGCTCAATTTTCCTTTAATAAATACGTAAAGTACATAAGCTGAATTCAGCAATTAGCTATTGCTATTATCTGAATGTTTCTATAGGCCTAAAATTCACATGTTGAAAGCCTAACCCCCAAGGTGATAGTATGTACAGGTGGGGCCTTTGGGAGATGATTAGGTCATGAGGATGGAGCCCTCAAGAATGGGATTAACACCCAGATCAAAACACTTGCTCCTTCGACCATATGAGGACACAGAGAAAAGGTGCCATCTATCACCCAGAAAGCAGGCCCTCCTCAGACATTGAATCTGTGGGCAGGTTGATCTTAGGCTTCCTAGTCTCCAGAACTGTGAGAAATAAACTTAATTTATTTATAAGCTGCCCAGTTTCTGGTGTTTTATTATAGCAGTCTGAAAAGAACCAAGACAGCTATTGTGGAAAGTAAAAAGTTTCTTCAAAGTTTCCCTTCTTGTTAAAGAATAAATGATAAATGTTAGAAATAATAGTTTATTTTAAAGACTAACTTCCTTCAAAGCTGCCTTTTTAAAGCCCTATCCTATGTACCTGTTGGATATAAATAAGTACATTCTATGTCCTTGTACTTTAACTAAGATATTTGTTCTGAACATGCTCACGTATGTCCCAGCTTGCAGCCTATGCCCCTTCCTTATTTGGAAATATTATTTTACAAGTCCTTTCGCAAGCAACTTACTCTGTTCCTTTTGTTCTCCATTGCCTTTACCTATTTAGGAAAGTTTTAAGTTGTTAGCCAATCAGGTTTAGCTTAGACTGTGAGGTCCAACTCCAACCAATGGAGATAGGACACAGCAGTAAAGACCCAATACATGAAGGATAAATATTACTGCTGCTCTTTGTTCAGTGTGCTCTCATGGTGAGACTGCTGATGGGCAACACCCTTTCTTCAGAAATTAAAATTGCCTTGTTGAGAAAACTTTTTGTCTGAATGCTAATTTTTCCTTGCAGCACCAAGGAACAAGCATCTTGTTTCTAACAATTCTGGTGGCCTGTATGGGGAGCCATTCCCTTCAGGGGGTGTTCTTCAGTCCTCTCTCATGAAGAGGCATGCCCTGCTGCCATGTTGTGGTGGCTTCAAGTGTAAGGAATCAGGATGCACCTGGTATGAAGAATAAACCTGGATTCTCAGCAATATGAGGAGAAAAGGCTTGTAATGCTGCAGTGACCAGGCAACTCTGCATAGACCACGGTAGGAAACATCACAATGGGGTGATGAAATACTTTCCTGGTGGTTAGAATTCTGGAGGTTGAGTATGGGTGTGCATGTGTGAGTAGTGTGAGTGGGTCCTCTCTGTAAGTTTAGAGGCCAGAGAAGTCGAAATGAAAGGAAAGGAGTAAAACAGACCTCCAGAAGTGGCAGGGGGGTGCGGGGAGGAGACAGGTAGAATCCTCTCCAGGAAAGGAACCTCAAGCATGTGAGGTTAAGTTTTTTTTTTTTTTTTTTTTTTTTTCTTCCCCCTGAGACAGAGTCTTTCTCTGTCACCTAGGCTGGAGTGCAGTGGCGCAATCTCACCTCACTGCAATGTGAGATTAAGTTTTAAGCAAGCCTCTGGAAAATGAGATAGAAAAGAAACCTCTGGGTCAAGAGGTTGAGTCTAACCAGTACCCAGTTGGGGAATGTTTCTAGTAAAACAGGGATGGGAAAGAATGCCGATGGTCAAATCCCCCCCGATAGTCCTTTAGGACTTATGTTAAAGTATTAGACAATGAGAGGACTAAACTCAAGAAAAAGCAGCAAATGATAAAGTACTACTGCTTTATTTGGACTAAAGACTCAATCCTCAAGCCCACAGTTTTCTGGCCAAAGTTTGGGTCAAATGAGGATTAGATTTTCCAACTCCTAATAATGTATGTTAATGACAAGAGTCCTGTCTCACAAGAAGAAATAGACTATGCTCTGTGCTGGTGGCAGGGGCCTGTTCTTCTGTACCCCCTAAGAATAGATGGGAAGGAACTAGAAGGTAAAAAGAAATCAGAGGCTGTCTCATTTGAGAACAAAGTTTCTACTTCTAAGACATCCACGAGTAAGTGAGATCCTCTAGACCACCTCGCCCCTTTTCTCAATAACCCACATTCTCCTCCTCAAGCAATCGCTGCTGCCTCAGACTCCACTCCGGATCCTCCTACTCAGGTTACTTCTCCCCCATGCAACACAGACTCATGAAAGTTATCGCCCCAGGGAGCCAAGCTTTGTCAGTCTGAATATCCTTCTTTAAAGAAAGGACTTCAACAGGAAATAGAACAGTGTAGAAAGGATATTCAGAGTCTTCCTTTCTCCCCAAATTCTAAGGAGTCAGCTTCAAAGTTCTTTCCTTTAAGGGAGGTACCACAAGGGAGGCAGGGGGCAATTGGCTTTGTAAATGCTCCCTTAACTGGTTCTGAAGTCCAAAGTCTAAAAAAAGAACTCAAGCCATTATTAGATGATCCTTATAGAGTGGCATACCAAGTTGATCCATTTTTAGGCCCCCAGTTATATACCTGGGCTGAATTAATGTCCGTCCTAGGTCTCCTCTTTTCAAAGGAAGAGCAGAACATGATCCACAGAGCTGCTATGGGAGCCTGGGAGCATGACCATCCTCCAGGCCAAAATGTCTCAGTAGCAGACCAAAAATTTCCAGCCTAAGACCTGCACTAAGATAACAATATTGCAGTCCACAGGGGTAACAGGAGAGATTTAAGGGAAATGATAATTAGAGGAATTTGGAAATCAGCACCCTGACCTCAAAATCTCTCTAAGGCTTTTGATATACAGCCATAAAGATGAAAGGCCTATGAAGTTTCTAGACAGACTGAGGGAACAGATGAGAAAATATGCTGATTTAGACCCAGAGAGCCCCCTTAGGCAAAGGATGTTGAAGTCGCACTTTGTTACTAACAGTTGGCCAGATACTGCAGGAAAATTGCAAAAACTGGAAAATTGAAAGAATCAGTCAATAGAAGAGCTTTTAGGAGAAGCCCAAAAAGTACATGGAAGAAGAGAGGAAGAAAGGCCAAGGCAGAAAGCAAAAATCTTTTGGCAGAGTCCGCCAGGACAAATGATATCGGGGCTAAGTTTAGACCCACATCTACAAAGTTTTCTAGAGGAAGTGAAAGAAGAAAGGGAACTCAGGAATTAAAGAGACAGAAGGCAGGGTCAGTACTTGAGGGGAGAAAGAAAGTAAGTGCTGTTAAGGGCTGTGGATGTGAAGGTAAGGAGGAAAGACAAAGAGGCCCTGAGCTTAGGGGAGAGGGAGGACAAGACAGATGTTACAAATGTGGAAGACCAGGCCATTTTAAGAGGGAATGCCCTGAATTAGAGAAAGCAGAAGCTCTTCCACTCATGACTACCTTTGAAGAGGGATGTGGGGGTCAGGGGCTCTGTCTTTTCTATTTTGAGTCCCACCAGGAGCCCTTGATAAATTTAGAAGTGGGACCCAAACATGAATTAATCATCTTTTTAATGTACTCAGGGGATGCTGGCTCATCTGTTTGTTTTCTTCCAGCTGCTTTAACTTGTTCTCCAGAGGAATTGCTAGTTTCCAGGGTAAAAGGAGAAAGATTTAAGGTGAAAGTTTTAGAAAATACAGAAGTGAAATACCAGGATCAGTTAACTTGTATTCAAATTTTATCAATTCCTGATGCAGGAACCAATCCGTTAGGAAGAGATTTAATGTTAAAACTAGGTATAGGTCTGCAAGTTGGCCCAAAAGGTTTTCTAACTTCCTTAAATTTGCTTACCACATCAGGTGAGAAGCATATTCATCCTGATGTCTGGTAAAAGGAAGGAAATGGAGGAAAGCTATGAATTCTTCCAATACATGTCAGGTTAATGACTCCAGGGGAGGTAATGAGAAGAAAGCAACACCCTATCCCTTTTGAAGGAAGGATAGGGTTAAAGCCTATAACTGAAAGTCTTATTGAAGATGGACTACTTATATCTTGTATGTCCCCATACAACACTCCAATTTTACCAGTCAAAAAATCAGATAGATCATATCTGTAAGGCCGGTTGCCTTGCTGGGAGCATGGACACACAGCCACCCCCCTCTCCAGGAGCTCGGACGCTCCCCACTCCCTCACTGGAGAGAGCTCGGGCACAACCCCCTCCCTCACCAGGAGCTCGCGCACACACCTCCTTCCCTTGCCGGGAGCTCGGACACACCCTCACACCAGGAGCCCGGGAAAAAAGCCCTGCCAGGACCTACCCGATAGCATTTTGTCCCATCCGGGCCTCACTCCCTGCCTACCATTTTGTCCCATCCGGGCCCCATTCCCTGCCTACCATTTTGTCCCATCCGGGCCCCACTCCCCACCATTTTGTCCCATCCGGGCCCCACTCACCTTGGGCACAACCAATCAAACACCTCCACTCCCTATAAAACCCCCCATCTGAGATGAGTCCGCGCGACTTCTCCAGCCCCTCCTATTGGACCACAGAACCTCACCCAGGAGCCTGAATAAATTCCTTCGCATTGGATCTTCTTGTGCTGGCCTCAGTTTCTTCACTTTAAACTCGGTGAGAACAAACCTTACAATATCTACTAGTGCAGGACCTTAGAACTATCAAATAGTCCAGACCACTCATCTTGTTGTACTCTTACACCATTCTTAGTAAAATTCCATACAGTCATCAGTGATTCACAGTAATAGACTTAAAAGATGCACTCTAGGCATGTCCCTTGGCCGAAGACAGTCAGGATGTATTTGCTTTATAGACAGTTTTAACCCAAGGATTTACAGATTCACCCAATCTTTTGAGTCAAATCTTCGAGCAAGTATTAGAAACAGTTGTTGTCCCAAAGCAGCTATGTTTGTGCCAATATGTAGATGATATTCTTGTATCTGGAGAAGACACAGAAAAGTTAGCTGAGTTTTCTACATAGGTTCTTAGCCACTTACAATTTGAAGGGTTATAGTTCTCAAAGGGAAAGCTTCAACATGTAGAACCTGAAGTAAAATGCTGAGGCTATTTAATAAATGTTGGCAAAAGAAGAATAGGACCTGAATGGGTTGAGAGAATTGTGTCTTTGCCCTTGCCTCAAACCAAGCAAGAACTCAGAAAATTTCTAAGAATAACTGGATACTGCCATTTATGGATTGACTCATATGCATTAAAAAGTAAACTTCTATATGAGAAGCTAACTAAACGAAAACCTGATCCCCTCATACAGACTTCTGAAGAGGTTGATCAGGTTGAGGAGTTAAAGACTCATAACTGATCCTGTCCTGGTCCTACCCTCTCTAGGAAAACCATTTCATCTTTTTGTTAATGTAGGTAATAGAATGGCTCTAGGAGTGCTTAGCCAAGAGCATGGAGGCTGCTGACAGCCAGTGGCCTTCCTGTCAAAAGTTCTGGATCCAGTCGCCTGTGGATGGCCACAGTGCACTCAATCCATTGTGGCCATGGTGATATTAAAGAAAGTAAAAAATTAACTTTTGGAGGTTATCTGATAGTAAGTACACCTCACCAAGTCAGACCTATCCTAAACTAAAAGGCAGGAAGTTGGCTCACTGAGTCCAAAAATTTAAAATATGAAGCTATTCTATTAGAAAAAGATGATTTAACCACTCTAGACAATTCACTTAACCCAGCAGGTTTCCTGAGCAGGGACCCACTGCTAAAAAAGGAACACCTATGTCTAGATTTAATTGACTACCATATAAAAGTCAGGCCAGAGTTAGTGGAAACCCCCTTTAAGACAGGGTGGCATTTATTTATAGATGGTTCCTCCTGGATAATTGAAGGAAAATAACATAATAGGTATGCAGTAATCAATAAGAAAACTCTCAAAGAGGCAGAATTGGGAAGATTACCCAATAGTTAGTCTGCCCAGGCCTGTGAGCTATTTGTGCTTAGCCAGGCCCTAAAATACTTCTAGAACCAGGTAGGAACCATCTATGCTGACTCTAAAGTATGCCTTTAAGGTGTCTCATACATTCGGAAAAATTTAGGCTGAATGGGGCCTTATTAATAGTAAAGGTCAAGATCTTGCTCATGAAACATTCATTATCCATGTCCTGAATAATCTTCAATTACCAGAGGAAATAGCCATTGTCCATGTTCCAGGACACCAACGTGACTTTTCTTTTGAAAGTTGAGAAAATAATCTTGCAGATCAAATAGCCAAGCAAGCTGCTGTTTCCTTGGAGACACCCATCTTTCACTAAACTCCTTGTCTTCCTTCTCCCACTGTAGTTCCTATTTTCTCTCATACTGAGAAAGAAAAATTAGTAAAAATAGGAGCTCAAAAGAATTCAAAAAGGAAATGATACTTCCAGACCAAAGGAAAATGTTATTTAATCCCCTTATGGAGGAGGTTTTATCTCAACTACATCAAGGAACTCATTGAGGCCCCCAAGCTATGTGTGAAGCAGTTCTCAAAGTTTATAGGTGTATTAAGATTTATACTTTAGCAAAACAAATTACAGACAGTTGTCTAATTTGTAAGAAAACAAATAAATAAGCCCTAAGAGAATTACCCCTTGGAGGAAGAAATCCAAGACTAAGATCATTTCAAAGTGATTACACTAATATGCTCCCAATTACTCAGCTAAAGTATTTATTAGTAATAGATCATTTCACCCATTAAGTAGAGGCTATTCCGTTTTCAAATGCAAATGCAACCGCTAGTTATGTAGTTAAAGCATTAGTTGAACATATTATACCCAAGTTAGGGCTAATAAAAAACATTGATTCAGACAATGGAACCCATTTACTGCACATATCATTAAAAAGTTGGCTCAAATACTAGACATAAAGTGAGAATGTCACATTCCTTGGCACTCATCCTCCTCAAGGAGAGTAGAAAAGATAAATCAAACCCTTAAAAGCCACCAACCTAAATTAATTCTAGAGACCCAGTTGCCATAGACTAAATGCCGTCCTATTGCTTTACTGAGGATTAGAACTGCTCCTCAGAAGGATATTGACCTGTCCCCTTATGAAATGTTACATAGGTTGCCTTACTTACGTTCCACTGCTGATGTCCCCATGTTTGAAACAAAAGATCAGTTTCTCAGAAATTATATACTTAAGTCTCTCCTGTACCTTTTCTTCTCTTAAAACGAGAGGTCTTTTAGTACAGACATCGCCCCTAGAATTTCCAGTACACCAGCACCAGCCTGGGGACCATGTCCTCATCAAAAGATAGAAGAAAAACTGAGCCAGCCTAGGAAAGACCCCACCTTGTGCTGCTAACCGCTGAGACTGCTGTTTGCACAGCAGAAAAAGGATGGACGTATTACACCCGAGTCAAGAAAGCATCATCACAGTCAGAATCATAGACCATTGTTCCAGAATCAAGCCCTACCAAATTAAAGTTAAGAAAAGCTTAGTCTATCTTTTTTCTTTTCTTCCTTTTAACTACTCCCCATCTTACTTATATAATTAGATCTAACTCACCTCAAATTATTACTTTTGATGCCTGTTTAGTTATACCTTGTAGAGATTAACATAACCAAAGACAGCTTACTACTTCAGAAAAATATCTGTCCCTCTTACATTTCCTCAGATTAGGAAGACATAATGAGTTCCTGTAAGGATACTAGTAATCCAGAGAATAGTAGCTGTATGGATTAGTAAGAATCAGACTCCAGTCCCTCTAAAACAGAATCTCTTTGTTCTTCTTAATGTCCTATAGAACACTAAAGGTTTAAGATGGACCTGCTTTCACAGGTTTTTGTCAGTCCTTAAAACCATATATCCATTTCACCAACGGAATTACTCCTTCTAGCTGTCAGTATAACCAATGTAATCCTATACAACTTACTATTGCTATCGCAACATATGAAAACTCTTCCCCTTCATTAAGTCATATTTATAGTATAAGAGCTGACATTTCAGGAAAAGATCCTAAAGGAATTTTTGAAATATGCGTTATTGCTCCTTCAACCCCTCTATCAATCACTTCTAGTCACAATGGCAAAACCAAAGTCTCTGTAGTAGAAGTAAAAAACCCAAGGCAAACCATAGCAATTAAGACAAAGTATGAGGATGTAAATGCCTGGCTAGAATAAACGCTCCATCCGTACTCTAAATAAAAGTGATTGATACGCTTGTGAGGACAGTAGGCCAGAGGCCCAGGTTGTCCCCTTTCCACTAGGATAGTTTTCTAATAGACAAGACATAGACTGCATAGTAGCTCTTTTTCAAAATTCTGCAGCCTAGGATAATTAATTGTGCCAGACTTTCTTTCTGCTATTTCCTGAAGTACAGCACCCTGCAGTCAGCCCCTGAAGGCCATCCAGCCTCCATCTCCCAAGACCAATTTTGCCTTGTGTCTCCAATGACAAGAGGAAAACGTGTCATTCCTTAGAGACTTAACAAGATGCAGTTAGGTCAGGCACTTCCAAGAGATGACCCATCAGTCCACCCTTATTCATCCCAGAGCAGATGTATAGTAGTATTGTGGAGGACCTTTGCTAGATAAACTGCCAAATAATTAGAATGGTACTTGGCAAATGATAGTTTAATTGGCTATCCCTTTTACCCTGGCATTTCATCAACTGGAAAAGGAAAAAAACACAACGTCATAAAACTAGAGAAGATCCTCACAGGTCTTTCCATCCCCATATCTACTTAGATACAATCAGCATTCCGTGAAGTGTACCAGATGAATTTACAGCTAAAGACCAGATAGCTGCAAGGTTTGAATCTATCCTCCCATAAATAGCAGTTAATAAGAATGTAGATTAAAATGTATTTATTACAATCAATGACTTATTAATTACACTAAAGATGCTGTCAAAGGAATAGCAGAACAGTTAAAGTCCACTGGCCAAATGGCCTAAGAAAGCAGAATAACGTTAGATATAGTATTAGCTGAAAAAACTGGTGTTTGTGTTATGATTAAAGCCCAATGTGGTACCTTCATCTCAAGCAACACTGCTCCTAATGGAAGCATAACGAAAGCCCTACAAAGCCTTACCACTTTATCTAAAGAACTAGCTGAAAATTCTAGAATAACCCAGTTTCAAAATGGCTAGAAAAGTAGTTCAGCTGATAGACAAAGCCTGTAGCCTCAATTCTTACCTCTTTAGCAACTGTAATGAGTATAATCCTTCTTAAGTGTTGTGCTAAACTATGTATCTGAAAGTTAGTGCAAAAGTTAATAAAACAGCTCTTATTAAAGCCTCCCTTCACTGTCCTCCACATTATTCAGAGAAGCTCTTTCTTTTAGAGACTCAGACAGAACAACTAAGCCAAGACACATTAAGAAAGCTTGAAGAAGAAGAACTATGAAGTCAAGAGGAAGAAATTGTGGAAAGTAATAAGTTCCTCTTCAAAGTTTCCCTTCTGGTTAAAGAATAAATAATAAATGTTAGAAATAGTTTCCTTTAAAAACGAACTTTGTTCAACCTTTTTTTTTTTTTTGCTAACAACTCTTCGTTAAGCCCTATCTTACGTACCTGTTAGATGTAAAAAAAAATAAGTACATTCTATGTCCTTGTACTTTAATCAAGATATTTTTTCCGGACATGCTCAAGCATGTCCCAACTCGCAGCCTATGCCCCTTCCTTATTTAGAAATGTTATTACATTTCTAAGTCCTTTCCAAGCAGCTTCCTCTTTTCCTTTTGTTCTCCATTGCCTTCACCTATTTAAGAAGGTTTTAAGTTGTTAGTCAATCAAATTTATCTTAGACTGTGAGGTTCAACTCCAACCAATGGAGATAGGACACAGCAGTAAGGACCCAATGCGTAAAGGATAAGTATTCCTGCCATTCTTTGTTCATTGTGCTCTCATAGCAAGATTACTGATGGGCAGCCCCTTTCTGCTGTAAGTAAAATGGCCTTGCTGAGAAAACATTTTCTTTAAATGCTAATTTTTCCTTGTGGCACCAAGGAACAAGCATCTTGTTTCTAACAGCTATGAAGTGTCCACTATGTGCTAGGCTCTGTTGCAGACAGAGATAAACCAGACAGACAACCTTGCTTATGAGCTTAGATTCTAGTGGGAGAGGGAGACAGCAGGCAAGTGACTCCATGATATAATGCAAGGTAGAGACTAGTACTCTAAGGGAAAGAAAGCCAAGGAGCTGAGTGGGGGCAGCAAGCAGAAACAGAATAGAGACATGGGAGTTCCAGGTGGAGGGAAGAGCTGGGCAAAGTTCTGAGGCTGGGGTAGTAGATTGGGGAGCAGCAGGGCCCTCGTACAGCTGAAGCAGCAGAGTGAGCAGAAGCAGAGTGAGCACCTGAGGCTGGTGTTGCTGCTCACTCACCAACCAGCTTCTGAGCCCTGGGGTCACAGCCCTCAGGGGGTCCGTGTGCAAAAGTAGCCCCTGATGAGAGGCGTTAGTGTTGCTTACACCACAGGCTGGGGAGCGTGAACAACAGATATTTATTTTCTCAAAGTTCTGAAGTCTGGAGGTCCAAAGATCAAGGTTTCTGGTGAGGGCGCATTTTCTGGCTTGCAGATGGCTGCCTTCCTACTGGGTGCTCATAGGGCATTTCCTCATTGTGTGGGTGTGCTGAGTGAGTGAGATGGAAATTTGGAGTTCTTGGTGTCTTTTTTTTTTTTTTTTTTACAAGGAAACAAACCCTATCACATCAGGGCCCTTCCCTTATGCCTTTATTTTAATTACTCCCTGAGCAGTACCATCTCCAAATATGACCATGCTGGGGGTTAGGGCTTCAATATATGAATCAGAAGGATTCTAAAATCTCCTACAATAGGAGCAAACCCTAGATCATAGGCTTGGGCTCCAACCAGCTCCTCCACCAATAAGTTGGGTCATTTGGGTAAAGTGAATCAGATTTCTCTCCTATAGTCTGGGTGAGATTGTACCTATTCCTCCGTCTTCCAGGGCTGCTGCAAACATGAAGAGGATGACCATGAAACTGAGGGAGAGCCTTGTGGGCTGTAAGGTGCCCCACAGGGAGAGGCCTCATTATAAGAAAGAAGGATTGGAAACAATACTATGGAATCCTTGGCCTCAGGGTCACCTTGGGTCAGGAGAGGGTATTTACAGAGGGGCCTAGGGCTCAAGGTTTCAGGTGCAGCATCTGCAGAGACCAGGGTCACAAACACAAATGCCTAGAAGGCTGGGCTGGTTGCACCAGTCAGGGGAGTGGGTGAGAGTAGGATTAGAGGTTGTATGGGGACAAGGGACCCTGGAGTTGTGAGGCTCCATTCCAGACAGGGAAGTCTGTGTTTTCCAAGTTTTAAAATTATGAGGCCAAGTTGAAAACTAAACTTATTCTTCTAGCAGCCAATTAAAGAACTTAAAACACTAGTAGACCAAAGCAGACCCAATTTCACCCACAGCCCAGCAGTTTCTGACCTAGGCGGTTGGCATTGTTGGTGGGAAGGATGAAGGATCTGGTGAGAGACAGGGTGCGGTCAATCTGGTAGGGTGCTCCTGGCATCTAGCAGGTGAGGCCCCAAATGCTGCGAAACCCACCCACAATGCACAGGACACCCCACAACAAAGAATTAACCAGCCCCAAATACCAATAGTGCTGAGGGTAGGAAACCCTGATGTATGTTGGGCTGGATGATTCTTGCTTGTTCTAATTGCCCTGTGTATCGCAGGGTGCACCCCACCCCCACCCCATACACACACAAACACACATATTCTCTTAACTCAGAGCTGATCAATAGGAAATTGTCTCTTAATATCTAGCCTGGTGCCATCTCTTCATCTGAAACACATTCAGGTCAGTTCCAAGCTGCCTGCTCTTGCCTCAGAAGGCAACTCTTGGATGGACGAGTCTGGTTACAAGTCTTGCTCCCTTTCTGTTCCCCCTGCTGTTTGTTCCTAGTCTTCCTGAGGGAAAAGTGCAGCTGAAATAGTGGCTGTTATCATGGTGACAAGATTAGCAGAGGATTGTAGCTGAAATGTTTCAGCCCAGATTTTAGCTCACTGGGCTCTTCAGGAGAGAAACAAGTTCATGTCATCTGTGCTGAATGCTCCCCATCTGGAACCCAGTTTCCTGTCCCCTGTTCCCTCCCCACTCACCACCAGGATGGACAGAGGGAGCTCTCTCTCTGCAAAGGGAGAGCAGAAGGGCAGATGCACACAGGCCTGTCTGTCCTTAACAGCTTCCAGGGCTACTTCTGCATGAACCAGTGCTCTCAGGAGCGTGTCTGTCATTTATTATTCGATTAGTCTCTCCAAGGGCATCTTAATTCTTCCTTCCCAGGCACGTACTCCAGCCAGATGTTTGAGAAATTACGTCTCTCGGCTTGCTATAAGGCAATTACTCAAGCAGCATCCCTTAGCACAGCACCAAGTCCTGAGCTTGGTCATGGCCTTAATTTCCATCTGAGGTGAGAAAGCACGGAAATTTTGAAAAGCTGCAGTTTTCAGATGACCTGTGTATACAGCTAAAACTCAGGAGGGAGCCCTTGACTCTGGGGGTGATGTTTGTCCTGTTCACCCTTCTTGGGTCTTTGGAGATTTGGGAATGGTGAGTGGGACAAGCATGGGCTTTGGGGTCCAAGGAATGAAGCCAGAATCCCAGATCTGCACTAAGTACATGGCCCTGGGGAAACCCTTTAACCTCTCTGGGACTCAGTTTTCTTATTGTGGGATTATAACCTCATGGTGGGAGAACCATCCTAAAAGTGCGGTGGACAGTTGCTGTTTATTGGCTGTTCACCCCCTCTTCTCCCTCTTTTAGTAACAGTTGGATCCAGTGGATCCAGGGACACCCCCAGAATGACCCGTGCTCCTCATTCTGACAGGCAGGCCCTGGCAAGACTCCTGAGAGATGCTATTCCTTAGACCTTGGGATTTGCCCAGCTTCCAGGTCCTCTTCTGATCCATTTCTCAGGCTTCTTATCACTTCATGAGGCTAACTAATATCCTTCTGATAGACTCCTTTTTGTTTACATTCTTCCAGGATTAGTTTCTCTTGCTTGCAATCAAGCAGCTCTGAGTCATCCACAGGCTTACTGGGAGATGGCAGAGTGAATCTGTGGTGTGAGTGTGT
The DNA here is from genome assembly GCF_030222135.1 of Aotus nancymaae. NCBI lineage: Eukaryota > Metazoa > Chordata > Mammalia > Primates > Aotidae > Aotus > Aotus nancymaae. Next base: position 12,277,354 of record NW_026988421.1, read on the forward strand.
GCCTGCCTCAGAGCCTGGCATACATGGGCACTCACCCAGTGGGATTTTCTCCCAATCTCTGTCCAGGAGATTAGGCTTTATGAAAGTGGAGGAGATAGCCTGAAACAAGCAACTAGGGCAAGGTGAGGCTCACCAGAAAGGGTCGAGGCTCTGTCTGTTGTGAGGACTCTCTACTTCCTTGCTTTGGTTCACCTGTCCTCCATGGAGAGAACGACTGCTTCATTCTCTGGGATCCTTTCCTCACTGTCATCTGACTCCTTAGGGTGGAGGAGAAAAGTTCAGAGGAGGGATTGGAGGGGACCACTAGTCCTGAGAGTGGGGCAGTCAGGCTCTAGTGGGGGATACCTGTCCACCTCCCTGCCAGTCTGCTGAGCCTGTCTACCTGCCCTCCAGAGCAGCAGCAGAGCTGGGATGTTTTTAGATTGCATCTCCAAATGCAAAGATGAGCTGCCTGAAGCCCCATCAATTCGCCTAAACCTTGGCCCTGGCAAATCCTGCATCTCCCACTAGACAGCAATCACAGCATCCAAACATGTCAGTGAGAAACAAATGTTTGAGTTGCCTTAAATGTGCAAAACCACTTCAGAATCACCCACCTTCTTTTCTTAAAAAAATCCATTTTGTGAGAAATTAAATTGCATGGAAAAGTACTTGTCTTAGTCCATTTAGTGTTGCCATAATGGAATATCTGAGGCTGGGTCGTTTATAAAGAAAAGGGGTTAGGGCCGGGCGCGGTGGCTCAAGCCTGTAATCCCAGCACTTTGGGAGGCCGAGGTGGGTGGATCACGAGGTCAAGAGATTGAGACCATCCTGGTCAACATGGTGAAACCCCATCTCTACTAAAAATACAAAAAATTAGCTGGGCATAGTGGCATGTGCCTGTAATCCCAGCTACTCAGGAGGCTGAGGCAGGAGAACTGCCTGAACCCAGGAGGTGGAGGTTGTGGTGAGCTGAGATCGTGCCATTGCACTCCAGCCTGGGTAACAAGAGTGAAACTCTGTCTTAAAAAAAAAAAAAAAGAAAAGAAAAAGGGTTTATTTGGCTTATGGTTCTGCGGGCCATACAAGAAGCAGGGCACTGGCATCTGTTCGGCTTCTGACAAGGGCCTCAGGCTGCTTCCACTCACGGCAAAAGGTAAAGGGAAGCAAGCCTGTGCAGAGCTCACGTGGCAAGAGAAGCAGCAAGAGAGCTAGAGGGGAGGCGCCTTGCTCTTTTCAACAACCAGCTCTTGTGGAAACGAGTGAGAACTCACTCATTACCTCAAGGGCAGCACCAGGCCATTCATGAGGGATCCTCCTCTTCTCTGATGATGGGTGCTGTGATGGTTTAATACTGACCCAAACACCTCCCATTAGGCCCCACCTTCAACACTGGGGATCAAATTTCATCATGAGCTTTTGAGGAAGCAAAAATCCAAACAACCAACCAAAGTACAGAAAGGATATAACCAAGACATGCTGACACCACTTAAATCAATAGCTGTTAACATCTTATCCTATTTTCTTCCATATTTAAAAATAAATAAGCATTAGCAGTGCAGGTAAAGTCCTGTTAAGCTATGTTGATGAATCCCACTTCACTCCCCCCAGCCACCCTGAGCTAACCTTCAGCAGGTTACTGTGGATGCTTCCAGTCCACAGTCAGCACACACGCTTCCACATCCTAGAGCAGGATTCATGTGTGTATGTGCTTTAAAAATGGACACAAATGGCATTGTTCTAGACACGATTTGTCATCTTGCTTTTCCCATCCAACATTGTTTTTGAAATCTGTGTTGACATACATGCTCTGGACACACACACATACTTGCTTGTAACTGTAAAGTATTACACGCTGTGAACCCACCACTTTGCAATGGCTGCTGGACATTTAGGTGGGAATTTCCCCCTGACTTCCTGTGGTGTTTGGGGGGATTTGATCATCAGTCAAATGCACTTGCTTGGGACTTGAATTCAGAACTAAGTGGGGAGGTTTTTTGCAGCACCTATTTTCTGTGCTGGATTCCAGCAGGCACAACACGGCTCTGGAGCCAACAGCTCGAGGAGAAGCTTTCTGAACCCTGGTGACTAGTGGTGTAGACCTCCAGCCAGTAGCTACTTGCTACATCCTCAGCTTTTTGATTATAGCAAAAGTGGCAATTCCCTTCCCTTGGCGGAGCAGTTCTGTGATGGTTTTTGGGAATCTCCTCTCAGCCTAGAGACTATTTATTTCTCTATCCCTTCCAATGCCTATGTAAGTACCCAATTCCCTGACTTAAATTCACTTTTCCTTAAACTAGCTAGAGTGGTTATTGTTAGCTGCAATTGAAACCTGACTGAGTTCCTGAAGGGGTAGAGTGTTTAACTCCTGATTTATTCCCTTCCTTCCCCTGAGAGCATATTCTGACTTCAATTTCATTTACTCATTTATTGAATCATCCACAAATACGTATTAAGCCTCTACTAGATGCTTATCACTCGGCTGAACAGGGGAGTGGCAGGGGGGCGGAGAAATGATGATGAATAAGATGGTACCAACCAGCGACCCTATTCCAGGCTTTGGAAACGCCATTCTCCCTGTCTTCTAAACTAGAAACCACACAATCACACATATACCTCTTTTTACCTGCCTGCCACCCATCTGCATGGCAGCTCTAAGTTCTGTCATCAATGTGAGTCCCAAGGCTCCACCATATCCAAGCATATCTCTGTATAGACGAAATGACAGACAAGCTGAAAGGAAGGAGGTTGTTACCGAGAAGGTGACCTGTGTTTTTGAGGTTTCCAAAGGGCAGCATTAACCTCGCCATTGCAGCCTATTTGGAAGCCTAGAGATTTGGGTTTATGAGAACTGATAAATTGCCACTTGTTCCCAAGACAAAGTGCCTCATCAACTCGGCTGACAGAAACAGCTGCTTCCGCAGCAGCCAAACTGGAATCACATCTGGGATGGTTTTAACCAAACAGACGATTTGTTTTTGTATGAAACATTGAGATCTGTCATGCACTGAGAGAGTGGAAAAACCACCACCCATGAATGTCTTTTACTTCAAATGAGTCAGGGCAGCTGCAGGGCCATACATGCTTTTCCTTTTTTAGAGTTGGCGAGGAGCGTATGAATTATTTAATATAGACTTTGAGAGAAGGAATATTGCCAGAGATAAAGAGGGACCTTTTATAACAATAAAAAGGGCTAATTCATCAGAAGATGTAACATTCCTAAGTGTACAGGCACCTAGTAACAGAGCTTCAAAATATAAGCAGCAAAGATTGACCACACTAAAGGTAGAAGCAGACAGATCTATCATAAGAAATCTTATTACCTTGCTCTCAGTAATTGGTAGTGCAAAGGATCTCTGGTACACCAAGGATCTGGAAGATCTGAACAGCGCTATCCACCCACTTGACCCTTACAGAACCCTCCACTCAGTGACAGCAGGACACATCCATTTCCCATGCAAATGGAACATTCGCCAAGATAGACCATGTACTGGACCACAAAATAGATCTCAACAAATTTACAAAGGTTAAAATCATATAAAGTATCTTCCCAAACCAAAATGGAATTACACTTTAAATTAAAAAAAAAATCATCTAGAAAATCCCCAAATTTTTGGGAATGAAGCAACACAATTTTAAACAAAGAAGAAATTGGTCAAAGAAGAAATCACAAGGGGAATCAAAAAGTATCTCAAACTGAATAATAGTGTCCCCTCCACCTTCAGAAGTAGCATGACCAACTGTCCCTGTCTGCCCAGGGCTATGGCCAGTTTTGTTACTGAAAGTCCCTTGTCCTGAGAAACTTCTCAGTTCTAGGCAAACCACAATGGTTGGTCATCCTGTAAAATGTTTTGGTTTGGATTCTAAGTTGTGTGGTATAGGACTTTTTTTATGGGGTCAGCATCTGTGGTATAATGAAAAGATGTGGGCTCCAATCCAAGCTTTGCCCATTTATTAACGGTGTGACCTTGGGCAAGTTACTTCCTCTATCTGGACCCCAGCTCTGCCACCTTCCAAATAGGGGCTAATATTTTCTACCTGTCAAGGTGATTTCCCCATAGTCACACAGCAAGTCAGAAGTAGAGTTGGCATCAGCTTCCAGGCCTCTTCAGTTCAAGGATCTTTCCACAGTATTTCCTGGATGGGGGCAAGGGGCTCCTAGTTTTGGAGAGGCATCAGAAAGCAGAGAACCAAGGGGCTTGGGCAGGTCCCAGCAGCCCCTACCTCTCCAAGTTTTCCCTGCTGCATGTTTGGACAGGGGACCAGGCTGCCCCAACACCAAACCCTGGGGAGGCCCAGGAGTGGGATTGGGGTGGAGGCTCCACTGGTCACAGAGCTGCTGACACCAGCAGGTGGCGCTCTTCCTGATCATCCAGTGCAGCTGACTTACAAGCTCTGCGCCTGCTCCTCTCTCAATGTCCCTGTGGCACAGAGCTTCCTTCTCGCTACAGCCAGGGGAAGGGTGCAGGGCCCCATTGACCTCCAACTGGATTTGTGACCTCCTTTCTCCCTCCCATCTGGGATTTTGCATGGGGTTGAGATGGTGTAGGCTCCCCCCCACCCCCCACTGAGAAGCCTGCGAGCCCCTAAGCGTGGAAATAAAGGAACATCTTGAGCTCCTTCTAGGGAAATTCCAGGCACTTCGATCGCTCTGAGAAGTAAATGAGCAACTTGATAGGCAAGAAGGTAATAGTAGTGTAGAACAACAGCCGAGGAAGCTGGAATCACAGGCTGTTTGGTTCCCTGTAGAAACCAAAGGCAACATCCTAATATATATCCCCAAATTGTTTCTCAGAAACCTGGACCCCCACTAGACTGGCTTGTAGACCTCAGATAAAGGGGAACTGAGGACTGACCTCAAACCACTGTTCTTTCTTCTCTATTTCTTCCTGAGGTGCCTAGAAGAAGTCACACCCAGGAGCTGGAGCTAACATTTTCTGCTGACCCCCAGTTTTTATTTTGTTATTATTTGTAGAGAGCCAGAGTAGCCCACCCCCTCTGGGGGAATCAGCAGCAAGGCTGCTGTGAACTTTGGGTGAACTCCAGAGAAGTGAAACTGGGAATGTGTATGTCTCGGAGAAGAGCAGTCGGACCTAGCAAAAGATAACCAGCTCTCACTGACCTTGCTGCAAGATAGTTGTTAGCTGAAGTATGTTAACTGAAGTATGAGAATTATAACCACAGGCTGTTCTGGGTAACTGCACCCTCCCTCTGCTATGTGCTTTGTGAGCATAGAAAATAAAGCACTCTGAGGCAGGATGGGGCCAAAGAGACTGACATCATCAGCTTTTTGGACCACCTGGCCCAGCTTTATATATGTCTGTCTGTATGTCTGTCTTCATCCCCCGCCGTTCCCTCTTAGGTCTTTGAACACTTGTGCTGCGCAGGACGCGCAGCACACGCCAGAATTATTATGATTATTTTTGAGATGGAGTCTTGCTTCGTCACCCAGGCTAGAGTGCAGTGGCACAATATCTGCCTCCCAGGTTCAAGCAGTTCTCATGCCTGAGCCTTCCAAGTAGTTGGACTACAGGCATGCGCCACCACACCTGGCTAATTTTTGCGTTTTTAGTAGAGACGGGGTTTCACCATGTTGGTCAGGCTGGTCTCAAATTCCTGACCTCAAGTGATCTGCCCACCTTGGCCTCCTAAAGTGCTGGGATTACAGGCATAAGCCACCACGCCCAGCGTGATCCCCAAGTTTTTAAACAAAGCTTCTCTTCCTTAACCAATTGCAAATCAGAAAATCTTTGAATCTACCTATTAACACGTAAGCCCCCATATAAAGGTATTTTACTCTTTTAGGCCAAAACCAATCAATTTTGGCTGTAATTTCTGCTTTCCTGAAGTTGACTCCTGCATTTAAAAATCATTACCTGCAAGCCATCAGTGTGGTCAGGATTATTTGCTGTGTACCAAGGAAGGAAGTGAGGAAGACATTTTTGCCAGGCACCAAGTAAGGAAAATCAGGCAGCGCTGCCCGGCAAATTAATGCCTTCCTGTCTTCTGCTGCAAACCTCCATGTGGGTGTTTTATCCTTATTCCACCTAGCATGTGGACCCCAGGTTGTTTCAATAACAGGGTCTTTATTCAGCTGCTGTCTTGGTCAAAGCCCAGTGCTGGCCATGTGAAGATAATTGTGTTTCTAGAGAGTCCCTATTATGGTGGGGAAAAAACAGTTCACGTGAGTTCAGGTCACTCTGACCCTGCAGAGGTAGCATCTCCCTGGACGCAGAGCTCTGGTTTTCTGCTTTATTTTCTCATTGCAAGGGCACAGTGCAAGATACAGGGCTTCTCTGGTAGAAGTGTGATGATTGTCCTCCTCACACTTTGCTGGGTGACAAGAGGCTTCATTAGTGTTACAGGAAAGGGGACTAGATCCAGAACCCAAGAGAGGGTTCTTGGATCTTGCACAAGAATGAATGCAGGGTGAGTCCACAGTGCAAATCAAAAGCAAGTTTATTAAGAAAGTTAGGTGGTGAAAGAACAGCTACTCCATAGATGGAGTAGGGCGCTACCAAAAGTAAAAGAAGCAATGTGTCCAACCTAGGTACAACGCTTGTTTATACATATATATAGGGTAAAAAAAGATCATGGGGAGGTATGCTCTGCTACCAGGGTTTGTGATAAAGGTTTTCTTAATGACTATATTTTGCAAGAATTGATATTATCTTTAAAGGAAAATTAGGAATTCTTCTGTTCTTAAGATATTGGTATATCAGAACACCTCTAAGTCTAGATCTGTTTAGTAAATGTTACCCATCTCTTCACTTAACCGTAAACATCTAGAGGCTAGAAATAATACCTCACTTTCTGGGAATGCAGCCCAGTAAGTCCCAGCCTCATTTTTCCTAGCCTTCACTCAAGATGGAGTCACTCTGGTTCTAATGCCTCTGACATTAGGACCTCTTTTTATTTCTTGTGGAATGGGCTCTATCCCCAGGCCCCATATGCCCCAACTACTCCCAGGGTGCAGAAGTCCCTGGGACACGTGCTTGGCAGGCAGTCCATGCCTGTGGCTTTATCGTCCATCTGCACTGGGAAGCGCCCACCAAGCCGAATCATTAATCCACACTGGGCATCTCCAGCTGGTTGGATAACAGCAACTCAAACGTAGCCTGTCCCAAAGTGAAACAATCACCTTCCCCTAAGTGAATTTCTTCTTTTCATCACACAAGCCAGAGCCCCTGGAATCCACCTCTTAGCCTTTTCCCTTCCTCCAGGCCATAGCTTATTTTCTCAGCTGAGTGAGTATAACTGTTGATGAGGAGGATATCCATGATACAGGATGATAGGGAATGCATCACTGTTAGCTAATATTAAATACAAACTCCTAGGAGCTCAGTTGATAAACTCAGGAGAAATGCGGTGGTCCAGCCAGACTTTGAGGAGAGAAGGAATTGGAGGAGAGGAACACACACAACAAAGGCGAGACAAGGAAAAGGGAGGATGGGTCTGAACTCCAAGAGGCATTTGAATTGGATGCACCTGTGTCTCTGGAATTGCTTGGGTGGGAGCCGTAGAGACAAACTCCAGCAGTTAAGAACAAGCCGTCGAGCTGCTGCCTGTTGAGGTGGTAATTAGGACACAGAACAAACAAGCCCGTCCTCATATATTGTGATAGAGCAAGCAAGTCAGGAGCCAAAAAGAGGAAGGCACCAGCTCCTCATGGTTTCATTTCTCCCCCTAGAATGGCACTGGGCAACGATGGAGTGGCATCTGATCAGACGTGGTGCAGACAGGGGAAATTGCCTTACAGCTGAGGAGCCCCAAACAAAAAGGCTCCTTGTATTAGTTCGTTTTAACAGTGCTATAAAGACACACCTGAGACTGGGTAATTTGTTACTTTTGCAGTTACTTTCAACGGCAAAAATATCAATTATTTTGTACTAACCTAATATAAAGAAAAGAGACTTAATTAACTCACAGTTCTGCAGGGCTGGGGAGGCCTCAGAAAACTTAGAATCATGGCAGAAGGCAAAGGAGAAAGCAGACACCTCCTTCCCAAGGTGGCAGGAGAGAAAGTGAGAAGGCGGTGGGGAAAGCTGCCATTTATAAAACTATCAGATCTCGTGAGAACTCACTCTCTGTCACGAGAACAGCAAGGGGGAAATCCACCTCCATGATCCAATCATCTCCCATTAGGCCCCTCCTCCAACACTGGGGACTACAATTCAACAAGAGATCTGGGCGGGTACACAGGGCCAAACCGTATCGCTCCTGCTTCTATGGGGCTTGGAGAGAAAAAGTGTTGAGTCAGAGGGGAGAAACGATCTCAGCTGAGGCCCCTTGATAAGGAGGGTTCTCAGTGGAGGAGCATTAAGGGCGCGGGCATGGAGACATTGTGTTCATCCATGCAAACGTGGAGATATTTCCACCTAAACCTCCTGTGGTTTTGATGTTGAACTTTGTTTTATTTCATGTTTTAGTGTGGCTATCAAACTCTTAGGGATAGGTTAAAAACAATAGTTATCATTTGTAATGCATTGGGAAATACCTAAATGTGAGCCGATCACAGAATTGGAACTGAAATGTCATAATTGGATTGTGTCTTTGCCTTTTGTGAATTGATTCTTGAGGGACACAGCACAGTCAATATGGTGGAAGATACATGAGTAATGGTGGCTGTTCTATGTAAACTTTTTGGGTAGAAGTTTTGGAATTATCTTACCTGGCACACGTGTAATTTGGGGTAGGCTAATTGATGTGACAACACTTCTCAAATCTCAATACCTTAATACAGTCATATTGTATTTCTTGCTCATGTCACAGTTCAGTGTGGCTTAAGTAGTGGTCACTGGGAAGCGGGGACAAGGTTTAGTCTGCTCTGTACTGTCATTTAGGGACCCAGGTTTCTTCCAAGATGTGAGTCTTTGCTCTTCTAAGGCCTTGTCCTCGGCATTCAGCAAGCAGAAACGAAAAGATCACGAAGGAGGTTTTTTAGGGGAGAAAATCATAAAGTGGTGTCTAACAATCTTACCTGCATTCCCTTGGCCAGCACTTAGTCACATGACCCCCCTAACTGCACAGAAGGCTGAGAAATACAGCCCAGCTCATGTTCCGGAGAAAAAGGAAACAGAGTTTGGTGAAGACAGAAGAGTCTCTGCCACAGCACATTTCTTAGGTGACTGGATATTAATTCGATTCTCCTTTTTTGATGGTCTCAGTGAGTATAAGGATTTGTGGGTAACAACACTAAGGTAATACAACACTAAGGTAAGACGTGTGTATCCATGTTCCTCTGAGAAACTAGAGCTCAGCCCTAAAGATGCCTGGGAGAGGGAAATGAATACTGACAAAAATGAAGAAACAATTTCAAGAATAGAAAACAAATTCAGGCCAGGCATAGTGGTTCATTCCTATAATCCCAGCACTTTGGGAGGCTGAGGCGGGCGGATCACATGAGGTCAGGAATTCGAGACCAACCTGGCTAACATGGTGAAACCCCATCTCTACTAAAATACAAAAATTAGCCAGGCGTGGTGGCGTGTGCCTGTAATCCCAGCTGCTCGGGAGGCTGAGGCAGGAGAATCACTTGAACCTGGGAGGCAAAGGTTGCAGTGAGCCGAGATCGTGCCATTGCACTCCAACCTGGGTGACAGAGTGAGACTATGTCTCAAAAACAGACAAACAACAACAAAAAAGACCAAATTCATACAGAGCTCAAGTGGAGAAAATTGGAAAAGGGTTTTCAGCAAAACTTCAAGAGCTAGTATCTTCTGTGGTGCTCTCCCTTTCATTTTTGTCTTTTGTCAGGTGTATGAGATTTTTTTCCAATGATGCTGGGTGCTCTGTGTTGAGGGCTCTTTGATGTTTCCCAGGGAAAGTTTTGGGTTTCTCTTTTAAAATAGTTAGTTCTCAAATGATGCCCTCAGGCAAGTCATGTCTATATCGCCACAATTCAAAGTCAATTCCAGGAAGCTGAGCCAAAAGTCAAACACAGACAAGGAAATGGGAACTTGCAAACCTTGAGGGAAACAATTATTGAAGCACAAGCTCCATGTGTTTAACTAGGAGAGGAATGAACCGTTCTTAGGGGGAAGGTGGGTTATTTTTAACAGGGTGTTACCAGTGTATACAGATTCACGTGAAAGGAGGAGGGTTGTGAGTAATGTGTCTGGTGCATGCTGTGAGCTTGCTGGCAGCCGGGGCTGGCAACTGGAGGCTGACAGGGCTGCAGGATGTCTTCAGGGCCCCAGCCATGTGGGAACTGTTATGTGACAACTGGGCCAGGAGTGGGTGTGGGCTGGATCTCATCTAGTTCTGGACATGGCTGTAAGGGAAGGAAGGTTGTGTCTCCAGTGGGAAACAGAAGCCCATCTTGCTGTTCACCTGGGAGTTGAAGCACTGGCTCTGGAGACAGATGTCAGATCCCTTTGGGAAGGCACGATGGCCACGTTCACAGCTGCTGCGTGGAAGCCCTTTGGTTTCGATGCCTGTTTGCAACTGGGTCTGTTGAAATGCGTATGCCCACACCTGCACTCCCACCTGCAGGGGCACTAGGGTAGCCCCAGAGGAAGGACGTGAGGGATGGGGCATCTGAGAAGCCTCCCGTTGTGCTGTGGCCAATTGCAAGGATGGAGAAAGTTCTATGTAGAGGAGGCAATGAGTCACAAAATGTTCCTGAAGTGCATTGTTATCTGTTCCTGCCCAAGGAACAAATGACATCCAGAAGGCCCTGAAATGCAGTGGGAAAAAAAAAAAAAGTAAATTTGCCTTTCTGGAAAGAAGCCTACTTACACAATGGGCAACACAACACTTTAAAACCATGGTGAAAGACGGCAGGGGCATGAGCTACGCAGAACAAAGGGACAGAGAAGCAAGTCAAAGCCCTCTATCTGCAGTGCTGGAAAGAAAAGCTTCTGGATATAGCAATTGGGTTGGAAGAGGTTTGGGGGTTGATTATATAGCATAATAAGAGAAATTACATCAGCAGGGTTCTCATTACTATTTTATTGGTATTATATTAGGGCAGAGCAATATGAGGGGAAAATGCAGCTAAAAGGATGGATGGGAGAAATAATCACATCTGACTCCTTTTTGAGACAGATAGTTTAGAATGCCACTTGTCAAACATGCAAGGGGGTTGGGCAGAGTGATTGATTTCAGAAGAGACACAGATTTCAGATTTAGGAGGAGGGAAAATGCATCAAGTTTGCCAGTAGACACAGGAGCTAAAGGGGCTGATTCAGGAGGAAGGAGCTGGCCCAGCAGACCCTGAGGGGAAGGAATGTGGCAACCCGAGGGGGCGGGTGAGGTCTCAGAGTCACATGGCCCTGTCAAGGCACATGCCACTCTCCATTGTCCTGGCAACAGGTCCCCATTTTACCACTCTGGCATTAAAACAAGGATAAGCCAAGGCCAGGGAGGTAGGTGAACTGTAATCGGAGGCAGGGCCCGTGTGGGGTCGGTGGCTCCACTTTGTGAGGACTACCTGACACAGGAATTTGGGATGTGCTATAGAAAAAGAGTGTGTCATGACGTCTGTGTGTCCAGAAGAGAGACAGCCCCTCCTGAGAGCGGCTGGCCTAGGGTTCTCCTGTCAGCTCTGATAGAGGCCTTGGAATAAATATCCAGGTTGTCTGGCCATGTCTCCTACCTCATGTGTGTTTGGAAGGAAATCTAGCATTTGAGGAACCCAGGCTGCGCACAGGGTGGGTGCGTACTCTCTAGGGTAGCCTCTGGAACCATCCAGAAGGCTGCTCCCTCCCATTGCCCAGAAGTTTGGCCCACTCAGAGGTGGGAATTGGGGGTGGTCTGGGAGTTAGCAATGCTCCTCTGTGTCACTTCTCCCCACCCTGTTTGGGCTCTCTGCCCCTTTCACTTGGACCTCTGCAGCAGCCTCCCAAAGGGCACCCCAGTTCCTGCCTTTCCCCGCTGCAATTCATTCTCTAGACTTCTACCTGAGGAACTCTGCTCCCTGTATAAAACCCACCAGGCCGGGCACGGTGGCTTATGCCTGTAATCCCAGCACTTTGGGAGGCCAAGGCAGGTGGATCACGAGGTCAAGAGATCGAGACCATCCTGGCCAACATGGTGAAACTCCATCTCTACTAAAAATACAAAAATTAGCTGGGCGTGGTGGCGCACGCCTGTAGTCCCAGCTACTCGAGAGGCTGAGGCAGGAGAATTGCTTGAACCCAGGAGGCGGAGGGTGCAGTGAGCCAAGATTACGCCACTGCACTCCAGCCTGGCGTCTGGCGATGGAGCAAGACTCTGTCTCAAAAAAAAAAAAAAAAAAAAAAAAAACCACCAATGGGTCCTGGTTCTTAGAGATTAAAGTGCAAACTCCTTAGTGTGGTTACAGGTTCCTTCCAGACCCTGCCTCCCCAGCCTGCTGTCTCTGGGCATCTAAGTCTCCCCACTGCCAACTTGGCTCATCAGCCTGTGCCTCTGGCACATCTGGCCTGAGCTGCTCTCATCTTCCAGATCTTTTCATTTCCTTTCTTATCTTCTGAGACTCACTCCAAGCATAACCTGACCCATCCCCCCAGGTTGGAACTGGCCACCTCTTACTTCAGGTAGGACGAAGATGCAGGTGGGCTTCGGGAAGAGCAGGATCCAGGTGCCGGGGCTCTGCCAGGACTCTCTTGCTTTGTGCTCTTTGCTCTTGTCTGCCAGTCAGCTCCTTTCTCTCTGTGCAGGTGGTGGCTTATTTCACCTGCTGAGAAACAAGCCTGCCTACTCTTCCCTGTCTTACTTCTTCTCAAGGATGATAACTTAGGAAAGGCTCATTCTTTTTCTCAATCTCAATTTGAAAAGTCTTAGGTAAGAATTCTGATTGGCCTTGCTTGGGTCAGCTGTCCACATCTAACTCAATCAACTGCAGTCAAGGGCAAGGGCCATTATTATTAATAACGTTGTCTGGCTGGGCACAGTGGTTCATGTCTGTAATCCCAGTGGTTTGAGAGGCTGAGGCAGGAGAACTGTTTGAGCCCAGGAGTTTGAGGTCAACCTGGGCAATAATGAGATATTGTCATCTCTACTAAAAATAAAAAAAAATTAGGCAGGCATGGTGGCATGCACCTTTAGTCCTAGCTACTCAGGAGGCTGAGGTGGGAGTACTGCTTGATCCCAGGAGTTCGAAGCTGCAGTGAGCTAGGATCATGTCTCTGCACTCCAGCCTGGCAACAGTGTGAGACTGTGTCTCTAAAATACATACATATATACATACATAAAAATAAAAAAAAATTAATAATGCTGTCTAAATATGAGTTAGTTTTCTTCCTAACTACTCCTCAGAGAGTTCCTACTGGACTGGTAGACAACCCAAACCCTCATGCCATGATACCTTTTCCACGTAACCTGCTACCAGGTTAATTCATAGAAAATCAAATTAGCTGAATGGGGCTGGGTGTGGTGGCTCATGCCTGTGATCCCAGCACTTTGGGAGACTGAGGTGGGTGGATCACCTGAGGTTAGGAGTTCAAGACCAGCCTGACCAACACGAAGAAACTCTGTCTCTACTAAACTACAAAATTAGATGGGTGTGGTGGTGTGTGCCTGTAATCCCAGCTACTAAAGAGGCTGAGGCAGGAGAATTGCTTGAACCTAGGAGGCAGAGGTTGTGTTTAGCCGAGATGGCACTATTGCATGCCAGCCTGGGCAACAAGAGTGAAACTCCATCTCAAAAATAAAAATAAAAATAGGGACTTCCGCCAGGACGGCAGAATAGTAACAGCTCCGGAGTGCAGTTCCCAGTGAGAGGGATGCAGAAGGCAAGTGATTGCTGCATCTCCAACTGAGGTACCAGGTTCATCTCAATGGGACTGATTGGACAGTGGGTATATCCCAAGGAGGGCAAACCAAGGCAGGATGGGTTGTTGCCTCACCCAGGAAGTGCAAGGACCAGAGAATTCCCTCTCCTGCCAAAGGGAGACCATCAGGGACTTTTTATGACACTCTGGCATTCTGGCTCAGACACTGCACTTTTCCCATGGTCTTTACAGCCCAGAGACCAGGAGATTCCCGCTGGTGCTGACAACACCAGAGCTGTGTGTTTCTAGCACAACATTGGGCAGCCATTTTAGCCAGTGCCTGGAATGCCTGTGAGACAGAACTGCCCATTCCCCTGAAAAAAAGGGGGCTGAAGGCAGGGAGCCAAATGATCTGGCTCGGCAGGTCCCATCCCCACAAAGACCAGCAAACTGAGACCCACTAGCTTGTTATTTTCACAGCCAGCACAGCAGTTTGAGCTCAACCTGAGGTGGTCGAACTCAGTGCGGGGAGGGGTGCCCTTACCAAGGCAGTTCTAACCTTGCCTGTGTAAACAAAATCACAAGGAAATTTACACAGCAGCTGGATGGAGCCCTCGTCAGCTCAGCAAGGCCTCTGCAGGCAGACTGTGACTAGACTTCCTCCTTGCTGGAAGGAAGGAGGCATCTCTGGAAAAAGGCAGCAGCCCATTAGGGACTTATAAATAAAGACCCACCTTCTCAGATCAGAGCACCTGGGAAAAGGGTTGGTTGTGAGTTTCACTTCAGCACACGTAAATGTCCCTGCCCAGCAGCTCTAAGGGAACAACAGAGTTCCTAGCACAGCACTTGAGCTCTGATAAGGGACAGACTGCCTCCTCAAGTGGCTTCCTGACCCCTGTATATCCTGAGAGACACCTCATACAGAAGAGCTCTGGCTGATGTCTGGCAGGTACCCTTCTGGGAGGAAGTTACCAGAGGATGGAACAGGCAGCAATTCTTGCTGTTCTGCAGCCCCCATGGGTGATTCCCAGGCAAGCAGGGTCTGGAGTGGACCTCTAGCAGTCCTGCAGCAGAGGAGTCTGACTGTTAGAAGGAAAACTAAAAAAAAAGAAAGAAATACTCTCAACGTCAATAGAGAGGACAGCCACCCAGAGACCCCATCTGAAAGTCACCAACTTGGAAGACAAAAGGTAGACAAATCCATGAAGATGAGAAGAAACCAGTGCAAAAAGGCCGAAATTACCAAAAACCAGAATGCCTCTTCTCCAAGGGATCACAACTCCTCACCAGCAAGGGAACAAAACTGGATGGAGAATGAGTTCAATGAATTGACAGAAGCAGGCTTCAGAAGGTGGATAATAACAAACTTCTCTGAGCTAAAGGAGCATGTTCTAACCCAATGCAAAGAAACTAAGAACCTTGAAAAAAGAGTAGATGAAATGCTAACTAGAATAACCAGCTAAGAGAAGAACATAAATGACTTGATGGAGCTGAAAAACACAGCACAAAAACTTTGCAAAGCATACATAAGTTTCAATAGCCAAATCAATCAAGCAAAAGAAAGGGTATCAGAGATTGAAAACCAACTCAATGAAATAAAATGAGAAGGCAAAATTAGAGAGAAAAGAGTGAAAAGAACTGAACGAAGCCTCTAAGAAATATGGGATTATGTGAAAAGACCTAATCTATATTTGATTGGTGTACCTGAATGTGACTGGGAGAATGAAACCAAGTTGGAAAATACTCTTCAGGACATTATCCAGGAGAACCTTCCCAACCTAGCAAGGCAGGCCAACATTCAAATTCAGGAAATACAGAGAACACCACAAAGATATTCTTCAAGAAGAGCAACCCCAAGGCACAAGTCAGATTCACCAGGTTTGAAATGAAGGGAAAAATGCTCATGGCAGCCAGAGAGAAAGGTTGAGTTATCCACAAAGCAAAGCCCATCAGACTCACAGCAGATCTCTCAGCAGAAACCCTACAAGCCAGAAGAGAGTGATAGCCAATATTCAACATCCTTAAAGAAAAGAACTTTCAACCCAGAATTCCGTATCAGTGAAACTAAGCTTCATAATTGAAGGAGAAATAAAATACTTTATGGAAAAGCAATTGCTGAGAGATTTTGTCACCACCAGGCCTGCCTTACAAGAGCTCCTGAAGGAAGCACTAAACATGGAAAGGAACAACCAGTACCAGTCACTGCACAAACATGCCAAATGGTAATGACACATAACAATATTAACCTTAAATGTGAATGGGCTAAATGCCACAATCAAAAGACACAGACTGGCAAATTGAATTGAAAATCAAGACCCATTGGTGTGCCGTATTCAGGATACCCATCTCATGTGCAAAGACACACATAGCCCAAAATAAAGAGATGGAGAAAGATCTACCAAGCAAATGGAGAGCAAAAAAAAAGCAGGGGTTGCAATCCTGGTCTCTGATAAAACAGACTTTAAACCAACAAAGATCAAAAGAAACAAAGAAGGGCATTACATAATGGTAAAAGGATCAATGAAACAAGAAGAGCTAATTATCCTAAATATATACGCACCCAATACAGGAGAACCCAGATTCATAAAGCAAGTTCTCAATGACCTACAAAGAGACTTAGACTCCCACACAATAATAGTGGGAGACTTTACACCCCACTGTCAATATTAAACAGATCAACGAGACAGAAAATTAACAAGGATATCCAGGACTTGAACTCAGATCTGGACCAAGCAGACCTAATAGACATCTACAGAACTCTCTACCCCAAATCCACAGACATTCTTCTCAGCACCACATTGCACTTACTCTAAAATTGACCACATAATTGGACGTAAATCACTCCTCAGCAAATGCAAAAGAATGGAAATCATAACAACCAGTCTCTCAGACCACAGTGCAATCAAATTAGAACTCAGGATTAAGAGACTCACTAAAAACTGCACAATTACATGGAAACTGAACAACTTGCTCCTGAATGACTACTGGATAAATAATGAAATGAAGGCAGAAATAAAGATGTTCTTCAAAACCAATGAGAACAAAGATATAACGTACCAGAATCTCTGGGACACATTTAAAGCAGTGTTTAGAGGGAAATTTATAGTACTAAATGCCCACATGAGAAGTGAGGAAAGATCTAAAATTGACACCCTATCATCACAATTGAAAGAACTAGAGGAGCAAGATCAAACAAATTCAAAAGCTAGCAGAAGACAAGAAATAACTAAGATCAGAGCAGAACTGAAGGAGATAGAGACACAAAAAACCCTTCAAAAAAATCAATGAATCCTGGAGCTGGTTTTTTGAAAAGATCAACAAAATAGATAGACCTCTAGCCAGATTAATAAGAAAGAAAAGAGAGAAGAATTGAATAGATGCAATAAAAAATGATAAAGGAGATATCACCACTGATTCCTCAGAAATACAAACTACCATCAGAGATTACTACAAACACCTTTATGCACATAAACCAGTAAATCTAGAAGAAATGGATAAATTCCTGGACGCTTAAACCCTCCCAAGTCTAAACCAGTAGGAAGTTGAATCCCTGAATAGATCAATAACAAGGTCTGAAGTTGAGGCAGCAATTAATAGCCCACCAACCAAAAAAAGTCCAGGACCAGATGGGTTCACAGTCGAATTCTACCAAACGTACAAAGAGGAGTTGGTACCATTCCTTCTGAAACTAGTCATCATCACTGGTCATTAGAGAAATGCAAATCAAAACCACATTAAGATACCATCTCACACCAGTTAGAATGGCGATCATTAAAAAATCTGGAGACAACAGATGCTGGAGAGGATGTGGAGAAATAGAAACACTTTTATGCTGTTGGTGGGAGTGTAAATTAGTTCAACCATTGTGGAAGACAGTGTGGCAATTCCTCAAGGACCTAGAAATAGAAATACCATTTGACCCAGCAATCCCATTACTGGGTATATACCCAAATAATTATAAATTGTTCTATTATAAAGACACATGCACACATATGTTCATTGTGGCACTGTTTACAATAGCAAAGACCTGGAACCAACCCAAATGTCCATCAACGATAGACTGGATAAAGAAAATGTGGCACATATACACCATGGAATACTACGCAGCCATAAAAAACAATGAGTTTATGTCCTTCATAGGGACATGCATGAATCTGGAAACCATCATTCTCAGCAAACTGACACAAGAACAGAAAACCAAACACTGCATGTTATCACTCATAGGCAGGTGTTGAACAATTAGAACACGTGGACACAGGGAGTGGAGCATTACACACTGTGGTCAGTTGAGGGGTGGTTAGGGGAACAGCAGGGGGTGGGGAGGGATAACCAGGGGATAAATACCAGATATAGGTGATGGGGGGATGAAGGCAGCAAACCACCTTTGCCATGTATGTACCCATGCAACAATCCTGCGTGATCTTCACATGTACCCCAGAACCTAAAGTACAATTAAAAAAAAAAAAAACTATTCCAAACAATACAAAAAGAGGGAATCTTCCCTAACTCATTCTATGAGACCAACATCATTCTGGTCCCAAAACCTGGCAGAGACACAACTAAAAAAGAAAATTTCAGGCCAGCATCCATAATGAACATTGATGCAAAAGTCTTCAGTAAAATACTGGCAAATTGAATCCAACAGCACATCGAACAGCTTACCCATCATGATCAAGTTGGCTTCATCCTGGGGATGCAAGGCTGGTTCAACATATGCAAGTCTATAAACATAATCCATCACATAAACTGAACCAAAGACAAAAACCACATGATTATCTCAATAGATGCAGAGAAAGCCTTCGACAAAATTCAACAGTGCTTTATGCTAAAAACTCTCACTAAACTAGGTACTGATGGAATGTATCTCAAAATAATAAAAGCTATTTATGACAAACCCACAGCTAATATCATACTGAAGGGGCAAAAACTAGAAGCATTCCCTTTGAAAACTGGCACTAGACAACGGTGCCCTCTCCCACCACTCCTGTTCAATATAATATTGAAAGTTCTAGCCAGAGCAATCAGGCAAGAAAAAGAAATAAAGGGTATTCAGTTAGGAGAAGAGGAAGTCAAATTGTCTCTATTTGCAGATGACATGATTGTATATTTAGAAGACCCCATCGTCTCAGCCCAAAATCTCCTTAAGATGATAAGCAACTTCAGCAAAGTCTCAGGATACAAAAACAATGTGCAAAAATTACAAGCATTCCTATACACCAATAACAGACAAACAGAGAGCCAAATCATGAGTGAACTCCCATTCACAATTGATACAAAGAGAATAAAATACCTAGGAACACAACTAACAAGGGATGTGAAGGACCTCTTCAAGGAGAACTACAAACCACTGCTCAGGGAAATAAAAGAGGACACAAACAGATGGAAAAACATTCCATGCTCATGGTTAGGAAGAATCAATATCGTGAAAATGGCCATACTGCCCAAAGAAATTTATGGATTCAATGCTGTCCCCATCAAGCTACTATTGACCTTCACAGAACTGGAAAAAACCACCTTAAACTTCATATGGAACAAAAAAATAGCCTGCATAGCCAAGTCAATCCTAAGCTAAATAAATAAATAAATAAATTAAATAAATAAATAAAGCTTGAGGCATCACGATACTCGACTTCAAACTGTACTACAAGGCTACAGTAATCAAAACAGCATAGTATTGGTACCAGAACAGATATAGACCAGTGGAACAGAACAGAGGCCTTGGAAGTAACACCACACATCTACAACAATCTAATCTTTGACAAATCTGACAAAAACAAGCAATGGGGAAAGAATTCCCTGTGTAATAAATTGTGTTGGGAAAACAGTCTAGCCATGTGCAGAAAGCTGAAACTGGACCCCTTCCTTACACCTTATACAAAAAGTAACTCCAGGTGGGTTAAAGATTTAAACATAAGACCTAACACCATAAAAACCCTAGAAGAAAATCTAGGCAATATTATTCAGGACATAGGCATAGGCAAGGACTTCATGACTAAAACATCAAAAGCAATGGCAACAAAAGCCAAAATAGACAAATGGAATCTAATTAAACTTAAGAACTTCTGCACAGCAAAAGAAGCAATCATTAGAGTGAACTGGCAACCAACAGAATAGGAAAAAATTTTTGCAATCTACCTAGCAGACAAAGGGCTAATATCTAGAATCTACAAAGAACTTAAACAAATTTACAAGAAAAAAACCAAATAACACCATCAAAAAGTGGGCAAAGGCTATGAACAGACACTTCTCAAAAGAAGACATTTATGCAGCCAACAAACATATGAAAAAATGCTCATCATCACTGGTACTAGAGAAATGCAAATCAAAACCACATCGAGATACCATCTCATGCCAGTTAGAATGGCGATCATTAAAAAATCAGGAGACAACAGATGCTGGAGAGAATGTGGAGAAATAGGAACAATTTTACACTGTTGGTGGAAGTGTAAATTAGTTCAACCATTGTGGAAGATAGTGCGGCAATTCTCCAAGGATCTAGCAATAGATTTATCATTTGACCCAGCAATCCCATTACTGGCTATATACCCAAAGGATTATAAATCATTCTATTATAAAGACACATGCACACGTATGCTCATTGCGGCACTATTTACAATAGCAAAGACTTGGAACCGACCCAAATGCCTATCGATGATAGACTGGACAAAGAAAATGTGTCACATATACACCATGGAATACTATACAGCAATAAAAAAGCATGAGTTAATGTCTTTTTGCAGGGACATGGATGAACCTGGAAACCATCATTCTCAGCAAACTGACACAAGAACAGAAAACCAAACACTGCATGTTCTCACTCATAAGTGGGTGTTGAACCCTGAGAACACATGGACACAGGGAGGGGAACATCACATACTGTGGCCTGTTGCGGGGGTGGGGGAATTGGGGAGGGATAACATTAGGAGCAATATCTAATGTAAATGGCAGGGGGATGGATGCAGCAAACCACCATGGCATGTGTATACCTGTGTAAGAATCCTGCACAATCTGCACATGTACCCCAGGACTTAAAGTATAATAAAAAAATTAAAAAATTAAAAAAATAAAAATAAAATAAAATAAGAATAAAAAATAAAAATTACCAGAATACTCAATTATCGACTCATCACATTTACTAATAATAAAATAAAATAAACCTGGGTAGTTTTAATTTACTGGTTTTCCCTTTGTCTTCATGGCAGTATTTTAAAGAATATCTAGTATCTTTCCCTTGGCTTCCTGTTTCCAAAACCAGAGGCTGAAAACAGTAAATGATGGTGGGGGCAGAGAGAGGAGAGTCCCAGAGGAGCAGGAGGGAAAACTGGGAACCATGAACATGTTTATAAGGATATATTCATAAGACTAGAGCCCTAAGGTGATCTATTCATTGCATATAATTAATTCATCTGAAATTAGACTCAAGAAAATATATTCATAAAGGATATTCCTGAGTAGAAACAATTCTTTTGGCTATATTCTTTATATGAATAAACAATATGTTTGCAGAAATCTTCATATTCAAGATAATATTAATATATTTTTCTTGGGCTCCTGTGTGTTTCCTCTCTCTGCACCTAAGACTTGTTAACTGCTATTCTTTTGTTTCTTTTTACCCTAAACAATCTCAGTGCCTTCAACTTTTCCTCCTAGATGTGGCTTCTAGGTCTTTTCTCAGCTCGCACGTCTTCTTGTCATAAATATATACATTTGTTTGACCATATCTTTCTTCCAGACTGGCTCCAGGGGTCCAGCTGTACCCTATGCAAATAAATGGGATAATGGGACTGTCATCTCCTTGAATTCATAACCTGCACTTCTATTAATCATCGTCATCATTATTATTAATGTTGTCTACTGCATGCTGGTCTTCTGAATGAGGACCCCTCACAGTGCATTCCTGCTGAGCCTCTAGCCAGATAAAAGCCCTCACACCTTGTCTATGTAACTTTTCCCTCGTCTGGAGGAAAGATTTTTGAAAAGTAAAAATGAGACCCCATCTTTGTATTCTAAGCCCGCATTTTTGAATGGGAAACAAGGACCTAAGATCCGCCATCATTTGAAAATGGGAATTTGAGCCTGGGCACAGTGGCTCATACCTGTAATCCTAGCACTTTGGGAGGTTGAGGTGGGCAGATCACTTGAGGTCAGCAGTTTGAGACCAGCCTGGCCAACATGGTAAAACCAGACTTTACTAAAAACACAACAAATTAGCTGGGCATGGTGGTGCATGCCTGTAATCCCAGCTACACAGGAGGCTGAGGTGGGAGAATTGCTTGAACCGGAGAGGTGGAAGTTGCAGTGAGCTGAGATTGTGCTGCTGCATTCCAGGATGGGTGACACAGCGAAACTCTGTCTCAAAGACCAAAAAAAAAAAAAAAAAAAAAGAAAAGAAAAGAAAATGAGAATTTGTACTACTGATGTTTTAAGATTGTTTTGGAATTATCCGTTACTTTTTTGAGACAGGGTCTCACTCTGTTGCCCAGGCTAGAGTGCAGTGGTGTGATCTCTGCTTACTGCAACCTCTGCCTCCTGGGTTCAAGCAATTCTCGTGCCTAGCCTCCTGAGTAGCTGGGATTACAGGCGTGTACTACTAAACCTGGCTAATTTTTGTATTTTGAGTAGAGACAGGGATTCACCATGTAGACCAGGCTGGTCTCGAACTCCTGGCCTCAAGGGATCCACCAGCCTAGGCCTCCCAAAGTGCTGGGGTTATAGGCATCGGCCACCGTGCCCAGCCTATCAGGTACTTTTATACAGTTTGACCACAGTCTTAAAGTTGGTAGCATGTGCTTGATACCAATTTTATGTAAATTCCAGCAACACCATGTCTTGATGGCATGAATCTGTGTGTGTGTGTGTGTGATTATTCACTACATTTCTGCAATTCTGCTGTTTGTTCAGTTACATCATGGATACAGTGAAGTCCTCTATGGCAAATTCTGTGACTTAATTAGATTGTAATTTAACCACAGAAAAAGGAAGAATATTATATTTCTAGACAAATGTTTTCACTTGAACTTGAAAGCATTTCCCATCAGAGTCTAGGATTGGCATGTGCTTTCACTAACGCTTTCAATCTGCTCAATGCATTCCAACTTTCGTTGCTGAAGGCACATGTCAAAATTAGCTTTTAAATACTGATTTAATCTCTGGCATAATTACATTGCTCTGCACCCCTGAGGCTTTTAATTCTTGAGTGTATGCTAAAAAGCGACAAAGCTTCAGGAATTAAAAAAAATATGTATTTAATTTTCTAAAAGAAGTTTAGTGATAGGAGGAATTATGCATGGGTTGAGTTACATGGAGGTAGTTGATCATTTGGGCAAGTGGCTGACGCACAACTGAGCCACCAAAGAAGCTTCAATCTCCCCAACTCTGCAGATCTGGTTACAAGCACATCCGCTGGGCTCTTAAGAGAGGGTAGGAAGAATATTGGAAACCAATCTTTGAGTCTCTGCCCCTCCAACACCAAGGATCTTTATCTATGAAAGGCAAGTAATGACAGCTAATATTTATCTAGAGTTTACTGTGGGCAGCTGCTGTTCTAAGCACTTTAGTCATTTAGGATCTTTGAGTCAGGCATAAAAATTACTGTACCCATTTCAGAGATGGGAAAACTAAGGCCACTGAAAGGTTATGTAACAGCCCAAAGCCACCATCTGGGAAGCGGTGGATCCTTGATTTGAACTCTGCAGTCTCGTCCCATAACCCACACTCTTAACCCCACACTGTATGGCATGGGAGAGTTGCTGCCCTCTCTATCTTATGAAGGAAATGTGTGTCTCTTTTTGTGCTGAGTGAAAGGCTTTGCAAGCTCAGAAGCTTCATTGTGCTTTTAGAACCACCCAACACCCTGAAGTCTGGTGCCCTCACATGAGGAGTTGAGTGAAGAGGCTGATGGACCCTCAGCCTCCGCGTGTGCTCAGATTTGCCCCTCTAGCAGAGGATCTTTGAGGAATCATTCCATCTCTCTGAGGCTCAGTTTCTAAGTCCATAAAAGGCAATGAATGCTGGGACCACTAAGAAGAAGTGTAGAGAGCCAGTAATAGTTGCTGACATTTATTGAGCACTAACTATGTGCAAGGACCTGCAGGAAGGCCTTTAATGAGGTATGTCAGGGACACCTGATGGTCATGAGGCTCATCAGGCTCAGAGACTCACCCAGCATCACCTAGGAAGGGTTAGGATGTTACAGTCCATGTCTTTGACCCCTGGCATGCTGCTCCCACTACAGACCTCCAGAAGAAGTGGTTTTCGAGTGTCTCTGCTCCCTGTCCATGGAACCTTCTCCGTGGCTACCATTTGGTGTCCATCCAGTTTCCCCCAATGTTTCCGTGACTATGTATGTGGACGTGACAAACTCGTTACCAAGTGCACAGGGTCTCCTTAGTCATCCCTATCCCAGGCCTGCCCCATGTCTTCCCTTAGATGTCAACTTTCAGAGCAGTTGCTTTTGAGGGGGTGGCAGTGACAATACTTTTCATATCCTTTCCCTTTCCACTATCTCTGCCTCTGGATTTGGTCCTGAAACTCTGTATGGGGTTGGATGTTTGGGGTGTGTGATCCTGAGCAACTGAGTTTAGGGGGCGCTTAGGACACCAGACCTCTCTTGGCACAAAGAATAATGAACAGGACAAACTGCAGGACTATGCAGCAGAAATGTGCATTACACTCACGGAATTAATTCAGAGGATCTAGCTGCATTAATGCTGCTAGCCCATATCTCAAGACTCTGGGGATAGATGGCAGAGTAAGTGGGGCCCACTGCAGTGAGATGACCTGCCAGCCACAGACTCATTCACTGCTCATAGGGCCCATCTCGTCTCACTCTTAGTGTTTCAGGGAAAGCAAAACCCACCTGCTCTTCACTCTAAGTCAAACATCTCTGCAGTGGTATCTACTTGGGCTCAAGGGCCATTTTAAGTGGAAAGGAAGAAGGTGAACAGACATTGTACAAATCAATTCTTTCTCCTATAAAATCAATGCTCTTCTTTCAAGGAATTTAAGGAAGAAAGCAAGGGCTGAATTTATGAAGCAGACATGATATTGTCTCATTCTACCTCCAGGGAAAACTGTTTTTCTCATCTCCTCCCAACTGACTGGAACAAACATCATATCTTAAAGGAATACTGTTGCTCATGGTTGGCTTCAACCAATTCTGGAAGTTGTCAAGTCTCCATCTAGATTTAATTAACCAGAAGCCACAGAGTGCTGTGGGGAACAGGAGACGGCTAAATTGCCATCCCTGGCTCGTCTCCTGGGGGCAATTAAGACAAATAGATAAAACCCAAGAGAAAGACAAACAATAAATGAGAGCCAGACCACAAGACAGGAGAGGCATCAGACTTTGGAGGAGTTGGGAAGAGGAAGAGGTCAGTGTGGGCTTGAAATGGTCCATTTTCTCCTTTGGTTTTATAAAAGATACAGGATGTTAAAAGATAAAAATGATTGAGGATGCCCTTGGTTTATGGGGAGTGAGCACAACCTAGGGAAAAATATTGAACTGGGAATGAACAAAGCTGACCTCTGGCATGGAGCTCTTTCCTCTCTTTATTCTTATGTGTCTGCAGCTGGCATGGTTTTCTTGCTTGAATGAATAAAAGAGACATGTCATAAAGGTCAGGGACACCATTTGGAATCTGTAACTCTTTCAGGTGGCTATTAGTGTCACAAGAACACCCTAAGCACAGCTGAAAAGGTCCCTGAGCATAGTTCTGGAGAGATGGGGCCTTGGCCTCTCTTTGCTACTGAATAGCTGAACAACCTCGGCCTGTCCTTCAGCCTGGCCTCAGCCTCCTTCTCTGTAAAAATTTCTTTTGCCTTCCAGTTTGGTTATCTTTCTCCCTGGGCTCCTTGGGAAGCCCCTGGTTGCCAGGGATGAAGTCCTCAGCAGCCAGTGCCCTATGGCATCCACGTGTGATGAAATGGAGCCAGTGACGTGATGGCATCATGTTGTCAACAGTTAGCTCTTCACCACCTCCTCCAACCAGAAGGACTTGGGTTGTTCACAACACTGGAGCTTCAATCTGAAATTACTTGGTCCCCAGAACAGCATCTGCTCTTGTCCAGGCCCACCTGGGTGCCATACTCAGCACTTGTTGCATCCAGGCCTCACTCAACCCAGTAGCAAATGGCAAAGGCATTAGTGAAAGGTACACGCTTACCAAAGGTTATGCAGGAGATGGAGGAGACAAACTTCCCTTACGACATCTCTGTTCTTGCCCCACAAGACTTTATCCATCTGTCCATCTGTCTATCTGTTCATCTATTCCCATTTCCTATCTAGGGTATCTTTTCTCTCCCTCTCCCTCCCTCCCTCCTTTCTTCTCTCTCTCTCTCTCTCTCTCTCTCCTTTTCTCTTTTTATTGAGCAAGCAAATAATTCTTTTTAGGGGAGCCTCTCTCCTTAAAACGCAGACTGATTATAAATAATAAATCATTTCCCCCATTATACATACATTAGGTAAGAAAAACAGAGTGGAGTTGAAGCAGGACTAGAGAAACAACGGGAAGGCAAGAGTGCATCTTGTATCCAAATATGTGCCTTGAAACCCTCTGTGCTCACATGAAATGGCCACACATGGAGCTTTGAGAGCCTTCAGCACTAACTGGCAGGTGCAGTCAGTTGCACGATTCCCAGCCTGTGCACTCTCTTAGGGGAAGTGTAATTGATGGCTGTGGGAGGCAGACAGGTTCCTAGGTGGGAATGGGTGGGTCCCTGGTGAAACCCCACCTTCAAGCCAGGAACAGCAGGAAGCCTGGGGGCTGGGCTGCCAATTCTGGGTAAAGTCCATGACCTGGAATGAGAACCTCCCTGATGCCTTTCAGCCAATCAAGTGGTGCTTTTTCCTTGTCCGTCCTTGAACTAAACAGCACACACTTTCTCCATTCTGAGCCCATAAAAGCTCCAGACTCAGCCAGACTCAGGCACTTGTCCGACTACCAGCCTGAAGATAGGAGCTACTTACTTCAGGTATCCTCTCCACTGACAGCTGTTGGGCTGATAAATAAAGCTCTTTTCCACCTTGCTTACCCTCCAGTTGTCCACATAACCTCATTCTTCCTGGATGTGGGACAAGAACTTAGGACCCACTGAATGGCAGGAGTGAAAGGAGTTGTAACACTTTCTTGGCTGGCATGCTGAGCTGTGGGTGGGAGCTAAAGGGCTGTAACATATTCCTGGCTGAGCTGTAGGTGGTGACATTTTTCCAGACTGTGGGAGTGAAGCTTGGCCACCCTTCTGGGGGCCCAGACTTTGGGATTCCCCAAATCAGAGCTATAACACTATACACTCCCACCTTCTGCTGGTACTGGGGGACTGCCACATGTAAAGGGAAGCAGTAGTGGGGCTGGGCGAGCACAGCAGCCATAGGCCGGAGTGGGACGGAAGGACAGAAAGAGCTATGGCACAAATGGGCTGAAACATGCCCCTTGAAGAATGTCCCTGGTCATCACACTGCAGGTGATAAGAAAGTGATGAGCTGTGGTCCTTTTGGGAGCCCAGACCTTGGGGCTCCCCAAGCCAGGGCTGTGATGCTGTAACACCCTCTTTGGGGATCTGCAGTTCCTGGCATCTCCAGGCTTTTGAGCACCACTGTGTTCCCCTCATCCAGAGGCTGGTGCCCATAGCAGAAGCCGCTGTGGTACATCTGGTCCAGCTGCAGCCTTGCAGAGTTGGTGCCTGGACCCACCCACTCTGCTGCAGCAGCCAGGGTGCCTGGCCATGTGCAGTGGCCTGACCCCCTGCTCACTTGCTCACACACCCCCTCACTGCTCTGTGCCTGGCTCACCCTTGGCAGGTGTGGGATCTGGGCCGGCCGTGCAAGCCAAGTGCAGCCTCCTGGGCCAAGTGGGTGGAATAAGTCCAGTTGGCATGAGCAAAACTCAAGCAGAGGTGCCACCAGCCACAGAGGTTTCTAGCTGGCAAAATGACACCTGAAGGATCCTGTGACACAATGTGGCAGATGACTGACTAGCTGTCTCCAGTAGTCACTCCCTCCTTCTTTATAAGCAATATAATTGTATTGCTTAGCTGTGTTCCCAAGCCTCCATTGCAGCAAGGGATGGCTATGGAGGTTTGTGGCAAAGGGGGTATGTTACTTCTGGGTCTTTCTATGGTAAGAATTGGGCATGTGTTTCCCTGGAGCTCTACATCCTTCCTTCTGATGAGCAAGTCATGAGAACTAGACCCAGAAATGAAAACCACACATAGCAGCTCCCATCAGTCCTGGACACCTATTGCTGGGTTGTTTCAAGAAGGAAAATAAATGTTTCTCTTTGGGCCTACATTAGGGTGGAGGGTGAGAGAATGGAGAGGACTGAAAAACTATTGGGTATTATGTTTATTATCTGGGTGATGAAATAATCGATTTCACCAAACCCCCATGACACTCAACTTATGTATACAACAAACCTGTGTGTGCACTTCTGAACCTAAAATAAATGTTAAAAAAGAAACAAAACAAAAAAAGAAATGTTTCTTATTGAAGCTACTCTGTATTTGGGGCCTCTTAGAAAAGCAGCTTAGCTTGAATATAAATGCCGCAACTGCATTCTTGTACTAAGAGAGTGAGATGCTATCTCTTTAATTCATCCTTTCCACACTGATTTGAAATGTCACCTTTATCACAGGCTATGCTGTTTTCTGTGGAATGCAAAGCATCAGTTAGAAGCAATGAACTAGAAATACATGTTCCCAAACAGATAGACCTTAAAAGCATAGTACTGAGTGAAAAAATGATTACCCACAATAAGATTTATGGCACTAACATCTATGTAAATTAAGCCTCTCTCCAAACCCACACTATTTCATTTTGAGGATATACACATTTATTCAAGGACACATATGAAATCATTAGAGTAGGTGTCCAAGTAGAGGGATAAAGGAGGAAAAAATAGACATTTACAAGAGAAGAGCTCTGCTTATATGATGATAATGGGTATAAACTGAGGAGCAGGACTAACTCCCCACCTGAAGTTGAAGTTTGCACGCACACACACACACACACACAATATGCACCCCCAGCCCCCCGAATACATGCACACCCACACTGAAAAACAGGAATTGGGGGGATTTGGGTGACCAAAATGCTGTCCGGAGCCCATGGCGAGGGAGAGGCATTTCCATTAGACAAACCAAGATGAGGTTGGGCACATCCTGGACAGGTCCTTTCAGGGCCTGATTTTGGCCTGAGCGTCATAGAGAGGTTTTCTTAGATGATACTGGAGTGTCTGCTCAGATGCACTGACTCAGATGCCAAATGAGAGCGGCAATTCTGGGCACCCATCGGGAGGCAAGATGAAGCAGCTTCTAGCACAACACTTCTGAAATGGAATTGTGGGCATCAGTCACCTGGGACCTTGCTAAAATGCAGATCCTGATCCAGGAGGTCTGGGCTGAAGCTGAGCTTCTCATTTTTCACCAAATCCCAGAAGCTGCTGCTGCTGCCACCCTATGAATCACACCTCCGGTAGTGAGCCCCTGAAATATCTAAACCCATTTTTGGTAGGCCAGTAAATATAATTTAAAAAAAATAAGAGGAAGAAATGGAATCAAGAAGGTCTTGAGACCCAGTATTTTTCTAGGATTGTCAGCTGCTAAAACCCTTGGTTTATGCCTAGACCGTTCCCAGAAAACATTTGATTGCTTCGTATCCTCTGTGTTTTCTTTTTTTGTTAATGAAGATACTTGCGTAAGAAACATCTCAGGGAACTCTCTGGTTGTTTAATTTTGTGGATTTGATGTAAGAAAAAATCCCACCACATCCATTAATTATGTTAGTGAAATTTGCCATATGAGAGGAAAGTATCTAGGGAAGCTGTAGAAAGACTGTTATAAATTAAAAAAGAAAATCTCACATGAAAAAGCATCATCGTAACCAGTGAGTGGAGCCTGCGCGTGGCTGGGAAACGCCTGAAGAGTGTGAGTGAGTTAGTAATTGTTTTGATTGGATCTGGTGAATCATAGGAATCGAACAAACACCACTTACTAAACTCGGAAGACTGCCAACGATTGCTCAGGCCAACTTGCTTCACGGTGCTTACAGCTTGAAAGCAGAAACATTGCTGGGAGTACGCATGAGTGAAATGATTTCCCTCTGGGATTCTTCCCCCAGTGAATTGTGAATCCAAGGGCTTAAGGTTCTTTCCTAGATATGTAGGAAGGCCAGACCTGTGGGGAGAAAGCTAAAGTGAGTCTGAGGAGGATGTCTGAGGGTATCAGATAGATATACAGCTTTTTAAAAGATGGAAGTGGGGCAAGGTGTCATTCAGGTGTGTGCAGAGAAGTGGTGTTATCTAGGTGTGTAAATAGTAGACAGGAATATCTCAGGACCACAGTCTCTGACTCCTGGGCTGTCAGAGCTTATAGAAACCTTAGGGACTGTCTAGTTCTCTTTCCCTAATCTGATTTTAGAGATAAGGGAACAGAGATGCTGAGTCGGGCAGGGCTTGCTCTGGGTGACTTGGATAGTTCAGTGTGGGGATTTGCACCCAGGTGTCCTGGCTTGCAGGCCTGAGAACACTACTGTCTCTCTTTATGTCTCCCCAGGCTGTTTCCCAATTCATTCTCAGTTCACTCCTACAGGAATCTGGTTGGAGTCTTAGTAAGTCCAGCAGATCCAGGGGGCCAGTGACTTCAACTATGGCCTCAGACACTTTATTGGCCAGGGAATTCTGAGCTCAAGTGAAGTCTCTTGTGGGCTTCTACATTTAAAAAGAGATTAAAATAGAGGTGCCTCTGCTGAACTCAGAACCAGGCGGATAGCAGTGCAATGGTCAATGCAGATGCCAGATGATAGTTTTTACCACCCATAAAAGCCATTTCTGGTTGATAATGAAGGAGGGTTGGAAGCAAAATGGGAAAGCAAATTGCCTTGTCTCTGTCTTTGGGAAAGAATGTAGTGCAAATGGTTTTCAAGTGTTTTGCTTTGGTCTCTGTGTTTATTTAATTATGCATTTGTGTATATCATCTACTCTTAATAGACTAGGCTGAGATACATCATTGATGCTGCTAATATTTTAATATCTGAGTCAATATTAAGAGACCAATCAAAAGTTACAAAATGAAGGCCTGCTTAGATCGTGAATCAGGCAGGTTGGTCAATTATGTATTTTAAGGGAGGACATTGGGTTCTACTTGGTGACCCAACATCTATCCCAGGAAAATTCATCCTTTACAGTAGCCCCCGTGAAGCCCTGGTTGGCAGTGGATTGTGTAAGGACAGACAGCTTGCTGTACCTGTGGGAGCTCTGGATGAGTGTGGATGCTCATTAGGGGAAAGGGGGACATTCAGGGAAGACCAAGTCTGGGGGACATGAGGGCCTTTCCTGGCATCTGTAAAGAATGCTGCTTAGTTCAGTAGCGGTATTCCTTTTCACACTTGCCTGTTATAGGAACTCATGCAATATTTAATGAGCTCTTACAATTCATTAAGCAAAAGAGAGTACCCTGCAGTACCAGTGAGGGTAAATTGGATCATATCTTGTGACTCATAGATTTCCCTTCGCTGATTGTCTCCCTGAAGAAACCTCCCCAAGGAGGCATATAGGAACATGTCTGTCATAGTGATGGTTGTAATAACAAACTGCTGCAAACAATCTAAATGCCCATCAACAGGATTTCTTTTCTATCGGGTCAGATACATGTATGAAATACATAGGGAAAGGTCTAGAACGGCAGGTATAACCACTGAGGGAGAGATGGAGATTGAGGGTGAAAGTCAAAGGGGACTTCAGGCTCATCGGCTTTTTGTTAAACAGGAGAATGCATTCACGTGCTGCTCATGGCATCAAAAATCATTAGGAAAAAAAGGTACAGTCTAGAGAATGCACTGAGCTGGTACAATACAGTTATCTTCCAGCATCTGTAATGCAAAGAGGAAGGGAGGGAGGGCTGAGATCCGCTGCTGGGCTCTCAGGCAGGAGGGCAGGTTGGGTTTGTAGCTGCTCTGTGCCCCTGGCTGACATTGCAAGTATCTGAGGAGGAGGGAGCCCAGCTCATGGATCCATCTGCTAATAACAGACTTTAGGATAATGGTTCTTACCCTAAGTGTGTCAGAATAACTCAGAGTGCTTTTTAGAAATTTGGTTTCCCAGGCTTTACCTTCAGTGGTTCTGATTTAATGAGCCTGTCCTGTGGTCCAGCACTCTGCATTTTTAATCAGTACCAGAGCTGATTCTGATAAAGGTGGCCTTTGGACCACACCAAGAGAAAAATGATACATTCCTATTATCTACCTTTTCCTGAGACATTGCCTCATGGCCTCCCTGAAGATGAAAGTTAGGGTTGTTCCCCTTGTGACAAAGGTCCACTAGCCAAGATGGGGCACAGGGAGGATCCACTGTCTTACCCAGGCTGCCAGACTGCCAGCCATGACTGTCACGTGTGTGTGCCTGGATGCACACGGATGACAAAATTGAAAACACCTGAGGGCTATTCTCATTCTGCATTTTGTCTAAAAAAAAGTCAGGAAAATGTCTCATGCTACATGAGGCCACCAGCATGAACTTCGATGTGTTCAGATAATAATTCAGAGGTAGGCATAATGAGACGTGGCTTGGGTTCATCACTGTGCTTTGGCAGGAGACATATATTAATGGAAACCCAAATGAGGAGCTTCTGCAAGGTCAAGGTCTCCATCTGAATGTAACTGCAAAGAGCCCTTCACTGCTAGATACCAGAGTGCAGATGCCAGATTTTTTTTTTTATAAATAACATCCATAAAAACCATTTTTTTTCATCCATAAAAACCATTTCTAGTTGATAATGAAGGAGGGTTAGAAGCAAAATGGGAAAGCAAATTGCCTTATCCCTGTCTTTGGGAAAGAATGTAATACAAATGGTTTTCAAGTGTTTTGCTTTGGTCTCTGTGTTTATTTAATTATGTATTTGTGTATATCACCTACTCCAATAATAGACTCGGCTGAGATACATCATTCATGCTCTAATGTTTGAGTATTGATAAGAGACCAATTGAAAGTTAAAAAATGAAGACCTGCTAAGATCCTAAATTGGGCAGGTTGGTCAATTATGTATTTTAAGGGTGGTATCTTTGCACAGAATGCCAACAGAGAAGGTGCCCTAGCTGGGGCATGAATCTTCAGGAATCCAGGAAGGTCCAGGGATGGCTGCAGAGGGATGCTTATGACTAGAGAACCAAGAGCAGGGAATGGAGTTGTGGTATAATTCTTTACGGAGCCCAGCAACTCAGCCTGTCTGAGCCTCCCCACAGCCCTGGATAATTATCCAGCCCTGATAATTGTAGCAAAAATAGGCCCTATTATCAGCATCTCTCACAGGCCACTTAGGATATTTTTAAAGACATACCTTTCAAAAATAGATAGAACGATCAGAAAACAGGAGTAACGGATGGCGCCCTGTAACAATTTACCCTGATGCTCTAACCCACAACCTGTTAGGGATTCAGGGAATCACAGGGAGCCCCTCCCCTGGGAAGAAAGGATGCTACGCAAGTGGCTGGAGAAAGAGGGAGGAATGGTTCATTCCATGCCATCTGAGAAAACAAATTCATGGAGATTCATAATGGGTCCAAATTGTTGTATACGTTGCATACAAATGTATAAACAGAGAGACACATTTAAGCAACATGTGCAGTGTTTTTATATGGCTGAGTTAAAAAACCATTATGAACACTTTAAAGCCCTTTGTGCATTTAAATAAATATGATCTATAAGAAGGAACACAATTCTAATTTACTAAAGCAATTAGTAAATTTCCCAGTGAGTATTCTTATATCTCTTTCACAGCAACGTGGTAGTAGCATTTATCATGGTATCATGCATCACAGTGATTTTTGTAGGCTTCTCTCTCACTCACTAGACTCCAATATTTAGACAATTTTGACTTTTTTATTGGTTTGGTCTCTGATTCTTTCCTGCAATATCTGGTCCCGGGCTTTGTATGCTTAGTAAACATCGATTGAATCATGTAGACTAAAAAAACCAGCAAATTTTTCTAACCACAAAGGTTGTCACATTCAAGTGAAAGAGTTGGGAACTGCACCCCAAAAACTTCCTTGACAAGAGGTGGCACCACAGGGCAGGACAAAAGGGTTCTCCAAGAGTAGCCATCGTCACTATGTACCAACTGTGTTCCTTCCCACGTGTCATTTATTTGTTTATTTATTTGAGATGGAGACTCGCTCTTTTGCCCAGACTGGAGTGCAGTGGCACAATCTCAGCTCCCTGCAACCTCTCCTGCCTCATCTTCCCCGAGTAGCTGGGACTATAGGTGCATGCCACCATAACCAACTAATTTTATTTCTAGTAGAGATGAGGTTTTGCCATGTTGGCCAGGCTGATCTCAAACTCCTGACTTCAGGCGATCCACCTGCCTCAGCTTCCTAAAGTGCTGGGATTACAGATGTGAGCCACCTCGCCCAGACTGCCCCACGTGTTATATCACTGGGTTTTCTCAACATCCCTCAGAGGTAGGCATTATTAGATTTTCCCAAACTGGGGCTCTTCCAGGGTAAAGAATTTGTTCAATGACTCACATTCATAGCGGGAGAGCTGTCATTCAAGCTCAGCAGCTGTGTATTATTCCTTATTTTGACTTGGAGCTTTGTGACGCGTTATCTCCTCCCTTTGGTAGTTGGCTTTGGCTTATGTCCTGGTTTTCTTCTTTTTTAAAACATCATTTTTCTTCACTTGACCTGTTGCTATTTCAAAAGCGAGAGGACAGTCTGGGAAATGAAATGTTTTCAAAATCTAATTATGAGTATGTCTGGAGTCTGCAACAAAATACACTTGCCTCAGAGTCATCGGATGGAAACACACGGGGTTTTTTTCATATTTGTATGAATTGTCATATCCATTCTTACACTGCCTGCCACAGGCTGCTCTGCCTTAGGTGACCAGCCCTGGTGTGGCCAGGTGGTGATTTGGAAAAGCTTTAAGAACTGGTGCCTGGCTCAGCCTCAGCAGCCATGGTGGCATGTGGGTGTTGGAAAGCACACAGGGCAGGTGTAGAAGACAAAACTCACTTTGGGAGGGCTTCTGCCCTGTTATTATCTGGCCTTAGACGAGTATCAAACAATTGTACCAGCAATTGGCTCTTTGTGCTAGTAGTCAAAACCGACATCTAGTGGTTTCCCATAAATTTGGGCTGACTACAACGTATCACCATGAACTTAGTTGACATCAAATCTTCACCTTAACCAAGCTTCCTAAAACTCTAACAGCAGTCCTTACTTCTGTCATCTGTCTTCTGATTTCCACATAGTGTCACCTATTACCATTAGCAAAGACCATCCCCTGAAGTTCCTATGGCCCCAGGTTTTGTCTCCTATATGGGATGGAAGCAAGAAACAAGGGGGGTAAGGCGTAAAGATCTGCTTAGCCTAAACATGATAAGGTGTGAGTTGTAACTAAATTTTCTAGAGCTTTCTTTAATAAACCGTAGGCCGAGGGGGGGTCCCTATGTTTATTTAATCTCATTTGAACCTGCTTGTATTTTCAGTCTCTGCAGGTACATCTGCCATTCATTCATAGGCAGTAAAATATACTAGTTGAATGGTATGGTGCCAGAATCAGGCAGATCTAAGACAAAATTCCAACCCTACTCCATATTAGATATGCCACTGTGGTTAGTTTCTTAGCCTTGAGAGCCAGTTTTCTCATCTGGAAAATGGGTATAACAATAATTTTGAAGGGGATCAAATAAGACAATTTATATGAAGTACCTAGCAATGCCTGGGATGCCTAAAGCCCTAAATAAGTGGTGCTATTTTTATTCATTCAATAAAAAAAAGAAAAACACATGTATTGGATATCTGCTAGGCTTATGGTATGTTGTAGGTACAAAATGTATCAAGACATTGGCCCTGTCCATAAAGAACTTACAGTCTGGGTTGGTGGAGGCAGGAAAGCTAAATACTTTCGTAATTTCAAGGTAAAAAGTAAAAAAGGACAGAATGATTATGGAAGGGAGAAGTCTTTGAGAACAGTCATCTTTGAGTTGGGTCTTGTAGGGTGTGAAGAATGTGGACAGGTAGAGTTGAGCGGGGATTAAGCAACTGACATTCTGGAGTAAAGAAATAAAGCCTAGGAGAGGAATTAGGCCAGGCGCGGTGGCTCACATCTGTAATCCCCAGCACTTTGGGAAGCCCAGGTGGGCAGATCACAAGGTCAAGAGATTGAGACCATCCTGGCCAACATGGTGAAACCCCGTCTCTACTAAAAATACAAAAATTAGCTGGGCATGGTGGCACATACCTGTAGTCCCAGCTACTCAGGAGGCTGAGGCAGGAGAATCGCTTGAACCCGGGAGGTGGAGGTTGCAGTGAGCCGAGATTGCACCCCTGTACTCCAGCCTGGGTGA
Organism: Aotus nancymaae; assembly: GCF_030222135.1. NCBI lineage: Eukaryota > Metazoa > Chordata > Mammalia > Primates > Aotidae > Aotus > Aotus nancymaae. The sequence goes on from NW_026988421.1 coordinate 12,313,371, forward strand.
CAGAGTGAGACTCTGTGTCCAAAAAAAAAAAAAAAAAAAGAGAGGAATTAGACAGGAATAATGAGGATATCTCAGCACCCAGCAAAATTTGGCTTCTGCATAGGGAATAAAATGAACAGAGGTGGGAAGCTAGACCAAAAAAATGAGGGCGTATCTAAAAGGGAGTGCTCACTGGTTGGAAATGCCATGCTAAAGCATCTGGCCTTGGTTTGATGGGGCATTGGAGGCTTTTGGAGAATGGGAGGAAGTAAGATCTCTTAGTCTGCTGTCTACTGTATGAAGTACTATCTTTCCTTCATTTTTCCTAAGTTTTTTGTTTATTTATGCTCTCTCAGGTTTTTGGAGCATTCTTAGTACTGGACAGTCTGAACATTAGTATGATTTAATCATGATGTGTTGGCTGGGAGAGGGACTAGCCTTAACTCCAGGAAAGAGAAGAGGGAATGAAGATTTAATGTGGGCTATTAGATCTTCATTCCCTCTTCAAAGGACAGCTGTTCACTTCTTTTCCACCTTGCAAATATTGATAATACTAAAACACTTGCCTAACTTTATCTGGAATTTGACAAATGATCAACTCTCTCCTCTGGAGGGTGCTCCAATATTGAAACTTCAAATATCCATGTTTGCATGACCTTTAATTATTGACAAGATTGTCTTCATATTATTACTTTTACTATTATATATGATAATTGACCAACATAATGATATTGACCAGAATGATGACTCTAGTTAGGAGGCCTAACAACATCCTAAATCCTTTTTCACTGACTTTACCACAATTTCCTCTGCTTAAGAGATTTTGAAACAAAAGAGTGCCCCTGCTCTTGGGTGCATAAAACCCTGCAGGTGAACATAATGAGAAAAATTCTAAATGAGAATTTAGAACTCTGCAATGTAAAAAATATAATACTGAGGCTGGGTGCCGTGGCTCATGCTTGCAATCCCAGAACTTTGGAAGTCTGAAGCAGGAGGATTGCTTGAGCCTAGGAGTTCAATCAGCCTGGGCAACATGGAAAAATTTCACCATTACAAAAAATCCAAAAATTAGCCAGGTATGGTGGTGTGCACCAGTAGTTCCAGCTACTCATGAGGCTGAGAGATGGGAGGATCACTTTGGCTTGGATGAGCCATGATTGTGCCACTGCCTGGGTGATAGTGTGAGACCTTGTCCAAATATATACATATATTCCAAACATATATATATAATACACACACACAAACACACACACACACTGATTTTAGCTAAATTGATTATAACTCAGGAGTGTGAGTTTAGGATGCATACAGGTGCATAACATTGATTGCTTTTGTTCCAACGTTGATTTTTTTCTATATGAGTGATTCATTTAAATTTGGAGGGCAGAATAAACTGCTATTTTTTTTCCAGTCTAACTGGGATATCTGCAGCCACAGAGGACAAAGTACAAGGACTTATCAGAGAGCAGACAATGAAGCTCCCTGCTCTGGAAAAAGGAAACAAGACGCTGAGGGAATGAGATAGCTTCTAAGGAGGGAGCTTACAAAGGCTTCTCCTCCCCTGGTTCCTGCCCCTTGGTCCAGGCTAATTTGCATTTCAATGAGGACTTAATACTACTGAAGATTTTATGAAACGCATAAGCTTCTCAAATGTTTGTTACTTTTGTTACCCTAGCTGAAATCTGGAATTACCAGTATTTTTAAAAATCCTAAAATGAAGTGAAGAGGCCTGTGGGTGTTCATTTAAGAAGGGAGGGGTTCGAATCTCAGTCCAGGAAATACGATTCTGTGCTGGGAGAAACTGTCAGAAGCGGCACAGGTCGCAGTAGCCGAGAAAGACAGCGAGAGAAAGGTTGGGGATCAGGGCTGGGGGGCGCTGGGCCAGACACTGACTTGGTTCTGTGTAGAATAACTGGCAGGAGGGCTGCATTTTCTGACCTCGGGAGGTAAAAGACAACGCCGTCCTTGGCACTGAGTGCGGTGATCCGCAAAAGGAGCAAAAGTCATGACCCTCCGACCCCCGAGCCCCTGGCTCAGCTGCCTCCACACCACCCTACTTTTGTCAGCCCTGGCCCAGAAAGCAGGCGGCGAGGCAGCTCTTTGAACCGGACCAGGTTCCTTCCCCTAACACCTCTGATCCAGAGAGGGGCAGGAATTCCCTAATCCTTGTCCCCTGCCCTTCCCCCGAGGGCAGGACGGACAGGAGCTGTCCGTGGTGCTGACTCCTGCCTTTGGCTTGACCGGACCCGCAGCCCGCGGAGCGCCCCGCAGCCTAGCCGGGGCTCGTGTGGTTGGGCCGCGGGAGGGTGAGGGTCTTCAGGTTCGCCGCCAGCGCCAGGCTCTGCTGCTAAATCCCCGCCTGAGCCCTCTAACGTCTCTGCCTTCCGCAACCGGGCCATTAGGCGGGACCCAGCGCTTAAGAACGGGTCAGTCGTGCCTTTCTCAAGCCCCTAGCTGCATTGCAATCTCCCACCCCTACTTCCTGCCTCCGCTGCTTCCCTCCGGAGACTGCACCGGGTCCTCCCGACAGCCTGACGCTTCGCGCCTCTCCTTCGCCCTCCTCCACTGCGCGCTCCCCCGGAGCGTGCCCTCCAGGGGCCATGTGAGCTGCCGCAGTCGAGATTCGTCCCCCTCGCTGCTCTGGCCAGGTTTGTCGGCCCCTCCTCCCGTTTCGGGCTCCATCCTCCCCACACTGTCCTCCTCACTAGTTCTCTAGGCACCCAGCAGGGCAGAGCGCGCTCCACCCCCTTTTTCCATACATGAGAACTGGAGTGGGGGGCGGAGCTGAGGGGAGGCGCTCCCAGTACCTCTCAGAAGCTGCTGTGCCACTGGGAACGTTTGGATCCGCTCATCTCCCGCGGAGAAGCGAGACCGAATCGCCGACGTGGGCAGAGACCGCCGGGGGCCAGCAGAAATTCTGCCCCTTCCTCCCGCGAGCGCTTTCCCGCCCTCCAAACCCCATTCCTAGGTAGGATCGCCCTCCTGGGTCTCCCTGTGTGAACTGCGGGGACCGTAAATAGAGGCGGAAGCCTTTAATAAGCCGTGTATATCTAACCGTACTTAGGTTTATCTTACATAGGTGGAAGGACAGCCCTTTTTGTTGCTTTTGCTGTTGTTTCTGTGGCCGGTTATTCCCAAGGGAGGACTCGGGTGATGGGGGAGGCGCGCAGCTGGTGCAGGAGGTCGGAGGGAGAATGGGGAGTGATGGACTTTGATTATCTTTGCACAGGTGGCCATGGCCTCACCGCCCACTCGGGACCCCAGGGTTTCTGACTTATTCTCTGGGCTGCCGCCAGCGATCACAACTCCCGCCAACCAGAGCGCAGAGGTCTCGGCGGGCAACGGGTCCGCGGCTGGCGCGGGCGCAGCGGCCGTCACGCCCTTCCAGAGCCTGCAGCTGGTACATCAGCTGAAGGGGCTGATCGTGCTGCTCTACAGCGTCGTGGTGGTCGTGGGGCTGGTGGGCAACTGCCTGCTGGTGCTGGTGATCGCGAGGGTGCGCCGGCTGCACAATGTGACCAACTTCCTCATCGGCAACCTGGCCTTGTCCGACGTGCTCATGTGCGCTGCCTGCGTGCCGCTCACGCTGGCCTATGCCTTTGAGCCGCGCGGCTGGGTGTTCGGCGGCGGCCTGTGCCACCTGGTCTTCTTCCTGCAGCCGGTCACCGTCTACGTGTCGGTGTTCACGCTCACCACCATCGCCGTGGACCGCTACGTCGTGCTGGTGCACCCGCTGCGGCGGCGCATCTCGCTGCGCCTCAGCGCCTACGCGGTGCTGGCCATCTGGGCGCTGTCCGCGGTGCTGGCGCTGCCTGCCGCCATGCACACCTATCACGTGGAGCTTAAGCCGCACGATGTGCGCCTCTGCGAGGAGTTTTGGGGCTCCCAGGAGCGCCAGCGACAGCTCTACGCCTGGGGACTGCTGCTTGTCACCTACCTGCTCCCCCTGCTGGTCATCCTCCTGTCTTACGTCCGGGTGTCCGTGAAGCTCCGCAACCGCGTGGTGCCCGGCTGCGTGACCCAGAGCCAGGCCGACTGGGACCGCGCGCGGCGCCGGCGCACCTTCTGCTTGCTGGTGGTGGTCGTGGTGGTGTTCGCCGTCTGCTGGCTGCCGCTGCACGTCTTCAACCTACTGCGGGACCTCGACCCGCGCGCCATCGACCCCTACTCCTTCGGGCTGGTGCAGCTGCTCTGCCACTGGCTTGCTATGAGCTCGGCCTGCTACAACCCCTTCATCTACGCCTGGCTGCACGACAGCTTCCGTGAGGAGCTGCGCAAACTGTTGCTTGCTTGGCCCCGCAAGATAGCGCCCCATGGCCAGAACATGACAGTCAGCGTGGTCATCTGATGCCACTGAGCAGGCCTTGGTCAAGGAGCTCCACTTCCACTGCCCTCCGAGGGCACCACGCGAGGTCAGCCTGGAGAGCTTATTCTCAGCACCAGAGCTAAGCCAACATAGGGCGACATTTCCAGCCCAGCCCTCTTGTCCGGCTGTCTGTCTTGTCCTTGTGTCTTTGTAAAATGTTAAGTGGGCTTTGGTGAGAGTCTTGCTCTTTGCTTGGGGGAGGCCAGAGCAAGGGAGGGGGATTTATTATTTCTTCTTTATGCCCTTGAAGGACAAACAAAACGTTTTCTCCACATTCAGAAAAGTATTTCAGAACCATGATTGCCTTCCTGGCATCCCCTCCTCCTGCTCTTTGGTGAAATGAACAGTGTGAATGGGATTTAAAAGGAATGCGGTGGGCTTGGTAAAGCTTTTCAGTTTGCCTTTAGAAAAAGAACCCAGCTGAGCGGACCCTCATATTGCTTAGTCCATTTGAACCCTTGCATTTCTAGGATTTCAGGTAAATACGTATTAAAAATCTACATCTAGGATTTCAGTATTTCCTGAATAAGACCTTTATATGCCAAAAGCATTTTAGTTTTAAATCCACTTGAATTTATAGTGCAAAAACACCTACAAGCTCCCTTTAGAAAGGTCTTGCTTTTGTTTCCCTCCTTTCCTCCCCAACTTCTATTTAAAAATGATGAGATGAATTAGTCAATGAAGAGATAAATACACATAAAGAGGAAAAGGTCCAATTCATTTAAGAGGGCATTTAATTGTACATAAGGACAGACATCCTGTGTGTGTGTGTGTGTGTGTGTGTGTGTGTGTGTCCAGTGTTTGCCACAAACTGGGCACTCAAATATTTGGTTTTCACGATACTCAATGTAAACTGTGTGGTGTGGCATTCTCTTGCAGTCTCTAATTGCTCACTTGCAACAGATCAAAGCTGTCATCTGACTGCTCAGCACCTGCTCTGTAGTGATACTTGGAACATGATCAACCCAGAATACAAGGACTGGCAGAAGTTTACTTAAGGACAGAACAGAAGAATAAGCTACCAACCACATGATGTGTAGATCAAACACTAATTACTTCCAGGGTTAAGGGAGCAGGTGAAGACTGTGGGGCATGATACCAGGCTGATAAGCATCACTTTAACCTCCTGAGAGTTCTGTAAATGAGGACAAGTGCCTTGAGACAAGGTTCTCCACACTGTTGGAACAGCAACTGAGGCAGTGAGGGCAGGAGTCTTGGGAAATGATACACAGTATCCAGCTGTCAGATCAGCCTCTGTGTTCACAGTAACTCAGTCACCATCTGTAAGGTTCAACTACTTTCCTAGCTCACTGAACACGAGAATCACTGTTTCACCTCCTCCTGCTTCTCTTATTCTCAGAAATAAGCTCACTCATTAAAATGTGCCCTAAAAGGAAAGGAAAGAGGGATGATATGGGAATGACAAGGGTTTAATCCTATTACATTCACGTCAACAACCACGGTGGGAGTGTAAGTACTCACGGTTGGGCTGGTTAGCATAGGAATCTTTAGTAGTTACAGAGCTAGACTTTTTCCACATGGTGAAGAGTAGGACAGGCTGGCTTTGGAAAAAGGAAAAGGCAGGCAAAGATGGAAATGGAGGTTGCCTCTGGCAATGGTGCTTAATGAAGTTTGAGCTTTATCCATGGATTGGAGAACAAAAAACCTGTGTGCTAATGGTGCAGCTCACCCTTGCCCCAGGCGAGCTCATCTCCCAGGCTTCCTGGGGACTGGCTCCTATGCTTCTAGCAGCTCTATTACTTGGGAGGCTCAGGGCCAGACATTTCCCGTTTCCTTAGAGAGTTCCTTTGATGGTCATGTGTGGAGAGTGTAAGTGGTAGGGGGAAGGAGAGGGAGAGGGATTATTTGGGGAGGGATCTGAGGATCTGATTCATTGTGGCCTCTTTTTTGGAAGGTTTAAATCACTGGTTCTCAGCCCTGGCTGCTCCTAGAATCACCTGGGAGCTTTTTTTTTTTTTTTTTTTTCAATTGCTGTCTGGGCCCTCCTCCCAAGAGTCTAATTGATTTGAGATGGTGCCTGCACACTAGCATTTTCCAAAGCACTTCAGGGGATTTTAATGTGCAACCAAGATTAAGCACCTTAAGAATTATCCCTTCTAGGGCAGGATGCAGTGGCTTACACCTGTAATCCCAGCATTTTGGAAGACTGAGGTGGACATACCATGAGGTCAGGAGTTCAAGACCAGCCTGGCCAACATGGTGAAACTCCATTTCTATTAAAAATACAAAAATTAGCAAGGTGTGGTGGTGAGCGCCTGTAATCCCAGCTTCTCAGGAGGCTGAGGCAGGAGAATTGCTTGAACCTGGGGAGGCAGAGGTTGCAGTGAGCTGAGATCACACTACTGCACTCCAGTCTGGGTGACAGAGCAAGACTCCATCTCAAAAAAAAAAAAAAAAAAAAGAATTATCCTCTTTCTAATGAAGTTCAGAAATATCCGAATGAAGATTTATTTGCACCCACCAAAGGTGTTAAGAATTTGGAGTTGAATTTGACAGTATTACATGTTAGAGAATACTCTTTTCGTCTTCAGACAATACCTGCTCAATCACAAAGAGACAAATTATTGAAATCAGAATATGTAGGGATTTGTTCCACAGTTTACTTACATATTTCATATGTATCCATCCAATAATTCAGAAAAAAATATCATCATTCAACTTTAGGTCAATTGTATTATAAAGCTACATACCATGGCCGGGTACCGTGGCTCACACCTATAACTCTAAAACATTGGGAGGCCAAGTGAGGAGGATTGCTTGAGCCCAGGAGTTCAAGACCAGCCTGGGAAATATGGCAAAACCCCAAGCTCTACAAAAAGTAGCCAGATGTGGTGGTGTATGCCTGTGGTCCCAGCTACTCGGGAGGCCAAGACGAATCACTGGGCTGCAGTGAGCCGTCATCACACCACTGAACTCCAGTCTCAGTGACAGAGCGGGACCTAGTCTCAAAAAAAAAAAAAAAAAAAAAGTTACATACCATGAATTATTTTAAATCTTGGTTGTCAGGGTGTTAGAAAAAGTCATCCCTGACTAGCTTAAGTTTATATCAGCTATGAAAACAAGCATCTCCATTAATTATTAGAAAAGTTGCCACTGGATTCTGTCATGCCTACAACTTAAGTTTTAAACACTACATGGACTTTATAAAGAGCCTAAAGAGGTTGGAGAATTAGCTTGTGCTTATAACATCTTTACATATTATGAAAATCAGTAACTGACTAGCAATTAATCAGTTTTTACATCTGATATCTGTTCGGGACTAGTTTATAAATCAAACAGAATTTCAAATAAAAAAAAAATCTCTCAGACGTGAGTCCCAGAGGGATCTGTATAGGATTGTAGGTAGAAAATTGTATTTATTAATTCATTTTGGTTAATATCAAGCACCTGAGATGTATACATAGGCCTCTTCCTGCAGGGAGTAATACAGGCAGTCAAGCTGGGAACTGAGCCAACCTGGTACTTGGCAGCAGCCCTTCTCAAGGCTGATGGGAGGTTCTGTAATCCTCTTTGCAAGCATTGTCACCAGGTCTCACTTTTGGCAGCCAATCAATAGCTTTATCTCACTAAACTGGCAGAAGAGTGTTTCTTCCTGGCAACAGCTACCTGGAAATAGCAACTGTCAGAGATGCTAAGGTAATGATATTCTAATTCCTGTAACTGTCTTGATTTTTTGTTCTTGTGAATTTTCAATCTGCTCTGTTACTGGGATAGCTAAGTTCCAGGTTTATTTTCTCAGGTAGGCTTACCCACCACCTCTGTTCTGTGGTTTGCATTCCTGAACATCTAGTAGTCTTTCAAATGTAAGACACAAAACTAACCTCAAGAGTGTGGCTAGATCTGGGAGTGAACACAGGGCCTGTCCCTCACAGATGAGAGGTCAGGGGCACCTTTGTTTCCCAAGGCAGGTTCTTGATTGATTTACCTTCTTTCACTGATGTCTTTGCTATGTGTGTAAAATGCATGTGCTGCTGAATCACATGTGAAGCTCTTCAGACTGGAGTTTACACTGTGTTTGACATGCTGTGGGAGCTCAATAAATACTAAATCAGTTGCACAGTCTTCAGCCATGGGATTAATAAACCAAGCCGGTTACAAACATGGGGTAACTACACAACCTCAGGATAGCCAGAGTCAAAGCAAAGATAAATCATGTCAAGGAAAACATGCTACTCAATCTAGATTTGTCAGTTGCACCTTATTCCAGAGATGAACTGTTCATTTTGGGTCTTCTGTGACTCACTTCCTCCAACCTCAGTAATGCCAGCATTTAAATATATGGCACCAAGCTCTCTACTCCCCAAGACTGCATGTGCCTAAATCCAAGGGTCCATCAAAACAAGAGTAGAGAACTTCACGCTTAATTTCTATGCCATTATATATCTGAAGAGTTATTTAAATATTAGCATTTTTGTTTTTTTTTTTTTGAGACGGAGTTTCGCTCTTGTTACCCAGGCTGGAGTGCAATGGCGCGATCTCGGCTCACTGCAGCCTCTGCCTCCTCTGCCTCCTGGGTTCAGGCAATTCTCCTGCCTCAGCCTCCTGAGTAGCTGGGATTACAGGCACGCACCACCATGCCCAGCTAATTTTTTGTATTTTTAGTAGAAACGGGGTTTCACCGTGTTGACCAGGATGGTCTCGATCTCTTGACTTCATGATCCACCCGCCTCGGCCTCCCAAAGTGCTGGGATTACAGGTGTGAGCCACCGTGCCCGGCCCAATATTAGCATTTTATCACCCACTTCTCACATATAACTTGGGAAGGTCTAACAACATCCCACATGTGGTCTATAAGCAAAATCATGAGGTTTCTAAAATGCTCATGATGGAGTCATAAAAAAGATTTTTTGGTACACCTAAAATATCACCTAAAAATGAATCCATGTATATGTTTTCAGTGACCCACTTATCCTGCAAAACAAAATAGTAGACAGATGTGGGAAATGTAAAATATTTGGATTGATGAGAGTTGCAATCTTGATTGATAAAACACTGCATACTTTCCAATCAGTCTTTGGAAGCAGAAAGGCTTATTTTGAAAACTGACATGCACACTTTTCACAGGTTTTTGAATTTTCTTTGCTTTTCAATACAATTCCTCTCCTTTTCTACTCTTTATTTCTCATGCCTTTTTCTGCTAATTTTTCATGTTATCTATATCTCCTCTCTGAAGCTCCTTCTTCCTCAGTGATGGTGAACTGGTGGGATTCAAGCATCCCTCCCCTGCTCAATCATTACAAAGCGAATGATGATGGAGAGAACCCCTGGCTAATTCCACTGCAGAAGGCAGCCTGCACCAAGCTCCCAAAAGGCTGCAGTTTGTTGTATTTCCCACCCACTGTGGGGTCTTGGAGTTCACATAATTGGTCATTTTATGGTCAAACTCCAGGCTCAGGTGGATAACAGAAGTTTGCACAGACTCTCCACAGGGCCCTCAACCTGATAAATCTCACAGAGAGCTCTCAAGAGGAGCCTAACAATGAAAGGTCAAATGTGTTTCATTTTTATGTTTGGTGCTGGAGTAAAGAAACTGGAGTCAAAAAAGCAAAGGAGAAACAATCTCTGCTTTTAAGCATTCTCTCTCTGCCTCTCTCCCTCCCTCAGCTTTCACAAAATCCTCTTCTTAACTTGCTGATGACTAAATCCCCTGGTTTCAGGACCCATCTCCTCCTTCTGGAATGACATCAAATGAAAAATGGAAAGCTATACTGTGCAACCCCCGACCCCTTGCCTCCACAGTTATTGCCAAGCAATGAAAACACTCTTTTGACGTGGAAAAATGAAGCAGACTCCATGTTTGAGCTCTAGGTTAGCAGTTAGACATTGGGCTTCCCTCCTTAGCCTAGATCACCACAATTACCCTTGGGTCTTCTCCCTAGAAGGTTGGCCCAGCCACCAGGAGAGGGGGCACAGTGCTGCAGCATAATATGCCTTGGCAGTCAGATATGGTAGCCTGGCCACTGCCTGTATGTTCCCACAAGCAGGTTCCTGTGAGGAAACTGTCCTTCTGAAGCCATTGCCTAAGGGCAAATGCTGTGGGCACACTGACCTTAATATTAGAAAGAGGACCCAGGAGCAGCTACAGGTGGAAAAGTGGAGCACTTCAATGGCAACAACTACCTCCTCTTTCTCCTCCTCCTCCTCCTTTCTTCTTCTTCTTGAAGGCATCTCACTCTGTCACCCAGGCTGGAGTGTAGTGGCGCGGTCTCAGCTTACTGCAACCTCTGCTGCCCAAGTTCAAGTGATTCTCCTGCCTCAGCCTCCTGAGTAGCTGGGATTACAGGCGCCTACGACGATGCCTGGCTAATTTTTGTATTTTTAGTGGAGATGAGGTTTCACCATCTTGGCCAGGCTGGTCTTGAACTTCTGACCTCGTGATCCAACTGTCTTGGCCTCCTGAAGTGTTGGGATTACAGGTGTGAGCCACTGTGCCTGGCCAATAACTGTCTCTTAAGGACAGACTTCAATTCCTATTTCCTTCTACCCTGGTTTCTTCTTATCCCAGACTCCTCCAGCAAACCCTCGTTTTTATGACATAACTACAGAGCTTGCGGCATTGACACATCAACGTTAGTTTCTGGGAGAGGAGGGGACGTCTTCTGAAAGCCTAGAGCAAAACTAACAAGGAGCAGTCTTGCGGTGCAGCTGCGCCAAAGCAAAATGACCTGGTCAGAACTCCTCAGCCTCCACCTGCCCGCTGGGAATCAGGCTCCACCCAGGCTCCCAGGGGCCAGTCGTCTGGTGGCAAAGAAGGCGTTCTGATTCGGAGGTGAGGAGGATCACAAGCCCAGAGGAGAGCTGCAGGGAAACCCTGGAGCCTTTCTGGGCCTGTGCGGAGCGGCAGCACACAGGGCGCCACCAGGAGAGCCTCCCTCCCTGCTAGGGTGAGCTTGCTCCCGGGCCGCCTGTGCGTCCCAGGCTGGCAGCAGAGATCATTCATCCGGTCGAAGGGCAAAGGTCTCCTGCTGGGCGGTTGTTCCTGGGGCGCTGCAAGCCGCTGCTCTTCGTGGTCTGTGCTCTTGGCACCTCGGAGGGGGTCCTCGGTAACTCCCTATTTATCCGCATCAGCAGCAGGACCCAGCAGCAGGACCCAGCCCCCGCACAGCGTGACCCACGTGTTCCTTTGCCCATGCGCCTGCCGCTGACCTCGGCCTCCGCAGTTGAATCGCGGTGCTGGATGCACTGCTACCTTGTGGTCCTTGTGTAGCCTCGCTTGCCGTCCTCGCCATGGGTCGCTTTATGAGGTCGTGGCTACCTGGTGGCTGAGCCCCACCCTGGAGGTCCCCAGGAGGCTGCACACCTCTTTCGCTAACCTCGTCGTGGTGGAGAGCGCCAGATCTCTGCCAAGGGCACGCCACAGTCAACGCCCTGTTCGCCTCCCTGCGGCCCCTGAGGAAGGCTCTCCATACTTCCAGCCGTCTCTGAGCACTGCCAGCTCCCGCCACCGCGCACCCCCAGAAGGAGTGTGGCCTCAGGGTCGCGGCGCCTTCTGCTGCTCTCCAGGGCGACGTGCGACATCTGCTGCCACCCCTTGCGCGTCTTTCATCTGCTCCAGGGGCTAGACGGGAGCCTCATCCCCAACGCTATTTCAGTGCCTCGAACTTCTCCGCCCCGGCGCCGCGGATACCAACGCCCCTGGATACTCTCAGTTCTTGCTGAACTCCCGGGCTTGCCTGCCGGTCGCCCTCACTCTTCCACTCCCCAAACCCAAATGGAGGCCAAGGGTCATGTCCGGTGTCTCGGCCCCCGCCCCCGCCCCTGCCCCTCCTCCCCCTGCTCGCTCTTTCCCGGGTCCCAGCCCCGGGTACTGAGGCTGCTGGGCCGCGAGTGGCGGGGAGTGGCGTGTGCTAGCACTGCTGTGCCCGGGTCCCTGCATCCGCCGGCCTGATGAGGAGGACCCGCTGTTCTTCTAGCGGCCCAGGCATGGGCGGCGGGGTGAGAGCAGATGTTCGTTCACAAGCCGGGTCCTTGGGCAGTCTGCGGGGACCCTCTCCTGCCCTGGGCAGCTGTGTGTCCAGCCTTGGCACGGGGAGCTCCCCGGGAGCACGGAGGACGGTCTGTGGGGCCTTTCTCCGTGGCGGGTTCTGTCGTCTTTGTTAAGTGATCCACACTCATTTCCTTCAGACGTCCCTTGATCACTGTGGAAACGACATCTCCACTTCCAAGAAGGAAATCCGGAGCCCCCGAATGGTGAAGCGCTGGGCGGCGCAGAGCGGAGGGATCCAGCATTCTCGAGGGTGGATGGCTAGGCCCGGGGCTGCCAGTCCAATTCTGGCATGATTGCGTCATCTCGGTCATTGTTTCCTGTGCATCACCTCTGAGTTTGAAGCAGCACAAACCACCTATTTCGCGTGATGGGGACTCAAGGGGTCTACATCCTTCGAACTCCCTGCTAGTGGAAAGGGTCCGGACTGGGGGCAAGGAAGGAAGGAAACCGGTTTGCGGGTCCACAGGTAGTCACCCTGCAGGGCTCTCCCAGTGGCACTGCTAGAGCAGCAGTTGCCTTTGCTTTTCCAGGTGTGCAGCCAACAGTCCCCAGCTAGGTCCACACATACTGAAAGCCGAGGTTCCTGCAACCTGGCTAATTCACACTTTACATTTTTGGAAAAGGTGGGGTCAGCTGGTGGAACCACAGCAGCCCCAGAAGAAAAGCCAAACCCACCTGCTGGCCCATTGCCCTAGGCAATTCAAGGATCTAAAGCCAGACCTCCAGCTGAATAGCAAAGACGGCTGTAGATTTTTTTTTTTAATCACAAAATCAACAAATCTTTTTTTTTTAAAGTAATGTGAATATTTTCCACCTGTCTTCCCTGGGAGAGTTAACAGTTTGTGCTTTTCTTTCTAGGCCTTTCCAGGAGCATTCACAAACATATTCAGTTTGTATTTTACCAAAAGGAGATTAAACTACATTACTGTTGTGTGACTGATTTCCACATCCCTCCTCTTAAAATTACATCAAGGAAGACTTCTATGTTGGGTCATACTCATTCTGGCTGAAGAGGAATCCATGCCCGGATGCACCACTATTTGATCATTTTTCAGCCAGTGAGTGGTGTAGCTTGGAAGAGATAAATCTGAACTTAGAAGGTCCCCTAAGCCCAGCAGGAAATGCAGAGGAGTCAGAGTCTAATCACAGGCACTGAAAAGCTGTCTCTCTGTTCCTGGAGGGCGAGGTCCTTCTTAAAGCCCCCCAGAGACCAAAACCATCTGGGTGGGGTGGGGCTCCTTCCCCTTAGCTGCTTCCAATCCTGCACGGCACCCTATCAGGGCTGGTGCAGGCCCGCCAGCTGTTCTCTGGCAGACAGGAACTGGTGTCTAGGAGACTCTGCCAACCCACGATGGGATTTTCCCAGGAGTTGGGAGCATGGTGGGGGTCCCTCTTCTAGCCATGAATCCACACAGGCAAGTGTTTCAGCAGAGTCCTAACACTGTTGAGGTTTTGCCAACAAAGGCAAGGGTGAAGGGCAGGGAAATACAAAGTATGGTGCAGGAACCAGTAGCCACTATAAGCAGAGGAGCTGTTATCTCTCAATCCAGAGACCAGAGGGCAGAGAAGAGTTGCTCAAACTCCCAAGGGTGGAATCATTTAAAGAGGACTCTCTCCAGAGGAGCAGCAGCCTTAGGTATAGGGATGGGGCCAGCTTGGGATGGAGGGAGGGGGCCAGCCTGGGGTGGAGGAATGGGACCAGCCTGAGGTGAAGGAATGAGGTCAGCCTGGGGTGGAGGGATGGGGCCAGCTTAGGATGGAGGGATGGGCCAACCTGGGGTGGAAGGATGGGGACAGCCTAGGATGGAGGGATGAGGTCAGCCTGGGGTGGAGGGATGAAGTCAGCCTGGGGTAGAGGAATGGGGCCAACCAAGGATGGAGGGATGAGGCCAGCCTAGGATGGAGGAATGAGGCCTGCCTAGGATAGAGGGATGGGGCCAGCCTGGGATGGAAGGATGAGGTCAGCCTAGGGTGGAGGGATGGGCCAGGCTGGGGTGGAGGGATGGGGCCAACCAAGGATGGAGGGATGAGGTCAGCCTGGGTGGAGGGATGAGGTCAGCCTGGGTGGAGGGATGGGCCAGGCTGGGGTGGAGGGATGAGGTCAGCCTAGGATGGAGGAATGAGGCCTGCCTAGGATGGAGGGATGAGGCCTGCCTAGGATGGAGGGATGGGGCCAGCCTGGGATGGAAGGATGAGGTCAGCCTGGGTGGAGGGATGGGCCAGGCTGGGGTGGAGGGATAGGGCCAACCAAGGATGGAGGGATGAGGCCAGCCTAGGATGGAGGAATGAGGCCTGCCTAGGATGGAGGGATGGGGCCAGGCTGGGATGGAAGGATGAGGTCAGCCTAGGGTGGAGGGATAGATCCAGCCAGGGATGGAAGTATGAGGTCAGCCTGGGGTAGAGGGATGGGGCCAGCCTGGGTTGGAGGGATGAAGTCAGCCTGGGGTGGAGGGATGGGGCCAGCCTGGGATGGAAGGATGAGGTCAGCCTGGGGTGGAGGGATGGGGCTAGCCTGGGGTAAAAGGATGGAGCCAGTTGACTTCTGTACTGTCAGAAAAGTGATACTTAAACAAATGCCATGTGAACTCAATGGTGGCGTTAGTCACATATGGCCCAGGCAGTCAGAAAAGCCTTCATGCAGGAGGTGGCATTTGAGCTACACTGAAGGATGACTAGGATTTTTTTTTTTCTTTTGAGATGGAATCTTGCTCTGTTACCTAGGTTGGAGTGCAGTGGCATGATCTCGGCTCACTGCAAACTCCACTTCCTGGTTTCAAGTGATTCTTCTGCCTCAGCCTCTGGAGTGGCTGGGATTACAGGTGCACAGTATCACACCTGGCTAATTTTTGTATTTTTAGTAGAGATGGGGGTTCACTATGTTGGCCGGGCTGGTCTCAAACTCCTGACCTCAAATGATCCATCCACCTTGGCCTCCCAAAGTGCTGAAATTACAGGCGTGAACCACTCAGCCCTGCCAATGCCTGGGATTTTATGTAATGAAGACAGTAATGGCAGGAGAGCATGCTATGGGCAGGGCAAGGTGGTTAGCAAAGGAAGGAAAGGGTGATGCCCATTTGGAAGAGGGCAGGCTGTGCTCATGAGAGAGAGTGGTGAAAGGTTGGCTGAAACGAGATTCAGGAAGATTAATAATACCAGTTAGATTTGCTGAATTCTTACTGTGTGTTAGGTATGGTGCTATACCTTACACTGGATCACTTATTTCTCAGCACGTTAGGGAGTAGACATTCTCATTGTTATTTTTATTTTACAGATAAGCAAACAGACATTTAGAAAAGTTAAGCAATTTGCCAAGGTGTGATGTATGGCAGGTGCTGGAGCTGGGATTTGGTCCAAAGCTTGCCTTCCTAACCACTGTATAGTCTACGTTGAGTTTCAGCCTAAGAGATTGGCTCTTCTTGGGATGCAGTGGGGAGCCAGTGAAGGTTTAGGATGAGTGGGAGATAAAGGAATGACTTGTTTAGGAATGTAATCTGGGACCTAATGCTGGCAAAAGGCAAACTGTGGAATGGGAAGGCAGAAAGTGGGTAAATACATTAAAGAATTATGGTCCAAGAGAGAGAATCAGGATCAGAAGTGAGACAGTTTAAGTGAGGATGAAGAAGAGACAGGTGGAAAGGGCCTTAGAAAACAATTAGCATCAGATATCTGAATGTCTTACCTGGTTCAATTTTTCATGATTTGCCCCAGGAAGAAAAGGTAGCACATGGGATCTAGCCTATAGGTGCTCAATACCCACGTCAATCAGGAATGCTTTCTGTAGGAAGTAATAGAATACCAGACTAACCACAAAGCAGGAGTCCTCAGATTCTTTATCATCTGATTTACAAAGAAGTCTGGAGCTAGGTTGTTTTCAGGTAGGTCCAGTAGCTCAATGATGTCATTGAAGACTTAGGATCTTTGACTGTCTTTTGCCTCTATTCACCCTTAACTGCTTAATTTTTATCCTCATGCCGTTACCTCAGGTCTTCAAAATGGCTGTTTAAACTCCAGATACTCATCTACATCCGAGGCAAGAAGGAAAGGGAAAGGGAAACACCATCGACGCAGGAAGGTAGAGGCCTTCTCAGTTGCTCTTGTTATGTGTCACTGGCCAGAATTGGGTGACACACCCCCCAACTGCAAGGGAGGCTGGGCAAGAAACCCTTTTATGCCTCTAAAATGGGAGGTTCATTATGGCCATCATGTAGGTCATCTGACCCACATGACTAACACAGGTCCAGGGACAGCATCTTCTCCGGGCCTTGTTCCATATTTAAGGGGGAAATGAGAGGGAACAAACACGTGCTGGGTTCTGAAAAGCAGCAAATTGTAACTCGGGAACATGGGCCCGAGTGACTACTGCTCACTAATGGCTTCCACCCAGGCCTGCCGGTGTTGTGATTAACATTTTATGAGTCATCAGCTATATCTTAGCAGATAGCTACTAGAAAGTTGAAGTTCATTTCTTTTTTTAAAATGTCATAAAGTAATCATAAAGCATGGAGACTCGATGCCATGAAAATGGCTGAAAAATAACAAAGATACTTAATGCTAAAGCATAACTGTGTTCACTGCTGAATTTTTCCCCCTTTTTTATGTTATTATCCTATGATTCCTACTTTTATGCTTCTAGATAGAGATAAGAGAGAGGGTCAGTGATCTGCTCTGTTGCCAAACTCCCAAATGCAGAACGCTGGTCATTTTAAGGCAATGTTGCAAGTGTGGGATTCCTGCTCTGCCTCAACCTGTGAGTCTCTGCACAGATACTGGCATTTGTTACAGCACCTTTGGTCAACGTTCCCTGAGAGCCAGGGGTTAGTGTGTGCCTGCTGTATACTCTTTGTAGCTCAGAGTTCAGAACCTGGAGTTTTCTGAGAAGTTGCCAAAGTCAACCTCCATTGTTTTGAGGCATAGTCACATTGAATCTCATCTGGCCCAGGATTCTGTGGCAAAGTCCCCCAGAGGAGAAGGCCATCGGAGGACATGGCTGTTCCCTAAGAGATAACCCTTAGGTGACACATGGCCTCCTCCTCTTAGGAACCATGGGTAGCTCAATCAGTCCTAAAGTTGGCCTGATGCTTCTGGAAAGCTGTTTAGCGTAACTCCCCAATTCCTGCTTCAGCGCCTTTTACCTTGCTCTCCTCCTGGAGGAAGAGATCTTTTCCTTCAGGTCTCAGCTTAAATGCCACATCCTCAGAGAAGCCCTCTCTGACTGCCTCATTTACAGTACTCTGGCTTCTAATCCTTTAGTTTATCCCCTTGCTTTCTCTCTTCATGACACTCATCATGATTTGTCACGACACATTGGTCTGTCCTTCTCTATGAGATGTGAGCTTCATGGGGGTAGAGGCCATGTCTGCTTTCTTCACCCATGTGTATCTGCGGGGTCCAGCGCACTTCCCTGCAGTGAGCCAGGCTGCACCCAAGAGGGCTATGACTGCAAGGTTAGTGCCTCCATCCGCGGACTGGGCATAGGCTTTTGCCAGGGGGATTTCTATTATGTTTCTAGTATTGTCTTTGAAAGTACCCATAAAGGAATGACTTGTTCAGGAATGTACTAGATTTACCTTCTTGTTTTTATCATTTAGAGACTCCCTTAATCACACAACTATGAGGTTGGAAATTATGAAACTTCAAATAGCAAAAACAAATAAGTTAAATGACTTGCTTCAGAATGCAGGTACCATTACTGATTTTAATAAATTGAAAGGTTCCCAGACCTGGCTATGCATTGGAATTATTGGCACAGCTTTTTAAAAACACAGGTTCCTAGTCCCTACCCAAGACCTACTAGATAATAAACTCTTGATGTGAAACTGTATACTTTTAAAATGTAATGTTTGGGAACCAATTTAAAAAATGTTGATGTAGTGAACATGTTAAAAAATAACAAGCTTGGCTGGGCATGGTGGCTCATGCCTGTAATCCCAGCACTTTGAGAGGCCAAGCTGGATGGATCACTTGAGGTCGGGAGTTCAAGACCAGCCTGGCTGACATGGTGAAACCTCATCTCTGCTAAAAATACAAAAATTAACCTGACATGGTGGTGTGCACCTGTAATCCCAGCTACTGGGGAGGCTGAGGCAGGAGGATCACTTAAACCCGGGAGGCGGAGGTTGCAGTGAGCCAAGATCATGCCACTGAACTCCAGCCTGTGACAGATTGAGACCCTATCACAAAGCAAAACAAAACAAAACAATCACGCTTACTAGGAGACACATCCCTGTGTTATTGAACCAGAATTCTAGTAGCAAATTGACCTAGGTGAGGGGAAGGGTGTTTTTCAGCTGCCTCCAATGTGTAAGGTGCAATCTTCTTTGGAGCATTTTCTCAGTCCAGCTTCAAGCAAGAGATGAGAACTCTCCCGGGGTGAAGTGAGCCCTGCAGGTACCTGAGGGCTCCATACTGTCTCCAGGACCTGGGGGCAGTCTGGTGGGCCTGGGATGGTGCACACAGTGGGTGCTCAAGGTCCTGCTGCCCTTGCTCTGCAAAGGGGGTCATGTTTCTTCCTGAGATTCCTACTCCGAGCCATGCTCACACATCTTGAACACCACCAACAGCCCTGCAGGGTTGATATTAGTATCCCAGTTTTACAGATAAATAGACTGAAACTCAGAGAAGTCATTTAGCCAAAGTCAGGGCAGTGGCACTGGGATCAGAATCCAGACTGTCTGGTCCCTTTCTGTTACATTGTCCTGCATCACACAGTGGACATATTAATAATAATGACAAACAATAATAGTAATAATAACTATTAAAACATACCTGATAGCAGTAGGTTAAGCACACCCTTAGAATGACCGCATGGCAGATGCACCTGAATGTGTGTTCTGAGTTAGGAAGTCTGGGAGTGGCCACCCCAGAGATTCATTCATTAACTATTAGGAGCATCTGAGCCCCTGATCAGACATCTTGTTGAAAGTTTACTACATGCTAGGTAGTTAAGTATTTTATTTACAGATAGATAGATATAGTTAGATAGATAGATAGATAGAAAGAAACTCAAGGTAAGATAGATAGATAGAAAGTCTCTGAGGTGGGAACTATGGATATCCCATGTATCTGTTAGCTTTGGCTGCGTAACAAACCTCCCCAAAACATAGTGGCTTATTTGTGTCAAACCCCTACCCATTCCAGTAAGGAATGCACCATGTTCAAGAGACTGAAGAAGAGACCCAGAGCCAGCAAATGAGACATGGGGTTTTATTAGAAGCTTACATACAGGAGAGAGAGTCCAGTGGTGGTGGGCTGGGCAGGAGACCTGTCTTTTATACAGAAACGGCCTAGTGGTGGTGGGCTGGACAACATAACCACACAGCCCTGTGGTAGTGAGCTAGGCAAGATAACCACAACCACTTGCTAGCAGCCTGCAGTTTCTATAACATTTTGACTTAACACCCTCCTGTTAACCTCCACTTGGCAACCTTCATTTAACCCAAAACTCAGGGCCTCAAGTCCTCTATACAGCCTGTATTTAATGAGAGTGGCCAGGGGCTCAGATGCTTCTCATAGATAAGGAATGAAATCCCTGTGTTGGCCACGCCTGGACTCCCTAACTCGGAACACACACTCAGGTGTGTCTGCCATAGGGTAATTCTAAGGGCTTGCTTACGCTACTGCTATCAGGTGTGTTTACCATTCAGCTTAAATCAATAAAAAAACTTATTACTCACAGTTCTGTAGGTCAGCTGGGCAGGCCTTCTGATCCTCTGGCTGGCTCAGCTGATTTCCGTCTGCTGGTGAGCTTGCTGGGGCTGGTTGACCTCACAAGTCAACCTGCAGTGTCTTCACAAGTCTAGCAGTTGGCAGGCTACGGTCTTAGGGACCCTCAGCTGGAACCACTCATCTCTTCCCCGCATAGCCTCTCATCCTTGTAGGCCAACCTCGGCTGTTCACATGGTGGCAGAATTCCAACAGAGGGAGTGGAAGCTTCTAAATCTCTCACAGCCTAGGCTTGGGATTCATACAACAGTATCCCTGCTGTATTCTATTGGGCAAAATCAGCCACGAAGCAGCCCAGATTCAAGGGGTGGGAAAATAGGCTCCACCTCTCAAAGGAAAGAGCTACAGAATATTTGTGGTCATTGGCAATCTACTTATACCGTACTTCGTAGGTTAGGAAACTACGTAACGGAGAGATTGAGTAGCTTGCTCAAAAGCGTACAGCTTGTAAGTCAGCAGCAAAGTTGAGAATTAAGCTCAGGCAGGCTTCTCCAAAGTCCATATTCCTTCCCCACTACCCTGTGCTGCCTCCTACGAAGCGTATACTGTTTTCTAACGTGGTGATGAGTTGTCCTGAACCGCGCGCTCGCTCTCTCTGTCCCCATTGCTTTGTGTTTGCCAGTATCCTTCGATTTCCAGACAGCCAGTCTCCCAGCATCTGTTGTGCAAAGGCTGGCCTTGGGACAAAGCTAAACCCACAGTGGGTCTCCCAAGCAAACCCATGCCTTCTGTGGATGCTGACCAAGCAAGGTCTGTGATTCTATCATTAAATGGACTTCCCTCACTTCCCTCCCACTCTCTGCCTCCTCCTTTCCCTCCCTTGCCTCATTCCCCTCCCTCTCTCCTAACATTTATTACCCATATCTTTCTTCTGCCGTTGCTACTGGTTATTTTCCACTCCAATGGAAGGATGAAGAATGCTCTGGCTGTTTGAATAAATGCCCTACTAAATACACCAGTGCGTGAGCAATTTAGCAAGCCATTCCTGCTCAGGTGCCCATTATGATAATCAGCCGGTGATAATACTCTGGGGCTGCAGCTAAAGCCTGAGTAGAAATCAGCCTGCTTGGACTAAGAAAAGAAAAATCATGGCACGACTGTATTTATGTGGCATTTCTCATGCTTATTGTCAAGGTGGTTAGGGTGTGTGTCTTAATAAATCTGTTCATTAAGGGTGATTTGGTATGGGGTTTATTTAACACTCAGTGAAGAATACTCAGCATCCCTTCCCTGTGGTCAGTGCACCTGCTCAGAGAGTAGTTCATTGTGTTCTTTTTTGACTGCAAACCAGATTCACAGCGAACAAGCCAACTCCTGGATGCTTGCAGCTGATGGAACAGAACCTAAGAGGAGCAGACCCAGCCTCGCACTTCACAGCAATAAGGCTGATTTCTGCATTTGATTGTTGACTGTTACTCTGGGACATGCCAGGCACTGCCCACTTTACAGAATTCTGTTTGATTCTGTGCCTGCTGGGACTTGGAGAAGATTGAGAGTTTCCTGCTGGCTGGTAATGCTGCAAAATAAAACATCCTATTGTGGGTGGGGAGAGACTCTGACATACACATAGAGGCCAAGATCCTTAGAAGGACGGTGAGGAAACTGGTTCAATCACCTCATTCAACAGATGAGATGGCTGAGGCCCCGAGAGGGTATGGGGCTTATCTCAGGGCACACAGCCTGTGACACAGCAGGAAGATACATCAGTGATTTTGTTTCAATTCTTAGTTTTCATTATTTTTCTGATTTTATAAATCATCTTATTGTTAAACTAAACAATATATAAAAGTATAAGGAAAAATGCAAATGGTTTGCAAGTGGTTTAAGCTCTACAAGAATATCACTGTGAGTTTATGCAGGATCAGTCTTATTTCAGACACCATTAAGAATAAAGTAGCTGGGCTAGGTGTGGTGGTCCATGTCTGTAATCCCAGCACTTTGGGAGGTCAGGTGGGAGGCTTGCTTGAGCCCAGAAGTTCGAGACCAGCCTAGGTAACATAGCGAGACCCCACCTCTATTAAAAAAAAAAAAAAAGAATAAAATAGCCATGGAGAATAGAACCACTGGCAGATAACTGAATAGCAAATAGCCATTGATTGATGGATTTTCTTTCAAAACAATTTATTGAACACACACTCTCAGCTTTTACAATGACAGCAGGTCAGTGGATTCAGTTCCCAGTGAAGCTTATTTAAAGCAAAGATGTCGATTTATACCTCACTTTTCCATCATGAAGCATGGCGCTGGACTGTGGGATTCTGGGACAAGTAGAGAAAGGAGAGGGAATAGCAGGACTTGCTTAGGTCAATTCCCACCATGCAAGAGTTCTTGTTGGGTGTTTATTTTTTAAACGTATGTCTTTACAGTAACTTTTAAGAGATAGGCATTAGTGTATGCATTTAATATCAAAGAAATTTAGGTGCCAAGTGATGAGTTTACCTTGCCCGTGACTGACAGCAATAAACTTCATAAGCTTATTCAATAAGAAGCTGAGCTGGTCCGGTGAGGAGCATGGAGGGGATGAGTGAATGTCACCTTCTTCCACTCTCTGTATCCCTTAGATCAAGCTTAAAATTACAGGGAGGGGATACATGATGGACTTGACTTTGTTCCCCTGGCCCACTTTATTTAAATCTCCAGGGACACTGACTTCTGTTAGTAACTGGATGACAGCTGCTCCCGTCTTTGGCCTGTACTCCATGCTCTGTGGTTTAATCACGGTTTTCATTCCTGTTTTCTGACCCCAGAACAATGGTAAGTACCCAGAGACAGAGACCATGTTTCATCTCTTGTACCTCCCAGATAAGATAGCTTAGTGTGAAAAAATATGAATGAGTAGGTGAGTGTGTGAATGGATGTGTGAGTGAAGCATCTGAAAGAGACAAGATACTCTTCTCCCTGCAGTCAGATGATTCTAGGGACATTTGTGCTTGGGGCTGCTGAGCCTCTTTTGCCCCTTCCTGATGGAACTTCCACTTTCTTCGGTGGAATTAGCTCTTTCTCCTTAGTTCCAGATAGATGGGACTGCAGTCAGGTTCCCTGCTCCGTGTGGCCAAGGGAACAAAATCAGGTTAATCTCTTTGGACTATTATGCTAGAGAGCAGAAGAGTTAACACAGACCAGGAGCAAAGCTACAAATGTATCTTGAATGCAAACTGGTTTTGATACTTTTATTCTGATAGGGATGGGAAAGAATGCGTTTGCCTGATCAAAGGCTATATATCACATATCAGAGGCCATGTTAATATATTTCTTTTTTTTATTGCATTTTAGGTTTTGGGGTACATGTGAAGAACATGCAAGACTGTTGCATAGGTACACACATGGCAGTGTGATGTGCTGCCTTCCTCCCCTTCACCTATATCTGGCATTTCTCCCCATGCTATCTCTCCCCAACTCCCCACCCCCTGCTGTCCCTCCCCTATTTCCCCCCAACAGACCCCAGTGTGTGATGCTCCCCTCCCTGTGTCCATGTGTTCTCATTGTTCAACACCCGCCTATGAGTGAGAAGATGTGGTGTTTGATTTTCTGTTCTTGTGTCAGTTTGTTGAGAATGATGGTTTCCAGGTTCATCCATGTCCCTACAAAGGACACGAACTCATCGTTTTTGATGGCTGCATAATATTCCATGGTGTATATGTGCCACATTTTCCCTGTCCAGCCTATTATCGATGGGTTAATATTTTATAGCAAAGATACCATGTACAGCACAGCAGCTGCAATTGCAGCCACTGCTTGGTTGCGTTTATAGCATTCCAATGTCATCTTCTAGCATCTATTTAGTTTTTACAAGGTCCAGCCTTGTGAATAAAACAGAGTTAACGAGTAATCACAGCCTCTGCATCCTTTAGGTCTGTAAGGGTGGCACTAATTTGTGCCATTCCCTCTGGGACAGAGTATTGCTTTTGATTTCCTGTTTTGGCTGGGAGAGGCTGTTTTAGAGTTTTTCTGGAGGCCTTCCTCATTCTTACAGCTCTTGTCCCAGAGACCATGAAACCGATGTAGACGTTATACTATCAAGTGAGTTTATTATAACTATTTGGGAACCATAAAAATGAACACCAGGTGAATCCACAGACCCGGTAGGCCTACTGTGAGTCAAATCTGGCTGAGTTCATTTATTACCTGACCCCCATAGGCCCCCAACTATAATGAAGCGGGGCATGATGGAGCTGTAAAATAGTGAAAGTCTTGACTCTCTACTAGGCCCTCTCTGATACCACCCCAGTGGGGAGGGGGAGGGATCCCTTATTACTGCTGGGTAGGGTGGATGTCCCAGCTCCATGGATACTGGCAGGTTGGGGACGTGGAGAATGAGATGGGGCTTATTAAGGTCTGGCTGGAATGAAAGTCCTGGCTCCCTACTTGGCCTCTTTGGATCCCGCCCCAGTGGGAGTGTTGGGGTGCCTTGTGAGGGTGGAAGTCTGGGTCTCCCACCTGGCTTGACGCATGTGGGTGCTGGCCACAGTGCTTCTGTGGTCTTTGGCCGGAGTGGAGCAGTTATTGTCTGAAAGTTATCTTTCTAAGCTTCTTTCCTGGGCTTGGCTAGAGGCAGTGGGCTTTTTTTGGGGGCTTTTGGGCTCATGTCTAATGGTATTTTTGTCCTGCCAGCCTTTTCAGCTCCCAGGGAGCTCCCCACCGTGTAGTACCCCAGATTCTGCAGTCACTGTTTGGTCTGTCTTCTTTCCACCTTTCAGAGTCTTATGTTTTCCTTTGTGTAATATCCAGGACTTTTAGTTGTACTTGGCAGGAGCAATAGGGAAAAGTTAACCTATTTTCTTCCTGGAAGCAAGAGTTTCAAGATAATGTTTTTAAATGCATAAAATACTATCTACGGGTTTACAAAGGAAATAAATCATACTAAAACAGTTAGAATATTAAAAAGTCCACACTTGGGATATATTAACACGTGTGTTTCTTTATTACTATAGTAAATACAGTATCTAGAGGCAGGTTTAATGGTCACTGTGATATTGAAATAACAATGTGCGCAAAAGGTATTCTGAGAATTTGCTACAGTTGCAGTGTAATGTCAAATGATCTGTGATTCCTACTGGTGACAGAGTCACTGGTTTCTCTCATACAACTCTGCCTTTCTGTCTACATTTATAATAGAAGGAAATGACAGATTGAGTTATAGATAAGCGAAAAATACAAGTCAGTTGTTTTCTAATCCCAGTTCACAGATCCACTGAATTCTTAACCCAGCCTCACAGCCCCTGCTTTTAAGGATAAAATTGGACATATTCTTAACCTCAGGCCCAGAGCAACAGCAGAAATCCATATAGCAGAGATTTCTGGCAGACTTAAAAAAAATCAGTTGAGACAAAAGCCCACAAGTGATCAATAAATAAGATGATCAGGCAACGGCAGCCAAGAGCGCAGCTGGATCTGATTAGGGGACGACAGGAAGCCAAGTTTCTGAGCCAAACACGGGATTCCTGCTACCCAGAACCACGGACACTGAGTCAGTCAAGTGGGCGAACCTGTGAAGCCCTGGCCTCTGCTGATCACCCAGGAAAGATGCATCTGAGAAGACGGTGGGTCTTTGGCGATTCAACTGGGCAGAGCTTAGAAACAAGAAGGCTTTCCCACCCCTTCCAAAACCAGCCAATTACTCACTCTGCGCCTGTTCCTGCCGAACAAAAGTGATTTTCTTCCAAGGACACTGTGTTCTGAATTCCAACGTTCACGGCCTGACTCCCAAACAATAGCTATCCGGGCAGCCTCAGATTGGTTTGGCAAATGCACCGCGTCTTCCTAAAAGGCAGGACTGCATGGTGAAGCCTTTGGAGGGCCCGCAAAGCTACATCTGCATGAAAATGAAATCAGCACCCCAGTTTACAATTTACCAATTTGATCCTATTTGTCTAGGGCAGGTCTGATGCAATTTGAGGGGTGGTTAGAAGTTTCTTTTGCCTCATTCCTTACTCTTCTATCCTTTTCATTAAAGTAATAAACAACTGCGCCTCACATTTTAATGAAAAGGAGTGGCAGGAATGACCAGAGGCTTCTGAAGAAACCCTGAAATAACTGTAGTTGCTAAGGATCAGGGCTGGACAAGTTAATTTTGTTGGCATAACATCTATCTCCTCGTTATTTAATCTTGTAGTGGATTCATTTCATCCATCTGCCACCATGCCACTGAAGCCAGGAAGAGCTGCTACTTGAATGTCAAGGCTGAGGACAGACCTGTCCAAACCCTGTATAAATTTCAGCTGTCAGAGTGAGGTCCCGAGCACTGATTTCACTGCTGGAGGGACCATCCCCTTCTATTTCGGGAAGAAAACTGCCGAGGGGCCCACCGCTCTGTTCTGCCAGAGCAACCTCTTGTGTGCCCCAAAAGTGGCTCAGAATCCCTGCTGAATGTCAGTCAGCTGGTGCGCTTTTTAAAAAGACCAGTGTCAGGTGCTACCAAGCTAGCTTTGAAATTTACTGCTTTTGATCAAAATACACTCTTCAGCTAATGCTTTCTTCCAGCTGGTTGTCTTCTTTCCTGCCCTGTGCGGTAAAATGGGAGTCCCTTACTGCATTATTGAGGGGAAGGCAAAACTGGGCCGTCTAGTCCACAGGAAGATCTGCACCACTGACGCCTTCACACAGTTAACTTGGAAGACAAAGGCACTTTGGCTAAGCTGATGGAAGCTATCAGGACCAATTACAACGACAGATGCGATGAGATCCGCCGTCACTGGGGAGGCAGTGTCCTGGGTCTCAAGTCTGTGGCTTGCATTGCCAAGCTCGAAAAGGCAAAGGCTAAAGAACTTGCCACTAAACTGGTTTAAATATGTGCTGTTGAGTTTTCTGCACATAAAAATAATTAATACAAATTTTCCTTCCAAACAAAAAATAGACCAATGTCTGGGCCCCAACCCCAAGGATTCTGATTTAATTGCTCTGGAAATGGGGGTCCAGGCCTGATTTTTATAAAGCTTTCCCAAGTGATTCTAATGGGCTGCTCAGGCTGAGAATCATTGATTTACAGAATTACTCCCTTTCCACGGCTGCATCTCATTTTCAAATGAGCCAGAGCCTCTCAGAATTATTAGTCTTTTGGTCATTTTCTTATCACTTTCTCCCCATTGCATAGAAAATTATAAGTATGATAATAAGTTTTTAATGAGAGCCTACAGCCAGGGTGTGATCTTTTGGAATCCAACAATCTTGTGAAGTAGGCATTTAAAAAATTATCCCAATCTTACAGACAAGGAAACCACGGCGTGGAGAGGCTAAGTGCCCCGCTGTCTGGTAAGCGGCACATCCAGGATCTGGACACACGTTCCATCTCCAAAGTTCAACCACTTATGCCGGTGACTTCTGTCCTTATGGAGAACCAGCTGGGCTGCAAGCTCAGCTTCCACCCGCGGTGAGGACCGGCTCTAGTCTTGTTGCGGTGGAGGGCCCAGGCTGGTGGATCAGATGACTCAGCCTGGTCAGTTATATTTCATCAGCTTGGACGCTGGGTGCCAGCTCTGAGAAGGCTCATGTGGACGCTTCCTCTCAGCCTCCTGGATTCAGATCCAGCCTCCTTCTTACCAGCAAGTGACCTTGGCTGAGTGTCTTAGCTTCTTTCAGATCCAGTTTCCCCACCTGTTGAGGGGGATGACAAATGCCCTCCTGTATAGGAATGTCATGAGGGTTACTGAAGTAATACACATAAAGCACTTAAAATAGGGGCTAGCATACACTACTCTCAGAAGGTTAGTTACACTTGTCTGCTTTATTACCGCAGAGCTAGAACCTAGAGGCTGCCCTACTCCCCTAGCCTCCTAAGGCCCAGAGACTCCCAGTGCCTTGCACGACATCTGGATTCCAGGTGCTGGACAGCTCCGAGGCGGTCTCTGGGCTTCCACAAGCTGCTGGCTGGACCCCCTCATTCAGCAAGCAGCTGTCTCCAAAGGCCAAGCCCCTACTTCTACCTTTGGTTTATAAAAACTGCTTCATGTGAACAAGAACTTTTCTTCACATTTATTAGCAGGAGATTTTTTTAGTGTGGAGAGAGAAACCCAACTCAAACTGGCTTTAAGCT
Source organism: Aotus nancymaae (assembly GCF_030222135.1). Lineage (NCBI taxonomy): Eukaryota > Metazoa > Chordata > Mammalia > Primates > Aotidae > Aotus > Aotus nancymaae. The sequence goes on from NW_026988421.1 coordinate 12,341,475, forward strand.
GAAAGAATTATTGGCTGATGCTGGCTGACGCAGCTGAGCAGTTGGGCTGGCTTCAGGGACCAGGCTCACACGAGGTCCCCAGGCTTTCATCTCCCCATCTTCAGCGCTGTTTTTCTTTCCTCTGTACTATCCTCACCCACAGATAGCTCAGGCGTACAGCTTTATAACCAGCAAGCCCCGCTGTGAAGGAATTTCTTGACCTCAATAATTCCAACAAAGTGAGGCAGTGGCCTCGGATCAGACCCATGTGTTCAAGGCCAGCGAGGCAGCAGTATCTAGCCTGGCTCACGTGTTGACTGAGAACAGAGAAGCAGCAAATTAAATCACTCCACTTTTCACAGCTGGGTGCCTGGACAACTCCAGAAGTCCTCTTACGGCGCTGTTTACACAGACCAGAGTCTGGTTTGAAGAACAATTAGGTTGTGGTGGGTAGAGGGAAGCTGACTAGCAAGACTCGCTTCCTCTCCAGATGTTAAAACCAAAACAAACCCCCAAATCCTCCTGGGGTGCGACGATCACTTTCAACTCGCAAGGTCTAGTTCCAAAACTATGTGAGCCTTGATCACCACCTTGTGGCAAAGAGTGGAATTTTTCTAGAATAGACTTTTTTTTTTTTTTTTTTGAGACGGAGTTTCTTTTGCTCTTTCACCCAGGACGGAGTGAAGTGGTGTGATCTCGGCTCATTGCAACCTCCACCTCCCGGGTTGAAGCGATTCTTCTGCCTCAGCCTTCCGAATAGCTGGGTGCTCGCCCCCACGTCCGGTTAATTTTTCTATTTTTATTGGAGATGGGATTTCACCATGTTGGTCAGGCTGGCCTCAAACTCCTGACTTCAGGTGATCCACCTGCCTCTGCCTCCCAAAGTGCTAGGTGTGAGCCTCTGTGCCTGGCCTGGACTTTTTCCTGGGAAAATGCTTCAGCTGTGGGAAGGAAGGAGAGAAGGGAGGGAGGACTCATTAGATGCCACTGCACTGCCTGTCCTGTGGAGAACCACATAGTCTCCTCAATTGTGGCAAGAATATAGCCAGAATAAGTCATGAATTAACTAATAGAATAGCACTGGGCCTTGCAGGACTCCATGCCAGGGACACAGAAGTCACCTTCCCCACCATGGGGAGAACCCGCTGGGTTGCAGATGCAAGCTCAGCTTCCACCGAGGTTAGGACCAGCTCCAGTCCTGGTGGGGGTGGAGAGCCCAAATAATGCAATGTGACCTGGCAAGCACTGTTTTAGAACATGAGAAGTATCCCATGGGGTCTCTGGAGAGGGAGACGCTGTCTCTTTCCACAGACCCTGCAGGCCAGCTCAGAGCAGGCACGTCATAAATGCTGGAGGAAGGAACTATCATTGGTTTCTCCGAGATTCCCCATTCTCCGTTGGGTTTCCTCCTATAGATGGATTCCCAGGGCTAAAATTATTCCCTGACGCATTTCCAGCTTTCCTGACAGACATTTCTTCTCTCACTGCGGGCCTACAGTTTGTCTTCCCATCCAGGATTTTAGGACCAATACTCCCCTAGCCAAGAACCAAGATTCTTTGCTTGGCCAAACTTCAGCCAGCCTCCTGCGCCTTCTCCTAGGCCCACCTCTGCACTTCCTTGTAAAGTCCAGCTTTAGCAAGAGTCGTGCTGAATCAGTTTAGCCAGACCCCTCCACAACCAGCTGCCATTCTCCACTTCTGATCACCCTCAATATCTGGCCGGGTTCCTCATCTTTCACCACTGCCCTGGGGAGGTCTGATCTGGCCTGTCTTCAGCAAGAATCCCCTTGGCTCCTAATGTTTCCTCTTAGCCCTTTCCACCAGAGATCCCCATGCTACTCCTTGGCTGCAAGTCTCCACTTGCTGTGTTGGGAGTTGAGCCTGCGTCTCTATTCTCCCTATCAGATAGTCCTGAGCCAAATCGGTTTTTACCCCTTAACTGATGTCCACTCAGGTTTTTTGTTGACACCAGCGCTTGTCCCATCAGCGAAGAGCTCATTGTCTATACAGTGCATGATTACACACTGTAAACTCAGAATGCACAGCTTAAACAAGGACCTCTCCACCCTGAGCCTGTGTTCGTGGAACTGAAATCATTTTCACCACATCATCTTACACATACAAGCCGGGAGAGCAAATCGGCCGGGCAGAGCCAGGTTCCCTGAAGCCCTGCAAAGCCCACAAACACCCGAGCTGTGGGTGGCTTTGCAGCTTCTCGACCAGCCACCCCACCACAGGGGCAGGATTCGGGCACGCTGAGGGCCCAGGCTTGGCTGTGACCTCATCATCTCTGCCAGCATCTCACTCTCCCTCAGCTGAGGAAGACCTGACCAAATTAAGGGGACCCCAGGCCCTAGCCTTCTCCCCAGAGTGTGTGGAAACATGCGTGCTCTCACCCACGATTGCCTTGGGCCACTCCCATTTGGGCATCAGAGTCCCTGTGTCTCACTTTGTCAGGTGTTTCATTTGTACAAAATACAACAGGAACAGCCTGGGTCATAGTAGAGGAATCATTAATTATGTAAACAACTCCATATTTGGAAGCCAGTGCCAGATGCTGTTCTAGGCCCTGGAGATAGAGCAGGGAACTGAACCTGGGAGTCGGAGGTTATAGTGAGCTGAGATCGCACCATTGCACTCCAGCCTGGGCGATAAAGTGAGACTATCTAAAAAGAAAAAAAAAAAAGATCTCTTGGATCCAGGTGCAGTGGCTTACTCCTATAATCCCAGCACTTTGGGAGGCCAAGGCATGAAGATCACTTGAGCTCAAGAGTGCAAGACTTGCCTGGGCAACATAGCAAGATCCAATCTCTACCCCCTCCCTGTCCCCCACACACAAATTCACCAGGTATGGTGGTGCACCTGTGGTCCCAGCTACTTGGGTGGCTGGGGTGGGAGGATTGCTTGAGCCTCGGAGGTTGAGGCTGTAGTGAGCAGTGGTGACACCACTGCACTTCAGCCTGAGCAACAGAGAGAGACCCTGTCTCAAAAATTAAATAATAATAATAAAAGGATCACTTGGACAATTGACATGGGGGGTAAGAGAGGAAGTGAGAGGGGAGGGGAAGAGTTAGGGGGCCTCTGCCAAGTCTCACTGGACAAAGGTGAAGGCTGGGACTGGGGTAGGAGGAGCCGCTTGAGGGGGCAAACTTGGGATGTGTTTTACGGGAGCGCTGCCAGGACTGGCTGGTGGATTGGATGTGGGGCGTGGGGAGGGAAAGGGGACGCAAGCATGATGCCCCCGATGGTTTTGGTCTGGGCAGCTGGTTGATGACGGTGTAGTGACTTAGATGGAAAAGCAAGAGGAATGGCAGGTTCAGTGTGAAAATCAAGGGTTCTGGTTTGGCCGTGCTGGATTAGAGAAGCCACCCACAGGAGGTTTAAGGCACCACGTAGCACCTGCAGAATGACCAGCAAGGGAGGAAGCCTCTAGCCCCCCGTCTCAGGCCCTGGCTTGGGGGGAGCACCCCCACCCCCTTCTTGGACTGTGCTCTTTGGTGTGAGGAGAGTAACCCCTGGTGAATAGGGATCGGTAACTTCCCCCCACTTCCCACCCCGTTCATGAGGCTAGGCCACTGCACCTGGGCAGGAAACAGCAGAGCCACATCTCCCAGGTTCACCTGAAGGTAGTGACCACCTGGGATGGTTTAAAATGCAGAGGCTGCAATTGGGGCCCTGTTGTGTGTCATCAGGCAGGTTGGGTCCCATGCTCAGCAGATGTCTGTGAGCCGAGGGTATTGAACAGCCATGGCCCTGAGTGTCCCCATGAAGACTCCTTCTCCCACACTCCTCAGTTGACTCACTGAGGGCCAAGGTACAGAGTCCGTAAGACCACAGTTTTGAAGTCAGGTAACCCAGAGTTGCCTCAGCTGCCTTCACTCCCAGATGCCTGACCCGGAGGAGTTGGAGAACCTTTCTTGGGTATCGCTTTCCCTCCTTGAGGAAGGTCTTAGCTACCAAATGACCACATTCTGAGTCTTTGATGGGCTCCTGTAGGGGAAGGACATGGTAGCCCTTACTGGTTGAAGGGAAAGGCCCTGACTCCTGGAAGTTTCCAGGTGACTCTGGACGCCTCACTCTCCATAGGAGGAAGACTCTGCCTGCCCAGGGCTGCAGCAGCCCTCTTGTCATTTGACTAAATGCGCCGCTTCCCATCCCTCCACCAGATGTCAGGCCAAAGCTGTGGAATGGAGATGATGCCTGGACTCTGCCAGGCGGCAGCAGCCACAGCCTGGACCGCTAACCTCCCATAGGTGCCCCGTTGGGAGAGTTGGGGAGGGGGCAGGGGGGTAGGGAGGGGACGTTCAGGGGTCCTGGCATCCACACCAGGGCTGGATTCTTGCAGCTCTGGGCTGAGCCCACTCTTCTGAAGTCAGAGAAGGAGGTGCATGGTGAAGTGCTGGGGGGCCCCTCTTCTGGCTGGGAGAGCCCAGAACACACGACCAGCAGGGACAAACACATTCTCAGGCCCTACCAGATCTTCTAAAAAAATGTTTTTGGTAGTGGGAGGCATTAGGATTTATTTGAAACCTGTATTTTCCTATTGATTTAATTATAGGGGATAATGCCATGTTTAATATACTCCCATTTCCCTTCTGGGGGGACTTCTGAAGAAATAGCCTCATGAGTTCATCTGTCCCGTACCCACTGGGGCAGAGACCAGCCCAGCCCAGCCCAAGGGGTTGGTGGCGTGTCTGGATTCTTAACTGGGAGAGTAAGAAGAGAGGCTGTCAGAACCCAGGAATTCTGCTCTAAAAGGGATTGAAGGGCCAGGCAGAGGCTCATGCCTGTAATCCCAGCACTTTGGGAGGCTGAGGTGGGCGGATCACTTGAGGTTAGGAGTTCAAGACCAGCCTGAGCAACATGGTGAAACCTCGTCTCTACTAAAAATGCAAAATACAAAAATTAGCCAAGTGTGGTGATGTTTACATCAATGCCTGGTATATAGTAAAACCATAAAATAAGTACTTCCTATATAAAATAAAACCTAAATCATCATCTCTATAAATGCCAGTGATAAACTTTACCATCCTTCTCTGTTAGAAACTCTTGAAAACCAGGAATAGTTCAACACCATAAAAATTGTCTATTCCAGACTAACGACTAATATTACTCCTCTGAGACAGCAAAGGGATGCCTGCTAAAGCCAGGAGCAGAATCCCAACAGCCACTGTCACCCCCTTGGCCTCCACCAGACAACTCCCCGAGGCAACCTAGCACAGGGAGAAAGAAACGGCTCTCCAGTGGTGCGATTTCATTTTATTTGCAATCAGATTTTCTTCCTCATTTTCTCGATCCTAGGTTAGGACTAAAATAATTTAAATTACTAAATCATTTCTTCTCACACCAAGCCTGGTACAAAATGCACAAAGTGAGAAGCAAAGTGGTAAAGTGTCCCAAGGATGCTGCCAACAGTAATGCATAGCTCCATGGTGAGATGTTGAGAGCTTCATAGGGGATGCAGACTCCAGTTAAAGAATACGACACTGGAAGAGAATTCATGACTTGTTCTAAGTCACTTTTCCTCTCTGACTTGGGTTCCCTTTTATTGAATAAGAACAGTGTGATCCAAGTAACTTTTGATGATAGTATTTAGACAATATGTCCTCACCCTGAGATTTTTTTTTTTTTTTTTTTTTTTTTTTGAGACGGAGTTTCGCTCGTTACCCAGGCTGGAGTGCAATGGCGCGATCTCGGCTCACCGCAACCTCCGCCTCCTGGGTTCAGGCAATTCTCCTGCCTCAGCCTCCTGAGTAGCTGGGATTACAGGCACGCGCCACCATGCCCAGCTAATTTTTTTGTATTAGTAGAGACAGGGTTTCACCTTGTTGACCAGGATGGTCTCGATCTCTTGACCTCGTGATCCACCCGCCTTGGCCTCCCAAAGTGCTGGGATCACAGGCTTGAGCCACCGCGCCCGGCCGATTTTTTTTTTTTTTAAAAGAAAACTCTGAATAAATACTGAACCCTAGTTAATAAGGTATTTTTCCACAGAGCCATGGGTTAGCAATTCTGAAACTAGGACTGAATAAAAAAATAATACACTGAGGAACATGGGAACCAGGCTTCCCACTGGTGGAGAAAGGAGTAACAAATACAGGAGAAGGAAGGCGAGAATATGTAAGACATGACTGAAGTTGGGGGTATCAGTGGGAACTAATGAGTTTTAAAACATAGACATTATTCAATAGAAAAATACAATACATCCCATTGTACAGCAAGAGAATTGGGCACAGAGCTTAGATTGCTTGATAAAAGTCACAGGGGAAGTGGAAAAGCCAGTTTCTAACCTAGGGGCCTTGGCTTTCACATCTGACTTTTGGCCTCTAACTATTCTCTTCTTACTGTATTATGCCTTCTTTGATCTACTGATGTGATAAATCACATTAATAGCTTTTCTGATATTGAACCGTGCTTGCATTCCAAGTAATGGTTGGTTATGGTGTTATTATTATTTCAAAACACTATTTGATTTGATTTGTAATTTCACTTTGTATCTATATTCATGCAATTTTTTTAATTCTCTTGGCACTGTATCTAGGGTATTCTAGGCTTAATAAATTAAATTAGGAAACTTACTTTTTTTACAGACTTATGAAACTATATAAAATGGAAGTAATTGTTCCTTGAAAGTTCAAAGAAAAGATATAGCCTGTAAAACATGTAGGCCCAGGATCTTTCTAAACTATGTTTTCAATTATTAGCCTACTTTTTGAATTTCTTTAGTTTGCTGAGATTTACCATTTATCTTTTGATAATTAAAAAAATCGGTATTTTGTTAGAAAACCATTTATTTTATCAAGCTTTTCAAATTTATTAATACAGAATCATACATGTTATTTTCCCATGACTTAAAATGTCTTTTACATATTTGTTTATATCTCTTTACTTATTTTTAATTCTCAATGTCTGTTTTTCTTTCTTTTAGAGTAAAAATTTCTGGAAATTTGTTTCTTTTACTGTGTTCTTTTTTGTTTTCTGATTAACATCTCTTTTTAATATTTATTCTCCTGCTTATTTTTTTTTTTTTTTAGAGAAAGAGAGAGAGAAATAGGAAGGAGGAAAAAGGAAGAGAAAGAGAGAGATAATGGGGAGGGGGGAGAAGGAAAAGAAAGAGGGAGAGAGAATGGGAGTATTGCTTTCTTGCCCAGGCTAGAATGCAATTTAGTAATGGGTATTGAACACCTCCTTTATACTGATAATTATACTTAATGATGTAGTCAGGAAGGAATAAGGGAAGAAGATAACAAACAAACAGCCAACCAATATTTAATTTAAACCCATGAAATGCTATGCGATTACTGAGGAGTGATTTACTTCCAATTATATAGTCACCTTTGGAATAGGTGTGAGGTGGTAATGTATGTTTTGTGTATTTAAAGTGGAGAGTTCTATAAATGTTTATTAAGTTTACTTGTTCCGGGTCTGAGTTCAAGTTCTGAATATCCTTGTTAATTTCTATCTCGTTGATCTATAGAATCGTTAGCTCTTCTTGTTGCATTGATCCTTTTGCCATTATGTAATGTCATTCCTCGCCTCTTTTGATCCTTGTTGCTTTAAAGTCTACTTTATCAGAGGCGAGAATTGCATCTCCTGCTTTTGGTTTATTAGTTTATTTTTACTCTCTGATTGGCAAATCTTCCTCCCTCTCTCTGAGTCTTTGTGTATTGTTGCATGTAAGATGGGCCCGGATGCAGCATACCGATGGGTTTTGGCTTTTTATCCAATTAAAATATATATAAGTTTAATACTGGCATTTGATGCTGGCTGGCTGTTTTGCCCATTAGTTGATGTAAATTTTTTATTGTGTTAAAGTTCTTTGCTTTTTGATATATTTTTGGAAAGGCTGATATTGGTTGTTCCTTTATATGTATAGTGCTTCTTTCAGAAGCTCTTGTAAAGCAGGCCTGGTGGTGGTGAACTCTCTAAGTACTTGTTTGTTCACAAAAGATTTAATTTTTCCTTCGCTCATAAAGCTTAGTTTGGCTGGATAGGAAATTCTGGGTTGAAAGTTCTTTTCTTTAAGGATGTTAAATATTGGTCCCCACTCTTTTCTGGCTTGTAGGGTTTCTGCTGAGAGATCTGCTGTAAGTCTGATAGGTTTCCCTTTATGGGTAACCTGACCTTTCTCTCTGGCTGCCCTTAGTATTTTCTCCTTCATTTCAACTCTAATAAATCTGGCGATTATGTGCCTTGGGGTTGGTCTTCTTGAAGAATATCTTTGTGGTGTTCTCTGTATTACCTGGAGTTGAATATTACCCTGCCTTGCCAGGTTGGGAAAATTTTCCTGAATGATATCCTGAAGAGTATTTTCCAACTTGGATTCATTCTCTTCATCACATTCAGGTACACCTATCAAACGTAAATTAGGTCTTTTCACATAGTCCCATATTTCCTGGAGACTTTGCTCGTTCCTTTTCATCCTTTTTTCTGCATTCTTGTCTTCTTGTTTCATTTCACTGAGCTGGTCCTCGACTTCTGATATCCTTCCTTCTGCTTGATCAATTCGACTGTTTAAACTTGTGCATGCTTCGCGAAGTTCTTGTGTTGTGTTTTTCAGCTCCATCAATTCACTTATATTCTTCTCTAAATTGTCCATTCTCGTTAACAGTTCGTCAAACCTTTTTTCAAGGTTCTTAGTTTCTTCGCATTGGGTTAGAACAAGTTCTTTTAATTCACAGAAGTTTCTTATCACCCACGTTTTGAAACCTGCTTCTGTTATTGGAACACCCGTGTAATCTATTAAGCCTTGTTCCGTTACTGATGAGGAATTGCAATCCCCTGTAGAGGGAGAGGCATTCTGATTTTGAGTATTCTCTACCTTTTTACGCTGGTTTCTTCCCTTCATTATATATTTGTCCGTCTGTCGTCTTTATAATTACCGACTTTCTAACTGGGTCTCTGACGTCCAACTTGTTGATTCCCTGCGCCGAAATCTGAGCAATCCACTGAGCCGGCCAAAACAGCGGTGTTAAGATTGATGGTGCTTTTCTGCCCGGAAGTCTCCGGACTCTGCACCAAGAACTGGCGTGCTAAGGCACCAGCAAAACCGTCACGCCGGCCACAAGAGTCGCCGTGGCGACCCGTAGAGCTCCTCCACTGGGAATCTCCTGGTCCGTGAGCAACTAATATTCGTCTGAAAGTGTGGTGTCCTCTCGTTCTTTGCGCTTTCACTGGGAGGTACGTGCCCGAGCTGCTAATCATCAGCCATCTTGGATCTCTCTCCCCTGCTTTTCTTAAATTTGCTATGTTGCAAGGAACATTTTCCCCTTTTGTTGAAATAAAAAAACTCATCTTTTTTTCTAGAAAAATTTCATGATGTTTTATTAACAAGATTATCATCATATAGTGGCAAAGTCTTCCACGATCGTCTTTCAATTAATCCATTTACACATTCAGTAAAGGAAATTTCTTTTTAAAAAGAGTATCCTATAAATGGTTACATTAAATGTCTTTAGAGACATTTGTGCTATTACAGAAGATCAGTTTATAACTCATATTAAGCATTATAGGTAACAGTTTAAATTTTATATCACTATCTGAACTGTCAATTTTCATGTGTGTGCATACATGGGAGCCCACCTTCATTTATCTTCCATTTGCAATTAAAAACTGTGTTTAGCCTAATTCTTCTCAATATGAGCTTGTGTCCCACTGTACTATTTCAGCATAATAACAGCTCGGGATTTAGGGCTGTGGAGTCCTAATTTTACATGAAAATCTTTTTAATGGAGAAAAGGCAAGTAAAACAACAAGTATTTATTTAGCAACCAAGTGTTCAATGCTGGGATGGTAGGTGAGTGTGTTAGAAAAACGGAGAAAGCATCCCTTGCCTCTGAGAAGCACATAATTCTGTCCACTATACCCTTAGGAATGTGTAAGCTGCTTTTCATTTACTTTGTAATAATTATTATAATAACTTCTCACAAAAAAGCAAGACTGTCTCCATTTTGCAGATGAGGACCCTAGGTTGTGAGAAGTTAAATATATTCATACACCACCATATCATATAACCATAAAAAAAACTGTTGCATGCAATAACATGGCTAAATCTTATAGACATTACATTGAGTGAAAGAAGCCAACATATGAGAGTACATACTGGTTGATTCCATGCATTTAAAGTTCAAGAAAAGGCAAAATTTATTATGGTGTTAGAAACTAGACTGTTAGTTTCCTATTCAATAGGTGTATTGACTGGGAAGGTGGCAGTGGGCCTTCTAGGGGCTGAAAGTGTCCTGTGTCTTGATCTGGGTGTGGCCACACATGTATATAAAAGTGTAACATTTCATCAGACTACACTTTTGAGATGTATTTAATATTTGGGCACATTATCCTATGCATTTTGTATCTTCTAAAATTGCTCCCCTAGGACTCTATTACAGCAATCCAGGCCAGGAAGATTCTCTTGGTTGAATTGTGACATCCAATTCATGTAGACATTTGAAATCGTTTCCACCATAAACCTGGCCAGTGGCCCCCTGACACCTCCTCCCAATCCTGACCACAGTACTTTCCTTCCTTCTCAAATTAAACCACAAAGCAGAGAAAAGAAGAGAAAGGAAAAAGAGGAAGAAACAAAAAGAGGAAATAGCAGGGGACGACAGAGTGGATTACATTTGTTCATCAATCGGGGAGCAAAATCAGAGCTCCCAAGGGGAGGACGAGTGCTGACCCTGAATCACACGGCCACATGATCACCTTGGAGTACAGTCAGCTGGAGTTTGTCTCAAACTCAATGGAGTTTGTCTCTGGGCATGTATCCAGAGGGCTGGAAAGTCCTATGGGAACAGGCTGGAGAGTGAGGAATTCTTCTTCCCTTTTCCTCCTACCAGGGGTCGGGGCAGAGGGAAAGGGGCTGTATATGGTAGGGTGTGCTACCCACCCATAAGTCCAATCTTACGGACATCAGAGGCTTCAAGAGACTGTTTCTGGCTGTCCTGTAACAATGCTAGCTGTTTAAAATCCAGCGCCATTGGTCCCGAGATATCCTCTCAGGGACACTCAAAGTTATACAGAGTTTTTACACTTTTATACACTTACTGTCACAAAAAATGCAGACTTTCATTAGATAAATTACACACACACACACACTCTCTCTCTCTCTCTCTTTTTCTTTCTCTCTCTCTCTCTCTTTCTCTCTTAAAGAAGACAGTAAGAAGTCCTGAGAAGCCTGTTACAAAAGATCTAGTTGTGAGTTTGTGGGAACTGAATGTTATACTCTTGGAGCTGCACTTGACAGGAAAACTTCGCTTAACACAAAGATCTTTCCAAAGGATGTTGGGGTTGTATGAGTTTCCTGGATGAGGCAGTACAGGCAGCAGTAGTTTTTCTTGTGGCCAATGCTTGGTGTTTCAAACATTTCTAAAAGCTATCTCTCCCCCATCCTTTTCTATCTTATTAGGTAAAATAGCCCTATCATAATTAAATTTCTCCTTCAAGATCCAGGATGTTGAGGTCTCAGCCATCAGGCTTATCATGCCACAGTGATAATTTGTCTTCACCCAGAACCAGAGAGGAAAGGGCACGGAATAGTGTTCACTGTTCCTATGGAATAGTGTTCACTGTTCCTGGCCCATACCTTAGAGTGCAGTTCTTGAAATATATCCTTTAAATAAACATCTACCCCTGTCTCTGACTCCCCAGATTTGCACCTTTCTTCTAAGATGTTTCTAAAAATCCAGTTTAGTGAAGATCTGGGTTAATTTCCGCTTCAATTTACTGTAGCAGTTTGAGTTTCTGAGAGGAGTAAGCATAGAGAAAGAGGGAAGGACAAGGAGTACTCAGAGTCATGATTCCTTCCTGTCTGCCTCTGCCTAGTTTCCTAGCCCACTGTCCAGTGGTGATTTAACATATGTTCAACTCCATCTTCCAACCTGCTTGCCAGAAGTGGAGTACAATGTCCACAGGGAGCTTTGCCTATGGATGAAAACACCAGAAGCTCTACAGAGCCCAGCAGAGAAATAGAGACAGCTGGTATACTCAGGGGGACCAGCAAAGAATGGGTGGGAGAAGCAAATTCTTGGTCTAAAAACTTCTCCTTACCAATTCCTGGCTCATTTCTCCCACTCCTCTTATCATAGCAGCAGCACCAAGCCCAGCTCCTATATGCATGGCTACCATGTAGAAACCAAACCAGTGGCTTTTCCAGTTATGGAGTGATAGTCACACCAAGGTCAAAGATCAAGCAGTGACCTTGAAGGTCATTTCAGGGGAGATGTCCATATCTGATGATGGATTGGTTGGCAATGCCTCCTTGAGGAATTTCCCTGCTTTTTTTTCATGGTTAAAAAATAATCTAAAAACTTGCATGACTGCATTTCAGTTTCCCATTTGAAAGGATAAAGTGAAGTGCCACATTTCCACCAAAGGACATCTGGCCAACAAGCTGCCAGAGGGGCTTCTCAGGGCTGAATCTACAGCCTGCTGCTGTAGAGGGGCCTGCTGCTGCATTACAGTTGTGTCATAGGCTGTCCAGGGCCACTGGCTGCCTGTGTAGGCCCAATCAGTGGGTGGAGGAGAGAGACCTTCAATATACGGCTCAATGGAAATTCCAAACAGACAGGAAAGAGTCTTAAATCTGATAGATGAAATTTCTATCATTTCTTGCTAAAATAATATAACAGTTTGGATAGATCTTTAAAGGGAAATTTGACAATAGATATCGAACATGTTCCAGACAGTTTTTTTTTTTTTGAGATGGAGTTTCACTCTTGTTGCCCAGGCTAGAGTGCAATGGTGTATCTCGGCTCACTGCAACCTCCGCCTTTCGGGTTCAAGTGATTCTTCTGCCTCAGCCTCCTGAGTATCTGGGATTACAGGTATGCACCACCATGTCCAGCTAATTTTTTGTATTTTTAGTAGAGATGGGATTTCTCTATGTTGTTCAGGTTCATCCTGAACTCCCAACCTCAGGTGATCCACCCACCTTGGCCTCCTAAAGTGTTGGGATTACAGGTGTGAGCCACTGTGCCTGGCCAAGACAATTTTTTTCAAACTTCTTTTTAACTAGAAGAGACATGGGTAGATAAAGAAAGTAGAATAGCTTGTGCATCCCACTATTAGTCAGTAATAAATTGCTACTATTCATTAATATTTCCCACATACCAGATGCTTGACACTTATACATTATCAAACAAACCCAATAAAGAAATTGAGACCCAGGATGTGAAGGGGGCTTGCTCAAGTTCTTTCAGGTTGGAGATGGTAGGAGGGGGATTTACATTCAGGTGTTTCTACTCTAGGGTTCAAGTATTCCCATAATGTCACAGTGCTCTTACCATAGGCATGTGGTGATCTCCAAGACTAAATGTCAGAAATCTCTTGTTTCTTATTTACTGGTTATCTCCTCTGAAGACATCAACTGGTTCTGAGAGCAGGTGTCTTAGTTTGGGCTACTATAACAAAATGCCATAGACCAGGTGGCTTATATACAACAGAAATTTATTTTCCACAGTTCTAGAGGCTGGGAAGTCCAAGATCAAGGCACTGGCAGATTTATTCATAGCATCTGGTAAGAGCCTGCTTCTGGTTCCATGGATGACTTTCTCATTGCGTTCTCACATGGCAAAAGGGGGAAGTGAGCTCTTTGTGGTCCCTTTTATCGGGGCAATAATCCTGTTTATGAGTGCTCTGCCCTCATGATCTAATCACCTCCCAAAGGCCCTACCTCCAAATACCATCACATGGGAGATTGGGTTTTAATACTGGGTTTTAATTTTGAGGGTACACAACATTCAGTCTATAGCAGTTGGTACTTATGAAGATAAATGTCTTCAGGATCCAGCCTTATGCAAATTACTATTTTTAAATTGGGAAACTCTGCCTACTTCTCTTTACACTTTTATTATTTTCAGTGTCTGTCCTATCCAAAGAACTGCACGTCGTGGGCATTTTTGGCAGGAGTTCAAATGCAACTAATAAGGGCCGTATCCTTCTCTCACCTTTGGGATTTGCTGGTATCCATGGATTTGTCTAGGAGTGTTTTTTTTTTTTTCTGGGGTAAGAAGAAGGATTTTTGGTAGGGGGAGAAGGCCATGGGATAAATGGAGGAGGAAGAGTGTTGATAGGATTTGCTTAACTGATCCCTTGGATATAGTAGGAGCTACTGTGGTTGAAGGAATGAGAGTTGGAATGGACAGATTTCGTTCTATAAGGGAACTTGTTAGACTCTGGGCAAAGTCATAGCTGATTTGGGGCTCAGATGACAAAGGAAGGAGACAACAATATCTGGAAGGGGTCTGCCACCTTTAGACCAGAAGACTTGGAGAGCACTGAGGTCATGCAGGTGGCCCCTGGGGTTCTGATGATGGGAGTGGTCACAACAGGCTTGTCATGAGGCTATAAGGACCCAGATGTGAGTAAGTGGAGCTGTGGCAGGAGGGGAAGTGGGGACAAATGCCACACAGTGACTGCCACTGTGTGACTGTGAAAATCCCCTTAGGGACTCCCAGAAAGATATGTGGGACAGTCAGTGGGGAGTGAATGTCCAGTTGTAAGCCAGATAGGGATTGTGCTACTATCATTTTGGAGTAAAATGGAGTGCCATTTATTCTGTAGTAATACACAGATGTTAGAGTTAAAAGGAGCTCAATTAAATATAATATTCCTACTTATCAGATGAGACTCAAAACCCAGCTAAGCTAAATGATCCATTTTCCCATCCACTCATATTGCCATCCTCAAGACTGTGAAAATCGCCTAGGCTGTTTTTTTTTTTGTTGTTGTTGTTCCTTGCTTGATTCTGGCATGTCTGGGGCCCCTTGGACTCTGGGCACCACCCCAGTGACTTTCTAACATCCTCCCAGACCCCTTTCCTGCTGAACCCAGCTGGAGTTGGGCATCAGCTTCTTGCAGCCCAAGAAGCTGTAGATGATGCACTGAGACCCTGAGTGAAAGCAAGACTGGGCGGAACAGCCAAGCAGTGCGTCCTGGCTCCATGATGCCAGGACAACCTTTCAGCTTTGCTTCACTCAAGTTGATGGGAAACAGCAGGAAAACATGCTCAGACTTCCAGAGGCCTCTACCGGATACACGCCCAATCTACTTCTCCATTTATAATTACATGTATTAACAAGTTCATGGCGGTGATACATGAAGCAGCATATTATGTAATCAGACTGTCTTTGATGGTATAGTTAATGCTAATGTGATGATTATGTGCAAACATTTGAATATATGACACTCATTATCAAAACTTGATTTAAGGACCAGACATCAGTTTTTTTTCCCTTCTAGATTCTTTTATGTTCTTTAAGTTCTTACAAATTCAGTAGGCATGCGTCTAACTCATTCTTTAACGAAAGGACCTGGCTGGCATTCCGTTTGCTGGGACTGTGAGTCATCCTCAGTTCTTCTCTGGAATCCCTGGGACAAAGAGTTTTTTTCCAGGATAGAAAATCCCTGCTCCTGCCCATGGGAACTGGAATAAGAAATTGAAATGCAAGGGACAGCACAGAGAGGAGAAAGGCTGGCTGGGTGGGAGGAGGTTTGCACAAAGCAGTTAACCTCCCTGGATTCAATTTTCTCACTTATAAAATTGGACAAAGCTGGCCACAGTGGCTCATATCTGCAATCCCTGCACTTTGGGAGGCCGAGGTGGGAGGATCCCTTGAGCCTGGAGGTTTCAGACCAACCTGGGCAACATAGTAAGACCTTATCTCTAGAAAAAAATGAACAAAATTGACTGGGTGTCATGATGCGTGCCTGTAGTCCCAGCTACTCGGGAGACTGAGGTGGGAGGATAGCTTGAGTCCAGGAGGTGGTGTCTTCAGTGAGCTGAGATCATACCCCTGCACTCCATTCTGGGTGGTGGAGCAAGACCCTGTCTCAGAAAGAAAAAAAAAGTAAGATAAATAAGATGATAAATCAAATGTCAGCTGATAGAGGACAGAGTAAATAGATTACAGAGTATACAGTGAAATACTGCATGACTCTTAGATCAAGACAGGCAGATCTCTTTGTTTTGACAGGTGCAAGATATGTTGTTTGATAAAAAGATTTCACATATAGTATGATTCTATTTTTAAAAAATAATTAAAACATGCACATGAACAAAAACTGCCTGGAGGAGTATGCACTGAACCACTATTGATATGTAACTCTGAGAGGTGAGGCTATAGAGGACTTTTGCTTCTTAAAGCAAATATTCTGTAATATTTTGAACATCTTACAATATGCAAATATTTATTTTGCCAGCAGGAGGAAAACGTAAGTAAAAATTTACAAACTATAGAGCCAAACCTGGCTGTCTTCCACTTTCCCTTCATGCTTGAAATATTAGGTTGGTGCAAAAGTAACTGTGGCCTTTGCAATTTTATAGCAAATACTTCTGCACCCACCTGTAACACCTTTCTAAGGCCACTGTCCTTTCTGCAGCTCTGTGCCATCATGGGAATTTGGGACAAACCAGGTCTTTGAGGGTGCTAAGAAATGTTATTTCCAGCGCAAAATCAGGGCTGGAGCAACGGGAATGAACTGCCCGTGTATGGTTTGTATGAAATGTACACAGAAAACACAACAGCTCTGAAGTGCTTGTGGGGCAGGGGGATCTGTTGAGTAGCTCAATGATACACTGTCCCTAATACTCTGAAGGAGGAGTGGTATCTTCCTTCCTCTGGCCTGAGCAGGTACCCAGCCTTTCCCAGGTGGACCTCTCTGGCTTCATTTGCTGTGATGTTTCACAGTAAAAAAATGTCACCTGCCAGGCACATGGTAGGTAACTCCCTGACCCAACTTGCTTTGTTTGGGGATCTAGGTCTTTGGAGCAGCCCTGTGAGGTTGCAGAGGTGGCTCATGCCAGAAAGTGAGCTTGAGCTCCCCCAGGACTGGGAAGGGATGGATTGGACATGGCGGCTGCAGTCCACAAGGGCTGTAGACATGTGGGCTGCTGTGAAGAGACTACTAAACCCAAGGTCTGGGGTGCAGAGGTGCGAGGCAGTCTCTAAGCCATCAGTGTGGGGAAAGGTGCTGGGGAGCACTTCTGGGCCTACTCAGGCATTTGGTGATGAAGACCAGCCCCATGGGAACATCACTTGGCAGAAGGGGCAATGATTTTCTGGGAAAACGTGTCCTATTGGGCTTGGATTTGGAGGATTGGGGACACAAGGTGGGAGGTCAAGAGAAAGAAGTCAGGGAGGAGGCTGAGAGGGGTGTTGGGGTGAAGGGGCCCTGGGAGATGCGGCGGAGAGTAGAGATGCAGGGAAGACCCTGAAGCCAAAGGCTGAATTGGAATCAGAAGCCAATCAGGAACCACACAGGCCAAAGAGCTGTACTGGACAGGACCAGAGTATACTGACAGATGACACTGACTGCCACTATGTTCCAAGCATTGTGCTAAGCATGAAGCTTTTTGTGGACTATCTCATTTCAGACTCTGCAAGCCTATGAGGTAGTTGTCACTAATGCCCCCAGCTATAGACAGTGTGTGGTGCCTGGGTACCCCAAAAAGGGTTGCTGCAAGTAGAAAATGTCTTTGAAGCTTACTGTTTGGTCTTTTAAAATGGTAGTGATTTGGCCGAGTGCAGTGGCTCATGCCTGTAATCCCAGCACTTTGGGAGGCCAAGGTGGGTGGATCACAAGATCAGGAGATCGAGACCATCCTGGCCAACATGGTGAAACCCCGTCTCTACTAAAATACAAAAAATTAGCTGGGTGTGGTGGTGCATGCCTGTAGTTCCAGCTACTCAGGAGGCTGAGGCAGAGGAATTGCTTGAACCCGGGAGGCGGAGGTTGCAGTGAGCCAAGATCGCACCACGGCACTCCAGCCTGGTAACAGAGCAAGACTCCATCTTAAATAATAATAAAAATAATAATAATTGTGGTGATTTTTGCATCCTACTGGATAATACATATGTGTTTGTTTTAATTTAAATGTTTTTAAAATTGCTGCCATTTTCCTTCTAAATCTTTGAATAAATGTGCCATGTTTCTCCTTCTGTTCATACCCCTGGGTCACTGCTGGGCACTCTCTGGAGTACACTGGAAGGCTGATGCCCCACATTGCTGACTCATCATTCAAGGCTCTTCTCAAGTGGTTTCAATCCACATTTCCAAGGCTTTCGCCACTATTTCCCTACCATGCCCTACGATGCTGCGGTGGAGGTCTGTTTGTTGCTCTAGGACCAAGGAAGGCGCAGTCCAGCTTCCCTGCTTGGTTCTTGCTGTTTCCTAGTCCCTGGAATGCCATATCCCTCTAATCCTTGTGTGGCTGGCTTTCCAGGCTCCTCTGGGACATGCTACCTGCTTCCATCCCTGTGACCCAGAAAGCACGTGCCTGTGGCAGTCACCAGTCATACATCTTCTTTTGGTATGTGTCTGATGTTCCAGGTGGTCTGTGAGGCAGGGACCTTGTCTTGTCCTCTGCTGATCCCAAGTGCACACAGCTCCCTGCACAGAGCAGGTGACCACTTGGCGTGTGTGTGCCTCCAGCCACCTCCTCTTCTAGAGCAGCTCAACCTCCCAGAGCGCCATCCTCAACATGGCCAGAAGATGGCACCAAGGCTTCTGTCAGCGCCACCTGGCATGTTTGCGTGTTTGGCTCTGGGTTGAAGGAGAGTCTTACAGGTTTTGCCCGCCGTCTGTGACAGTTCCTTTTCTTGAGTCAGGCAGGGGTGTCCCTCTGTGATTTTTACCTGTTTGGTCAGGGGGCAAATCCTGACTCATTCAAGTTTCTAGAAGAATCTCAGGATTCCCTGTCCATCTCAGAGAGGCACCAGGGAAGAAGAGACGGCAGTGGAGAAATCATGCCCATGTGAGCCCTGGCCTCCTTGCCCGAGCGAGCCTCACGCTGTTCCCTCTCAAGAAGGAGCTGCATAAGCTAAGTTTTAACAACCAAGGTGACCCTGGTCCCCCACTTCAATCCAGACATGGCCCAGTTTGGGCAGCAGAATGCCTGGTGGGTACAGTTTGGCTTTTCCCCCAAAGGAGGCTGCCTGATGAGGTTGGAAGAGAGAGGGCTTTGGAGTCAGACCGGAGGCTGAATCCTGACTCCAAAAGCAAGTGGTAGCGTGAGGGGCTCAGCCACTTTCTAGTGTTGAACTTTGGGCAATCTTAATGTTTCTGTCTGTAAAATGGGGTGGAGGGCATGAAATAAGAGATCACAGGAACATGCCTAGCATGTGCCTTGCATGATGCTCAGTGCCAGCCAGTCCCCTTTCCCATCCTGCACACTGAACAGGGCAGCTGCTATTGGTAACATCTTATGTTTTTGGTATAGCTAAGAGACATCTACATGCAGCCCTCTATTTCCACTACAGATAAAGCATCAACAATGGCATCTGTGGTTAAAAAATACCCGTAGACTACATGAATAGATTACAAGCAGGGACATGCAACATTTATAATTTAATTGCACACTTAAATTTAAAAATATTTTTAATGGTCAACCTGAAAGAGCTCACAGAGATTATGTATTATAAAGCATACAACAAACATTTTCTCTTAACTAAGACTTTGCGTTTGTTCAGCACTTTATATGATACGAAAGGCTTTTATTTACCTTTACACCAATGGGCCTTTATGTTGCTCTTGTGAACTAAGCAAGGCATGTGTTATTATCCTCATCTTACAGATGAGGAAACTGAGGCACTGAGAACTTGGGTCAGATCCCTGCCGATGCACCATTATGGAGTCCAACAAGCATTTGCTGGTCCCCTCTTCTGTGCAGGGCACTGTACAGAGGAGGGGAACGGGCTTGGAGAAAGTGAGACGTGGCCCAGCCCTTGGGAGATTGAGGCAGAGCAGGCCCAAGAGGTCCCAAGCTCCTCCTACCACATCAGGCTCCTGATCACAGTGGTTGGTCAGGAAGCTTTCACTTCCACATTGGTAGAAGTGCAGTTTCAATAAGCTAAGCAAAATAGAAACTTCATGGGCTTTTATGTCCTTTGAAATTGAGAAATGGAGTCGGCTTCAGGCGTAGCTGGACATAGGAACTCAAGGGTGATCACTGGGATTCTTTTTTCTCATTTCCATCTCTTGACTCTGCCTTTCTCTACCTGTGTCAGGCTTGCTGATGGCCATCTTCTCTGGCCCCTGGCGAAGCACCTTGCTGTCAGAGAAAAGGAAAATAATATAAAGAGAAAGGTAAAGTTAAGAGATGGAAATGAGAAAAAAGAATCCAAGAGATCACCCTTGAGCTCCTATGTCCTATATCCTGAGTCAGCATTAGGGCCATCCTCATGACCCTGCTTCCATCCTCATGACCCAGAAAGCACGTGCCTGTGGCAGTCACCAGTCATGCATCTTCTTTTGGTACGTGCCTGATGTTCCAGGTGGTCCGTGAGGCAGGGACCTTGTCTTGTCCTCTGCTGATCCTGAGTCCACACAGCTAGGGCCTGACCTAGGAGGGATGCCCTAGGAAATGACAAGTGGATGGGAAGATGCTCCATGCATTGATCTGACCACACTGCTGGAAACTGCAGCTGTATTACCTTAGAAAAATAGCAGTCAGCTGTTTAGGAACATCACCTGATAAGGCCATTAGAGACTGTCTAAGCCAATGGTGTGAAATATATTATTTAGCGGCTATTTTAGTTAGCTGTTAGTGTAAAACCAAAACAAAAAACAAAAATGAAAAGACAAACTCCAAATCTCAGTGATTTAAACAGAAAGCATTTACTTAGTTCATGAATGTGCAGGTTGGCTGAGCTGTTCTTATCTGGGCTGGATTTACTCATGTGTAAATCTGTGGTCAGTTGCCTGTCTGTTTCTGTAGGAGGACTGTCGGCTGAGTCTTTCACATGTGCAGGAGCTCAGCTGGGATGGCTGGAGTGGGTCATCATTGTTGTGGTCTTTCATCTTCTTCCAGCAGGTTAGCCCGGGCTTCTTCATGTAGCAGCTGGCTTTCATGAACACTTAACAAGCTCCAGTATGCAAGCACTTTTAAAGTCTCTGTGTCATGTTTCCGAATGTCCTCTTGTCCAAGCGAGTCACATGCCAATTCAGATGAGATTGGGTATGTGTAGGGTGGTATGGATATAGACACGTGGCCAATTAAGAGTCAGTGTGAAAGGAAAAAAAATCTGTAGCCATTTCAGAATTCACTATGGTAGTGAAACCCTTTTTCAAATGAAAGCTGTCTTGGAACTGCATTTCCTAAAACATATTCTCTGGATAGTGCAGGGGTGGGGTGCCCTTGGCAGCTCCTAGGCATCTGTATTAGTTAGGGTTCTCTAGAGGGACAGAACTAATAGGATAGAGGTATATTTAAAGGAAATTTATTAAGGAGTATTGACTCACATGATCACAAAGTGAGGTCCCACGATAGGCCATCTGCAGGCTGAGGAGCAAGGAAGCCAGCCTGAGTCGCAAAGCTGAAGAACTCTGGTGTTTGAGAGCAGAAAGCATCTAGCATGGGAGAAAGATGTAGGTCAGAAGCTTAACCAGTATAGTCTTTTCAAGTTCTTCTGCCTGCTTTTATTCTGGCAACACTAGCAGCTGATTGGATGGTGCCCACCCAGATTCAGGATGGATCTGCCTTTCTAGTCCACTGACTCAAATGTTAATCTCCTTTGGCAACACCCTCACAGACACACCCAGGAACAATACTTTATGTCCTTCAACCCAATCAAGTTGACCCTCAGTTTATTAACCATCATAGCATCTCTAGGGTTCTGAAGAATGGGGTTTGAAATCTACAAGTCATGTATAAACCTCTCATTGTACAGATGAGAAGTCTGAGGCTTAACAGTTGCCCAAGGTTGCACAGCTAATTAGAGGTGGAGCTGTTTCTCTTGATCACATTTCTACTCCCACAATATATGATGTGAATGGTTAGGGTATTGTACTCAGAGAAGACTGAGGTTGAGAGAAGACTATAGTGCTGAATAATTTTGGAGCTAGTATTTCCTGTAAGTTCTGTAAGTCTTGATTTGTGGAAGTGAGATTTAAACAGAAAGCCCAAGGAAAATGAGAAGCCAGCCTTATATAAAGTGCGGCAAAGATCATCTCATGCTATTCCAAGAAACATCCCAACAGGTTTTTGTTTTAGTGGAGCTACAGAGTTGGTTATGAAATTTATTTGGAAGCATAAATAAGCAAGAATAGAAAGCAACAAAAGTGAAAGCAAAACCAACACCTAAAACTTGTGAAAAAAGAACAGAGGAGAGGAATAACTCTACCAGATATTAAATTATAGTATGACTTCAATAATTAAAACAGTGTAGCATGGGTGCATGAACAGAGATACTGACATACAGGGCAGAATAGAAAATCCAGTAATACACCAAATTGTATATAGAAATTAAGAATAAAAAATTGGCTGCATCTCAGCTCAGTGAGGGAAATGATGGATTTTTTTAAATAAGTTGGGATAATAAGTTATCCATATGAAAAAGAGAACACTTGTTCCATTCCTTATACTGAACATAAGTATAAACTCCAATAAATTAGAGATTTAAATTTAAGAAAGTAAAACCATGTAAGGGTTGGAAGAAAACCTGGGTGGATTATTCTGTAATCTAGTATTAGGAACAACTTTCCTAACTATAATATAAAACCCTAATGTAATAAGAAAATATTGATAAATGTCAACATGGAACTTTTTCTTTTGCACTTTATATCACAAAGAATTACTATTCCTTCCTATGCAGACATGAAAAGGAACAAGACCATGACCTTTGCAGGGACATGGATGGAGCTGGAAGCTGTTTTCCTTAGTAAACTAACACAGGAACAGAAAACCAAACACTGCATGTTCTCACTTATATGTGGGAGCTGAATGATGAAAACACATGAACACATGGTGAAAACACACTGGGACCCAGCAGGGGTGGGGAAGGGTGCGAAGGGAGAGCATCAGGAAGAACAGCTAATATGGATACTAGGCTTCCTACCTAGGTGATGGGTTGATCTGTGCAGCAAACCACCAAGGCACATGTTTACCTATGTAATAAACCTGCACGTCCTGTACATGTACCCCTGAACTTAAAATAAAAGTTGAAGATAAAAAAATAAAAACAATCCTACTGGTAGCAAATAAAAAAAATAATAACTAATAAAATACATTTAAAGTAAAAAAAGAAAAGAAAAAATATCCAATGCTAAACCAAACCCTAAGAAGAAATGTCCACACTTGTACACCCAGAGATGCTCAGAAAAAAAGAATTAGTATTACTAATATAGAAACACAACCTGAAAGCAGAGAAGAGAAAGACCAACATCATAGAATAGAAAAATGGGCAAGAGATGAAAACAGAGAATTAAAAGGGAAAAAATTCACACAAGCGTATAAAAAGAAGCTTAACTTCACTCATTAGAGAAATGCAAATTAAAACTTCGCTGAAATAGCCCTCTCCAAGTAATGGCTGATTTGTAAGCTACTGCTAGATTGAACCCTCTGTAAATAACAATAATAAAATTTGGACAGTATTACCCAAAGCAGCTACTGGATGGTTCTGGAGAGTAAAGAGAAGCAGGCAGAGTCTATTGCGGAGTTCATGCTTAGAGGAAGGGAATTATATTGGTGTAAGTTTCCTGTTTTTTTGCTTGGTGCCTGGAGGCATGTGCAGTGTTGTGTACACATGGAGTAGTGGGGGTTTTGGTGGAAAAACTGTAGTTTTTCTGGTCTGGAGAACAAGAGCACTGAGCAGGGTGTCTAGCCATCGGGGAGAGAGGAGGGGAATCTTGCAAGAAAGAGCTAAAGAAAGTATCCTCAAGCTCTGTCTTTCTGCAGCTCTGACTAACCCCTGAAACATGCAAGCACAGAGCAGACTCAAAGCTTCCCAGCTGAAGACAAAAAAATCTGTGCAGAGATTGGAGCTGCAGCCCAGTAAATAAAGTTAAAGTTTGTATCCAACCGAGTCAATTAACTGCTAAAACAAAAGAAACATTACTCATTAATCAAGTGTAAGGGAATCCATACTCTCTGCAATCACACTAATGGCTAAGATATAAACACTTAAAAGGTCTATAGTATGATCCAAAATTACCTGACATACAATGAATGAGGAAAATGGGGGAAAATATGGCTCATTCTCAAGAGAAAAGGTAATCAAGTGAGACCAACCTAAGATGATCCATGTGTTGGAATTAGTAGACAAACATGTTAATGCAGCTATTATAAATATATCAATGACATAAAAGTATATATGCTCTCAGTGAATAAAATATTGGAAATCTCAGCAAAGAAACAGAAATTATCAAAAATTATAGAACTGGAAAGAATACAATATGTCAAATAAAGCTCACTCTACAGATTTAACAGCAAAAAGAACAGAGAAAAGAGTCAGTAAACTTGAAAATAGATCAATAAAAATTGTATGGGCTAAAAAAATAAAGAAAAATAGATTTTTTAAAAAAAGAACAGAACTTCAGAGACTTGTTAGATAATAACTAACAGAATGACATGTGTATTAGGAGTTCAAGAAGAAAAGAGAATAGGGCAAAATATATATTTGAAAAAATTTCCTAAACTTGATGAAAGACATAGATTTGTAGATTCAACTTGC
Organism: Aotus nancymaae; assembly: GCF_030222135.1. Classification (NCBI taxonomy): domain Eukaryota; kingdom Metazoa; phylum Chordata; class Mammalia; order Primates; family Aotidae; genus Aotus; species Aotus nancymaae. The sequence continues at coordinate 12,365,900 of NW_026988421.1, forward strand.
TTAATGAATCTGGAGCTGGGTAAGTACAAATGAGGCCATGCCTGTGTACACATTATAGTCAAACTGTTGAAAGCCAAACAGCTAACGTAGAAAGCAGAAAATGAGAAAAATGACACACTATGTGTAAAGGTGATTCAATTACAGCAAGCCTCTCACCATACATGATGGAGGCAAGAATAAAATGGAGCACCTTCAAAGGAATGAATTTTTTAAAAGTCAAATTAAAAAATTTTTATTCTATATCCAATAAAAATATATTTGTGGAGTAGAGGTGAAATAAAGACATTTTCATATATAAGAAAACTAACTTACTTCATCACTAGAAAACTTCAACTACAATAAATGCTACCTCAGATCTTCAGAAAGGTGTAAAAAGCATTGGAAATGATAAATATTTTAGTAAATATTAAAACCTACTATTTTCCTTCCCCCAGGCTTTAATTTCTTTATAATATATATGATTGTTGAAAGTGAAAATGGTAACACTGTCTATAACATGTAGATAATATATATATGTGTGTTTTTATTTACACATACGTGAGTGTATTATGTATTAGCTATAGCATAAAAGACAGGGTAAGTTAACTGGATAACAAGTTTTCTATAATTTAATGTGAAGTGAAGTAACGTTAACTGTAAGTAGGCTATAAAACATTAAGAATCCATGTTGTAATCTCGAGAGAAATCACCAATATAACAATATGAAATAATATGCCTAAAAAGCCAATAAAAATGTAAATGGAATTCTATAAAATCTTCAAATAATCTTCGTTAACAAACACAGAAAGAAGAAACAGAGGAGCTAGAAAAGGTGAACACATACAAAATAAATAACACAATAAAAGCACAAACCTAATCACATTAATCACATTACATATTAATGGAACACCAGTTAAAAGACAAAGTTTATCAGAATGAATGAAAAAGCAAGATTCAACTATATGTCTACAAAGATGCACTTTAAATATGACACAGATAATCTGAATGTAAATAAATTGAAAAGATATAGCATGCAGACAGTAAATATAAGACCAAAGTGAATCTATTGATATCAGATGAAATAGATTTCCACACAAAAGGAGAATTATCAGTGATAAATGAAATTTCACAGTAAAAACGAGTCAACTCATTGGAAGACAAAACAACAGCAAACATGTAAGTATCTAATAACAGACGTTTAAAATGCATGAAGAGAAAAGGAGAATGAGAGAGACAAATAGACAATTCCACAATCATAGCTGAAGATTTTAACCCCCCTTTAACAGCAATTGATAGAACAATAGTAAAAAAATCAGTAAAAGCAGAGAAAATATGAACAACACAACCAGTCTTTCTGACATAATTGAAATTTACAGAACACTATATCCAACCAAATAACATACCATATGATCCAGCAATTCCATTTCTAGGTATTTACTTAAGAGAAATGAAAACATAGGTTCTATCAAAGACTTGAATGTTTATAGTGGCATTATTTGGTGGTAAAAATATGAAAGTTGCATGTCTAAAGTCATTCATTGCAGCTATATTTATAATATGAAAAGACCAGGAAGTATCCGTCAGTAGGACAGGTCAAATGAACTGTGAAACATTCAGATAGTGGAGTACTTATGCAAGCACATAAAGGAAATGAAAATATTTCTACATACACATATATTATACATACATTTAAAGATCAATGGAGAATAAATGGAAAGCTTAGAAAAAACCAACAATACCACAGGGTTCTTTGGAGAAATAGTTGATTCCAAGTCTGTACCAGGAAACGAAGAGAAAAATCTGAAACTTTTTGTTATGCTAGATAGCAAGGACACACCAAAGCTTACAGAAGGTGTGCCAAAAAATTTAGAAGCCTTTTTTCTGATCAAAGACGAGGCAATGTGAGTATTAATTTAAGAATAATAACTACATTTGTTTAAAATGTAACATATATGTTTAAATCTACAAGTGGCTTATAATTAAAAGAACCAGCACTCATTACCTTTGGAGGGTGCTAGGTAATTTAATGCTGCAACGTTAAATAAAAGAAGATAACCAAACATTTTTTCCTGCCCTTCTTATCCTATAGTATCCTATACTTAGGGTAACCAAATAGTTGACAAAGATAAGCCTTTTCTTTATAGTTCCTCTTTATTCATTATTTTATTATAAATTGAAAAGAATAATAAAATTAGAATACCATCATTTTGTAAATTCTGATGACAAAATGGATGTAGGCAAGCTCATTAGTCGCTATTAGCATAGCAGAAAGAGTAGACATTCTATATCTCCGAGAAAACACACTCCCACCTTCATTTGATTAAACTCCCTATCTAATGATTAATTTACAGAAAACACAGGAGACAGAAGGACATGTTAAATGACACCAAGGGGATGTAATCTGAAAAATGCAGACTGGAAAACTCTACAGGATCAATGACTTAGTTTCTTCAACAAATAACTTGCAAGAATATACAAATGGAAAGAGTGGGACCCTATAGATTAAAAGGAAACATAGAAGAAATATCAATCAATTGCAATCTTATTTCAATTTAGGTTTAAGCAAATAAACTGTTAAAAAATAGGATTTATGAGACAATTGGGGGAAATGAAAATATTGATTGGAACAATAAATTAAGAAATTATTATTAATATTTTAGATGTATGATGGTATCATTTAATCTTTTTTATAATTTTAGAATTAGGGCACAATATAATTTTTAAAAAGATCTGTATCTTTTAGAAGTACATACAGAAACATTTACAGATTTATTGTTATGCTGATTTACTTCAAAATAAGTCTGGGTGGAGGGAGGAGAAGGGAGGGTAGAGATGGTCCTGGTTTATTGCTCATAAATTGAATCCGGATTATGAGTACATAGGGTGCATGCTACTCCTTTCTCCCTTTTTTGTACGTTTAAACTTTTCCATAATAAAAAGTTGTGTGTGAGCTTACACATGTGTGTGTTTAAACAGAGTGAGTGGGCCTGGTGTGGTGGCTCATGCCTGTAATCCCAGCATTTTGAGGTGCCAAGGTGGGTGGGTCATCTGAGCTCAGGAGTTCAGCCTGGGCAGCATGGTGAATCCCCATCTCTACTAACAATACAATTAGCTGGGTGCAGTGGCTCACACCTATAATTTCAAGCACTTTGGGAGGCCAAGGTGGTGGATCACTTGAGCTCAGGAGTTCGAGACCAGCCTGGTCAACATGGTGAAACTCCATCTCTACTAAAAATACAAAAAATCAGCCTGGAATGGTGGTGCATGCCTGTAATCATGGCTATTTGGGTGGCAGAGGCACGAGAATCACTTGAGCCCAAGAGGCAGAGGTTGCAGTGAGCCGAGATTGCACCACTGTACTTCAGCCTGGGCAATAGACTGAGACTGTCTCAAAACAAACAAACAAAAAACAAACAAATGAGAAAATAGAGTAAGCGAAGTCAAGTTCCAGTCAGGAAAGACTAGGTGCCAAGACTTTGAAGCACAGAAAAGTTTCATTCATGCATTTGAAGCTGTGAAGGAAGTGGAGAGGAACGGCAGCTTGGTGAGGAGACATCACAAGATACCAAATGGGGTGAAGTAGGAGACAGAGACCAGGTCATGTGTGCCTTGTGCCTGGAGAATGGAGTCTGGGTTTTATTTTAAGAGCCATATGAATCCACTGGAGGGTTTTAAGGATGGTATCAACATGATCTGGCATAGATAGATAGATGGATAGATAGACAGATAGATACACAGACAGATATAGATATACACACACATACACACACATATACACACATATGTTTAATCTTTTAAAAGTTTTTAAAATTTTACTTTAAGTTCTAGTTCTAGGATACATGTGCAGAACATGCAGGTTTGTTACATAGGGGGTTTGCTGCACCTATCAACCGGTCATCTGGGTTTTAAGCCCTGCATGCATTAGGTATTTGTCCTAATGCTCTCCCTCCCCTTGTCCCTCACCTCCAACAGGCCCCAGTATGTGATGTTCCCCTCCCTGTATCCATGTGTTCTCATTGTTCAACTCCCACTTGTGAGTGAGAACATGCGGTGTCTGGTTTTCTGTTCCTGTGTTAGTTTGCTGAGAATGATGGCTTCCAGCTTCATCCATGTTCCTGCAAAGGATATGAACTCATTCTCTTTTTATGGCTGCTTGTAATTTATGTAATAATAAAATTGTCTGTTCCTTGAGGACCTACTGGGTGCCAGTTGCCATGCCAGGTGCGCTGTATCCATTGTGCCTAATCTTTGTATCATCCTCAACCCCAAAGGGGGTATCAATGCCCTCATTTTATGGAGGGGGATGCTGAGACCTAGAGAAATTCAGCCACTTGCCTGAGGTTACACAGCCAGTGAGTGGGGGGTAGATGGGAATTGTACCAAGGACTGTCAGTTACAGAGGCCAGGTTTTTCCCAAAAAGAATGGCATTGGTGAACCAAAAGAGTGTCTTGACTGTTCTGTATATAGGCAGCTCACTTTCCTAAAACTTTGAGCCAATTAAAAAAAATTAGTCCAGGAGGAGAAGCAGTGATACTAAACACCAGGCCAACTGTGTTCTTTTAGAGTCATTCTGCTGCCTGACACTCCTCCTTGAGAGAAGCCATTGCCAATTTCTGGGCCAAGTACCTGTGCCGTTCAGCTTGCTTTGACTCATATTTTCCTGAGAGAAGGAATAGCCAAAATCTCTATTACGCAACAGGATGCTGTATCAGAGGGATATGAGACTGAAGTTAAGAAATAGTAATATATAAAAATACTATCATTGCAGCCACCACTCTAACCACCATCCCAGCACCATCATCACCATAATTGACACCACCGCACCACCGCCCCTACTATGTGATAAGAACTCTGCAGACTGAAGAATGCCTTGCATTTGTTAGCTTACATGTGTTGTATACTTCCTATCACTTGATCTTTACTGGAGACACTTCATACAATTTGACAACACCCAGGGAGCCAGGAGAGATGGCAGGTAGGAGAGCTGGGTGACTATGGTTTCTGTCTGCACTGCATGTTTGTCCCATTTCTCATCTTCTGGTTGCTTTGGGAGATACCAGCAGACCAGAAGAGGAATGACTGTGGGTCCCCCAATGTGAGAAGAAGAGGCCTGCTGTGTACCAGGGCAGGAAAGAGCAGCTAATCAGGGCAGAGAGACCACAGCTGCCTTCTCACCATATGTATCTTAGTAGGGGCCAGGAGCTTAAAGAATGGCACTTTTGTTCCTCCAAGGCACTGTGTACCTGGCTGACCATTAGCAAGACCTTTGACGTTTCCTCTTTGGTCCCCCATTTGATTTAGGACATGACGATGTGGCTCCATAAAGATGCCAACACACAAACCCACTGAAATGCTCATGATGATGGCAAAGGACACTGAAGGGGTCTCTATAGTTTCTCAACATAGTTCAGGCCTGGATATAACAAGCCTGGTGGAGCCAGGCTTCCAGAAGGATCCCATGCAAGGAAGGTTTTATCTGAACATTAGTAGAAAATGAGTGCCAGCTGCCTCATTGCTGAAAGACCCAAGATGTACCATTTACCGGCCATTCCTGCCCTCATGTCTCTGAACATTACAATGGGGAACGTCTCAGACTCTACAGAGAGCCTCTGCACTCCTTGTTTGGAAGGCCATCTTTCTTTGAGAAATACTTGTAGAAAGGAAATTTTTTTTTTCTTACACCACCTGCTGGTGTGGGTGGACAGAAGACTGTCTTAATTTGCTGTCATACATGCATGGATATGTAAGCACAGCTGACATATGAATAAAGACTGTGTAAGACTCTGCTGTGAATGCCCAAGGGCCAGGTACATTTCCAGAAGGAAAAAAATACATGTCTATTACTACAGTTATATGCATTTAATATCACGGGCAAATATAGACACCTGGAGACTATCAAACCAAAATTAAAAACTCATTGAAAGGAAAGGATAGTATTTGTCTATAAATCTGCAGCAACGGACTCTCTATGGGCATAACATCAAATGTTTGCTTTCTTTCTGGTGTCTCATTAGGAAGGAAATTTATTGCCCAACTCCTGAACTATGTCAATTGAAAAAAAATTGTGAGAATATTTCCAGGAATCACACGCTTGCTTTTATATTAGCTTTATGCCACTGAACAGGAAAAAGCTTGGTCTTCCCAATGATGAAATGACACTAATCATGAAATTAAAGGAGATAGCATGTACTCAGTTAGAAGAGACAGCGGTTTCCCATAAATGGATCATAGCCGTGGCTCCCTTTGATAAGTTAGGGTGATGTCACTCCCTCCATCCCATGCCAGCGCACAAGCCACTTCCCCTGCCTCCCTGCCCTGGCATCTTCTTCCCCTATCTAAAAGGAAAGGCTTCAGAGAAACCAGATTCTAATAGTGGGGTGTGCTCCCCAGCTGTGCTTGATTGCCTGCCGCAGTGAGAATAGTTTGCGAACAACCAGGAAGGAAAGGAAAAACGTTAAACAAAAATCAATGAATTGCACATGGTGCCTGTTAAAAATAATCACTAAGCAGGAGATGAAGGGCTGAGCTTACACATGTGAACTTGTCTCTGCGAGGGCCCTGGCATCCAGACGGGGTGGGAATGGCTTCTTCCCTGTTCCTATTGCCTCACTCCGACCACGCCCTGCAGCAAGGGCTTCACAGAGCCACTGAAAGGGGAAGAGAAGGGGAGCAAGGAGACTTGAGGGTTGACCTAGCCCCGATCCCCACCTTCTCTGTGGACTCTTCAAACAGGATGTTGCCTGGGGCATGGGGTGGAAACTCCCGTCAAAGCAAGAAGGAATATTTAAGTTGCTGCAAACGCATTGGAAAACCAGGGGAACATGGAAGGTGGGGCTTCTGTAACACCAAAACCAAGTCTCTACTCACAGTTGGAAATGAGATTGGTTGAGTTTATTTTATGGCCCAATATATGGCTCCCCTTCCCAGTTTTACTGTGTTAAAGACACTGCTATGCAAGCTTCACTGAGCTTGGGAAGAACAGTTGTGAATTTTTTTCTCAGGAGATTTTAAAGAACATAATGGAGATAGGAAAAGGGAATAATTAGTTCTAAAATGAAAAGATGAAGCGAGATATATAGCTGCAAATTCATTCACTTTTTGGTAAAAAAAATTAGAGGTGGAGAGAGAGAGAGAGCATCCAATACTTCTTGAGACTAGAATGGAGAACACTCTCCTCAAATGACCTAGAGAATGGGAGATGAGTAACTAAACATAGAGCCTAGTTTTCCTTCCTGGCTCTCTGATTTGTGATTTGAGTCTTTAATTAAGGTATCCTTGGATAAATGCCCCTTTTCCCACAAAAATCATTTGCCTCTGTTAATATACTGTTAATACTGACTTTCATTTGTTCAACTAATATTTGAGTATCTACTTGGCTAAAGACCCAGAGAGGCACGAAAAAAGGAGTCACTCACAAATAACTAGTATTTGAATAAAGAGCTGTATGATACCATTCTGCAACTATAGTATGAAACTATACATGTGTGTTTGTCTGTGCATGTGTGTGTATATATGTGTTCATGAATGTGCTTTTTAACTTTTTAACAACATGTACTAGTTTTTTTAATGCAGCAGAGCCCCAAAAGACTCATAATATGACTACCCAGATAAGCTTGAAGACGTTTCCAAGAAATAAAAGTTACATATGCACATGACTGGAGAGTACTGAAAGGAGTGCTTTTAAACACCTTAAATATACATCCTGAAACCCAAATTTGGAGTTGTGGCAAAAACTCAAAAGTTGTGTCAATTTTTAAAACTTTAATGTATACTAATTTCCCAGGGCTGCCGTAACAAAGCACAAGCCAGGTGGTTCAAGACGGTGGAAATTTACTCTCTCACCGTTCTGGAGGCCGGAAGTCAGAAATCAAGATGTTGGTAGAACCATGCATCCCTCAGCCTCTGTGGTTGCTGGAAATCTTACAGATGCGTCACTCCAATCTTCGCCTCCACCATTACATGGTGGTGCTATCCCCTTGTCAGGACACCATACAAGTCATATTGGAAGAACGGTCTCCTCTCCTCCAGTATGACCTCATCTTAATTACATCTGCAAAGATTCCATTTCCAAATAAGGCTACATTCACAGCTACCAGGTGTTAGGATATGAATATATTTTTTGGTAAGGGACACAATTCGACTCACAACACCTAGTTGAGACTCAGTTTTTCTCCCAGGGTTTATTAGAATTGCTTAACTTGTTATTATTTCAGGATAGCCAGCTAAAGCAAAACGAACCAAGGTGTTTCCTTGTGGTTATTCCCCCTGCTTGTCCAGATCTGTGCAATAAACAAGTTTTGGGGCATCTTTAAAAGCACTCTCGCCAGCCATGTCCTTCCCATCTTCTTAATGAAACCCAAGAAGAAAGAGCTTGGGAGTGAAGACTGCAAACAGCGCTCTTCGCTACGTGGGGGCAGATGGCAGTGCCTGAACTGTGATCTTTCTTGCAAAATCCTATTTGGTTCAATGCACTTGCACTTGCTGCTACTTCCTGGATGAGGAAGCTCCTGTAGTTTTCATCAGGGAAGAAGTGTTCCTCAGTATTCATAGAGCGTTTTCCCATATGAATCTGGCTTGGAGAAAGCAGAGAGACTATTGGTTTGAACTATGAAATATACCTTGAAACCAACCACTTCTCTCCATTTCACTGGCCCAAACCACCATCAGCTAGCTTCTTCCTTCTTCACGTAGCAGCCAGATAGATCTCTTCACAGCCTCAATCAAATCATGTCTCTTTCTGGTTTCAATGCTCTAGGATTTTCCCTTCTTCCTTTGGCCTTTAGAATGAAACTGATAAGGCATGGGCTACATGCCTGTTTTCTATGTGGGCCAGGCATCTTGGAATTGAGTCAGTATTCTTGGCCTGGCTTGGATTATATGCTCGTTCCTAAGTCTGTCTCCATAGCCGGGGGAACAGCGCTCTCATCGGCCAGATTCCTACGTAGAGAAAGATCACAACTACGTCATGTGCACTGACATGAGGGAGTGCTGGAAATTTGAGGATAATCAGTGAGTTATTACTAGAAGACAGGATGCCTAGCAGGCTATTAAGATAGGTGTCTGGCCGGGGTGGTGGCCAGCACTTTGGAAGGCCAAGGTGAGAGAATAGCTTGAGGCCAGGAGTGTGAGACCACTCGGGCAACATAGTGAGACCCTGGCTCTACAAAATAAAAATTACACGTGCATATTACATATTAACAAATTTTAAAAACTTAGCTGGGCATGTTGGCACATGCCTGTAGTCCCAGCTTCTTGGTTGGCTGAGGCAGGAGGGTTGTTTGAGCCCAGGAGTTTGAAGGTCTAGTGAGCGACGATCACATCACTGTACTCCAGCCTGGAAAACAGAGCAAGACCCTGTCTCTGAAAACCAGCTAACCAAACAAAAAATAGGTGCTTACTCCCACTACAAAGGACCATGATGCGTTCCATCTGCGACTGTAATGTTCTCTGGCAGCAATCTGGTAGGACTGGATGAATGTAGGAGCCACATGTTTATGGGGTGGAGGCCAGACATAAAAGTTGGAAATTTGAGGAAAATTTTTATTTAGGAGTAAATCACAAGGAAGACTGGGAATGAGGAGGAGAAGAAAACACCATTTAAGACCCAGGAAAGTGATGTAATCACCATTCCTTAGAGATCCTGCAGTCAGAGTTCTAGAAAGGTCAGTCATCTCTTGCTGTCCATCCTTGGTAGGCCCACTGAGAGGGGATGCCAGGGCTGCAGCACAGAATCCAGGTGGGTAGGAACTTCCTGGCTTTCTTTACACTTGGCTCATTGCATTCATTTTTTGCATGGGGGTGTGAGAGAGGGTCAGATTGTTTTTTGGGTGGGAGAAAGGACTTGGACACTCAGGATGGTGACTGCCAACCTGATAGGGCACGAGGTGCCTCGATCTGTCTGTGCCTTAGAGGGTGCTGTAGTGTTGGGCGGGGCCTCATCTCATGAAGGGACAGAGCCGCCATCTTGGTTGACTAGGATACTTCACTGATGCAGCAGCTCACTCAGAGCCCTGCATTTTCCTTCTGTGCCTCTGATTTTCAGTTCCAGAATTATCAAAGCTTACACTAACAGGGTCAAAGGCTGAGTAAATATCTTGCTAGGCAAATTTGTGTCTTATTGAAACTGAATACGCCTGTGATAATGCTTTTGAGTAAGCAATAAGACAGTGTACACAGAGCATCTTGTAAAAATTTAGCTGGGAAGTGGGGCTCCTTGCTCCACTCCAAAGGGAGCCATCGTCCCTCACACTCAGAAGTTAGATTTCAGGCAGCCCTGGCACTGACCCCAGCCTGCTTCACTGGTCATCCTCTGTGTCTCCTCCTGAAATGAGATAATGCACGTAGCCTGTGGAAGGAACTGCCTGGTGGTCATGCTCAGCACCGGATCACATCCAGAAAACGCGCTGGCTTGGCACCCACAAAGCATTGAAAACACATCCAAATCTTTACCAAGGTCATTCTCAGCAAAATAGATATATCTTGCACAGTTTATAGCAAAATTCCCCAGATACCTTTCCATTCTTATGAGCCTCTCTAAGACTCAGTTTTCTAATCTGAAAAATCTGAACAATACTGTTGTCCATTTGGCAGGGTTTTAGGAAACACCGACTATAATAATACCTGCAAAGTGTTCAGCACAGTCCTTAGCTTATATTAAGTCTCCATCTGTCCAGTCCTGTGGCACCCCTCATATCCCATAAGGCTCCCTTGGGCCTTAGAATGAATCTTGCTTAGTTAATGACATAGCCTTTTTCACTGTCAAGTATGACTTACATCAGAGCCCAAAGGAAAGCTGTTTTCAGACAACAAGTTAGGGAGGGGCAGGCTCAGGGGGACCCTCTGATTGCCACTTTCCATTTGGAATACTTAGCACAATGCCTAAGATCCAAAGCCTTCAATGAAAGGGGCAGCATGGTTGAGAAAGGTCAGAAATTCCCATGGAACAGCCCAGGAAGTTTTCAGAACTATCGTAATCATCATATTAATGATTGTGGCTCACTCAACACCTATTTCCTCCCCTTTCTCCTTGCTTTCTTCTACTAGAAAGGCAGAGGAATGAAAAATTCACTTCCCTAGCTCTCAGCTAGGAATGGCCATTCGACATGGTGCCTTAATTTGTTTTTTTTTGTTGTTGTTGTTGTTGCTATTACAACAGAATACCACAGACTGGCTAATTTATAAAGAATAACTTATTTGCTAATGGTTCTATAGGCTGGAAAGCCCAAGAGTATGGCACCAGCATCTGGCAAGAGCCATCCCTTGGTGGAATGGTGGAAGACAGAAGCAAGTACAATGGGGGGGGGGAGAGAGAGAGAGAGAAGGAGAGAGAGAGACAGAGAGAGAGAGAGAGAGAGAGAGAGAGAGAGAGAGAGAGAATGAGCACATACGAGGTGGCAGAATTTGCTTTTATAACAACTCCCTCTCACTTTAACTTGCCTGCTCCATTACTAAAGATATTAATCCATTCATGAGGGCAGACCCCTCTTATTAAGCCTCACCCCCAACATTGTTGCATTAGGGATTACATTTCCAGTACATGAACTTTTGGGAGACATATTCAAACCACAGCACATGGTCTGGCCAATCAGATGGAAGTGGACTGTACTGGGGATTTCTGGGAACACTTTTATTTCCATCCTTCTTTCCCTTTCCTTCTTCTTCCCTTCTGAAATACAGGCATTGTATTAGTCAATTCTCACGCTGCTATAAATAAATACCTTAGACTGGGTAATTTATAAAAAAAAAAAAGAGGTTTAATTGGCTCATGGTTCTGCGGGCATGATAGGAAGCATGATAGAAGCATCAGCCTGGCTTCTAGGTAGGTCTCAGGAAACTTACAATCATGGTGGAAGACAAAGGCAAGGGCAGCACTTCACACGGCTGGAGCAGAAGGAAGAGAGAGAGAGGAAGGAGGTGCTATACACTTTAAAAAAGCCAGATCTCATAAGAACCCACTCACTATCATGAGAACAGCACCAAGGGGAAAATCCACCCACGTGATCCAATCGCCTCCCACCAGGGACCACCTTCAACTTTGGGGATTACAACTTCACATGAAATTTGGGTGTGGACACAGATCCACATCATATCAGGCATGATAACTGGAGCTACAATAGCCATTTTTGGGTCATGATGGAAAGTTCAGGAGAGTCAAAGAGACTTCAGTCCTGAAATTCTGGAACCTGTTGAACCAACACCAGCAGATGTCTACTAGACTTCTTGCTAAGTGAGAAAAAAAAAGAAGGAAATACAGTTGACCCTTGAACAACATGAGTTTGAACTGCATGGGTCCACTTTTACATGGATTTCTTTTTCAACCAAATGTGGCTAAAAAATACACAGTATTCTCAGGATGTAAAATTTGCGTATAAGAAGTACTGACTTTTTGTATATGTTGATTCTGCAGGGCCAACTCTAGGAGCTACCTAGAGTTAGAACTACCTTGCAAGAGCTTAATTCATGTATAGTTAGGATATAGGCTAGCTTCTGTAACAAAGTCACCCTAAAATTCAGTAGCTCAAACCAGATCATTCTCTCTTTTATGTAACAGTTCAGAGGTGAGAGGTACAGAGGATACAGGCTGCTCTGCTCCATGATGTCACCCAGAGCCCCAGAGTTCTTTTGGTTGTGGATCTACCATTTTCAGGATAGTTGCTCTCCATGACCTGTTCAGGAGGGTGGCTCAAAAAGAACCATGTTTACATTCCAGCCCCTAGGAAGGGGGAAAGAAGAACTGGAGGCTGAGTAGTGTCCTTCGTAAGGGGCACTACCCAGGGGTTGCTGAAGTCACTACTGCTCACAGGCCATTGGCCAGACCTTAGTCACAGCACCTTGCATAGCTGTAAGGGAAGCTGGTAAATGTAGCTTCTAGCTGCATGAGTGTGTGTGTGTGTGTGTGTGTGTGTGTGTGTGTATTGATAGCAGTTTTTTTATTAAAAGGAAGAGGAGATTGTGGGGCCATTAGCTATATTGATTGCATTTTCTGTTTCCACTAAATGCCTTCTCTAATAAAAACATTAGTTATAGCAGTAACATTATTAAATTTATTGAATACAGTCAATGTCCCTTTTATTCATTATTTGTTTTCTTTTCTTTTTTAAGATGGAATCTTGCTCTGTCACCCAGGCTGGAGTGCAATGGCATGATCTTGGCTCACTGCAACCTCCACCTCCTGGGTTCAAGCAATTTGCCTGTCTCAGTCTCCCGAGTAGCTAGGATTACAAGTGCATGCCACCACACCCGGCTAATTTTTTGTATTTTAGTAGAGACAGGGTTTCACAGTGTTGCCCAGGATGGTCTTGAACTCCTGAACTCAGGCAATCCACCTGCTTTGGCCTCCCAAAGTGCTGGGATTACAGGCATGAGCCACCATGCCCAGCCTTATTCACTATTTCTAACAGTAAATAGTTGTAGAGAATAATCATCTCAGGATGTTTCTTGAGAGCCACATTTTTCTTGAAAAGTAGAGAAAGGACTTATAGATGTTTCAGTGATGACCTAAGCTCACTAGGAATTTTCTGAAGTATCATGAACACAGAAATGGAGGGTTAAGTTATTTCAGAACTTGTTTACGTATGAGGCCACGTGAGTCACAGCAAGCCTGCTCTGGGTGATTCTTTCTCAAAGAAATCCTCTGCTGGGATCTAATAGGATCAGCACCAGGACAGGAAGGTTGGGGTCACTCAGAAGGTGCTCAAATTAAACGAGAGAGATTTGAGGGGCATCGATTGACCCCATTGTTATGCTGAGAAGGGTTCTAGGCATTCATGTGTCTCAGGTCCATGAGCAGTAGGCTCTTGTGTTAAAAAAAAAAAAAAAAACCTACTGTCTGCCCAGGACTCTGTTAACAACTGTGGCCAGGTCTTACGTGCCAACTGGAGAGTCAGGAGCTACACTTGAAAACTACACATGGAATCTAATGCAGTGTTCAGCTGAGCATTGGAATGTGAGGAACAAAAGATAAGTAAGAGTGTGGTTCATTCTCCATTTGCCTCCACCCAGATTCATTCTCCACCCCTCACTGCTTGCTCCATGCCCTGAGGGGTTGATATTTCCATTTGGCATCACCAAGGCATCCCTCTTGGCTGGCTTCTGTTAGGGTTTGGCCAATGGGATATTCTGGCAGGTAATCAGAGGGAAGAGAGAGGGGCTGGAGTGCTTCTCCTCTACCCCTTCTGCTTTGGTGTTATGTCTCTCAAAGTGGCAGCACTGCACCCAACTACAGCTCCTCTGGGGGGCCTCTTCTCTGGGCACCAGCACACACTGGGCTTCACTAACACAACTTCCTCTTCTTGCCACTGGAACTGAGCAGTGTTAACAGTGTCCCACTTTTGCTGGTCTCTAGGTGTTTCAGTATCCTTGCTGGTTCCCCTAACCTGCCTACACCTCTGTATAATAGCGTCTTCATTAATGTTTCTTTAGTTGAACCACCTGAGTGCAATTCTGTTTCCTGCCTGATTTATGACTCATAAAGTGTGGAACTCAGATAAAGAAATGACCATGTTGAGCTGGAGTCATCATGAAGGGCTTTCAAGCAGCAGTTGGTAGAACAGGGTTTGGCAAACTACAGCCCATGGCCAGATCTGGTCCACCACCTATTTTGTAAGCAAAGTTTCATTGGAACACAGCCTCACCTGCTTTTTCATGTATTGTCTACTGCGACTTTCATGGGATGGTGGCAAAGTTGAGTGTTGCCAACAGAGACTGTAAAGCCCACAAAGCTTGAAAATATTTACTATCTGGCCCTTTACAGAAAGTTTGCCAGTACCTGGTATAGAAGTTGGATCAATGGAAGAGATGAAATAGGAAGCGTAATATAATGGAAAAAGAGGGAGGAATCTGAGTCTAAGATCAGCCATGGTGGCTCATGCCCATATTCCCAGCACTTTGGGAAGCCAAGGCAGGCAGATCACTTGAGGTCAGGAGTTTCATACTACCCTGGCCAACATAGTGAAAGCCCGTCTCTACTTAAAAAAATACAAAAATTAGCCAGGTGTGGTGGCACACACCTGTAGTTCCAGTTACTCGGGAGGCTAAGGCAGGAGAATCTCTTGAACCTGGGAGAGGGAGGTTGCAGTGACCCAAAATCAGGCTACTGCACTCCAGCCTTGGCAACAAAGTGAGACTCTGTCTTAACAACAACAACAACAACAAAAAAAAAAAAAAAAAAAAAAAAAGAGAGAGAGAAAAGAAAAAACAGGAAATCTGGGTCTAAATGTCACTTCAGTCCTCACAAGCTGTGGGCAAGTTAACTTCTCAGAGTCTGTTTCCTTATCTGTGAAAAAGGTTTTCTTGATGATCAAATGCAAAAACCATGACACCCACAGGTGAATAGTAGGTGATAGTCACTTACTCTCTACTTTTTTCCCTGTAGAGTATCGATGATGATGTAAGGCAAGACACAGATGTGGGTCTCAGAGAGGCAGCTAATGTGCCAGAGGCATGGTGCATCAGGAAAGTGTGGGAGGTGAATCTAGACCACACCTGCAAGGAAAACAAGCGATGTCATTTGCTGGCCCATTGAAAAATGAAAATGCAGGGGCCCTTAATAAAAAATTATTGGAAATTTCAAGACAGTGACTGCAGCATTAGCCAATGTCAGGGGCCTTCTAAGTGTGGAGTCCTATGTGACTGTTCGGGTCACAGGGCCATGAAGTGCCTGACGTCAAGTCACCAGATGGGTCCTTACCATCCTCAGGGCAGATGTTGGTAAAGCAAAGGGAGTGTGAGCCCTGGAGTGGTGAGGTTTGGGTTCTAGTCTTGACATTGCTGCTTGCAAGGTATCTGGGAGAATGAATTACAAGCTTTAGGGTTTGGTGTCCTCTGTAAATTAAGAAGGACCAAGTGAAATCATGTTAAGGCCAGTGTGTGGCACTTTGTAGCCTAGTTCTCTTTCCTTTGATGGATTTATTCTTTCTTGGTTAATGTATGTGCTTTACATCTTGTGTCTATCTGGAACCCCACAAGGAATATAAGAGCCTGTAGGATGTGGCCAGAATTATTGGGAATTTGAGTCTCAATGTGTGGTTACTTCCATGGGGCCACGTTGACGCCCATATCCTTTCTCCAGTGGAGAAAGATGCTAACAGAAGGAGAAAACAGTACTTTTCTCCTTGCCAAACTCCCTGCTTCCCTATGCCTTTTGAGTTTCTAAAAATGCCAAGTTGAAAATAATAATTCATCCTCCCTTCTCCCCAAATGGCCCTTGACTAGTTTCCATTTGGTGTTAGCATCATGGAATAATTGTTATCTGATCTGGGTCAGAGTGGGGTCCGTTGGCCCTGCGGCAGGTGGAAGCAAACAGCTCCATGCCCCCCTGAAGATGGCAGGTGCTTCTAGAGCTTTCAAGAGCACCTGGTGTGGGATTTGTGTAATGTGCATCTGGCAGGTGGTAATTTGGAGTGTGCAGGTCAGCAAGTGACACTTATTTGGCTAGGAAGCCACCCCTGCTCTCTGGTCTGGGAGATCCACTGAACGGGAGGGCAGGGGTGATGGAGGCATTTGGCCTGTCTCTCACTGAGCTCCATCCTGGAGCCAGGAATGGGGAGAGGGGACATTTATAGGTTTTTGCTTTGTTCTTTTTTAATGGCAATGGTGACTTTCCATCTTAGTGAAGGGACATGTTCTTCCCATTGTTTTTAAACAGCATTGGGAGGCTGCCAGGCTTCCAAGCTCCAGGTAGAGAGGCAGCACACAGCATATTCCACAGTCAGTGGTGTTGGCCGCTGGATATCAGCATGCAAACAATTTAATCATGTGCTGAATTTTGAACTTGGCAAAATGAGCACAACTTCTGTCTATTGAAACAGAGAATGCTTTAAAAAAAAAGAAAAGCGTTGATTAGGTAGCATGGAAAAAAATAATTAGAGGGTGCTGGGTTTTTTGTATTGTTGTTGTTTTCTAATGGCATAGTGTGAAGAAGCCTTAGAAATGAATTAGAAACTGCTTCTGAATCAATCTGGGCAGACAATACCTTCTGTGTCTCTGATTCCCTTTTCCGGCACTTCGGTTTATGCTGGTGTATTTGGCCTTGGTGCTTGCTGGTGATGTTTGGAGATGGGGGCTCTAAGTACACAAAGGGAGTGAGTTAGATGACCTCGAAGTGCTCCTTCTTCTACAAAAGGAGGTATGCAAGAAGGTCGTTTCTTTTGGCTCAAATGCACAAACAAATCCAAAAAGCTGGATAATCATTTCTCCCTCCTCTTCCCCCAGGCACCTCCACAGGGAATATACAGTAGTCAGCATTACACTTTGAACTTCTTTTTAGTCAACAGAAAGTCAATTGTTCTCTCCAGCAAGTCCTGGAGCCCTTTACTGGTCTGATTAAAGTCTCCCTCTGCTATTTAAATGCCAAGATAGAGACCCGGCATTTACCAAAAATAAATGATACATAAAGACTTGACATTTATTTTCAAAGAAGGAGGCCATCTTCCCATCACAGCAGCTAGTTTGTCAGAAGTTATTTTTATTAAACCAAATGATTCGTGTTAGCAAATATATATAAATCAGCTTATTAGATCAGCAGGCTAACATGGCCTCTGTTCACCAAGCTATTATTAAAAAGGTGGATTCTCATTTTTCAGAGCAGAGGTGAGCTGGCTCAGGGATGGCCAATGAGAACACAGTAAGGCCATCGCTTTGCATATCTGATAGGCAAAGTTTGCCATCTCTCTCCTTCAGCTTTATTTTAGAGTCTGGGGCAGGATGATACCCAAGGAAGGTAATAGAAAAATGGAATAGAGCATTTTACAGTGATAGACTCAAATCCAGGTCAAGACTGTAATGAGCCTCCCCCAGACAGCTCGTTGACAGTTCAGTGGTAGACTTTTGGAGGCTGTTTGGTTAGGCGAGTGTAAGAACAGACCAGTGTTCGGTCTGAAGGGTTCAGATACCAAGTGGCATTCTGGTTCTGCTGTCAGTGGCTGTGCTTCTGCTAGGCTGTCTCTTTGGTTTTTTTTTTTTTTTTTTTTTTTTGAGACAGAGTCTCGCTCTGTCACCAGGTGCCAGGCTGGAGTGCAGTGGCATGATCTCGGCTCACTGCAACCTCTGCCTTCTGGGTTCAAGCAATTCTCCTGCCTCAGCTTCCCGAGTAGTTGGGATTACAGGCGCACACCACCATGCCCAGTTAATTTTTGTATGTTTTTAGTAGAGACAGGGTTTCACCATGTTGGCCAGGATGGTCTTGATCTCTTGACCTTGTGATCTGCCCGCCTTGGCCTCTCAGAGTGCTGGGATTAAAGGCAGGCGTGAGCCACTGCGCCCAGCTGTCTCTTTGTGTTTTATACAGCCAAAGCACCGAGCTTCTCACCCTTTTTGGCAGCATTTGTTTTGCTCATCCTTTTTTTTCTCTCTTGTCCATTTAATGGACTTGGTAGGACATGACCATGATTGGAGGGCCTGAGGCTAGGTGTGGCACTGTTTGGTGACTGTTATGCCTCAAACCTCAGGGAATAACTTCTGACCATGACCAGTTACATAATTTGTGGGGTCCAGTGAAAAATAAAAATGCAGGGTCCTAATTCAAAAATCAAGATGGCAGCAGCAGGACCAAGCCAGAGCCCTTCTCAGTGATGGCACAGGGTGTGCACCCTTGTAATTGGCCTTGCCTCAGAGGTAGTGAACATGGGATTAGGATGAGGGAGGTTACCTTCCTCTAAGTGGGAAGGGATCTGCGCCTGACTTAGTGGGCAGATGTTCCAGGAAGTGCATTTCTCTAGAGACACTCAAAGTAGGCTCCTAGAGGAAATTGATACAGAAGACTGACTCCTGTGAACAGTTACAAGGGACTGCTCAAAGACAAAGAGAATAGCTGCTGAAGGACAAAGTTCCCCACTGAGATGGCTCCAGTCCTTAGCCCCTGTCTGCTCCTTTATCCCCTCACCTCCCCAACAGGCTGATGAATGCTGAAATGGTACTAGCAACCGACATCATCCAGCTTTCTGCCTTAAATACAAAGACAAGTCTAACAATGCTCAGGGAACCAAGGAAGGGATCCAAGGAAGGGATCCAAGGAATCTACTTTGCTCCCATCCCTACTTATTTTGATGAACTCCAGGGGAGATCTGTCCTCAAAACAGGAAACAAACACAAGGGAATCATGAAAAGCTTCCATGCCATACATGATGATCTATTCGGAAGCCAAATAATGGAGAACATATGTTTGAGGAAATAATGTCCTCCAAATCTTCATAAAAATATGAAAAGTATTTACATGAAATAAGAGGTGATAATAATATTATTAGGCCTAAATAAAAGAGATGTTGGCATAGGTAAGAAAAAAATTTGTGGAAACAGATAATACAAATATAGAAATTAATATAATCATTTAGGAGCAGAGCTGACACTGTTGAAACTTTTTATAAAATGTGGGAAACAGGCTTGAGAAAAATCTCCCAGATGCAGAGGAAAAGCTCAAAGAAGGGAAATCAGTTAGAGCAATAGTAATTGATGCAGTGGTGAGGTTCCATAGATATAGGTATCAAAGTGGATTTACCGAAGAAGAGAAAAATAGTCAAAGATATGATAGAAGAAAACTTTCCTGAACCAAAGAAAGATCTGAATACATGGATTGCAAGGTGCACCATGTATAGGTAAAATTAAGAAAAATTGCCAAGACCTGGAGACATATCTATATCTTATATCTTAAAAGCATCCTGGATACCAAGAATAGAAAGGTATATAAAGCTGGCTGTAGACTTTTATGCAATGCTAGATTCCATAAGATGTGAAACATTCACAAAGTTTTGAGACTAAAAAGGGCTGCAGTGCAAGAATTTTATGGTCAGCTGCAGCAGATGCTTTTTGTGTACTGCACCACATCTCTTAGGCCACTTGTCATTTTAGCTGCCCATGGTGGCAGTTTCCAGATATGCTGTTAGCTTCTTACTTCAAGCCTCCAAAGCTGTAGAAGCCAGAAATCAAAGGAGTTAATAATATTCCTAGGTCAACTCTTGACCAATAGGCAGGGAAAGTTGGCAGATGAATGCCCTGGCCTCCCACCTTTTGTGGAATAATTTTGAGGCACTTTCTATAGGGTCCTCAGAAGTCCCGAGTGGCAGTGAGCTCCAGTTGCCCACAGTGGTAATCAGCTCAATCATATACTTATTATTGATTTTTCCATCTTCCCTCTCTCTCTCTGTTCCCTCACTGCTGTTTCCCAGGAGCAGCTCCAACCTAAACTACCTGCACTCAAGTCCTTGTCTCAGGCTCCATTTTGGGCAGAACCTAAACTAAGATGCATACCAAAGTGTTATTTTTGCATGAAAGCAAAGAAAGAAATTTTCACATATTTGAGGACCCAGAAAATATGCATATGGGTACTCTTTGTGACAAAATCATCTGAGTATATACAGCAGCCAAATCAGAAGTAAATAAAGCAAAGATTTCATGAATTAGAAAATTAGGGGTGAAAATTTAAAAAGGACCAGCAGTGAGCATAGAAACCAATTAAAACACAGAGTTACCCAAATTATTATGGTAAATGTGATTTTAGGGCAATGTAAATATTGTAACTCTTGGAAATAAAAGACAATGAAAAACAATATCACAAACATCAAGAAATATTATTTCTACATATCATAAACATATCATAACATATCTACATATCAAAAACAATATCATAAACATCAAGAAATACTATTTTTATTGCTCTACAGAATCTTCCAGTCTCCCCATCACACTCAGAATACAATATTATTTCTTGATGTTGATTAGTCAAGGTACACAGCATAAAATATACATTTTAAAGTCCTAAAGATTGCACCACTAAGATAAAAAGCACTCTTATGCCTCCTACCTCTGTTCCTGAGCCATGCAGTTGCCTTCCCTACAGGCAACCATCTTAGTTTGTATCTTGGGAAATATTCAACATTATACCAGCAATTCCATATATAGTTCTCTTTTTTTGCACAAATAACATACTAAAGAACTTTTTTTTTCATATAAGAGTGAATTTTGTGATGGTACTATTTTGAAAATTATTCTACCCTTTCCTTTTCTACAACTTCAGAGTATTCTTTTGTATGGGTGGGCCTTAAGTCAGAGGTTCCTAATCCTCAGGCCACAGATGGGTACCAGGGGTTGGGGACCCTTGACTTAAGGACCATCCATATGACGGTACCTGTTTGTGGCCTGTAAGGAACCAGGCCACACAGCAGGAGGTGAGCAGCAGGTGAGTGAGTGAAGCTTCATGTGTATTTACAGCTGCTTCTCATTGCTCATATGACCACATGAGCTCCACCTCCTGTCAGATCCATGATGCTATGCTTTCCTGGTTGTCTTGTGACCTTCTTTGATTGCACTTTCTTAGTCTTGTCTGCCAGCTTCTCTTCTTTCACCTTGTCCCCTGAATGTTGAAGTTACCGGGATTTTTCTTCTGTCTCCACACTTTCTCCCTAAGTATGCTCATCCATTCCAGGGCCTTAGAACCATCTATATGCTGATGATTGCCCAACTAGGATCTCAACCAAGCCTCACCTCTGAATTCCAGTGCCTTCACAGACCTACACACACATGTCCTTTGGATGTTGCAATCTTAATGAGCCCCAAATAGGACTCGTGAGGTTTCCTTCCAAACAGCTTCTTCTTCAAACCTTACCCAAATCAGGCAACAATACACTCTTGATTTCCTCAAGCCATATCCTGGCCACAATTTTATCTCCAAACATATTTAAAATCTTACAATTTTCATCTCTCCAGCGTTACCACCACCATGTAGAACATGATCATTGTTCACAGGGACCATAGCATACCCCAGACTGGTCTCCCCATTCCCACTCTTGCCTCCTACAATCTACTCTGTGCTCATCAGTGGAAAGCACTTTGTAGGATGTAAGTCACCTTTTTTTTTCTATACCATAGCAGTTATCATGCTGTAATGTAATGATTTGGTTTTGTGTTTGACCCCCTACAAGACTGGGGTCTCCTTGAGTTGCAACTTATCACTGATTCTCTAGCACCTATAACAGAAGGGCACCTATTACAGTAGGAAATCCACATGGAACTGAATTTCCGAATTACAAAGAACACATTTAGTTAAAGTTAAGATGACATTTTCTAAATCACCATTAAAATATTAAGGGTTCATTAGAGCAAATGTAGGATAGCCCAACCCATCTTCCCTCTCAATGCCCTCTATTCTTTTCACCTTATTATTTGATCTTTTGAGGACTTGGAAGAATGTTTTAAGAGAAGCAAAAAATCTCTATGGCCATCATATTCCTGGGTCTTTGGGAAGGTTCCCTGTCAGTGTGCAAGGAACTCTAAAATGAAATCATAGCCCTGATAGAATTTCAGGATTTCATGTTATTATTCTACTTGTGAACAATAATGATTATTATGATCTATTCTTCTGTATAGACACAGACGTCTGTGTAGACTGGTGAAGCAACTGAGAATTAATTTATTGGTAATGAACATTTTCAACTTCATTAGATACTCAGAAGCCTACTACATTATCATTATCTGGATGCTAAATTTTAATTGCATGCAGCCTGGTCCCTCAATAATTAACACATTGTATATCCCACCTAATTCACAAACTAATTGTCATTTCTTAGATCTTAATATTACTTGCTAATTTTGCCAAGGATAAAAAAAATCTGACTGTCAAAACTCCAGAGTAAATGACATTATACAGGCACAATACTGACAAAACAAGTTAATTTATTGCAAAGTCACAGAGAGAAGGCATTTTTAATTGCATATTTGTTACTTCATAAAAGACATAAATGGCTTTTTAGTTACATATTTGCTTATTTCTTACATATTAAAAAAGTGTTAACAAGCCTTATTAAAATTAATTGCAAAGGTCCAGGATCTGAGCAGAGATCCTAGCATTAGCAAACTTCTAATTGAAGCTGAAAGAAGAAGAAGGAAAGATGCTGGTGGAATGGGAATCAGAACAGATGTTTGACTGTGGAGATAGGAAATAATTAAATGACCCACCAAGAAAAACAGAATCCAAGGAGAAAAAGCAAGCTTGATAATAATAGGACAATTTTTATCCTAATAATATTAACAGTTGGTACTGTGATTTATTTTTATGGCTCAAGATGGAGCAATGACCAATATTGTTAAACAACTTGCAAAGACGCTGTTGTTATGTAATAATAAAAATGTCTCTCATATCATAGAATCACTTGGTAATATTCCAAATCAATCTTGGTTTCATCTATATGTAGCAAGTTCCATGTAAGCGTCTACTGGCAAAACGTGGCATCTTTAATGAGCTGGGGCTGCCATATCATTTAGAGAAACTGGCAGATGGGAAATAGTTTTACTTTTTATTTTCATGATGGATTGATTCTAACATGAGAAAGTATCCCACCCTCCCTTGTGTGACATTTCCTTAGTCCTGCTTATATTAAATGTCTTTCAGTCCAGCCCTTATCTGCGCAGAGAGAAGATGTCCTGGGGGCACTGACACAGAAGATATGTCTCAAAAAATGAGAAATAGCTCTCCTAACTATAGATAATGCAACCAACATGCCTTGTAAAACAGGGCTTTCTGAGGAAAGGGATTTTGAATATGGAGGAAAATGACAATTTATACCATGTATAGAAAGGTAAGTAGAAAATGACCATATATCCCATGAATGAGTTAAATAATTATCATTCAATTTGTTTTCATGATACGTTTGAGCCAATATGGCTTTCCACTGTTCCAGCAACAAATTAATAACATGATCCATTCTGTTCACAAAAATGTTTTCCACAAGGTTATCCATTGATTGTAAATCTTCTTATCCAATACAGTGAAAAAGAGTTATCAGTTCATTGAAAAAATTGGTTAAAGCAGGGAATTCTAAAATATGAGACATAAGAACTATACTCAAAATGTCTTAACTTAAAACATATATTTCATTGAAAAAATTGGTTAAAGCAGGGAATTCTAAAATATGAGACATAAGAACTATACTCAAAATGTCTTAACTTAAAACATATATTTGTGCTTAATTTACCAATATTTTGATGTGAGGCCAAGGCCTTTTCTCTGAGTGTGGGCTTGTTGATTAGATTCTATATTGTTTTTCTTGCATTTAACAAATCCTTAAGGCATTACCTAACATTTCCAGAGTTAATTTCTTTAAACTGGAGCATGAATTTGAAAGTGTTTGTGAAGTAATTTAAGTAAAACATTATTCTAGATTTAATTTTTCCACGCATTTTAGAGTTTTCTCTCCCACAATTGATTGAACATTTTTTTAAAGACTCTAATCTAGTCTTTTCAAAGGACTCTAGGTTTAGCTCATGAGCCACTGAACATGCCTAGGGCATTCACTGTATGTTATACATATGGGTAAGAGTGTTTCTACCTTCATAAACAAATTTAAAAATAAATATTAAGAGTTCATTTTCTTAAAATTTTACTTTAGGTGTATACTATCTCCAGCATTTCTCCCCATGTTATCCCTCCCCACCCTCCCCACCACCCGATGACCCCCCCCACATTTTTTTTAAAAAAGTGACATCTGGCTAAACAAGTTAATTTATTCCAAAGTCACAGAGATACTTTATAATATGTGACAGAATATTATAAAAGAATCAAAGACATTTTTGTCACATATTTAGTAATCTGGAAAATAGCTCATAATATATTAAGTGAAAAAGCAGGTTACAACACAGAAAGCATAATAGTATCTCATGTTTACAAAATAAGAATCTGCAGGAGGCTGAGGCAGGAGAATTGCCTGAACCCAGGAGGCGGAGATTGCGGTGAGCCGAGATCGCGCCATTGCGCTCCAGCCTGGGTATCAAAAGCGAAACTCCGTCTCAAAAAAAAAAAAAAAAAAAAAAAAAGAATCTGCATATGCACAAAAGATTGGATATTGATTACCAAAAACATACTGAAATATTAACAGAGATTATCTCTGTATGTTGGAATTAAAGGCGGTAACTATTTTCTTTGCGCTTAACTATAATTTCTAAATTCTGTGTAAGTGCCTGTGTTACCATAAAGGCATATGTTTTAGTCCTAAGCTAAAAAGGAGATTAGAATCATTTCTGATAAATGTCCCAAGGGGACTACATCCAACGTTCTATGCTGGTTTGTTGCACCTTCCAAAAGGGGAGGTCGGAGATGGTGACACCAGTTCAGGGAAGTGAGGCCTCATATTGAACAGGATGACCCTGTAGAAGCTGAATCACTGGAGGTTGCATATGACCTTCAATCATAAACTTTCCCATAAAGTCACAAACTCATCCCCCAAATCTGTGTCAAAGACAGATTTGGGTGATGGATTGACAAGCTTTCCTGCTTTGGAACACTTTGTGGTTCACAAAATATTGTCAGCTTTCAAGGCACAGAACCAATTCTTGGCTTTTGAGAAGTCCTGGCCTTCTGATAGGGAAGTTTAGAAACCATTCCACCTCACTGGAAGCCTCAAAGGAAGAAATGTATTCTGTAGAATTAACTATGACAGCATCTCTACAACACCCAAATATTTGCAGAAATCCCTATTTTTATTTGAAAATTTCATGAGACCCAATTTGCACACATGCATTCCCTTTCCCTTAATGTCTCTCCCGGTGTGGGAAGGGTGCCCTGAAAAGGGTGCCCATATATTGCTATAAGAGTGGAAACTGATGATCTCTTCCTAGAGGACATTTTGACAATATGTATCCAAAGCTCTAGAGCGTTTAGCTGTTGGATTTGGTAATCCAACTTCTATAAAAATGTATCTTATGAAAATGCAGTTGGTCCTTGAACAACATGGGTTTGAACTGTGCAGGTCTAGTTATATGTGGATTTTCTTTTGCCCCTACCACTCCTGAGACAGTAAGACCAACCTGTCCCTTTCCTCCTCCTCAGCCAACTCAACATGAGGAAAATGAGAATGAAAACCTTGATAATGATCCACTTCCACTTAATACATAGTAAAAATATATTTCTCTTCCTTACAATTTTCTTAATAACATTTTCTTTTTCTCCAGCTTACTTTATTGTAAGAATACTGTGTATAATATATGTAACATATTAAATATGTGTTCATTGACTATGTCACTGGTAAATCTTCTGGTCAACAGTAGGCTATTGGTAGTTAAGTTTTGGGGAAGTTGAATGTTATACATAGATTTTCAACTGTGCAAGAGTCAGCACCCCTAGCTCCTGCATTGTTCAAGAGTCAACTATACTCTGGAGCACACAGAAGGAGTGAAGAACAAGGATGTTCAATGCAGAGCTATTTACGTCACTGGAAAATGAAAGATATTCTAAATGCCCAACAACAGAGGATTTAATTAAATAATTGATTCATTCACAAGTGAATACTATTAGCCTATTAATAATCAAGCTTAAGAAGAATGTTTAATAACACAGCAAAAGCTCAGCATGTAATAGGCTATAAAATACGTAATGAGGCCAATTTTACAAGAGAGAAATAGAATGTTAGTCCATTGAAAAGTGTTGGAAGAATACCCCAACGTTAACAGTCTAATCTTTGATTGCTAAGATTATGGTAATTTCCTAAAGACTTAATTTAATTAAAAAACAGTCTAACATAATAAAAAGTATTTAGCAAAAGCTAATACTCCTTCCAATGCCTACCTTCCACACAACCAGACCCCCCCGATGCAACCATTACAAGCATCTTGTATTTCCTTCTAGAGACATTCTGTACACATTAGGATGGATTTTTATTTTCTTCATTGTAATGTTTCATATTTTCTAAAATAAAAAATAAAACAAATATTAAAAAATGTATTACTTGTTTCAAATCTCCATAAATAATTTCCACCAGATCTTGAATCACCGTTGTGTCATAAATGAAAAGATGGAACAAAAGTTAGTCATCATTTCATTTAGTTTCCATTTATACCTTGAAATGAAAAACAGCTTCTTGCAATTTTACTTAAATAACTAATTTTGATACTGTTCTATTAGCCTTCTAATGGCGTGAAGTCCCAGAAATTAAATTGTTCCACTTCCTTATCCATAATTATGGGCAATTAAAATGGTTACAGACCTTAAAGTTTTTTCTAAGTTCCAGACCCTTCAACTGTCATTCTTTATTACCTTGAAGCCCAGTACTTTTTAGCAACACATTGTATACAGCAAGTTAAGTGAAAGAGGAGGTATTACATTTAACTGATGTGGGTGTTCTTTAATTAATCTGAATTAGCTTTTTTGATATGGGTACTAATTGTTTTCTTTGAAAAAAAATCACCATAAATGTGTGATTCTTCTATGCCTGTTGCTCTTCAATAAAATATGCAGAAAATAGGAACACTACCTTTTTCAAATAAATAATCAGCTTCGAATCAGAAGAGTCACTCACTTTCTGACTTGTGTTAACAGGAAATTGGTAGTGTTTGTGAGCATAGAGTCTCCTCTGACTTTCGCTATTCTCTTTACACTTATTCACAAGGCAGGAGGAATAATTACAACATGAAGCTGGAGTAACAAGCATTTTATTTGTTTATCTTTAACAATGTCTGATAGCTATGCATCAAAATAGCTAAAACTCTATACAAGGGAGGAAGGTAAGAATCAAATAGTATCTGAAATTATAGAGACAACTAAGCAAAATCATTCTTTCAAGATCACTTAATTCCATTGATTACCAAAATGTAAATCGCTTATACTAAATAGATGGATTTGACTATAGTTACCACACTCCACCCTCATTAAGGCACCCTTTTCAAGATCTAAGTGTTTTGAGCATTTATAAAGAAGTGTTACCCTAACAAGAGTGATAATGAGTTAAGTGCACCTAAAAGTCAAGGTACAGCTGAATAACTAAACTTTAAAGAGATCATCAAACCAATATTCTCTTTTTAAATAACTTTATCACAGTATTTTCGGATCACTTTTTAATGAATATAAAACCTTATGGAGAATCCTGCCCACCCTCAAGGAAGAAACTTTAAAAAACGATGGTTAAAAGTTGGTCATCTATTACACTCTCTCCGTTTACTTGATTTTTTTTTCCATTATGAAACAGGATAACATCTTTGAATCTAGTCAATTGTGGCCATGTATCAGTGTATTATCTGTATTTTTCATCTAAGTAAGAAGGGCTCTGAGTAGGAAAAAACAGCCATGTGGAACACTGGTGAATTACACATGCTTCTGCCCCAAAATTCCTTAGAGCTCAAAATGTCTTCTTGTGCTCGACTTCATCATTTTGGACTTTAGCTTGGAGCTAGCTCTCCAACAGACCACAGAGTTACAGTTATTCCTTCACACATGGTGAGCAGAGGTAAAATACCATGTGAGGGGGAAAAAAAAAAACAACTCAACAACATTAAGTGATAAAAGCATGCCATAAGCTATTTCCACTAGAAACACAAGAAATGATTTTCTGAACGCTCAGTATCACATGAACTTGATTTTAGCCCCAAATCTTTGACCATCACTGGGTTATTTCATCACCCACTGAATCTTATTTTTTAGTTTACACATATGTTTTTAAGGGCCTGGCATATTTGCAGCACAGTGTTGGAAAAATAGCTGGTAGGCATTGGGCCAGAACAACTCATGCTCTATATGGGGATACAGGTAACAGGTGCGAGGAGTTCCAGAACCGTGCTGGTTCTTGCTGGCCAGGTGCTTGCTGGGCATTTCAGAGAAGCCAGAGAGTGGGAGAACCACCAGTGACTGAACCTGAGCTGTGGAGAATGGAAAAGGCCTTTAAAGGTGGAATGCAGCAGAAAGGACCTCCGAGGCAGGGGCTGGGCCCAGAGGAGAGATCCACAATGAGTGCCTGGGAGCAGTCTACTGGCTTGACTGGAGAGGAGTCCCTGTTTTTTAGGTATGAGAAGGATATTGCTGAAGACTCTTGAAGACATGTCGTTGGGGTGGGTTTCCAACAGTAGTGGTGGGTTTGGCCTATCTGCTATGACTAATGGTGTCCTTACAGAATGGCTAATGATGTCTGGGGGCTCCCTGAGGCCCCTGTCCAGGCTCTCTCCTCATCACCCACTGGACTTTCCAGCCTCAGGCAAGAAGAAAGATTTCGTGGTGAAAAGGACAGAGTTGTGCCCTTTCTGTATCCCTGTGGCTTGTCACTCCTTGGTCACCCCCAAGAACCATGCTAGGTAGGTCACCTAAGAAGCAGTAGTGAGCTCTTCTATTTCTTTTCCTCAGCACCATCAACGGCAGGTCTACATTTTTTTCAAGTTCGATTTTGTAAACTTGTATTTTCACGATGCTTTAATTGAGTTACTTAATATTTTTCCCTATGATTATAATTTTGATAATTTTTTCCCTCAAGCAAGGCAAGTGTGTGAACTTCAAGGTAGGGTTTGCCTGGTAAAGCGCTGATGATGAGGATAATGACAAGGTCTAGTAAGAATCATTACTCTTTATTGATGTCTTGCTACAGGCCAGACACTGTTTTAAAACGTTTATATATGTTAACTTGTTTAATGCTGTTTACAACATGATGGGACAGTTGCTATTCTATCCATGTTATAGATGATGAAAAATGAGGCCCAGAGCGGTTAAGCTACTTGTCTAGAGACACACTGTTGGTGTAGAGAGCAAGATAGGCGCCAGGCAGCCTGCTTGCAAGGGTGTGCTTTATCACCACATCTATGACCTCTATGTGACCGTGAGATGCATTTGTTCACTTGTTTATTCATTCATGGATGCCCTGTTAGCTTCTGCATGTACATTGGAGCTTCAAGTCCAGTTGGAAAGCCAGGAAATGGTATCTGTGATTCTAACACAGGGTGATAGGAGCATTGAGCAGCCTCTGCACTATAAGCCCAGAAACAGACTGTGGGTTGGGGAGAGAAATGGGATGTCATGAAACCCCCCCGGAGTAGCTATACTTAAGCATTGGTTAGGTCAGAGGGAGAAGATGGGCATGAGATGCAAAATGAGGAGGTTATTTCAACTCCCTGAGGTTTAGCTTCCCCTTTGTAAAGTGGAGAGGATGATTTCAGGGGTTACCATGAGAATTAAATGACATAATACGTGTTAATTGCCTGAAATGGCATCTGGCACGCAGTAGGCCCTCTACAAGTGGAAGCCCTGATTACCAGGGCAGAGAAAGATTATGCAAATAGGTGTGAGGCCTTTTTGACAGTCTTGGGGCTCAAATACTGCAAAGAGTAGCAGAAACACGGAGGAGTGGCACCTGGACTGTTGCCAGAGAGACCAGGGCCATGGGGATGAGTGCGATGCTGGGGAAAGTTGCTGTCAGAGCTACTTGGGCTTTGAGGCACATGGTCTAGCAAACCGTGAGTGGTCTCATAAACATTTTGTCTCTTTCCTCCAAGAGTGGACTAGAAAGCAGGGCTCAACTAGAGGGAAATAAAGCATGCCCTAGAGGTGAGCTGGTAAGCTTGGGAAAAGAGAATTTACTGACAAACGCTGGTGATCTGGGTGAAATCTGTGTAATACAGAAAAGATCTTACTATAGTCAGGCACTGCTTAACCACAACAACGCTTCACTTTGTTTTAGGTGTAGAGACTTCGATTAGGGTCTTTTTTCCCCTTAGCAATTGAGAATACAAAACAATATCAATAGTTGTAACCAGTATAAAGTTGAGGAATGAGATTGCCTGAGTTGGATCCCAGTTCTGACACTTGAAGCCTGGTGGGTTGCTTGTCTCTGTACGCCTCAGGTCTTCATGTGTAAAACGGAGAGAAGTGGTAATAAATAAATTATGTGATCCATATAAGTATACATAATTATATCCATATTAATATCTTAATTGGATTGACATATATTAATATATAAACATATACAATCCATCTAATAAGTGCCATCTTACTTATTAGATATTTATAATATATAAATAAATTAAATATATATTATTTATTATTTACTTATATATTTACAATATATAAATAAACTAAATATATATTGTTAATATATATTTAATATATAAATATATATCTTATTAGATGGATCATATATATTAAATATATATTTGCCTTATATATTAAATGATATATATTTAATTTATTTATATATTAGATTATATATTTAATATATACTCTAGCTATATCTAATATGTAACGATAATCTATAAACATTTAATCTATAATATTATTTAAATAATATATAGACATATTAGGCATATCTGTATATATAAGTAATATATATTTATATATTTATTTAAATATTAAATAAGCCATCTCAGTAAGTGCCCACTAAATGTTAGCTCGTGGTCTGTTTACTGAGCACTATGCCAATGCCTAGCATTGTGTGGGTGTGAGACTTAGGCTGGCTTTTCCATATTGGGATTTGAAACAGACCTGTGGGAAGAGTGTGTAAATGATTTGAACAGAGAACTCAATGGGAGCTTAAAAAACAAATCTTGTTTGCATTATTCACTTCTCATTTTAAGTGGTATGAAAGTAGTTTATAGCCTAAAAGGTACTTGCACAGCATCGGCAAAAATGTGTTCATTTGTCATTTATAGATTGTTTTATTTTTAGATTAATGAAGAACCAAATTAAACCATCGGAGTGCAATCATCCTGATAGTCCTTAACACATTTTGCTCATTATCACTTCATTTATATTTATGATGAAGAACAGATGGTACCAATGTCATATTTCAATGTGTATCATATCCAGCTACAAGGAAATATCTCATATTAGCTGCACTTATCAAAATATTTGTACTTAACAACAACAGAAATCTGAGCTTATGTACTATCTTGTCACCATGTCATAGCTACCATTTAGAAAAGACCATTTAAATTAGATACGCTAGGGAAAGAATGCATCCTTCATTATTATTGAATGAATTTCACTGAACTCTGAACAGTAATTACGGGTTCGTTGTAAGGAGAGAATCATTAAGCTTCAGTGGAAAACAGCAATTAGAGTCTGTTGTTCTTGTGGCATGATCAGATTTTTTGATGTAAGCTGCTTTTGGAGAGCACTGAGAAGGAAACAGAACAATGGGTGATGGTGAAACAAGAGGCTGTGAGGCAGACAATGGGTACGGCATGGTCACCGAACTGAGGAGTCGACCTCCCTTTCTAAATGGTAGCTCTAAAGAGAAGAGCTCAGGAAAGCCTGCTCTTAGAGGTGAGTTAAAGCCCTGAGGATCATTGTTCAAAGGCTTTTTTGCATGTGTCAATGTTGCAGACAGTCTCAAAGGGGTGAGGAAGCACAAG
Source organism: Aotus nancymaae (assembly GCF_030222135.1). Lineage (NCBI taxonomy): Eukaryota > Metazoa > Chordata > Mammalia > Primates > Aotidae > Aotus > Aotus nancymaae. The sequence goes on from NW_026988421.1 coordinate 12,397,962, forward strand.
AGCCCCATGTTCTGCAAAATAACAGTCTGTATTTCCTTTCTTTTCCTTCCTTCCTTCCTTCTTTCCTTCCTCTTTTCTCTCCCTCCTCCCTCCTTCCTTCCTTCCTTCCTCTTTTCCCTCCCTCCCTCCCTCCCTCCCTCCTTCCTTCCTTCCCTCCTTCCCTCCCTCCCTCCTTCCTCCTTCCCTCCCTTCCTTCCTTCCTTCTTTTTTCTTTCCTTCCTTCTGGACTCACTGGGCAGTCACAGCTCGTTACAGCCTCAACCTCCTGGGCTCAAGCAATCTTCCCACCTCAACCTCCCAAGTAGCTGGGACTACAGGTGCATGTCACCACACACCCAATTAATTTTTGTATTGTCTGTAGAGATGGGGTCTTGCCATGTTGCTCAGGCTGGTCTCAAATTCTTGGGCTCAAGTGATCCTCCACCCTTGGCCCCTCAAAGGTCTGGAATTACAGGTGGAGCCACTGTGCCTGGCCTAAGTCTGTTTTCAAATAGGTGGTCAATCAGCATGTACTGAATATTTTATTATGTGCCAGACATCTGAAGGATACAAAGAGGCGTGGGACATACTCCCTATCCTTGAGAAATTGATAGACCCATGTGAACGCCTGACATGATAAATAATTCTGATGATAAAGCAAAACAGGACAGGGTGTACATGGTGCCAAGGTGGCCCAGAGGGAGAGGTTACCTCTGTTATGGGAGTCAAGAAGGGCTTCATAAAGGAGCAGCTATTGGGTCAGCATCTTGAAGGCTGAATAGATGTTCAATGTTTACATAAAAAGGTGGGCTTGAAGAACATTCTGTCGGGCAGCTGTTTGCCAGAATGGTCAAGAGCTCAGTTTTGGTGCAAGGCAGATGGACTTTGAGTTTTAATTCTAACTGCTTACTAGTTATGTAAACTTGGGCCAGTCATTTATTACTTTGTGCCTCAGTTTCCCCAAACTACCAAATCAGGTCAATAACCATATCTGTTTCATAAGGATGTTGGGACACATGTAGCACAGTGCTTGTCATATAGTGTGTATTCAGCAAATGCCAGCTCTTAATAGCATTCCAGGCAGAGGGCAAGACATGAGCAAAGGTTCAGAGCCATGAAACAGCGTGGCATTTTTGCATTTTTTTCTCAAGGCATAAACCTCTAGCAATTGCATATCATTATGTAACCAGAAAGGCCCAGAAAAGATGAAAAGTCAATGACATAACAACATCTTTAAAGTTTTAAGATGACATTTGAGCCACTTGCATTTGATGATATAATTTAGCAACAATTTGTTTAGGAAACACAACTAATAGGAATTGTATTTAATCTGAGTGAGGTGGCTGGATCCTTTCACAAGGGGAAGGGCCTCTTGGAAATGGGCAACCGTTGCAGCCACTTGAAGGGCAGGCTTTGGAGGAGCACTGGGCTTGGGGTTGGCCTCAAGGAACCACAGACCAAGTGACCCTTCAAACACCAGGCATCTCCTAGCTCCTTGTTGAATGACAAGTGCCCTTCACGTGCAGCTGACTGCTCTCCAAAAGGGACCATGATGGACAAGATCCACATATGAAAAGCAGCAAGGATTTTGCAAAAATCTGATTTGACATGTTTAACACAGAGATGTATGAGAAAGGGTGGTGGAGGTTTGATTTGCTCTTTAGTCGGGGGACATTTGCGGTTACAGGCATCTTCTGCTGGCACATTCTGCTTGGGACTGGATCAGAGACTCATGGTTCTGTGCTCACCAAGCGGGCTGTCCTGTCCTGTGACAATGAGGTAGCAATGCCACTCAGGGCAAGTGGAGCGGAACAGCAGGGCATCATCGTGGGCCCTCAACTGCTCAAGGACATTTTAGTGAATGAGCTCGTTTTGCTTTCATTTGCTCTCTGACTGACGCGCCCTCTCCTTTGAACTCAGCAGGAGTGTCTAGTGGCTGAGAGTGGGGAGAAAGCACAAGACACTTGTCACACAGGGCTGCACTGAAGTTTTCTTCTTCCCTGCAACCCGAACTCATGTGCCTGGACTCTCTCTGCCTTAGGGTGAGGCTTTTCCCAACAGGCTCCTGGTCCCTTGTGCAAATAGATTATTGGCACATTCTTTCCCTAATGCCTGGACAAGCCTGAATTCTACAGAGTCCAGCTTAGGCTGCAAAATGGGACTTCTGCTACACAGTGGCGCTAAACACTCCCAAAATAATAGCTTGTCATGACCAGGGGATCTGCAGAGCACAAAGGTGGTGAAATCTCAGTGACTCATGCTCTTAACACATCGCCTCATGCTCCCAACCAACAGACTTATTTCTGTGGGCTTTGAATTTAGGTTTGGGCCTTCCTCCGCTAAAGCAATGAGATCCCAGAAGGACCAACTATAGGATCATCAGCACAGGGCAAATACCCTATGAAGTTGTATATGAACCTTAATTCCCAAACTCAGGTAAACGAAGACATCATGAAATGACAGTCTTTTAGGGTGGTCGACCCAAGCAGAGTTGCGTGGTGAGAGAGATTATGATCACAGGCTTTGGTGTCAGACCAAGTGAGGCTGAATTTGTTTGGCTGTTTACTAGCCGTGTGGCTTTGAGTAGTTTACTTAACTATTCTCTGCCTTAGTTTACTCATCTGTAAAGGAGTAAAATCATGTTATTTGTGGGGTTTTACAAATAATCATAGGAGATGGTGAGTCAAAAGTGCCTTGCTCGGGGTCCAGCAGCCAGGAGCTGGGATGCTTGCAGGCACAGACAGATGCTGTCACTGTGACTACACTTCCAGGAGGCCTGTGTCCCAAGGTCTGGACGTGCAGAGCAGAAGAGGCAGGAAAGCCAGGTGAAGGTGAGAGGAAAAGAGGAATAGGGCATTTCTGAGAGAGGAAACAGCAAAGCAAAGCATGGATAAATACGGGATGTTGGGTGCAAGGGACTGGAAGAACTCCTTGTAGAAGATCCTTTTCAAGGAATTTTCTAGATCTCAGGGTTTAGATTTAGAAGTCTCCCTGTATTCTTTAGCCTCTGCACAAGTCCTTGTTAAATCCAGGCCCAGATGGAATGTTGAGATAGCCTGGTCTAGACTGGATGATGGGTCATTCGGGCCTTGTGTATTTTGTGCAGGGCTGCCATCCATTTTTATGTCACAATATGAGATGTGAACAGATACTGCATTTTTGATGGCAAACTGCCAATGATGCTAAAAGGTAATCACAGGCTATAAATGCACTCAAGTTACACCAGCAAGGGTTAGTTAAGCATCTACTATGTGCTTAGCACTGTGCCTTAGACTACAATGGATAGACTTAATATATCTGTGCTTCTTTTATTGTTATTTATTTTCTTGAGACAGGATCTTAATCCAACTCCCAGACTGGAGTGCTGTGGCACGATCTCTGCTCACTGCAACCTCCACCTCCTGGGTTCAAGCAATTCTTGTGCCTCAGCCTCCTGAGTAGCTGGGATTACAGGCACCCGCCACCATGCCTGGCTACTTTTTATATTTTTAGTAGAGATGGGGTTTCACCATGTTGGACAGGCTGGTCTTGAACTCCTGACCTCAAGTGATCCTCCTGCTTCAGCCTCCCAAAGTGCTGGGATTACAGGTGTGAGCCACCGTGCCTGACCAATCCATGCTTCTTTTAGATCAAGCTTGGACTAGACGGCTTCTATGTTTTTTGGCATTTTTTTCTAGTTCTAAACTAAGAGAATGTCTTTAAGGAGCTTAGAAGTGTGCTGAGAGGATACTTATACTATGAGAAATATTATAAACAAAATATAACCAAGTATTAAGCTGATTATATTTTGAGATATGCTATTTCTTTTACACTATGAGAAATATTATAAATATTTATAATATAAATTTGTTTATAATATTTCTCATAGTGTAAAAGAAATAGCATATCTCAAAATATAATCATAGTATTATCTCAAAATATAATCAGCTTAATTCCGAGTTCATAATAACAATAACAGCCACTAAGCAGAGGTCAGTAAGCCTTGTAGTACACCTCTGAGTATCTAGCATGGGGAAAGCATTTCATATTTCGGCCTGCAGAGAATGCAGCCCCAAATCAAACCGTAAATCACACACAACTTTGAAGTGTAAGAGTTAACTGTGGGGGAGAGAAAGTTCGATGCCACATTCCCTCTGAGAGTCTGAGCCCAGCATTTGTGCGACACAAAGTTATTAAAGGCGAGGTTTTCTTTTTCGGGTCTGATGGGAAGATTCTATGTTTGGTGACTGTAATCACAGATGGATTGAGATGGTTTGTTCCTATTCAGCTGCTTTTGAACAAGCACAATTAGAAGTTGACAGCAAACACGCTTCACAAAAATTATCACATTTAGTGTGATTCCCATAATAAAAACAGGAGTGAACTCAGGAGTCTTTTCAATTTACACAAAGAGCCCTGGGGTCTCTTGACAGTCACTGCCGATCCAATGCTTCAGAGTAAACTTTATTAGGAAAACAGACGGAAAACTCCTGAGGTTTAGTTGACTCTTGGTTTAAAACACACACACACACACACACACACAAACACAACCACACGAATGAACTCATACCTTATTATTCTCTCTTTCTTTAGCCTAACCATTCATGTAGCACTACACAGACATTAAAAGAAATAAGAGGCATGAACTGGTCCTACAGCCACCACATTCCATATGATGTGCTAAGTATTGAAGGCACTTCCTCAACATAGAGGATATTGTGACTGTAAACCTCAGCTGCCTGCCAGTCTCATTATTATTTGCAACACCCATTTGCATACTGTTTTAATAGGTCTTTCATATATGCTATCTGTTTTAATCCTCATAAAAATCCTAAGAGAGGTTGATAGAGAAAGTATTTTCTATCTTGGTTTATAGGGAAGTACAGATGTTCAGAAAGGAGCATGTAATTCACCCCAAATCACTCTGCTTTTGGGGGCTGGAGCAAGCCTGGAATCCTGGGGTGGATCCTGCCTAGATTTTCATGCCCTTGTTTCTTTAGGCATTAGGGAGGCAAGAAATAAACACATAAATTACTTATTCATTTAAAAAATATTCATTGAGCACTTATGCTGTGATTGCTCCATGCTAGGCATTGTGCATACAGTGGGGTGATGTTTATTATTATTATTTTCTCTGCTCAGTATTTGAGAAACTATCACTCACTCATTATCCCATAATATTCCTGTTCCTTGTACTTGATTTGGTCAAGGCTGACTCCACCTTCCTGCAATAAAGGAGGACTGTGTCCTCGAATAGCCAATTAGAATTCTCCATATATGCATAGATTCTCGAGATTGTTTCAGGCATAAGCATGTGACTTCAAATGGTCCAAACAGAGTGAATCCTTGAAATTTTCACCAGAGATTTGAGCGACATCATTTACTTCTTTCTCTGGAACTGTAGGGGATCACATTGTCTCCATAGGGGTAAACAGTATCTAACATTGGAGCAAAGAAAAAGCAGGCAGAGCTGAGAGGTAAAGAGTACAAGAGTCTTGGCAGTTTCATCTGAACTCTGAATCCAGCCATCATTTTGGACTTCCCAGTCACCTGAGGCATTACAGGCTCTTTTCTAAAATTTAATACAATTTGAATTACTCCAAAAAGGAACAAGATAGATAGGACTCTTCTATTGAATAGAGACAAGACAGATAATAAACCAGTAAATGAATATCTATATATGTATCAAATTTCCAAGTGTAATATGTGTTATAAAGGTAAACCCAGGGACAAAGGGTTTGATTAAGACAAAAATGCTATGGTCAAAAGAGGGAATTTTGGGTGTGGTCCAGGAGGGATGGGACTTATTTATTAGAGCATGTATTAGTTCATTTTCACGCTGCTGATGAAGACCCAAAACTGGGAACAAAAAGAGGTTTAATTGGACTTACAGTTCCACATGGCTGAGAAGGCCTCTGAATCATAGTGGGAGGCGAAAGGCACTTCTTACATGGTGGTGGCAAGAGAAAAATGAGAAAGAAGCAAAAGTTGAAACCCCTGATAAACTCATCAGATCTCATGAGACTTATTCACTATCACAAGAATAGCATGGAAAAGACTGGGCCCCATGATTAAATTACCTCCTCCTGGGTCTCTCCCACAACATGCAGAAGTTCTGGGAGATACAATTCAAGTTGAGATTTGGGTGGGGACACGGCCAAACCGTATCAAAGCTGATGTCACTTATGTTGGATTTTGAGTAATAGGAACAGTAATAGTAACAATGATCTTGACAATAACAACAGCTGAAATAGCTAATATTTATTGATTCAGTGTATGCTATGTGCCATTTTAAATTATCTCATTTAATTTCCATAAAACCGATGAGGTCAAAATTATTACATCTGTGTTTTACTGATGAGAAAATGAGTTCAAGAACCATGAAGTCACTTGCCTAAGGGCTATAGCTGGTAAACTGCATAGCCAGGCTTGAACCAAAGACTGGCTCTAAAACCCATGCTCTTTAATTTTTAGGGTGTGTTGCCAGCAAAGAGGGGAGTCATGTTTCAGATGGGAGTTACAATCCAAAAATTTTCCATAGAAGAAACCAAAGGGGAAATCTGGGAGTGTCCTGGGGCTTACGTCAACGCTATTCTTTAATATCTTAGTATACATCTGTTGACACAAAGCGTTTATCGACTCCTGGTGCAAGCCCGACACTGGGAGATGGAAGTGCACAAGACTCAGCCCGACCACAGGTCCTCAGCCCTCACCATCTGGAGATAACACAAACAATTGAACACACGTGCAGTCCAGGGCTGAACAGAAGTTTAATTTCCCATTGCTCCATATGCAGTCTTCCCCTCCACTTTCTTCTCCTCTTCATCACCCCTTATTTCTCATTTCTTACATCTTATTTCTTTCCTGACTGGAGCTAAGTTGGAAATGGAACCTGTCGTGGTGCACAATTAGACAGTAAATCCCCTTGGCTTATGTGCCACTCGATCCTTCACCTGCGATTTTGCTTTCTGTGAGTTACTATGTGTGAATTACATACGCGCTGGATGTGAAAATCCAGCCCGATCAAATGCAGACCTTTTCCTGCTCACTGCCCCACCCCCATTGCTCCCTTGCTCTTATTCATTGCTATCCTCCCCTCTGCCCCCAGGTTTGACAAAAGCAGATTCTTCAAAATTATCCTTCTGGGACTGTCTATTTCATTTTGAACTTGATGCAGAATTACTATTTTTGACAGTTGAACTTTTCAGCATGCTTGATACAAATATTTTAATATCCTGTTACCTGAGCTGAGGGAGAGATAAAGTTTTATACCAGACACCTACAATGGCAAGGGAATAAGTTTTCTGGTGACTGATTTAAAGGTACAGTAATAGCAAAATGGTTAATGAGGTAACCATGCCTGTTAGGGCAAAGGTCAGCAGGGAAAGCAAGCTCTGAACTCAGCCAGAGCTCTGGGTCTCATGTGAACGAGGAAATGTTGCTGGTAGGACAGTGCAATAGTTTCACCCCAAGTACATTCCCACAAGGCTAGAAAAAAAAAAATCAGTTGCCATTAAGGATGTCTCCTGACTTACCCCAAGGAATGGAAGGCAGGTGGGAAGATGTGAGTAGCCCGGGTGACAAGAAAGGAAGGCTCGTGGATGCTGGTGTGTGGGACGAGACGGAATGACAATTGTTGTCATTGAGGAAGTGTTGTGGGGGTCATCTGGGTAGAAGAATACATATCAAAATATTGGAATAACCTTAAGTCCATATGCTCAGAAAACCAGAAAGAGATGGGGTGGCGGGCCTGGGAAGGGAGTAATGGTGGCAGAGTTGAGTCCCTCACGGACCAGAACTGACCTAAGTGGCCTCAGAAGCATCTAGAGCAGCTCTGGCTGATAGAATTTTCTGGAATGATGGACATTTTCTCTTTTACACCAATTTGGTAGCCACTAGCTATAGTGGTTACTGAGCACTTGGAATGTAGGTCGTAGGTCTGAAGAACTGAGTTTTTAGCTCTATTTAATTTTAATTAATTTACCTTTAAATGTAATAGCTGCACGTGGCCAGTATTTACTATACTGGCAGCACATCTCTGCATCCTGGGAACCTGAGAAGAAGTCCTTGATGCTGGCTCAAGCCTCCACCACAGATGGAGCTTGGCTCCTTACAGGTGTCTTTCTTTCTGTCTGTCAACTGCTGTCTCCACCTTCTACTCTGTGATTCTCTTTTTCCACCTTAAGTTCCTGCTCCCTCCTACTTTCTGTACCTTCCTGATTCTGACTTATGTGGGCTACCAGCATTTATTTTCTATTGCTGCATGACAATATTACCAGAAACTTAGTAGCTAAAAATAACACATATTTGTTATCTCACAACTTCCATGAGTCAGGAGTTTTGTGGGCCAGGCTTAACCACGCCATGTGCTATAGGGTCTCACAAAGCTGCAGTCAAAGTGTCAGCTGTGACTGGTCTCATCTGAGGTTTGGCTGGGGAAAGGACTCCTTCCCAGCTTGTGTCCTTGTTAGAAGGCTCTGGTTCCTTGCAGGCTGCTGGGCAGAGAACTTCACTTCTTGCTGGCTGTTGGCTGCCCTCAGCTACTTGTCCCTTGGACCTTCCCAACAGGGCTGCTTACTTATTTAAAGTCAGCAAGAAAGTCTTCTCCCAAGATGGGCAGTGCAGTCTTACACAATATAATCACAACTCTGTACCCACTTACATGTAATCCCACAGATCCCATCACTTTTGATCAGAAGCAAGTCACCCATCCTGCCCATGCTCAAGGGGAGGGGACTACACAAAGGCATGGATACCAGGAGGTGGAGTATGTGAGGGTTCCTGAAGTTGGTCCTCCACACCATCGTCTCCAGCCTGTAGGCTCACACCACCATTGACATTGAGAATATCAACTTTCAGGTATATCTGTGTTCAAATTCCAGAAAGAAAAAAATAATTGATCCAGCTACTCCTTTGCACCTGGCTACTTCATACATCCCGACCTTGGGTCATGTGGGCCACCTCTCTGGGTTGATCAGCCTCAGCCAGGGATGGGGTCACATGGTGCAGCATGGCTGGGTCAGGCAGTGACTGGCTCCCTTGCACACAGAGGCAAATGGGGCCAGGTCCAGCAATGTTGGTCTGTGGTCAGGTCCTGCCCTGCACACACAGAAAGCATAGGAAATTCTACTCCCAACTCCTGGAAGAGGCAAAGAAATTTTCTTCATTCTCCTTCTTTTGCTCACAGTCTTTATCGGAGGCCCCCAGAGAAGAGGAGAGCTAGAAGGGAGGAGCCCTTTGAAACAGGATCCAGTTACATTTTAGACAAATTAAAGGAAATGTTACTTCACAGAGTAGAAAGTAACCTTACTGAAGGCTTCATTCCAAAAGTAAAGAAAGGAATATAAATGGATTAAAAAATATAAATGACACAGTCATAAATTATGTCTATGAAAATAACCCAAATGATTAGCAATATGGGAACAGTTAAACAAATTATGGTAAATTAACATCACTGAATGTTCTATAGCTCTTAATAATGATTATTTGAAAACCAAAACAATGAAAAAGTAATTTTGATCCAAAGCTGTAAGAAAAAAAATCCTCAAAATACAAACACTTAAATATGAAAAGATTACAACTTTGTAAAATTATATAGGCAAGGAATGGAACATGGAAAATATTTGATTAGGAGAGTAGGAGTAATATTTTCTTTGAAAGTTCTTTATTATTATTATAAAGCTTATTATGCAAAAAAACATAAAAAGTAAAAACAAATGACTAAAAATAAAAGCTAAGATTATTTGAGTCGCTTGCTACATAGCTGACCCTGTGATAAATGCTTTCTATGCTTTCACCAGGGTAGTCCTGCCTATTATCTTTAATTTGCAGATGAGGAAACTGAGGCTCTAAGAGTCCAAATAACTTGTTCAATTAGATAGAGAGATGTCTGACTCTTACTCTAGAGTTGTTTCAGTCAATTTTAGGCACTATAGGCAAAGTACATGGGGCCTGCAAGCTCCACAATGACTTGTGGAAAATTGGAAACCTAAAAAAACAAACAAAAAACCCTCACAATGCATTCAGTTCAAAGTCAACCTTGATAAGTGTAGGATGAGATGAGATGCCCATAGAATGTGACATTACATTAACTGCATTATCAAGTTTAGGATTAGCAACAATTAAAATTTCCCATTTTGCAAGAATTCCTGATTGCCTGTTTTTGCCAAATCATGGCCAAGTATAAGCCAAATGGGTTCATTTTAGACAAATAATTTCACCAGTAACATAAGAAAAATCATTCCAAATATTTTTTGTTGCATAAATGTCTACAAAGTGGGTGCAATATTTGATGCAGTTCGGAGTCTAAAGACTACGTAAGTCTTCAAATAGCCCTATCCAGAAGTCATCAATTTCAGCTGATATCTGTTCTATCTCTTTCCTGCGAAGAGAGGATGTTATACATCAGTAGGGCACAGCCCTTTGGGACAGTGGCAAGAAAGCAAGAAAGAAAGTGGGGGTGAGAGGAGAAGCAGGCAGGGGAGGAGGACGGGTGTAGGGGAAGTGGGGGGCTCGGCCATAGGACAGTGGACTCCATGGATCATGAAGTTGACCCTGTGTAGTCTAATATCTGAGTTCCTAATCTAACATTCTTGTGAGGGTGTATGCTCTGTGTGTGTGTATGTGTACACCCACACATGCATGTATTGACATATAGGTGTGTTGTGCAGTGGCTGTGCTTGTGGTAGAAACATACAGGTTGGTATGATGCCCTTACCTTTTCGTAACATTACAATTTTATGGATCCATGTTTTTCAACAGGTTGCAAACCCAAACTGTAGCCATCTCCAGAACCAATCCTATGCTTAAGGCCAACTGAATTGTGGAATGTTTTAAAATAATGAGGTAGCAATTGTTAAATAGTGAACTCAGGCAGTTTTCCTAAGGTGAATGTTTAGTAAATTACAGGAGTTGCTTTATTCTTTGCAGGTTTTCACACCCATTTAAAATCAAGTTTTAACCTAAGCTGTGTTCTGTATGAAAGTCACTCTCCAGGAATTTTAGGGGTCCATCCCACCTGTACCCTCAGTTCTGGGGGCACCAATCAGGTCACTTATGATGTTTCCTGAAGCAATTGAATCAGAATGTTTTGAATGTTGAGTTGCTTGAAATTTCATTATTGGCTTTTCTGTTCTTCCTCCGTCCTGCCCCCAGATCTCTTCTCTACCAAAAGATCCTTCTCAATTTACAGGTAGATTTCAAATATAACTTTTCATTAAGTTACTCAAGACAAATTTATGAGAGGAGGCCTCTGTATACCTCTGTGAGGCAATTATGAGATAGGAGGCTAAGATAACATCTTGGGACTGGAACCTCTTACATTTCTAGCCTTGCAAACTCATTTTTGATGACACCCTTTAAATAACATTTATGGCCTTTTCCCCTCATCCTGACCAAGCACTGGGATCTCATTGTGATCACTACGGGCCGTATGTTACTTGATCGGTATAATGTAGAATAATTACCGGCCCATTGCACTTCGTTACACCACTGTAATCGGTGGCGGGTCAGTGTTTCAGGTACAGCTGCTCTGAAAATTGAGCTGACATGGATACTGTGATAGGAACGATAGTATGGGGGCCCGTATGCAAATGACTGAAATTAGCATCTGGTCAATGGGTTCTGAAATGCAATATTCAATTTGGCCCAGGACACCTGCTTTGGGTCTCTCATTTTTTCTCAGATACAATGTGATGATCATGACATAAATGAATCTTTCCATTTGTGTTATGCCTCATAAAAGGTCACTGAAATGCCAAAGAATGTTAAATGCCACAGAAATGTTCAGAGAATAACAATCCTTAGCATATCATCTAATTGTTTCTAATGGTCAGTTTCACCTGTGCAGCTGACACCATGTCAGTCTAGATCAAGTCTGTAGATAGCTTTTATAACATTTGCACGTTATAAAGCAATGATAAATGGTCCAGAGTTGTAAAAGGGCTATGAGACAATCATAATTTATCATTCAAAATAAGACACTTTTGAGAGTCAAAGGGAACAATATTAATAATTACACAGGTTCAAGGGACATAAACCCAGACTGTTCCTGATTAAATGGAAGAGATGGCACCCAAAGTGTAAGGTACAGCTAGGATCTTTGCTCTCTATCCTTCTCCTTGCAGCCAAAGCTAGCATCATCTGGAAATGACAAGGGTCATGAGCTTGGCCCTTTCTCCCAACACCAGGTGAAATGCATTCCACTGGCCCTGTTAGTCCAGAAGGAGTTGTTAACACAGGCCTGGAGCTTCTGAGAGGAATCTAGGACAAATATAGAGGTCAGGAGTTGTCCCTGCATATCCTATGTATATATATATTTATGGGAAAGCCTCACCTTGGAAAACACCATTATGGAAACCATGGGCAGAAGAGGGGGAGTTATGGAAGCAGAATAAGAAAGAGTCTACAGGGAGCAGGAGGAGAACTAGGAGAGTACCGTGTCCTCTGGAGTGAGAGAAGGACAGACAGACATCTGGCAATGGAAGGTATGGCAGCCAGTCTCCCAGACTGTGGGTCCCTCCCACAACATGTGGGAATTCAAGATGAGATTTGGGTGGGGACACAGCCAACTCATATCATTCCACCCTGGCCCTCCCAAATCTCATGTCCTCACATTTCAAAACCAATTATGTCTTTCCAACAGTCCTCCAAAGTCTTAACTCATTTCAGTGTTAACTGTAAAGTCCACAGTCCAAAGTCTCATTGAAACAGGGCCAGTCCCTTCCACCTATGAGCCTGCAAAATCAAAAGTAAGTTAGTTACTTCCTAGATATAATGGGGATACAGGTATTGGGTAAATACAGCTCTTCCAAATGGGAGAAATTGGCCAAAACAAAGGGGCTACAGGCCCCATGCAAGTCTGAAATCCAGCGGAGCAGTCAAATCTTAAAGCTCCAAAATGATCTTTGACTCCAGGTCTCACATCCAGGTCACAGTGATGCAAGAGGTGGGTTCCTATGGTCTTGCAGCTCTGTCCCTGTGGCTTTGCAGGGGACAGACTCCCTCCTGGCTGCTTTCATGGGCTGGCATTGACTGTCTGTGGTTTTTCCAGGTGCACAGTGCAAGCTGTCAGTGGATTTACCATTCTTGGGTGGAGGATGGTGGCCCTCTTCTTACAGCTCCACTAGGTAGTTCCCTAGTAGGGACTCTGTGTGGGGGCTTCAACCCCACATTTCCCTTCTGCGCTGCCCTAGCAGAGGTTTTTCCATGAAGGCCTCACCCCTGCAGTGAACTTCTGCCTGGGCATCCAGGCGTTTTCATACATCCTCTGAAATCTAAGCCGAGGTTCCCAAACCTCAGTTCTTGACTTCTGTGCACTCACAAGCTCAACATCACATGGAAGTGCCAAGGTTTGGGGCTTGCACCCTCTGAAGACATGAGCCATGGCCTGAGCTCTATGTTGGCCCCTTTCAGTCATGGCTGGAGCAGCTGGGATGCAGGGCACCAAATCCCTAGGCTGCACATAGCACAGGGACCCTGGGCCCAGTCCATGTGTGAAACTATGTTTTTCTCCTAAGTCTCCAGGCCTGTGATGGGAGGGGCTACTGTGAAGACCTCTGACATGCCCTGGAGACATCTTCCCCATTGTCTTGGAGATTAGCATTCAGCTCCTCATTACTTATGCAAATTTCTGCAGCCAGCTTGAATTTCTCCTCAGAAAATGGGATTTTCTTTTCTATAGCATTGTCAGGCTGCAAAATTTCCAAACTTTTATAATCTGCATCCCTCATAAAACTGAATGCCTTTAACAGCACCCAAGTCACCTCTTGATGCTGCTTAGAAATTTCTTCTACCAGATACCCTAAATCATCACTCTCAAGTTCAAAGTTTCACAAAGCTCCAGGGTAGAGACAAAACACTGCCAGTCTCTTTGCTAAAACATAACAAGAGTCACCTTTGCTTCAGTTCCCAACTAGTTCTTCATTTCCATCTGAGACCACCTCAGCCTGGACTTTATTGTTCATAACATTATCAGCATTTTGGGCAAAGCCATTCAACAAGTCTCTAGGAACTTTCCCACATTTTCTTGTCTTTATCTGAGCCCTCCAAACTGTTCCAACCTCTGCCTGTTACCCAGTCCCAAAGTCACTTCCACATTTTCAGGTATCTTTTCAGTAGCACCCCATTTCTGGTACCAATTTACTATACTTGTCATTTTCACACTGCTGATAAAGATATACCTGAGACTGGGAAATTTACAAAATAAAGAGATTTAATGGACTTACAGTTCCATGTGGCTGGGGCGGCCTCATAATCATGGCAGAAGGTGAAAGGCATGCCTCATATGGCAGTAAACAAGAGAAGAGAGCTTTTACAGGGAATCTTCCCCTTATGAAACTGTAAGAGCTTGTGAATCTTATTCACTATCATAAGAACAGCAAGGAAAGACCTGCCCCCATGATTCAATTACCTTCCACTGGGCCCCTCCCACAACATGTGGGAATTCAAGATGAGATTTGGGTTGGGACACAGTCAATCCATATCAACCGAGTAACATTGAGGAAATGATAGAGTGTGTCTTTTGGAGCAAGGTCATGGAAGACATTGTGGCTTCCACTGTGCTCTCCCTTTGCTGGCTCATCCTGGGGGAAGATGGCAGCCATGACAGGAGGACACTCAAGCAGCTTGATGGAGAGGGCCATGTGGTAAGGACCTGAGTCATCCTGCCAAGAACTATGGGAGTGAGCTGTCTTGGAAATAGCATGGTGAACAAAGAATACATTCCTTTTAGGCTTCCCACAAGGAATGTCCACTAGCTTTTCAAGGGAAGTGATACTATCAGATGTGACAAAAAATATGATTTAAGGCACTATTTGTAAAACCCTGCCTTATTATTTTATGGCTAGACTTTTTGTTTTCCAGGGAAATAGTCTGAGTCTCTTATTATTGCATTTTTATTATAGGTAAAATTTTATGATATAGGGTAACCCACATAAAATGGATCCATAATAATTTTTCTAAGTGGGCCAACTTACAGTACAGGCTACTTGGAATTGCTGATTTTGTCCAAATGCCATAATCATTTTTCTGAAAGATAACTACATTGTCACCTGAATGCCTCTGATTAAAAAAAAAATGAAGATGTGGCCACTTGGCTCTGCTGGAGTTTACTGACATTCACTTTCTTGAAAGAACTCAAACTGCATGTGGCATTTGCAGGGTGAGCTGCTGTTTTCTCTGTTAGTTTCATCCAGACCCAGTCCCTCCCTTTGCCCTGTGCTTCTCCAGCTAAATCACTTCCCTTGATCTACTCTAAGTCATGAATTAGTAAAGAACCAACCAACTGCCCTATCTGGAGAAGTATGTTTAATCTTTCATGGCCAGCTCCAGGAAGGATGCCCTTTGAGTGACTGTCTTTCTTTTTTTCCCCATTCCCTTCAAGAGCTGACCAAGACAAATACTGTCTTGATTTTGCCAGGTAATTTTTTAAAAAAATACTTGAGCTGACAAAATGAGGAAGGAAGAAAGTCAACACTTAAAGGCTGCCAGGAACATCTGTAAAGACTGTGCACTTTACCAGGCATGCAGCAAAGAAGGGGAGAGTGGCTGAAATCCAGACCACTTGCACAAATGTGGTCTGTGGCCTGGTGGAGGACAAGTGATATGGAAGATGGTCAGGGAAGTCCTGGATAGAGAAGAGCAGGGTCCTTGGCAAAGGCCCCACCCTCAAGCCTGAAGATCTGCTGCCCTAAATGAGGACAGGTATTTCTGCTTTCATGCCCAGAAAGTTGCCTTTTGGCCTGCCACACCCCCATGTTGCCTCCGTATAAACCCAAGACCTTAGTGGGCACCCACACAAGCAGCTGAATGTTGCGACCAACAGACCAGTGGACCAGAGACAGTGGAACAATGTGGCAGAGAAAGAGAGAAGAGGAGAGATGTCTGGATGCTGAGGGGAGTTAGGCTGGGGGTGGCTGGAGAAGAGTCTGGCCACTGGGTGGCAAGGAAAGACCACCTTCCAACTCCAACCCCTCTTCAGGCTTCCCATTCATCTTACTGAGAGCCACCTCCACCATTCAGTAAAACCTTGCACTTATCCTCTGAGCCCGCATTTCATCCAATTCTTTTGGGACACTGGGCAAGAGTTTGGCATACAGAAGGTTGCCATGCTGGCCCTCTACCCTTGTGATAAGGCAGAGGGTCCACTGAGCTGATTAACACACAAGCCGTCTGCAAATCTGAAAGAGCTTGGTAACACATGCGCACTTGGGTTTTGGGAGTCACAGACACCCATCCCTAGATGCTGCCATGGGGTGGGAGCCCAAAAGCCCTAGCGCCAGCCTCTGCACCTGCCCATCTGCATGCTCCCCCGAGGGGTTTGAGCTGTAGGCTGACCAAGCTGGTGAGCCACACCCTTGTTGCACATCTTGCCAGGGGAATCAAGGAACTCTCCCGTTTCACAGGGGCCATTTTCTGATTCACACAAAGGGTCCTGTCTCAGCCGACACTGGTCCTGCCAACATTGTTTCTTTCCTTCATCTTGTCTTTGTCTTCCCTTTGCTTTTCACCTTAACAGAAAAACCTATATAAAATCTGTAATTTGTTTTTCTCCTGGAGGAAAGGTTAATTCTTGCATCTGCAATTCATTTACAGGAAATTAGACACAGGAGCAGTTGGACACTCAAGATAATTTGAAAAGCCCCTTTGAAGCTATTTTCCTTCAGTTTCAGTTAAATAGGCTCTTTCCCCATCCTGATTTCTGGATGGGGCTCAGGCATCACCCATGTGTGTTCCCTGTGGTAAGATCAGTGCCCTGAGCAAGGGTTGAATGGGGGTGTTTGTGGAAACAAGACTGGGCTGGGGTATGGAACTGACTGGACTGTTCCCTTAAATTCCCTGGTCTTCCCCTCCTCAAATACTTCCTTCCAAGGTTTTCATCAAGCTTTTCAATGTTTGTATCAGCCCAAGGTGATGGGCCTTTCTTTGTAATCACACAGAATCCCTGCTTTTGGTTTATTTGTCACAACGGAGTCAGAGGACTGAAATCCACAGATAATTCAGAAACACCTGATGAAGGAAAGTTTTAATCTTCTCTTTCTTTTAAATCTTTTAGCCAGGGCCATCACGAGTGATTGAAATGACAGATTTGAGTTTTGTCCTGGTCTGTTCCCATCTCCTGGCATGATGAGCTCCAAGGACTTACTTAGAAAGGTTGCTGGATTGTATTGTCTTTCTGGCACTATCTTTCCTTCTACTAAGGACAGTGTTATATAGAATGATCTGGAGTCAATTCCTGGCTCTGCCTTTCTAGGCTGGGTGACCTTGGGTCAATTATTTCATCTCAATAAGACACAGCTTCTCTTTGGCAGGATGGGTTTATGGCACAGAGGGATCATGGAGCCAAATAATAGGTAAATAATATGTGTGTGGGGGGGTGGGTGGGTGAGAGTGTGTGAGAATGAGTGTGTGTGAATGTGTGAATGGGCATGTGTGTGGTGTGTGCGCATGTGTATGTGGTGTGTGTGTGAGTGCATGTGTGTATGTGATTGTGTGTCTGTGAGTTGTATGAGAACAAGTGTGTGAGCATGTGTGAGTGTGTGGTGTGTGTGTCTGTGGTGTGTGGTGTGTGAGTATAAGTGTGTGTGAGAATGTGTGGTGTGAGTGTGTGCATGTGTGCAGTGTGTGAGTGTTTCTGTGGTGTGTGGTATGTATGTCTGTGTGAAAGTACAAGTGTGTGTGTGAGTGGTGTGTAAAAGTATGAGTTGTGTGTGTGCGTGTGAGAGACTGTGTGTGTGTCTCTTATTTGTTCTGTTTCCCTAAGGAACCCTGACGCCTGCAGTGATTAAATACCCACTGAACCCAGATTCTTCACCCTCAGAATAGGAATTCTCAAGAAGAGAGGATTTTTAACACAGGACTTAACAAAGCCAACCAAGGGGCTTGCTGAGAAGAACCAACACACGATGCCATGGACTTTGCAGAAGGCCCTCCTCTGACCCTGTGATTACACACTGTGTGGCCTAGGAAATGTTACTAACCACTTTGTGCCCTGGTCCTCTCATCTGTGAAGCATGCAGGGTGACAAGATGATCTCTAGGTACCCCTTAGGTCACCCATGCAACGAGCCTAAGTCAACTTTTTATTTGCTACAATTATCATCATTATTCAAAATCACAAAATTATCACTGATTATATTGCTATAAAAATGATACTGTTTAATTGCTTATTATGTGCTAAGCACTGTGGGAGGTTTTTAGCAACCATTGTCTGATTTGATCTTCACAACATCCGAATGAAGTAGGACCACCACCGTCGTTTTGCTACGGGGCTTGGAAACATGAAGCGGCTACACTGTGATCAGCCACTGAGATGGGTAGCACCGGGATGGTCACCGGTTCGGCCACCGGTTCTGCCTCACTCGGAAGTCTGACTCCTAACCTCTGCAGTACTTCACAGGGCAAAATAGTCAACTCCAAGCCCCATGTGACGTTTCCTCATTGCATTATTTAGTCAGCTCCTCCACCATTTTCCTGTTGTGACTGGTGCTATACGGAGCATGGGAATTGCCTTCATGAAGTTCTTATTGTCTTGTACAACAGGATGCAGTAGCAATGATGGATTACTTTAGTCTTTAGGCTAGTATCTCATGTTGTGGTGCCCTCAAAACATACTTTTCAGGTTAACCTTACTAGTATTTTCATCTCTTTCTAAACTGACTAGTGGGGAAATTGCTCTTAAAAGTGTCCAAGGGACTAACGGTAAATGACATATGTCCTATGACTCAGCAATGGACACCTGTGTGTATGACGCTAGAAATAAGTGCTTATGTCCACGAAAAGACAAACACAAAGATGTTCACAAGGGCTTTCTTAAGAGCGCAAGTCTTGAAATGACTCAAATGTCATTGGCATAAGAACTTGTGTAGAGTTATACAACAGAATACGAGACAGCAGTGAAAATGAACACATTAAAGCAGCATGCGGAAACATAGAAGTGTCTCATAGGTTTGGTATCAAGCAGAAGACAGACGCTAAAGGTACCATACTGCATGACTCTACTTATGTGTAGGTCAAAACCAGGTCAAGCTAATGGATAAGCCAAAATGGTGGTTATTGACTGGGAAGGGCTATCAGGGAGATTTCCGGGTGCTGTGAATTTTCTGTATCTCTATCTGGGTGGTGGTTACATAAGTATATGTATATTGTAAAAATCTATCACTTAAGATTTGTGTACTTTACTCTGTGTAGGATACAATTCAATAAAAGAAAAAAAATAGCATTTGAGGACATGTAGTTGTAGGGAACTGATGTTGGCCCCGGCCAATTGACTCAGGATCTCTGTGGTTGCCCCTTCCAGAAACTCCTCTAAGATTGTTCTGAAGTTGGCTCTGACCCAGTGGGTGACCTTGATGCATCGGAAATGCATGGAATTCATTGCACTGCTAGAGATTCAGCGTCTGGGGTGAGCCTCATGTCCTATTTCGTTGTGAGCAGATTTCCAGTGGGTTTGTAGCTTTGCCTCAATCCTGGCCCACTGCTGGGGATGCTGATGCCATGCCTTTCTTCTGCCAGCATCTTTATCCCCAGGTGGCTGAATCCCATTGTCACACCTCCAGTCAATGGAGACTAGTATGGACTGATCTTCCAGAACTGTGTTGGCGTGACCTGCCTATGAGAATCCCCATTAATGGGAGCCACTCGCTTGGGTGGACCACACCCCTTTCCCCACTGACTATGGACAGGTCCCTCTGGGACCATGTATTGGACTTCTGGATCCCAGAGAAGTAGCCCTACAGGTGGATCAGTTCACCTACTGACTGGCTCCAGCTTCCTCTTCCTCCCCACTGGGTCATGTTGGCCAGCCCCAGTCATGAAGCACATTATCCCTCCTACCAACCCAGATGGGGACAATGAACCCCCATCAGCTGCTGCATTTCTGATATGCCCCTATCAGACAGAATATTAGAAAAAGAAAACCATAGATCTGTCTGGAAACACCATCAAACCTCAGTGTACAATGAAACATATATTAACATGTTCTTTTGAGCTCTTTTGTGTGGCATTTCTTTAGAGAGGAAACGCTGTTTTGCAACTGCCCATTAACCATTAATGTTTTGAGGCACAGTGGGAAAAGGAAAAAGGAGAAAAGATAAAGGGGTAATGGCTGTGAGACAGGCAACCCAAAAACGCTCACCACGATGTGAATTATTTCAAACATGTTCGATCTGTTTCTATAATTTTGTTATTCATGAGACATACAGGGAATGAGAGAGCAAAGTAAACACGGCCACTTACGCGATGGATGGAGCACACAAAGAGAAACTCAGCTACAAAATGCAGCAAAAGAGCAGAGCATCATAGGCAGAAAAATGACATCGGGATTATTCTACTTAAATAGAAGAAACATAAATCACACCAAGGGGCTTGGAGCAATGTGCATTGGAGTGATAATGAACAGACAGCCCGGACTGCCCTCTCTCTTCCTCATGAGCCAAATCCTTTGCCTCCTGTGTGATTCAGCAGAAGTCCCAGGAGCCAGTCACGGTCCCACTTCTCCCACCCAGTCCTGCTCAGTCCTGTCCAGTTCAGCCCAGTCCACTGTGGTCTTCTTTCTCTCTGCGCTCTCTAAGCCACCACTGACAATATTCTCTCCTTGCTATTATGCCTTCCTATTTATTTCATTGGTTATGTTTGAATATGCCTTTGTTTTATCTTCTCTGTCAGATGAAAACTTCTCGAAGGCCCTTGTTTCCTACTGGTCTTTGTACCTTTCTTCTGTGTCTTTGGCAAAATTCCTTATATACAGCAAGTCCATGATATGTCTATACACTCAGATATACCCATGTATTCGTTGGTTGATTAATTTCAAATGCATATTAAAATTTCTCAGCAACTTTGACTGTGATCAGAAATTTTGCATGTATAGCACTTTTGGGGGGCAGATGGTAAATTACCATGGATTCAATCACCAAATATAGGATCCTGCTTGGACAAACACATCCATTTATAGCAGCTGTTTCTCTTAAAATATCTCCAAATGATAAAAACAATGTGACAAGTTCAAGCATTTTAAATGTAAATTTTTTGGTCTAGATTTCTCCAATTGAGCATTTTCAGAGAATCACTAAGATTTGAGAACTGATGCCTATGTTATTATACCCAGTAAAGACATCACAAAATCGGCGATCTGTGTATTCTTTCAATTATTCTTTTCTAATGTCTCAATTTCCTTTGAATAAGAAATAGCGGAAAGGCTGAAGTATATATACATTGTATTCTACCTGAGTTCTAAAATCATGGTAAATCAAAAACATCTCATTTTTTTCTAGGCTTATGAATGTTGAAATTGCATTCACCCACTTTTCAACTTGGACAGTCAGTGTGACCTGGGAGGTAATGGTCCCTCATGTTTGTTAGGTTCCAAATATGAGTCACACACCGTGTACCTCTCCTATGTATGAGGCAGTGACTATAGAACCTTTCTGTGTCTGCATTTCCACATCCATGAGGATACTGAACCAACATCAAAATGTGGTCATGAGAATTAATTTGGTTAGTATATGTAATATGTAGCCTTAGATGAATGACTGGCACATAGTAAGCACTACATAAGTACTTGTTGAAGAAATGAAGGTAAAATAAATCTAATTCTCACAACAATGCTTTGTGGTAGGGACTTTCAAAAATCCTACCCAAAATAGCTAAAAACCAGCTGATTCATTTGGTTTTTATCTTTTGGTTTACCAACAGTGGATATTACCAAGCAATCTTCTCTTATCCTTGGTGAAAATTATTTTGTACAGCCTAGGAGTCTCAACATTATTTGTTTTGAGTAAATAAATGTAATTATACCCATGCTTGAGGACCCAAGATGCATTTCCTCAATACCAAGATTAAAAAAATACATGGCCATATTTTTTTGTAACATGACTAAGTCAGTTTCACACTTCGCAAAAGAGAAGCTTAACAGAATGGGAAAATGTCTTATTAATTGTATATGACTGAGTTTCATACATTCTAAAATTTTCTGAAAGGCGCTAGTAACAAGAAGTAATGACTCAAGGGAAACAATGACACACTTGCATTTTTTATTCTTTTTTTTTTTTTTTACTTTAAGTTCTGGGATACATATGCAGAATGTGTAGGTTTGTTACATAGGTATACATGTGCCATGGTGGTTTGCTGCACCTATCAACCTCTCATCTAGGTTTTAAGCCCCACATGCATTAAGTACTTGTCCTAATGCTTTCCCTCACCTTGCCCTCCACCCCCAACAGGCCCTAGTGTGTGTTGTTTCCAACCCTGTGTCCATGTGTTCTCACTATTTAACTCTCACTCATAAGTGAGAACATGCAGTGTTTTGTTTTCTGTTCCTGTTAGTTTGCTGAGAATGATGGCTTCCAGCTTCATCCATGTCCCTGCAAAGGACATTATTTCATTCTTTTTTATGGCTGCATAGTATTCCATGGTGTATATATGCCACATTTTCTTTATCCAGTCTATCATTGATGGGCATTTGGGATTGATTTCAAGTCTTTGCTATTGTAAATAGTGCTGCAATAAACATACATGTGCATGTGTCTTTATAGTAGGATGATCTGTAATCCTTTGTGCATATACCCAGTAATGGGATTGCTGGGTCAAATGGCATTTCTGGTTCTAGATCCTTGAGGAATCACCACACTGTCTTCCACAGTGGTTGAACTAATTTACACTCCCACCAACAGTGTACAGTAACACTTCAGTATCTGTCACTAGAAATGACCATTTGTTGCATGTAGTTTTTTCAAACAACTAAATCTTGGTCCTTTAATCACAAAATATTTGAACATTTTAAGCTTTTTAAAAAAATGTTGGGGATATAAAACTATCTTATTAAATATAGTTTGCTTAACATCATACTTGAGAATACAAAAAATGCTGAACATGTTAGCTTTTTTGTATGTAAAGCAAAGGCCAACATTTGCTCCACTACAGAGTATTATAGTGATGTGTTCAGAGATTTTAAGGCATTAAAGGACTCTGTGCCTCCCATCCTGAATGGCCCCACTGTTGATGACATTAAATATTATGTCAGAGTTTTATATTTTTATTAGTTCATAGAGGACTACTGGGCTTCACTTCACCAGCTACTGAAAACAGATAGAACTAGTTTCTGAGGCTAAGGAAAAAAGAGTAGATAAAGCAGGTGCTGTATCAGTATATACCTATAATCATCTACTCAACAACACAACTAATTGTTATTGGTGCTTAAAGGATGGGAAAGAAGGAAGAAGAAAGAAGAAAGGAAAAGGAGGAGAGGCACAGGGCATCCAGGAGCTTGTTTCTTTTCATGTTGCTGATAAAGACATACTCAAGACTGGGTAATTTATAAAGGAAAATAGGTTCCATGTGGCTGGTGAGACCTCACAATCATGGCGGAAGGCAAAAGGCACATCTCACATGGTGGCAGGCAAGAGAGACTGAGAAGCAAAAGCGGTTTCCCCTTATAAAATCATCAGCTCTCGTGTTACTTATTCACCACCATGAGAACAGTATGGGGGAAACTGCCTTCAAGATTCAATTATCTCCCCCTAGGTCCCTCCCACAACACATGGGAATTATGGAAGCTACAATCCAAAATGAGATTTGGGTGGGGACACAGCCAAACTGTATCAGTGGGTCTAATTGTGTGAAATTTCTGGAGAGAGTGGAGCCAGAGCGGACACCACAGCATAGTCTCAGTTCTTGGGACTGTTCTGGCTGCTGGGGGTTGCTTACTTGGAGAACCCTCTTGGATGACACCACACATATTAGGAACATGAAGTTACCTTGCACCTCCATCATGAGGGGAGTCCAAGCTATTGGAAACATTTCAGATGTTTTCACCAAAAAGAATAGTTTTTTCCAGAAAAGTCAAATTCTGCCAATATTTATACTATAATTGCTCACAAAAACTATTTATTGGTCAGGCTGAATTTTGAAAGATAAGAACAGCAATGCCTTTGGATTAGAAAAGAAACAAAAAGAATGGATAAAGGGCAAAGGGCCCTAAACATTATAAGAAAAATTCTGAGCAACTAACCTTGCTGTGCCCTGTTGACAGCATTTAGTTAGCAGCACCAACCTGATCATTAAGGCCTGATTGTTGCACTGGGATGCTTGACCACGTGTTTCTTTTTGTCTCATATGATTGTCCCTGGCTTTTCCCGGGCCTTGGAACTGAACTTTCCAATTCAGGAGCTCACGGTCATTGCTGGTGCCTGGGAAAGTGTCTTGCATTGAGTAACATCTGCAGACCCAGTTCTTGGAAAGAAGTGTATGTATGTGGAGTTGATTCTAACATATATTTTGTTGGCATTGTGACTGCCATTATTGTGGTTTATTCTTGTGTCTGATCTAATAATCTCCCAGCGCCCACCCTGAGAACTCATCTCAGCAGGAGGCAACTGTGGGCGAGAATCAGTCTGAAGTCTTCTCATTCCTTCAAGAAGAAGGCAGGATATTTTCATAAGAGAAGATGTCGCCACATCTACTTCAGGCAGATTATAGCTCCTGTAGCCATATTAGGGCTTTGTGATAAAGAAACTTTGCCAGGTATTGACATTCAATGAACTCTACTAATAATGCCAACAGCTGATGTGTGCTGAGGGTTTGTTGGTAGCAAGCGCTACTCTGAGCAGGATGTGCATTCTTTCATTGAGTGTTCCAACAACTCTGTGGTACTTGTGTTGCCTGAAACAAGGATCTAGACCAAGCAAGCAGCTGGCTTGGGGTTCTAGAGTGAGTTAGTGGTAAGGCCCTTGGTTGCCCTCTTACCAGAGTTATATAGCACATCATTACCATGTCAATCAGGAAGTGAGTTGTGTCTCAAAATTCAACTAGCCCAAGGTAGCACTGAGAACCCAGTTGAAGGCTAAAACTACCTAGGGTGAGGGGAGGTACACAGAGCAGACTGAACCTCTTAAGGACAGGCATGTTGTATAAAAACTATGTGCTAAGTTAAAGGAGCCAGTCACAAAAGACTACATATTGTCTGATTCCATTTATATGAAATGTTCAGACTCCGCAAATCCAGGGAAACAGGAAGTTGATTAATAGTTGTCAGGGGCTGGGGGAGGGCGTTGGGGGAAAATGGGAGTGACTGCTGGGGGGTAAAGTTTCTTTTTGGAGTTATAAAAATGTTCTAGAATTGATTTTTGTGATGGTGGTTCAACTCCATGAATATTCTAAAAGCCACTGAAGTATACACTTTAAATGGGAAAATTGTATGGTATGTGAGTTATATCTTAATACTGTTATGATATATTAATAATAAACCCCTGAAGTTTCAAGTCTGGGCCCAGATAATTAAGGGCAAGAGAGAGGTAGCTTGGGAGATCTCAGGCACACGTGGGATTCATAAAATTCCCTTATTAGAGGAAGAAATGGCCGATTAATTAAATTTATGTGAATAATTCATGTTGAGCATAAAAGATTTAAAGCACCCTTAAAAAATTTAAAGATCTTGATGCTTCAAAATAACTATTATTAATACTTTAGGGCTTATCCTTGAGAATTTTAGTCTATGCATATGTGAGTTACACATATAGAGAAACTGGATCCTACTGTGTCTGCTGTAATTTGCTTTTCTCACTAAACAGCGCTCTATCACAGGGGCTCTCAAGGTGTGATGCAAGAACCATCAGCATCACCATCACCTGGACATCTCTTAGAAAGGCACATTCTAGAGGCCAATCTCAGGCTTGCTAAATCAGAAACTCTTGGGGTGGGGCCAGCTATCTTGTTTTAAGACGCTCTCCATGTTATCACTGATGTACACTAAAGTTTGAGAACCAAGGCTCTCCTATATCTGTGTTTGCATTTAAATACATGTAGGCTTTTGCCACAATTTTTAACTAATATTCCAGTTTTTCGCTACTATAAATAATGCTGCAAAGATCATCTTTATACTATCCTTGTGCATTTGCTTATTTCCTCAGATATATCCCGGAAGTGTATTTACTGGGTCCAAGTCTCAGGCTTTGGATACTTGAAACTCCCCTCCAAAAGACCAACTTAACTTACATTCCAACCTGCCATATATGAGAATGCCTATATGTTGCTCCATATTTTTGACAATTCTGGCCATGATTTTAAAAAATATCTAATAAAAAAAGAAGTTAGTAGGAGAGACAATCATGTTTAGCTTTTATTTCTTTGATTACTTGTGATCTTGAACATTTGTATGCAGTTATTGACTATGTTTCTTCATTTATGAGTATTTTGTGCATGTCCTTTATTCAAATTTTTACTGGATTTTCCATATATATATTTTGTGTAGAATTTAATGTATCTTTAAGTTGTAAGGACACCACCTCCTTGAATATCATGTATACTAAAAATATGTTTTCTGGACTATTTGCCTTTTAACTTTGTGGTTTCTTTTTTTACTTAGAAGTTTACATTTTTAATTTTATAAATTTTGCTTTGATGCATTCTTAAAAAGCAATTCCCATAAAATATTACATACTTATCTATCTTTTGTTAGCACTTTTATATTAAAATTTTTAATGCACAAGTTATGTTGGCATAATTTGTCTGAGCTTTCGCCCCCCTTTTTTTGAGACTCTGTCACCAGGCTGGAGTGCAGTGGCGAGATCTCCAACTTCCTGGTTCAAGCAAACTCCAACTTCCTGGTTCAAGCGATTCTCCTGCCTCAGCTTCCCAAGTAGCTGGGATTCCAGGCACAGGCCACCACACCCAGCTAATTTTTGTGTTTTTAGTAGATACAGGGTTTCACCATGTTGGCCAGGATGGTCTCGATCCCTTGATCTTGTGATCTGCCTGCCTTGGCCTCCCAAAGTGCTGGGATTACAGGTGTGAGCCACCATGCCTGGCCCTAGATTCTTTATTGAATAGTTTTAACTTTCCTGCTTGATTTGAAATCTCAGGTAGGGATAGTAGCTATATTAAAATTTCTTATATGCTTGGGTCTGCTTCTGAATTTCCAAGTTATTTAATTAATCTGTCTTTTTTGGATTCAGTTTTAATTGTCAGAGTTGTTTTAATATATTTTAAGAGTTGAAAAGGCAAATGCCTTCTTGTTAGTCTTCCTTTTTCTCCCATTTTCTCTGGTTATTCTCACACATATTGTCTCCAAATAAAATCTAGTCAAGTTTGAAAAAAATATATTGGAATCTTAATTGAGATTACATTCAATTCACGGCATGGTTTGTCAGTATTAACATCTTTAAATACCAGATCGTTTCATCATAGAATATGATACTTTTTTTACAATCATTCAAATATCCTTTTGTATTCCTGAGTAGTTCTGTAGCTCCTATGTAGGTTTCAGTCATTTATTGAGAAGTTTGTGTCTAGGCATTAACTTTTTATGGCTATTGTGAAGCATGTATTTTCTAAATGGTTATAGATGCGTTATTATTTTTTGTGTGCTGATTTTATAACCATCTACCTCATTGAAGCTTCTTATTAATTTCTAATATTTCCTCATGTGTTTTGCAAGCAGACAGCTAAATCATCTAAAAATGATGATGAGGCTGGGTGCAGTGGCTCACGCCTGTAATCCCAGCATTATGAGAGGCCAGGCTGGATTAGGAGGATCGTTTGAGACCAGGAGTTTGAGGCTACAATGAGCCATGATTATGCCACTGTACTCCAGCTTGGGTGACAGAGAAAGACTCTGTTTCAAAAAAAAAAAAAAAAAGATTATGATTTTCTCTGAATTTTCCAACATTTATTCCTGTTATTTCATTTTCTTTACTATTGTATAAATTGGTACTTCTAGAACAATGTTAAACAGTCATAATAAGTAGACATCCTTGTTTCATCCCTGGATTTTAATGGAAGTGTTTTCCATGTTTATGGTTAAGCATGATGCTGGCTATTGGTTTAAAAAAATTATGTGTGTATGTATGTGTGTGTATGTATACACACAGATATACACACATCCACACATCTATCATGTCAGTAGCTTACATTCTTCATTTATCAAGAGTTCTTTATTAACATGAATGTTTATCAAATGTCCTTTCTGAACCTATCAAGATGATAATGTGTGTTTTTTATTGCCCTACTTAACAATTATTTTCAATTCAACATTGTTGACCATCTATTGTGTTACTAGTAATTTTACTGAAAAAATGGAGACACAAAGATCAGCTAGGAAAGCTAAGTTATTTGGTTTCCCAGTTCTTAGAAAATTAGAAACCACCAAAGAGAAAGAAAGATGCTGGTCAGAGGCAGGTGCTGTCATTCAGCTGTGTCCAGCAAGCACAAAGAAACCGCACGGAACATGGGTCTCCAAAGTTCACACCTTGGCTGCTCACTGGGGTCATTTGGAGGAGCTCCTAAAAAACAAAAAACAAGGTCCTGTGCCCCAGTGAATTAGAACAGTGTGAGTGTGTGTTGGGGAAATGAGGACAAATCGGGCATCCAAGTCTACAAACAGGGTAGCTAAAATAGTGCTGCAATTTAACTAAATGATGTTCTCAACTTTGCTTTAATAGATGCTGCCAGCTAGCTATTTGGCAAAACTGGGGTGACTAAAGTCTGCTCAGTGATATTGCTATTATTGTTATGATCATTATATGGTCAATCTGTATAAAACTATCATTTTTGATAGGTAAAATATGGTCAAATATCAAAAATTTCATATGATACAAAATAATATTATTAATGATTATAATTTTTTATCTGTCATATACCAGCAACTGTATTGGTATTTCCTACAAGCCATCTAATTTAATTTCCAGTAACAACTCCATGAAGTACAGAAAACCTTCAGATGAGAAAACAAGCCCAGAGAAGTTAGGAAAGTTGTTTAAAATCACCAAGCTAGTCAGTGGTAGAGCCAGGAGTCAGATTCAGGTTAGTCTGACTCTAAATCTTATGATTTTTCTTTGACAACAGAACAGGCTTCAGTCTGTTTCATTCACTATTTTTTTGGCCATTGACCCAAGCAGAGAAGTAAAGTCTGTTTACTTCTCAGTTCCATAGAGCAGGAACTCTCAAAATATGGCCGCAGACCATCGGCATCACCTGGGAACTTGGCAGAAATGTAAAATCTCAGGCCCCACCCAAGACCTACTGGGATCAGAAACTCCAGGGGTGGTGATGACAGTTGGGATGATTCTGGTGCATGTTAACATTTGAGAAGCACTGCTGGGGGTGCTAACTTGTACCGAGCACTCACTGCGCACCGAATCAGAGCAATCCAAATGCCCTACGAGTTGGGGGGTTGTAATTATCTTAACTCCTATTTATTTCCACAGAAGCAATATTGAAGCCTGACAGGGAGTAAACGGATTGCCTGAGGCTCTGCCGAGAGCAGGTGGCCAAGTCTGGGTCGGAGCCCAGCTCTGACGACTGAGTCAATGGCTTTAACCAACACACTCAGTGGCATTCATCTCATCGTTGTTGAGAAGTACCAACATCTCCTTCTCTGCAAATAGTGGATGGATGGAGAAGAGATGGTGCTGAGGTAGAACAGGGCATCCTTAAGACGGGGAAAAAAGGGAGCCATTGTTTTGGCATAAAAGTTCCCTTTTAGGGGACTGGGGCATTCCAGATAAGGTGCCCTTGTTTTCTTTCCCACAGGCCAGATGCCTTTATCCAGGCACTTTGCAGTGATTGCACTTCATCTGCGAATGCCCAGTGTGAGTCGGGGGCTTTGTATGTTGAGGGTCTTACTGGGGATTATCATAAGGCAAGAATAATGGTGATATTGTTTGCAGAGCCAAGGTGGAAAATCAGACCCGGGTGGAGGATTTATTTTTCTACCATAAAGCTGATGGGCAGGGGGGACTCTTCAAGAGTTCACTCACTGTGGTGCTAAGTCTTTCTGTGTGGAAACACTCCTGGATGACATGGGCAGATTCCCGGCTAATACTGTGCACACCCCTCTATCACCAGGCATCCAATTCCCAGCGAATTTTGCAATATAGTGACAGTAATGGAAAGCAAAATGATCTCTAAATAATGGTTTAAGATGGCTACTTGATAAAGGGCCCTGCAATAATTATGATCAATGGAGCATGGATTCAATATATATTGCCCATTTAGATGCACCAGATTAGCTTAACAGCTTTCTTTAATGTTCTGAGTATTTTGCGTGTGTGCGTGTGTGTGTGTGTGTAAGAGAGGGATGAAGGAGAGAGAGCAGAGGGGAGGAGGGAGGGAGAGAGGAGGCAGGCTGCAAGCTGCTATGAGCATTCCTCTCCTTCATATTGATCAATGTGGTTGAGGTGACACCGTGTTGAGGAGGAAAGGAAATTGAGCTTCAGAAGTTGTATGATCCATTACCAAGAGAAAGCACTCAAGTGTCATGTGTCACAGACAGAACCTTGTGGAGGGAGGTGGAGGCAAGGGAAGGGGCCGCGGAGAGACACCTGATATGAGTTTAGTCATTTTGCAGAGGGCACTTTCTGGATGATGATTTGGTGTAAGCACAGAAATTAGGCATGCAGGCAGCCAGCCAAAAGAATCCCTCCCTATCCCGGGACACAAGTGCCATAAACTAAGTGAGCTAGACAGCTGGGCCGACCATGGAAATGTGTTTTACCATGAGGGGTAATGGTTTACTTGACACTGGTCCTAATCCTCCCCTCTCCAGCCCCCCTAAGGAGGGAAATTTTCTGTGACAGTCTGTCTAGAAATCTGGGTCCATTCCCTACCTTTTATGTTTCTGGGCTGGTCCCAGGTAATGTACAGGGTCTGTGATCAGCGTGTAATGATGAGGGCAGCATGCCATATGGGCTGAAATTCCTTGGGATAATAAGGATAAAATGATTGCAGTCTTAGTCCTGACTTGCTTTGATTTGTCAGTTAAAATAACAAACCCTTCTCTGCCCTTTCATGAAAGGACATCAGTAGGAAGTGTCACTGTTTCACATGATGAGAAGCCAGACCCTAAACCTGCTAATCTCCCCCAATGCCCCTGCTGATTGTGAGTTCCTAATTGACTCAGTGATTTTCAGGTCTGGAAAGGCAGCTGGAGTTTAGATGATAATAACACAGCTAATGCTCACTGAGCATGTACTGTGTGCTGGAGGCTTCCTTGTGGTATTCTCAAACTGTGACGTGCACATCAATCTCTGGGGAGCTGATTAAAATGCAGATTCTGATTCAGTAGGTCTGGGGTGGGGCCTGAGGGTCCATGGTTCTTGTAGAGTTCCAGGTGGTGCCAATGCTATGGGTCAGCAGACCACACTTGGAGTAACAGGGGTCCAATGATAAACCTCATTAGATTCTCACATGTACCCCATGAGGGGGTACCATTATGAATCGCATTTTTATAGGGGAAGAAATGAATGGAAGCTTAAAGAGGTTAAGTGTCTGCAGAATGCTTCACAGCTCTTTAATGACAGATTTGAGATGGAAAACTGGGCATTTCATCCTTCCCTCCCTCTTTTTCCCCTCAGCAGTAACCATGGAGATATGCATAGTATGATGCATTACAGAATCCCGAGCTGGAAGCAGCCTGGATTCCTGAGTGACTGTGTGGAGGAGAGATGTTCTGCAGAGTCATCCAACCCAGATGGCATGAGTAAGAAATGGGCTTAGCTGTATAAAGCCACTGAGATGTCAGGAGTCGTGTGTGGCCACAGCTGGCTGCATTATCCTGACAAGCATGGACTCCTGGCTGCTGTGCTCAGGCTGATGTGTGTACTTCGCAATGCCCACTTGCCTTTAGTCATCAGGCATCCAGCTATGTCTGGAGCATCAGATTGTGAATGAGTTGCCCCAATGGGGCCCTCCAGGAGTCCTGAGAGAAGGGAAGGTGATTTGTGTGACTTTTGAGCTTTTAAAGTAGAAAAGCTCTGTCTGAGGACCTTATCAAGAGCTCATCAACACCTCAGACCCATTTTCAAGTGCTTCAGATCTGATTAAACCCAAAGGGCAGTTTGCCAAGTGCTTCCTCTCCCACCTTAATTATTTAGATTGTGTAACATTTGGGTAAAATCTAATCCAGATGTTTCTGATTCATTTAAGTTTAAATCACCAGAAAATGCTCTTAAGTTGCTATTTGATGTTGAAGAGGTTTTTCAAGCATTTTCCCCCCTTCTTAATATGAGAGGTCACATTTGGGTAGGGGTAAACGAGTCCCATGCACCTAGAGGCTTCATCTGATTTGATTTGAAAACCCATTTTGGTGAAATCTGAGTCAGAACTCAATTTTACTTTGACCTCCTTTTCAAATCCCTACCTCGGCCGTCTCAAAAGGAGAGCTGGAGTAATTTGCATGCAGTTGATAACAGGGATTCTTGTTTGAAAAAATAATACCCCCAGACCTGGCCTTTTCCGGGCCCTGTAGTCTGATTGGAGCTGGCAAGTGGCCACTCCCTTTTTGAACTACAGGAGAAACAATTCAGGCCAGGTGAGCATGCTGATTTCACTTCATTTTGCTGCCTCAGTATTTGCTCAGCTGAAGCAAATCAATCTGACACCAAGTGTCTGAGAACTGATAAATGAGGCTGGGCTCAGTGGCTCACGCCTGTAATCCCAGCACTTTGGAGGCCAAGGTGGGAGGATCACTGGAAGTCAGGAGTTTGAGACTAGCCTGGGCAACGAAGTGAGACCTCTTCCCACCCTGCCCCCCCACCCTATCTCTATTAAAAAAAAAAAAACTGAATAAAAGAGTCCTTAATGCAAGGTTATCATCAATAGTCCAAGGCAGTGATTTTCAAAGCGTAGTCCCCAGACCAGAGCGTCAGCATCACATAGGAACTTGTGTATTCACTAAAAAAAAAAAAAATCACAGAAGAAATGCATCTTCAAGAACCCCATCCTAGACCCCCTGAATTAGAAACTCCGGGGGCAGGGCCCAGCAGCCAGTGTTGTAATAAACCTTCCAGGTGATTCTGATGTGCCCTGAAATTTGAGAATCACTGGCCTAGGCCCCTGGGTAATGCTTGTTATCTTACTCAGTCATACTTGTTACTTGCTTTGAAGGAATTAATGAGATAACATTGTCACATGATTCAAGACACTCAGACCCAGGCTATATTTACACGGGGCTGTAAGAGTGACCTTTTTGATTGAGTTGGAAGACCAAAGAAATCAAACAACCTCTTGAGTTGACTTTTCCCCTTTCGGAATTGACTTTTTTTTTCTTTTTCAGTGTCTGCACTGAATGATCGTTTAGAGGCGGTGTAGATACAGACAAGAGGTCTGTTTTAAGCAGCAGCAGCAGCAGCCTCGAAGTAAACTCTGACAGCCACTGTCATTTTCTGGAGCTTAGAAAATATAATTTCCTCAGCAGTCTTTTCTGATGTGCACTTAGAAGGACCACTGGGTTTGGCAGGTTCTATGAGAGAGCCTCTTCTCCCTGAGTTCATTCATCCAGCCTTACACTCCTCCAGTGGTGATGGAGCTGCTGCTGCACTCTGGCACTATCCTAGAAGGGCTTGTGAATTGAAACCAGAGGCCAAGCTCGTAACCTCTGTGTTTAGCCAAAAAGTTTCTAGATCAGAGATTGTCAAGGACAGGTGAACAAATGGTCAATAATACAAAGTTCTGTATGAGCAATTCCTGGGGTGGGTGGTGGAGGAGCTGTGCAGGGCTTCCCAGAGAAGGTGCCGCTTGGGTCTTAGAGGACGAGGAAGCGTTTTCTGGGGAGGCACGGGTGCATAAAGAGGCATGGAGCCAAGAGTGAGGACTGCAAGTGTTTCAGGATGTCTTGCATTCGGGGAGCATGAGGGAGAGAAGCAGCTGGAGACGTTGTTAGGACCAGGTCACGAAAGATCTTGTACAACAGCTAAGTTCCTTCTGGTCTTTGGCATCCTGGTTAAGTGTATCCTCCTCAAGGAGCATCCACGTTGTCTGTGTCACCTGTCACACATGCCTCTCTTTTGGTGGTCTTGGTACTTGGAAAGGCAGTAAGATGCAGTGGAAAGAAACAGAGTACAGACTCAGAAGACCTAGGATTGAGTTCCAGCTCAAAGCAGTGAAGATAAGTACCCCATACACACCACACCCTGTGGCGTTGATGGTGGCAGTGATGTTGTCATCACCCTACTTAGTCACCCACGAGGTGGAAATCAAAATGTTCTGCCTTGCATCCCATGTGCCTGCACCCTTCTTTCAACTTTCTCCTCTTGCTGTTATCACCTGCGGGATGAGACAGCTCGACTGTTTCTCTGTGTGGTCATGATCATTCCCTCTGCTCAGGTCCTTTCTCCTGCCCATCTCAGAACATGCCACCTCCATGAACCTTCTCTGGACACCCCAATCCACAGAAAGCCATCCCATGAATGTTCAGAACATCTTGTCTGTCCTTTCATTGTGTGGGACCTCAGGGCTGTAGTTTTTATCTGGGTGCTATTGGGGTTTATGTTTTCTCTCCCCAGCTTGAGGGAAGAATCCTTTGCATAGACTCCAGCGAAGTCTAGGCACCAAATGAATACATGGTAACCTGGGAGGCTGGCGCCCCACTGCATCCTTGCAAAGAATGATACTAATAGCTCAGTGTTATTTTTCACAGGGAAAATAAACCATATGTCACATACTAACCATAAACCATTAGGACTTTTTTGGGAGGCAGGGTATAGGAAAGATGAATTCTTTGAAAATGTAGGTGTATATTTCTAAAATACAAATCTGATCACGTGACTCCCCTGCTGAAAACCTTCAGTAGCCCCACGTTTTTTTCAGGATGAAGTTCAAATTCCTCGTTGTGACCCCAACGCTTGCAGCATGGGCTCGTCTACGCTGTGATTCCCTCTTCTAGCCCTCTGCCTCGTAGTCCAGGCTCCTGCCATGATAAAGGTTCCTGGGGTCTTGAATGGGCATTTCCTCTCACTAATGCACCTTTGAGCAACCACCAGACTCTGTCCCCTCCTCAGTTACTTGGCTAACTCCACTCACAAATGCCCGGAGCTTATGTGTCACCTCCTGCAGCAAATGGCTTCCCTGATCCTCTTGATCTAAGAGCTCTCCTGTGTGTCTTATAGGATCATGAACTGCCCCTCTTATCACACCCATTGCATCTATATTGTGGCTGTGCTTATTCTCCCTAGACTACGTCCTCCAAGAGGGTAGGAACCCCTTCTAGTTCATGATGGGTCTGTGGGAGGTTCTGGATTTTTCGTTCCATGAACAAGTGAATGAGTGCTTTGCTGAAAAGATGAAACCAACAGTTTGCAGGTTAGAATAACATTCACTACGCAACACTAGTAAGTAAAGTCCCAGCTTGAGATTATCAGTCACTTTTGGGGACTAGAGCACGGAATGCATTTGTACCTGTAATAAAAGCATCTTTGACCAAGAGTTCCAGCAAATCCTCTTAAATGACTCCATTTCTATGCTTTTATTGACATGTATTCTTGCTACTGAAAACCTGTCAAGACAATTTCACATTTCAAAGTGCTGAAAGAATGTGCCTAGGTTGAAACTTTCTTTCATTTGCCAGGATGTCAAGTTTTATTCCTGGGTGCATTTTTTTTTTTCCCAGCCGGCTTTTCTCTCCTCGATAATGGAGGGTTGTAATGGAAATGCTGCTGGATTCGTCGGCTGCGATGTGGAGAACATCACTGTTATAATACAGCCAGCGATAGGGACCTGCAGTCAGTCCACAGAATGACTCTTGACTGAACAGAAGAAGCAATTTTGAGGGGTGATAAGGCGTGCCACGCTTAGGGACTGCATAGTCCCCCAGGCAGAATAGTTAAGGAATTACAATAAAGAGACAGGTCCACAGTCATTCTTTCCAAGTGGCTCTAAACAGTCATGATAACATGGTATCTGAACTTTTAATGACATCGAAAGAGAAAGCTCTCTGTTGTCGTTGCAAATGTTTGCAAAAGCACCTCGAGACAAAATCCCCTGCTTCAAAATAACCTGCCAGCCACCCATTTGCCAAATATACTAATTAGACGCATTTACAACAACACTGTCAGGGTAAGAAATGGGATGAGGACTTTTGAGATGATAGAATGGGTGATATACAAATATTTTGGGTGAGACATAATCAGTTAATTGGTTTATTAAATTATAAAACCATTGTTTGCCCGAAAGAGCAATAAAACTAACGAAATGAATAGTCACCCCTTTGAAGACTTCTTACGTTAATTATGTTTTTGCATCACTTGCAGCAGCAGTGTTAGACAAAGGGCTTTTTATCTTTACATGCCATAGCTACAATGTATTGTGGCACAAATTACGGCACCGACTTTATGTCTACATAATTACAGAAATCTTATCCCTTTTGTGTTTGCACATCATTTTCCGTTTTTTGGAATAGTTAAACTCCATTTTACTTTTTAATAACATTTTAGAAATCATTGTGATTCAGGTAAACAGAATTTGATTGCTTTGATGGATTGAAAATGGTTAGCTCAGCCCGAGTTTATTTGATTTGTTTCTTCAGGGATTACAAAGAATAGGATTTTATCTCCAGACTGACAAAAGAGACAAACTCTGCATTTTTGCCTATGCGGTGGCAGAGCTGTTAAGCCACAGCTCCCCTACAGGGAAATATATTAGGCAGGGGCTGGATTTTTATTCACGACCTGCATTTTCATTCCATCATACATTGGGTGGGTGGGGAGGAGGCGTACTTCACCCTTATTGTGTTTAGGAGTTTTTATCTATTTATTTATTTATTGTAGTAAGAGACAATCTGGGTGATTGCATGGCACTAAATACAACAGATCCCAGGGAGACAATTTGATGCAACAACGCCTGTCCTTCTTACTAATAGTCACTTTAGGCAAAGGCCCATCTGCTAATGGAACGAGTTTCAAGAGGCAACGTGCTGATTACTTGCCAGGGCTCACCTAGAGACAGGTCCCTGTGGATTTCCTGAAAGCTCCGATCCAAGACCCAAGCAGATTGCGTGGTGTTCCTGATACTGCTCTTTATTTCATCCAGTGTGACCTGTGACCTGACAAGTGTGTGGCAGGAGACCAGGAACATGTGATGTATAATGCAGAAAAAAGCTAAAATGCATGGCAGGTACCCTTGCTCAACACAGCCTTCTCGGGTCAGGGAGGATGGCATCCCCTTAATTTCTGCTTCTTTAGGAAAACGTCTTTACATCCTGATTTCCCGGGGGATGGGAGCCATGGTTAGCTATAGCTAACCATATGTTGGGTTTCAGAGACCTGTACTGATCCTGTCGTTGGGTAGTAACAAAGTACTTGGAGAAAAAGGATTAAGATTTGGAAAGAAAATCTGGATCCAGATTTCTAAGCAATCCCATCACCTGTTTGACCCTGGACAAAGTTTTGAAACCCTCTTAGCTCAGTTTTCTCCTGGGGCCACTAGAGGGATTAAATTAGTCCACATAAGCCCCTCATCCAGTGCCTGGCATGGAGTGGAGGTCCAATATGTGTTTGCTGATGCTGCTGTTTATTGAGGGCTTGGTCATCAGCCTGAGTATCTACCATGTGGTTGAGAAGACTGTACTCAGATGAGGAACAAGTGTTTGAAACACACAGGCACCTTTCTATACTAGAGGTCCCTAGTAAGGGACAGCATCTTAATACAACCTACATAGGGTTACAGGAAATCTTGTTATATCACGATGGGGTCTTTTGATTGTGACTGAAATAGACCAATTTCATATAGATTCCCTGCTAGAAACAATTCCAAATGTTCAGCAAGTACCCACATGCAAATAACCACCAGGCCAAATCTCATTACAACAAATCCGGTTTATAAAATGCAAAAAGCAGCAACCTAAACTATCCCTAATGGCACTAAAATATCCTCCAGTCTTATTTGCTGCCTAATTTATTTAAAAAAGAAAGTGATGCAATAAAAATAATAGTTTAGGGAATCCTTTGAAATCTTATACAATGCCATTTGGTTTTAATAGACCTAATCCTGGAAACATGCAGAGTCAACTTATAATCAGGGTTAGGAGATGCTAATCAAACAGGGCTCTCGGTGGAGGTGTTTTTTTTTTCCTCCATCCCTCCCTCCCTCCCTTCTTTCCTTCCTTCCTTCCTTTCCTTTCCCTTCCCTTCCTCTCCCTTCCCTTCCTCTCCCTTCCCTTCCTCTCTCTTCCCTTCCCCTCTCTTCCCTTCCCTTCCTCTCTCTTCCCTTCCTCTCTCTTCCCTTCCCTTCCTTTCCCTTCCTCTCCCTTCCTCTCCTTTCTCTTCCTCTCCCTTCCCTTCCTCTCCCTTCCCTTCTCCTCTCTTCCCTTCCCTTCCTCTCCCTTCCCTTCCCCTCTCTTCCCTTCCCCTCTCTTCCCTTCCCCTCTCCTCCCTTCCCTTCCCCTCTCTTCCCTTCCCTTCATTTCCCTTCCCTTCCTCTCCTTTCCCTTCCCTTCCCTTCCTCTCTCTTCCCTTCCCTTCCTTTCCCTTCCTCTCCCTTCCTCTCCCTTCCTCTCCTTTCTCTTCCTCTCCCTTCCCTTCCTCTCTCTTCCCTTCCTCTCTCTTCCCTTCCCTTCCCTTCCCTTCCTCTCCTTTCTCTTCCTCTCCCTTCCCTTCCTCTCCCTTCCCTTCCCCTTTCTTCCCTTCCCTTCCTCTCCCTTCCCTTCCCCTCTCTTCCCTTCCCTTCCTTTCCCTTCCCTTCCTCTCCTTTCCCTTCCCTTCCCTTCCTCTCCCTTCCCTTCCCTTCCTTTCCTCCCCCTCCCCTCCCCTTATCGTCCCTTCCCTTCCCTTCCCTTTCTTTTCTGCCCTGCCCTCCCCTCCCCCTCCCTCCCCTCCCCTTCCTTTCCCTTTCCTTCCCTCCCCTCCTCTCCCCTCCTTTTCCCTTCCCTTCCTTTCCTCCCTCTCTCCTCCCCTCCCCTCCCCTTATCGTCCCTTCCCTTCCCTTTCTTTTCTGCCCTGCCCTCCCCTCCCCTCCCCTTCCCTCCCCTCCCCTTCCTTTCCCTTCCCTTCCCTCCCCTTCCCTCTTTGGAGGCAGGGAGGAAAATTGGGGCTGGGAAAATATTCTATGCACAAAGGCAGAAATAATGCAAGTCATGGTGGAACCAGATGGCAGCAATCTGATAGGGGAAAGAGAAAAGCTGGCAGAGTTAAAGGACCTCAGCCCCAGGAGTTCTTAGCTGAGAAATAACAAACGATATTTGAGGAACAGCAGTTGGTACTCCAGTAAGGATTTAATCAACACTCAAGAAACTAGCCCTCAAATGATTTTCCATGGCCTCTAGAGCTTCAGATAGACCCCAGGCACCCTGAATTTCCTAGCTAAAATGGTTTCTTTTGGCATCACTCACAAGGAGTTAAAAGCATCTTGCAGATATTGGCAGATAACCCAATTCTCTTTCTCTCACTGTTTACTCCTGATATGGCTTGG
Organism: Aotus nancymaae; assembly: GCF_030222135.1. Lineage (NCBI taxonomy): Eukaryota > Metazoa > Chordata > Mammalia > Primates > Aotidae > Aotus > Aotus nancymaae. The sequence goes on from NW_026988421.1 coordinate 12,437,087, forward strand.
CTCTGTGTCCTCACCCAAATAGCATTTTGATTTGTAATTCCCATGCATCAAAGGAGGGACCTGTAATCCCCAGTGTCAAGGGAGGGAGTTGATTGGATCATGGGGGTGGTTCCCCTCATACTGTTCTTGTGATAGTGAGTGAGTGCTCACAAGATCTGATTTTTTTTTTTTTGAGACGGAGTCTCACTTTGTTGCCCAGGCTGGAGTGCAGTGTGCCATCTCAGCTCACTGTAACCTCTGCCTCCCAGGTTCAAGTGATTTTCCTGCTGCAGCCTCCCTAGGAGCTGGGATTGCAGGCACCTGCCATCATGACTGACTAATTTTTGTATTTTTAGTAGACAGGATTTCACCATGTTGGTCAGACTGGTCTCAAACTCCTGACCTCAGGTGATCTGCCTGTCTTGGCCTCCCAAAGTGCTAGAATTACAGGCATTAGCCACTGAGCCCAGTTCATCTGATAGTTCTCTTCCCCTTTGCTTTCTCTTCCCCTCCTGCCACCTTGTAAAGAAGGTGCCTATTTCCCCTTCTGCCACCACTGTAAGTTTCCTGAGGCTTCCCAAGCCATGCAGAACTGTGAGTCAATTAGGTCTCTTTCCTTTATAAATTACCCAGTCTCAGGGGAGTTCTGTATAGCAGTATGAGAATGGACTAATACAACCCCACAATAAGTCTGCCCTGTGGTTGTAACCATGCATTTAGATGAGTCCAACTTGGCTTCCTGCCTCGGAAGCAATCTCTCTCTTTCCATTTCCCTTTCTTCCACTGGGAGTTCTTCAGGAAGATCAGTGAGAAACAGACCCATAGTGCAGACAGGACTGTTCAGAGGATGGGATAGTCAGGGGTTAGGGGAGTGTATGAGGGGAGGGGGTGTAACTGGACCACATCTTGGGCAGTGGAGTTGACAGCAGAGCTTTCCAGTATTTGTGTCTCCCAGGCGTTAACGTGACAATCATAAGTTCTAAGAAGCTGAGTTGTCTTCTATGCCCGAAGTCAAGAGAGAGTCTATGAACAATGACAGAAGCAGATTGGAACCCTAGGCAGGAGATTTGTGAGGTCAAAGCCAGCAGGGGTCTGTATTGAAGATAATAGGTGTGAGACTGGAAGACACACCCCCTAGAACCCCACAGGGGGAGTGTGGTCAGCAGGCAACCTCCTCAGCTATAGACAGCTGCCTTGCCCAGGGTCACACCCTCCCTTAGAGGAACACACATCCCATGATTGAGTGAGGCTGAAGGATGAAACCCTGGCCATTTTGCCTCAGCAAGGGACAACTCCAACAGACCACATTCATCCAGCGATCTGTGCCATATTGGCAGACTTCTCCCTCTGCCCAATCCCAAATTCCTCCTTCTTTCTGCAGGTGTGGATCCTTGATAAACATCTTGCAGCCCAAATTCCATCAAGGCAGAAGTTTCCAGAAAACTCCACCTATACTGTCAGGAAAGGACTCTGAAATGACATCCAGAGGTATTGAGAAGGGTTTCCAGACAACAAGTTGCAGTTTTGCAGCAGTAGAATTAATAAATCTACTGGCATCTGCTGGGCAGTAAAGCAGGCAGGACTCTGGATGGAGCCTGGAGGTCAGGGAAAGGTGTGGGTCACTGGGAGAGGAGTAATGAGACTTTGTGGAAGTGCCGGGGTTATCCTAGTGTGCTCCCTGTTAGGGCAACATGTTTGGGCTGCCACAACAAAGTGCTATAGACTGGGTGGCTTATAAACAGTCATTTATTTCTCACAGCTCTGAATATGGGAAATTCAAGATCAAGGTGCCAGCAGATTTTGTGTCTGGTGCCTTGTGAGGGTCGACTTCCTGGTTCATAGCCTGCACTTTTTTGGTGCATGCTCACACGGTAGAAGGAGTGAGGGGTCTCTCAGGCCTCTTTGATAAGGACATGAATCCTGTTCATGACAGCCCCACCCTCAGGACCTAATCCCCTCCCAAAGACCTCACCTTCTAATGCCATCACCTTGAGGGTGAGGATTTCAGCATGTGAATTGTGGGGGCATGAACACTAAGATTATAATATGCAGGATGTCATGTTAGTGTCTGGGCAACTTGGTACCAGCATGTGGGAGAGCAGATAGATAAATCACCTGGCTAGAAAGAGGGACAATCAAAGAACTCAAAGTACACCCTGAAGTCGTCCTGAAAATTCCCTTCCTTCTTAAGCCAAAGTATCTTATGGCAGGTACCCCACCTATTGTCTGCATGTAGAAGATGCTTTATTAGAAACTGCAGCATAAATGCATGAACAAATAAGTGTTGAAGAGTGCCTGCTGCCCGACCCAGAGAGCAGTGGAGGTTGGCACAGCCCCGGCCCTGGGGAAATGTGATACTGGTTGCTGTGAGCATTGTCCAGGGCTGTCGAAGAATTAAATTTGTTCTGGTTCACCCAGTCTTGTCTATGGTTCTGAATACCTTTCAGCATTCAGGCCACAAAGTGATGGCTGACAGGCACAATTCCAGCCCATTTGCATATATGTAAAGTTATTTGACTTGGTACTGATTTCTTTGCTTGTCAGGCATTTTCCTCTTACATTTGACATGCCATGTCAAATTCTACATTCTTTTCATCAATCTGCTCTTACAACCTACTCCACCAACTGTCCCGCAAATGAATTTCAGGAACAGTGATAGCTGTCTCGAGTACCTTTCATCCACAGGGACATCTTGTGTCTCTATCTTGCTGGAAGGGAAGATGTCTATTTAGGTTTTGAGGAAGAAACATAACTATATCAAGGACAAAGTTATGAAATTTATAGGTCTTAGGGCCCATTAATCATTACCCAAGCTAATGATTAATTCCTAATGAAAGCTAAACTCAGCAATTTTATTTGATGTTTCCATTTTGAATTTACCTTAACCATAATTTAAAGGAGATAGTGAACATTTTGGAGACCTGGAGAAAGTATCTCACGTAAAATCCGATTAGGTTCGGTTTATGCCCTGTGAAACTTCCTGGTGAACACAGGTGAAAGAGCTCTTTAATTTGCCATTTCTTATGTGAATACATTTGTGAGTTCTGGAGGGAAAATTCTTTAGAGTGTAAAGTACAGTTCGTTACACTGTTTCTGTGTGGCTTTCACATCCTATGAGGCCTTTGAGTTATTATTATTTTTTTAAATCTGGCTTTTATTCTTCAGGTGTCAGTCGAGATAAATCTGACTTTTTGGTCTTCCCCGTGGCTGGGTTAGGGGTTGGGCATCAAGACGACATAGGGTCTTTAGAGAAAAATGGGACACCTCACAAACTTAGCACAGGTACGTTACTGACGACCAGAACCAAGGGTGTCAAGTTGAGTGAGAGAGTCTGATGAGTTACCGGGTCTCACCAGTCTCTACTGCCAATGAGAGGGGGCCAACCATAATTGCTCTGGGAGAATGATGACTTGGGGTTGATGAGACTTTCGTTTGTAATCCAGCGAATGGTGCAACTGTTTCCACACCTCTGGTTATTCCACCATTGGAACACTCTGACTGCCAGTCTTGCTATCCTAAGAATATACCATTGGACATTCTTTCTTGATAACTGTCTTTCTACTCAGAAAAGATTATTTCTCCTGAGTCTTAAATTATTATGAATTCCCAGTGAGGGTAATTATAATAACAATAATGAAAACAATAGCAACCATTTATCTGTGCTGGGCACTGTGCAAACATATTTTGTGGCCATACAAATAGCTCTGCCATTTAAATTTCCCAATAATTTTGGGACACAGACCTTACTATCCTCACTGACAAATGAGCAAACTAGGACCCAGAGAAATGGTGTAATTGCTGGAGGTTACATAGCTACAAAGTGTAAAAGCTCCCAGGTCTGCGCGACCCCCAAAGCCCATGCTTGTAACCACCATGCTGAGCTCTGCCAGAAGCATGACAGGTGCTCTGGGGTGCCTGAGGCTGATTGTTCCACGATGGCCCACCAATCCCATTATTGCCAGCCTGTCTCCTGGTGCACATATGCAAAAAATACTCTAGACCTGGAAGAGCTTGGCTGTACAGATGTGTGTTATCAGCTTCATAGACATCACTTAGATGTTCATTATGTAATATATATTCATTTAATATACACTACTTATTATTATTAAATTTTAATTAATTAGGTATTCATTATTAATTAGTTGTTTATTAAATATTAAATAGTGATTGTGCCAGTTAAAAAAATTTTCCAGTTTCTCTACATCTTGTCTTCATCTGGATCTGTTATTGCCACTTTTTTATTTAAATGAGTGATATGTTAGAAGCTGAATAGTCCCATTGAGGTTTTGATCTGCATTGCCTTCATTCCTGATAAATTATGCAATATATTGGCCATTTGTGCTCCCTCTTCTATGAATCGCCTGCTTGTGCTTTTTACTCTTGTTTTCTATTGGTTTATTTGCCTTTAAAAAATAGATTTCTAGGAAATCTTTACATAGCCTGGATACTAAGATTTCATTGAACATTCGTGCTGCAAATGTCTTCTTTTCTGTTGACACGATTTAAGGTGACCTTTACAAAAGTTTTATACAGGAGAATTGTATACATCCATTGTTGCTTTTTTCTAGATTTTTTCCATCCTATTTATAGATAGTCTCCTTTTCTGTTGTAAACTTCTAAGTTTGGGTTTTCAAACTGAGGCCTATATTACATTTGAGATATATTATTTTTCTATACTTTGATACATGATCTAAATTTATTTTTGCACAGAATAATAATCAGTTCCCCCAGTACCACTTATCATGAGTGAGTGCCTTCTGCTCTGATTTAAAATATCCATCTCTCCTATATCAAGTTTCTATGCATGTGTGGGTTTGTTTCTGAACTCTGTCTATTCTTGTGTCAATACTAATTTAATTAATGTATCTTTATAATAAGTAAGTTATGCTTCTTAATTCTCCTTCAAATGAAATTTGCTACTCTTAGTCATATAGATTTTAGCCTCAGCATGTTGTCTGATGAGTTAAATTCTACTAAAAAATGAATTTGTTGTCTGGTTAATTAAATTCACTGGTATTTCAGTGTTTAAGGTTTGAGCACAAAAATATAGTGGGTTTCACTCACCGGGTGAATTCATTCATTGATACAATTCATCTGCAGTTCACCCCAGCTGACTTAAAGCAGACCATTGACCACATTTTTAACCCTCATTGAGTGTTTAATTAGATACATGTCAGGATTTTAGCCAATTTGATTAGTAAACTGAATGTGAGGTCTATGGGTCAGAAGATAGGGGAGCGTTGTAATTGTAGATAAGAATCACATGGAATCATATGAATCCTATGAAGAAGAAAGTTATCTCTGCTTAGAATGTAGCCTTCCCGATGCATTTTACAAAAGAAGCCACCAGAGGGCAGAATGAGCCCGAGAGTCTCACTGGCTTCCCTAGGCAGAGGAAGACCCAGCCCTCATGAGTCCCAACTACCGCGCGTTCAGTGTATTGAACTGGGACAAACGTTTTTTGGGAGAGAAGTTTTTCAGCTGCTTCTCAGGATGATGTTTGCTGCTGGTCTTATCTCAGCTGAAATATTTTCCCCCAGTACACCGAAAGAGAAGCTCACTTCCTAACTGTTGCAATCAAACCTTTGACTTTTGTCACAAGTAAATGCTATTTAATGAAATCAGAAAAGGAAAAATAAACCACATATCAGGATCTCAAACACTTCAGTGCAAAGCCAGGTGACTTACCAAATGATACAGGGTAATATTTCCAACTGGGCTGTTTTCTAGCTGACAACACTACTTTATTTCTACTAATAAAAGATCCTGCTTATCGAAGTGCCAGTTGATGGATGGGTATTTCATGGCCAGGGAAGTTATTTGGTGGCAACTCATCCACCTTTGCTTGTATTGCCAACTCAAACAGCATGATCTTCTGGAGTACTGATTTTTCACCAATAGAAAGGAAAATATATTTTGTAATTACTTTTGCTAAGGGAAACAAGCCAAGGTATAATGTAGTTCCTTTCAGGCTGGGTAGAAGAAAGGAGCTGAATCTTCTGTGGGCGCACACCTCCCGTTCAGCATGTTTTGTGAAATGCCTACTAGGCAATCTCCATAATTTGAGATGCCTTGGAGGCCACTCTCCTCTCTTGATTCAACTGAACCTCATTGAAAGAGGTTCCTTCACATTGGGGAAGTCGTTTGGAACAGCTAAAAGATAAGATCCTTCACATAAAAAAAAGCTTAATATGGATCTTGGGTTTGACTACATCCACAGTAGCTGTGATTATCACTACTATTATTTAGTTAATCACTCCTGTTATTTAGTTCATAACTACTTATTAGAGGCTTTCTTTGGTTCCCCATGAAATTCTTCCATCTTTGTCATCATGTAGCTCAGATGTCCCCTCCTCTGGGATGCCTCCCTAGATGTCACCAAGCAACATCAGCTACTCTTTCCATCAGTGGCTCTTGCCCTTGTCACTGGCATGGCCAATAAGCATCTGAATGTTCATGCCAAGGCTACTGACAACAGACACCATGGGTCCCAGACACCAGCACAGAGTTGGGCACATGGCATAACTCACCAATGTTTGCAGAATTAAAGTCAGGGTCAATCCTCTCTCCCCAGCCCCTGAACAGAATCCTTGGAAACCATCACCAAGCTTTCACCTAACCATCTCAGTGTAACCCAGTGGGCTGCTTTGCTACAAGCAGCTTCCGCTACATGGCTCTGCTCTGCTGATATTCGTGTGTGTGTGTTCTCCAGAGCTCTGTAATATCTGAAAACTGATTTACACTAGCTTAAATCTAAGGCTTTTGACACTTCAGAAAGTTGAATTTTTCTTATTCAACATAATAAATGGCTTTCCTCTGCCTAGGAGTTTGTGGTTTATGTCTTGGGAGGGAAAGAAAGGGTAATAATAAGAACATGGTCTTCTGGGTCAGTCAATAGGTACTGACATATTTGCTGTATGATGAATGAATGATTCACAGAGTTGAAGATATTAAATAGACTACACATAATGCATGCATTGAGCGCTTTGCTAAGTGATTGACAGCTATGCTAAGTGCTTGCTTTAAAGTTTTATCTTGTTTAATCTTTAAAATTCTTTGAGGTGGATAATCTAGTTAGTCCCATTTTACAGATAGGAAAACTGAAGTTCAGAGAGGTTAATTAAGTCTCCTGAAGCCACACAGCTAGTAAGTGTCTGAGCCACAATTTGAACCCTGCCATTTCACTCCAGTAGAGTCCCTGCACATGGAATGCATTAGATAAATAATAGATGTGCTCCCCTTCCTGGTCCTGCTGCATGGCCTCCTGAAGCCTTTGTAAAAAATAATACTTTTATGGAATACTGCCGGTCTAAAAAATGTGATATGCCTTTCTATTTAACTCATGCCCCTTCTGATCTTTCTCTAGTAAGGAAATGTCTGGAAGCTACTGTATTCGATGAAACAGAACTCCACGTCTCCAAGGGTATAGGCATCCTGAAACTGAGAAGAGACCTCAAGCAAAGTGGTCTTTCCAGGAGACATCAAGTTCAGTCATCACAATGACTTTCCTCTCATCTGCTCCTCAAAGCATTGGGTTTGCCTTTAAGATCTCCAGTTGAGAACAACTTCAGCTGGGGGGTGGCTCTGGGGGATGGGATGGAACCCAGAATTTGCCCTCCTAAATCTGGCCCGAGTGAGAGAAGGCATCTTTGGCCTAAAGAAGTGTAATACAAAGAAAATTCTAATTGCTACAGCTAAGTAATTAGAAGATCTAACCTATAAATCATAGCGCGGCCACCCCTTTAATTATGTGCACAGTTCGGTAGGTGACTAACGCATCTTCTTTCCTAGATGAGTGTATTTAATATCCTGTGATGGCAACAAGTTTCAAGCTGATTTATCGTTATTTTGTTTGGTCAGATGATTTTTCTGCATTTTAATGTGTTTTGTGGTTACATATTTGCTATGAACAAACAATGCTTTTCCCAGGTAGTACACTCTAAAATGCTGGCTGCATGATTTGTTTACTATTCTTTTAGGCCTCTCAGAAATCAAACAACATTATGTACTTATTTTTAAGTAGCTGTACTAAAATCTTAAACAGTCTCCTCAGAGCCCTTCTTTCTCTGGCAGTATGTACACACGCCATAAAATATTTGAAAAATTATCAATTTCCTTGAGTCTCATTCTGACACCTGGATAGGAAGTTTGGATATGAAACTCGAATAACCACATGGCCAGCAGCATCCACTAACTGTGAGATGGTATCTGACTTCGAAGGTGCTAAGGATGACACATCTAGCATGCACGTGGTATTACATTATACATTCCACTGAAATTTTAAAAAGTAGTAATAAACAGAACATTTTAAACATGCACTCCAAAGGCTTATGCTCAGATCCGGTAAAGTGGTGGAAAGACTCCACGCATTGGAATCAGATAGACTTGGGTTCAAATCCCAGCTCTGTCTCTTATTCGCTGTGTGGTGCAAGGCAAATTGTCTAACTTCACTGGAACTAAATTCCAGTAAAAAAGGAATACACTGGCCAGGCGTGGTGACTCACACCTGTAATCCCAGTACTTTGGGAGTCCAAGGCGGGTGGATCATAAGGCCAAGAGATTAAGACTGTCCTGGTCAAATGGTAAAACCCCATCTCTACTAAAAATAGAAAAATTAGCCAGGTGTGGTGCATGCCTGTAGTCCCAGCTACTCAGGAGGCTGAGGCAGGAGAATCGCTTGAACCTGGGGGGTGGAGGTTGCAGTGAGCTGATATTGGGCCACTACACTCCAGCCTGGTGACAGAGCGAGACTCCGTCTGAGAAAAAAAAAAAAAAGGAATAAGCTCACTTTCTTTGCACAGTTTCTCTGAGGATGAGAGACTTTCCCTAATGAGGCCCCCAGCCTGGTGCCTGGAATACAGTAGGTGCTCAGCAAGTGCTAGCTCCTATTGCAATTGTAACCCGAATACATTTGGGCCTTCCTGCTCACAGAATCCAAAAGAAACACAAATCAGATTTCGAAATCCCTGGTGGTAATTTTTACATCCCTGCAGCATTCTTTCTTGAAAGACAGCAGAGGGGAAATTGCACACACACTCGCAGCCAAACTTCTGAAATATCCTCTATTCCTCTTTCTCTCCAAAGTGCCCCAAATTATTTTACTCCCTCTTTATTTTCAAAACTCCTGCCCAACACCAGTTCCTCAAGGCACTCTGATCCCTTCAGCTCCCTTCTCCCAGCCCCCCGGGTGCTTTCTGTTCTCCAGCCAAAGCTCTGCCTTCTCTGGCACAGGGAGAGTCTACTGCTCTCAGCCCTGCAGCTCCATCTCTGGCCTCATCTCAGCAAAAGCAAGGCCAGAGGCTGAGCAAGAGGAAACCTTCCTCTTTAGGAGGCGAGAGGGGAAAGGCCCAAAGTCTCCTGCCCTGATATGTGGTGTTGTCCAGGAAACACTCTCAGGTTATGTTCAACAGACATTATTTTAAAAAGTAAATTACGTGATTAGAGCATATGCTCTTTTCTGGGTTGTTGAAGAGAAGTTGATTGGAAAGTATAAGAAAGTAGTAGACCAGGGAAGAAGGTGGGGATGCAAAGCGGGAGGAGAGAGGAGAGGGCTGTGTTATGGGGAGGCCTGGAAGCCAATGGCTGTGTCTTCTGCATCCACAACAAATTGTTGACTTGTCCAGGACATTTATCACTTTCTTGGCACTTTTATGTGGATTGATTTATTTTCACAACAAATTTATTTACGCATATTAATTTATTCTCACAGCAACCCCAGGAGGTAGGGATTTTAGTATCCCCACCCTACAGATGAGTCCACTGAGGCAGAGCAGATCTAAGTGACTTGTCTGAGGTCACAGAGCCGGAACCCAGAGGCAGGCAGCCTGGCCCCTGGGCCCCGTTCTCACCCGCAGTGTTATCTAGCCCCCTGGTCGCCAAGAAAGAAACACAGGGATGACTTCGACACCGTAGATTAGCCTGCACAACACGAAGTCCTTTAGAAGAAAAGAAAGGAGGCCTGTGGCTACGCAACTGTTCCCCTGAGGCTGAAACTGTGCTGAAACATGGTCAGTCCTTGGTAAACACCTGGGGACAGACAAGGGTGTCTAGTGGGAAAGGAATGAATTTTAGCATGAGAGGAGAAAGGTAGGGATCTTTCTGCCACCATGCAATGGAGAATTTTCAACATGAAACCCTACTATTGGCCTATTTAAAAATGGTAGAATTTTCAATATGAAACCCGACTATACTAGACAGGCCAAGAGCAGTGTTTTGTGTTGAAAAGTAACCAACCAGTCAGAAAGACACAAAGCTATCAAACGATTCATGGTGGTTTGGGCTAACTGGAAGTTGCCTTTTTGTTTTTCTTTTAAAATATGTCCTGAGGCCGGGCATGTTGGCTCACACCTGTAATCCCAGCACTTTGAGAGGCTGAGGCGGGTGTATCATGAGGTTAGGAGATGGAGACCATTTTGGCCAACATGGTGAAGCCCTGTCTCTACTGAAATATATATCTTTAAAAAAAAAATTAGTCAGGCACAGTGGCACGCACCTGTAGTCCCAGCTACTTGGGAGGCTGAGGGTGGGGAATCGCTTGAACCCAGGAGGCAGAGGTTGCAGTGAGCTAAGATTGTATCATTGCACTCCAGTCTGGCAACAGAGCAATACTCCATCTCAAAAAAAAAAAAGTGCTGAAAGCATAAAGGATATTTCTTTAGAATAAGCCCCCTATGAATTACACGAATATCCCAATATCAAAGGATGTGGGTAAAGCATCAGGGATGGTACCTGGCATAGGAACAACATATCCCAGCAGGACATTGCAGAGAAAACAACAGCGAGTGTCCAGATACTTTAGTTTTGATTTTGTTTTAAAATAGCTTATAAAGGATAAGGAGGACTTTTCTAAGGTTCTGGCGTAGGAGCCCAGTTTAAACAAATGCCATTGAAACCCAGTAATAGAAACCCTAAATCAGCTGTAGTTTCAGGGGACCTCTTTGCCCCTGTGGACTTCAGAACTGTCACTGTGCTTCTTGATGGAACTCGAAATGAAAGCAGAGGAGTCATTGCAGAAGGTCTGCTTTAAAAAAGATTTTTGCGGGTGGTTTTTCCAACCCGGTGCTAGGTTTGGGATTAGCATCCAAAAACGAAGGTTATTTCTTTCTATCCAGCTCTAATTCTGAATCTGTCAAGGGCTACTCGTCCCATTTAGTGCTGAGAATTTCACAGGCGGTAAACAGCATCTGGGCATCACTTACCTCCTTTGATGTTGAACACAATTTACAGTGAAAGCTTTGGGAGACGTTTAAAACCATGCAAGGTCCTAAATCATTAAAGGAATGTGGTGCTAGACTTTAAAAATGATAATTGAATGCATTCAACAATAAAGCTGCCAAATCGTAGCGGCCTGTTTGCTACAGGCTTTTTTGGAGAAACTGAGCTAGATTAAAAAAAAAAAAAAAGCACACAGCAGAACTTCTCAAATAAGAAATTGTTATTATATGAATTAAACACAGATTGAGGCAGGTAAAAAGAAAAAGAAAAATAGATGAGCTAATAACATCAAAAATACCAAACAATCAGAATGTAATCATACTGGACACCTTTTGGAATGTGACCCAATTATCCTCTTAACTTCACTGAGTCTCCATAACTATCTGCCCCATAAATCTATAACATCCTTTCCATAAGGCCAAATGCAGCCTGCTTAGCTTGGGAACATTCCTAATTTATGTCTTTTATCCTGATGTAAATTTTTAAAAAAATTTATTATGGAAAACTTCCAAAATGTATAAAAATATACACAATAGAATAATAAGACTCCATGCATCCTCATTTCTTCTCCTGTACTATTTTTCTTAGATTTTTTTTTTTTTTGAGACAGTGTCTCACTCTGTCACCCAGTCTGGAGTGCAGTGGCACAATCACAGCTCACTACAGCCTCGATCTCCTGGGCTCAAGTGATCCTCCTGCCTCGGCTTCTCAAAACACTGTGATGTGCTACCACTCCTGGGCTTCCCGTATTATTTTTAAACAAATCCCAGGCACCATTTATAAAGACAAGAACATAAGAGAAAGCATAAACATAATACTATCATCAGACCTGAGAGTATGAACTATAATTTTATAATATAATGAAATATAAAGTGTTAAAAATCACTTTTCTCATAAATGCTGTAAATGTGATCTTTTAAAAGTTTTATTGGGGGGTTGAATTAGGATTCAAACAAGGGCATGCATTGATATGTCTATTAAGTCTTTTTCATCTTCAGGTTTCTTCATTGTACTTTTTTATCTCAATTTATTATTTTTGCATCATAATTCGTTCATGAATTTAAGTATATTTTATGTGTTTTAATTTATTACAGCTATTATCATTATTGGTACTCAAATTGTTCCATGTTTGGCCAGTGGGCTCATCTTCATGTTGGCTCTTGAGTTCTTTGACAAGATCCCAGTAATCTTTGAAAGCTTCCTTGCTTCTAGTAAACAAGATGGCCCAGGCTTCTCTTGGGCATTTCATGCTGCAGTCCTGGAATCAACTATTCCTCCAACAAGTCCTGTTTTCTTTTAGCAAGGCAGTGTTTAGAGACCACAGTCTGGGCACTTGGGGTGTTCATTCATTGGTCATGGTTTCTACGCCTTTTCAATGGCTATAGCTAAGAAAATTTTAAAGATAAAACATATCATGAGTTTTTGCTGATACTTCCGCCTCAAGTTCAGGATTACAGGATTTTTTACTTTAAAATTGTAATCTTACATTTGTATCTCCATTTTCTCATGCCAAGAATCTTGAATCACCAGTCCTTATGTCACTGGCTCTCCTGACATTTCAATCACGTGAAGCTTATTATTGAATATATTCCCCAGGAAGAGCACATGAGAAAAAAATATTTGGAGTTTTGAATGTTCTTAACCTTTTACACTCACTATTTATACTTTAATATAAATTTGGCTGGATACAAAATATAAAACCACATTTTCTTCCCTTGGTTATATTAAAGATATCATGTCATTTTCTTTTGACATAAAGCATTGTTATTCAAAAGTCTGATGATAATCATATTTTCTTTCTAAGTGACTTGTCTTTTTTGTCTGAATGCCTGAAAGATTTTCTCCTTAAAGTCTAGCAGGTTTTCAAAACTACATTTGAGTGCTGGTTTTTCTGAGCTTTCCTCCCTCACTCCTTTCCTTCTTTCTTTCCTTCCTTCTTTCCTCCCTCTCTCCCTCCCTCCCTTTCTTCCTTCCTTCCTGCCTTCCTGACTTCCTGCCTTCTTTCCTTCCTAAGTCCATGTTATGTCTTTTCGAGTGCAATTTCAAGTGCCTTTTTATTTTAGGAAAGTTTTCTTCCATTCTCAATTTCAGTATTTGATTTACTTTGCCGTTTTGGTTTTCTTCTTTGAGGTGGGGGACTCCTATTATACCTATGTTGCTTTTTCTTTGTCCCGTCTCCTACATCCATTCTTCTTTTGAGTTCTTTTTATCTCTTTATTTCTTTTTAATTAAAAAGACTTTTGCCTTTACATTTCATAAGGCATTATATATTGCATTTATTCACTTATGTATTTTGTTCCATTTATTCTTCATTTATGAAGTAATTCATCATTTTATTTCTAATCTTTCCTGAGTTCTGTAGCTTCATTTCCAGATTTAAAAAATCTGATCCTGTGATTTTAAAAATATTTTCTATAATTTTATATCACTTCTTTATTTCTTTTAGCTCATTTTGAAATAGTAGCTGCATTTCTTATCAATTTTGTGGATATGTTTTCTGACATGCTACCTATTCTCTTCTTTATTCTCTTTGTATGGGATTCAACCACAATTGTATTTTGTTGGTCATTGTTGTGTAAAATTAATTTTCTTTCACTTTTAGGAGGGGGTGGAGAAGTTAGAGGATATCCACAATATCCTCATTTCAAAGCTATAGAGCTCTCTCTTCTGCTTTTTTCCCATGGAGTGATTTAAAAACTATGGCTTCATACTTCAGAGAACTACCCCTGATGTTGCTTACCCACAGTTTTTATCTGGATCTTTTGTTTTTCTTTGCTGTCCCTGTCCTATTCTGGATCAACTCCCAGTGTTTCTCCTAGGTGAGGAGCTTTGTCCTGGAAAGAGATGTTTCTTTGTTTGTTTTAGAGTTCATAGGACTCAGACTACAGCAGCCCTCTGGACATCTTCCACAAATCTTCACACTCGACTGAGAACTGGAGTGTGCAAAAATCCCTCTCACTTTCAGTTGCTATTTTCAAGTGGACCTGCCACATTTTCAGTATGTATCTATGGGGGATCTGTGGATTCTCCTGTTCTCAGGTCCTTTGCTGCCCCATAGCTTTCTTTTGCTTCTACCTACATGATGCCATGCAGATCTTGTTACTCTCTTAAAGATTGAATTGCTTTTTAAGTTTATCGGGATTCCTGTCACTTAGATTTTTTTTTCTTTTTATTTTTTTGGTAGATATTGCTCATAGGTTTTGATTTTGCTCTCCTTGTTTCTCTAGGCATGATTATGGGAAGGTTGGGGAAATTAAAAAATGACACTGCCACTACTGCATATTCTCAGCATTTCCTCCCAATGTAATTCTTAATAGCATCCCTTTACTTTCAGAAGTGAAGTTTGGATGATAAATTTCATAGTTACCCTCCACATCCTCAATCAGGAATCCAAACAACTCTTGAAAACTAAAAGATTTTCTAACTCATTTGGGGCAAACTCCAACCTGATCTGAATTTATTTGACAGCAAAACCTGTGCTAGCCTGACCTGAAGATGTTTATAATTTTTATTTGTCCCATTTATTATGAATATTCATACATTTTCCTGCAGAAATACTCATGTCTTTAATTTTAGAATGTGACTTCAGACCCAGTGATGATGTTATAGAATATACAGTGTATGAACCACGTTGATGTTGTAAAGTATGAAAAACTGTAAAAAACAAAACACATTTGTACCCAAACATTTCAGATAAGGAATTGCAGACCTGTAAAAGACTTCACCCCTATTGCCATTGAAAATTATATCAGGATGGACATCAATCCCAAGCCAGTAGGACAGGAGCTCTGAACAACTGCTGGTGCTGGTATATAGACAAATGCTTGAACTGAAGGGACCCCAGAATCACCTGGGGAGACAGTGTCTAGCTCATGTGTGCAGAGAGACAGAAAATGTTAACTGAAGACACAGAGAGGTGTGCAAAACAGATCTAAAAAGGTCAACTGTGAAAAGAAGCCACAGGACTGGAGGCAGAGAGTAAATATTGCCAATGCCAGCTTTCTCATTCATGATTTCAATCACTCACGAGTGAATTTCTCATTGCTTCCTCTACCTCCACTAGACGCTTGCCTCTAAGGCAGATGTGAACATCGAAAAATAGTCTAAAAGGGCAGCTGCAGAAATGATAAGAGAGGCTGACCAGGAGAGTCTCATAGAAATTTCAAGGAGCCCTTGGTTTGAAAGAACTTGTAATTCATTCATTCTGCCAACAAATATTTATGGAATCCCTTCATGTGCCAGGCACTGTTCTAGACTCCCAGATGGTGGCAGAGAGAACAGATCAAAATCCTAGCCGTCATAGAGCTGACATTGCCCATGGCAGAAGACAGAAGATAAATAAACAAATCAGTCAGATGGACATGAATGATGAAGAACAATAAATCAGGAAAGGGGAGAGGGGATTGATTATGGTGTGGGGTGAGGGTTGAGCTTTTAAACAAGATGGGCAGAAAAGGGGAAAGTATTCGAGGACCAGGTGAGACAGGTAGTAGGGTCAGGTGATGGTCAATAAGACTCACGGAACGGTTCTCCTAGGCCACTGCAGGGACTTGGGCTTTTACTGTGAGTGTGGTGGGAGGTGAAGGGAGAGTTCTGAGCCCAGGAGGGCCATGATCACTCCGGCTGCTGGGTAGAGAACAGACTGAAGGAGGTGGGACAGGAGTCAGGAGACCCACTGGGAGGCTGCTGCAGGAATTCCAGAAAAAGGTGGTGGTGGCTGGGTCCTGGGAGGTGGGGTGGAGGTTGGGTGAAGGTGGGGTTCTGTGCTCAGGACCACGTGCGCTCCTCTTCCTTTCCTGTAATCATTTGCCAGGGTCTTCCTGGGAGTTTTAACAGTGTGTGATTTTTATGATAATACCTGCTGCAGGTTTATAGGCGTCCTGTCCCATGTTTGATGTAGCAATTTATGAAGCAACACCATTTCACGCCTTTCATCTTAAGGTTTTGAAGAGGATGACACATTTTCTGCTCTACAGAGGCCAATTAATTAACTTGATTCCAGTCTCTCCACAGAGGAGGGTGCTACCACTCACATTTCAGAGCTGGTAAACTGAGGCCCAGTGCTGCTCTGTGAAGTCTCTATTGCCCCCAGTTCTCTCCCCTGCACTTCATGAGCGGAATTTTGATTTCAGAATATCCTTAGCCAAACGCTTTTGAACTTTTGGAACTTACATGTAGGTAGTGATGGGAATGATTTAATCTGGAATCTTCATGGCGGGGAATAGAGTAGGAATTCTAAATAGAAAGTCGAGCTCCCTTCCCAGCCATATTCAGGAATGAAGATTCTAGAAAGCCTATCCAGTGGAGCTACTTCTCATGCACATTTAACTTGGGCAAGTTTCAGCTCTATGTTGGGAGAGAAAAGGCAGAAGAGAGGTGGTTGGCAGGGGGGCATTCCCATGGGAGGTGAGTCATGAGCGTGTTTGCCTGGCTTGGAGGTTCCGTGTTCCAACCACTGTGGACATCAGCAGGGATGCCGTGTCCTTAGTGAGTCCCAGTCCCAATTTTGAGCTTCTTGCTTCTCCTAGTATGAGACTTGAATTAAAAGATATGCATTTCGAGTCCCCAAGTCTAAGCCAACTGTTTCATCTGGTGTCCAGCCAAAGAAACAGTGATTTGTTCCTATGCTGGAGGAAAAACTGCCTATGCAAAATGGTCTGGGAAGTCCGTGTTTCCCAGTAGAGTCTTGGTACAATTTTGCACTCTATGGGCAATGTGAGGCATTCTCAAGAATAATATAGGTTTGTACTGTGTGACCCTCTCATTCCTACTCATCTGCTGTGGGGTCTTCAGCCGATGGTCAGGACCCTTCCAAAGTGAATCTAAGAAGCAGTGGGTGGCCCTTTGTGTGTCATTGGAACCGATGCCCACTTGTTTGTCACAAAGCAGTCAGGTTTACCTTGGCATTTTTCTTCCAAAGTTATGGTCATGGGTAACTATGTGGGTTGATGCACGTCTAGGGACTTAGGACAGCAGGGTAAGCAAGGATTTTCCTTTGGATTCAGGGCTTCCTGAGAGTGAGAAGCTGCCTCCTCCAGCCTGTATCTGTCTCCCTGCTTTCTTCATGGAGGAGAAAAAAAGCAGTACCCGTCGCATATACATGTGTGTCTTTTCTGATTGGTCTTGGTTTCAGCACCAGGCCAGCTGGCTGTTTAGGAAAAAAAATAAAGAGCTCAATGCACATTGCCTGTGTGGGTCTGAATTCTACCACTCTGCCAAGGACTTTGAAGGCGCAGCATCTGCATCCACGGCTGTCATGGGCATTCAGGCTCTTGGATAACAAGATAAAGGGCAAAAGCTGAATTTTCTTGTGCCAAGAGGAGGAAGAATATCAGAGCCAAGAAGATCAAACCACTGCTGCCGAGAGTGGCTAAATGGTACCCATTAACCTCTGTCAGTGTTAGAGTCCTGGAACGGGAATTTTGCCAGAAATCAGCCCTGAATGTAAAACAAGGTCTGGCTGGCTCAGGATAACCAGAGGACAGGGGCATGGGAATTTACAATGAAAGAAGCTAAGCTGTTCCATCCCCATCTGCAAGGACGAACCCCAGGGTTGGAATCAAGCATATTGTGAACTGATGGGATGCAGGTCCATCCCTTGTCCTGTGGAGGAAGTGGACAAAGGGAGTTCCTGCTTGTTGTGGTCACGCTTCTGGCAGGCAGCCACTTCGGATGGGGGTGTGCCTGTCCTGGCGGGCCAGGAGTTGGCCACGTTGGGTGTCTGTCTTCTGTGAACTCTTTCCATGCTTCCTGCTCCTGGCATCTGGGGGACTTGCAGTTTTCTAACCCCGCTCAGATTTGTTGGCTCTGTTCTTCACTCTGGTGAGAAAAGAATACTCAACACATGTTAAACGATGGATATATCGAAACTAGGATATCCAGTCCTTTGCTAGAGAGAAGACTGGAGGAATGGATCACCTGAGGATACCATTTGAAAACCCTCAAGCAAATACCCCAAAACCACTCTGCAAGAGATTCCTTCTCCTTATTCTTTGATGGGCTGTCAAGCCTGGCTTAGCTTCTTAGCAAAAAACCACCTTTCCCCCCGGCTAGTGAAACTGGACTAATAAATTTGGGTGTTCATCAAAGCCAGCCAAATAAGCCAAAACACTGCACTGAGCTCCATGCAGCAGTTATTAACAGAAGCCACTTATTCCAAAGCAAAGAGCCCTAAAACTAGGCCAAGAGTGGTACCCTTCTACTGTATGAACAACTCCCCTTTTCGTAGAGTTGTTACTTCTGATAAGATCTTGTATTTTTGGGGTTTTCCAGTTTTTTAAAATGCTGGGCACAGTGGCTCATGCCTGTAATCCCAGCATTTTGAGAGGCCGAGGTGGGCAGATCATGAGGTCACGAGTATGAGATCCGCCTGACCAACAATGTGACACCCTGTCTCTACTAAAAATACAAAAATTAGCTGGGCATGGTGGCACATGCCTGTAATCCTAGCTACTCAGGAAGTTGAGGCAGGAGAATCGCTTGAACCTGGGAGGCAGAGGTTACAGTGAGCCGAGATCGCGCCATTGCACTCCAGCCTGGGCAACAGGGCAATACTCTGTCTCAAAAATAAATAAATAAATAAGTAAAATAAAGACTGGGCTTCTTGCAGGAATCAATTATGTTTTTATTGAATGTCGCAGATCTGCAGAATCCTAGGCTTGAATGAAGTCTTCTTGTTCAATGCCACCCTGCCTCTCTGACAGGGAAGGAAAGTGGGAGCTTATTATTAAAAGGCATTTTATTTTATTTTTTAGAGATGGGGTCTGGCTTTGTTGCCCACACTGTAGTGTCAGTGGCATGATCATAGCTCACTGCCACCTTAAATTCCTGGGCTCAAGCAATTCCCAGATTCCTCCCATCTCGGCCTCCCATGAGCTAGGACTATAGGTGCATGCCACCATGTCTAGCTGATTTTGTCACTTGTTGTAGAGACAGGGTCTTGCCTTCTTGCTCAGATGGGGAATTCCTGGGCTCAAGCAATCTTCCAGCCTATGCCTCTCAAAGTGCTGGGACTACAGGTATGAGCCACAGTGCTTGGCCTTAGAAGGTTTTTATTAAAGGAAATTCAATCAGCAATTTTTGAGCAAATGGATTGCAAAATAGTGATTTAAAATTGTAGGTGCTAACCATGAGCAGTTCAGGACCAGCATAAAAAAAAATCAGTGAACTAGAATCAAGGAGAGCACACAGATCAGCTCACATCACATACAAAGAAGGTCAGATTTGCTTCTTGAAATTTTGTTCCGGTTGCTTGTATATAAGTGAGACTGGATCATAGTAGAAAGTACGCTGCTTATAACAGTTCATAATCAAGATCACTTAAAAGTAATTGTGCATGGCGACTTGGGTTCTAGTCTCAATTCTGCCACTGCTTTTGTGACCTTGGGCAAGACTCTTATGGGTCTCAGTCTCTCATCTGTAAAATGAAGCAATTGTCTATGACGTTTCCTCAGTTCTAAAATCCAATGACTAAATCAAATTCCCAAAGAAATCAATTTCAACATTCAATAATTATCAGTCACAAAAAAGAAATTGCTTGGCATTGTCAACCTCTGTCTTTCAGGCTTTGGAAAGACTTGTTTCCCAGGGAGCTCTGAAGTGTGCAGATCATCCACACCAATGAAGCCCAAGGCGGGGAAGCCACTTCTTTAAACCACCTTGGCTCAGGGACAATCTCTTTGGGCTTCCAACAGAAGTTTTGTACCAGATTTCTCTGGTTACACTACAATTATATTCTGGTTATATTTGGAAATACACACAAATCCTCTTTGGGATGATGTGGGGGAGGGTGGATGGAGAAGGGCAAATAATTGCTCAGGAAATGCTG
Source organism: Aotus nancymaae (assembly GCF_030222135.1). NCBI lineage: Eukaryota > Metazoa > Chordata > Mammalia > Primates > Aotidae > Aotus > Aotus nancymaae. The sequence continues at coordinate 12,457,107 of NW_026988421.1, forward strand.
AACTTGGTTAATTTGGAAACCACCCCCAGCTAATGTTGAGCCTTGGGCCACTCACAATTCCTGCTTTGTATTATGACTAATAGAATGTCAAAAAAAAAAAAAAAAAAAAAAAAAAGCATTGATCTAATAAGAGCAACTAAGGAGACCAAGAGTAAGCCAGGCCTCTGGGTGGAGAGTGATTGAAAGTTTCTTATTTCTAGGCCAAGGTTCTTTCAAAACAATCTTTAAATCTACTGATTTATTCATTTATAAATTCATAAAAGCCTAAGAGCATAATTTGGAAGGCACCTCACCCTATTACTTACATCTCATGATGCTTGTTGGATATCGTCTTCCAAATTAATATATCCCTGAATTCACATAGAGAAAAACCAAGGTATTTCAGGCACAGCTGGGAGAAGTCAGCTGTGTTCAGGGGTTTAAAATATAGATCTTTAGGAATGGGTTCTGTTATATAGCTGGTGTGTGGGTTCCAGGAATGAGAGTGGGTTCAGATTCTTAAATCTTAGGTCTAAATCTAAACTTGAGGTTTGCAACAATAAAGCAGGATACGTTCATTAGTATCATCTGCATTCAAGGTCCTTTCACTTAATCTTACTAGTGAATTTCGTAGCCACCAAAATGTCACTTAATTTTACCAGTGAATTTTGTAGCCACTAAAATGTCAGAATGGGAAGGAAGCCTGCCAACAACTTCATTCAACACCCTTATTTTCAGCAGCAGAAAACGAGGCACCCATTTCTAGTCACCTTTTCTATGTGTGCATGCACCAAATGCTTTTAAGGAAATATTATTTTGCTCTTGAAGACTGAGCTATCAGTAATTAGTTGGCTAATTGTAAGTGGAGCTTTGCTTTGTATTGACTTTTGTAATATTGAATATCAGTATTGAAATTCACAGTGCTCACCAATGCCATAGAAAAATCAGACATCTTCTATCCATGACCCAGTCCCCTCAAAACTTAAAGCCAGAGATGCCTTAACAAATACAAGAAACGTTTGGGGTGGGGGGTGGGGTGGGTAGGAGTTTTATTAGCTTTGATTTTGACCCTATTCTCATAAGTTATGCAAAATGTGTCATTTATATGAACAGCCCAGAAGAGCAGTTGCCAGTTGTAATATAAAAAATGATACCACAGAAACTGAGACCTGGTTGTGGCAGATACTCTGTCAAAGGAATGATTTATAATCTGGAAATACAAGCAGCAAGAGAGGCCCACCAGCTAGGGCTGTATCATCTAAAGCAATCAAATCCTGCAAATATAAAGCAATTTTGTATTACCATTTCCAAGTACTCCCCACAATAAGGACTCTTGTATGCCCAAGTTTAATATTCAGAGCAGAAACCACAAACTCTAACAGCCGCTCCTGGTCAAGATAGTTAATAACAGTTCCCAGGCAAAGGCAGGCTGTAATAGCATCACTCCAAGCAGCTGGGGATTTGCTTGTAGGTCAGCCTCTCTCTGAGAACTAGAAAACGACGGTGGGTCAGACATCCATTCGCTTTATATATTGATATAATTTCATCAGAATTTATGATGTGGGAATTATTGCACAGGCAAGAAATGTAATCTATCCTTCATCTCACACAATGCAGAAAAGATATTTTGCTTTTGAGAAAAATATACTGACTTGTTGAATCAGATTATGCACGTGCAACCCTAATAGATTTCAATATTTCCTTGGACAAGTCATTGCTATTTGCATTGTACATATTGAATTGGCTTGTATATAAGACGTTTTTACAAATAATAAAGAATTCTAATGTCATTTCTTCTTTCATTTTCTCAAGTTCTGGCATTTGCATTTATTCTTGTAAATTTTAAACATCTGTGCATGTGTAATAGCTTATTCTAATTTCCCTAGCCCATATTTAGACTCTTAATAGCTAAATATTGCAATAACATGTATAATTCTCTTTCATCTCAGTGAATAGTTTGTGAAGCTTCAATTGTCAAGTTGAACAAATGCTGAGAGCCTTCAAAGACCATTTCATAGATGATGATCACAGTGAATCCATAAGCCCTTCTGTTGTTTGGCCCTTGACGCCATGTTGGTTACCTTGAATTCTATAGTCTCCTTCCAACAGAAATCTGAATATAAAATGTGTTTTTAAATTAAGTGCTTTCAAGGTGGCACTTGTTTCTTCTAGAACTAAACATGCCTCAAACCCAAAATTCTTTTTATGGTTTTAAAGGAAGAAATGACATCTTACAAATTCAGAGCAGTGCCCCGAACATGTATGTCTCCAGAAGCATCTTTTCTTATTTTGTGTGTGTGTGTGTGTGAGAGAGAGAGAGAGAGACAGGGTCTTGCTCTGTCACCCAGGCCAAAGTTCAGTGGGGTGATCTTGGCTTACTGTAACCTCCGCCTCCCTGGCTCAAGTGATTCTCCAATCTCAGCCTCCTGAGTAGCTGAGACCACAGGCACACACCATCATGCCTGGCTATTTTTTTGAATTTTCGGTAGAGACAGGGTCTTGCCATGTTGCCCAGGCTGGTCTCGAACTCCTGAATTCAAGCCATCTACCCACCACGGCTTCCCAAAGTGTCTGTAATACTTTTTGATTTATGACTATGGTTAATCTGGGCAATCAAAAGTCACTGTTATAATCATTCTAAAATGGTTCTGTTGAATTGCAAATACATTGTAGAGTTAACATCTACATAATTTGGAACTTAATTTTTTGATACGGTGTACTTAAAAGAAGGTGTCTTCAACCCAAATAGGAAAAACTCATGTTTAATTGGCTGGTGTCTCCAAATAATAGCAGCCACTCTTCATTTTGTATCTACTGCCACACACCACTCCAGGGGCCTAATGTACATTATCTCTGGTCCTCATCTCCCTCTACTTTAAGGTCACCATTTTGACCCTCATTTGGCAAATAGAGAGATGAGCATTGAGAAAGATGAAGGGCCTTGCTCAGGGACCTATGAGTAGTGCGGGGTAGAGCCTACATTTGATCCAAGATGGCTCCCAGAGGCTGGGTTCTCTTCAGCGTTTCTTGCAGCTGCCCCCTTCTGAAGCCTGGCCAGTCCCTTCAACCGATTTTTGAATATCCAAAAGCCATATCCAACTCTTTCTTCCTAATTATCTCCCACTGTAGAAGCTTGAAAGTCTTTTATGTTCCATAATCAAATGTCTGTGGAGGTGGGTAGGATTCAAGAAGTCATTTGTTTCCTTAAGGAAGGAAGACTAGGATCAGGAGCAGCTCAACGGCCCTACTTCTTTGCCTTCTTTTTGCCTTGAACAAGATTGCAGTAGCTGATGCTGCAGCAGCCAGCTTGCAACCATGAGGTAGAAACTGAGAGCATTTCAGGCATGTGGACTTGGCATCACTGAGCAAAGAAACCAGTGCTTGCATCCTCCCACCTCCACATCTTATTATGCAGGAAAAACTAACTCCTGTCTAAGATGTTTTAAGTAGGAATCTTGTAGCCAATGTCCCTTAAGTATACCCACCACCCACGATGTGGAAAATTCATTCAGTTCCTTGTTTTTCACAGGGGAGACTGAGGAAGGGTTTTCTTTCCCCTGAGTCTCTAGAGAGTAGGATCTAGTGAGGAAAGCTGTGTGACTGGCAACTAGGCAGAAGTCACATGGGGGAGGTTTAAAAGTTCAGGTGACCCTAGGCATAGGTGTGAAAACCTCAGGAGGAGAGAAAACCCAACAACTTTTACTATCCCTTGAGAATCACCCCACCATCTCACTCCTTATATCTGTTCTTGTCTTTTGAGAGCGTCCTTGATCACTAAATAATAATGCGTTTGAATAAAGTTGCTGAGCTGCAAAGCCTCATGGAGTTTAGCTTTGCATAATCTCATTCCATCAGTCTTGTACATCCTGATTTCCAACCGGATTGCACCATGAAGACAGGGTTGCCAGGTTTAGCAAATAAAACTTCCAGACACATTTGAATTTCAGATAAGCAATGATTACTTTTTTTAGTACAAGTATATCCCATGGAGTATGTGTAAGTATATTCTATGGCATATGTGAGACATATTTTATTTGGCAACTCTCCTTGAGGACTCCATCCTCAGCATAAAGAATTTGTACCAGGTCACACCTCAAGGTTCTTTGCCATTTCCTGTACTCAACCACTCCACGTCATTTGTTTGCTTTATTTTACTTTCCCATCTTTACCAACTCTTACTAAATTTTATCTTTTTTTATATTAAAGCGATTTTTATAAGTAAAACTTCTCTCCCAAGGAAACCAATAATTATTTTCTTTATTAAACAGAACAAGTTGGTAGAAAATGCTTTGCATATTGAAACTTCTACATCCTAGAAGATGGCCTTAATGACTATATTTTACCAACAAGTGTTTGTGTGTAAAAATCAAAAACATAAGTATCCAACTGCTGAAAATGTAACACAGTGTCAAAATTATTGGTACACAATGAATTTCCATGAACATAAAAGCAAAAGAATTAAGAGAAAGTTGGAAAACTTGGCAAGGAGCATGAATGACAATTTACTGAACAATAAGAAGGGCGGTGTACAAGTGATCAACAAACATAAGGAGAACAATAGTGCAAATAATAATACAACAAGAAAGAATTAAAGAAACAAAAATTTAAATAGCAATACACCATTTCTATTTATCCTTTATTTTTCAATGTTTAGTTTAAGTTCAGGGGTACAGGTGCAGGGTGTGCAGGTTTGTTACATAGGTAGACGTGTGCCATAGTATTTTGCTGCACAGATCATCCCATTACCTAGTTATTAAGCCCAGCATCCATTAGCTATTCTTCCTGATGGTCTCCCTCCCTTACTGATTTAAGAAAAAAAAATTCTGCTTCTGCTCAACCCCTCCAATTCTGATGCCTGGCGGGTGATTTCTATCTCTCAACCTTTAGCCCTTTGCTGTGGGAGGATCTACCAGGAACTCCTTCTTCACATGTATATGAATCCTAGGAAGCCCTTCTCCAGCAGGCATGGCTCTTGAGGACAGCTACTGCCCACACGAAGATGGGAAGCCAATCTCTCCTATATTAATGGACATGGCAGCTTTATTCTCACTTTGATGATGAAACGTTAGTGTTCATCCATTTATTCGTTGAACACACAGTGACTGAGCACATGCTAAATGCCAGGCACTATGGGGAAAAAAAAGAATAAGTCAGCCTGATTTTGAAGATCCCATGATGACTCGCAGAGATGAACTAAAAACAAATGATGATGCTGCAATGCCACCAATGCTAACAGACAATGCCTCAGAGGACCAGAGAAGAAAGGGCCTTCTGCATTCACTAGGGATGTACAAGCTGCTCCTTTAGCATGGCTGCTCTTCTCTTGTCCCCTATCTAGACCCAGTCTTTTCCATCGGCTGGATTTTCATACAATTTCCTGCTGACCCATCACCTGCCTTATTGATTCATGGTTCCACTCTGGCACCTACTCTGGGAATTCCCAGAGGGCAGCACAGAGCCCTTCATGCCTGCCTGCCTGCCTCCGTACAATAAAGGTCCTCAAAAATACTTCAAGAATGAGACATTGATGTGCTTTTTAAAGCAGGGCTTTTTTAAACACGGAAGAAGTGAGAGGATTACATGGCTTTTTAAGGGCTGTGGCACAAGTAAGTTGCTGAACAACAATTAGAGGTCAGAGCTTTGAAATTTATGGTCACTTGGAGAATCGGAAAAGAATTGAATACACTTAATTTCCAACTCCATCTAAAGCAGAACATCTATGGGCCATTTCCTGCTAGTTACCTAGAAACAGACCTAATGTGTTGCTTTTAAGCATTCCTAAGCTACACAATATTTATTTAAGTACTTGCTAAATGGAAAGCCCTCTTCTCTTCTGCAATGTGTCATCACATCTCTTTAGGGGTACCTGCTGGAATCCTTTCCACTGGCCAGGGTCTCTGCACACTCTATGTATTTAGAGAAGTACTTCTGCCTGTTTGACTATTCTGTAGGTCTGTTTTTACTTAACAGCACACAGGAATGGAAATGCAGCTGTTAAATTCATCTGGCCTTTGTGAAATATGTCCACTTTACTAGTAAGATGACTGAAATTTACATTTTTGTTACTCTTCAATGCAGGCAGGCATTTAACTCCTATTTGCAAGATCTTTCCAGAACATATCTCAAGAGACCCAACTATTCCAATAATGATGCTGGTAATATTGGGGCAATGTGAAAAGGAGAATTAACTCTATTACTGTAGTTTACTTTTAACAGTCATGTAGGGATAAGGGGCTAATGGTGGGCTCACAGTAGAGCAGGCAGGGCTGCAAAGTAAGGCTGTCTCCCCTCTCGCAGTTCAAGGCCCTAATCGGATTGTCCGGGTGAGTTGTGTGGCTTAGATGACAGGGGTGCTCGCACACAGAAAGCTGATGAAAAGGCAGCTCTCACATATTTTCTTTGGATAATTGTGCTTTACTTACTTCAAGAATGCTCAAAACAATACTGATTGTCATTACTGCCCAAGAAAACTGATAGCTGTTGGCATATTAAATTTGTCCCATGTCAAATGGGTTAAATGAGAGAATGATTCATTGATCTAGTTCATGCTGCAGAACACTGGATTTGGATAAAGTCAGTTAGAATATATCTCATGGTCAGACTTTTTATATTTGTTTGTTTCCCATTGTTACCCTAATCTAAGCTTGTATTGCTACAGACACTGTTTATTGCAAACCTCCTGACTGTTCTGTTGCCTCCTTATTCATCCTGTATATCAACTCCAAACAAGTCCTTTAAAAATATCTCCTTTAGAGGGAGACATTTAAAATGACAATCACATAGGAATGGTGGCAAACCCCTCCTTTAAAATTCTATAAAAAAATCGTCAACGTTGCCTGAAACATAGGCCACTTCAGAAATTTCAGCAACGATTGGAAGGTGAAATTTAAGAATACATGAATAATCAGAAATGAAGCTTTGAAAAAGAGGTTTGAGGCTGAGCATGTTGTGTAATACTACAGCACTTTGGGAGGTTGAGGTTGGAGGATTGCTTGATCAGCCTGGACAACATAGTGACACTTCACCTTTACAAAATTACAAAAAATTTAGCAGGGCACAGTGGCTTGCAACTGGCATCTATAGTCCCAGCTACTCAGGAGGCTGAGGTGGGAGGGTTGCTTGAGCCTGGAGTTTTAGGCTGCAGTGCCATTGCACTCCAGCCAGGGTGACAGAGCAAAAACCTGTTTCAAAAAAAAAAAAAAAAGAGAAAGCTTAAAAAGAAAAAATAAGACAACATCTGAAATGCATGTTTATAAAAAAAAATAAAAATATTTCTGAGAATGGTTGGAATTTATATTCAAAGATATAACCAAAGATGTATGGTTATTAGACATCTTCATCCTGTTCATCCTGATATGGGAATAAAGAGAGGAAGGGAGGGAGAAAGAGAGAGACAGAGAGAGAAGACAGAAAACTGAATTAAAAAAAGAAAACAGCATGAGCTCATCATTGGAAGTAATAAAAAATTATAATTAAAATAAGAAAATTAGATCAGTAAAGTAGAAGACAAACTGAAGTCATAGAAGCTGAATACATAGCAAAAAATATATAGAACTGGAGGACAGAGAATGGATCCAAGGTGGGTGATAGGAATTCCTGAAGAGAGGAAAATGTGTGCACATGAGACTGTAAATTGAGAAGGCTATAGAGTTGATGTGCTATAGACAGAGACTAACACTGAAATATAGCTTCATAAAAAGGAAAGGGATATTCCTTGTTTGCAAGTGAAAAATTGAGGTTACTTACAAGGGAGAATAAACTGGAAAGGGTTTTTATCCTTTCCATTTAAATGATCAGTTAGACATGGTGGAATCACATTTCAAGGAGAAAGAATGTGGCTAAAGAATGTTTCATTTACAAAGACAACTGAGTCAGTAGATCATTATTCATTTAACGTAGAGCCCTCAGGAAACATGGAGGGTTTTGGGTGGGGTGTTAGGGCCAAGGGTGGAGGTGGGGGTGGGTAGCAACATGGAGGCTGGAAGGATGGGAAGGGTTCATCCAGGGAAAGGGGTAGAGTAGGAGAGGGCAGAGGGATGGTGAGAGGCAAGGCTGGAAGGGCACCTGGTGGACAAACCATGTTAAGGACTCTTGACTCTATCCTGAGGACACTGGAGAGCTATCAGTGTGTTTTCAACCAAGAGGATGAGAAACAGTTTTGCATTTAAGAAATCCTCTGGATATACAGAAGAGAATAAATCAAATATGAATAAAGCTTGGTGGGAGAGGGATGAGTAGGGACCTTGTTGCCATTGTTCAGACAAGAAACAATGATAACTTGGACCAGGGTGGTGGCAATAGAGTTAGAAAGATGCAGATGTACTTGAGAGATGTTTAAGACACAGGTAGAAGGCAAGGAATGGAAGATTGTGAAGTTACAGTTGATACTGATGTTTCTGCTGGAACAACTGGACTAGGGAATTCAGAAGAAGGAGCAGTTCTGGGGAAATTTGGGGCACATACCAGGGAAATACACTGTAGGCAGATGGTAAAATCAATGAGTTTGGACTGGAGATATAGATTCGAGTGACTTCAGTATGAAGAGGATGATGATGTCGTAGAAGCAGATGCAGTTGACTAGGGTAAGTATAGAGAGCAAACTGAAGCTAAAAGGCATTTTCAGAATAGCTGCCTTAGAACACTTACAATCCACAAACCCTTTTCCTTAAAGAATGCTGGTGGATGCAATAACCATGGGCTAATAGATGGCGAAAAGTAAATAAGCAACACATATTAAGGAAAGGGTTGTTACTGATAAATTTAACTAGATGAAGCTACCATTGAACTAAAAAAAAATTCTTTAAGAAAACTGAAGCCAAATAGAGATATTTCAGGATTTTAGGTTAAATGAATGAAAAAGTGAATGAATGAAGAAAAGGAGGGAATTTCAAAATGCCAACAGTCTTTGTCTACCATAAAAATCAGTCCAAAGATATTAACAATAAATACAGTCAAATATAGCATTAAGAATGATTATCAAGTGTTTTCAGTAATAACTGTACCCATCCACAGGGATGTGACTTAACTTACAGGCCAAAAAGGGAAAATGAAATCTCCAAGCAGAGTAACGCCAATGTATATTGGATATACACAAACTAGAGCTGGGGACATGTTTTGTTGTGATAGTTCCATTTTACAAATAGGAAACTAGAGCTCAGTGAGACTGAGATTGAATTACATTCTTGATTTTAAATCTGATGACTTTTTTACTGTGTATTTCATGTAAACCACATAATATGATAACTGTATTTAATGATAAAGACAATTATCATATCCCAGACTGGACAATTTACAAAAGAAAGAGGTTTAATTGGACTCAGTTTCTCGTGTGGTTGGGGAGGCCTCACAATCATGGCAGAAGGCAAGAAGGAGAAAGTCACATCTTATATGAACAGCGGCAGGCAATGAGAGAGCTTGTGCAGGCAAATTCCCATTATTTATTTATTTATTTATTTATTTATTTATTTATTTATTTATTTTTGAGATGGAGTTTCGCTCTTGTTACCCAGGCTGGAGTGCAATGGCGCGATCTTGGCTCACCACAACCTCCACCTCTTGGGTTCAGGCAAGTCTCCTGCCTCAGCCTCCTGAGTAGCTGGGATTACAGTCACGAGCCACCCTGCCCAGCTAATTTTTTGTATTTTTAGTAGAGATGGGGTTTCACCATGTTGACCAGGATGGTCTCGATCTCTTGACCTCGTGATCCACCCGCCTCAGCCAAATTCCCATTTTTAAAGCCATCAGATCTCTTATTCACTATTATGAGAAGAGCATGGGAAAGACAACCCCATGATTCAATTATCTCCCACTGGGTCCCTCCCACAACACATGGGAATTATGGGAACTATAAGATGAGATTTGGGTGAGGACACAGAGCCAACCATATCAATAACAAAAGACAAATCACGTAGTAGTAATTACTCCACTGCAACAATGACCATTCTAAAGCCATGGTGTTGGTTAAATACTCTTAATAAGCTCTGCTGGGAGAATGCTATAGTTTGAATATTTGTCCCCTTAAAATGTCATGTTGAAATCTGATTCCCAGCATTACAGCAGGAGCTGGGTGGGAGGTGTTTGGGTCATGGGGGCAGATCACTTATGAATGGCTTGGTGTCATTCTCTTGGTGATGAATGAGTTTTCACTCTCTTGGTTCATACCAGAATTAGTTGTTTAAAAGTACCTGGCACTTCCTCCCCTGACTCTCTTTCTGGCTCCCTTTCTCCCCATGTGACACCACCTGCTCTCCCTTTGCCTTTCACCATGACTGTGAGCTTCCTGAGGCCCTCACCAGAAGCAGATGCCAGCACCATGCCTCTTGTGCAGCTTGCAGAACCATGAGCTCAAAATAAACCTCCTTTCTTTATAAATTACCCAGCCTCAGGTATTCCTCTGTAGCAATGCAACAAGAACTAAGACAGGGAAGGACTGACATAAAGATTGATAAGCTTTGAAAGTATATGTGTTTGAAAAGAAGGCCATCCACTTGCCTCAGGTTAAAGAATTATATTTGGTCAGTGTCAAGATTCTAAGGCCCAGACAGTAACCTAATAAAGAGTTATTTTCATCCTTGTCTCTCAAATTGAAAAAGAAACAATTTTAAGCTGGGAATGTTGCTGCTGGGTAAAACAAACAAACAAACAAACTACAACAACAACAAAAAACATCCTCCAGGCTCCAAGACAGCAGCTAGATTAGATCATGTTTCAAAGTTACAGGCAATGGGCTGTGAAGCTTCTGGGAATTCTCATTAAAATGGGAGAGGTATACCTTTCTTTCTTCCTTCTTCCTTCATCCTACTGCTTGGAATGAGAATATGATGGCTGCTACTCCAACAGCCATTTTGGAGCATGCAGACGAAGCCTCCAGTAGGTTGAAGCAGAAAGCTGCTCCATCAGAGACTCAGCTTGAACAAGCCTGGGCCTTGATGACTGTGAATCTGTGAAACTCACTTGTTTTAGCCATGGCTTCATGAGTTTCTATTACTTGCACCTGAATCTTATCCTAAGTGATAAGATTCCTAAGAAATAATTTTGAATTGGCTCTAATATAGAGATAAATAAGTGATGTAGGTCCCAAAGGCCATGACCATGATAATTTTAGCTAAGTTAATTTTTAAAGGATTAGTAATTTAACATTCACACTAACTATTAAAAACTAATCTTCTATATATGTTTCAAAAAAACTATTGGCACGATCAGATAACTAAGGTAATTTGCCATGGGAGACTTTTGGCTATAAATGAGTTAAAGCTGAGGAATGGCTAAAATGATGGCTGAGGTTTAGGTTTTATAATAGTTAATCTACAGCCTTTCTTTCTAGAAATGACTAAATATATATTATAAATATATATTTCTCTATATAGTGTTTAGCTAAATAGATGTATATTTATTGCTATAAATATATAAATATGTTATAATGTATAAATATAAATTTATATAATATATAAATATAAATATATAAATATGTTATAATGTACAAATATAAATATAAATTTATACATTATAAATATAAATTTTATATTAACACTAGAACACATACATTATAATTTCTATAATTTTCTAGCAAAATATAGAGTCTTAGCTAAATACAAATGAAATATACAAAATAAATTATGTTCTTTTTAATCAATGAAAAGTAGAAGTTATGCAAGAGTCTTTTTGACAATAACATTCAGAAATATTAATATAAAAACTTAAGAAATAGCACAATAAAAGATGTCAGTGACTTACATAAAGACATCTTTATTGGAAAATAGAAAAGGTTAGAATAAATAGTCTAAAAAGGTTAGAATAAAGAAAGCAAATGCTACTAATTTTTCCTAAGATTACATATAGGGTAAAGTAATCTCACTTGAAATTTTGGAAGTTTATTTTGGATAAAACAAAAGTCATTTATGACTTCATTTGGAAAAGTAAATGGTGTGGCTCTCAACAATGTTGTTGAAAAGAAAAAAGCCAGTCCTATTACATATAAACCATACTATAAAAAAACAGCAGTAAAAAGTACAAGGCTAGAATACTAACAAATAAAATAGGTCAGTAGAACAGGATAGAAGCTCATAAACAGAAAAATTTAATATGCAATGAAGTATTATAAGCAATAAAGAAATGAAGAATTATTTTATAAATGTTGAGTGAGGAAAATTGCTTTGTTTCTTATTTTCTATATACCAAAACCAATCTCCATATGGAAAAAAATTTAAGCTGAAAAAGATCAAATCAATGAAAATCGGCCTAAAATAAAATAGAATATCAGGTAGATGGAAGGATGAGAACTTTCTAAAGATTAAAGCAACTGAAGGAATTGCAAAGTAATAAATTGCAAACAAATTTTAAAATGCTCCTGCAGTAAAAATATAGAAAATAAAGTTAGAAAATATATTTATATCAAAAATGACAAACTGTAGTACTTTTTGTAGTGCTATTTATATAGTGCTGTATATTTATAGGGTGTAAAGATCTTAAATGACTTGTAAGAATAATACTAAGACTCCAGTGAATAAATGGACCAAAGATTTGCCCAGACAATTTAAGTTTGAAGAGACACATTTGTTTTAAAAATGTTTAAATTAGCTAGTAACAAAAATGCAAAGAAAAGTACCGTTTATTTTATTTATTTATTCTTTTATTTTAGGTTTGGGGGTACATGTGAAGGTTTGTTACATAGGTAAACATGTGCCATGGGGTTTTGTTGTACAGAGTATTTCATCACCCAGGTATTAAGCCCAGTGCCCAGTAGTTATCTTTTCTGCTCCTCTCCCTCCTCCCATCCTCTACTCTCAAGTAGACCCTAGTGTCTGTTGTTTTCCTCTTTGTATTCATAAGTTCATATCATTTAGCTCCCATTTGTAAGAGAGAATATGCAGTGTCTGGTTTTCTCTTCCTGTGTTAATTTGCTAAGGATAATAGATTCCAGCTCCATCCATGTTCCTGCAAAAGACTTGATCTTGTTTGTTTTTATGGCTGCATAATATTTCATGGTGCATATGTACCACATTTTCTTCATCCAATCTGTCATCGATGGGCGTTTAGGTTGACTCCATGCCTTTGCCCTTGTGAATAGTGCTGTATTGAACATTCACATGCATGTGTCAAGAGTAGCATTTATTTTTATTATGTAAAAATTAAGCCACCTAATAGTCGATGATCATGAGATTTTTAGTAAAATTGGCAAATAATAATTATTGGAAGTAGTAGAAGTTAGTATAACACTCTTGGAAAACAATTTGGTAATACAATTCAGAACCTATGAAATGTTCCTACTCTCTGACACAGTCCAATCACTATTGGGAATTAATTAGAAAGAAATCATTATAAAGTAAATATGATATGTAGAAGAACTTGCTTACTGAAGCATCATTTGTAATAGCAAAAAAAAAATTTTAACTAGAAAAAGAACTAAGCAATAACCATTACAAAATATAATTGTAAATGTTATGCGACAAGAGAAGTTTTACATAACATTAACTAAAAACGAGCGTACCATAAAGTTGTATAATCGTTGTAGTACAAATATATAAAACATGAGTAATAGCCTGAAAGAAAGTATGAAGAAATTATAAGAGTGGTATCATGTTGAAATTATGGGTAATTTCGAAGTGTCGTGTATTTTTGCTAGGAAAACCATTTCAATCTGTGTGTGTGTGTGTGTGTGTGTGTGTGTGTGTGTGTGTGCATGCGCACGCACGTGCACACGCATATAGTGTGGTGATTAGTAATTATGTGACCTTGAGCAGGTTACAGGAGATCTTTAAGCTTCAGTTTGTCCATTTGTAAAAAGATAATAACAGGATCCACTTCATAGAGTTGTTACAAGGACATAATGAGGTGATGCACATAAAACACAAAGTACTAATGCCAGAAACCTGGCACTGAGTAACAGTTCATCAGGGTTAGGAACACAGCATTGACTTTAGGTATGATGCTGATGATCTGATTGCTGTTCCTGTATTTTTGTATATTTTCATTGATTCTCCACTATTCACAGAAAATTGTTCAAATTTCTAATCTTGACATTTAAAGATCGCCATTGCTTTGCCCATTCTATCTATTTACTTTCATTTTCAACCCCCTAAGATGAGTTTTCTGCTCTCGTCAGGCCAATCTGAGATTTTTATGTACAGTTTTGTAAATGTTCAGCTGCTGAACAAATAGGAAGATGGTCATACTCGGGCAGTTCTTCGTGTGCTGCAGGTACATTTATATTCTCGGAGAGGGAGACAGACAATAGATATGTGAACAAACAGAATAAGAAAATGCTGAACGGTCCCGAGCCAGGCTGCTATTTCAGTGTTCTGCACTGTTACCGTGTATTGCTGGTTGTTAACAGCAGGTTGCAGTCACTCTGATTGTTTAGTATCTGTGCCATATCTGTTGTCAGATATTTTAAATATTACACGGGAAAATCAGTGTCATGCCCACTCTTTTGCTTGGTTATTATTATCTTAAAAAATCACAGAAGTTCTCTTCATCAACCCAAACTCTTACCAGTCACCAAAGCTCAACCCAAACTCATCCCTCCTCTGCAAGATGCTTTCTCCAGGGTTCTATTCCACTCACCACTTCTTTCTCTAAACATTATTATCTGTTCTACTCATTTTTCTTTAGCTGGATAGGAAGATCCCTAGGGTAGAAAACATGCTGTTGTTGATTGGTTAGGTTTTTTTCTTTTAATAATTTATCAAAATTTTTGTTATGGTACTGAACATACGTACCCTATAAATATGCATTTGAATTAATGAAACATGTTAACTAAGAAAAGATCATTAGAAAAGATTCATCATAAATCTGATTTACTTCAAGAGCAGGTATCAACACTGACCCAGCAATAACTCCTAAAGGAGAATTTCTGGGATTATTTTCCCTAGGCCTTAGTAAGAGACCAGTTCTGAGAGCAAACCGGGGCCTTGATGGAAGGCTTGGCCAGGAACAGTGTCACATGCACAGTTATGCCACACTAGGGGATTTTCTTACAAGGCCATTTAAAACTAACTACTATGTGAGAAATAGCTAAAATCTTGGAGCTGTCTTGCCTAATTGAAGTGCCTTTTTTCTAAGATGGTACCGTGTTGCCAATACCCAGACATCCAACTCAGAGGAGGAAACAGAAGACGTAAAGATGATAGCTTAGTGTTCAGCTTGGATCGAGAGTATAACTTAGAGAAAAGGCTGTATCCTCACCTTGAAAGTGCTCTGTTATAAAGAAATCAGTCAGCTTTATGCTGGCAATGCCCCAGCTCTGTATTAACTTCCAGATTAATGTCAGATCATACCCCAGGAATTATTCATGAAGCCCCTCCGTACAATGTAATTGCAGATTTTGGCATCCAGAGTGAAGTTTCATTGTTTTATAGATTAGCTTCTCTTCCTGTACTGCGGAAGAGACAATGATCTGACACAACTCTGTCTAGGGGGAAAAGGAGTTCATGTATTTCACATGAAAAAGCATTTGTCAAGTGAGAGATCCTCGGTCTCACTTTCACTCTGCCTTGAGAATGGGAACCTGTGGCCACACTGAGAGGAGATGGCTCCAGACCCATGAATGGTGACTTTCATTGCAGATCTTTCCCAAGTGAATGGAATGGCTCTTTATCTATACTTAAGAATTAGTTTTACCAAACCAAAGCTCTACTAATCTCTGCTACAACATCACCAAATGTAATTTATGCATGTGGATGAAGAAACCTACTGGTTTTCAGAGAAGGGTACCAACCAGCAACTAACTACAAGGAATCATTAGAGACTATTCAATGTAATCAAAATATTAATACATTGCAAAAAGGTTCAATATTTTTCTGCAAATGTCAAGTTACCTTGGGGATCAGCACCCCTTAATTGTGAGATCTTTAGACTCTAAGATCCTTCAGACTGTGACTTGTAAATGTGAAGAATGGCAGCTTGTTTCTTAAGTGGGGTTCAGTTATTTTACCATGTTTACAATAAAGATAATAATCTTGAGCCAATCTTCATGGGCCCACTTAGTACATGGGTAGTTTGCTTTCTATGGGGTAAGTATGTGTGTGTGTGCTCAATAATGTGCATCTAGGGATATGTTGTATGTGTGTTTACATATATATATATAATATGTGAATATACATGTATATGTCACTTTTGTATAAAAATAAATATATTCTTCCGATTCTAGTTAAAACTTAGTCTGGGGAAAACTAACAGAACATTTACCAAAATGGGTGATGTATTAACCTAATGAGAACTTATATTTTCTCCTTATTAAATTAAAGCCCTCAATCCATATTTCCTAGGTTCTTGGTGAGTATTAACTGGGTAACAGATTTCATAACTGCAAGTTTTTCAGTTTGTGAAATTTTTCTGGAAGACCATGTCTGTGAAATAAATTTTCTCTGAGTTTAAATCAACTTTCTCTCTGCTGTCCCTGCACCCCTATAATCAGGTCAACCATTTTTTCATGTAGTTGCTTGTCTGAGGCTATATATATATATATAATATATATATATATATATTATATATATATATAGAGAGAGAGAGAGAGAGAGAGAATTAGAAAAGTATTTGGAAATTATCTGGATCATTTAATCCAATGATTTAAATATTTGAGCAATAATATTCTCACCTATCTCATCTCTACTTGACTGTATATTTATAACTTTGACTTGAGCATGACTACTTACTGAGAAAAAAAGATTAAGGGAGTGAAAAAAAGCAACAAGAGTTTTAGTACAGCAATTTTGAAAAACTGTATAAAGTTTCCTAAAAAAACCCTAAAAATAGAATTACCATGTGATCCAGTAATCCCAGTTCTGGGTATTTACCCAAAAGATCTAAAGTCACCTTGTCAAGGAAGTGTCTGCACTCCCATGGTCATTGCAGCATTAGTCACAATAGCCAAGTTATGGAATCAACCTAAGTGTCCACAGCAGATGAATAAATAGAGAGCATGTGGTATGTATACACAATGGAATACTATTCAGCCTTAAAAAAGAAGGGAATTCTGGACCTCTTCAAGGAGAACTACAAACCACTGCTCAATGAAATAAGAGAGGACACAAATAGATGGAGAAACATTCCATGCTCATGGTTAGGAAGAATCAATATCGTGAAAATGGCCATACTGCTCAAAGTAATTTACAGATTCAACGCTATCCCCATCAAGCTACCAATGACCTTCTTCACAGAACTGGAAAAAACAACCTTAAACTTCATATGGAACCAAAAGAGAGCCCGCATAGCCAAGTCAATTCTAAGCAAAAAGAACAAAGCAGAAGGCATCACACTACCTGACTTCAAACTATACTACAAGGCTACAGTATTAAAAACAGCATGGTACTGGCACCAAAACAGAGATATAGACCAATGGAACAGAACAGGGCCCTCGGAGGCAATGCCACACATCTACAACCATCTGATCTTTGACATATCTGACAAAAACAAGCAATGGGGAAAGGATTCCCTGTTTAATAAACAGTGTTGGGAAAACTGGCTAGCCATGTGCAGAAAGCAGAAACTGGACCCCTTCCTGACACCTGACACTAAAATTAACTCCAGATGGATTAAATATTTAAACATAAGACCGAACATCATAAAAACCCTAGAAGAACGTCTAAGCAAAACCATTCAGGACATAGGCATAGGCATGACTAAAACACCAAAAGCATTGGCAACAAAAGCCATAATAGACAAATGGGACCTAATCAAACTCCAGAGCTTCTGCACAGCAAAAGAAACAGTCATTGGAGTGAATCGGCAACCAACAGAATGGGAAAAAATTTTTGCAATCTACCCATCTGACAAAGGGCTAATATCCAGAATCTACAAAGAACTAAAACAGATTTACAAGAAAAAAACAAACAAGCCCATTCAAAAGTGGGCGAAGGATATGAACAGACACTTTACAAAAGAAGACATATATGAGGCCAACAAACATATGAAAAAATGCTCATCATCACTGGTCATTAGAGAAATGCAAATCAAAACTACATTGAGATACCATCTCACACCAGTTAGAATGGTGATCATTAAAAAATCTGGAGACAACAGATGCTGGAGAGGATGTGGAGAAACAGGAACACTTTTACACTGTTGGTGGGAGTGTAAATTAGTTCAACCATTGTGGAAGACAGTGTGACGATTCCTCAAGGACCTAGAAATAGAAATTCCATTTGATCCAGCAATCCCATTACTGGGCATATATCCAAAGGATTATCAATCGTTCTATTATAAAGACACATGCACACGAATGTTCATTGCAGCACTGTTTACAACAGCAAAGACTTGGAACCAACTCAAACACCCATCGATGATAGACTGGACAGGGAAAATGTGGCACATATACACCAGGGAATACTATGCAGCCATAAAAAATGAAGAGTTCATGTCCTTTGTAGGGACATGGATGAATGTGGAAACCATCATTCTCAGCAAATGACACAAGAACAGAAAATCAAATACTGCATGTTCTCACTCATAGGCGGGTGTTGAACAATGAGAACACATGGACACAGAAGGGGAGCATCACACACTGGGGTCTATGGGGGGAACTAGGGGAGGGACAGCTGGGGGTGAGGAGTTGGGGAAGGATAACATGGGGAGAAATGCCAGATATAGGTGATGGGGAGGAAGGCAGCAAACCACACTGCCATGTATGTACCTATGCAACAATCTTGCATGTTCTTCACATGTACCCCAAAACCTAAAATGCAATAAAATATATTTTAAAAAAAAGAAGGGAATTCTGTCATTTGCAACAGCAATTGGAAAGCCTTATGTTAACTGAAATAAGCCAGGCACTGAAAGACAAATGCTACATGTTCTCATTTATAGGTAAAATGGAAAACAATTGAATTCATTGAAGAAGAGAGTAGAATGGTGGTTACAGAGGCTGGGGAATGAGAAGAATGGGAAGATAATTGTTGAAGGCTACAAAATCTCAGACAGGAGGAATACAGTTTTTTTTTTTTGTTTTTTTTTTTTAGTTCTATTGCACAGTGTGGTGATTATAGTTAATAAGAGTATTGTCCATTTTAAAAATTTTAAAAGAGTTTATTTCAAATGTTCTCACCACAAAAAGTGTTAGGTATTTGACGTGATGGGTATGTGAAGTAGCTTGATTTAATTCCACTTTGTATTCATAAACCATAGCACCATAACCCATAAATTTATACAATTTTGTAACCCATGAATTTATACAATTATAAGCTGTCAATTTACAATAAAAAGGAGTGGAAAGCAGGTTACTAAAAATAGTTTCATACACAGTGATGAGGAACAGGCCATCATCATGAGCTTGTTCTGTGATCCGTGAATGTTAACCTCAGGTTGTTTTCTCCCACGGAAATTCATTAAAGAAAGATACAATCCAGTATACAGTAGATTCTAATAATAATTTAACTTGAAGTTTCATAAAGATATGATTGACCTTGGCCTGATGAACTGATGCAATTATTTCCCTCTTATATCACTTCACCTATTTGGGAACTGGGATAAGCGAGGAAATTCACTATATACAGTATACACTGTGTATATCTGTATCTTATACCTACAGATGCTTCACTTCTTAGCAGAGAAAAAATATCTTCTGGCAGATCTGCAATATCCCCAGCTGCTCTTCAGCAACCCTTAAGAGTGTTTGACTTAGCACCTGCGCAAGCCTACCAACCCACTTTAATTCTGAGAATCCTTCAAGAATATTCTGCACCATCGTGTGGAGTTTTATCGAGCACCACTGTATGAAATAGAAAATGCATTTCTATTTCATACAGATGAAACTTTGAGCATAAGGATGTAATGTTTTGCTCTGTGTATTACTGAACTGGCACTGCAACTCCTATGTTATTTTTTGTGGGCAAAGATTTCCTTTCTATTTGTGGATTTTCCTAAATACAAAGTCTCCCCAACCCTGGATAATGAGAACTTTATAGCTCTTCTATCATTCTTTTAGATTACGACATTTTCCAGCACAGAGATCTCTCCACACAAAGGAATCTTTTGTAAAATTATAAAGTGGGAACTCCAGATGAGTCATTTTAGATGGTCATATGATGGTCCTTTTAGATCATTCTTCCCCTTTAATTGCTTGTTTACTGTCTGTTTTCCCCATCGGTCTGCAAGCTCCACATTGTAGAAACCATGTCTGTCTTACTTATATCTGCATCTTCTCTACTCAGCCTCTGATCTGTAGGCACAGGGTGGAGGCACATTAAGTATTTGCTGAGTAAGTGAATGAATAGTCTCCATCTTAATGTGTGTCTAATACATAAAAACAGTTTCAACTATTAGCCTTCTTTTATGAGGTCCTACAAAGAAGATATCAGTAATTCCTGCAAAGCGAGCCCCTTTTTTCAAGAATCATAATATAAAGAGTATAATACTATTTGTCTTATATGGGTTAACTATAACAACCTCAGGAGACAAATAATATTATATATAGTATATGTATAACATAAATATAGGGTTAACCATAACAACCCCTTTAATATATATTAACTATATACGTGTTATACATATTTATAACACAATATATATGTATAAATATGCATAAGACACATATATAGTTAACATACAGTTAATCTATACATACACAGTTTTATATATATGTTAACTATATATAAATACAGTTATATATATATATATAAAAAACGTGTGTGTGTGTATGTGTGTGTATATATAAACTATAACAACCACAGGAGACAAATAGTATTATAACCTCATATTACAGAAGAGGAAACTCAGGCTTGGAGAGGTTATTTAACGTGTAAGGTCACATAGTTAATAACAGTCAGAGAAGTATTTATACCTAGGCAGTCTGTTTTCACGGTCTTAACCCTCATCATATTCTGCTTCTTCATGTTGTGAGAATATTAGGAGAATTATTCTGACTTAGCGTTATTTTATTTCCTTGTTGCCAGGCCATCAGTGCCAGGGCAGGGGCACATATAGCATTTGATTGTCAGAGAGAGATGTTAGAATCATTCATGGTTTTCACTGACAAATTCTGTTTTTTTTTTTTTTTCCCCAAACACGTAGGCAGAATAAACTGGTATGCCTGTATATATGCAGAGAAGAAAGTGTATTTCTAAAAACCTCTGAAAGAAAAGAAAAATTTATTTTGTAAAACCCCAAAATTCTTCCCCGAGGCTTAGTGAAAAACCCACCAGTACCTTAAGGGGAAGCTTTCCCGCTGTTTGTGGACCACCTCCTAAACAGCCGTCGGTCCATCCAGCAGAGGGCGGTCGAGGTAGCAGAAACCTCCAGGTTTCCAGCTGTGCAGCCTGGGCTCTTAGGCAACTCTGGAGACTTCAAAGCTAGGGGTTGAGAATGTTGTGTAAGATGGTTGCCGCCAGGCTGTTAGCACAGGAAGAAAGAGTCCTGTTTCTGCTGGAAGAA
Organism: Aotus nancymaae; assembly: GCF_030222135.1. Classification (NCBI taxonomy): domain Eukaryota; kingdom Metazoa; phylum Chordata; class Mammalia; order Primates; family Aotidae; genus Aotus; species Aotus nancymaae. The sequence goes on from NW_026988421.1 coordinate 12,478,449, forward strand.
AAATAGACAATGAAAAGCCCATGATAGAAAGACTTCGGCGTGTCTCTACTTGGGACAGTGTTTGCGTGAGAAAATGTGGTGCTTGTGTGTTACATTTAGAATCAAAACAGAGTTGACTCCAAAGACACTTTGGCGGGGACCTCAATTCCAATTTCATTAAGGAAAATGAGGGTGGGAGTGCGGCAGGGTGAAAGTATGCTCACTTGAAATTACAGAGGTTAGATGTGAAGCGACCTAGTGGACGTCTAATCTGTTTAGCAATAAAATGGATGAAAAAGAATTTTTTTGTTGTTGTTTTATTTTATCACTATTTTCACAATACATGGTGGTGAGATCAGGGGATTCAGACCAACTGTCCCAAGGAGACCAAACATGGCACCCCCCACTGCCATTCTTACATCGGTGACCTCTCTCTCTCCAGGCATTCTTGCCTCATGACACTGTTGTGAGCACTCAGGAGGGCCAGGATGACTGAAGTCAGCCTCTGTTACCTTCACAGAAAACAGTCTTCAAAACCATTAATTCTGCACTGGGGTTATACAGTGTTATCATTAGGGAACTCTTTTGAACTCAAAGTTATTTTGAAAACATGTGGTGTGTGTCCTATAGTGTGAGACAAAACTAGAAATTCAAAATATTCTGGTGAGCTCTCAAGGATGACCTGTGAAAGCCATGATAACTCCATGCAGATAGGGACTGGCCGACTCCTCAGTGCTGCGTCACTTGCCCTCTCTTCTAGAGCGTTCCTTTGAATATATTGTGCATAACATTGATTACCAGGCCTTCAGAACAGGGAGATGATGCAATAGCATATTTTGCAAGCTCTCCCCTCACAATATTTAATTTCTGCAGTTGTACAACATGGAATGAGCGAAGGGCTGTTTTCTCATTTTGACAATAATGTAGCAATAATAATAATAAATAAATAAAATACGTTCTCGGCTAGAAATCAGTGGGCTTAATTTCAGGGCAATACCAGTTTCTGTGGCTGGGTTATCAGCACTGCATGTTTATAATGGAATTACCAGCAGCTTCCCCAGCAGATTCCTCAGCAGCTTCCTCAGCAGCGGTGAGCAAAGGGCTTGCACTTAGAAAACACACAGAATTGGAATCTGACAGTCAAGTGTCTCTGTAGCTCCTGATATCATGATTTGTGCTTTCTTCACCCAGGCAGGTGAACTCTTCATCTGAAAGTTATCACGCTTAGCCCTCACCAGAATGGACGCAGCCAGGAGCTGATCTGTCCTTCAAAGGGCACAATTCCTTTCTGTGCAGAAAAATAGAGGCAGCAGCCGGAAACTTCAATCAGCGCTTTCAGATTCCAAAACTATGACACTGTCACACTGGTGTCATTAAAGCTAACTAACCATATTAAACGAATATTAAAATATGGGCTCCTTTGCATAACATAATGAGCAAAACCGCTTTTAAGTTTCTCCCTGTGCTTTGAGGTGAGGTGGCATTTACATTCCCAAACTTTGAAGTCAGAACAAAATGTACAGGTAGAGGGTACTAGATCAAATAATAATCAACTTCAAAAAGCATTTTGGCTGTTGGATGTCCCAGGGCTAATTTCCTCTAGACATTTTAAATGTAAATGTCTAAACTCATTTAAAAATTGTAAATTGGTCTAGGTTCAATCAAAAAGCATCCTGACGCAGAACAGGGAGACTAGGCTAATTGTCATTTGTTTGTCAAATGAATTCCATTTGGAAAGCAATGAAACCTCCAAGCTAATTCTTTTAAGGTGAGCTGGTAGTTGTATTATCAGTTAAATGCAGTAAAATGCATAATCATATGATGATAATGAAAACTGAACCTGTGTTAGCGCCGGGGCTCTGCCTGCCACAGGGCATAGAGTGATGAAACTTAAGTACTGTAATGTTGCCTGGGCCACAATGGTACCAAGTCTGGTCTTTAGCCTTACAGACACTTTCTTTGCATTTTAAAAAACTTTATCAAAGCACCGTGGCAATATAGAAAATGTCAAAGTGAAATGCACTGTAGGCAAATTGAGATTTCATTAAGTTTAAATTTATTGCTTTTGACTGATGTATTACCATGCTTGTTAAGAACCAGTAATTTGGAATATCTGTCTGCCTGGTAAAATAGCTTTGTCTCCTTGCATATTACTTTGTATAGACTTTGAAAGACCACAATAATTCAGAGTGAGCGTGGGCTGTTTTTTTAGTAATGTTTGGAAAATTGTGAGGTATCTGACCTTGTGCTCTGACAAACTTCCGCATACTTCGTCAAGGTATTGGAGGTTAATTGTAGAACTCTCATTTATGGGACTTCTGTGAATCTTGACAACCCATATGATGCGTGCAAAAGTGGAGAATTGGAAACGTCTCTTCTGCTGATCTGTTTCTTCTTCATACTCATGAAGTGGGCATAGATGAGTGATGAAAGATGAATCATGATGAAGGATACGCCATGTTCAGTCAATACAGAAATGGAACTATAGTGGTTTAGGGAAGGCAGATGAAATAGTTCAACCGAGATATTTTACAAATAAGGAAAGGGAGACTCAAAGGTTACACAGCCCTGGCAGCAGTAGGCAAGGACCCAGGATGCCCTGTAGCCATTCACGTCTCAACCTTGATGTCACCTGCTCAGAAAGGTCTTCCTTCATAGCTCTAGCCTTGGATCCTTTTCTATCAGAGTTGTGAGTCTCTAACACAGCAGTTGGCAACATTTTTATGTAAAGGAACACACAGTAGACCAAGAGGCAAAATTGATGATATCATGTAAGTACTTAAATGACAACAGAGAAAACAAATAGCACAATTTTAAAAACTCAAATTAGGACAATTAAGCATAATTTTTCGTAATGTAGGTCTATGAATGAGAAGACACATTCCACTTGTTGGAAAAGCCATTCTTAGCTATGGGCCATATAAAAATGTTCAAATATAAAAGCCATTCTTAGCTATGGGCCATATAAAAACAGGCAGTGGGTAGCTTTGTCTGCAGGCCAAAGTTTGCAGACCCGGTTCTGTCACATTACACTGCTTAGTTTTCTCCAGTAGACACAATCACCTTCTGATTGTTTACTGGTTAATTGTCAGTCTTCCCCCAGTAGAACAGGAAGGTCTCTGAGAACAGAGGCCTTGTCTGTTCAGTTTGCCTGTGTGTCTCTGGCTCCTGAAATAATAATGGGTGCCACAGTCTCATGCCTGGTGCATTAGATGGTAGTTACTTGGTTGATGTTCTATTAATACAGAGTGAAACTAGTTCCTACCACCAAACTGAATAAATAAGACATGTGACCTACCAAAGGAATAGAAGATGCTCCTTGTTCATTTAGCACTTCTTACTTACCTTACAGCAATGGTAGCACTGAAATAAATAACTCAAACTTAGGTTATTTCTGACTTATGTCAATATTTTAGTCCCTGGATTCCTTTCTTATCTATTCTGTCATTTTGGCTATTTATAAATACCCACTTGGTCACAATCATAAATGAGCTGAATTCTGTCCAGCTGCTCTGCCACTTCTCAACCCCCAAGTCTGGGTTTTCTTCAGGGGAAAGCAGCACCATGTGGTCATGTATGTTGGTTCAGGTTGACATCCTTTGTGAAACCTTTCCTGAGGATCCCAACCTTCACGGAGTCCCGTTTTCTGAATACTTTGTGGTCTGCATCATACAGAACGTGCACTGTTCTGTTCCAGAGCAGCACACTACTCTCCTTCTTTCATGGGTATCAGTGGTATCTGCCCACATGGATGGGGAATAAGCCTGAGTAACAAACCCTCTCCTCCTACTTCTTTGATATGCTACACAGTACCTGAACATAAAATATGCCATATTATACTTAGAGGAATAAGATGAAAATCATGTTTAAAAGCCCATATTGAGAATTTCATTTTAAAACACACATACCCACACATAGGAAGGAAGACTTTTCAAGGTAGTCATAGGCAGCTTAACTTCTTATGCCACTTAATTACAATGAAAATTCATAATCAGAATAGGGACCTTGAGTCACTTTCAATGTGCCACCTATAAAGAATTTTTTTCATTATTATCAGCATAAGAATTATTTTATGAAGATGTTTCACATCTAGGTTTTTGGTAAGGCATTCTTGCTGACTTCAGTTAATCAAGGGATTCAAGGAACGAGTAAGGTTGGGCTTGCCTAGATTGTACTTGGTAGAAATGCAAACCCTTCAGAAATCTGTTGTCAAAAATATACATATATCTGAGTGACAAGCTCTGAAATCTATACCATGAGTGTGCTTTTATCTGACATAAACTGTCTGTTCCATAAGACTCTGTTGGAATGAAGAAATTGCTCTGCTAGTCTAGTCAAAAGAATTAGGAGGAGGAGAGAAATGGGCAGATTCCCAGAATAGTCATTGGTCATTTCCACACTGATTAATATCAGAGGGACCAGCAGGGAGAAAATGTCCCCCAGTCTTCTAATCGAGGACTGGTCTTTAGTCTTTAAGGCGGTGGTTCATAACTGGGGGGAGTGTGGTCAATTTTGACCCCCATGGGACATTTGGCAATGTCTGGAGACATTTTTTATTATCTTTACTTGGGAAGGGGAATAGTACTGGTATCTTGTGGGTAAAAGCCAGGGTTGTGGCTAAACTTCCTTTGATGCATGGGACAGTCCATACAACAAAGAATGGTCTGGCCCAAAATGCCAGTAGAGCCCTCGTGGAGAAATTATTTTTTTAAGGCAAACCTCCTTCATTGGGGAGCCTCTGGAGTGCAGATGGGCTTGAGCTGGAGCTTCCTATGTTGACATTTGGATCGTACATAATGGGATCAAATAATGCCAACTCTGGAGGGATCCATGGAATTTGAAGTATATAGCATGGGGAAGTGCATTGGAAAGTGCCAGCCAATGAAGCATACTGAGTTGATGAATTTGAGGAAGAGGTCACCAAAACACCGTTACCAGAACAATCAGCAAAGCCACATGTTGTTTGAACACTCACATGTCCCAGTTGAAGTGTATCTTTTGTAGTCCTCCAGAGACCTATGAAATCCCACCGCATTATCAATTTGCTAAGCCCTAACTAACCAAATCACTTATTTACTAGAAATTTTTCTGTGCTCCAGATTGTCTGTGATGAGAAAAGCATGACAAAAAAAAAAAACAAACAAATTTATAATGGGAATTATGCATATATTTAAAAAATCAAATTATATTTTAGAATCACAACTTATTCAACATACTTTCCATTACTTTCTATGACTACAATGACAATTTGGCCTACAATGATGACTCTGAAGCAATGAGTGACCCTAATTCAATAATGAAAGACTACCTGGATATACATATTATATCACAAGGCAGGGGAGTTAAAAGGAATTTCAGCCAAGGTTGAAACAAGAAGAAGTTTCTTAAAACTTCCGCTAATCAGAAAATTAACTCAGTTCCCATATTCTAAGTGATATTTTATGGAATGTTGTAATATTATATATTGAGGCGTTGCGTGTTTATAGAACACTCCATGGCTTTCTCTGAGTTATTCATCTCTGAGTCACCCGTAGTTATCTGAGTTACTATAGTTCTCTACAGTTATTAGAATGTAACTGGACTGACTCTTTTGAAATGAGTAGATAATATTATGCCCCAACTATGCTTGGTACATCACATAGGAACTTTATACTCTTGACAACAATCCATTGGGGTTTAAATTATTAGTCCTATTTCATAAAGACTGAGGTTTAGAGCTACTAAATGGCTTGCCCAAGGTCATATAGCTGGAAAGGACATAGCTATCTATGAATCCAAGTCTATCTAGCTTAACTACTGCATGGATATATTGAAATGCTTAAATGCTCTTTGTGGTTATAGGCTGACATTTTTATGACTCCTTATCAAGCTGATACAAAAGAAAAATAAAAATCTGTTAGGCTTTTTTACTGGTCTGGACAACCTATATTTCTGAGGGCAGAAAAGGGAATTTTATGGACAGACCTGAGTTTGCATTGACGTAATCAAGTTAACTGGGAAATAAACAATCAAATGAATAAACAAACTTTCATTTGACCCTAGAGCAGCAGTTCTCAGAATACGGTCCCCAAACCAACAACATCAGTGTCACCTGGGAAACTTGCTAGAAATGTAAATTTTCAGAACTCATTCCAAATCTACTAAATCAGAATCCCTGAGGGTGAAGCCAACACCCTGTTTCAACAAAGGCTCCATTATTCCGTTATACATGCATATTTGAGGATCTCTGCTCTAGATATAACTTATGTTACTTATGGTGTCCATTTGAGCTCATAACCTTCACGCTACTACATCTCCAGTACCTTAATTGAATTTTTTTCACATTCTGTGCTCTACTTTTATTAGGAAGAAACAGTTAACAATAATAAGCTGAAGTCTCAGGCTTGTTTAAAAGGCCAGCTCCCCCAGGTGTATCCTAATGAATTCAACATGTGCTCAGCTCAATCTCCTGCATTTTCTACAGCTATAGGATTATAGGATGTTAACTGATGGCCTCAGCGTTGACTTGGCAGTGGTGCAAATTCCTGACTTTAGGTGAAGTTTATTCAATGTAGTTTTAGAATTTGATGTAGTTTAGCTTGATAAGGTTATTTAAAATTGGTAATCTGTATTTGATATGGATGATAACTCTTAATAATATGAAATAGTTGAATGTTCTTTAACCATTCTGAGTAAATGGGAGATTGCTGTCTACTTCTTTTCACTCTGGAGCTTGCCAAACTTTTAATAGAAAACAATGTGCCTTCTTTAGATGGTCATTATAAAATAGAAAAACTTACTGATTCTTAGAGAATTCCTGCTTCATATACACACAACTTCTGAAGAGAGATTGTAGGATCATAAGTGACTCATAATAAAATTATCAGAGTGCCAATTTTTGAGGGAAAGTCCTTGTTTTGATCCTTCTCTTCCATCCTAAGATGTCTCCTATGAACTAGTCCAGGGTGGGAGGGGTTAGAGAAAGAACACCAATGTTCTACTCCGCAGGCTCCTCTCGCTCCTGCTGCCCTTGCATGCATTTATGAAGGATTGTACTTATTAACTTAATTCTGTTGGACTTGTAAGATGCAACATGCAAATTCACACATGTCAATACACTCATATATGGAAATGTGTGTTTCCAGGCAGGAACCAGTCAAGACAGTGGAGAAAAGAAGTGGAAGCCCCGTTCTAAGTTATCCACCTGCCATCCTCCCCCTGGATATTATTGGGATGATCTTCATTTAGGCTTAGATTCCATTTTAAAAATATCTTTAAAAAGTGAATTTATTTAATTCCATATTAGAACATGTAAAACTGTGCAACATACAAATGTAATAACAGAGTCGCTGTTCATGTTGCCATAGGAGGAAGGCAGGACAAATGTGTCACCTTGAATAAGTTTTACCTTTCTTCATGTTATCTCTTAACATGTTACTGAATAATGAACAGTTTGAGGACCATGTTTATTTCAGCTCTGGAAATAGAGTCTGACACTCAGGAGAAACAAGATAGATGTTTCAAACCAATAGCAGTGATAAGTGGCCCTGTGCAAATAAATTTGCATGAGGGACACGCTACAAACCCTCTCCATAGGCATCATGACACCTTGCAAGAGGAAACTTGTGCTGGAGAAAAGTTGGAAGCAGTATGACACACAGAAGAGAAAAAAAAAACCCTAACCAACTGCCCCCACCCCTTGGAAGCAGCAGAAGCAGAGGCCCCGTTTGGCTCAGGGTCTCCAGGACCTGTTCGACGTAAAAGTCAGACAGCTGTGATAGTCCAGCCTGTAGGATAGTGTCCTGGGGATCCATAAGAAATAGCACCCTGGGCCGGGCGCGGTGGCTCATGCCTGTAATCCCAACACTTTCAGAGGCCGAGGTGGGTGGATCACGAGGTCAAGAGATCGAGACCATCCTGGTCAACGTGGTGAAACCCCGTCTCTACTAAAAATACAAAAAATTAGCTGGGCATGGTGGTGCGTGCCTGTAATCCCAGCTACTCAGGAGGCTGAGGCAGGAGAATTGCCTGAACCCAGGAGGCAGAGGTTGCGGTGAGCCGAGATCATGCCATTGCACTCCAGCCTGGGTAACAAGAGCAAAACTCCGTCTCAAAAAAAAAAAAAAAAAAAAAAAGAAATAGCACCCATCGGACAAATATATAGGAGTCATCTGCATAGCTGCCTCACCAGTGCAAAAGCACTCCTTGTGGAAGCAGACATTTGGAAACAGATAAAGCCCATGAAGAATGCCTCTTTTTGACTTCTGAGATAAATGTAGATGTGAGCACATTACTGCTGTTTTAGGGAGACTCTTCTCCATTACAGATAACCGGGATTGGGAATATTGGATTACCTAATAATGGCTCGCTTTAGTTCTGCCATCAGCACTTATCAGGTACATTAGTTTAAAACCTGCAATTCTGAACTCAGCATGATTGAGCTTTCCAAAGATTAAGTTACTGAACTTTTGTTGGTGAATGTCTCTGCGAAATTTCCTGAAAAGGATAGTCCTCCTTCTCTGTGTGAAAGTGAAGCCAAATCACATACTTTATTGATATTTATAGACATACAAATGATAGAGCTAATGTACTTTAATGCCTGCTACTTGATGGAAAGGCTGTGGGCTGTGCTTTTGGGCTTTTGTTTTTCTTAAGATAATGTGGAGTACTGTAGTCTCTTTGTGAGCCTAATCGGAGTAGGTAGCTTTTTTTCTTTCTTTTTGTTTTCCCCAAAGCCTTATTTCAGAAAAAGGCTTACATCAAAAGTCTATTTCAAAAAAGGCTCTGTGTGTGCCCCTGATACAGGCACGGTCTTCACAGTGTCCTAGCACCAAAAATATATCCCTATGTCTCCTTAGTGGCTTAGGTAGAAACCGTAGGAACATGGAAGCTTTAACAAAGGCAAGTCGATTTTAACACTCTGTACTAAAAAAATACCTACACTGAGGAAGAGAGTCTTAATCTTCCAGCCATGAAGATTTAATGTTTTCAGAGTAATTTTACAGACATTTTGCGTGTCAAGGCCCAGTAGGGTTTAGAGTTCTCAAGTCCCCACAGGCTTAAGCATCCAGGAATGAATCAACTTTGTAATTTTTGAGCAAGAGGAATAAATGTTGATCCGTGGTGGCTGAGCAGAATTAAGAGATAATATACCTGCCCTTTCTTTAGGGAGTTTGCATACAACTGCTGCTCATTAGAGGTGAATTATAAGACAATTTAAGGAAAAGACAGACCAAGTGCCCCCACCCCTGACACACACACACACACACACACACACACACACAGACAGACACACAGAGACACAGACACACACACACACACACACACACCCCAGTTCAGCCTTCAGTTCCTTCACTGTCTGGAAGCAACAAAAACAGGGACCCCATCTGGCTCAAGGTCTCTTGAGTCCTGTTCAACATAAAAGTCAGACAGAATATACACCAAAATTGGTAATAAACTCTTCAATTTCTCCAAGAAAAGGAATGATTATATAGGAAAAATCATAAGTGGCCTGTATGTATTGATAAGATACCGGAGAAAGAGGTGGGGTTTATTAAAACAAAAGCATCTGGTGTCCACCAAAGTCCATTTGTATTCTGGTGGTTTTGAACATTCTGAAAGCTTAGATTTCTGGGAGTCATTGGTAAAATGGATTTTCGGTCACTAGTGTTTCTATGATGGTCATGGTTAAAATATATTTTTAACCTGAGCAACCTCTAGGGCTTTGGTCATATTTTGATTTAAAAAATTAGACTGAAAAGTTTGTGAGAAATATAAACAGCAAGCCAAGATGAGTAACATGCTTTATACCTAAATTTGTATATTACAAAAATAGCAGAGCTCAAGCTATTTCATGTCATCATCCTAATCCACAAGCATTTAGCAACCTATGTCAATGGTATTTGCCTCTCAAGTCACACACAAAAAAATCTTTCTTAATAAGTCAGAAAACTATAACCTGTTTTTGTATCATTTCTAACAACCTGGTAGGGGGTTCAGTTTCCATTTAATCAGAAGGTGTTTTTAATGGTAAGTTGCTTTAAATGGTGAATCTGAAAGAAATACTCTTAGTATCCCACTGGCATTAGACAGAAAATTCTGAATTCTCTTTCTCTACTGCATTGGTTCTGAATCTTAAATTTGGATATAAGAGGAATCTTTCTAGGAAACTCTCTTTTTCTGACCTGAGTTAGAATTTAGAGTGGAATGAGATCTCCTCCCTTGTAGACACTCCCAGCTTGTACTTCTCACTGGTATATATCTAAGTGTCTATTACATAGATTCACTCCCAGGTGTGGGAATGTATGCAAATACTATCTCCAGTCTTACAAACGGTGTGGCCAAACTCTCTAAAGGGCCTCTGGCTTCAAATGGGTGTTAAGTAAATGGTTCATTTTATTTTTTATTCAAGCATCAGGAGACTTAGGCTTTTTCTCTAGCCATTTAAACCACCTATGAATTAAGATAATGAGAAGAATTGAGTATTTCTCTTTAAACAAGATATACTGTTGTCAACTGCAGGATAAAGTCAGGAGTTAGATTTTGCCTGGATGCTGAATTCTCCCAGAGCACAAAGGGCGTGCAGAGGACAAATGGGTGCGGGAACACTAATGGAACATAGGCTTCAACAGTTCCTTCTCAGAGACGCAAAGAAAGGAAAAGCCAAGAGCTAGAGGTCACCCTGATAAGTACAAAGAAGTCACTTCCAGCACTTTTTCCATTGTGCCTGTTACACTTATTGGTGTGAATAATGTTGTTTTGTTTTCAGAAAGACAGTCATGAGCAAAAAAAAGAATGGTGAGTGATAAGCCGAGCTCAGGAAATTTGAGAATGACACATTTGTGATAATATATGTTAATTTAGTTGGAAAGATGTGAATATTTTCTTAAAGAACAAAGAGAAAGACAGACTCTAGCTTAGTCACTCATTTAGACTTTTATACAGGCATTACCCATGTTCAAAATGCACAAATCTCCTGGAAACAGTTTTTTTTTCTTTCCCAAATACATTTTGTTGTGGTGGCTTATTTATTTGAAATTACCATATTTGTCTTGCTTTGGAGATAAAAACTCTAGTGGAGCCAGACTTCAAATAGATGATGTTCTGAGCACATCAAAACAAAGAAAGTGTTTCTGAAACCAAATGAAAGCATTTTTTGAATGACTCCCTCATCCATTCACGTCTCCTTTCAGCTTAGCGGCTCTGGCTCAGATAAAGTCCCGAACACCTCACAGCCTATTCAAAAGTATCAGATTCAACTGAAGGTGAAGAAAATGGGCTATCTGCAGTATTCATGAGTTGGAAACTTCCCAAGTTTGACCATTGTCTGAATGACTTTACAACTGCTTGGGGTATGCATTACATAACAGATATTCACAGGCACCCAGTGCTCCTATCAAGCCAAGCCTTGTAAACCAGTCCAAAGGACACCCACTCCCACCTACCCCACTCCACCCCAGCCCCATTCTTTCCTAATTCAGTCCCAAGAAAAATACTGCCTAGTCTTTGAAGTGTGCTATCCTACTCCTTGGTTTACCAGACTGAACTAAAGGCCTTGATAATACTTCTTCAAGTTCATGAACTAAAATGTTTTGTTTTCATAGCATTTGGGGTAGTGTTTTCTCTAATTGGAACAAAGCACAGTCTAGTACACCAAAACTTTAAGAAATAAAGAGACAGATTCCTTTACAGGGACAAGGTGAGAAATAAGCAGAAAGTATTCCACAGTCTGAGTGATTCTAGTTCTGTTCTGCTCAACGAGAGCGGAATTTTTGAGGCCCTACTCTAGGATAAGAAGTTGCAAGATCAAAGTTCTATTTATTTCTAATAGTTTGTCCTCAGAGTCACTGTCATCTACCTAATACCCAACCTGAAACTGAGGTCAAACATAAGTACTTAGAACCTTATACTTCCAGAGCATGGGGTGGTAGAAAGATCTCCTGAATCTGAGTCTTCACTCTGTTTCTAAACTGTAACCTTGGGCAAGAAAGTAGATTTTTCTGGCCGATTTTTACATCTAATCAATGAGGGTACTGAATCTCATCTCAAAAGCCACACCATTTTATCTGCTGTTTTCCTGTGCAAAATAGCATCCTAGCTAGGTGTTAAACCAAGTGGGTCTAAAACCAACTCCGAACCTGGTGAGGAAGATTGAGAGCAAAGCCCTCAAGAATAACAACATGATTACTAGGCATCTATGGAGGGCTGAATTACGCCCCTCCAAAAGGTAGGTCCACATCCTGACCGCTGGAACCTATGAATGTGGCCTTATTTGGAAAAAGGGCCTTTGCAGGTATAGTTAAGGTAAAAACGTTAAGATGAGATCATCTTGGATTACATGGGTGGACCCTTAATCTCATGACAAGTGTCCTTGCAGGAGACAGAAAAAGAGAAGACAGACACAGAAGGAAAGCAAAGTGAAGACAGAGGCAGAGATTGGAGTGATGCAGCCACAAGCCAAGGAAGGCCTGGAGCCAACCAGAAGCCAGAAGACCAAGCAAGAATTCTCCCCAGAGCCTTCAGAGGAAGCAGGGCCCTGCTGGCCCCTCGATTTCAGACTTCTGGACTCCAGAACTGCGAGATAATAACTTTCTGTCATTTTAAGCCATCTGGTTTGTGGCATTTTGTTGGTGCAGCTCTAGGAAGCTGATCCAGTGCTGGTGTGGCGGCTGTCCTTCATTTTCCTCAGGGATTGCAGGCACACACTCACTGGAGGTTGCACTGGGCTACATCAGGCACAGAGAGCCATTCCTGTTCTTCTCTGATGCCAGGCTGGACTCAGGAAAGACCAACCATGAGACCTTCTGGAAACCTACAGTGCTGTGGGGTATACATGAGCTGCTATTTCATGAAAAAGCAGCTCTCTTCTCCTGCCTTTACTGTGTAACTCCCTAGACCCTCTTGGTAGCATGGAAAGTCCATGCACTTGATCTCAAGTACACTTCCTTAAAGGAGTGACTGGTCCACTTATAAGTTTTCTGAAAGGTTTCAGGAGGTAAAATTTTGTGGGAGGGCAGGAGTTTATTTATTAGTCATTGGCTGATCTTAGTAGAAGGCAGAAAAAGGGATGAAGATAGAGGTGCCTGCTCTGTCATCCTTACCTGAATCTTCTTGACCACCAGCAGAGAGCAGCTTGCGCCAGTGGGAAAGAAAGAATGATGTCATGGGGGTGGCCCACAGGCCCAACTGGGAGGGAAGAATTCCAGCTGATGAGTCAACCTCCAGAGAGGCTGTCCCAGTCACTTCCATGCAATTCTGTGTGTCTCCGAGCTGCCAGCGTTTTGTTGGAGAAGGGAGACAGTGAGATGAGCTCACTGGAGATGAAGGCGCTGCTTTCCTGGCATAGCTCTCACCTTCACATCTGGGGCTCCAACACACCACATCCCCCAGTGAGAGGCCGAGGAGGGAGATGAGATGGCTCAAGACAGCTTACAAGGACCTTCACCACCCATCAGGTCCCTCCTGATCCCTGTCCAGGCTCATCTTTGACACGCACTTAGAACTGAGCACCTCAGTTTGGCTAACTGGCCCCTGCTTCTTGTCCCCACTTCCCTGTGGGAACTTCAGAGTTCAGCTTAGCCATCCCTGCTCCAGGGGAGCCCTTTGTGATCCAGATTGGGTCATGCACCTTTTTGAGGAGCTAAGCCACCTTGACATTACTCGATGAGTACACCTGCTACACTAAATTGCCAATAATCTTTCCCTACCTGAGTTTATCTCCTATGTAAGCTCCTTGGAAAGGGGCAGTATGTCTGGTTTTTTTTTTTTCTTTTTTTTCTGCACTTTATATATCTGTAATCATATATATGACATTAATATGGTCTCATACAAGTTTCAAGCATTACATAAACATGGTAATAAAAAGTGAATGTCCCCCTCACCCTACTACATCCTCATTCAATGTCTAAAAGGTAAAGTCTTTGATAACTATTTGGCAAGTCTCCTTCCAGATCTGTAGCTTTGCATTCACAAACATGTGCACATATACTCTAACCATCCTTCCTTCCATCCACCCATCTATCATTTATATCTATCTATCTACCTATCTATCTATCTATCTATCTCTCTCTCTTTCTTTCACTTTACTGTGTGTTTTCTGCAAATTGCTTTTTTCCTTTAACATCAGGACTTGGAGATCTTTTCATTTGGATACGTAGTGATCTAGATAATTTCACAGTAACTCACTCACTGAGAGATGGACAATCAGGCTCTTTTCACTATTACGAGCCATGCAGCAAGTCTCAGCCTCTCTCATACACAGACTGCATAAATGTAAGTATTTCTTTTGGATAGCTATAATTGCTGAGTTAACTTTTTAACCACTGTGACAGTTTCCACAGGGATCCTGCCTGCCCCTCTCCATCCTTTGCCTCTGCACTTGGAGCTGTCCCCAAATGGCTTCTCTCTCAGGGGCATTTCCCCCTCTTTTTGGAGCTGCAGTTTCTGCTGGACTCTTGGTGTACTTTTCCATAGATTCGATCCCTTCCATTGTTCAGAAATTTCCCAAAGCCCTGGTCAGTCTCTTGTAGTTTCCAGCACTGTTATGGGGACACGCACACACACACACATACTCACACACACACACAGTCACATCTCTGTTCTGATAATCTGTGAAATGTGGAATGTAGGAGCCAGCAGACCTGTGGGTTTTGCCTGCTCTCTTGAGCTAGGTTGTCACAACCTCTCTATGTCTAGTACCCAGCAACATTACGTGACAACTGTTAGGCAAGGAGAAAGTATCTGTTGAGACAACAAATGAATTTTTGTTTTAGGCAGGTACCAACATTTGCTCAAGGACCAATGATCCCTTAAAGGGACTGATTTAGTATTGATTCCTGTGTTACTGGATTATCCCTCAATTAACCACTCACAACTACAAGATATTGTGTCGTTGACTACCTATGCGGGAGGTAAAAATGGAGTGGGTTTAAAGGAAAACATTTGCATTCTTAATTTCCATATAAATTCAGGCTAAAGGATGATTCCTTGTTGCTCATGAGGGCCTTGAAACCTCCTACCAGACAGCAACAAGTACATTTAATGGAACTTAATCTGATGACTTGTGTCCCAAAAAAGGACGTGTTGGTATACAAGTCAGGCACTCAGCTTTTAAAATTTTCCTTTAGAGAGGTGCTACCACTTAGATTTAAAGGGAAATGAGACTGTTAATGGTACAGCATCAAAGGATGCTTAAAAGCAAAGTACATGCCCAGAATGCTTGGCTGAAATTTGCCAAGTTCCACTTGAGATTCACAGAATCTCTCCAGCAACCTGGATTCTAATTATTGAGCCCAAACGGGCCCTCGTCTCCAGCCCTGCGCTTGCTCCCATGCCCGCACTGCCAGGTGCTGCAGATGTGAGGCCTGCTGGGCCTTCCTTGGCAGCCATCTGTCAGCGAGGCCTTCGCTCCTCCAGGCAACAGGCGTGTTGATAAGAATATACACTTTCTGCAGTTGACAGACTTTGCTATTCAAAACACTGTTAAAAAAATGGCTATAGGAATTTAATTAGCAACTTCCATTAAGAGATTAGATGAGAAGAACAAAGAGAAACCAAGGGAAAGGCTTCTTAATAAAATCGGAGAAGCTGCAGAATTATTCATAGCATAACAAAGGAAATGGAGAATCTGCTCCATGAATTGTTAGAGGTGACAGATGTATTCCGATGTTTTCTCATGGCCTCGTTGGTCTATGACTAATGAGGCACTGTGTGAAGGGCAGAACTTCAAAGAGCACCTCTCACCGGCTGCAGCTGGTCGCAGGTGTGGCAATGGGCAGTGCTGCAACGCAGATGAACCTGTGTGCTTTCAGATGTAGCCGTGTGGCCCCTGGAGTTTGTGGCTAGTTGACTTAACTCCAATATGCAGGGATTGACCCTAAATGGGCCAACTGGCTTATCACTGTGCCACGATCTCTGGTGTCTCCATCAGTCAGTCGGCTGACTCAGAGGTGTGTGTTCGGTCCAGAGGGGCAAGAGGATATAAATGGACCAGAACAAATCCATCCATTCTATGAAGGAAACTGACTTTGATGAGGGATTCAGCAGTATCTCTGTTATGTGTCTATGGGGAAGGGCAGATATTCAGTCTTATGTAAGGTCAGGGGAACTGCAGAACCCATTTTGTTTACGCCCATTATTTAGGCTAACAAAAGGTTGGTTCAAGATCCTATGGTTGAAAACTCAAGCATGAATTTCTGTGATTTCTTAATGCTAATGTTCTTCCTAAAGAACGCACAGTAGGGGAAGCAGGTGAAGAAATAGGTCACTTAGAATTGCATTCTGGAAATCAGGCTTCCACTCAAAATGCTACCAAACCATTCCTCACCAATAGCTACTTCTATCAGAATGAACTGTTTTCCCATGCCCCTGAGACAAAAGAATGGTTTCTGCATTACAAAGTATCTCTTGCTTTTGATTTGATTGAAAGTGTTGATAAACAGATTTAGATAAGAATCCCCAATGCCACATCAGATAGTATCAATGAAAATAACTAGCTTGTTATCCTCATTTGTTAACTGACATAAACTCAGATGTTGTAAGATTATCTTTACATTTTCCAGAGGAAGTCCTGATATCCACAGAAAATCTGAAAATACAAAGATTTATATAAACTTGGGTTTGTAGCAAAACTGACCCATACTATAAATCTGTCAAATACATGTGTGTATATGCATTTTACTAGACAGATATGTCTAGTAAAGTTAAAATACAATTTTTATGAGATTAACTATGCTTAGGTCCAAAGTCAAAATTAGGTAAAAGATGCATTAATTAACAACTGAGTCATAGCCTACATACTGTGAATACAAGATATCTATGTAATGGGTTCTAGTTACTAAAAGGTTAATTAATTTTTTTTTTATTTCCAAGAAAAAGTAAGGCAAATTCAAGATAATGAGATAGATGGGTGGATTTAAGTGAGGGAAAGAAAGCTGGAAAATTGCTGATGGCTTGGCAAAAGAGCCAGAGGAAATTATCATCGTTGTCTTTTGTTCTTGTGAACTCAAAAGTTGTTTCTTGTAGTTATTAGTGTAAAATGAACTAAATTAGAGAATGTGTGATTTCGGTGGTGGATGAATGCAGCCTGGCCTACTTCGTGTGGGTCATAGTGCTGCTCATAAGCCTCTGTAGGCTGATGCAATGATAGCCTTCACCCCTTCTGGGGCTGGGACGTGCTGATGGGCTCTCTAATGGCACCGCTCCCTCCTGCTTGCTCCCTGGGCCCCTTTCTTCATCTACTCCAGAAAAAGGTCACTTAATGATGCAAGACTTATCATTACACAGTCTTAATCATTAAGGAGGGGGAGTCCTTGATCTGTATTTCCACAGAAAGAAAGGGCTAGAGGGGACCACTGGCAATAAACATTGTTTTTTGACACTGTTGGTAAAATGGAGTCCCGCTAGTTCCCCCATTCCAGTTTCCTTTTCTGTGCCATACCACCGCAGTAGACAGTGAAACACACCTTCCTTGGAATCTGCTTCCTTTAGATTCAGCTTCAGAACTGAGCCAACTGCCCTACTTCCTTCATAGACCTGGGATGCCAAAAGGGCTTTCCTGCTTCTCACTTCTGGCATCATGGAATGTCCCTGCTGCCCTTGAGACGTCTCTGGCTATCAGCTAGGTTTTGCCCCTGGAACCTCTTGCTACAATACCATGAAGTTTTCCCAGGCTTCAGCTCCAGACAAGAACACATTTTTCTCTCAATGTCTCTTGAACATTTGCGGTACATCGGGCTCTCTGTTCTAGGCACTGGAAATACAGCAGAAAAAAGAAAGAGAAAGAAGTCTTCCCTCACTGGGCTTACTTTACACTGGAGAGAGCTAGGCAGCAAGCAAGTAAAGGATGACAGTAAGCACCATGGCGTTTCCTCAGCCGAGAGAGGAAAGATTGGGAACTCCTTTCAGGCATGGAGTGAAGACTTAAATCCATCGTCAGTTTATAATGGAGTGTGTGCACAAAAAGTAAACACCTCCTTAGATTTTTTTTTTAAACAAACATGGAACAGAACATCTTGGAATGAGGAAGCATTCTTGGCTCTTGATCTTGAGAAGTCAGAGGTGGCCAAAGCTATTTGGGGATGCAGAGGGCTATCTGATCTTTAGGGAACAGCCAGCCAGCTTGTCCCCAAGATTATCCTTCGAGGAACAACACTGTCCCTCCATCCTGCAGTATCTCTTTTAAACTTATGTTTAAATAGCTATACTTAAATGATAAGGCACTAGCCTTTCACCTCCAGGATCCTAACTGGATTCAAACTCTAGTCTTCTGGGAAATGAGTTTGGTCGTCTAAGCTGAGCCTTGTAGACAAAAGTCCTTATCTCCAAACTCCAAGCATAATTCAGCCCATCATGGCAGCACTGGAAGTCTGCTCTCAGGGAAAGGAAGGGAGTGAGCTGGGGTTGAAAGTAAATTATATAAGTAGTTAAATCAATCCTGAATTCAAATCCCAACTATTTAAATGATAGTACCTTTCTGTCCAGACTACAAAAACTGCTTTTCAGCACTATGCTTTTTAGCTGCATTCTGAAAAGGGGGGAAAGTCATTTAGAGCAGTTAAGCCTCCAAAAATGAGGTCAAAGCTGCAAAGAAGCACAAGCATGAGCACCTTAATAAATTTAAATTTTCTTTGAATAGTTTCCTTATCTATCTCCGAAGAATAAGGGACGCCTTTGCCTCATATGTGCTGTAAGCAACAACTGTGACTTTTATCTCTAATACACTTGAAGATGTCTAAACATGTCAGGGAAATATCATGTGCAAAGATTGTGTGTTCTAAAGCAAATTCAGTTGGTTTAGAATAACATAACCCATGTTGTCCCCAAACAGTCTAAAAATAAACATAGAATAGAACCAAGAAGGGACTACAGAGGAGCAGGGCTCAGGTTTGCTCTGCTTGACTCAGAAAGGAATAATTACAGGCGAGGAGCTTTGACGACTTAGCCTATTGATGAGAAATACGCCATTGAGGGATACTTGGACTGTTTTGAATAGTTTGCTTTCCAGGTATTCAGACTCAGGCATT
The DNA here is from genome assembly GCF_030222135.1 of Aotus nancymaae. Lineage (NCBI taxonomy): Eukaryota > Metazoa > Chordata > Mammalia > Primates > Aotidae > Aotus > Aotus nancymaae. The sequence continues at coordinate 12,497,429 of NW_026988421.1, forward strand.
TATTTCCCCTGCTTTGGGCTGGCTCCCATCCCTCCACCTTCCATTTATCAAGTTAGCATTTTGCTCATAATAAAATGGATGACAGTTTCATTACAGAATGGCATCACTTGTCAAACTTTGAATTACTGATCATAAAAATATCTGTTATGCTTTGAAGGATTGTTGGAGGACTTCCATTTTTATATATATATATATATTTTATCAGTAGGACTGTTTAGTGCAACATGCACAAGGGAAGAACAGAGACAGGGAGGGGTGGGGGCGAAATCAAACTCGGCTGAGGAGCCCAGGGTTTGCTGTCTCCTACCCATACAAACAAGCCTCTATCACAGCTCTAGACAGCAGAAATAAAAGGGAGCTTTTTGGCTCACAGCTATAAAAAAAATTATCATAGTGATGAAGTTCCTCAGCCATCAACAGAGCTGTGATAACGCTGTTTGATGATGATTTTCCCATGAATGTTAAACAGCCGCCACTGCGGAGGCAAAGGAGCTTATCTGCACCTAATACTGATCTCTAATTCCTGCCCTTCTTGAACCATCCATTTTCTAACAGCATTAACTGGCAAATTTACATCCCATCTTAATGCTGCTAAAGAGGACAGGAGATGAAGAGTAAATGACAGCAGTGTAATGAGGGTGGCTTTTTTCTCCTTTCTCTTTAATGGCTGAAGATTTGCACAATTGTCTGTAAGCTTATATAGAGAGCTTACCTGAACCTTTTCCCAGCATGGATTCAACTTACAGGAGCTTTTGTTAACTAAACACACATAAATATTTTTAAGGAGGTTTAATAGTGTGACTTCAAAAGGAAGCCAAAGGATGGAAAAAGAAAAAAATAATATATTTAAATGTCATCAATAATATAAATGTCTTAAAGGGCTAATGATTTCTGAACAAACAAAGTTGCAAAAATAATGTTTCTCTTAGGCTACTACATCACTAAAAAGCTTTCAAAATATTAAAAAATGATTAATTAAGACAAGGATTTAAAGAAAGCTATGTTCCTTATGCCGCCAAGACCCGGGATTTCACCGATCATATAACATCCATCAAAATACTACCTGTTCACTAACAGAGTGTGAAGAGATAGAAGGCAATTTCAGTGGTAAATCTGAATATAGGGAACTACAATAGCTAGATGTGGGAAAATCCTATTTGTGACTCCAGATGATAAAAGGAAACCAAATAAAAATCACCATGGACGAACCATTTAACATCACAGGTTAGAAACCTTGAAGTTGTCTCTGACTCTTCCCTCTCTTTCATCCCCTTTATCCAATCCATTACCAATCTTGCTTTTCCTCCCTTTGAAATGTTTTCAACATTTACTCCTTTTTTTCTCCGACTACCCTAACCCATGTCTCTAGCACCTCTCAATTGAAATATTGTAGATTTCCCATTTGCCCTGCTTCTAGCGTCTGTGGGTCTTTCCATAGTATTATTAAAACAATACTTTGGTATTTCTCCTATGCAATTTGACTTAAAAAAATCTATTAACGTTCCCTGACCTCACTGCTTTCTGCAATGGTTCCTGAAGTGTGGCCCACAATAGTGTTAGGCATACCTTTAATGAAAAACTTTTAAGACCTGTACATGGAAAACTACAAAACATTGCAAAGAGCTACATAATGGAGAGATGTACCATTGTCAAACATTAGCAGACAGATTGGCATATTTTTTCTATAAAGGGCCACATAGTAAATGTTGTTGGCTTTTGGGCCACATAGTCTCTGTGGAATATGCTTCTTTGCTTTGTTTTTACCACTCTTTCAAAATGTAAAAGTTATTCTTAGCTCATAGATGTATAGAAATAGGCTAGATTTGGCCTGGAGACTGTAGTTTATTGATCCCTGGATCAGAAGATTCAATATTGCTAAGATGGCAGTAAGATGGTGATCCCCCTAAATTGATCCATGTAAATCCATGTGCAATACCAACAAAAATCCTAACAAGAATTTTTGAAGAAATCTAAAAGTTAATTTGAAAATGTATACGTCAAAACAAAGGACTTAGAATAGCTAAAACAATTTAGAAAAAGAGCAGAATTAGAGGACTCATAGCACCCTATCTGTTGACTCATGATGAAGTTATATATAAAGACAACGATGCACTAGTGTAAAAATAGATCAAGGAACAGAATAGAGAGTCTAGAAACAGATGCACAATTATATGGTTATTTGATTTAGATCAAAGATGCCAAGGTAATTTAATGGGGGAAATACAGTTTTTGCAACAAATGGTGCTGGAACAGTGGGATATCTGTATTTACATAAAAAGACCCTTAACCGTTACCTCACATCATACACAAAAATTAACTGAAATAAAAACGTTTTCAAAAAGAAAAATAATTGATAAAATGAGTTTCATTAAGATTAAAAACTTCTGTTCTTTAAATGATGTAATTAAGGTAACAAAAAGGAGAGTCACAGATGGGGAAAATTTTGCCAAACAAATCCAAAATATGGCCTGTACCCAGAATGCCTAAAAAACTCTTACAAGTTAATAATGAGACAGATAACTCAATTTAAAAATAGGCAATTGAATGGAAATTTCACAAAAGAAGATAGCCAATAAGCATATGAAAACATGTTCAACACTATTAGTCATAAAAGAAATGCAGATTAAAACTACAATGAGAAACCGCTACACACTCACTAGAAAAGGTAAAGTATAAAGACTGGCACTACTAAGTGTTGGGAAGGTGTGGGCTCATTTTTTTGTAGTTTTTGTAGATATGGGGTTTTGCCATGTTGTCTAGGCTGGTCTCGAGCTCCTGGGCTCAAGGGATCCATCTGCCTCGGCCTCCCAAAATGCTGGGATTACAGGCATGATCAGCTCCACTTTTTTTTGTTGTTGTTGTTATTCTGCTGTTTCCTCATCTATAGGGGATGAGAAAAGAATCAACTTCAATGAGTTCTTGTGGACTCACTGAAGTTGATTCTTTTCTGATCCCCACAGATGCGTGAGTTTATGCAAAGCACTTAGGATAATACGTGGCAGATGGTGAGCGCTCGATCCACACGAGGCGCTATTGTAGTTGCCATTGCAATGGCTCCGTTCCCTGCTTCCCTCTCATCTCTGGAAATGCCACATCTCCAAGTTGCCCAGACCTACTTCTCCTGTCCTGAAACTTGTGTAATAAATGAGTGCCATTCAATTTTGCTCTTTTTTCCAGTTGCTTTATATCTAATATTGCTTTAAGCCAAACTTTTTCTTAGGCACATTTTACTTAACACAGAACTGGACAAGCAATGAATGCTTAATAAAGACTTGTTGGTTTCCAACCCTGCAGTATGGGAACAATGATAGCATATTTATCATCTTCTTCATGGAAATGTTGTGATAATACATGCGATGGAATTTAATTTCCTTTAATGATGGAAAGATCCGTAAGTCAATCAGGCCATCTTCTTTGCATCCCAGTGTGTCCTAGGGACATGATAAGACATCTTTTCAGACATCAATTATTGTTAAACGAATGCCCCTATTTAGATTTTCCCTAGTGTTCTGAATTCCTTTAGTGTATTAAATTTTTCATACCTAACAATGCTGTTCTGTCAAATAAGCTTTTAGGGAAATAGCGAAACTTTGGCTTCATAGAACACAGGAAGATGACATTTTCTGTTGACCTTGTTAAGTATGTTTTCACTTAAAATTTGTATTGTCAAGTTTCTTCCCATGACAGTCCCAGGAGGAAAGAATTAATCCATAAAATTCTAAAATGAAGAAGACCTCACTGGCATTTTGAAAGCATTTTTGCAACATTATTATGACTACTTTAGTGTGTATAGAATTTTTTCAGATGTGGTGGACTCTAAATTTTAGCCCAAATTCTAACTTTTCTCAACGATGAGCCTAAGAAATCTTGAGGAAAATAATTTCAGATGTGCCTACAGCAGAGGCAGAATGTGATGTGTAAGTTGATCATAATGACCTGATGCACAACAGAGGGAGCATATTAATTCATTTAATTACAATAAGTAATTCATTTAAGAAACATTTATTAGCCAGGCATGGTGGCTCACGCCTGTAATCCCAGCACTTTGGGAGGCTGAGGCAGGCAGATCACGAGGTCAGGAGATCGAGACTATCCTGGCTAGCACAGTGAAACCCCACCTCTACTAAAAATACAAAAAGTTAGCCAGGCATAATGGCACGCGCCCGTAGTCCCAGCTACTCAGGAGGCTGAGGTAGCAGAATGGCTTGAATCCAGGAGGCGGAGGCTGCAGTGAGCCAAGATTGTGCTACTACACTCCAGCCTGGGCGACAGAGCGAGACTGTGTCTCCAAAAAAAAAGAAAGAAAAGAAAAAAAGAGAAACATTTATTGAGCATCGACTATGTACTTGGTCCTGGGGACATAAAGTGGGGTTTGGTTCTAGTAGCAGGAGATAGCACAAATGAAAACTATTTAGTTTTCACTCTCTGAAATGAGGTAATTCCAGATAGTGATAATTGTAATGAAGGCAATAAAATAAGATGACAGGCTAGAGAATGACTGGACCTGGGATGTTATTTGGACAGATGAGCAGACATTGCAGCTAGTTATTTCACAGCTATTCAAAATGTATGCTTAATGAAAAATTCTAATATGGATTATCTCTGTGAAGAGTGATTTTATTATCTCCTTTGTACTTTTCTGTATTTTCCTATTTTTTTACTTGAACATGTACTTCTTTCTTTCTTTTCTTTCCTTCCTTCTTTCCTCTTTCCCTCCCTCCTTTCTTCCCTCCTTCCTTTCTTTCCTTTCTTTTTCTCTCTCTCTCTTTCTTTCTTTCTTTCATTTGAGATGCAGTTTTGCTCTGTTGCCAGGCTGGAGTGCAGTGGCATGATTTTGTCTCACTGCAACCTCTGCCTCCTGGGTTCAAGAGATTCTCCTGCTTCAGCCTCCTGAGTAGCTGGGACTACAGGCACGTGCCACCACGCATGGCTAATTTTTTTGTATTTTTAGTAGAGACAGGGTTTCACCATGTTAGCCAGGATGGTCTTGATCTCCTGACTTTGTGATCTGCACACTTTGGCCTCTCAAAGTGCTGGGATTACAGGCTTGAGCCACCATGCCCAGTCACATGTACTACTTTCATAATCAAATAAAAATTACATATATAAAACTTCACTCTGATAGCAAGAAAATTCAAATTGTGCTCATCCTATGAAGAAAGATACCACGGAGATCTAAAATTCTAAGTGGAGAGAAACTATTATCTGTGATTTTCTATATTCATGATTCAGTTGCCTTTTAAATAAGTTGTAATAAATTTGTAAAGCATCTGGTTAGTGCTATGTAAGTGCTACATTAATAAATAGGCAAATATGTTGAAATAACATATTAATAACATATTATTTGTTAGTTTAACAAATAACTTTGGGGAAAACTACCACATACAAATCTGTTTTTTAAGCATTGTGGAGTAAAAAATAATGAGCATGGCACGGTCTGAGATTCAAATTTAATTGGGTGTGGGTGTCCTGTACTTATTTATACTCTTTCTCTCTCCACCTTTCATGCCTTGCCCCCATTTTGTGAAATCCAGCACCCCAGACTTCAAGACACTTAGAAATAGCTCTTAACCAGAGCTAACTTTAAAAAACTCAAAAAAGGCCGGGTGCGGTGGCTCACGAGGTCAAGATATCGAGACCATCCTGGTCAACATGGTGAAACCCCGTCTCTACGAAAAAAAAATACAAAAAATTAGCTGGGCGTGGTGGTGCATGCCTGTAATCCCAGCTACTCAGGAGGCTGAGGCAGGAGAATTGCCTGAACCCAGGAGGCAGAGGTTGCGGTGAGCCGAGGTCACGCCATTGCACTCCAGCCTGGATAACAAGAGCAAAACTCCATCTCAAAAAAAAAAAAAAAAAAAAAACAACAACACTCAAAAAAGGACCATGCACAACTATCCTATGTGGGGATCGCTCCAGCGTCGAGACCACTCAGTATCTCCGCCATAATGGAGTTTGAGCCCGGACACGTTTCCCACCCCCTGGAGGCAGTCGAGATCAGTGAAGGAGAGATTTAATAGAAGTTTGAGTTTGCAGAAGTCTATTTCTGGTCCACTGACCTAAAGGCTGGGTGAAGGCTGTGTGGTTTTACTAGGCATTGTTTCTTGAAGTACCTGCTCTGGGCTAGTTTTATGACTTTGTTTACCCTCTATTGATGGGTCCCGTGCTTGTTCCTGTGACTATTTGCAAAGTTAATGGGTCTATCACCTCTCTGATGACTTGCATAGATCATTAACATTTTAACTATAGGTTTCCTCACCCTGATAATGAGACCCACCTGCATGACTTGATTGTACCCATTGTGTGTTTTCCACTGCCTAAGCTTGTAGCCGGATGGCTTTCTCTTCCCTTTATTAAGATAATGGCATCTGTTCTGATAATTGAGATGGGACTAAGAATGCTTATGTAAATGAGGTGGGGCAAAGAATGTTCCTGTAAATGAGGTAGGAAAAGATATATATATACTAACTCTGTGTACAATAAAGTTGCTGGTTTTAGGCATTGCTAAATTGGGAATTGCCTGGCCAGCCCTCCAGACTCCAGCTGTTCTGTCTTTTCTTTTCTTCCGTGCACTCTCTTCCAGGTATTGGGACCCTCTTGCAGGTCAAGAGACCCCGGCAGACGTGCCGCTCTCACTGGCCCCCGACAATCCTAGATAGTTGTGCATGTTTATTTCTACTAGAAATTTAAAATTTCCCAACTTTCAATGAATTATTTGCATAGTTCAAAGGAATGGTCCTTAAAAGAAATGAACAATCTCGGTATTGTGGAGTAGGCACCTTCTGGACCTGGTGAGCTGTTCCTGGGTCACTGCCTTCTCTAACCTTGCTGTTTTCTTCCACATTTGATAGGCAGTGCCTGTAAAAACCTTTGGGTATCTATCCAAGATCTCTCATGGAAGTGGCTGGAGGAACCACAGTAGAGAGGTTCAGGCACGTTGTTTGCAATGTTGCACCTTTGGGATGGATGGCTGGAGCAATCCCATCTGGGTGTTGGTCAGGCCAATGGGGGCTGTGTGTGACTACAGGGTTGGAGCTTAAGCAAAGCACTACCCCACGAGATGTCCAGGAGTGGATAGAGCCAGAGGCCAAGAAGCCCATAGTTCTTGGAGGGCACCTGTCAGAATCTTCGTAGACCTGGAATGGGTGAGAATGATGAGAAAGAGGTTTTGAGTAACAGCCATGAACCCTGGCCTCCCTTTATGGCTGACAACTGGATGGCCAATGAACAAGGTGGAATAACTTCCAGTTACAGGGCTCAGTAAACAATGTGTACAAACAAGCATTGCGCTTTGGTCTGCAGTATCAGTGATGGTGCTGATTTCCTGATGTATTTCCTTCAGAACAAACACTTGAAAAATGGTGAGTATGCATTCAGGATTTTGCTTTATAATACTATATTTTAAGATGTCACAAAGTAGCATCTGCAGTTTGTCCACAACTGTTGTTTCCCATCACCCCACAGCAATGACAACATCCTTTTAAGTTTTTTTTAAATTTCTTTCTTGCTGTCAGCACCAGTTCTAAGCATCAGAGAACCCAGACCTTTCCAGCTGAACCTCTCTGGGCTTAACCCTGCCTAGGTCAGCTGGTGCATTAGGAAACCCTTCCCAGGATGCAATGAGGTTGGAAACCCAACCTCTGATGCCTAGGCACTGGAGTGGACAAAGCCCTGACATCCCATGAGTCCTGAGCTCCATCCTCTACTCCAGTGCAAGACAAGCTTGCCCCTCTGGCCCTTCTGTCTTAGCCTCTGCTACCTGGTATACCCCAGGCACCCAAGAGAACCCAAATTCCATCCCTTTCTCTTAGAATCTGCCAGCTCCCTTTGCTTAGAGTTAGCCCTGGTTTCCAGATGCCTTTACCTAGTACTGAGGTAACATCTCTGAATATTGACAACTATATCCACCCAGAATTCTCAACACTGCATTTTAGTCTACTACCAGGACTGTTTATTGTCATTGTATCATCTACATTTTATATTTGGGATAATTAACTTGAACCTCTGCCTAGTCCTGCACCCTTTGTGACTGCTCCCCTCAGCCCCCCCCACCCCACCTTGCACCTCATCATGGGATATGTTCATTCCCTGGCTTCTCCTGCAGCAGTCCGCGTCATGGCTCCTAGCATGTCCCTTGGTCAAGGCTTTCATCACATTGGAGAGTTCCTGCACAAGCTTAACTGCAGCCAACACCTCTGTTAATAAAATGACTACATCTCAGAGCCCATTTGCCAATAGTAACAATATTCTTAGAGAGCTGTAGAGTTTGTCGTGTGCTATCTAATTTGATATGCATCCAATCCTATGAAATTGGTAGGTCCAATATTATTTCAGCTTACAAATGAGAAAGCTAAGGCTGTGAGTCATTTGCCCTTTGAAATACACTCCCAAATTACTTTTCTGAGGTCACGTAAGTGAGTGGCTGAGTGATGAATTGGATCTGGGTACTCCTCTCACTCACTCATGCTGCCCACGCCGGTCATGCAGGGTTACACAAGAAAGTCAGGTCTGACCCCCAGCGGCTTGTGATCTTGATTGAGAAGCTGGGTGTTATATTCATCCATTCAAAAAATATGTACTGAGTGCCCACGATGTGCCAAGCACTCTTCCTAAGCACTGCTTAGGACGCATTGGTCAACCAAAGGGGCAAAAACCCTAGTTCTCACAGTCCTTGCACTTAGTGGTGGTCTACTCTTCAGTAATGCTAGGCTGCTAGTCCTGAGTTCAGACATGGCTCTGCCCCTCGTTTATCCTCTGCAAATGGAGATTACTGTACTGGTGACTCCAGGCCCTCTCCAGCTTTGGATGTGTGATCCTGTGGTCTGCCCCTTAAGGACTCCTTTCAGCCAGGAGCTGCCAGTCTCCCTGTGGGTCCTTGATTTCTTTACAACTTCTTGGCAGCAAAACGACTACAGCAAATCTGGACAATACTGTTGAAAATTATCTCAGGGAAGAAGCAAGAAATAAGATAACACTATTCCTCCTTAGTGCAGCTGTTGAAAAGTGTTGGTGATACAACAGACAGGGCACCTTTTAATGTCAATATTTCCAGTGAGGCTGAATGAAAGCAACTCTACTATGTGGCCTGATTTTCAGCTGGTTTTACAAAACAACAGCAACAACAAAGCCATTTCACTGGTAAAAATCATTTTAGAAGAAAACATAATACCTAAATCTGGGCTAAAAATATAGCATTTTTCTGGTGCATATAAAACTTTGGCATAGAAAATAATATATAGCTGATCTGATTCACAAAATAAGCCTAAGAGATCTGTTAAAGGTTATAATTATCTTAGAATCTTTTGTACAATGGGAGCATGAAAACACGACTCTCTGCGCTGTCATTCCTTTTTTTTTCTCTTTTTCTAATCTTCCTTAAAATATTGGTGTGAATTAAACTCACCGAGGAGGAAACCAGTGAACATCTTCTGCAATGCAGTTATGAAAATAAGAGCGGAGTTGTTATTGCTCCCATCTGGGATGCCAGATGTTTGCAGACTGGTGTGGGAGTTGCAGCACATTTCTGACCCCAAACTCAAGACCTGGTTAAATGTGTTTAAAATATTCTCTTTCTTGCTCCAAACATGTCCATGCAATCAAGTAAGAACAAAAACAAAAATATTAATACCTCGAGTTTGCTAAGAAGTCATGGGAAATAATCACTGTCAAAGACAAGTGGCTGAGTTGGAATCTGGTTTTATCTATTGCTGATACTATAAAAGGAGGGCAGAAAGTTGTGCCATGCAGGCTTTTCTTACTTTAATAAAACCACACCCTGTTTTACTACTGCTGAAAGCAGGAAGTCCAAAAGAGGAAGCTTCCTCAGAGCTTTTGTCTTGAAATGTCAGAGATAATATAAATTTTCTTTTATTCATGTATCTAGAGGGTCAAGAGTGAACACATATAACAAAACTGAAAATACCCCATAATCAGTTGTAATATATCTCTGTCATTTGTTTAAGGCCAAGTGGTCCACCCATTTATCATCTTAACACGAGAGCCTGAAGGAAATGCTCTCATCTGGGATCAGTCTGTTACCCATCACTTTGTTTACTCATAATCTTAGGAGAGTAGGGCTCCCTTTTCAGGCTCTAATGAGGGAGGATAGGGAAATGAGAGGTCTAGCAGAGGACTGAACTTCTGCAAACAACTTCTGGACTTCTAGAAGTTTCCTTTAAGTACGAAGCATTTCAGAAATGCTTCTCATAATATATGTGCAATTTGATAGGTCTATAATATGATTAGTTCTTCCAAGTTCAGAAAAAACATACAATAATTATCTTGACCCACAGTGGCATGAAATAGTTTTCATGACAGTTTGATGACAAGTATATAAGGAAAGAGTTTCTATGCCGTAAAGATCATGCATCTCCTTAACTCTGTTGACAGTAAAATATGGATTTCAGCTTAGGAATACTCTTTGTTGAAACAGTAGTTTTATGTCTTTCTTTTCTAAGACCAAACAGGATTACAGGTATGATTTACTGAACAAAAACTTCAAGGATTTAAAAAAATAATAATTGAACTTTAAGAAAACAAATAAATTACAAGATAAGACTCTGTATCATATTAGGATTAATGAATTTCTTAATGTTTACATTTATAACCAGGCGCTAGTATACCTCCCTTCTAAATTTAGTCATATAGCCTACACAGATTTTTTGATGTTAATAATTTTTATGTATGCTAGATAAAATGATTTTATAAGGCAGATAATTTACTTGTTCTGTACAGAATAATTCCTTTATGTATCTGCTTTGAAAGTTTGGACTTCTATGTGTAATCTTTTCTTAGAATGACCTGAGTGTGTTACGAAGCTTCCATTTTTCCATCCCTTGTGATTTAAAATCAATAATTAAACATAGATAAAGGGAAAGGATAAAAATATCCTTGTTTCCTTGCGTAACAGCCTAGAAATATCTGCGGATTGCTCTAGATCCCATTTAATCCAAAGGTTTTGTTTTATAAAACCTTTGGAGTTTAATTAAAAGTTAACTAAAAAAGTTAACTAAAAATTAACTAAAGTTTTATTAAAAGCTAGTGTTTTTTAAAAAGACTAAGTAATTCTTCTAAGCCACAATAAAGTTTTCTATCTTACATAAATAGAATGTTTATTAAATCTTTACATAATATATACACAATATAGCAAGGCGGTTGTCTACCTTAGTTTCCTCATGTGTGAAATGAAGAATTTTAAAATTCATACCTAACTATTCTCAAATTTCACAGTTGTAAATAGTTCCCAGCAAGTAGAGAGAAAAATAGTTGGAATAAAATTTGTATGTGTGCATTTTACAATGGGCTCTGGGCCTCAGAACCGAAATCTTCTTTCCTTCATACATATTTTATGCATATGGATGTGCTGCCAATGTACAAAATGCCAGTGGACATTTACCTGTTTATAACTGAGGGGAGAGGGGTATTTCTACAGTCTCTCACAGGCTCTGCTCAACAGACTATTATTTTCCTCCCACATTTTAAAACGGAGAGGCCTGCTGCTCACTTCCCTTGTGGACAGAGTCGGGAATGAGAGCAGGACATTCAAGTGCTTAACACCAAATCCGAAACTCATTCAGGCGGCTGTCCTTAACAGATGTATTAGGGAGAGCTCCTAAGTGGAGCCAGGGAAGGGTGGAAAGTTAGGTCACCCTGCAAAGAGAGAAGTAACTTGCCAAAGAGTCAGTGCCAAAAGCAAGAAAAGGCCCCTTGGATTTATGGCTTGGGTATGGGGTCTGGTTCTTTCTCTGGGGTCTGCAGAACAAGCATTCCCTCTGGGTTTTTCCTAGAGGAAACCACTGACTCTAGATATACAGGGATGTAGAGGAGTCATTTGACCTTTCAGATGTATTTGCATTTGGACGTTGCAAAGGCTAACAGGCCTTGAAGGGATAAGGAGCAGCAGAGGGTGGGCACCAGCTGAATCCTAACTCTGATGCTTACCAGCAGCAAGGGCTTACACAAGTTTAACTCACTTTTGAGCTTCAATGTTCTCATCTGTAAAATGGGGACACAATTCACTTCCTCATGAGCTTTAGGGAGGAAAGTGGCAATTACAAATGAGCCAATTGCCCCCTTCAGGGCTCTTTTCCCTAATGGGGTGAGCCCTTACCCTTCCTAAACCAACCCAACTACTGGCTGATCTGTTTTCATTCTCCTGTTCAGCTTGTTCTTTTTCTTCTACCCACAAATTAAACTGGTTTTACTGATCTTAAAAACCATTTTCTTGGCTCTACAGCCTCTTCACACTATTATTCCCACTTGCAACCTCTCCTTCAGCACTAAACTCAGGAGAGAAATAATCTATCTCTTTTGCATCTGCCAAGTCCCACTTCAGCACTCTACAACCTGGCTTCCACCTCCATCATGCTACCAAAACCACCAGTCAGGCTAACTTGATATCTGCAGGCCATTGTGAGATAAATAATAGCATAGAAATATTTATACACAGAGAACACATACACATGTGTGTTAGTATACACACATATTTCATTTTTTCAGCAACTGAGAAGTTCTAGAAGCAATGACACCCCAGTAGCAATGAGTTCCCCGAGTGCCTAGATCTCTGTTTCCAAAACCATTCTCTATTCGCTAATAAAAGGAACCAGATCTCCTTAGAGAAATGGCAAATTTTAGAATTAGGGCAAGCAATAGACAAGGTGACTCTGGAACATCTTCTAGTGCCTAAAAGTAAGTGTCTTATTGAGTTCAGGCTGCTTTAACAAAAACATCATAAGCTTTGTGACTTAAACAACAGAGAATTTTTTTTTCACAGTTCTAGAATCTGGGAAGTCCAAGATCAGAATATCGACCTGGTGGGGGTCTGGTGAAGAACTTCCTCCTGGCTTGTAGAGATGTCTTCTCATTATGTCTTCACGTGGCAGAGAGAGGCGGGAAGCAAGCTCTCTCTTGTCTCTTCTTATTAGGGCACAAATTTCATCATGCGGGCTCCATTTTTGTGACCTAATTACTTCCTAAAGGTCTTATCTCCAAATACTATCACATTGGAGATTAGAGTCTCAACGTGTGAGTTTGTGGGGGACACAGACATTCAGTCCATACCAGTAAGGAAGTAATAATAAAAAAAAACCTCACAATAAGAGTTATATGTCAAAGAGAAACAGGAATAAACTGAAAAAAACTTCGCAAAGTTGAAATAATTTAAGCAATAAAACAAATAAATTAGTATTGAATTATAATCCACAGAATAAATAAATATCTATATTGATATAAATAACTATGTAAATAAATAAGTGGGGGAGAAATCTCACCTGCAATAGAATTCCAAATAGTTTCTGTAGATACTCTCCCCCAAGACGGTGGAGGATAATTCCTCATTCCTTAAGTATAGGTTGTGCATAGTGACTTCCTGTCAACAAGTACAATACGAAAATGGGAAAAAAGATGAATTTTACAGGGGTGAAACCTGAAAACCACGACCTCAGCCAGGTGACCCAAGTTAACATGTACAGTAATAAGTTCTGTTGATAGCGTGTGCCCTTAATATGATGAGAATAGCACTTTACCTCTGTGGGTTTTTCTTTCAAAACTCTATATTCCCAGTCTAATTATGTGGTAAAATATCAGATAAATCCTAATTGAGGAACATGCCACAAAATACCTGACCAGTGTTTCTCAAAGCTATCAAGGTCATTGAAAACAAGAAGGATCTGAGAAACAGCCAAGAGGACCCCGAGGAGTTAAGACCACTAATTGTAATAAGGTATCCTGGATGAGATCCTGGAAGAGAGAAAGGACATTAAAATAAAATATGGACTTCAATTAATAATAACATATCCATGATGGTTATGTTATAACCATCATGATAAATAAAAAGAATGAAGGTGGGCCCCAACTTCACACCATACACAAAAGTTAATTCAAAATGGATCAGTGACCTAAATATTAAAACCAAAGCCATAAAAGTCTTATAAGAAAACATAGGGGTAATTTTTCTTAACCTTAAATTTCAGAATGTATTCTTAGATATGACCTAAAAACACAAACAAAAAAAGAAAAATAACATGTTATACTTAAATTTAAAACTTTTGTTCATCAAAGGTCACCATCAAGAAAGTGAAACAACAACATACAGAATGGGAAGTATTTGCAAAACATATAGGTGACAAAGATTTAATATCCAGAATATACAAATAACTCCTAACATGCAACAGCATCACAAACAACCCAATGAAAAAATGGGCATTTCTCCAAGAGTTACACAAATGACCAATAAACACATGAAAAGATGTTTAACATCATTAGTCATTAGGGAAATGCAAATCAAAACCATGAGATATCAATACACCTCAACCAGAATCACCAATCCAAACAAAACAAAAAATGATAAGGGTTCCAGATGTAGAGAAATTGGAACCCTTCCTTGTGCATCGCTTGCAGAAATGTAAAATAGTGAAGTATAGCTGCTGTGGAAAATAACCTGGTGGTTCCTCAGAAGCTAAACAAAGAGTTACCATATGTATTAGTTTTCTTGGTCTGCCATGCAAAATACCACAGACTGGGTAGTTTAAACGGGGTAAATTTATTTCTCACAGTTCTGGAGGCTGGGAAGTCTAAGATCAAGGTGCCAGCTGATTCAATTCCCAGTAAGAGCTCTCTGCTTGACTTGCAGATGGCCACCTTCCCCCTATGTCCTCACATGGTGGAGAGAGAGCTCTGGTGTGTCTTCCTCTTCTTATAAGGGCACTAATCCCATTATTAGGGGCCCACCCTCACAAACTCATTAAACCTAATTACCTTCCAAAGGTCTCATCTCCAAAAACCATCATATTGGGTGTTGGGGCTTCAACAAATGGATTTTGGGGTGGCACAATTTGGTTCCTAGCACCATATGACCAATAGTTCTACTTGTAGGTATATACACAGAGAATTGAAAACAATGATTCTGGGTGGACCTGGTGGCTCATGCCTGTAATCCCAGCACTTTAGGAGGCTAAAGTAGACAGATCACTTGAGTTCAGGAGTTGGAAACCAGTCTGGGCAGCATGTTGAAACCCTGTCTCTAAAACAGATATTTAAAAATTAGCTGGGCATAGTGGGACACACCTACAGTCCCAGCTATCTGAAAGGCTGAGGCAAAAGGATTCTTTGAGCCTGGGAGGTCACAGCTGAGTGGAGATCATGCCACTGCACTCCAGCCTGGGCAACAGAGTGAGACTTTGCCAAAAAAAAAAAAAAAAAAAAAAAAAAAAGATTCAGCAGATGCTTGGATACCAGTATTCATTGCAGCATTATTCATAATAGTCGAAAGATGGAAACAATTCAAGTGTCTATCAAGAAATGAATAAGCAAAAGATGGTATACACATACAACAGAATATTATTCAGCCATCAAAATGAATAAAATTCTGACACAAGGTCATAAGGTTCAACGTAGATGAATCTTGAAACCATTATGCCAAGTGAAATAAGCTAGATACAAAAGGACAAATGTATGATTCTACTTATGTGAAATATCTAGAATTAGGTAAATTCATAGAGAAAGAACGTGGATTAGAGGTTATCAGGCCCTGAGGGCAGGGCCAGGAAATGGGAATTTATTGCTTAAGGAATATAGTTTCTGTTTGGAGTGATAAAAAGTTCTGGGAAAAAATAATGGTGATGTTTGCACAATACTGTGTATGTAATTAATACTACTGAATCTACATAAAAAATTGTTCAAATGGCAAATTTTATGTTATATATATTTTACCAAAATAAAAAAATCAGTAGAAAGTTTGTACATAAGAATTTCCTAAAGAGAGAGAAAAACACTAAATTATCTATTATGAACTTTTATTCAACTGATTTTGGGGCCAACCCATTGCTAAATTGCATGATAGATCATATTCTTTCTCTCTCTGTTACACACACACACACACACACACACGATGGTGATGGTTGCACATTGTGAATGTAAATAAAGTCCCTGAATTACACACTTTAAATGATTAAAACAGCAAATTTTTTTATGTTATCTATATTTTGCAGAAACAAAACAGAAAAAAAAAAAAACGTAAAGATTAGGGAGATGAAAGAACTTGAAAATAAGTAACTGGTGGAAAGGAGATTCAGGGATGATTCATGAATCAAGGATGATATCCTGAAAATACTCTTCAGGATATCATTCAGGAAAACTTTCCCAACCTAGCAAGGCAAGGTAATATTCAACTCCAGGTAATACAGAGAACACCACAAAGATATTCTTCAAGAAGACCAACCCCAAGGCACATAATTGCCAGATTTATTAGGGTTGAAATGAAGGAGAGAATACTAAGGGCAGCCAGAGAGAAAGGTCAGGTTACCCACAAAGGGAAATCTATCAGACTCACAGCAGATCTCTCAGCAGAAACCCTACAAGCCAGAAAAGAGTGGGGACCAATATTTAACATCCTTAAAGAAAAGAACTTTCAACCCAGAATTTCCTATCCAGCCAAACTAAGCTTTATGAGTGAAGGAAAAATTAAATCTTTTGCGAACAAACAAGTACTTAGAGACTTCACCACCACCAGGCCTGCTTTACAAGAGCTTCTGAAAGAAGCACTATACATATAAAGGAACAACCAATATCAGCCTTTCCAAAAATATATCAAAAAGCAAAGAACATTAATACAATGAAAAATTTACATCAACTAATGGGCAAAACAGCCAGCTAGCATCAAACGCCAGTATTAAACTTATATATATTTCAATTGGATAAAAAGCCAAAACCCATCGGTATGCTGCATCCAGACCCATCTTACATGCAACAATACACAAAGACTCAAAGAGAAGGAGGAAGATTTACCAACCAGAGAGTAAAAATCAACAAATAAACAAAAAGCAGGAGATGCAATTCTCGCCTCTGATAAAGTAGACTTTAAAGCAACAAAGATCAAAAGAGGCAAAGAAGGACATTACATAATGGCAAAAGGATCAATGTAACAAGAAGAGCTAACGATTCTATAGATTGACGAGATAGAAAATTAACAAGGATATTCAGGACTTGAACTCAGACCCGGAACAAGTAAACTTAATAAACATTTATAGAACTCTCCACTTCAAATACACAAAACATACATTACCACCTCACACCTATTCCAAAAGTGACTATATAATTGGAAGTAAATCACTCCTCAGTAATCGCATAGCATTTCATAGGTTTAAATGAAATATTGGTTGGCTATTCGTTTGTTATCTTCTTCCCTTATTCCTTCCTGACTACATCATTAAGTATAATTATCAGTATACAAGAGGTTTTCAATACCCATTACTAAATTGCATTCTAGCCTGGGCAAGAAAGCAATACTCCCATTCTCTCTCCCTCTTTCTTTTCCTTTTTCCTCCTCCCCATTCTCTCTCTCTTTCTCTTCCTTTTTCCTCCTCCTCATTCTCTCTCTCTCTTTCTCAAAAAAATAAAAAAATAAAAATAAATAAAAAAATTAAAAAAAAATAAATGAAAGGAGATTCAAACCCAGGTCCTTCTGATTCTGTGGTCTATATATTTTAGACACATAAGACCTAAGTTAAACAGTACAGGACTATCTTTCATTTAGAATGTTAAAGCCAAGAAGTAATAGAACAAAAGTAACCTTTACCTAAGATCATCCTAGTGGGATAGATAGGTGTGGAGACAGAGTGGACCCCAAGGATCAGCTAGCACAGTAACGCAAGGAAGAGAAAACTAGAGTCTAGACTAGGGATGTAGTTGTGTGCACAGAGAGGAAGAAGGTGAATACAAATATAGTTCAAGGGAAGTAATGACAGTGCTTAGTGATAGCTGGAAAAAGAGTGAAGGACAGAAAAAGTCTACCCTGGAAAGACAGGAGTGCTGTGGTGCTGCTGGCAGTAATGAGGTATTTGAAGAAGGCTTCTCATTATCCTAACGTACCCAGGAATGTGTTCTCATCTCCCAACCAGATGAATATTAGTGTCATCAACAAAACTGAGCTCATTATAATTGGCTCTTGGGCACTAGATGCCTGAGAATACAAACCCCTCTACAGACTGTCTTTCTTCTATGGAGACAACGATTAAGTTAATGCATAATCAGTGGGGACACAGGAAGGGAAAAAGACAAAGGTAAGATACAAAGGATATATTTTCTATATTTTACCCAAATTAAATCAATGATAACTGATATTCTTACCTAATTTTATTGTCTTATCTCTAAGCACAAAGTTCAAAGTTCTACCTGCCTTTTGCCAAGGGACCCAGTTTTGTTGGTCTCTTTACATACAGAATACAACATAGATATAGCTAAAGACACAGGCACCTATCAGGACATGTGATTACTAATAATGAAGGCAAGAATGTAAGGTCAGGATAGGGTAGGGATACAGGTGGGAGGATTAAATTCCCACCTGCCTACATTCTCTAGCTTCAGATGCTATTTCTGCACATCTATTGCTGAAGAGAAGCCATAGTCTTCTTCCATAATGGCTGCAGCTGAAGTTAAGCTGACAAATTATCTTCCACACCCCATGGAAAACCAGCGGAACTATCTAGAGACACAAAGACTACTGACACTTATACTATACTCCTTGGTTCTCACATTTTCTCCCAAGAGACCTAAACGAGAGAGTTTTAGAGAAGTCACCAGATTTATATATTCTAACAAGCCAAAAAGAAAAAAAAGAAAGAAGCACACACACACACACCCACACACACACACACACACACACAGCAGGTCTATTAATTCAATGAGAATTTTACATCCTTATGTGTTTAATTGCCATCCCTTAGGAAGCTCACGGCTTTTTCACTACAGGAAAGAAGTATATTGAAGCTGAAAGAAGGTATTTCTGAATATGGCACAGAAGAAGTTTCTGATGCATATGTCATGTAGGCACATAGTAAAACAACAGACATGCAAATATATAAAGGTTTCTTGGGATACTAAATAGCATTAGAATAATGGAATCGGGTTAAATGTTAATAACACTTAGGAAAGTAGCTAGAACTTTAATGATTATATTTAATCTCATAGACTTGAAGCATCTTGAGAACAGTGACCACATTAAGTGAAGAGTCATATTCACTGTTGCATCTCCAGATCTCCAGCGTCTAGCACAGACAGACGACACATGGTAGGTGCTCAGTTGAATTTGCTGAATGAATGAATAGTAATACCACTAAACTTGACGTTAGCAATGTTATAGAATCATTCTAAGTGCATTTGGGCAAAAGATACTTCACATTGGATTAATATAGGAGGATTGTAATGTATTATTTAAAAAATGTAGCTTCAGTGCAAAGTTGCTACAGCTGTGAATTTAAATCTAAAATAATTACACCTGTAAGCACTTTAGAGTGGCATGGCAAGTTTGAGGCTGATGTGAACTGGCTACTCATTTAATTTGAAGGGAGTGGAAAGAAATTAGAAATTACAATCTTACCTACTTCTCAAGGTTGCAGCTCTCTTTTTATCTCACTCCACCTCACTTTTTTTGAATTGGTTTTGTCCTGTCATTGTGCTGACCCAGTCTGACTTGTAGAACTGGGTTCCAATATTTCTATTTATCGACTAGATGTGGCCAAATCTCTTTAATTTTTGGTTTGCCTGACATGAGTCAGAAATATTTCAAAACTGTCTTCACATACTCCATTAAGGAGTATCTTTTATCCTGGGTCACACATCCCATGCCCGCAGTCACAGATGGTGGAGGTGACATGATCTTGCATAGCCACACATGGTAAATTGTCATGCATGTAGGAATCCCCAGGGACCACGTTAAAATACAGATTCTTGCTCAGGAGACCCAAGGGTGGGGCCAAATTTCTGCATTCCCAATCTGCCCCGTGGTGAAGCTGGTATTGCTGGTCTACATGCTACACACATTGAGTAGCAGACTGGGTTTTACATGTTTCGTTTATTTCAGCTGTACGGGGTGTATGAAATGCTAGAATACTCAATCTCCCAGACTGAAACAGTTTTGAGTCAGTGACACTGCTCCTTCCCCACCTCCAGAATTTTCCTTCAAGTCTCAGCTCCTGCTGTGAGCTCAAAGACTATCCCCCACCTTGCTTGGGGCTACTCTGCAGCTCTGTGGCAGGTGGTTATCTTCCATTATCCTCCGGGTTGTGAAGGTTCCCTCCTGTCTAACCCTAGTGAATTGTGATTGTTCTTCTGTGCTGGACTGTCTTGCACTGACTATGCCAAAATCTCCCACAACTCGGATCCTATGGGCCTCTACATTTCCTGTCTCTGGAAGCCTGATCCTTGACATTGATCCATTTCATGTTTCTTTATCATTTTTATAAGCTCCTTGTTAGGCTCCATTATTCACTTGTGGTGACAATTTTGGACCTGGAATCAATCATGCTACCAGTTGTAAGAACTGGCTGCAGTGCCCCATCCTAGTCAGAGCCATGAGAAAGTCTCCCCTGAGTGTTGCACCTCTTAACTCACATACCCATACCACTTTTGCCCTCTTCCAACCTGCAGCTAGCATGGTATTTCTGAAATACGAATCTAATGAGCTCTCTCTTTCTCTCCACCTAAGAAGGCAGACTGTTTCTTCATTCTGTCCCTGTGTTGCTGAGTGAGTTTTCCTAATCCACCCTTTGAATGTCTTAGCTTCAGAAAGGGGGTTCAGCTGTGACTTCTTACCAGCTACACCCCAGAGCCTCACCATCTCCTAGATAAGCCTTGGGGTTACTGAGATCAGTTAACTCCTACAAGGCAGCCAGGGCATAGCTTACTTCTTTACTCAGTTGTTTCATCAATTCTAGCAACTAAGAGTTTCCCATTTTTAGGATTCTACTACATAGCAAAGAGGATATTTGTCATTCTGTATCCAACATTTCCAGGTGTTTAGGCAGGGCTGTTTGCTGGCTGCCTACTCCTCTGCCTCTCTGGAACTCCCTTGCTCTCTGTCCTCATCCCATAGGCTATCTTGCAGCTCCTCCAGGGTTCAAATCCTCATTCAATTTTTTAATGCTGGTCTTTCCCCTGGGAATTCTCTACTCAAGCTTCAGATCATAAACAAAGGTCAATCACCTAAGAAATATTCCTTAATTGCTTCCTAAATCTAGCTCCTCTCTTACATGTTTCCACAGTTCCCTGTTCTTCTGGCACAGCACCTGTCACAACTGTACCTAGTAATGCCTGTCTCCCCCTCTAAAACCTAAGGCAGGGGCCACAGCAGTCTTGTTCCACACTGGATATAGTCACCAAAGCACAATATGGGAAATAATGAAAGCAAGCATCCAATGAGCTCTTTACCACGACTCCATCAGTATCCCCATTTTTCAAATAAGGAAATGGAGGGATAAAGAGATTAAGTAAATTGCCCAAGGCCCCAAAGCCAGCATTCAGCAGATCTGAAATATAGCCTGGCTCCAGAACCTACTGCCTTAACCTCTATTTTGGTAATACATGGTTGTTGCTCAGTAAATTTGTGTGGAATGACTCTTCCTGAGAGCCCATGAGCTCCTGCACTCTCTGCCAGAGCCAGCCCAAAGATGTCTTATTTCATCCTTTTTCACCACAGGTCCTTCCCCAGGGATCCTCTGTGTATGCATTTGCTGGGTGAGGAGCCCCAGGGGCTGAAGCTCATTTGCATGGCAGAGGTGGCTGGCAAGCCCTGAGTGTGTTTACTGGTAGCTGGTCACTGGTCTAATCTGCTCATTGGTCACTGGTCTGCCTTCTACCCCAGGTTTTCTATGAGAACTTACTCAAGTGACACACAGAAGGGACCATTCAGAATGCTAAAGCTACTGATTAAGGCAGATTCTGGTCAGTCAGCCTGGGTAGGGTCTGAAATTCTGCGTTTTAACCCCATCCCAAGGGATGCTGATGTTGCTGGTCTGCAAATTTTGGGTGGTCAGGAGCCAGAGCAACATACTCCTCTGAGACTGCATTTCCTAGTTTATATTTGGAGCTAATCCCACCTACCTCACAATATTAAAATAAGAATAAAAGAATGTGTATAAAGTACCTAGTCCTGTAATTGGAACATATTCGGTGCTCAGTTAATCGTCAGGATGCTTTTCCCATTTTATTTTTTTAAACATAAGTCAATATCAAATCTAGAAAGATTTTATCATCTGATATTATAATTTTCCACTGGGAAATTAAAACACACACATACACTCAGAGAGCTCTTAAATAATTTTTATAAAAAAGGAATCCAATCAATGTATTTAAAATATTCATCTAACATTACGTAGTATGTTTAAAAGTAGTCATTTCACCCCTTTGAAACTTAAATTCACTCTCTAGCCACCTAACCTCTGGATGTTCTCAGCCTGACTGTTAAAAGCTGATGATGAATCACACTAAGAAGAAAGTCTCATTGCTTCTGGGTTCTCACCATTACTGCAAATCCGCAAATTGCCCAGAACTACAGCTTTGAAGGCTGTTAGCTCCTAAGATTTCTATTATGAATTTACACTTAATCTTTGATCCTGACATATCTTTTAGGCTTCCTGTTTAATTATTTACCAGACCCACTGCTAAAAGCCCTGTGAACCAGCCCTCTCCATGGCTGCTGTCCACTGCTCTTTCCTCTCTATGTGTATTTGTGGCTCCTGTCTTCCTGGGACCCGTGCTGCCCCCGCCTGTCACTGTTCTGGGGGACACTGTAATGGACGGATTGAGGAACTTCTCTTGGTCTGGAACTCAGTTACCGACATTTTGACTGACACCAAGCATGAAAATCACATTACCCTGGTTGTATAAAACCTTCACTGGCTACCTGTAAAGTACAGGATTATGTGTAAAGTCCTAGTTATTAACTTACAAGTCCTTAAATTGACTTGGGTTTGAATACCTCAGAGACATTCTGGAACCATACATCCCCAGTCGTTTTCTTTGGTCTCACTCAATTGGATTAGTTCTTTTTGGCTGAAGACATTGAGCTACGGGGCATTTTCAATGTTTGCTCTCTACTTATGGAATTTATTAACCATGGAGGTCAGGCTCTCTTACTCTCTGTCAAGCTTTCAGTCCAAATTTAAGAGTTACCTTTTCCAGATTGCTGATTTGGTTAAATAAGACATAAATCGATCCACTGTTCTTTAGATTTTGAAGCACTGTTATTCTTTGGTATTTTTATGAATCTGCTTTAAGAGTTTGTTTGACATGTCACAATTAACTTTTATATTATTCCACTTAATAACTTTTTTCCCCCATATGCCGGCTTGAAACACTGTCAAAGTTACTAATTAAATGCTTTGCATGACATGTTACCTTTTCCCATCTGCTTTGGAAGAATGTCACAAGGACAATGAGATGTTATATGTGAAAGTACTTGGATTGTGAAATATCAGGTCTTAAATTCAATTATGTACATATATTCAATTTATTTTGGTTATTCATCAATCACTCCACTGGTAGGGTGCTCATCTGAGTGCCCTAATTGTTGAATGGTGAATGAACGCAAGACCCAAAGGGGAACACAGGTATAGGTTATAGATTTCTTAAGCAAATTTTAATGTAGCGTCTTTTAATAAGGCATAAATAATTCTAAAGTTAGCTAACAATAAAATCTTTAAAAAGCAGGCTGAGACAACACAGAAAAATATGGCACTGGATACTGCACAACTAATGGCCGAATATACTCTAAATTACAGCTCTGTAATTTCCAAGGAGAGTGGAGTTCCCTCAGGCTGGGGCAGCACAGGGGAAAAACTGGTTGTGAGAGGTTGGATTTGCATTGGAGCCACTTGCATGTGTAGCAATGGGATAGGCAAAGAAGAGGTGGCGTATTACAAGACAACGAAATAACGTCAGGAAACAACAGATCACTATGATTTTATTTAAGTTGGAGGAGGGGCATATACATTAAACCTATTTGGCTGGAAGATGATTCAGAGAAAAAGATAGTAAGTAGGGCTTCATTATACATTTAATGTATAACGTTACCAGATTAAGAAGTTCCTCTTTTTTTTTTTTTAAATAAGGAGGAGACACTTTCATTTTTCTGAAAGTCACAAGACACTTGGTTGGGGTTAGAGTGTTGGGGTAGGAAGGATGGGGGCATGAGGAAAGTTCTTTAGGGAAGTAGAAATACTCAGTTGCTGGTTGTGTTTCCTGTTCTGTTTGGGCTTGTGTGTTTGAGGACAGGTTGGTGGGACCAGGGAGACAAGGCATGAGATCCAATGCTGGAACTCAGTTGCTTATTTGAGCAACACTGCTGCAAACATCTAAACACATCAAATCTGCCTTAAAGCTCTCCCATATGAGTCCTTGAATCCGGTTTGAGAAGAAACGTATTCTCAACATAGTGTAAGAAAGCCTGGTCAATTCAATCCAATCTCAATTCAATTCCACAATAATTATCATGGCCTTCTGTGCTGTGCCATAATTGTTATTGCCATCTGGAGGCATAGGGAGGTGGCAGAGCTTAGAATGTACTTGCAAAGATAAACCTCATATCCAGGAAACATTTTATCCATCAGGTGAGACAGAGGCTGAGAAGTACCAAGATGAGTACCAAGTATCGTCCATTGGTGCTCCCGGAGTTCAGAGCAGAGACTGAGGAGAAAAAGAAAGGATATGGAGAGAGAAAGTTCTGAATTGGCTCCGTGGAGTGGGAGTGTCACCACTCAAAGTGTGGTCCTTGGACCAGCAATGCCAGCATCCCTTGAAAGCTTGATTAAAAAATGCAGAACCCCAGGCCCCATCTCAGACAAACTCAATTAGAATCTGCATTTTGGCCAGGCACGATGGCTCACATCTGTAATCCCAGAAACTTGGAAGGCTGGGGCAGGAGGAACACTTGAGGCCAAGAGTTCAAGACCAGCCTGGGCAATACAGTGACACTCTGTCTTTACAAAAAAAAAAATTAGCCAGGCACAGTGGCACGTGTCTATAGTCTCGCTACTGGGAGACTGAGGTGGAAGGACTGCTTGAGCCCAGGAGTTTGAGACTGCAGTGAGCCATGATCATGCCATTGCGCTCCATCCTAGGTGACAGAAAAGACTCTGTCTCAAAAGAAAGAAAGAGAGAGAGAGAGAGAGAGAAAGAAAGAGAGAGATAGATAGAGAGAAAGAGAGACAGAGAAAGAAAAAAAGAAAGAAAGAAAGAAAGAGAAAGAAAAAACAAAAGAAAGGAAGGAAGAAAGGGAGGGAGAGAGGAAGGAAGGAAGGAAGGAAGGAAGAAAATAAAAAAGTATCCACATTTTAACAAGACTCTAAGTGGCTGATGTACATGTCAGTCTAGGAAGCACTATGGCAGAAGATCCCAGCTCACCTGTGCAAGATAGAAAGTATCAAACAGAAACTCTGAGGAAAAGAAACTCAGGCCCATAGGGTGCCTCAATTGTAGCTGTGTACACCCCAAGTCTCTCCCTCTGGCAGACTTCCTGTACTTTAATGGACCTTGCAGAGAGCATCCAAGGACAAGGGTGGCTGCAAAAGCAAGGAAAGTGCCACTTAATGGCCAACCATGTTGAAATATATTCCTGAGTTTTGACAGAAATGTAGAAACATTTAGAAGGTGGGCACAGGCTTGGGAGTAGGCAATGATTGAAAATGCCCTCTCTAGCAGGCCTGGTTCTACACATAAGTGTCTGCAGGTATGGATTTGAGTCATTACTTTCAAAAGTTAAAAAAAACAAAACACTATACACATGCCAAAAAAAAAAAAAAGAAAACACTCACCTTCCTGTTTCTGTCATATGAGTTCATGCTTGCCTGATTGGAATTAAAGTAGTTCATTATGTGGCAGGGAGGGAATAGACATTTTAATGGAATTGGCAAAACCCAAGCCTCAATGTCTGGCAGAATTGGCTAGAAGTAAACAACTATGCCATGGCTTTTTTCATATGAAAAGCGTTCCTCAGGCCTAGAATTAACAGTGCAATTAAACAGTTATACAGAACATCTTATAACAACTCTCTCCTTCCTTCCTTTCTTCTTTCCTTTCTTCCTTCCTTCCATCCATCTTTCTATATGCTTTAAAAAATATAATGTGATTTCCATGCAAATCAAAACCAGCTAAAAGATTGCCAAGGCCAAGATGTAACTGAAGATGGCATTTAAGCCTTAGTGTCTCCTTTGTCTCCTGAGACATCATCATAAAATAAAAGACTTCATCAGGTAATGTTTTCTTCATTATTCAACATCACAATTCTGAAGTGAAAAAAGATAATTAGACATACGGTGCTGTCAACACATAGTTTATGAGGAGCTTCTAGTTAATTAGTTATGGTAAAAGGTTTTTATATAGTCATAATTACTTTAGATTTCAGAGGAAAGGAAGAAAACATACATGTATTTTATTTTACCTGGTGACAAGTTTATCAAAGTGATGCTGATGTTTTGATGACCCTTCTGCACCTTCTTCAGACTTCCCAGGATAGAATGCAAAGTGTCAGGAGGGGATTTTAACAGCACAACTCATGTTAACTTTGATAGGATTTACACATCGTCTTGCTTGATTCTCTAAGAAAATATCATCTCAGTATCTTGAATTTCCTTTGTCATCGATGGAAAACTTACCTCTGAACTAAAGAATGGTTACAGTAATTTTATTTAACATCTGAGATGAGCCAGCTTCATGGGAATACTTTTTCTAACTTCTGGGGTCAGCCACTGAAGCAAAAATGATGGCAAAAATAATACTGGGAAATATAGCATTCTATAATTTATTTGTTTAAAACAAGTTTATCAGCACCATGAGATGGTGAGAAAAAAACAGAATTTTTTAAAAAAAGTTTAATGTGTAAGAACTCTCTCTTAGTTTCACCAGGTGTTTCTATCAAATCTCAATCTAATGAAGAAATGAAGAGAAGTTAAGAGTAAGATCGAGATCCTTGGTTTTCCCCTTTGTGTCTGTAGCAGTTTCAATAACGTCTTAGCTGAGGGAATGGCCAGATGACCTCTGTCACGTCTTACACCCATCTGAGTGCCCCAGAGCACAGGTTCTCCAGTTTCTAGTGATGCCAACCCCGGAGAGAGAGAGAATTAATCAGGTAGCAACATGCCCTTGATTGTTGATCTCCTAAGATGTCACATGGCTGATATATGCCTGGAATACAATCAAAGCATATGCAACTTTGGAGCTAGAATGCAATTTTCCTCAATGCCAGCTGAATGCTTATTACAACAGAAGACGGAAACCCGAGATAGAGGCTAAGAAGGCAAATGGGCTGATTTTCTATGGTACTATGCAAAATGCTAATGTCAACTTATACACTGAAAGTTGCCAGCTGGTCAACTCTAAGAGCTGATGGAAGGAGGTGCTTCTCTCCATTCCTGCCATATTATCTGATGGCACAAAACGTCTAGACAGATATATGGGAAATTATAATAGCTGTCATTTCTTCGGCGTTTAGTGATGCTTGCACCATATTGTATACAATATGGATTTCTTTCACTTAGTTAAGGCCTTGCCACCTCTTAGATGAGTGACTTGGGGCAAAGTACTTAATCTTTCCAAATCTTGGTTCCCTCATCTGTACAATGAGACTAAAAATAGTATCAAGACAGCTAACAAATGCATGATCAGTACAATGCCAGACACACAATACATGCTCTGTAAATATCAGCTATTGTTATTTTTACTCTGAGAATAACTCCAAGAGTTAAATACTTGCTGGACATGGTGGCTCACCCCTGTAATCTCAGCACTTTGGGAGGCTGAGGCAGGCGGATCACTTGAGGCCAGGAGTTCGAGACCAGCCTGGCCAACATGGTGAAGCCCTGTCTCTACTAAAAATACAAAAATTAGCCAGGCGTGGTAGCACGTGCCTGTAATCCCAGCTACTACTTGGGAGGCTGTAGTGGGGGGAGAATCACTTTAACCCAAGAGGTGGAGGTTGCAGGTTACAGTGAGCCAAGATCATGCCTCTGCACTCCAGCCTGGGCAACAGAGTGAGATTGTCTCCAAAAAAAAAAAAAAAAGAAAGAAAGAAAAAAAGAGTTAAATATGATTATTATCCTCATTTCCAGATGATGAAACTCAAATTTAAGGAGGTTAAATCACATGGTGACTGTGTGGTAGAACTGGAATCTAAACCCATGTCCCAAACCCACATTATTAGCCTCATTATAAAGAACTGTAACCATATCTTTCCCTTAACCCTTCCTCTCACCACTCCATCCTGTAGACATACTGGAAAATTGGATCAAAAGCTCTGGTTTCCTTTGGCTCTTCAGCCTAGCTTTGTGTGGATCCAAAAGAACTAGGAGTCTGATCTGGGCATCCTGGCATTGCCTGCTTCAACCTGCCTGGCTTTAAATGCATCCTAATGCATATTCTTCTACTTAAAGGCAGGTGAGGGGAGGAGGAGCACCTAACTGGGACTTCCCAGACATGCTTGCTCTCCTCGCCCACTTGATTGGTCTTTTGTGATGAATGGCAAGGCTTTCACTGCTATGTCTTTTTTTTGTTTGTTTCTCTATAGTCCTCCCTGCATGGTTTCTGCTTCCAACATTATTCTCCAGGATGATAACATGTTTTTCTTGTCAATAACAGATCTCCTCATTTCTAAGTCAATAATCTCCTAAATTTCTAAGTCAATAACAGATCTCCTCATTTTCCCAGCCAGAGAAAAGTCAGTCTGAGTATTCAGCACCTCCAATATCCCTTCTACTTTTTTAAGTAAACCAATAAGGAGAATCAATTTTTAGTCTAGGATTCGAGTCTGCTAAATGCAATCCTACAGTATGCTGATATATTACATAGTAATCATGTTAATAAACACATAGCTGAAGTGAAGAAAGTGACTAAGTAAATTATATTTGACTGGGGGCATGGAGAGCTTGAATAAGTAAGATCAAATAGTTACTGGGTTGTCATTAATGTGATTCTTATTCTGCATGCTTATTTCCACCCTAAATCTAAACATTCGAGTTATGCCCAGACATGAAATTGCAACACAGAGTTATACCCAAGAAAAGAGGAGCCATCTTTGAACTTATTTCTTTGAGATAATTAAGACAGTATTTCCTATTTCTATGTTTTTTTGTTTGTGTAAGACTGGGTCTCATTCTGTCACCCAGGCTTGAGTGCAGTGGTATGATTGCAGCTCATCATGGTCTTGACTTCCGGGGCTCAGGGGGTTCTCCAGCTGCAGCCTCTAGAGTAGCTGGGACTGCTGGTGCATGCTGGGTTAATTTTTAAGGTATTTGTAGATATGGGATCTCCCTATGTTGCTCAGGTTAGTCTCAAACTCCTGGGCTCAACTGATCCTTCCACCTTGGCCTTTCAAAGTGCTAAAATTCTAGACGTGGGCCACCTCACCCTGCCTATTTCTAGGTATATTTAATGTGAATACTTTCAGCTGTGATTGTAATCACTACTAGTCATCTTGTAATCTAGGAAACTAACATAGGTTTAGAATGACAAAATAATGCTTGGAAATAATCTCTCTTTGACTCTTCTAAAAGAAACAACAAAGCTTTCATATATTTAAGGTGAATGGTTTCTAAAATTTGTAATACTGCAGGTCCAGTTAGCATCTTAAGCTGATTTACATAGAATACCATAATATTCAAAGTTCCTGGATAAATAGTTCTCAATTAAGTGTGTTAATTCTCAATTAATTATGTTAATTTATACTAATTTCTAATGTAATTACGAAATTGAAGATTAACCTGGAAATTTGGAGGAGCAACGTTTGTGTTAACTAAACAGGAATATATTATACAGGCAAGAGTGAGGCAGGTTCTTTTTATTTTGTTTGGCTAGTTTGATGCCTATGAAGTACAATACAATCTGAAAACATCTAACTTCACTATCTAATCCACTTGCAAAATTGTGGAATCAACTCCACCCTTCCCTTCACCCCCACTTGCATTCTTTGTCTTCAACATTCCTGAAAGTTTCAAAAGCTGTTATTAACAACAAGGAGATCATCTCTAGCCACAAAAGGAAAAATAAGACTAGGTCCTCGTAAAGCATTTTGTCAGCGTCTGCCTAGGCTGTTGAAAAGCCACAAAATTGCCAGACCTGTTGACTACTGAAGGAGACTAACAAAGTATGAATAATCTTTGTTTGCTGAACCCAAACTAAAGACTCTAAAGGACATGCTCATTGTGACTGTGGCTTAAATTACAAGAACCACTGACCTGCAGAGGTTCGAATAGAGGTATGAGAAAACTGGGGTGGCTGTTGGAGATGATAAGGAATGACATTCTTAACCATTGTACTAAGCGGGAGTGTCTAGCCCTGATTTTATGATGCATTGCTGCATTTTACACACTAACTGGTATTTATAGAGCTTGAGGAGCTAAATTTCTCTATGACTTACTGATGATATTACCATTTAGTCAATCAGTTAATAACGTGTGTGTGTGTGTGTGTGTGTGTGAGAGAGAGAGAGAGACAGAGAGAGAGAGAGAGAGAGAGAGAGAGAGAGAGCGAGCGTGCGCACACTGCCCATCCCAGGCTCTGTGCTAAATCTTGATTATATAAACATGAAAAAGTAAAATCCCAGCACTCAAGAAGCTCTTACCCAAGCAGAAGTGATGGATGTCTCATAGTTTTCTCAACAGAAAATCACTGCTTAGAGAACACAAGTATTCAGCAGGTGGGGAAAAAACTACAAGGAAGAATTGGAGGAATCGAAAGAATGGAGCACTCTGAGAATATGACTCATGGAGCAACAATTTCCAACTCAGTTCACATTACTGACCTATCCTAGACTTGTAGACGGAAGTATTTTGTGGGTTCACCTAAGGTGAAATAATTCATCTCATTCTGAAGCTGTAAGGAAGGGGTCATCTTTGCTTCCTTCATCTCGAGGTTGCAGGAAAAATACTTCCCCATGAGTTAGTAGAGAAGAATCCACTGGGAATTTGATATAATCCTCGTTTCCCCTCTAAAAGGCTTGTTGACTTACATTTGGTTCTAACCCTAATGAAAACTTTTTACTTTTAACTCCTAATGAAAACAAATGTTCTTCTTCTGAGGTAGGGCACCCATGGACCTCGGATGCTGGGAAGAATAACAAACAAATGTTTCTGAAGTGCTTTAAACATCCAAAATGAAATTTGCCACATTAAAGCCAAGTGTTATTAGTGACAGGAATTGCCAGTGTGCTAAGAACAAAGCAAAGCAACAAGCACTTCTCATTCACCTTATACTTTTCAATTTATTGTGTTTTTCTTTAACAGTAAAACTGATCTTGTTTTAAATTATTTGTCATAAACTACTTGGTTAAAATCTTTTGACTCTTCATTTGAGTAAACCACGAGGCAGATTTTTGCTGTAATTAAAAAATCTACCAAGTGAGCTCTAATTCATTTTACCATTAACATCCAAATAAAAGCTATAAACCAAAAGAAGAAAATGAGTCATGGTTGCATTCCAGGATATATTAAAGAATGAAATATTATTTTCAGTATATTGGGATTAACTATTATTTGCAAATTCCACCACTGGTAGCCCTCTGTCTCAAGACAGAAAATGCAAAAACACATGATTAATCCCAACATGTTACTTATTAACATTAATCTAGATTAGCACTCCCAACCCTAGTTTGTTTCAACTGCAGGGCATTTCCAACTACCTCAAGAGATTTTATGGAATTTTCCAAATTCCTAAATCGAAATTATTTTTAATTTACATTAATGTTAAGAATAAATATATGCCATATGGCAGATTAAGGGAGAAAAAATACTGGAAAATCAAACTAACAACTTAGAAAAAGATTCGAAATCATTAGGCAACTTGAGGATTTAGATAACACTTTTTAAGCCACAAACTCTCAGAAAACAGGAATGTAGTTCTGGAAATCAGGAAAAACATTACTGAGTTTTAAGTCATCATATTATATAGTGAGGTCTCTTGACAGAACACTTTTTTTAATACCACACAAATTTCCAGTTTCAAAAACATCTACAAATTTCCTAGTTCTTTCACACCAGGTAAAGATAATGTTTTTCTCTCTACTACTGTTTCATGGTTTATCATACACTTCTGCACATGGTGTCTTCTCTGATAAGTGATGCTGGGGAGCATAAGTGATAAGTTTGGCTGTGGAGAATGAGAACTGAAGAGACTGTCTCAGTGAATGATCTTCCCTAAACTAAATCTGAAGTAGAATAAGGTCTACAATACCACTGAGAGTTTACTATTAGCACCTGGGAAGAATGGGTCATGGAAATGGCTGCTACTTTGCTCTTGCCTCCCCAGCCCCAGAGCCACCCATAGAAACTAAATGATGCATGGCCTTGGAGTCACTCTGTCTTCCTCCCAAGCAGAGGAAGGGATCGTCAGGAGCCAGTGGTAGAGGCGTTCAAGAAATTTAGTGGTTCGGAGAGAGATCCAAGATGGCTGATCACTAGCAGCTCGGGATTGTAGCTCCCAGAGAAAGAGCACAGAACGAGAGGACGCCACACTTTCAGACAAATTTTTGTTACCTACGGACCAGAAGATTCCCAGCGGAGGAACCCCACGGGTCGCCAGGGTGACTCTTGTGGCCGGCGTAGCAGTTTTGCCAGCGCCTTGGCGTGGTGGTTCTTGGTGCAGAGTAAACAGGACTGGGTCCCCTTTTGGTCGATGTTTGGAGTTCTGGGAAGACAGAGTCGTTCATTTACCTGATTGAAGAAGGGACTCAAGAGGGAAGCCAGACCGGAGATTCCCGGGCAGAAGAGCACCACGAATCTTAATGCCGCTGTTTTGGCTGGTGCAGTGGGTTGCTCAGATTTCAGCGCTGGGAATCAATAAGTTGGATGTCCACTCAGAGACCTAATTTGAAAGTAGGCAATTACAAAGACAACAGGTGGATGAACTCACAATGATGGGAAGAAAGCAGCGTAAAAAGGCTGAGAATACCCAAGATCAGAATGCCTCTCCTTCTACAGGGGATCGCAGTTCCTCATCAGCAAGAGAACAAGGCCTGATGGAGAATGAGTGTGTTCCATTAACAGATTTAGGCTTCAGAAAGTGGATAATAAGGAATTTTAGTGAGCTAAAAGAACATGTTCTAGCCCAATGTAAAGAAACTAAGAACCTTGAAAAAAGGTTTGACGAAATGCTAATGAGAAACTTAGAGAGGAATATAAGTGAATTAATGGAACTGAAGAACACAATATGAGAACTTCGTGAAGTATGCACAGGTTTTAACAGTCGAATTGATCAAGCAAAAGAAAGGATATCAGAGGTCGAAGACCAACTTAATGAAATGAAATGAGAAGACAAGATTAGAGAAGAAAGAGTAAAAAGGAATGAGCAAAGTCTCCAAGAAATATGGGACTATGTGAAAAGACCTAATTTACGATTGATAGGTACACCTGAAATGTCATGAAGAGAATGAATCCAAGTTGGAAAATATTTTTCAGGCTATTATTCAGGAAAACTTTCCTAATCTAATAAGACAGGACAATACTCAACTCCAGCTAATCCAGAGAACACCACAAAGATATTCCTCAAGTAGAGCAACTCCAAGACACATAATTGCTAGATTCACTAGGGTTGAAATAAAGGAGAAAATTCTAAGGGCAGCTAGAGAGAAAGGTCACATTACCCATAAAGGGAAGCCTATCAGACTCACAGCAGACCTCTCACCAGAAACCCTACAAACTAGAAGAGAGTGGGGGTCAATATTCAATATCCTCAAAGAAAAGAATTTTCAACCCAGAATCTCATATCCCGCCAAACTAAGCTTCATAAGTGAAGGAAAAATAAAATTTTTCGCAAACAAGCAAGCACTCAGAGATTTCATCACCACCAGGCCTGCTTTACAAGACCTTCTGAAAGAAGCACTACACACAGAAAGGAACAACCAGTTTCAGTCATCCCAAAAACTTACCAAAACTTAAAGAGTATCTCTATAATGAAGAATCTACATCAACTAATGGGCAAAATAGCCAGCTAGCATTAAATGACAATATTGAACTCATAAATATTAATATTAATTCTAAATTTAAATGGATTAAATGCCCCAATCAAAGACACAGACAGGTAAATTGAATAGAAAGTCAAGACCCATTGGTATGCTGTATCCAGATCTATTTCACAGGCAACAACATACAAGGACTTAAAACAAAGAGATGGAGGAAGATTTGCCAACTAAATGGACAGTAAAAAAAACAAAAAACAAAAAACAGGAGTTGTAACTTTCGTCTCTCACAAAATAGACTTTAATAGACTCCCGCACAATAATAGCAGGAGATTTTGACACCACAATTGTTAATATTTGATGGATCAATGATATAGAAAATTAATAGGGACATCTATGATTTGAACTTAGACCTGGAATAAGTAAACTTAGTGAATATTTATAGAATTCTCCACCCCAGGTCCACAGAACATACATTTTTCTCAGTATCATATTAAACCTATTTTGAAAGTGACTACATAATTGGAAGTAAATCACTCTTCAGCATTTGCATAGTATTTCACAGACTTAAATGAAATATTGGTTGGCTGTTTGTTTGTTATTTTCTTTCCTTATTCCTTTCTGTCTCCGTTGTTAAGCACAATTATCGGCATAAAAGAGGTTTTTAATATCTACTTTTAGATTGCATTCCAGCCCGGGCAATAGAGCAAGAATCCTGTTCTCTCTCCCCCTTTTTCTTTCTCTTTCTTTGTTTCTCTCAAAAAAAAAAAAGAAAGAAAGAAAAAAAGAAATTTAGTGGTTCACCATAAACTGAATTGAAAGTAAGCCGTGTGGGTAATGAGTGCCTGGGAAAAATGGGTGAGTGGGCAGGTAGACCACGTGGATAGAAACTGGAAAGCTTGCAAGGAAGAAGTTTGAAATAACACCTATGGAGGGAGGCATCTGAGACCCAAAAGGAGATCCAGAGAGAGGCTCGCTCACTCTTTTAAAAGACCAACTTTTTTACACAAATAAAACACAAAGACATTGTGCTCGTTATGTCATTTAGGGTACTGAAGAGTATTTTTTTAACCCAAAATTTCTTCCCCATTTGTGATCATATGAACCTAACTCATATTCTGGTTTTAATACTTGTTCAGAAGAATGCAAGTGGAAATAATCGTTTAATGTTTTCAGCATATATCTAATTTTTAGTATTCTTAAAATGAAGTGAATTTACTGAAAGCTTCTATCATCTTACCATTATAAAAATAGTTGAGGAAGCGATGAATAATTTGAGAATTCTGAAATTTTAGATCTACCTACTGAAGAATTACACCAGAGGTGTATTTAACTCACTGACCCTAATCGGAGTAAAATGCACATCAGGATGGATATGATGTTTCATGCTCTTGGGCTGTTCTCTGAATCTCTTCCTGCAGGTGGCAGACATAGAAAACTATAAACAGACTTTGAAGGGGTTTCTGGTCCCTTTATGATGGCCAAGAATTATAAAACTAATTATTGGCCAGGAGCAGTGGGTCATGCCTGTAATCCCAACACCTTGGGAGGCCAAGGTGGGTGGATCACGAGGTTAGGAGTTTGAGACCAGCCTAACCAACATGGTGAAACCCCATCTCTACTAAAAATACAAAAATTAGCTGGGCATGGTGGTGTATGCGCCTGTAATCCCAGCTACTCAGGAGGCTGAGGGAGAGGAATTGCTTGAAGCCGGGAGGCGGATGTTGCAGTGAGCCAAGATCATGCCACTGCACTCCAGTCTGGGCAACAGAGTGAGACTCCCATCTAAAATAAGTAAATAAATAAATAAAACTAAATATTGTTAGTTGGCTTAGGGATAGTTGTTCACCCAACAATTTTTTTGTAAAACTCTTCAGCAGACTAGGATCTTGGCCTCCAAGAAGTCACAGTTCAGTGTAATAAAGATATGCCAGCAAATAAGTTTAACACAATATGGTAAAGGGTTGCAAACAAGGTATGTATACAAAACCCTAGATACTCATGGAAGGGAGTTCTAGGCTTTTTCTAGGGGAGATGGGGAAACATTCTCACAAAAGACAGTCTTTAGATTCCTAAATGAAGAATAGGAGTTACCAAGTATAAGCGAGGGGCATTGAAGGCCAAGGGAAGAGAAAATGAAAAGTCACAAAGGTATGAAAACACATTCTCCAGGGAAGAGGGAAGGGAGTCACATGCCTGGGGCACCGAGTGTAAGGTACAAACAAGGGCAGAGGTACAACATGGAAGGGTAGATGTAAGGCAGAAAAGTTCTAAAAAAAAAAAAAGCTCTTAAAATGCAAAAGTGTCTAGGAAAGCAATATTGAACTTGGCAATCATCCTAGCCTTATACTTATTCCCAATTCTGAAGCTTCTAGTAAGTAGTGTATTCAAGGGATACTAACCTAATAATAGAAATCAGCAAGAAAATATATCTTTCTTTCTAGAAATATGCTTTACAGTTTATTTGTTGTTGCACACTCATTTTATACTGAACTCATGGCTTAGTTTTGATATTGGAAAATTCTTACTAAAAAAAAATCTAGAAAGGATATGTGCCCTGATTGTTAAGAAGTGCCAGATTCCTACAATTCTATTGGAAAATTAAAAGACTTCAAGTGTACAAATTTAATAAAACCACCATCCACATTCACAACTGAACACTTTCCAATGAGACCAAATTTTCACCCCCTGTGTTTCCCCTCGCTATAATCCTCCCAACTCTACTAAGAAGCTGCTGGGAAGTATGCCTATCATGAAAATTGCTCAATTTTCAAAATGATCTATGAATCATAATGGAAATCTTGGTAGTTAAGTGTCTCCAATAACATAAAAATGCCTCACAGCCCTTAAACAGGTGGTAGAAAGAAGTCAAAAATGACTCTTAGGATGGTCTTTTTTTATCCATTGAATTCCAGTATATCAGACAGTATTAAAAGAAATATTTTTAAATACAGAGGATGATTTTAATAAGATACATAGGTTTTCTGTATGATAATATCTTAGATAGCTAAATGCCTGGGTTAAAATCCTGGATCCATCACTTATGAGCTATGTGATCTTGGTCAAGTTCTTGGGCAACTGACGCCTCTCTGTGTGTCAGTTTCTATAAAATGCATGCAACAATAGTATCTACTAAATACGGTTATTATAAGTATGTGGAGTATCTTCTCATTGCCCCTTTAGTTCTACCTCCAACCTTTCTCCAACCCGCTTCTGTACAATGGGAGGCTGACCTATACAAGAGGCATCAATGAGCTCTCTGCTCTCAGCTTTCTGTTGGATTTGGCTAATGAGAGTATGGGCAAGAGAGCCAGGGGCAGGAGGACAGTGAGGTCAGAGTGATTATTCTCCTTGTTCCCTGCCTGTCAGGTTGCCATGGGTTGTCTGCCAGCCTCTAGGAAGAAGCTCTCTCTGGGTACCTCTAACCACTCTCTCTCCAAGACCCTTCAGGCAGGCCCGGGGGTGGTATAGGCTCCCTGCTGCTGTGAGCCAGGGTGTTGCACAATCCCCTATTGCATTTTCTAAATCCCACTCACACCTTTGTAAATATTCCTTGTATTCAATTCACTTCAATTTATCCAATTTGAGCGTGCCATCTGTTTCCTGCCAGGATCCAGACTAACAGAATGAGTTTCTCTTTGTAAAACACTTAGAATAATAGCTGGCACATGGTAAGCACTATATAAGTATTTGCTAAACAAACAAAATAAATGAGATTTAGAAACTTTTTTTGTAGTCAACGTTAAACATATCTTTCTGTATCCTGTCATACAAAGCAAAAATCTTCAGAAGCTTTTTCCCAAAAACAACTCTCTTCTCTTCAATAGGCTTTTTGTATATGGAATAACCATCATTCTATTTTTAATCATGTTTGTAGTGCTTTTGTTGAAAAAATTCTGTTAAGCAAAATATTATTAAAGTTGTTTTTTATTCAATAGGAACCTATGGGGAAATTTATATAACTATATTCATTATAATCGTTATGTATAGTTATTTTTCCTATTTTAATACTTTGTTGTCCTTCATATACCTTTTAGCACATGTACAATATTGTCTCCTTTGATGTTTTAAAACAGTTTGGATTGTAGACACCTGTGTTTTTCATTCAAACCATCAAATAGAACAGCATTTCACATTTTAAATGTATCTGGTAAAAACTATAGGCTTGCTGCTTTTCTGGGTGAAAGACAAGAGATTTTTCATGCTGATTCCACTTTTTCCATCCTTCATTTCTTCACTCTAAGGTTCTGAAAGTCCTCCTCTACCTCATTTGATCCCAGGATATTTTTCTGTTTTGTGTACTACTATTATTTAAGACACTTAAACCAGATAGCAGCAGCAGCCTTCTCGTTTGAGCTCTCGTTTACTTACTTCTGTTTTGACAAGGGGTTACCTCAGATTGATCTTAGCAGTAACATCTCCATTATTTTAAAATTCTAATTCTTTTCCTAATATTTTGGTATATGGCCTCAAGTAAGCTATGAAAAAGACAATCTGAGACTTTTTTGCATTTATGTGTGAATGGCAACTGGCTAAAATGGGGTATTCCAAGGTATCCCACTCTTTCCTAAGCATTTCAGAGATATTGGTCCAGCATCTCGTAATGATTGCTATAGCAGAATATGATAAAGGTGGTCTGGTTTTTTACCATTTTGAAGTTAAGTAAGGTTGCTGGCTAGAAGACCATCATACAAAATCTGTTTTTTGTTTTGTTTTAACTCCAGAAACAAATACTTGGAAAATATAAGCTTATTTTTAAAGGTACTATTTATAAAGCAATTAAAAATATAAGATAACTAGGAATAAATTTACCAAAGATTATTATTTATTTATTTTTAATTGCATTTTAGGTTTTGGGGTACATGTGAAGAACATGTAAGATTGTTGCATAGGTACATACATGGCAGTGTGGTTTGCTGCCTTCCTCCCCTTCACCTATATGTGGCATTTCTCCCCATGCTATCTCTCCCCAACTCCCCACCCCCCGCCGTCCCTCCCCTATTTCCCCCCAACAGATCCCAGTGTGTAGTGCTCCCCTCCCTGTGTCCATGTGTTCTCATTGTTCAACACCCGCCATGAGTGAGAACATGCGGTGTTTGATTTTTGTGTTCTTGTGTCAGTTTGCTGAGAATGATGGTTTCCAGGTTCATCCATGTCCCTACAAAGGACGCGAACTCATCGTTTTTGATGGCTGCATAATATTCATATGTGCCACAATTTCCCTGTCCAGTCTATCATCGATGGGCATTTGGGTTGGTTCCAAGTCTTTGCTATTGTAAACAGTGCCGCAATGAACATTCGTGTGCATATGTCCTTATAGTAGAACGATTTATAATCCTTTGGATATATACCCAGTAATGAGATTGCTGGGTCAAATGGAATTTCTATTTCTAGGTCCTTGAGGAATTGCCACACTGTCTTCCACAATGGTTAAACTAATTTACACTCCCACCAACAGTGTAAAAGTGTTCCTGTTTCTCCACATCCTCTCCAGCATCTGTTGTCTCCAGATTTTTTAATGATTGCCATTCTAACTGGCGTGAGATGGTATCTCAATGTAGTTTTGATTTGCATTTCTCTAATGACCAGTGATGATGAGCATTTTTTCATATGTTTGTTGGCCTCATGTATGTCTTCTTTTGTAAAGTATCTGTTCATGTCCTTTGCTCACTTTTGAATGGGCTTGTTTGTTTTTTTCTTGTAAATCTGTTTCAGTTCATTGTAAATTCTGGATATCAGCCCTTTGTCAGATGGGTAAGCTGCAAAAATTTTTTCCCATTCTGTTGGTTGCCGATTCACTCTAATGACTGTTTCTTTTGCTGTGCAGAAGCTGTGGAGTTTGATTAGGTCCCATTTGTCTATTTTGGCTTTTGTTGCCAATGCTTTTAGTGTTTTGGTCATGAAGTCCTTGCCTACGCCTATGTCCTGAATGGTTTTGCCTAGGTTTTCTTCTAGGGTTTTTATGGTGTTAGGTCTTATGTTTAAGTCTTTAATCCATCTGGAGTTAATTTTAGTGTAAGGTGTCAGGAAGGTGTCCAGTTTCTGCTTTCTGCATATGGCTAGCCAGTTTTCCCAACACCACTTATTAAACAGTTTCCCCATTGCTTGTTTCTGTCAGGTTTGTCAAAGATCGGATGGTTGTAGATATGTTGTGTTGCCTCCGAGGCCTCTGTTCTGTTCCATTGGTCTATATCTCTGTTTTGGTACCAGTACCATGCTGTTTTGATTACTGTAGCCTTGTAGTATAGTTTGATGTCTGGTAGTGTGATGCCTCCTGCTTTGTTCTTTTTGCTTAGAATTGACTTGGCTATGCAGGCTCTCTTTTGGTTCCATATGAAGTTTAAGGTGGTTTTTTCCAGTTCTGTGAAGAAGGTCATTGGTAGAAGAAGGTCATTGGGGATAGCGTTGAATCTGTAAATTACTTTGGGCAGTATGGCCATTTTCATGATATTGATTCTTCCTAACCATGAACATGGGATGTTTCTCCATCTGTTTGTGTCCTCTCTTATTTCGTTGAGCAGTGGTTTGTAGTTCTCCTTGAAGAGGTCCTTTACGTTCCTTGTTAGTTGTATTCCTAGGTATTTTATTCTCTTTGTGGTAATTGTGAATGGCAGTTCATTCTTGATTTGGCTCTCTTTAAGTCTGTTATTGGTGTATAGGAATGCTTGTGATTTTTGCACATTGATTTTGTATCCTGAGACTTTGCTGAAGTTGCTTATCAGTTTCAGGAGATTTTGGCCTGAGACAATGGGGTCTTCTAGATATACAATCATGTCATCTGCAAATAGAGACAATTTGACTTCCTCCTTTCCTATTTGAATACCCTTTATTTCTTTTTCTTGCCTGATTGCTCTGGCTAGAACTTCCAGTACTATATTGAATAGGAGTGGTGAGAGAGGGCATCCTTGTCTAGTGCCAGATTTCAAAGGGAATGCTTCCAGTTTTTGCCCATTCAGTATGATGTTGGCTGTTGGTTTGTCATAAATAGCTTTTATTATTTTGAGATATGTTCCATCAATACCTAGTTTATTGAGGGTTTTTAGCATAAAGCGCTGTTGAATTTTGTCGAAGGCCTTCTCTGCATCAATTGAGATAATCATGTGGTTTTTGTCTTTGGTTTTGTTTATGTGGTGAATTATGTTTATAGATGTGCGTATGTTGAACCAGCCTTGCATCCCCGGGATGAATCCTACTTGATCATGGTGGATAAGCTTTTTGATGTGCTGTTGCAATCGGTTTGCCAGTATTTTAGTGAAGCTTTTTGCATCTATGTTCATCATGGATATTGGCCTGTAGTTTTCTTTTCTTGTTGAGTCTCTGCCGGGTTTTGGTATCAGCATGATGTTGGTCTCATAAAATGATTTGGGAAGGATTCCCTCTTTTTGGATTATTTGGAATAGTTTCAGAAGGAATGGTACCAGCTTCTCTTTGTATGTCTGGTAGAATTCGACTGTGAACCCATCTGGACCTGGGCTTTTTTTGGGTGGTAGGCTCTTAATTGCTGCCTCAACTTCAGACCTTGTTATTGGTCTATTCAGAGTTTCGACTTCTTCCTGGTTTAGGCTTGGGAGGAGGCAACTGTCCAGGAATTTATCCATTTCTTCCAGGTTTTCTAGTTTATGTGAATGGAGTTGTTTGTAGTAATCTCTGATAATGGTTTGAATTTCTGTGGAATATGTGGTGATATCCCCTTTATGGTTTTTTATTACATCTATTTGTTTATTCTCTCTTTTCTTTTTTATTCATCTGGCTAGTGGTCTGTCTATTTTGTTGATCTTTACAAAAAACCAGCTCCTGGATGTATTGATTTTTTGAAGAGTTTTTTGTGTCTCTATCTCCTTCAGTTCTACTCTGATCTTAGTTATTTCTTGTCTTCTGCTAGGTTTTGAGTTTTTTTAATCTTGCTCCTCTAGCTCTTTCAATTTTGATGATAGGGTGTCAATTTTAGGTCTCTCCTTGCTTCTCATGTGGGCACTTATTGCTATATATTTTCCTCTAGAGACTGCTTTAAATGTGTCCCAGAGATTCCGGTATGTGTTGTCTTCATTCTTGTTGGTTTCGAAGAACATCTTTATTTCTGCCTTCATTTCATTGTTTATCCAGTCAGCATTCAAGAGAAAGTTGTTCAGTTTCCATGAAGCTGTGCGGTTCTGGGTTAGTTTCTGAATTCTGAATTCTAACTTGATTGCACTGTGGTCTGAGAGACTGTTTGTTATGGTTTCTGTTCTTTTGCATTTACTGAGGAGTGATTTACTTCCAATTATGTGGTCAATTTTAGAGTAGGTGTGATGTGGTGCTGAGAAGAATGTATATTCTGTGGATTTGGGGTGGAGAGTTCTGTAAATGTCTATTAGGTTTGCTTGTTCCAGGTCTGAGTTCAAGTCCTGGATATCCTTGTTAATTGTCTGTCTCGTTGATCTGTCTAATATTGACAATGGGGTGTTAAAGTCTCCCACTATTATTGTGTGGGAGTCTAAGTCTCTTTGTAAGTCATTAAGAACTTGCCTTATGTATCTGAGTGCTCCTGTATTAGGTGCATATATATTTAGGATTGTTAGCTCTTCTTGTTGCATTGATTCTTTTACCATTATGTAATGTTTTTCTTTGTCTCTTTTGATCTTTGTTGCTTTAAAGTCTATTTTATCAGAGATGAGAATTGCAACTCCTGCTTTTTTTTGCTCTCTATTTGCTTGGTAAATCTTCCTCCATCCCTTTATTTTGAGCCTATGTGTATCCTTGCATGTGAGATGGGTTTCCTGTATACAGCACACCAATGGATTTGGCTTTTTATCCAATTTTCCAGTCTGTGTCTTTTGATTGGGGCAT
Organism: Aotus nancymaae; assembly: GCF_030222135.1. Classification (NCBI taxonomy): domain Eukaryota; kingdom Metazoa; phylum Chordata; class Mammalia; order Primates; family Aotidae; genus Aotus; species Aotus nancymaae. The sequence continues at coordinate 12,539,967 of NW_026988421.1, forward strand.
TTAGTCCATTTACATTTAGGGTTAATATTGTTATGTGTGAATTTGATACTGCCATTTTGATGCTAGCTGGCTGTTTTGCCCATTAGTTGATGCAGATTCTTCATTGTGTTGATGCTTTTTACCATTTGGTATGTTTTTGGAGTGGCTGGTACTGGTTGTTCTTTTCTATGTGTAGTGCCTCTTTCAGGAGCTCTTGTAAAGTAGGTCTGGTGGTGACGAAATCTCTGAGTACTTGCTTGCTCTCAAAGGATTTTATTTTTCCTTCACTTATGAAGCTTAGTTTGGCTGGATATGAAATTCTGGGTTGAAAGTTCTTTTCTTTAAGGATGTTGAATATTGGCCCCCCACTCTCTTCTGGCTTGTAGGGTTTCTGCTGAGAGATCTGCTGTGAGTCTGATGGGCTTCCCTTTGTGGGTAACCCGACCTCTCTCTGGCTGCCCTTAGAATTTTCTCCTTCATTTCAACCCTGGTGAATCTGATGATTATGTACCTTGGGGTTGCTCTTCTTGAGGAATATCTTTGTGGTGTTCTCTGTATTTTCTGGACTTGAATATTGGCCTGCCTTGCTAGGTTGGGGAAGTTTTCCTGGATAATATCCTGAAGAGTATTTTCCAGCTTGGATTCATTCTCTTCATCACATTCAGGTACACCTATCAAACGTAGATTAGGTCTTTTCACATAGTCCCATATTTCTTGTTGACTTTGTTCATTCCTTTTTACCCTGTTTTCTCTAATCTTGCCTTCTTGTTTTAGTTCATTGAATTGATCTTCGACCTCTGATACCCTTTCTTCTGCTTGGTCAATTCCGCTGTTGAAACTTGTGCATGCTTCGCGAAGTTCTCATGTTGTGTTTTTCAGCTCCATCAATTCACTCATATTCCTCTCTAAGTTGTCCATTCTTGTTAGCATTTCATCAGATCTTTTTTCAAGGTTCTTAGTTCCTTTGCATTGGGTTAGAACATGTCCTTTTAGCTCATGGAAGTTTCTTATTACCCACCTTCTGAAGCCTGATTCTGTAATTTCATCACACTCATTCTCCATCCCGTCTTGTTCCCTTGCTGGTGAGGAGTTGTGATCCCTTGTAGGAGGAGAGGTGTTCTGGTTTCGGGTGTTTTCATCCTTTTTGCGCTGGTTTCTTCCCATCTTTGTGGATTTATCCACCTGTCATCTTTGTAGTTGCTGACTTTCTGATTGGGTCTCTGAGTGGACGTCCTGTTTGTTGATGATGAAGTTATTTCTGTTTCTTATTTTTCCTTCTAACAGTCTGGCCCCTCTGCTGTAGGACTGCTGAGGTCCACTCCAGGCCCTGCTTGCCTGGGGATCACCTGCAGCAGCTGCAGAACAGTAAAGGTTGCTACCAGTTTCTTCTTCTGCTTTGTCCCAGAAGGATACCTGCCAAATGTCAGTCTGAGCTCTCCTTTATGAGGTGACTCTTTGGATATACAGGGGTCAGGGAGCTGCTCGAGGAGATAGTCTGTCCTTTATAGTAGCTCAAGTGCTGAGCTGTGAGCTCTGTTGTTCATTCAGAGCTGCTGGGCAGGTACGTTTAAGTCTGCTGCAGCAGGACTCATAAACCCCTCTTTTTCCCTAGGTGTTCTGTCCCGGGGAGTTAGGGTTTTATTTATGAGTTTCCGCTGTGCTGCTGCCTTTTTTTTTTTTCCCAGGGCTTCCCTGCCCAGCAAGGAGGCAGCCTAGTCACTGTCTGCCTGCAGAGGCTTCACTGAGCTGCTGTGGGCTCCGCCCAGCTGCCGTGTGAACTTCCCTGCAGTCCTCTTTCTATGGGTGTAGTTAGAACTGCCTCGGTAATGGTGGCCTGCTTTGTAATGACGGACTCTCTCTGTAATGGCGGGTTGCCTCAGCAACGGCAGGCTGCCTCAGCAATGGTGGACTGCCTCCATAGTGGTGGAGTGCCTCAGTAATGGCGGACGCCCCTCGCCCACAGAGCTGAACCGTCCCGGGTTCAGCTGTGCTTGCTGCAAAACTCTCAGCCCAGAACATTTCCAATTGCTGTGTTTTTGTTTTTGTGGGGGTGGGACCAGCCGGGCCTGATCACCTGGCTCCCTGCCTCAGAGCCTTTTGTTTTTTAGTTGAAAGGTTGGCTCTCTCCTAGGTGTTCTGGTCGCCTGTTGAAAAGGCGCCAGGATCTGTGTGATTTCCCATGCAGCAACCCACTGCGCCGGCTGAAACAGCGGCGCTGAGATTCGTGGTGCTTTTTTGCCTGGGAATCTCCTGGCCTGGCTCCCTGTTTCAGTCCCCCCTCTTTTTTTTTAATCAGATGAATGAGCAACTCTGCCTTCCCAGAGCTTCCCGGAGCTCCCCTTGCTGGCTAAGCGGGGACCCAGTCCCGTTTACTCTGCACCGGGAACCGCCGCAGTGGGGCGTCGGCAAAACAGCCATGCTGGCCAAAACAGTCACTCTGGCGACCCGTGGGGCTCCTCCGCCTGGGAACCTCCTGGTCTGTGGGCAATAAAAATCCATCTGGAAATGCGGCGTCCACTCACCCTCTGTGCTTTCACTGGGAGCTGCAATCCTGCGCTGCTCCTAACTGGCCATCTACCAAAGATTATTAAATCTTACTGAACTACATTTAAAATGACCTAAATAAATGGACAAATTGCACAATCATGATAGGAACAGGGAGAATCAGTACTATAAAGATGTCGACTCTCCTTCCTAAAATCTACATATTCACTGCAACTGGGACATTCACTTATCCATATGGAAAAAACAGATTTGTACCTCACACTGTACATAATAAAGTCAATGTAGATTCAAGAGCTAAAGATGAGAGGAAAATGTTAAGACTTTAGAAGAAAATAAAGTAGAACATCTTTATTACCTCATGGTAGGAAAGGATTTCTTAAGTAAGATGAAAAATCACAAATCACCCAAAAAAGTGATCAATATGACACATTAAAATTAAAGACTTTTGTTGGTCAAAAAACACCATTTAAAAGTAAAAAAAAAAACAAAAGCCACAGACTAGGAGAAGGTATTCCCAAAACATCTAACTGACAAGAATGAATAAAGAACTCAATCAGAAAAAAGACAATCCAATAAAAAAATGGACAAAACATAGGAACAGACATGTCACAGAAAAAATATGGATGACTAACAAACAGAAAGATGATCAATATCATTAGAATCAAGGAAGACTAAAATAAGATCACTTAAATACCATTCTGTACCAACTGGATTGGCCAAAAAATAAAAGTTCTGAGAATATGAAGTGGTGGTAAGAATGTAAAACAGTAGACATGCATATAATGATGGGTGGGGGTATAAGTTGATACAATCACTTTGGACAGCCATTAATATTAGAGAATCAAGATGCATGCACCCTCCTGTGACTCTGTAATTCCACTTCTAGAGTAGCAAGCTCTCAAACTTGGCAGTGCATCAGAATCTCCTGGAGGGCTTATAAAAACACAGATTGCAGCCCCTACTCTCAGAGTTTCTAATTCATCAGGTGTGTGGTAGAGTCCAGTTAAAGTATTTGTATTGCCAGGAAGATCACAAGTGATAATCAGGCTGCTGGCATAGGACCATGCTTTGACACTATTTTAGAGTAACTTTTTTTTTTTTTTTAAAGAGTTAGAGTAACTCTTAAACATGCATTTCTGAATTCACTTACAAGAAAGTTTGTAGCAGCATTTTTGGTAATACCAAAAAAATGTAACAACCCTAATATTTGTGGAAGAGAGAATTAAAAAAATAAATTGCAATATGTTCATAAAATATCATAGAGCAGTGAAAATAAATGAACAGCAGCTTTGTGCATCAGCTTAGATGAGTATCAGAAAATAAAATGTTGAACTCAAAACGTTTTGGAAGAAAACACAGAGTATAATACTATTTATTTGGAGTTCAAAACCATCAAAACTTAAACTACATATTGTTTAACAATAAATGCACTTACATTAAAAAGTGAAGATAATGATAAAACTCAATATAGTGTTTACAATGTGAAGATGTGTAAAGAAAGGTAAAATCAGAGGAGGGTAAATGGTGGAGTGTCTAACAGTATTTGGTAATGTTTCCTCCCTCCCTCTCTCCCTCTCTCTTTCTCGCCCTCCCTCCCTCTCTTTCTTCCTCCTCCTATTCCTCCTCCTCTTCCTCTTCCTCCTTCTCCTCCCTACCACTTACCTCCCTTCCCTCTTTTCTTTCTTTCTTGACATGGTCTCACTATGATGCCCAGGTTGCAGGTTAGTGGCTATTCTCAGCCTCAATCATAGCTCACTGCAGCCTCAAACTCCTGAGCTCAAGCAATCTTTCTGCCTCAGCCTCCCAAGTATCTGGGATTACAGGTGTGTGCCACCATATCCAGCTTGTTTTATTTCTTAAACTAGGTGAAGCATACACAAATGTTTGACATATTATTTTTAGATTGTTCATGATATATGAAATATTGAGAAACAAACTTAAAATGATTCAAATAAAAAATTTAAAAAGGAATCTAAACATTTTTCTCTTTGAAAGTTGAAAAATCTCATGTCCTAGTTATAAATGACTATGGATATTTCTTGGTTTATGATATTACTTTTTTCAGTGTTACCCTCGTGTGACTTGATCTTTTTGTACTTTTGCTATTTGTTCCATCTCCAGAACATTTTTCACACAATTTGGATATCCTTGTTATTATCTTCTATATCAGTTATCTTTTTTGAATTTTTTATTTCTACCATGTATATAAGTAATATATGAAATCTAAATCTACCACATATATAAGCGATTTATGAAATTTAAATCTACCACATATATATGAAATATAAAATTACATTTAAAAATGGACACACTTCTGCTAATATACATTTATCATATATATTACATCTTCCTCAATCTTTTTTTCTATTCTATTCTCTCTTTTCTTTCTGAAACTTAATTATATGTATGCTAGATCTTCCAGTATTGTCCCATAAGTCCCTGAGGCTCTGCTGATTTTTCCCAGTATTTTTTCCTTTATGTTCTTTAGATAGAATTATTTATATTGATCTGTCTTCAAATTCTCTGAATTTTTCTTCAGTCACTTTCATTTACTGTGAGGCCCCTATAGCAACATTTATTTAAAATATTGTATTATATTTTTTGGTTTAGAATTTTTATTTGATCATTTTAATAGTTTCTAGTTCTCTGAGATTTTGTATTTGTTAATTCTTTACAAAACTATTTACCTTTACATTCATGAGCATAGTTATAATAGCTGATTTAAAATTTTTGTCTGTTAATTATTTATCTGAGTGTCAGTTTGTACTGATTGTTTCTGGCTTACATTTTCTTTTTTTCTTCATATGCCTACATTTTAGATAGTATCCAGAAAACTGAGAGTGATATACTGCAGAGCCTCTAGGTTCTGTTATATTCCTCTGAAGAGTGCTGATTTGTTTTAAGCATGTAGCTAACTTAACTACTTCAAACTCTGAACTGTCTCCAGTACACAGCAACAGAAATCTCTGTTCAGTTCTAGCCTTAGCCGGGCTATTTGCACACATGGTTCATGAGTCATCCAATGACTTATGCAGAGTTTATACATAGAACAGGTTACTTCCCCTCTTTGGCTCTCATTTTTTTCAAGATTCCCCCTATCCCCCTCACTTTCCGGTTACTCCTCACTTTCTAGTTACTATAATCATCATGAACCCTATCTCCTGGTTCTTCATGCTGGTAAGACTACAGATTTTCTATTCATGTTTTAGTAAACTTTATTTAGCATTGATTGGGACTGGCTTTCCAGCAAAGAGCTGTAATATGGGAATTTTCCCATTGTTATGTCCTTCTTCCAAATGCAGATTCTCCTCCATTGTCTGTCTGCTAGGCTGCTCTTCAGTGCCTCTGGTTAGCTGCTTTTTATATTTTGTCCAAAACCCATAGTTGTTATGTGCAGGAGGATTACAGAAGCCATAGCTTATTTTATTTCTAGTTTGAGTTTGTTGGTTTCCCATGGCTTTTCTTCTTTCTTCTTCATTATTTATTACTTTTTCCTCTCTGCATCCCAGGGCAGCTCTTCTGGTGCCCAGAGTCTCATGGCCTCTCCTGAAAACAGTCCCAACAGACTTCATCATTCTAACCACAGAGGCTCAAATCAAGTCCAAGAGGCCATCCAGGGGATGAGGATATGCTATCAATGTCCTTGTCTTCGTTTTATTTGAAAGCAGCATAGTTTATAGATCAGCAGCCATTTATTCAATTCAGCAAATATTTACAGAGTGTGTATAAGGTATAAGGCTCTGTTTCAGGCCTTCTGGATACACTGATAAACAAAACAGTCAGGTATCTTTGCCCTTGGGAGTTAAAATTCTAAAGAAGAACACACATAATAAACAATAGACATAATAAATATTATAGTATGTGGTATACAAGGTGTTAATTTACCACCTTCATTCTCATCCCCAAAGCAGTTTTGATTGTTTGAAATCAGTCATTCCCAACATCCTTATCTCTCTTCACTTTGTTGACTTGTTAGAGTTGTTTTCCCAGAACTAAGAAATAGGCCATGAATCCTGAAGGAAAAGCATTCGGCCTTAATCGCTGCAGTGACTCAATTTCACCACTGGGTGGGAAAAAAAGGTGGAAAGAGCTAAAGAGGAATCCTAAAGGGATAGAGGACAAATGAAAAACTACAGTTCGTGTATTCCTAAATTCAACCTACTCTCCACTCGCCATGTGACCTCTATTCTACTTTTAGTGCATGGATAATACAATCAGGTAGAGTAGTTTTATCACTCTGGTGGTATTGTTTCCAGAAACTGAGAAACTTAATTTTTTTTTTAGCACAGATTATTTATGTGTGTGTGTGTGTGTGTGTGTGTTCTATTTGCCTTAATACTTGCATTCTTTCATATATGTGTAATATATATGTGTATGTGTATATATTTTACTTACATCAATACATATATCTTTTTTGTGTATTACATGTGTATATGTATGTATGGGTGTATCTATTATATTATAGGCCTTCAACAAGTCACTCTGTGTTAATTATTTTCTTATTTTCTGATGCTTTGACATTTTGAGATCTTGCTGATCATGGAGAGACTGCCCCTTCCAGAGTTAGCCAATACCTAGAGATAGTAAACACCTCCCCAGGAGTGAATCTTTCCTATACAAACCAACCAATCCAGAGACCATGCCCTCAACCACCTCTCACCATCTTTATCCTCTCAGTGACACTATTTCCCTGCCCTACTTAACCTAGGGCCAGGTATCAGGAGATATTGGATGGTTCCTGTGCCCCAGAGCCCGTGGAAATTATCCAAACTAGCCCATCCTAACTGCCTACCCTGCTTGTCTTTCCCACAGAAACTTCAATAAAGGCTCCTGCCTACATTTCCCTCTCACTCCCTCTGCCTTCTGCCCAGTCTTGGTGCTTCTTCCATGTGGCCCTGTATGGTGTACCCTGCCTCCTGTTTCTAGGGATCCATGAATACAAATTCCTCCTTCAAGACAGTTATTCTTGTGTCCACATATCTCAGCATACTTGATGAAAGCAAATCCCAGGTACATCTAAAAACATATTGTTAAAGTTTTTTTTGAGGAATAGTGTTCTCAGTATGACAATTTTACATATATGTGCATCATCATCATTGTCACTGCTCACATTCAATAAATTTACTATGGTCCAAGCATTGTGCTAGGTATTTTGGGGTATTTAATCCCCATGGAAATCCCTCAAAGTAAGTGCTCTTATTACTCTCACTTTACAGGTGAAGAAACTGAGGTGTAAAGAGGTTAACTCACCCAAGCTGGAACTAGGATTTAAACTCAGTTCTGCTTAACAAAGCCACTATTCTTAACGGAAGGTCAGCATTTTTTTTGCAAAAGGCCAGAAAGTAAATATTTTAGGCTTTGTAGGACTTATGATCTCTGTTGCACCCACACATCTCTGCTGCTACTGTAGTGTGAAAGCAGCCATAGATGCATAAATTCACGGGCAGAACCCTGTTCTGATAAAACTTTATTTGTAAAAATAGATGGGGGGGCTGGGATTTTGTGCGTGTGTCGGTTTGACTGCCCCTGCTTCTTAACCACTAGGCTTCACTGTCTCCATAATGGCAAAGATTCTGATTAAAACTGAACACTCTTCTCTCTCACTTCATAACAGTGCTTAGCAGAGGCAAGACCACTCAGGGCCTCGATCCCTCCTTTAGTCCTTCACTGTGAACTTCAATCCCTTAGGTCTTGGTGGGAACAGGAACTTGACCTATACTGCAGCTCTGAACTTTATAATTCTGGATTTTCAAGAATTGAGCTCAGTCACAAGGAGTTGTGTGCCATCATAGAAAAGGAAAGAGTATGTCAACATCCATAAGGGTGGCTCAGTCTGTCTAAAGGAGACATTCAGATGAAAATTGTGAGAGCCTTCTCTTACTTCTTTGTCTCCAAAACAGTACACTAAGTGGTCTACCATCTTATAGCCAATGGGTGAACAAGCCAGAAATTCTGTTTAAGGAAAAGAGCATGCTTAGTGATTTTTAGTATGCATAGGTACCATGCTAGGCATGTGAAAACCTTTATTTTACCCACAATATCCCTATGGGGGTAGGTGTGGTAGTTTAGGGATAAAGGAGGAGAACTGAGAGGATGTCAATATCCAGAGGATTGCAAACAAGGGTCTCTCAGGACAATGCCTCATTTTGGAATCTGGCATATCCAGAAACTAGCTATCATTAGTATTAGTGATGACAAATCCAATTACCAAGTGAACAGGCCATCTGTTCTGACACATAGCCAGAGTACCAATTTATTTATTTGTCTGGGGATATTCATATCAAATGGGGAGTTGGTTCAACAAGCATTTCTTGAACACCTAATATGTGCTAAGGCCTTGGGAACAAAGATACAGAAGAGGACATGGTCTTTGCATTGAAGGAACTTTGAGTGTCACTGCATGCCGCTGAGTGATATGATGAGTGCTGGGTGGAGATGATGAGTCAGGGACAATCTAAAAGTGAGTCATACCCCAGTACAGATCTACCTGTTGGGGCGAACTCCTCTGGAGCCTACTCATGGGATAGACAGAACGGCACTGAACTGGCTGCCCAGGATCTATAGACTTTCTTCTCCTCCATCCTCTTCTGAGACATTGAACACTAATGATAATGGCTCGTGGATCCTGATGCATGTGGCACTGTTTGCTAAGTACCTTGCATACATGACCTGGCAAACCAAATCTGAATTCCTGAGTGTGATAGTGTAGGCCTCCTATGATTGAGCCCCAACATTACATGCTAGCTTTTTCTGCTGTATATGCACCCTAACCTGCAGCCATACCACATTTCTTTCCATTAATTTCATGTTCCAGCTTTAGTTGACATGATATTTTCCACCTGGATTGCCTCAGTCTGTCATTAAGCCAGCCATCTTTCTATGCCCAGCTCACACACTCATTGTTTCTTGAAAATTTTCCTTGACAGGGATCTCTCTTCTGAACACCTATAAAACTTGGAGTTTCACTCAATGGCACTTAAATCCCTTTTAAAAAATCATCTTAACACTGTTGGTTCTGATTATAAAAGTAAAATGCTGATCAATGTAAATGACTCAAACAATAATGGTGAAATTTTCGTAAAAACATCACACTTTTCTCATTTTAAGTTTCTAAAAGACAAGACTGTGTTTAATTCATCTTGATATCCCCTGGAATCTGCTCACTTTAGCGCCAGAATGTCTACTCCAGTCTTCGTTCATAGTGAGAATTACGAAAGTATTTATTTATTTGAATAAATGGATTATACTTAGGGCTTTTATTGCTAAGCCTAGAGCTGATTTTAAAAATTTATGTGAGGTTTATGATTAATGATGCTATTAACATATCTTTACTTCTAATATTATAATACCTCTTCTCTAAAAAGTTACTGATATAATTATTCTGTTGCCAGATTAATGCAACGCCTGTGCTTTCTTGGAGTGTCAGGCCAAATCCATCTCTGATTATTTGCTATTACTGGAAAGTTTACTGCCTCTATCTTCAGACCACTTTAGAGATGAATTACTTTATTCATGCTGAGAACGTTTCAGTACTCCGGGTTGTTCACCTTTCAAAGTTCCTCAGGTTATCTGCAAGAATTTGTAGTTAAAATATTCCAGGGTTGTAGGTCTTAACGTCATTGAAAATTGACTGCACATTTTTATCATTAAATCATAAGCATCAGGTGACTTTCACATTTCTGCTGAAGGCATGTTTCTTATTAGGGTAAAGCTGTTCAGTCTGTACAATTAATGGTTCATAGCACACTAGGGAACATTTATTAATTTTCATTTTACTTGTTTTTTGAAGGTTATGGGGGTTAACGGTTCTAAGTTGGACTTATTGAAATTTTAAAAGGTGTAAATAGGTAAATATTATGGTTCCTGAAAAAGTGCGACATTTTCCCCTTTGAGCATGTGATTAATATTACTAATAAAAATGTCATCAGTCTTCCCTGCCAGGGTGATGCAGTTAGAAAGACATTTTGTGTGTACATGTGTAGTTTGCTTTCCATATCTAATATGACATTTTGAGAGACAACTTAATGTAAGAAAATTACTTTTAAAAATAGATTCTTGATGCTTTGTTGTTCTTATGCAGTAATTCTAAAGGAAAAATTGTATCTTCCTGTACATTTACTTAAGATTTTACTTGACTCCATTTGGTGGCTTATATCAGTGTTTGAGAAATAAGAGTTTTGTCTCTCATCAGATCATGCAACAAGAATGCCATTCTTGTTGAAGATTGAATTTCTGGAAAGCAGGTCTCCTTTCTATGCTTTTGTGGATAGATCATTTATCTTATAGTTAAACTTGGTTTTATTCATAAGCTAGTTTCTTAAATTATTTCTTATGCTACTATTCATAGTACATTGATTATATATAGTATAATCAATGGCATTGGTTATATATAGTACACTTATTTTGGCTTAGATCAAGCAATACTTTTTAAACAGCCATACTGAGATATAATTGGTAAACCATTATAGTTCACACATTTAATGTGCATAATTCAGTGGTTTTTAATGTATTCACAGAGTTGTATAATAGTCACAAACATCTAATTTTAAAACATTTTTGTCATCCCCCAAAAGAACTCCCATGGCCCATTAGCAGTCACTTCCCATCAGCCCTAGCAACCACTAATCTACTTTTTTAATTTTTTGAGACAGGGTCTTGCTCTGTTGCCCAGACTGGAGTGCAGTGGAATGGTCTCAGCTCACTGCAACCTCTGCCTCCTGGGTTCAAGCCATCCTCCTGCCTCAGCCTCCCTAGTAGCTGGGACTACAGGTGCGCACCACCATGCTCAGCTAATTCTACTTTCTATCTTCATAGATAAAGCAGCATTTTAACAACATATCTTAACTACCTCAAAGTTTTCATGATTTCATGACCTTATTAAAACTAATATATTCAATATAATATTCAGGTATATAATGGCATTTTTCATCTTTTACAATTTTTATCTTTAAAATGAAGCATCTGGTTTGTCACAATTTCAAATCTACAGTTAAATGGCAGGAGTGTTAGGTTTGCCTGTGCTGCCCTTCTTCTTGCTTAAGAGTTTTACATTTGCACCTACACCAATGCAGAAATGTTTAAGTTAGAAATATGGTGAATATTTGAATGGTTAGCATGAAACATACTCACAGCAGAATGTCTGAGGCAACTGTATTGTCTTTCCTTTTTATTCTTCAGTTTCTTCTCCCTCCCTCTCAACACATAAACACACACACAGACACACATTCACACACATGTGTGAACGCACATACACACACACAGCAGTCAAGGTCACACTTACTGAGCAGAATTTATCCAGTGACAATAAGAAGTAGCAATATATGTCTAGTATTGATATATTATTATTCAGACTGTAAAAATAAGATGTGTTGTGTATTTTGATTGCATACATATATGGCTTATTTTTAAATCAGTGGGAGTTACAGAACATTCTCTAGAGGTTAGAAGTGTTAAAGCAGAAAGCAAAACTATATAAAATAGTATTCTAGGTATATGTTTGATTCTACCTATTTTATTCATGGTATTATCAAAAAACCTGGAGATGATTCATCTAGTTAATCATTTTCTCCACACCTATTTATTGATTAATGACAATATAAAGGGCATAGTGCAAGACCCAATAACAATAAACAATAAACAGCTAGAATTCAGCTTCCTCAGGAACTGTTGTCCAACTTCAGCACATAAAAGAGTGGCCTTTCTTCTCACAAGGAAAGAACAAATGAATCATGAATCTTTTCCTTTTTCTTGAAAAACCACAGCCTGTATTTTGCTCGAAAATTCAACATAATTGGTATATACCCATCTTTTTAGGTGAATTAGGCCTTAACTGACAGATAACCCACTTTGTTCTAAAATTCAACAAACTCTCAGAAAATCTTATTCCACACAATCTTTTGAATATGTCATTTGCCATTTATATTTGATGGCCTTAAGAAAAAAACTTATGAAAAGGTATTAATGCAAGTAGATAATAAAGCTGAATTCTATAAATCTATAGCAGCTTACAGTAATCATTAGAGCATGCAAAAGCCTTTCATCTATTCAAAAATATGCAGTGCACAGAATGTCTGCTAAGGTGCATGACAAGTCAGAGTTAAATATATATTAATAAATGAATTAGCTTCATAAATAATAGCCATAATGACATTTTAGGAGACAATAAGTCTGAGGATTGTCAGAAAACGGTTGATGTATGAGCTTCACGTCTCAGTGATTCTTCAAAATGAATAGGCTTTGCAAGATAGTTCAGACCCGCGACCAGCCTATTTCCTTGAATAATTTACTTGTTGTCAATTTGTACAGCCACATTACACATGCAAATTGTGCTGCCTGTGCAAACACCACTTGGAGATGATAAAAACAAATTTACGAAGGCTATAGAAGAAGGATTTATTTCACTTTCTCACCCAGGTCAAGCAATACATGTATCTGACGATTGTGTGTACCCAATTTTGTTGTAATTATATCAGCAAATTATTCCTTATAATCTTATTATTTTTAGCAGTCTCCTTGTGCTTGGGATAATTAGCTTTCTTCACTCAGTGTAAAAACAATTCAACTTGCCAGCCAGGTAGGGCACAGCTCCATTATCTGTTTTGGGTTTAAATTTATTCCCTATATTCTTGGACACTTTGTGTAAATTAAAAATTTCATAGTCCCTAATACTGTACACGCTGTTCATTCAGTGATGAATTAAGGCCCCTAAACCTCTCCGTTTGCTATTAGATATCTCACCCACTTTATATGTTAATCTGTGCTAATGAATTCCACAACCCCTAGCCACAGTGAGATGACTAAAATTATTACCACTTACAGAGATATGCCTTTTTCATTTAAAGTTCAATTCAAATTGCTCGCATAAACAGTCTGCCACACAAAGATACCTCCTATAAAGGAGAGTTACTTACCTATAAGTAGAGTTCTCTGAAGGTAGTATTATCTTTGGATGCACATTCCTGGGTCACGTGCCCTCAGGTCTGTGGCATGAGGGGAGAGAATTCATTGCTGATGGGCAGGTCTTTCTTTCCTTGGGGCCCTTCATTAGCTATGTGGCCTGTATTCCTGAGGGTTATTTGTGCCACACCCCTTTACCCAACCAATCCTGTCCTTAGCACAACAGACCCCAAGGGAAATAGTAGGGTAACAGAACCACCTAATGAGAATTGTAGGACTGGTTACCATCAACGATGCTGAGGAGCCAAAAGCAGCCTCCATTGTTGAAGTTACCTATAAAATAAAGTGCCCAGTAACTAAAAAAAAAAAAAATCTAGTTTCTTTTTACATATACTATATAATCTAAATCTATACTTTTTTAACTTTTTGCAGAAGTAGCATTTTCATTATGAAAATAATAAATTCTCATGGAAAACTTAGAAAATATAAACAAAAAGAATAAAAATCACACATATTCCCACCAATGGTCCCACCACCCAGTGATAGACACAACTGGTTTCTGGCATCTATTTTTACAGACCAGTTTTCTACTTAGATACTCTCATAAGTTGACAACAAAATCACTAGTTATCAGGTCCCGCTTCAACCCACTCCAACCAGAGGTTCTAGGACAGGGTGCCTACCTCATTTGCCCCTACATCTTCCACTTAACTCATTTTAAGAATGCTGTCTGCATTCTTCCTCTAAAGTTGAGTGATTCCCAGAGTTTTGGGTGCTGAGCCCTTTGCTCCTTCCATCTCTCTTTCTTCAACAGAACATTCAAGCAAGTTCTCGTCCTGCTTTAGCCCTAATTTACTTTCTGTAATTACCAACTTCTAAAATAACCTTTCAGAAATGATGCAGTAAGACACAGAGTGTAAGGCACAATCTGAGGTTAGCCCTTGGGCCAGTCTTCATTGTACCTTGCACACCTGGATTGTCTCAGTGGTACAGGCGGTACTGCCGTTTCATTGCCCCCTCTGCATTTGATCCTCACAACTGCTGTGCAAACTGGCAGAGCAGGTGCTGTTATTCCTGTTTTTCAGATGAACATATAAAGTCTGGGAGGTTAAGCAACTTGCCTGGGAGAAAAGAATGAGTACCCAGGTCTTTGCAACTCCTGAACACAGGACTCTCCATTTTAATTCTTGCCCTTAATTGTTGCTTATGATTTTGGAACTTAGGGCAGTTAGTATGTTTTCAGTATTTCTCCTTAAAGATGGATTATTTTCTAAGGTAAATCTTTGGAAATCTTTTTGGTTAGGGATTCAGAGCTTCATACATTATTTTATTTTGAGGTTCCTTAATTATTTATTACCTTGAGAAGGCTATTTACATAAAGCAAATATTTTGCTTTAGGAGAGTTTATAATAGTCTACCTTTTATAGGATTCCCTGCTTAAAAGTCAAAACAACTTCTTGGGAATAAGAGTTTTCCAGTCTATGGTTAAGAAAATACCCACAGATTAACTTAATTCATTATCACAGCTGGATGCAGTATCATCAGGACCCAACCTGAGCCCTTCCCACTCTGCACTTCTCTTTTAGCCACAGGGTCACTTACAGCATTATGCACTCACACAGTTAAGATGGCAAATCCCATGTGATATATAGCATGGGAATAACATCAACTTAGAGGAACCATTTAGTACATTGTTTGAAAATGTGAAGCCATCACATGGATGATAGATTGAGCAACCTGCAATTAACCTGAGTTAATATTTGGCAGAGCCAGAGGGACAGCTCTTAACATCTAATCTCATCAAATTGCTTCGTGTTCTTCATAAATAAAGAATAATAAATACAAATATACTTTAATTCATCATCTTCTCTGGAACACAGTGTGTTCACCTAATTGTCTTATCTCCATTTGTGAACTGCAAATGTGAGTTTGGTTGCAGCAAGACCAAGCCCAGAAAATTGTGTAGTAGGCAAGGGTGGCTTTCTGCATCTCAACCATTCTCAGGAGTAACTCCTTTCTTCTTCCTCCCAGTGTGCCGTGGCCCCTTCTTCTTGGATGTCTTTGGCTTGCTAGTTCTCTTCTCATTAAAACCACCTCCCCTGAACCCAGATGGTCATTCATCACTGTAGTGCAGTTGGGTAATGAAGTTTATTGTGTTCTCACCCCCAGAATTATTTTTGTTTTGACAGGGGAAATCCTTGGCAAAGATATTTAGGGACCAGGAAGATGTTCCCAGTGACCATCAAATGATGTGATTTGGCTCAAAGTTCTCAATTGTTATGCATGTCATTTTGGTTGTAGAATTGTTGAATGCCATGTGGAAGATTTGGGTACCTTTTCTGGTTTACTCATATACTAGATGGGGATAACAAGAAACCTCCCTCCTATGACTGTTGGGAGAATTCAATTAGTTAGTGTGTGTAAAAGCACTTGGAATAGTTTGGCAGTTAGGAAGGACTCAGTTCATTTTTAGATATTCTTTCCTCCTTGCCCTTCGTTTCCCTAGGAGAAGCGATGTGGTATAGTAGAAAGCACATGGGCTTGGGAGTCAGGTGATCCTAGACTCAGATCTAGACCCTGCCATTCACTAGTTATGCAATCACAAGCACATAACCTTTTCTGAACTTTAATTCCTTTAATCTAGGGATAGAGTATCGCATATGGTTGCATGAAAATTAAGTGAGATAATATATATGTTATGCTTAGCAAGGTGTTCTGTACCTAGCAGACACACATTAGTGAATTATTATTATTAATGCTAATAAACACAAAGACATAAATATATTGAAGTTTGACAGCACAATTTTTAAGTTATTGGCTCTTGTAGTCATAGTTACATAGTTAAGTGTAACTATGAATGTCACCTTGTTTGCATTTAGTAAGAGTTTCTAGGCTTATGAACCCTAGGTATCATTTCCGTTCTGTATTTCCCCACTATCCAAAACAAACAAATTAAAAAACCTAATGGGGCCGGGCGCGGTGGCTCACGCCTGTAATCCCAGCACTTTGGGAGGCCGAGGCGGGTGGATCACGAGGTCAAGAGATCGAGACCATCCTGGTCAACAAGGTGAAACCCCGTCTCTACTAAAGATACAAAAAAAAATTAGCTGGGCATGGTGGCGCGTGCCTGTAATCCCAGCTACTCGGGAGGCTGAGGCAGGAGAATTGCCTGAACCCAGGAGGCGGAGGTTGCGGTGAGCCGAGATCGCGCCATCGCACTCCAGCCTGGGTAACAAGAGCGAAACTCCGTCTCAAAAAAAAAAAAACCTAATAGTATTATTTGGATAAAACATTTTAATGAAGTATTAAGGAGGTATTAATGAGTGGATTGTTGAGATAAAAAAGATGTAATATATGGGAAAACATGAAGTATATGTTAATAAGACCTCAATAAACAATAAAAGGAAAATATAAAAATTCTTTTAAGCAAAATTATGGAGAAAGTTCTTTGAGCTTTAATTGAAAAAATTAGCAAACTTTGAAAATTCTTTTTGCAGCATCTTTCAAGTTCTATTACCAGTTAAATTAGTTTATGATTGTTTTAAAATATATTTTAAATAATTCTCTTTATATCAGAAAAATAGTGTATATACCATATAAAATAATAATATATAATCTACTTTACAATAGGTTTAGAGTTGTTTCATTAAATTGGTTCTAGCTGTTTCCATTAAACTTCCTGAATTTCATTTTTTCCTTCCTCCATAGAATCAATGGCCAAATCCTTTATATTTGTTTCCTCTTTTTCATCTTTTTCCAGTCTATGCTTGGAACAGAAAACACAGTCTTTTGCTTTTAGGTTCAGTCCTATTGCCAATACCTTTTACTTTATTATTACTACAGCCAACTACCAGGTTTCCCTAACTACAGTCTATAGGCCTCTATTAACCTGTCTCGTAAGAGTCTCCACAATTTGAACTCTATTCAACTTTCCCATTTTTCTGATTATGAAACTAAGGCTGAGGGAGGTTTAGCTTGTTGAACATAGTCATACATATCTTTGTGCTTTCAAAGTTCTAGGTCTTATCATTAAACCATGCTACTCTTTCCTAAACACGGCCCAAAATTTTCCAAATTTTTCTATGAATTTTCCTATCATATATACCTATTAAGCTCTTTACTTCCTTCTAAGGACAGAATATATCCTACCTTTACCAAAAAACTCTCATGAAATCCTGAGCTGATTGCATTGCTTTCTATTTACTGTGATCTTGATAGTTTTATTTTAATATTAATTTTAAGTTCAGGGTACATGAGCAGGTTTGTTACACAAATAAACTTGAGTCATAAGTGTTTGTTATACACATTATTTCATCACTCAGGTATTAAGCCCAGTATCCATTAGTTATTTTTCCTGAACCTCTCCCTCCTCCCACCTTCCACCCTCCAATAGGCCCCAGTGTGTGTTGTTCCCCTCTCTGTGTCCATGTGTTCTCACATAATAGTTTGTTCTAATTTCAATATAGCACTTAACATCGTTTGCTTTATATTAAAGTTATTTACATCTGTCTGTATTCCCAACTAGATTTTAGATTCTTGGATGGCAGGGAGCATGAGTTATCTGTCTTTTTTAAAAAATCTGTTTTCAGACAAGGGTTCTTAGAATTGTCTGTCTTATTTAATTATCCTCCCCTTTCATGCAAAAATAGTGTCCTCCAAAGTACTTTAACACTAATAGATTTTAAGTCAATGTTAAATAAATCGAATTAAAATTTTATTTTAAAAGAGAAGTGGTGTTCTGTTTTTTGAGAAATCTGTGTTTCTTCTTTTCTAATGGCAATTTTAATGGAAAAATAGCAATTATTCATTAAGTGTTCTTACATAGAATAACTTTTCTCAACAAGGATATATTCTGTATAGGTAAGAAAAATGTATGCCAAGTTTACTTGTTATTTGTCATTTAAATACTTACCAAGTTCCCAACATCTAGCACTATAGATAAATAATACAATTGTCAAAGTAGTACTGAACATAAAAAGTAACAGTCTTTGATCTTAAATAATATAAACTAAAATGAATAAACTCTAACAATAACAATAATGACGATGAAAAGACTCCATCAAAAACACACGGGAGGTTTAAAAAGTTATGTGCCTGTCTGAATTACAAACACTTACAATTCCCAAGTAAGCTTCTATCTTACCAACCTTTCCACACATAGTATCTGTGGACTCAGGAAAGAAGCAAAATAACTGTTTGAAGGCATTGGAGAAGAAAAAAGAGCAGGCAGATACTGGAGAGGTTAGTCAGAGAAGAGGAAGGCAAGGGATTAGTTTACCTTTTTTATTATTTCAAGCTTTTATCCTGAGACCAGGTCTCAGGATAGGGTAGGAAGGCTAGAAATTGAATAGAAATCTTACTTTGGGAAAGACTTTGGGTCAAGAACAGCTGCTAGAAAGTGAAGCATAATCTTGAAAAGAAGTGAGGCAGAGGGGGTGAGCCTAAATTCTACATATAAGCTAAGCATATAATCTATGCATATAATCTCTGGGTGACTGTTGAATTATGCAAGTGAAGGGCAAACTTTAAGGAGTCCAGCTAAAGCTAAAATAACTGAACTTAGATTTGAGCTGCCACCTATTACAAGGCATAGGTGGGAGACAGAGCTTTTATTACAAGGGAGACAGAGCTTGCACTATGGGCTTAACCTAGTTAGCTGTCTGCTTAAAGATAAATATATACACATACATATATATATATGTGTGTGTGTGTATATATATAGTATATTTATATATAATGTATATTCCTTTGGAGAAGCATTATAGAATCCAGAGTTTCTACAACATATCCATCACAATTTCTAGCATAAAGTCCAGAATTACTTGTCATGTAAAGATACAAAAAAAAAACCATGAAACAGTTCTAAGAGAAAAGAAAATCAATAGAGACTAATTCTGAGATGACACCAAGGTTGAAATCAAAAGATAAGAATTTTAAAAATAATTATGCTTCAGGACTGAAATGAAAATATATTCTAATAATGAAAAGATAGAAAGTCTTAGTTGGGAGATAAAAACTATACAAAGGAAATTAATAGAAATTCTAAAACAAAAAAATACGTAAAATTAAAAATTTACTGGATGGCTTAGATGAAGAATCAATATACTAGAAGAAAGAATGAGAGAACTTGAAGATAGACCAATAAAAACAACATGCTCTGAAGAACAGAGGAGAACATTTTATTCTTTTGAGACGGAATTTCACTCTGTCACCCAGGCTGGAGTACAGTGGCAGAATCTTGGTGGCTCTCTGCCTCCTAAGTTCAAGCAATTCTCTGCCTCAGCCTCCAAAGTAGCTGGGTTTACAGGCACCCACCACCACGCCCAGCTAATTTTTTTATTTTTAGTAGAGGCAGGGTTTCACCATCTTGGCCAGGCTGGTCTTGAACTCCTGACCTCATGATCCACCCACATCGGCCTCCCAAAGTGCTGGGATTACAGGTGTGAGCCACCATGCCTGGTCTTTTTTTTTTTTTTTTTTTTTTTTTTTGAGACAGAGTCTCGCTCTGTTGCCAGGCACCAGGCTGGAATGCAGTGGCACAATCTCAGCTCACTGCAACCTCCGCCTCCTGGGTTCAAGCAATTCTCCTGCCTCAGCCTCCCAAGCAGCTGGGACTACAGGCGTGCACCACCATGCCCAGCTAATTTTTGTGTTTTTAGTAGAGACGGGGTTTCACCATGTCGGTCAGGATGGTCTTGATCTCTTGACCTTGTGATCTGCCCGCCTCAGCCTCCCAAAGTGCTGGGATTACAGGCATGAGCCACCGCGCCCGGTGCCTGGCCTATTTTATATATTTTTAATATATAGTTTTTTCTAAATAGAGATGGAGACTCACTATGTTGCCCTGCCTGGTTGTGAATTCCTGGGCTCAAGTGATCCTCCTGCCTTGGTCTCTTAAAGTGCTGAGATTACAGGTATGAGCCACCATGCCAGGCCTATTTTTAAAAATGATCATAGCCTCAGAGTCATGTAAACAAATATTTAAAATATCTAATATTAGAGTAATGAGTGAATGATCTAGAGAGGTTATTTGAAGAAATAATGGCTGAAAATTTTAGCTAAAGATACAAATTTTTAGTTCTAAGAAGTTCGGTGAACTTCAAGCAAAATATACAAAAATAAACAGCATATTTAGAAACACTACAGTCACACTGTTAAAAACCAAAGATAAAGAGACAGTCTTCCAAGCAGCCAGAGAAAAATGACAACATTCATATGGGGGAGTAATAATTTCAAGGATCTCAAAGATTGCATCAGAAATAAGAGAAGCTAAAAGACAATGGAACAACAGTTTTAAAATAATAAAAGAAAAAGCTATCTACTGAGAATTCTATATCCAGAAAAACAGCCTTCAAGAATGAAGATGAGGTTCACTTCTACCTAGGACATAGAAAGCTACAAAGAGCATTAATCCTATTCTAAAAATAGGAAAGTGTCTTATAAATGACAAAAGTATAACTTTCCTTCAACCCGGAACACTAAGTTCACAGGGCAAACAAATGGCCATAAATCCAAGAAATGACAAGCTCCTTCAGGGAGCAATGATATGGGAGCGCTGACTCATCTGGGAAAAGCACAGGAAGAAGGAAAAAAGAAGAAATGGAATAAACAGAAAATATCTAGAAAGGTGGTAGATTTAAATGAATACACAAATAATTACATCAACTATAAATGCTCCAGCTACAACAATTAAAAGACATTGACAGGGTAAAAAAGCAAGCCCCAAGTATGTATCACCACAAGAAATACACATGTTTTTTAAAATAGGGTCTTGATCTGTTGCCCAGACTTGAGGGCAAGTCTTGGCTCACTGCGGCCTCAACCTCCCAGGGTCAAGTGATTCTTCCACCTCAGCCTCCCAAGTAGCTGGGCCTACAGGTTGCACCACACCTGGCTAATTTTTGCACTTTTTTTTTTTTAAAGGAACATGTCTTACCATGTTGCCCAGGCTGGTCTTGAACTGCTAAGCTCAAGCATTACACCTGCCTCAGCCTCCCAAAGTGTTGGGATTACAGGCATGAGCCACCATGCCTGGCCAAGAAATATACTTTAAATGTAAATTATATATATGTTAAGAATAAAATAATGGATAAAGATATGCCATGCAAATACAAAGTTTTTAAAACCTAGAGTGGCTGTCTAGATACCAAACAAAATAGACTTCAGAATAAGGAATATTACCAAGGATAAAGATGACTATTACATAATAACTAAAAGGTCAATTCACAAAGACGTCATAAAACCCGTATATATATGTGCACCTAAAAACATAGCTTCAAATACCAGAAGCAAACCTGATACAAATGAGAGAAGAAATAGACATATCCATAATAACAGTTTGAGAATTGAATATTTCTGTCTCAGTAATCAATTGAACAAGTTGGCAGAAAATCAATAAGGAAACACAAAACCTGAACAGCACCAGCAACTTGAGCTAACTGATGTCTGCAGAACAATCCACACAACAACAAAATTCATGATAAAAATTTTAAAATTATTTGTATATAATGGCAATGAAAAGTTGGAAATTGAAATTAAAAACAGTTCCTATACAGTTTACAATAACAATTTATAGCATAAAAGTCATGAAATAGTTTTAAATACAAAATATGTACGTGATCTATGTGCTTGAAACCCCAAAATATTCATGAGAGAAATTAAAGAAGACCTAAATAAATCTAGAGGTAAACTTTTCATTGATTAGAAGACTCGATAATGTTAAGGTATCAGTTCTCTCCAAATTGATCTATAGGTTTATTGCAGTCCCAATCAAAATATTAGCAGTATATTTTTGTAGAAACTGACAAGCTAATTCTAAAATTTATATGAATAAGCAGACAAGCTAGTATCACAAAAAAAACAATTTAAAAAAAAGAATGTGGTTGTAAGGCAGACATTACTTGATTTCAAAACTCATCATAAAGCCACAATAATTAGGAGAGTATAGTATTGGAGAGAGAATACATGCATAGACCAATGGAACAGAATTGAGTCTAGAACATATATGGTCAATTTGATTTTCAGCATAGGTGCAAAGGCAATTCACTGGAAGGAGTTTCAATAAATCATGCTGGAACAACTGGACATCCAGGTGCTAAAAAATAAACCTTGACACATACTTTGTATCCTATATATAGTTGATGCAAAATGGATCATAAACCTAAAAGCTAAAACTATAAAAATGTGTAGAATAAAACAGAAATAATAAAACTGACAATAATCTTTGTGACCATTAGCCAGTCAAGGTTAATGAAGGCTCAGGAGGCTCAGGCAGGAGGACAGCGTGAGCCCACGGGTTTGAGGTTTGCAGTGAGTGGTGGTTACCTTGAGCTGTGATTATGTCACTGCATTCCAGCCTGGGTGACAGAGTAAGATCCTGTCTCTAAAAAAAAAAAAAAAAGTGCTAACAAAAAGGAAAAAAGTCTGTCTTTGTGACTTTGGACAAGGCAAGAATTTCTTAGGATTTCCTAGACATAACACATGAAGCATAAATTATGATAGAAAAAAACTGATATTAAACTTTATAAAAATGGAAAACTTTTGCTCTTTGAAACACACTGCTAAAAAAGTCGAAAGACAATACAGAGACATCATAAGTTATTAGATAAATTATAATTGATACACATTGAGATACCACTACATACTTATTTAAACCCACTTATCTTTTATGTCCATACTGAAGAATGGGGAGCAACAGGAATTTTCATACATTATTGATGAAAATGCATAATGGTACAGCCACTTTTGAAATCACTTTGGTAGTTTCTTACATAATTTAATATACACTTATCATACAATTCAGCAATCCCATGCCTAGGTATTTACCTAAGAGAAATGAAAACTTTTTTTACACAAAAACCTTTATGTGAGCATTTTAGCATCTTTATTTATAATTAATAATTGCTAACAACTGAAAACAATTCAAATATCCTTCAACTGGTAAATAGACAAACTATGTTTTTTGTTTTTTCGTTTTTGAGATGGAGTCTTGCTGTTATCGGCATGGGCTGGAGTGCAATGGCATGATCTAGGCTCACCGTAACCTCTACCTCCTGGGTTTCAGCAAATTCTCCTGCCTCAGCCTCCCAAGTAGCTGAGATTACAGGTGTCCACCACCACACCCAGTTAATTTTTGTATTTTTTTATTGTATTATAGGTTCTGGGGTACATGTGCAGATCATGCAGGATTGTTGCATAGGTACATACATGGCAAGGTGGTTTGTTGCCTCCATCCCCGTCACCTATATCTGGCATTTCTCCCCAACCTCTCCACCTGCTGCTGTCCCTCCCCTAGCATCCCCAATGGACTTCATTATGTGATGCTCCCCTCCCTGTATCCATGTGTTCTCATTGTTCAACACCCACCTATGAGTGAGAACATGCAGTGTTTGATTTTGTGTTCTTGTGTCAGTTTGCTGAGAATGATGGTTTCCAGATTCATCCATGTCCCTACAAAGGACACAAACTCATTGTTTTTTATGTCTGCATAGTATTCCATGGTGTATATATGCCACAGTTTCCTTGTCCAGTCTATCATTGATGGGCATTTGGGTTGGTTCCAGGTCTTTGCTAATTTTTGTATTTTTAGTAGAGACAGGGTTTCACCTTGTTGGCCAGGCTGGTCTCGAACTCTTGACCTCAAGTGATCCAACCATCTTGGCCTCTCAAAGTGCTGGAATTACATGCATGAGCCACCACACCCAATCTATATTTTGATTATTTTTAAAAGTTGTGTGTGACCCTGCCTGTTTATCTGTTAGAATAATAGTGTTTTTTATGTTAATATATATTAACCCACCTCAGCCTCCCAAAATGCTGGGATTACAGGCGTGAGCCACCACACCCAGTCAGCAAACTATGTTATTGCTACACAATGGAATACTACTTAGCAATAAAAAGGAACAACCTGCTGATACACACAACAACATGTATGATCCTCATATGTATTAAGCTCTTTGAACTAGGCCAGATTCAAAAGACTACAGACTATTTGATTTCATTTATATGACTCCATTCTGGAAATGGCAAAATTATGAGGACAGAGAACATCTCAGCAGCTTACAGGAGCTGGGGAGGGAGAAGTAGTTGACTTCATATGGTCAT
This sequence comes from Aotus nancymaae, assembly GCF_030222135.1. NCBI lineage: Eukaryota > Metazoa > Chordata > Mammalia > Primates > Aotidae > Aotus > Aotus nancymaae. Next base: position 12,564,450 of record NW_026988421.1, read on the forward strand.
GATGGCAACTTGGGTATATTCTGTATACTGATTATAGTAGTGTTTACATAACTATACGCATTTGACAAATCTCATAGCGTACATATAAGGTGTGAATTTATATTGCATGTAAATTGTATTGTACATAAATTATGCCTCAGTAAACTTCACTTTAAAAAAGATTGAGGGTAAAATAAAGATATCTTCAGATAAAAGAAAACCAAGAAAATCCATTGCTGGCAAATCTATACTATAAGCCATGTTAAAAGAAATTCTTTAGAATGAAGGTAGTATGAAAGCAGATGTAAATTCAGATTTACAGGACGGAATGAAGAGCATCGGAAATAGTAAATATAAGTGTAAAAGACTATTTTTTCCTCTGTATTCCTTTAAAATACAAACATAGTTTCAAGAAATAAAAATCCCTTAATGTGAGATTTACAATGTGTGTAGATGCAGCACATATGAGAACATCAAGAATGGGCCAAGAGCTTTAAATGGACCTGTGAAGTTCTGATGTTTCTACATTTCACACAAACTGTTAAAATGTTAACTTTAAGCAGCCTGTAAGAGTTAAGGAGGAGTACTGTAATCCCTAGAGTGACCATTAAAAAATAAGACAATAAGATATAGATAAAAAGCCAATATATACATTTGATCTGGTTTCGAAGGATGAAAAGATATGTAACAGGTATAAAAGAGAAAGTTATTTCAGGCAAAGGAAATAGTATATATTAAATTCCATTTAGCTTACTTTTCTATTAGGAATTTCGTAGTTCATACTTACATCATGAACCTCACAATTTTAGTACTTATGGTTTAAATATTATATCTCAGACTACAAAAAAGCTAATGTATGAATTAGAATGGAATTCTAAAAAGGACCTAGAAGTGAATTTGGGAAGAAGGAAGACCTTGCCCTAGGGATAGTCAAAGGCTCAGAGATGGGAGGAGATGATGGCAAGGCCCCATGGCTCAGTATCTGATTTGGTTAGGTAGGCTGAAAACATGTCTGTAACTCAAGACCATAGAGTGGAGTGTGCTTTTCTTAACTGAAATTAAATGATGTAAACGTATCCAAAGTTTAAAGATAGAAAGCAATTTGCAGGGCACGGTGGCTCACATCTGTAATCCCAGCACTTTGGGAGGCTGAGGTAGGCGGATCACTTGAGGTCAGGAGATCAAGACCAGCCATGACCAACATGGTGGAACCCATCTCTACTAAAAATACAAAAAAAATTAGCTGGGCATTGTAGCATGTGCCTGTAATCCCAGGTATTCAGGAGGCTGACACAGGAGAATTGCTTGAACCCAGGAGGTGGAGGTTGAAGTGAGCCGAGATTACGCCACTGCACTCCAGCCTGGGCAGCAGAGCAAGACTCCACCTTAAAAAAAAAATGTAGAAAGCAATTTGAAGACATTTCAAAGACAGAACATAGTACAGGAAAGTAAGGCAGATCATTCAGGATGTCCTCAAATTGTAAATGCATGGTTTCAGGTGTTTATTTTAAATAGTTATCTGAAATTCAGAATAGTTACTTCATTAGAGACAGTGTTCTGAGTGGTGATTAGATTCCCTGGCCACAGAGGATAATGCCATGTTGCTACACATAACACACAAAATAGTTAAATAATAACACTGAATAAGAATTGATTGCCCTGTACTTCGGATGGTGGAAACCCTGGAAGATTCTGAAGGGCTCTTCTGGCCACATTCAAAGTGAGATGTGAAGTCTTTAATTCATTTTCTTTTTCACTTTAAACTTACAGCTTTTCCTTCACAAGCATGTCAGAATCTAGTGCTTAGCAGTTATGATTAGTGTGATAGGTAGTGGTGTTTTGTGGGCCAAAAAAAAAAAAAATGATGGAGAATAAGATTCTAAAGCTACTGAGCTAAAATTGGAAAAAAGGTTTCCAGATGGTGTACCTCTACCTGTATTTGTGTGGAGGAGATTAGCTGGCCTAGAATTTTCATACCTTGATGTGTAGGAATCAAAGGAGAGGCAGAATGCACTTTTTAGATTCACTCTGTCCTGAGAGGGAAATGTATTGGGTTAGCCCCCAAGAGGACTCCCAGGAGGCCACCTGCATGACCACCACTCACCTGGAACAGATTTGTTGTTTAGAGTAAGTTGAGAATGTGGTGGCAAAGGTACAGAGAGGGTGAGAAGTGATGTACAATAGTTTGTTCTGGGGGATGTTTGAAAGATTAATCAGGCCAGGCACAGTGGCTCACGCCTGTAATCCTACCACTTTGAGAGGCCTAGATAGGCGGATCACCTGAGGTCGGGAGTTTGAGACCAGCCTGGCCAACATGGCTAAACCACATCTCTACTAAAAATACGAAAATTAGTCAGGCGTGGTGGCACATGCCTGTAATCCCAGCTACTTGGGAGGCTGAGGCAGGGGAATTGCTTGAACCCAGGAGGTGGAAGTTGCAATGAGCTGATAACCCGCCACTGTACTCCAGCCTGGGCAATAGAGTGAGACTCTGTCTCAAAAATGCAAGTAAGCAAGTAAGCAAGCAAGGTTAATGCATTATGAAAATTCTAGTAAAGAAGTTATCCACAAGGGATGGATTGAATTCATAAAACTGAAGACCGAATATGAATGGATGGAAAGCATGAACAACAATAGTAAGAGCAAAAATATAAAAGCAAGAATGAGAGGGAATGAATGAATGAATGGGGAAAACATTAGATTTGATGAGAATTGTCCCTTATCCTCTATTCCCATTGTCTTTGTCCATATGCTAATCATTATTTACATAATGACCTTCTAGCCAGGGGCCCTTCATGTTGGCTCAACTCTCTCCAAATCCATCTTTCATATTCGTAAGACTGTAACATTAATCTTACTGGAGCACCTGCTTCACTATGTCACTCCCTTGATAGAATCCTGCCATCCCTTCTACTGTATCAAGTTAGAACTTGTCTGTTTCCCTTAGTGGAGGCTCCACAGTCTGATGCAAGCTGGTTTCTCATATCTTCTTAAATCACAACATTCCTGTCCCTCTTCATTTGTTCACATGATGCTCCTAAACCACCTTCCCTATATTCCTCATCACATGCATTGACATCTTCACTTCTGCCATCCATCCATCCTCTCCACAAACATTTACTGAGCACCTACTACATGACAAGCATCATCATGCAGGAGCTCACAACCTCAGAGGATACGAACCCATGACAACCAATCTGAGAAAGCCCTCATGTGCTACGTACTGACTATCATGAAAGCATGGAGAAGAAAGGTGTGAACTGCAAGACCCAGGAAAGGTTTAACTTGGGAGGTAATATTTGCTCTGGGTTTCAAAGGATGAAAAGATACTTAACAGGTATAAAAGAGAAAGGTATTTAAGGCAAAGGAAATAGTATATACTAAACTCCACTTAGCTTACTTTTCCATTCTTAGGATTTCCATAGTTCATACTTACATTATGAACCTCACAATTTTAGTGCTTGCAGTTTAAACATTATTATGTCTCAGACTATAAACTTCTTGAGGCCAGTCTCTATACAGTTCTTCTTTTGAATCTTCAACCCCTAGCATAGTGCTGAGCATTGGGCACACAGTAAGGACCATGCAGATATTGACAGATGAATCTAATACTCTATGAACATTTATGGGTTTCTTAGTTTTTACATGTGAAGGAAAGAAGCTAATACTTCTTGGCCACTGACTACATACCAGGCTCTACGTTAAAGCTTTACATGTATTTCTTCATTCAGAGAAATTTATCAGACAGGATGTTTTTGGAAGATGAAGGTATTAGGAAAAGGAGATTAACATAGACTTCAATATAATGAATCAGGAAAGTTTGAAGAGGATGCCTCAGATGGAATCTGATCACTCACTAGGTTGTGAGGGGGAAGGAGAGAGAGAAGACATTTTGCTCTTGAAACCTCTCTTTTTATGAGTACCCAGTGAATATATCATGCCACTGGCTAGTAATGATATCCATGCTTTATTGATTGCATTGTGCTGGCATTTATCAGGAAACTCTTCTTAAAATAGGCAGTATGTGACAGTGGAGACAGCAGGATCTTTTGAGTCCAGTGAAACTTCTCCACCCTGATTCTGCATGTTACTAAGCATGTGACATTAGGCAAATTTCTTTTTCCTTTTTATTTATTTATTTATTTTTGAGACGGAGTCTCACTCTGTCACCAGGCTGGAGTGTAGTGGCATGATCTCGGCTCACCACAACCTCCAACTCCCTGATTCAAGCTATTCTCCTGACTCAGCCTCCCGAGTAGCTAGGATTACAGGCACCTGCCATGCGTCCAACTAATTTTTGTATTTTTAGTAGAGACTGGGTTTCACCATGTTGGCCAGGATTTCCTGACCTCGTGATCCACCCACCTTGGCCTCCCAAAGTGCTGGGATTATAGGCATGAGCCACCATGCCCAGCCTAGGCAAGTTTCTTAAGCTCTTGAAGTTTTAAATTTCCTTAGCTATAAAATGGATACAATACTAGCTACCTCATAAGATATTAGATATAAATTGCCTAGCATACAAAAATGCTTAATAAGGCTCCCTTCCTTATTCTGCTTTCTCCCTATGTACAACCTATTGGACCTGAAATATTTGGAAGTACTAAACGTGACCAATAAATAAGAAGTGCTTTTCTTTGGCAATATCCTATATTGCAAAAATTTTGTTTTCTCAAATGTCAAGTCCTGTTGATATTGTAGTGTCAGTTATTCGACATATTCTTGGAAGACTAACATTGTTTATAGATGCTTCAGTTTGCATACCTAAAAAAAAAATCCAGATAGAAAAATTGTCATTCCTTAATCATGAAGGACATCAACACAAGTCCTGAAATTCTGAGCTCCCTGGTTTCAATTCTTTTGCTTAAGTCACTAAATCACCTTTTTTCCCTCAATGCCAAAAAAGAAGTGTTTGTATAGAAGGAAAATTAATATTCTCTTTCTCAGTTTCACCAAGAAGTACATTTATTATATGTTCAACAAAGTTGTATTCACTTTTCCAACTGAAAAACATTTAAGAGATTTCATCATATTTTGAGAAATTATTCATCCATCAGAGATTTAGTAGCCACCAAAAAGAACTCCACATTTAATCTTTTATAACATGGGTGTGACTTATAATCTCTACACTAAAAAATTATTAAATGTAATGGAAAACTGTTCATAGACCATAATATTTCTTGGCAAAGAAAAACTGCTTTGTGTTTTTAAAGATATGGTTGAGAATTTAAATGAAAGCTACATGCTTGAAATTAGTGCCAGATGCAACACAATTCAAGCACAATTCGCTAGCTGCATCAGATATTTCACTATGATTTAGTAAAAGGTATCCAACAATTCTATGTTTCATAGAAATCTCACAAATACAAGTATTTCATTCACAAAACGCATGGTTTGGCAGGCTTCCAGGGCAGGAATTTGCTGGAAGGAAGGTAAATTTATTGATTAAAATAAATCAAAGGACTGACATTTTCCCTAGAAAACTGGCAAAACAATAATCAGAAACTGAAGGTCTTACAACCAGAGAAGAAAAGTCTGAGCTATTATTTACATTTATTATAGGCATCCAGTAATGTGATAAACAATTAGGTAGTTAAGCATTCTCAAATCAGCATTGAGAAACTTAATTTTAAAATGTTAGATATTTTTGAAGTAGGATTTTCCAAAAACCTTTGCTATGAAATCTGGTGTTTGTAAATCTTTGTAGTAGTTATAATTATATGCCACCTCTATACTTTACATTTATTAATATGTACACTAAATAGTGAGCATCCTTTAATGGACTATATATAGAAACAATCCAGATCTTTTTTTTTTTTGAGATGGAGTTTTGCTCCTGTCGTCTAGGTTGGAATGCATTGGTGCGATCTCAGCTCACTGCAACCTCTGCCTCCCAGGTTCAAGCTTTCGTGTGCCTCAGCCAACTGAATAGCTGGGATTACAGGCGTGTGCCACCACACCCAAAAACTTATATTTACACAAAATATAAGTTTTGTATTTTTACTAGAGATGGTGTTTCACCATGTTGGCCAGGCTGGTCTTGAACTCTTGACCTCAAGTGACCCGCCCGCCTCGGCCTCCCAAACTGCTGGAATTACATGTGTGAGCCACTGTGCCTGGCCCCAGATCATCTTAAACATGCAAAAATTAATTCCTTCCTACCCCATGCCTCAGTTCTTCCCCCTCTGCTATCTCTTTCCCCATTCTGGTCACATTTCCATCATCAGCAATTGTTATGAACTGAATGTTTGTGCACCCCTAAAATTCCTATCTTGATGCCATAACCCACAGTGTGGCTGTACTTGGAGATGTGGCCTCTAAGCCAGTAATTAAGGTTAAATAAGGTCAGAATGGTAGAACCCTGATCCAACAGGATTAGTGTCCTTTTAAATACAGAGAAGAGACAAGGGAGAGCTCCCCCAACTGTGCACACAAAGAAGAGGTGATGGGAGCACAGTAAGGCGAGGGTGGCTGCCTACCAGGCAAAAGAGGCCTCAAAATGAAACCGACTTTGCTGGCATCTTGATCTTAGACTTTCCAGCATCTAGAATTGCGAGAAATAAACTCCTGTTGCCTAAGCTACCCTGTCTGTAGTATTTTGCTATAACAGCCTGAGTAGATGAAGAACAATTAAGAGGCCTAATGCAGTTACAACAGCACTCCCAGGCACACCTTTCTGTTAACCATTTAACTTTTTAAAGATTTGGATTCAAGGAAAATCCTATGGAGAAGCTGAACAGATTTGGCCAAAAGAGTTTTATACAGATCCTTAACTCATTCAGCCTTGCTTCTACTTTAGACTCACAGACTGTGAACATGAAAAGGGACCTCATCGATCCAAACTTGTTGATTCAGGTTTTACTATGATTCTGGGGTTATAGAAAACTGCTCTCTAAACTTGGTGCATCTTCTGGAAGATGTTGGAGGTGAGATGGTGTAGTTAAGTAATAGGATTAGCCATTTGTTGATGCAAAACTGAGATATATTACTGAGTGCAATGCAAAATTTTATACATGTTTAGCTTGCTTTGAAGAAAGACATTATTGGTAATATTAACAGCAAAAAAGCCAGCTAAGATTGAAAATTAGTGTGGGCCAGGTAACATGTTAAAGGCTTTATGTGTATGGTAGCCTTCCTTATCCACAGGAAATACCTTCCAATAGCTGCCTGAATCCTGGAATAATGGTGAACCCCATATGTAATTTTTCAATCTGATAACCAAGTTGGCTACTAAGTGACTAAGAACCTGATAGCATAACAACATACATATGTGGGACAAAGCGATGATTCACACTGCAGGAGGTTTCATCAGGACACCCAGAATGGGCTTACAATTAAACATCTGAATTGTTCATTTCTGGAATTTTCCACTTAATGTGTTTGGACCTGGGTTGACCCCAGGTAATTGAAATTATGCTAAGAGAAGCCACAGATGAGGGAAGCCTACTGTATTTTCTTTCTTTCTTTTTTCTTTTTTTTTTTTTTTTGCTTTTGAAACAGGGCCTGGTTCTGTTGCCCAGGCTTTTATCATATAATCATCACAAAATTAGCAAATAGGCACACTTATTCTTATTATAAAACACTATTTCGGAAAATGAAAATATTTCTAAAATAGCCCTATTCCCATCCCTATCACACGGGATATTTTATTTTCTTCACAGTACTTTTCTCGCTTATTTTTTTTTCCCCTTATTTTCTATGCTTCCCAAGCACCCACTTCAGGGCATAACACAGTGTCTGCCACAAAAAAGAAAAAAGTTGGGTCAAGTACCCTAGACTCCATCACCAGATAGTAAGCGCCACGAGAGCAGGAGTCTGACTGTTTTCCGCTAACCAGGGACTGGCACGATGCCTGGCACAAAGTGGGCGCCCAATAAGTAGGCGAAGAAAGAAAAAAAAATATATATATATATATATATATAGAACGGAAGAGAGGGAGGGGAAAGGATGAATGAATGAAAACGTTTACAGAAGGGCCTTAGAAAGAAAGCACTCTCCAAGAGTCTCCCTCCCGGTGGCATCAACTCTCAGTTCAATGTCTGTCAGCCCTTTCCTCGCCCAGACGCAGTGGCCTACAGTAGGGAATCAAGAAAGAACAAAGTCTTTAAAATAACGTTCGGAAGAAAGAGAAAAGAGAAAAAAGAAGAAAGAAAGGAATTACCTCCTTCGGGCGTACTAAAAAGTGAAACCGCGCGAGGCCGGTTGCCCTGGCCACCTTAGGGCCAGAACGGCCCCAGCCCATTGGCTGAGACACAGGAGCCAATGAGAAGGCGCGATGTTGACGAGGGTCTTAAGATGGCTGCTGGGCTGCCGCTTCCTGACAGGTGAGTACGGCTTATGGAGGGCTGGTTACCCGCCAGCTCGGGCTCAGGCGTGATGAGTTCGGGAGGGCCTCTTGCGGGCAGCCGAGGGAGCAGGCATGGGCGGCCTCATAGTTCCTTGGCCAAGCCTTCTGGAGCAGGCTAGAAAAGCCCCCGGTCCGGGCCTGCGGAAGCGACGGCGGGGCCGCCCTCAGCTTTCCTCGGAAGGGGTGTCGCAGCGTCCTCCCCAGCCTGTTAGGGGGAGGGAGTTTCTCTGTCCCACCCCGGTCAAAGTGAGAGGAGAGTGAGGAGGCTTTCGATTTGGGAAACAGGCTCGTGTTTACAGTTGCTGTATCCCGGAAAACAGCTCCAGTTAATGAGAATGCCAGCAGGCTAGACATCCTTCGGAATCTGCAGCGCTTAGTTCTGTGCCCAGGAGGGGATTCTTCCCGTTTTGGGATTGGAGTGTGGCATTGCCGCCAGAAAGCCCGCACAGTTCCGGGTTGTGCAGCCAAGCAGGAACAGGTGTACCTTTTAGACCCATCCTCTTGCAATCTTGGACCTTGTAAGTATTTTAACGGTGGAATCGACTTAAAATGAGCTTTGAACTGTTAACTTGGTTTATTGTCTTTTTATGCAGGATCTTGGGTCTGGGGAAATGTTTTCCAGGCCTCAAGTAAAGGACCACTCTCTTTAATTAAAACAGTTGCATACATGCAGAATCTTGCTAAATAAGTAGTTTTTCTGGATAGGCCTATTGTCAACTTAAATTCGCTTTCAGGCCTGTGATTCAGTTGTCCTTTCTGTACCCTTTTTGAGAAAAGGAGCACATTCATTTCATAAAAGTAAATAGGATATTTACATTAATGTTGATGTTAGCATACTTGAAAATAGTAACTATTTTTAAGTCACAGAAACTTGATTATAATGTAAATTATTTAACAATCTAAATAATTGTGGTGGCTTATGATTAGTATACAAGTGAAATTAATTTTAGATCAGACAAAATTCAGGTTTCTGGGATTATTTCTAATCAAATACAAAATATAGTAAATAAGACAGCCTTATATGATGAAAATGGAATTTAAATTCTGGAAAGGAGCCAGAAAGCATTTACTCATTGAGCTGCTCAAATATATCTTGTGGGTTTTGGTTAAAAGCAACTGCCTGGTTGTCCAGAAAATATGACATTATTACTCAATCCTCTGACTGTGACTTTGAGGTATGCAATTTAGTATAGCATCTTACATAGCTTTCTGTACTCAAAAAGTACAGAAAAATATTCTTCTTAACCAAATTTAACAAGTCTTTAAATGTAGGCTAAAATCATTCTCAGACCCAGTCTCAAATTCTTGCCCCCACTTACAACTCTGCCCTGTAAAAGTTCATAATCTAAAGCCGTGGGGCTCTATTTTTGTAAAACAAGTGGATCAGAATCTATTAGGCAGGTGAATTATTCCATCTGTAAGTTGGGGGCGGGGCGGGTAGGGGAACGGTGGATATAGATAGGAATTCCCAGTGGAAGGGTTGTTGTGAAGACTAATGGTTAAACCAAGGCCTACCACAGTGTTTGTATGCCATGTGTAACAGTGACCCGCTTTGTTTCCCCTTTCTGGTTCTTGTGTTTCCATTTGTAACTAGGGTTTCTTCCCATTCTCAGTGTCCTGAAGTGTAGCGTCTCTCTGAAAACATCCTCTTGCCTGAGTTGCTAGGTAAAGGAGAGAAACCTGGGATACTGGCCTCTAATCAGGATTGCAGTCCAGGAGAGAGTGGAATGTGACATCCAGGAATGAGGTGACTCTGGGCATTTAGGGCACTGATAACATCAAAATCATAAAGAGACATTTTTACAGTTGTAAGACATCTCAGAGATCATTTGAGCAAACCTTCATTTTATAGCTTAAGAATGGAGGCCCAGACAAATGCAGTGGCTTTCTCCTAATTATGTTGCTCAGGACTAGAAACCATCTTCCGACATTGAAGACTGTTTTCTCCTATAACCAGTGCACAATCTAGAACAGTTTTTATTATAATTTGATTTCTCCCTGGATGCTGTATTTTGAAAGATTGTGTCTACTAAACCATATTTATGAATGGTTTTTCTGATAAAAATCAGGCCTATAACTACCAGTGAACCTCTGATTAACATGTGGTGAAGAATAATGCTTCACTGAATTTGTCTTTTCCCATAAAGGCAAATGGTACTGTCACACTGAGGGAAAAAATAAAATAGTTTGAGCTTTTTGAAATTAGCTTAGAGATCCCTGTTTCTATATTCTTACTTAGATTAGGACCTACTGAACTGTACCCTGTTTTTGATTCATTGTTACCTGACCAACTATGCTAAATAATGACAATGGGTGGTTTTCAAGGGCAAAAAAAAAAAAAAAAAAAAAAAACCCTAGTTATTCAGACTAGGACAGTATATAAATATTTTCAGTTCATGTCAAATTGTGTCAGCCCAAGACTAAAGATACGTTCTGCATGGTACACATAGAATGTCTTTGACAATAATTGTGGGATGGAATAAATCTTAACTCTAGAGGTGGAGGGTGTGTAAAATGAAGAAGGTGATATATGAAACCATAGAAAGACAAAGGATCCTGAGTCATTTACATTTTCCTTAGGGCTAAAATAATTACATTGAAAATTATTTGGTTGCAGGGTAAAAAAAAAACCTTGTAAATTAATACGTTGGCTGTTATATGGACTTGGCTATAATCTATACTAAAAAAATTAAGTTTCTGTTTCTCTGGTATTCCACGTCTCCTGAGACTGGCTGAGTGAATTTTCACAGTTAAAGGGTAATTTATCTGCCTTAAAATAAAGAACTGTAATCTGAAAGGCGAGAGTAAGAGACACTTCAAAGAAATAGAGAATCATCCTCCACAGCAGCCAAAACAGGAATAACAGGAGGCCTAATGTGGTGCCAGTTGGAAACTTTGTGAGTGACAAGTATATGCTATGAATAAAAAGGTTGTTTTCAAACATTAGTCCAAAGCAAGTCACTAAGCAGCCACTCCATATTGGCTGATCTGTAATTGGGCTGCTGCTTACACAGGCAACTCCGTTTTGCAGGCTCCGCAGTGAGTGGCAGTAGTTATCCGTGTTTATCAGTGACTGCTTAGTCTCCCTTGTATTTTTTTTTGAGAGTTGTGGGAAAATGGCACATGACTTTAAAGATTTTCAAGAGTGGAGTTCAGAAGCATACCTGATTTGAATTTTGCCTGGATTTAGTGGTGGATTCCATTTTTTTTAAGTTATTTTAATTTTTTTCCTTTGGGTATACTCAAGAAATTATCATACCAGGCAGATGCCACATTGAGGACAGATTTTAATGCCACATCAGCAGGAGCTGAAAATATATAATTTTGAGAAAATTTTAAAAGCTATAAAAATGCATAACTACTTAAAGGCTGATGAGCAACAACAACAGCAAAAAGCATGCCTTCTTCAGGGCAACTGAGACTGCTCCCCAGAGGGAAGCATGTTTGGGTGTCCAGAGCATAGACTGTCACCCTGCAGAGATGCTAAAACAGTGGTTTAGTGGGAGACCTGTGCACTGCCCATTGGAGAGTCACCATTGGGTGACTGCTTTTCATGAGCAGTCACATCTGAAGTCCAGGTCAAGGAATACTTGACTCAAAAATTCAACAGAATCTTGCCATGTGTGCAGATGTCATTTCATGAGGCTAGAGATTTTTGCCTGTTTTATTATATACTTCTTTCCCCATGGTCTTGAAGAGTGTCTGGCACACAGGTGGGCATGTAAAAGATTTTATGGACCGGAAGGGAAACAGTTGCTAAGAAATCCAAACCTGAAATTTCTTACTAAGTCCTTAAATGATAATGAGCCTAAAGGTATATTATATGCCCATGACCAAGTCATACTGGAACTTATTACTGCTTTCTTCCCCTTGCTCTCAGAACAGGAGAAATCTTTTTTTATTAATAGCATGACATCTGTTTTTCAATATTGGCATATTTTACATGATGTCTTTTGTGGTATCAGAATATCTCAAGAATACTTCTGCCTCAACTTAAAAAATCCACAGACAGGTTTAGGGCTAGATCTGGGTTTTATGGGGCCTGGAGCTTATGTAACTTTGGGTCTCTTCTTTTAAAAAAGAAATGCAATTTCTGAATAGAAAACTAGGTACAGTGCTTTGGAAGGACCTGTGCAAATGAAGAACCTTGGAGCTTAAGGTTACCATTATCTTCCTGGTAATTTGCCTCTCATTTTATTGCTCCATTCAGAAAACCAAACACTAACATTTGTTATAGATACTTCACATCAGACTGTGAATATCAAGGAAGCAAATGATTGCATCAGTTGCTAAGTGAGTGCACCACAAGTTTTAGAAACTTCAAAACTATATTATGAACCCTGTCACCCATAATAGAAATGATAAAAATGTAATACATGGGCACAGAAATAATAATAGCAAAGAGAACTTAACATTTATTGAGCCCCTAGGACCTCCTAAACACTGTGTTGAGGGGCTTATCTCATTTAATCCTCAGAATAACCCTTTAAGCAGTATAATTATCCTTGTGTTACAGATAAAGAAATTGAGGTTCAGAGATGTTAAATGATTTCCTCATACCACTAGTAGTGGCAGAGTCAAGATTCTAGTTGGAGCAGTTAGATGCCAGAGTCCTTCCTCATAAAAAGCCAACAGAATATTTGGTGAGGATATTTCAGAGAGCCAGCAACTGAGGAGCTGGACCAAAACCACAAAAAGTAAGATCTGATTCTTTGGACCTGGGAGGAAGTCTTTAAAAGATAACAGAAATCTATTATTGCAGAATCCCCAATGCGTTTGTCTCAGAGAGAATGGTAATTTTTTTTTTAACCAGGTTAATCACAATATGGACAGAAAACTGCAAAACAAATTTCTATCCTTCCATTTCATTCCTTCAGATTGATAGTAAATCATTAGCAGTACAACCGACTTCTCTATTTTAGGCATCTTTTGAAGGAACTGGTTTAGGCTCAGTATATGTGCTAAAAGAGACTGTGCCATGGAGATCAATAGTGAATATGTACTCGAGTATTATAATGTTAGTAAATGATTACAATTCTGCTATTTTAAGTCATTTTATTAAACTTAATGGTTCTACCAATGGACTGTATAGCTATTGCTAAATTTTACCTTGAACTTTACTGTTAGCGTCCCAAATATAGTATTGTTATTTTAAAAAGCTGTACATTTTTGTTAAATTGTTAGGATTATATTTCATTTAATATTATTTTAGCAAACAGTATTAAACTGAAAATTAGGATATCCTTTTTACTACCATACCTGCCTCAAACTACTTACGTAGCTTAAAATTTTTCCTTTAGTTTTTTTCCTGCTTCTTAGACAATACACCCTCTGGAAGCTTTGTGAATTAAATATAAGTGAAACATGGAACTTTATTCTCTAATTGGAATAGTTTGAAATGTGGTATTTTAATCTTAAATTGCTTGCAAAAGTATGTCGTTAGGCTTTTAACATTCTTGAGCAATGCTTTATTGAATTTTATGTTTTTTTTAGACGGAACTACTCATATTAGAGAATCAGGGTTCTATTTTCTTTACCTGTAGGTGTATGTTGTAACAAACTTGTTTAAATAGCTTTTAAACTTCTAAACTTTTTTTTTACTTACACAAGTGAAGATTTTAATCATTTTAATATAACAGGTCCATCCTATGACATTTTAGATTAAAAAAAAAAAGGTTTAGATGGACTATTCCCAAGCCATTGTTTTAATTATTAGGCTCCTGGAATGTCTTGCAATGGTCTTAAACTTATTAACATGGTTATTCTATATGTGTAAATTAATCTTTTTCCTCATAGAAGAAAAGATGTGGAGTGGGCTGCTACCTCCTGGCCTAAATGAAAGTGATGTTGAGTCAAACTCTGAAGATGAAGCTACATTGGAGAACTCTGGACTTAACTTACAGGAAGATAAAGAGGATGGGAGCATCAGTAAAACAGAAATCACAGATTTCTCAACAGATGAACCAAAAACTGAAACGGAGTCAAATGTAAATGCCTATGAAGAGTGTCCTTCTGGAATTCCCATAGATATGTGGAATGTAGGTTTTCTCTGAAATGCTCTTGCTAAAGCCTGTGTGTGTACACAGCCCTGTGTGGATCTCTACCCTGATCAGAATGTGTGTGTGTTCTTGGGACTTAACAGGGAGGGAGATGGACTCAGAATGCTTTTACTATTCTCTGAGGCATTGGCCACTTAGATACTTTCTTTTATTTTGTTTTTCATAGAAAGACAAAGGGGAAAAAAAAACTCAAACCACTATGTAGAATTAGCTGTTTGCCTAGCGTGGAACGTGAGGAGTTTCTGTCTTTATTTTATGTTTTATCTATCTTTTTTGTTATGTACGTGAGTTTCACTCTCAAATTATCAAATGACTTATTTCAAAACAAGTGAGTATCAAAACTCAGGTTGTGAATCTCAGAGAACAGAGCATCTCAAGAACTGACTACTGTCATTAAATTGGTGTCTTTATACATGCCAGAATATAATTGTTTTATTACTTAGTGTGTTACTTTTTAAATGCATGTTTTCCTGGAAAGTTTATTTGCTTCTCAATATTTTTTTTCTTTTAAATAGAAATTTCAAGAATTGCATAAAAAACATTCTGAACAGAAAAACACAACCTCAAGATTCAGAGGGAAAAAAAGAAAACGCTCCAGAAAAGGTGTTTTGTTTTAATTCAGGTTGTTAGTCATGCTAATGCTAAGTTGTGACTGAGTTCCACAATTTTTTAAAAATATGATTTTGAAATTACTGAAGTTAGGTATTGACACTGTGAATTCTTTTCAGATAAATTGAAGAATGAGAAAGAATCTCATAGGTAGGTAGAATTTAAAATAGTTATCTATTTTAGGCCATTGTAGAAATTGTTGAACTAATTGTCTCTGATAGTAATTGAACATATGAACTAGTAATTGTAGTAACCAATTAAAAACAGTAAAAATAAAAGATAGTCTATATTGTATAAAACAAAACTTATTATCTTCTTTTAGTGAACAGTCCTCAAATGAAACCCAGTGGAAGGAGCTTACTCAGTATTTTGGAGTCAATGATAGATTTGACCCTCCTGTTAAAAGGAAAAAAGTTGAGAAGGTAAGATTTTTGTTATTGCATCTTATACCAGCTAGAAGGATACGTCTGTGATTAGCCTTGCCTAGAGTACTTGTCCTCATTAATTCATTCAGTTAAAAAGTTAAGATGCTTACTATGTGCCAAAAAAGCTGCTAAATAAGTAAATATATAGTTGTAAATTATTAAAAAACTGTTAACAGAACAGATCATTGTGAAAACATTAAAATGGGACTGCACTTTAGCATGGATGGTCAAGGAAAGCCTTTCACAGAAGGTGCCATGTCACTGAGACCTGAAGGATGGAAAAAACTGTCTATATAAAGAATGCTAGCACAGAGACATCGGTAAAGATCCTAGGGAAGAGTTGTCCTGGGACATTCCAGTAACTGTAGGAAGGCCAGCTTGGCTGGAATGGGGTCAGCAAGAAGGAGGGTAGCCCATGATATGATTAGAGAGGCAGGCAGGCAGTGATCAAATTGTGTAGGAACTTAAAGGGCATAGTAAGGAAATGGGTTTTATTCACAACACAATTGAGAGTCATAAAGGCTTTTAAGTCAAGAGAATGACATGATCTATGTTAAAAAGATTCATGTGGCTGTTACGTGGTGAATTGATTGTGAGACAGCAAAAATAGATTGGAACAGAACAGATAAGACACTTCTAGGCATAAGATAATGATGGACTGAACCA
This sequence comes from Aotus nancymaae, assembly GCF_030222135.1. Taxonomy (NCBI): domain Eukaryota; kingdom Metazoa; phylum Chordata; class Mammalia; order Primates; family Aotidae; genus Aotus; species Aotus nancymaae. Next base: position 12,580,532 of record NW_026988421.1, read on the forward strand.
GAATGATTCTGCTGAAGAAGGAAAAAAGTGGATGGATTTGAGGCATATTGTAGAGTAAAATTGATGATATTGGCCTCTGGATTGCTTGAGAAGTGTAGGGAGGGTTTGGGGCGTGTGAAAGGAGAGAGACCCATTCAAAGCTTTGGCTTAAGCAGTGGTGTGAATAGTTATGTTACAAAGAGAAATTTGAGGAGTGGAAAGGATTGAGAGTGGGTCCTAGCCAAAGTTCAGTTTGGGACTTGAGTGTTACTGGAAAGCAGGCGCAGAGTAGATGGTTAGTATAATGAGGTAGGGGTTCAGGGGAGAGTCTGACCTTGAGATGCACATTTGGAGTTGTCAGTCTCTAGACATACTAATACTTAGTAAAGGCTGGTGTGAATGAGTAACTCACATCTTCATACAGGGAAATGTTGACATTTACACGGGAAATGTTGGAGCATGAAAAACAAGTGCTCAGTGGTAGAGCTGGAGGCACAGGGGGCTAGTTGAAACCCAAGTATATTGTATCCTGTATGTAGTAGACAGATGCCTCTTTCATGGATCATTGCTGTAGACTATTGTGTGTACCTAGAGACCTTTGTCTTTTTCTGATCCGTCAGTATTTCTTCCAAAGTACCTCTGACTTTAAGTCCATCATTGCATGGTACTGTGTCATTGAGGCTGCACACATTAAAGAACGGGCAAAACAGAATTTTGCATTTGAATTTTTTGATTCCAACTTTGCCAAAGTTTCTTATCATCCAGAAACAGTCCCTGAAACACTGGGGAATTGGAACCAGAATCTCTTTCTGCCTCAACTAATTATTGCTGCTGAGCAATCTCCTTTTTACAAGTGTTCAAGCAGGTGCAGAAATGCTAAATTTCTTGCAAAGAAAAATCACTAGTACAGTTGAAACTAGAAACCAGGTTTCATGACACCAGTCTCAGTTTCCTAGGCTCAATGCAGAAGGGGTGGTAACTGTTTGCAAGTGTAATTGCCATTCTCTTGTGATGCCGATGGGCTGAGAGCAGTGGCTATGTGGCGGGGGATGCTCTTGACTATACCAAATGTGTTCTAAGGCATTATGGAGGAGGACCTTGCTGGCACCTCGGGTTTGTGTGTTATCTCTGGCAGACCTGTCATTGAGTTCCAGCTGCTCGATGGATTGTTCTTTTGAGGGAAAGAATGGTCAAAGATTGGTTCTATTAGGAAATATATTTTTTTAATTTTACTTGTGAATTAGATGGTCTTTGATTTTTACCTGTTTACAGTATTTGTTGTTTTCTCATAACTATATTGGCATTGCAATGTTTAAATTATTTTTTAGTGAAGTTATAGCCACGAAATGAACTTCCTAGCTACTCTAAAAAGTACAAACTTAGAGATTTGTTTTTACAGTCTATCTTTATTAAAATTTTATTATCCTACACATAAATTGTACCTTCTTGATACCTGCTAGACACCAGGCTTACTCTTATTCATTGTCCAGGATTTGGAATTTGTATGAAGTTACTTTCATATGGGTTACTAGTATTCTTTGCACAAAATTAAACAACTCAATTTTAGGAACCAGTGTTCTATTTCACATTATGCATTAAATGTGTTCTAGAAGAATATTATAACCCAAACACTGTTTTGAAAATGAGGTCTCTGTTTAAGGGAGTCTGCTATAAGTCCTTTTGTGATTGCCCATTGATCTGTTTTATAAGTTTGGGTTTTCCTAATGGTGGTTATTCATCCATATAAATGACATCTGGCTAAGGAAGTTATGGCAGTTTTCTGAACAAAGAGACTGAGCTGGCTAGGCGTGTATCTGTCCAGAATTTTTCCCACATTTAATATTTCACAAATAAACACAAGCATAAGAGGAAAGGAAGGACTTAGTGCAGCCAGATTCTTTCGTGTTCTCTTGGTAGTTTGGTATCATTGCATGCCCCCAGGTTCCCTCTCATTCTTTGGTTTGGGATCATTGGTTTACATGGCACTCCTTTGGCTGTCTGCTGAAGTTTCTACTGTGAATCCAACAGAGTAAATAAACTTGAAAAAATGTCCACATTGGAGATGCTGAGATAAAAGCTAAGACTAAATTTAAGTCCAGCACATAGTGGCAACTGCTCATGAAATTTAGAGATGGTCATGAAAATCTATGATGCAGTTAGAACAAAACTAGCGTGAATTTCCATCCACTGTTTGTTTCTCTGCAGCAGAAGCTGATCTGTTAAAATATCTGAGAGAACCTTCTTATTTCGTATTCAGTCAGCCCTCTAAAATGGTAAAACAAACTTCTTAATCTTGTGTCTATCGTGCAGTCTTTTTTTTTCCTTTTCTTTTTTGTTTTTTGGAACACTGCCAAGCTGAAACTGTTGCTCAACCAAGAATGTCTGTTTACAGCACTGCTGTCACCTGCCTCTCAGACAATGCAGTGGCTTGTATTTTTTAAACATAATCTTCCTAATATCCAAAGCTGTTTTAAAGTGTTCTTTGTATTAAATACAGCTATAATTGTGTTTCTGGCAGCAGTTCTGGGACTTACTAGTAATTCTATAATCATAACATAATTATTCTGAATCTGTGGGAATTTCTTTAGAATAAATTTCACTCCTTAATTTCACTATAAATGTCTCAAGTATTCTTTAGTTGAATCAGTTTGATTAGTCAGCAGTCATTATTGAAGTAATTTTATGTATACCTAATGGATACCTTTTGGCATGAAAAACCAGAGGTACTTTATTAAATGTTAGAGTAATTGTACAGTGTCTTTGATGAATTTTTCAAGTTATTTATGAGAGGAAACCGGTATTTGTGTAGTGTAGCTTTTTTGAATTTTTTTTTTTTTTTTTTTTTAGCAGAGTGCTTTTTCCAAACAGACTCTTCCATGATTCTCCACTACATAGACCAGTTAAAAGGCTGGCTTCCTTGATTGGGTGGAGGGACGGTATAGGGTATAGGGATGTGGAGGGAGGAGGTATAGGAGAGGGAGGTTTAGGGGTGTGGCGGGAGAGGTATGGGGAGTATTGTTCCCTGGTATCAGTTACAAAGCATTCCCTCTCCCTTCCTGTGTGATTCCTGTGGGGTGGGTTGATAGGTCCAGTGTTATTCTCATAATACAGGTGAAGAAACTGATGCTCAGCATAATTTGCCTAAGAAAATAAACCGGGTGAGAAGTGAAGTGAGACTTTAAACCCAAATCGTTTGGTCCCAAATCTAGATTTTTCTGAACCTGTTTTTTTTTTTTTACCTGACTCATTTGATTTCGTGTTTTTTTTTTGTTTTTTTTTTTTGAGGCAGAGTCTTGCTCTGTCGCCCAGGCTGGAGTGCACTGGTGCAATCTTGGCTCTGCTACCTCTGGCTCCCGGGTTCAAACGATTCTCCTGCCTCAGCCTCCTGAATAGCTGGGACTACAGGTACACGCTACCAGGCCCGGCTAATTTTTGTATTGTTAGTAGAGATTGGGTTTTACGGTATTGGCCAGGCTGGTCTCAAGCTCCTGACCTCATGATCCACCCACCTCAGCCTACCAAAGTGCTCGGATTACAGGGGTGAGCCACCAAGCCCAGCTGACTCAAGTGATTTTAAGTGGGTATGATTTATATATATAAAGTTAACAAAATCATAAATAAATAACATGATTTACATTTATATATGAAGGTACCTCTTCTCTCCCACACGTACTGCCCTTCTTTATGAAGAGATTGCCTCATTTTTTTCTAGATATTTAAGTTCAGTAAAGCAAACTTTAGTGGATAATTCATTTGTATTAAGCTTTAAAAAATAAATATATTATCCAAATAAATATTTAGTAGCAGAATATTCATAGAAATATATTGTGGTATAGGTTGACTTTAAAAGCGTTAATCACGTATAAAAGTTATTCTACGTATGCACATATAGACGTTAGCCCATAACGTTAAACCAAGTACCCATACATTTCTTAGATATTTGTAGTCCTATCTTCTTGGCACCTATAGTAAAACTTTAATAATTGGCAATTGCTGCCTTATGGGTTAGATACTTACTTTAGATGAATTTTTTACCTGTGACCAAATTGTCATTCCTAGGTTTGTCTGTGTTGAGATATATCTTAAATTATGTTTTGATTCTAGCCAAAAGGCAACTTAGAAGCACACCAAGGCACTGCAGGCTGTCAATAGCTCCTTTGTACCTCCTGCCACTCCTATGGTATGGAAGACATCCTAGATAAAGTCAAATAAAGGCTACTCTTGAGTCCAGCTTAAAACTTTTCAAAAAGCCTTAACACTCAGACTCTATTTCATGAGACTGCTTACCGACAAAGTTGAATGCTTGGCTCTTGTGCTTGGATCTGAACTCTTGAAGAAGTATGATAAAGTCTGTAGCCTTCTAGAGATAAGCCTTCTCTTTTGCACTAATGGTATCCTGATAGTTAGGTTTAATAATAGGAGCAGCTTATTATTTATTGAATGACTACTATATTCTAAAAATGTGGCTAGGTATTTTGTATACATTTTCTTTGACTCATCATAATCTTGCAGAGAATGTGGTTTTATTCTCATTTTGTTACATGTGAGATAACAGCAACCCACAGAGGTTTAGAAACTCACTCAGGGTTGCTTAGTTCATAAGTAGAGGAGCTAGTCTTTGATCCTAGGTCTGACCCTGCCAGCTGTGCTCTTTGTTAGCTGCTAGGAACTTGTAGTATTTAAGGAGATGGGAATGTTTTACTAAGTGTTTTGAGTATATTTGGAATATTAATATGTTTTCATGGAATCAGAGTTTGAGTGTACATGGAACCAGGAGTTTTTTAGAACTAAAAGAAGCTATCGCATTTTATTTAAATAAATTGCCAGGAAGAGATAGAGAGAAAAGGGCTAAAAATGAAGTTGAAAATGTGATAGAAACCTGGAATTTTTGTTTCTAGAAGGGTTACTCATTCAAGCCAGTCTTCTCATTAGCTTTGAGGAAAACGAGGCTTATGAGTCAAGTATGTCATTTACCCAGAGCTTTGATCACACTTCCTGTCTTCTAGTCCTGTGCTCTTTCCACTGTAATATGCTGTCACCTTTAGATGCTGCTCTGAATGGCTGGGGGAATGGACAGGCTTAAGAATGGATGCTGTTAGTGACCAGGTTGCTGAGATGAAAGGTTGGAGCAGGTCTAGGTTGACTGCTTCCTTGCATGAGATTGGATAAGGTCTGAGTTGAGGTATCAGGCTATGCAAGAATTTGTAGTGCAAGGAAAATTGTAGTTTGATATTAATGTTTTGTACAAATACATTTTGACACATACAAATATGTGTCAGTGGCATTTGAGGCAATGCCTAATATTCTGCACAGGAAAGTCAGGCTATTGTATTTACATTTTTTAAAGAAAATAACTATTTTCAATATAAATTAAATAATAAAGCTGTAGGCGCAGGTACTAGTTTAAGCTCTAGGAGCCCAAGTTGGAGAAGATATTCTCCATGCCCTTGAGGAATATATATTCTAGTACCAGGATAGATTTTTATATAAATGAATACAATACATGTAACTCCTTTTTAACCATAAGGGCGTTATTACTTCAATATTACTGTTGTGAATTGTCTTGGAAGCTTCTCAGAGTAGTTGGTATATAATAAATGTTCCCAGTTTGAGGGGTCCTTTCAGTGTGAATGCAAACATGGATGACTGCAATGTGAATATCAGCTCAGTAGCAAAGAATGAGTGAGTGTCTTCTATATAGAAGGAACTGGGCTGGATCCTGGGACACACCAAGCCAGTGACACACATTCTGCTCCCACTGAGTATAGGACCCAAGAGGGGAGAATACACTACTCACTGTAGTGTGTCAGACAATTAAGTGCTGAAGGGACACAGATACAGCAACAGCACAGAGTGGAGAGCCTGGTGTGGGGTTTCGGGGGGTGATGGGGTCATAGGTATGTAGGGCTGAGGAACTCTGCATAGATACAGAAGGTAACATTCAATGTGAGCCTAAAGGGGTGATTAATAATTTTCAAAGAGAAGCATGTCAGAGGCACAGGGAACATTTAAGAAAATGGTAAATGTGATCACAGATGAAAAAGCATAGCATTGCTGAAGATGGGGCTGAGAAAGCATTTGGGGACCCCACTGTGAAGGGAGTGGGATGTTATTCAAAGGGAGATATGAAGTAAGTGCCTTAAGCTGGGTAATGACATGATACCTGTTTCAGAAAGAGAAGGCTAGTTTGGAGATGGTTATAATATTCCAAATAAGGGATCACATGCCCCTGAAGAAACACAGAAGGAAGAAATGAGAGACTTTTTGCCAAAATAGAGTTCAGATAGGAGCAAGGGGTTGGAAGCATTGAAGATAACTGAGGATTCTGTCAAGGGTGACTAAGGAGGAGGAGAAGCAGGGCAGCAAGGGCTTGTTACAGACATCATGAAATTGAACACCTTGCCTTTGCAGGCCTTCAGTATGAAGATGATTAGCAAGTAGCCGGAGATGTGAGTACTGGTATGGGGAGAAGTCAGATGTTTTGAATTATTTAGAGAGCTAAATCAGCTCATAAAAACTAATTGAAGCTCCAGGACAGAGTAGATTACTGGGGAGGGTGAAAAGTAAGAAGAAAAATATGCTAATCAGAAACTTCAGGAACACTGTGATTAAGGGACAACTAGAGGAGATAGTGGTTAGTTTTAAGAATGAAGACACAGTTGACATATATTTTAGCATACATTAGAATCATATGGATTGCTGGGCCCCCAGCCCTGCGTTTTTCACAGAATTTGCATTTCTAACAAGTTTCCAGGTAATGTTGATACTGCTAGTCTAGTACTTAAACTTTGAGAACCACTGGCTTAGAGTTTAAGGTAATCATGGGTTGCAAGTTAGGGAGGGAGAAGAGAATCCAGGAAGGGACTAAAGCACTGTTCCAGGGAATGAGGTTCCAGTGAAGACAAAGCAGATTGATTGGGTAGAAAGACAGGATGAGTGGAAGAATTGTATTCAGGGAGTAGAATGCTAGATTACAAAGTTTTGGTGGAACTTGCCGATGATGTTTGTCACATGACATACAGCAATCTTACCAAAGTGTACTAATGTACAGAGAGATAAGGAGTGTATGCCTGAATGTAACTCAGTGTACTGCTTTCCTCATGGAGAAATTCTTGTCTCCCACCAACCCCAGCAAAACTCATCTAGACAAAACTGTTTTGTTGTTGTTTTTAAGAGATGGGGGTCTTGCTCTGTCACCCAGGTGAAACTGCATTGGATTGATTAGAGCCTATTTCAGCCTCAGACTCCTAGGCTCAAATGATCCTCTTGTCTCAGCCTCCCTAGTAGCTCTGGAACTACAGGTGTGTGTCAGCATGCCCAGCCAGTACAAAACTGTGTTTAGTCATGAAGCTGATTTATATTCTGGCACAAGCTGCTTATGTTTACATGGACCAAAATAAACAATTTGTAGATTGGCACTGTGCACAGACCAGACTTGGTACACAGGCCACGGCTGAAGCAGCACCGGCCTAGAGTATAGATTTGTGAAGCGCATGAAGTTAGAAGTCCCAGGGTGTTATTTGGACCATCAGGAGAAGAGTTCTGCAGAAATGGAAGAAAGGGATGTTTCTGGAGACTGTTAGATGATCACAAGACAAGAATGGGAGGTGGGCATTAAATCCATATGGTCTCAGGTCAAAGACCATGAAGTGCTGTTGAATGGGCTCCAGCTACACAGGAAAGCAAGCAGCAAAGCCTGTTGGCCTTGCAGGTATGGACTGCTTAGGTGGGGTCTGTGAGAGGGGACTGTGAGAAGGAATAGTCTCTTAGCAACAGACATCAGTGATAACCTCACTGGTCTTTGTTTCTGTAATCTTTTTAGGAAAATTATATTGTGGTTATTTTTTACATCTCAGCAAAGGCTACACAGGAACAAAATTTCTCTCAGTTGACTGGCATAATCAAGCAATATGCTGATGGAGGAGACATTCTGTTATTAAGGAAGGAAGGAGAAGTCTGTAAGAGGTAGAGTATTAACTGTGAATGTAGAGGTTAAAGGATATACTAGATAAGCCATTGTTGGGATAAAATTTGCTTCTAAGAAGCATATATTAGACCATATTTTAAGTTTTTTATTATCTATAGTAACTATTTTCACAAGCCAGAGCTCCAGTTATTTAAGTCCAAGCATCTTTTTATAAATGTGTGATTCAGTCTATCCTAGTCTGTTTGGTAATCTTATGAAAATTAAGATTTCCTGAAGTATCTTTAGTAAATAAAAACATATCCATAAGAAAATAAAATCATTCTTATGTGTAATTTTCCTCTGCTGTTTAATATTCAGTCTAATGGTCATAGTCAAAGACTATGGAGGGCTATTGATTGAAAGTCTTGAGCTATAGGAATGGACAATAAGGAAAGAGACAGAAGAAACTTGTGGTTGAAAATGTAGGCTCTGAGCAAACCTGAATTCATGTGATGGCTTTACCACTGACGGACTCTGGCTTTGGCCCAGTTCAGGAGTCTCAGGCTCTATTTCCTCATCTTTAAAATGGGATAGCATTATTATTCATGGAATTGTTATAAGAATTAAATTAGCTTTTTCTTTTCTTTTCTTTTTTGTTTTTTGACATGGAGTCTTGCTCTATTGCAAGGCTGGAGTGCAGTGGCATGATCTTGGCTCACTGCAATCTCCGTCTCCTGGGTTCAAACGATTCTTCTGCCTCAGCCTCCCAAGTAGCTGGGATTACAGCTGCATGCCACCACACCCAGCTAATTTTTGTATTTTTAGTAGAGATGGGGTTTCACTGTGTTGGCCAGGATGGTCTCGATCTCCTGACCTCATGATCCGCCTGCCTTGGCCTCCCAAAATGCTGGGATTACAGGCATGAGCCACCGCACCCGGGCTAAATGAGCTTTCTTACAGTACTAAGCCCAGAATCTGCCACGTAATAAACACTGTAATTTTTAGCTATTGTTATTATTAACATTATTGTTGTTATTAAGGGAAAATGTAGGCTTTAGATTCACAAAAATCTGGATTTGCCACTTATTTTTATTAGTTCAAGAAGTTATATGACCTCAGGTAAGCCATTTATTGTCTCAGCCTTCTGGTACCAGTGAGAATGGTAACAGCTACCTTCTGGTGTTATTGTGAGAATTAAATGGTCTATATATGTAGCACATTCAGTGTAGTCCTGTGGTATAGTCTTGGCTAGCAAATGTTTGCTTTTCCTTCCTGCCCTTAATTTTTAGGTTTCTTTTCTTTCTAGTCAGGCCTTGAAAAGAGGATAGACCAGGCTGTGGATGAGTGGAATATTGAGAAGGCTGAGGAACTTAGCAACCACCTAGCTACTCGAGAGGTGAGTCAAATTGGTTACACATTTTCTGTATTTTCAATTTGTCTAAAATGAATGTGTGTTCTTTTTATGATCATTAATGAGGATTAAAATATTTCGTCTTAAGATTTTCCTTTTTGTCCATTTTTTTCTCTCTCATTCTGTCATTTATTTTGAAATGCTAGGTTTTATTTTGTCTTTAATGTTTTAAAATTATTCTAGTCTAAAACTCTTGCTAGAAATAATCTGTGATTGATATTGAACCTTAGATTTTACCTAGATCAGAGAGGTTTGTTTCAGGTATGATTAAAAGGCTAGCTTGCTTTTCCATTTGCATCTTTAACTCATTTGAACTCTGAGGGCAACTGTATATTCTAAGGTGACACCCCTCAACATTTTCTTAACCCTTGGTAAAACGCTTTCTTACCGTTCGCTCAGCACATTCCCCTCAGCCCTAAAGAATTTTGAGTCATTTTGTTTTCTATAGTATAAAACTAATAGATACATTGGATATTCTTTTTCCAAGTACAGAAGGCCGCAAGAAGATTCTGACTTACACTCCTGGAGGTGGGTGTGGGCAAATTCTCCTAGTTGAGAATTAATGTCAGTATAGATTAAAGAGTTTATATTGGCATGTGTTTTGTTGGTGGTGGTGTTTTGTAATTCTTTTTTTTCCTTTCTAGGAAAAAATCTCTACCATAGCCTTTTTTAGTGCCTTGATCCTTCCCTCCTTCACCTCAGACTTTAACTACTCCATAGTGTTTAGTTAGATAGAGAGCGTCATGGGCTATCTAGGTAAATTACTGGCCACACTCACTATTCTGACTTGTATGTGGACTTTTTATCCTAAACTGAGACCAGAGATAAATTTGTGATTTCAGCAAATTATTCTATGGAAATACTGTTGTACTCTTTTAATATTAGATCTCATGTAAAAATGTCTACTATGGATGGATGTTTGTTGTGATTTTTGCATTTTTCGTTTTGTCTTTTTCTTTTTGGCTACAGGCCTTAGGTATGTTGCGAATTTTTTATTTTGGCCTAGGGAAAAAACAAGTTCAGAAAGAGGATTCAGAAATTATCTCTTTTTCTTTAAACCTTTTAAAACATTTGTCACATTAAATACTTCTGTGCAGTGTGTGTGTGTGTGTGTGTGTGTGTATGTGTGTGTGTCTGAGAGAGAGAGAGAGAGAGAGAAAGAATATATATTAATGACTAATATAAAGGAAATTATTAAGCCATGGACTTCAGTTAGGGAAATAGGCAAGAATTAACATAAATGGGAGTTATATGGCCTTTCAGAAAATAAGCTGACGTTTTATATAAGGTATTTTTTAATTGTAAAATTTATATAACATAAAGTTTACCATCTTAATTATTTTTAACTGTGCAGTTCAGTTGCATTTAAGTACATTCACGTTGTGCGACCATCACCCCCCTCCTCCAAAACTTTTTGTCTTGCAGACCTGAAACTCTGTACCCATTAAACTCTGTACCCACTCTCCCCTCCACCCAGCCTTTGAATGCTACTCTTCTGTCTCCATGAATTGAATGCTAAGGGTATCTCCTATAAGTGGAATTATTTAATATTTGTGCATTTGTGTTTGGCATATTTCACTTATAATGTTCTCAAATTTACTCCATGTTGCAGCATGTCAGAATTGCTTTCCTTTGTAAGGCTGAATAATACTCTTTTGTATGTCCTTGTTGCATTACATTCTGGGTAATGTATTGTACATTACAAACCCAAAATACAAATACATTCTGGGTTTGTATTGCATTTTGTTTATGTATTCATCTTTCAGTGGACACTTGGGTTACTTCTACCTTTGACCATTATGAATAATGCTGTTACGAATATTGGTGTACAAATATCTGTTTGAATGCCTGCATTCAGTTCTTTAGGGTATGCACCCAGAAGTGAGATTGCTAGATAATAAAGTATTTTTAATGTTTATTTTTTTCTTATAAGATACAGTTCTCCCCTTCCCATCTTTTAAGTTCTTGTGCTTGGAGTTTGACCATTGCTCTGTTTCATCTCTAAGGTAGCCTTATTTTGATTCATTGAGTATAGCTTTCATTGTGTATCACAGCATTTTATTAATCTATTTTAGAATAGAAATGTTCAGATATCTCATTTTGATAAAGTGTGTTGAATAGTGCCTCAATCTCAGTAGGGTTTCAGTATTGTTATTACAGTGGCTTCTTCAGTATGAATAAAGTAGGAGTCCTCCCTGTGATGAGCTCTGTGCTGAAAATCATCTTTAAAATTCTATTCAACAAACATAATGTCTTTTGTTTGTTAGTAAGTAGACTCTTTTGGCACTTGGAATTTTTATTTCCATAGGAAGGCTTTTAGAAATAGTGGCTTCATTTCTTGGCCAGCTTGGAAGTATAGTTATTTTCAAGTATAGTGTATACTTTCACGTAATTATACTTGAAAGCATAGCAAAATTCTACCAGTAGTATATCTAATCTCCAAATTTTGGAGGGTTGACCATGAAAACGTCAGGGAATGGTGGGGAGGGAGAGACAGTGCCTGTGGGGTTGGAAGAGACTCCAATGCTTAGATACCTTTCAAGACTCTAAGGATGGAGTATAGTGAGGAGTAGCTCAAGATTTAAGGGAGCTTTCAGGAACTGAAAGGCACACAAGGCAGCAGTAACCAGTCCCTTGGGATGCAGAAGCTGGTGGCAGTCTGGTCTGAATATCTACTTCATTTGGATCAGAAACAAAACCTTCTAGAGAACTGATAGTTAGGCATTACTGGTGGTGATAAAGTAGTCCATGTCCTGCCATATGTTGAACAAGTGTCTCTAGAATCCCTTTAACAATTATGGAAATGTGTTACCAGTTGCTGTCAGATGCTGGCTACTCTGGTGTCTGTGAGATAGTTCTGAATAAAGCTTAAGACAGGCACACAAGAAAAACCAGCAGGGTCGTAGAGTATGGCTGCCCTGTTCTTAGAAATGGTATGCATTTTTGTCTCTTCACTAGTCTCTTCAGGATCATAGGACTCAACAAGCTGGTGTCCTTTTGCCGTTGCTTGTCCAGTCTTTCTTTTGGAAGATCCCAGAGTTGTGTATTGTATGATCTCTTCCAAGTAGCAAGTGACTGACCAGCAGAATCCCCCAGGTCAGTCAGTTTCCTCAGATTTTGCCTTGGTAAAGGAATAAAAGGGAAGGCAAAGCCTAGTCTTCAGGGTTAAAATATGAACTCCATGTGATCCATGCACAACTGTCCATTTTTTTATCTTTTTCTGCTTATTAGTGCCCCCATCTGAAACAAGAGGAATTCACAGAGAAGCATTTATTTTACTACAGGTTCTATGTTACTTTTAGTAGAGTTAGTAAAAGTTTTTACTAACTGAAGTTTTGAGTTGAACACATTTTACTTAAAACAAAAAAAAATACCCTTTGTGTTTTGAAATTATTTCAGACTTTCAAAAAGTTGCGAAATTGTTAAAAGAGTTCCTATTTATGTTTTACTCAGATACCGGAAATGCTAGTATTTTATGTAACATTTGCCTTCATGTTTTCTAATTTGACATAGTTTATTTAGATTTGCCAGTTGTCTCACTAATTCCCTTTATAGCAAAAGAAACTTCTTTTTCCTGGTCAATGACTTTGCATTTTGTCATCATGTTTCTTTAGTTTTCTTTAACTTGAGATGGTTCTTCAGTCTTTCTTTGTTTCTCAGGATGTTAATATTTTGGAAGAGGCCAGTTACCTTGTAGCATGTCCCTTAAAATTTTAATTTGTCTGCTGTTTCCTAATGATTAATTTTAGGTATGCATTTTTGACAGGAAAATCACAGGAGTAATATTGTGTGTTTCTCAGTGTAAGCTATCTAGAGACTCATGCTATTTATTTGTCCCTTTACTGATGGTGTTATTTTGATTAACTACTTCAGGTAGTGTCTCCAGATTTCTCCACTGTGACATGATTGTTTTTTCCTTTGGAATAAGTAAGTGCCTTTTGGGGAGTTAGAAGATAATCTGAGACTGTAAATGTTCTCTTTCTCATAATGTTTTCTCCCACTTGTTTTAGCATCCACTGCTGATTGTTTTGCCTGTGACGATTTTTATTATGGTGACTGCCAAATGACTTTTGATCTTTAAAATATGATCTCATTGTACTTTTAATCTTCACCTGGCAAACTAAATCTAAAATTTGGCTTACGTGAGCTATTGGATTATAGAATCTTTTATGTGTCTTTGTTAAATCTCTCAGTCAATCTGACTTGGATAAAGTTTTCCTAAATGATGCATGAGGCTGGTGTGGGGTCACCATGTGACATTCTGCCCACCATTGGTTGCATATGAACTCTGTCCTCGTCTACTTTGCTAGTATTCACTACAAGCTTTCCTTTCTATGTACAGTTTGAAGCTGTTTGTCAAAATATACAGAACTAGTGCCTTAGAGGTTTCAGAAATGTGAGCTTCCTTTGAGGATATTAAGATTCTGGTTTTTTTCTTTAGCTTTGTCATAGTGCATTTTCAGAAATGGGAATTGTATGATACTGACTAGATGTTTTCCATTTCTTAAGGGCTATTTCCTGTCACACTTGATGACAAATGAGATTGGTTCAAAAATACATGAGATTTTCAGCACTTGTGAGGATAGTAAATGTTTTTCTCAGTGTTCTTTTTATGTTCATACAAATACAATGCTTTGTTCTGGTAAAATAAATTTATTTGATGTGGGATTATAGCATTCTGATTAAAAGAAAAATAATTTGGGCCCTATTCTTTGCCCTGTATAAGTGGAAAAACATCTGGAAAATGTTTGCTGTTCAGACACAGGCATTGGAAAGATACTGATGTTACTTTCATTAAGCACCTGTGAAGAATAATCAAGATGGAATTTTTGAATAAATAGTTTAAGATTTAATTTTACATATTTATCTCCTTGGTACCAATCACCGTGGATATGAGAGATGGGATTTTGAGAACTAAATATGAGTTTGGGGGCAGAAGCCCTTTATGAATTAAATGTATACGTGCATGGTAGGTGTCCTTTTGGAAATCAGGTATATTGGTTTTTCATCAGTACCGTTTTCTTTTTTCAAGCGGCAGTGACTGGGACCTGCTGATAAAGCCTTTGCTCAGAGGCACAGATCCCAGAGTTCTTAAAGCCTTTTTCAACCATAATAAGTGAAACTAATTTTTGATGTTTAACATTTATAAGCCTATGAAACCAATGGGGCAGCATCAGTATTGAGAAAAATGCAGCCAAAAGTAGAACCATGTCTGAGAATAGGCCTTGAAAACAGTTCTTTAAAAAAAAAAAGTGTGCCAAAATAAGACTGTTAGTGTGTTCCCGTTGTGATACAGCAAGAACATAATTTTCCAGAATCACGTTCCCTTAAATTAATGATGACATTAAGATGTATAGATTCTGGTTTAGGGGGAATGACTCAGTCACGTTCACGTTTGAAGCCTAGATTTTGCCGTCATCTTTGGTTTTGCCATGTAATGTGATTGTTTGCTGACTGTCCCTCCTGTTGGTTAAATACTTTGTTAGCAGTCTTGGAGGAGAGATGAAGTAGAAACATATACTTGGTTTTGTGTCATACTGATGAAATTGTTCTAATTGTGTGTGTGTGTGTGTGTGTGTGTGTGTGAATAAAATACATATTCAAGTATTTGAGCATATTTGTGGCTTGTTAAACTCAGACTTGGTTGGATGTACATTCCATTCGTTGATAGTGATCCTTGAAAATGCCATGCTTTTGTACTTTCTTTTTTTATACATTGTTTAAGTCTAAATCATACCAATTTATAGAAAACAGTAGAAACAAATATTTTAATATTAAATGCTAAATCCTAGATTTAACTAAGGAAGCAGATTTAACCAAAAATTTTACTAATTAAATTCACTAAATTTTATTTTAATAAAAGTTATTATAAATGAAATAGAGTGCTTAAATATTTGGATTTTGAAATACAGGTAAAGTTAATAATGTTGAAGTAGTAACTGCTTACTAATGATTACTTAGATTGAACCTCATATTTTGTAAAGGGGATTTCTTTTTAGGCATCTTTATGTTAGTCTGCTGTAGATAAAAACTAACTTGGTTTGGCAGCAGAACAGTGAATTTCTGCCATCCAAAACGTCATACCTATTTCTCAGATTGATTTCAGTTATACCTGTATAGTGTGATGGCAGAAATGAATGGGGAAAAGAAGGTTGCCTATGAATTTCATTTGAGCTTTCTTATGCCCTTAAAGATTAAGCTTTTTCTGTAAGTGGCTGAAACAGGATTGTCTTTGACAGCAGAGAGTAAACCTGACTCCTTGAAAATACCAGAACTTCATGTTGTAACATTATTAACAGTTTTGCACAAGATACAAAGAATAATCATATTAATTTTTGATGATTTGCAAGGCATTTGATATTTAATATTTATATCTGAGATCCTTTGGTTATAATGCACTGCCATCTTTGCTGAATCCAAAACTCTTTGATTTAATGATATGATAAAATTTTCCATATTTTAAAGCTCAGTTTTTGAACTTACAAAAAAGGTACTAAGGCAGTGACTTCAGCCTTTAGTGCTGTTGAGCTTAATATTGTTAAGAATATAGCCAAGGTGTATCACAGATAGAAATTATATATATATATATATATATATAATTTATACATATATACATAATGAGATAAACATATATATCATATATATCATTTATACATATATACAAAATGAGATATACATATATATATATATCTATGTATATCTCATTTTAATGGCACCCTCTTGTAAAGATATGTGTTGTATTGGCAGAATGAATTGTGCCAGAAATTTAATATTTATTATAAATGAAGTAGACTGCTTACATTTTTGGATTTCAAAATACAGATAAAGTTAATAATGTTGAAGTAGTAATAGTTTGTCAATACTTCAAGAAGTAGGAATGGCTATTTAAAAAAAAGTTTGAATTGAATTGTATTTTATAACTAAGTGAATTAAATGCTTTCTAAATTTGGGTAGGCTGTTAATTTAAAGCCTAAGCTCTGTAGAGCAGTTGCCTAGAACATCTGAAGGCATCTCCTTGAAGAGGACTCTATATGTACATTTGAGGAGACAGATTTTTCATTTTATGTTAACATCTGAGAAGTAGTCCCTTCTCAAAAGTGCTGTGGATGCTGTAGCACTTGCTCAAGTATTCAGGACTTTTCCAGTCAGTTTATTGTTAGCTTTTGGTTTCCTTAAGAGGGTTCCACTACAATTCTTCCTTTTCATTTCAGTTATTAGTTTTATATAGATGTAAGTGCTATTGTCCTGATGGAAAAGGAGCTTGAATTCCCCTCCCCCTGGAAAAAAAAAAACAAAAACCTTTCCCAAATAATGCAGTTTTGATCAGAGTACCTAGAGTGTTATCATAGCTGAAGTTCAAAACATTTGTTTAAATTTTGAGCTAGAGATGCTCTCAAACTGAAGTTTAAATTTACTTCTAGTCAGTGCCATTATGTTTGCATCAAAAAAATAACTGAATTGAAAGACAATATTATATAGTGAAGCAGATCTTTATTGTGTAATCCGGAAAACAAAATTGTTTTCTATTTTTGTGAATACTTTTCTTTGTGTAGAAATGTCTTGACAACCATCTTTCTAAGGTAAAACCGTTTGCTCAGATAGGAAGCTGAACAGTATATTCCAATTAGCTGTTATAAAAATGTATCACTGGAACCTGTGACCCTGCTGAAAGGTTGCAGGTCTTTTCTATTGTCTTAATTATGATTTCTCACCACTGAAGTCTGAGTAAACATAGTAAAAAATGTATTAAGTATTATTTATATGTATTTTAAGGGTTTAAATTTAGTATCTCCATTATTTTTATGGAAAGGAGGTTATTTCATTGCTGTTAGGGATGTGTGTGACGAATATAATCTAGATTTTGCTGTAAAAGCAAATGGTTGTTTTTTTGTTTAAATGATTGTTTCATAGAGTCATCTAATGTCTGCACTCTCTGGCAAAATATATTTTATGTCTCTCTTTCAGATTTTACTACTGTGCCTTCTGCCCCTTACTTTTTCTTTTGTTTGCTTGTTTATTATTACTCTTTCTAGTAAAGTGGTAGAGATTAAGAGACCGTTTTCTTTTTGGTATATTTCACTAATTAGCAATGAGAAAGAATATAGGAGACTGGGGAGGGAAAAAGCCTCTCACCAAAAAGGCTTGTGTTGGTCAGCAGCTAATTCACCAACTAGGGAAGATGGGAACTCTGCCTTTGGAAAAGGTATGTGTGTCTGTTGAGGATCATCTTGAACTGACTCTGTTTCATTAACTTTGGTCATCTTTCAGTGCTTTTTAATTTAAAAGTTCCTCCATGTATCATTTTGTATTATGCACATTATCTGGGGGGCTTTTAAAGGGCTATTTTAATTCTTTGAAGCCTTGTTCTCCTTAATTCTTACAAGTAATTCAGTTATTACATGTGGATCAACAATTAGCACGATGTATGGAAAATAAGCTGTGTCTTCCCAAGTATGGGAGGGCCTGGATGAATTTCTTCACACCTAGTTTAAAGATATGTTTGTTCCCATACAAAATTGTGCACAGCCGTGACGTTGCAGCATTTTAACTTCAGAAAAATAAGACTGGTGTTGAGTGAGTGTTTTTTTCCCAGGTTTTTAGGTGTGCTTATTCAGATCTCATTACATTGAGGATGTTTTCTTTTAACCTTTGGGGTATGATTGGGTGATCACCTCGAATGACGTTCCTTATGCTCTCTTTTAATTATGTTTATCTGTGCCTTTAACTAACCTTAAAAAAGATTTCAGATGTTACAAGTCTAATTAAAGAGACAGACAAAGCACAGTTTATACTGTAGATTTTTTTCTGCAGTTCAATTAATCAGCATGTTTTCTCTTTTAATTAAAACCATTTTAGTAAATTAAAGCCCACAGCAAAACACATATATAATTTGTTTGTAATTAGCTCTTAATTGGTGGTAGTTGAAGCTTAGCACCCTTGGTTTCTTTCTTCATGATTGCCATTTTATTAGCAGCCAGTCATTAATTAATCTTTTTCTAATTAGCTTATAAAACTGTTGATGGCACATTATTGTAAATGTGATTTTAAGTTCAAAGCTTGTTAATAGGCTTTCTTACTTAGAAGAACAGAGATAAAGAAATTGCTGAAAACAGTACTACAGTTCTTAAAAAAAAAAACTCTTTCTTATGGGGGCTGTGTAAAGCATCTAACAGCTTATGGTTAATTTTTTTTATGCTTTTTTCCTTTATGAATGGCATAAGTTGCTTGAATATACATGTCTGTATCCAGGAGTAATTTCAACAGTAGAACATCTTTTTCTCCCTCCTTTGGAATAATGTAATCTACGTATAATTTGAAACCTTAATAGTCATCATTAAAACAGGTGTTATGTAAATAATTTCACTGTGAAATCAAAGTTGAGTATATGAATCATATATGCACATATACACAGGTATATGAATGATATATGTGCATACATACATATATGATAAAAGATATATATTTGTGTTTTAAAAACAATTTATTGAGTTACGCTTTGAAATAAAGTGATAGGAAGTTGTAGGTATAAAAATAAGTGATGGGTGTGTATCCAGTTGTACATATGTATAGCTATACATAGTACACAAACGTGCAAACATATACAAACTGCATGCACATTTTAAGATGACAGTGAAATTAGGTTATTTCTTAGAACAGAGAAAATGATTTGATTTCAAGTAGGAGTTCGGTGACTGGATGTGGCCTGACTTATTTGCTGTCACCAGAGCTTTGGCATCTCAGGTGTGACCTTGGAGGGAAACGTACCAGTTCAGATGTAGATATCTTGAATTTACTATAGCATATACCATATTAAATTGTGGTTTGAGTGAAACACATTAGTCACATTATATTCTTTGTTGAAATATACCACCAGTTTCTTAAAACTCCTTCACTGCATGGCATTCTGAGCTGTTTCTTTAAAATCAATATTAGTACAGAGTTTCGAAAGTTATTTTTTAAAAACACAGTATTATCAGTCATTGGAAGTGCTTTTTCTTATTTGCTTCTTGAACTTTGTATGTTATTTCAACTTTGGCTATTTCTTTACTTGTTTTTTGGAAGGCATTTTATGATGCCTTGCAAGAGACACTAGAAAGGGATAGCTGACAAGGAAAAAATTAAAAATTGGATAAAAAGTAAATGAATAATGTCATATTACTAAAAAGATGAGAGGCTAATTTGTGCCGACTTTTTGCTAATTTTGTTCAAGCCTCAAAATGAGGAGCTGTCACCCGTTCTGTGTAGCACTGATGACAGTGCCAATGATCCATGAAATAAGCTGCCGCTGGCTTTGTTCTGATAAGAATGAACAAATCTGCACAATGTTCGGCTCCCAGAATCTCATTTTCATACTTGCATGCAGGCTAAAAGAAATAAGCTGTTTGCAGGCTTGATTAATCAGACATTGGAGGGGTTTTTGTCTCTTTGATCTCTTTCGTCTCCTAGGTAACTTGCTTGACATTAATGTTGAGCTTGAGTAAAGACAATCAAGAATTGTCGACCAAACTGATATAAAAATTAAAGACCTTAACACTTTAAGTACTCCAGTAATGGTTCCGCTTTACTTCAGAAAACATCTGTTTTCATTTAATTAAAGAACAAAAGAGAATGGCATAAATATTTTTCATAGAGACCTATTATTCCATAAAAAGTTAAAGTATGATAATTGGTATTTTTAAATAAGTGCCTTGAAAGTGTCCAAAAGGGAGGAAAACTTTATAAATCTGTAACAAGCTAGTAATTTTGAAAGAGTAAAATATATTCTGAAATGGATAAGAAATTTACAGTTATGCTAGAGTAAGCTGTTTGAATCAGATGCTTCAAATGATTATCAGCAAACTTTATAATGACAAGATTTTGCAAGAAAAACTAACTTTATTTTGAAGTTTTTGTCTTTTAAAAATCTGTACTGTTACAAGGATGTGCCATTATATCTATTTTACAACCCAATATGATTTACACACGCTAAACCTGTAAAATTGAAAGGAGTTAAAAAAATGTCGCCGTGCATTTGCTTGAGGTTATGCAGACGCTTTTACAAATCTTCCAAGTGGCTGTAAAGATGAATGCCTCAAGGGTCCAGCCAGGGCCCTGCTTTTCCAACCAGCTAAAGCCCTTATCTTAAATCCAAGCAAAGTACCATTAATCTTTTTGAAAGACCTTTTATGGCTTTTAATATATCCCAAATTAGAACATTTTACACCCTTGGTTCCTGAAATATGGTGATAAAAAGCCTTTAGAGCTTAATTTTCCTTACTGCATGCTCTGACCAATTTGCAGTTCTTTGTGATAATGTTTAGACACCTTAATTAAAATGCAGCAAAATATTGGATGTTCTATATGGAAAATGCTGATACTTTGGCTACACATACAAGAAATTTTGTATATATTTTTATTCATTTAAAAAAATTTATTTCCACATTGTGTTGCTATAGTTATCTGATGACCCAAAACAATTTTTTAAATATAAAACCATTGACCACGCTTCTGTGATGTTTACGTCGGGCATAAAGATGCATTTTTCTTTTTATAGAAGGGAAAGGGAGATTCTTGTCGGCCTTTTTATTTGTTTGTAATACTGCAACTCAGCACGATATTCTTTTTTATTCTGGAACCAGTCAAGGTTAATCATCTTGACTGGGAAACTGCGTTTCCTCTCAACTGCCTCTTTCGTAGAAGGTCTTATTATCCTTTTTTATTTTCAGGTATTTTTTCTTTCTCCACAGAAATAAGTGAGACACATTCATTTTAATTATACAAAGGACACAAAAAGACTATGAGTTTTCATCGTCATTACAAGCTAAAAGATTTCTTTCTGTAGAAAATACGCAGACCAGGTTTGTTTAGTGTTTTATCAGCTGAAGAACATTTTATTTAACCTAAGCCAAGGTAAAATACAGTTAGAAAATATACCTTTTTATAGGATCAGGTCTGTTTGAAAGTGTTGGCCTATGTACCTAGTCGTTTATTATAGTTATTAAGTTCACAAAATGATGGAGCCCTCTCATGTAAATAGCTGTTTAATATGTTCTAATGAGTTATTTTTAACAAGCATGTACTGTATTAAGTAACATGTACTCTAAATCTTTACTGTGATGCTGGTTGTGCTGGATTTGGCCTTAGCATTGCTAGAGCACTAAAAGCTTTTACATTCTTAAGAGTACATGACCATGTCAAGGTGAAGAGTCTATTGAAGTCAAATGACTGCAGGCCCAGTCATAGGGAGCTGCTCTTTGGCTTGATTAGGACAGCCATGTTGGGAAATTCCAGTGAGAAAAATGTAAGCTATGTCTTAATTGACAACAGTTTTAGAAAATAATTTTCTCACATTATTACTAGTACATGGCAAATATGGTTCAGTTCATTTTTGTTTCTTACTCACAGTATAGTCTTAGTTTAAATTAAGGTAACCTAGCTGAGTGGGCCATTTTTGGTGGGTGGTTTTGGCAAAACTGAATTTGCATTTGATAGAACACACAGGAATGGAGTTAATGGAGAAATGTGGATTTTTCTGTTTCACCTTTTGGCAATGAGGAACAGGAAAGAGACTAAATTGTCCACTTGAATGTGGAGAGACTTATATGTATCTTAAACACAAGTAGCCAGCTATGACTTACAGCAGATGATAGTTTATTAGGTATATTTACGGCTCCCTTCGTAGCCTGCTGTACCTCCACATTTCCCAGCCCCCTTGTATTTAGTTGGAGCCATGTGAGTAGTTCTGACATGTGAATAGTGACTGACACAAAATGATTTGTGTCACTACTGAACTAAAGCATCAAAGAGCCATTGTGAGGCCCTCCAGCTCTTGTTCCATCATAATAATCCTGAAATCCATATGTTGAGATACTGGCATCATAAGTTAGAGGAAAGCCCTGCCCATCCACAGGGACTTAAGGTGAAACAAGAAATAAAAGTTAGTTAGTGAGATTTGGGGATTTGTTGGATACTGTAAGATTGACTAGTCTTACTAGTTGACAGGTGTTAACTTGATTTTTTTTTTACATGTATGACAAGTGGATAGTTTTTCAGTGGATAGAAATTTCATCTTAATGATAAATTATGTCACAGCCTCCTTCCAGAGTTTCATTTTCTCCTGGGATGATGATGATACAGCCTTTTGATTATTAACCTTTTTTATTTGGTTGACTTATGTGAACTTTTCTTCAATAAAGAACTGCAAATGAAAGAAGAACCAAAAGAACAAAGCCAGCACTGAACAGTCAGATGTAACTGCCAACTCCTTTTCCCCAGCCCCACAGTTTGAAAACAACCTTTTTTGTTCAATGCTGTATCTCCAGCACCTAGAACGGTGCCTGGAAAATTATGCATGTATGCCTTCATAAAATTTGTTGAATGCATGCTACCCTTTTAAAAAGAGGAGCACGACAGTAGTGCTGCTAAATATGGGTTTGAGTTTTGAGAAGACATGGAGGCTGGTCTGCTTTACAATGAATCATCCTTTCTTCATCACCTTTCCTGTTGATGTTGACCAATTTGGCACTGTAGTTCAATTGTTAGCTTTCGTCCATTTGTTTATGTTCTTTATATATATTCTTTACTGAAAAATCAAATCGATTTTTGCTCTCATTTATAAACTCCAGACAGTGCTTGATTACTACTTGTCGATTTCATCCTAAAGGAAACTGTTCTCCAAGATTAAGCTGAAAGACATATCAAGCATGCCACACTTTGCTCTCCTAAGTTTGCTTCTTTCCTTACACATGCTTAACCTCCTGCCATGCCTTACTATTGGCAAGCAGGTCCCTAGGACTTAGGCTTTAATCTGTTGACTTCAGAGTGGCTTCTAGGTCATTTCTTCTTTTTCACATGTCCACTAATATGCATCAGATTGAGTACAAGGGATAGAAAAAGCAAGAAACACCGAAAGAGGTACTTAGTTTTTGTTGTTTAACCTGGGTTCTTAATGGATACTCTTGAGCATCCACATTGGTGGACATTTTAAAAATAAGAGCACACTAAAAGTAGAAGATATCATCATGCTTATCCTAGAGATACTTACTGGGAAACAACTCTGCAGCCAGAGAGCTTTGTAGAGCAGAATGTATAACTGTACGCTGAATGGCTGGAGAAATACAGAAACAAGGCCTGTTTTAGGTTGAGTTAAAGAAGACTTCTGGGATGAGGGGATTTCACTGTGAATGGACCTTATAGGACTGGCAGATGTGTGTAAGGGGGCACACATAGAGGGCCCTGCACAGTGGACACTTAAGTACTGTGGTCCTGGTGCCCAGCCTTTTCACCTTAGCACCCCTGATACTCTTTCTTCTATCAGTGAATTGAAAGCTGTTGTCCATCATACCAATGCATTTATGAAGTAGTAATTAGCTTTCCCATGTTTTATTAATCACATCTGTGACTGCCAATCAGTGCTTCTGATCAGGATGAGATAACTGGTGTGACCATACTGAGTTGCTGTAATTCTAGCCCAGAGCAAAGAAACTTGATGTCTCTGTCAGTGTCTGCAGCCTTATCAGGGGTAAATTCCTGTTTGGCCTGCTGCAATGCTGAAATAGCTTGAAGATCCTCATTACTACCTTTGTGGACCCTCGAGGGGCCTCAGTTTGAGAAGGATTTCCATCCAGGAGACTGGTATAACTAGGGTAGAGGGTCTGTTGGTAGTCAAGGGAGATATGGGTCATATCTATGTATTCATTATACTTTGTTTGAGGGGGACTGAATGTAGAATTTCTGATTTCTAGACATGGCTTTCTTATCCACAAGTTCTCAATTATTTGTATAAATATAATTATCGTATTAGCTGGAATATTTATTTTCACTTTTTTTCTTTTTTTGTACTTTGTATTTCTTAGCTTGGTGTCAAAATTGCCAAAGCGGTTGCCTGCCACAATTTTGTAAAAGCCAAAAAGGAGGTTGAAAATTCACAGGCTGCCCGAAAAAAGAAGAAACTCGCATGGGGGTGAGTTTACTTAACACTTTTAGTAGTAGTTCTTCTGACTTCATAGAAATTGTAGAAATTCTGCTAATATATTTTGTGATCTAGTTTGTGTATAACTGTTACTCATTTTACTTTTTTTGTCTTTGTTGAATATTTATCAGATTATAAAATGGAGGCATTTCTTCATCCTGTTTAATGTTTATTTTGTAATCATTGGAGTATGTGAAAAATTTTTGTTTTGCTTTGGTCTCTTAAGTAAACATGTTCAGCAAAGTTTTTTTGTTTTTTTTTATTAAGAAATAAATTGAGATTTTTATGTTCTTCATTTTAGGTTTGAAGCAAAGAAGAGATGGGAAACCAAAAGCAACATGGGATATATGTAACTTGCCAGAGTGCTTCAAGATATTTGTACTCAAATGCTCAATTTACTGAGAACGTTTTCCTGCCTATGTTAAATACGTCAGAAAATTGATAGAACTAGAATACAAATAAGCATAAAATTTGGGATTTTGATTATCATCTCTTTTCAATCTTTCTCTAAGGACTTTGTCCTATTGCAGTGAATAAAATGAAGCATTCTCTTATTTATATAAGAAATGTAAGAAAAAATATAGAAAGGAAAGGATAGGATTTTGTTTGTTTATTTGTATGGACCCACAGTATAAAATCAGTTTTGCTGCTTTTCATTCATTTGGTTTAGTATAGCCAATGAGCTTCTTGTACTTTCTTCTTATTTTGAGACAGAGTCTCACTCACTCTGTCACCTAGGCTAGAGTGCAGTAGCATGATCTTGGCTCACTGCAACCACTGCCTCCGGGTTCAAGTGATTCTCATGCCTCAGCCTCCTGAGTAGCTGGGATTACGAGTGAAGGCCACCATGCCTGACTAATTTCTTTTTGTATTTTTAGTAGAGATGGGGTTTTGCCATGTTGGTTAGGCTCGTCTTCGTCTCCTGGCTGACCTCATATGATCCACCTGCCTCGGCCTCCCAAAGTGCTGGGATTACAGGCATGAGCGACCATACCGGCCTTGTATTTTCTTATCTGTACCTAGTGTAACTACATGTTTACTGGAACTGTGTTTTTAAGATTGACAATTGTTTATAATGGATTAGTCTAAATACCAAAAAGTCTCAGTTGATACTATCTTTACAAATGACTTGACCTTAATGTTATAAAAGTAGTTACTGATTTTTTATTGGAGGCAGACTTGATATTTCAGAATTGTATAGTAAAAGCAATTTATTAATTTTGGTGTACTTTCAGATAAACTTACAATAAAGAAAGGGCCAAATGTAGTATTTGGAAGATGATTTAAATTCAGCAACACCTAAAAATGTCTTCCTAAGTATCTTTCTTAGCCATGTCATTCTTTAAATTATGAAATGGTTCTTAGAAGAGATAATGGTGTAAGTGCATTAAACAGACAATTATAACTCCAGATGATATAACTTTGATCGTTCTAAGGACTGGTTTGTTTGGTTTTCCTCCCATTCCCCATTCCTCCTTAACAGATTGAATGAATTAATGAGCAGAAAGAAAGGATTGGTAACATGTGAAGTTGTTTTCATTAGATGTGCATCTACTGATTCTAACAGGAAAGGGGCTCAGGGAAATCATAAAACAAGTGGGTGAACAAGACCAGGATTGATTGTGTTGGCACCTCCCTGCTCAGTGTCCAGCAGAGGTAAAGAACCACTCAACATGGTTTTTTTCTCTTTGGTCTTTGTCAGAGGTTTCCTGGCTGTCTGCTATAAACTTTCTCTCGGTCGATAATATAAATTCAGAAACATAAAATGCATCATGATTATAATTATATAACTGTTATTTTTAGACTTAAAATAGTAACACAATTTTATTAATTTATGGTGGCACATTTGAAGTTTTTTTTCCTATGTTCTGGAATAAAAAAATACCTAGCTCATATTTAAGCGTCAAGAAATCATATCTTACTTTCATTTATTTGAGAAAAGCCAGCATAGAGAAAGCAACATTTTAGAAGATTATGTGTCATACTAATTCGGTATCCAGACCAAATGTTGGAAAATCTTATGATTTAATATCCCTTGTTCCATTTTACAGATACGATCATGTAAAACTCACGTACAATATGCATTTCAAACTGCTAAAAGGTAAATATAGACTTTTAGAGTAGAAACCTTTCCTCTAAAAATCTATTGTGGGAGAAATATTAACTTATGCAATCCAGTGGTTTTGTCTGAAATCCTAAAAATATTATTTTTGAGCAGGTGAGTGGTATAGATATTCTCACACATGCGGCCCCAATACGGGCATTTCCCTTTGACTTGTGTCTCTTTTTTTCCTCTCTCTCTTTCTATGCCGTAGAGCATTTAGTGACCCCTGCAGGCATATTGCACTTCCCATACTGAGGCCTTGCCAGAGTGGCCTCCTGTAGGATCTGACTCTCCAGCCATGGAAGTCCTTCTTCAGCTTGCTCCAGTGCCCACAGGGCCCCTCAGCGCCCCCTCGGGGTTCTCATGTAGATGGGAACATTTTAACTCAGCGGAAGGCAGGTATTGCTGCAAAATTAAGTGTAGCGGGGGCTCATTTAATAAGGGAAGCCACATCTCCCAAATCGTCGCTCTTTTCGGGGCATGGGTTGTGGAAAGCTCTAAAACATGATGTATAGCAGGAGAAGGGGTTGGAGGGAAGGATGTGTGAGGACAGGTTGTCGTGGGTTGGCCCTGCTGACATGTCATTTGAGAGCAGTTTTATTTGATCCTTTCTAATAGGAATTAGGCATTTTACTCATAGGAACATTATTCCTAGAGTACACATGCTGCTCAAAGGATGTAGTTACTTGTCCACTCCATTCTAGTCACAGCAAAATAAGGATTGTTTTTGGATCCGTCAGTAGTAACTATGGTTCCTAAAGCTTCAACATGTGCGTTTTCTACCACCAGAATGCCTGAGTTAGATCAGTAATGTAAACGTCAGTTATTGTTAACTGAGATTAACATGTTTCAGGCCATTGGAATGGCATTAATGTAACTATGATTTACTGTTTAAGTACTTTAGGCTAAAACAACTTACTAAAGAACGGTAATTTTGAGCTTACAGTACCGGTTCTGAGAAGTGAAGTTGGCAGTGCATTCTTGTTTGGGTGCCCTCAGGAGGTTTCTGATTTTCAGCAGAGCATTCTCTGTCTTTCACCAAAAGGAGAGTTTGAATATATAATCTTAGGTTTGCTATAATTAGTTCCGATGACAGAAGTAAATACCTCAGCCAAGACTGTAAATCAGTACGTAAACAGGTTTCTGCAACTGATCATAAATCTCAGACTCCATATTTTAAATACATTTATTTTTTTAGGCTGACGGATAAGGGAGCAGCAGGCAAACGATAGGAATAAAATGTTATCTGAACTTTAAGTCACAATGTAGAACTCACATTAAAATCTGATTTTCTTTATACCTTTTGTCTAAAGTATTATCTTTTAACTATTAGCTTATTAATAACTTAAATAAGGCAAGTTTGAATTCTCAGAAAATGAAGATACAATTTATAAAATGTCCAAATTTTTAGTAAGACATTACTTTTTGAGCAATGTATGTCTTGGTAAATTTGAAACATATTGTATGAGGTTGTTGTTTAAACAAAATGAGAGTTGTACATTGTTTTTTAAGAGATGACACAGTTTGAGGAGGCAAGCCGATGTTATGTCAGATCTCATTTTGAAGTTAGTGAAACCTAGTCTAATCCAGAACCAACTGAATCCAAGTTTTCCATTTTGGCAGAAGTTGCTTTTATTTTTAGTATCTGGCAAAGCAACAAATGCTTTGCATGTCAATTTAATATTTTTTCCTGCCAACTGTTTATTCATTGGCTTAAAATTTACACTCTACTAAAGTCTTAGCTCTGACTTTCATGAAACAAATAGTAATATTTGGACAAAATATGTACATGAAAATCTTTTTCTAGAACCAAATGTAGATTGGTATTTGTGACATCAATGGCTTCTAGCACAGTGACGGATTTGAAAATACTCTGAAAAGTGAAAGGCTGTGCAAACCCACTGCAGTACATCTCAAGTGATTTTTATTATGAGGTAATCAGAGATCTGGGTTTTCAAATTTAAATTAGTGGGTGACTTTATGCTAGAAAGTAGAATATTTGTTAGAATAAGTTTACCAATATATATTTGTCTTGGCCTTTGTAGGAGGATACTGAGACATTAAGATCCATTTTTCATTTTTGAGGTTGGGGCACTCTAGATTTTGATAACATGTGCGGAACTGCATTCTTTATTATTTTATCCTCCCTCCACACTGCTTGCCTTAAAAGAAAAAAAACCTACACACATTTCCTAGTGTTACTGCTGTAATCAGCACAGACTTCCTGGGAAGTGATTCTTGCCTTCAGTAAAGGACATGGTAGCATGTGGCCGATGGAGATTGCCATGAGGAAACTTGGAAAGGCATCGAACCATTTTGTGCTAGTGCTAAAGTAAAGTGTGTTTTCTCTTCAGTATCTCCACCTCCTCCATTGTGAGTATTCTGGAGGTGTCTGTTCACTTTGCCAGAATTTCTTCAAATACAGCGATGCTTCAGAGTAGCTTCCTGCCACTAGCTTTCTTGATCTTAATCCCTGGAACACAGCTATAGGCTTCTGGGGAATAGGTTATTAAATGCCATGCAGTGTGCTATGTTTTTAGATGTGCATGTAAAATTAAGAATTAGCTGAGGAATAATTATCTTTTTATTATTATTAGTAGTAGTAGTAACTTATTTTTAGATTCAAGTAAAGTTTGTTTTCCAAGTGAGATGACATTTTTAAGAAATTGAATTTAAGTATGTGCTTTTATATCTAGACCAGGTTTCTCAAGGAAACAGAATACAAGGGAATGAAAGGGGAAGGGAGGGTAGTGCCCAAGAGACGCCTCAGCTCTTAAGTGCTCCCCTGCTAGGTTTTCCCCGTGCCTACCCACTGGCACTGTCCTGGCAGCTCCAGCCCACACCTCCTCCTGGGCCCTGGGCTGCCTCTTGCTGAACAGCTGCAGGGGGCCTGCTATGTGACGGGAATGGAATGAGGTCATCTTTTTCCACCTCTAATTTCTGAAGGGTGTGTCTGTCCAGTTTTTACTTGTTCATTGAACTTAAAGCCTTAGAAACCAACAGCTACAGTACAAGCTGTAATTATTGATGTCTGTTTCATATTCATCTGTAAGTTCTGGCATTTGATCAAGAAGTTAATATATCACTTCATCTTCAGGCTGAATGTGTCTCAGCTATAAAGGTTTTATTGTTTGATGGATAGCATACAATTATGACTACCCACAATAAAAAGTGTTTTCATTTGTAAGATGGGTGATACTAGAAGTAATTATGAATGTAACAAGGAATAGCGAAACAATGAAGCTTTGCGTTTCTTTGAATTTCTCTTTACACAATGCCTGAGGAACATTTTGCTGAATGCCTACTATATGTCAGATAAACTAACACTTGCAGATGCAAAGATGAATAAGCTCAATCTAATAGGAAGTTTATGTAAACCATGTTTTAAACAACTCGATTTTCAGGTGAGCTATTAGGAAATCAGTGAGTTTTTCTTTGCCAAATACAAAGAAATATCTACATATAAGAAGTAAGCTTAGACTTAAAAATTTTAGTTACCTGAGTATATACTTATTGTACAGGTTGCTGAATTTCCTAGCTAGGCAGTCAGCTACGTTGCTCACCAGCTTAGTGACTGATCTGTACGTGCTCACATCAGATTGGGTGGGATTGTTGCCCTGACTGTCTCTCCTGGAGGTGATGAGCATTGGTGGGGTTTGACTCAGGAATGAATGCACTTACTTATTCTGCACACTGTACTCAGTGATTTTAAGCTTAGAGTTTTCTTAGACTGCATCAACATGTCCTTAGTTTTAGCTTGGTGGGGTCACAGTGCCTGCTCATGTTAAGGTAATGCTTGCTACTACTATAGATGTGCCCCTCCAAATATAATGACTCAAGCACAGTACATTTCTTGTTCATGGGAAAAAGAAGGTGCTGCTTGCTATCAACAGGGGCTCTGCCCTGGGCTGTCATTAAGAGACCCG
Organism: Aotus nancymaae; assembly: GCF_030222135.1. Taxonomy (NCBI): domain Eukaryota; kingdom Metazoa; phylum Chordata; class Mammalia; order Primates; family Aotidae; genus Aotus; species Aotus nancymaae. The sequence goes on from NW_026988421.1 coordinate 12,610,808, forward strand.
GTCTGACAGCGGCTTACCACCTTCTTTCCCTAGTAATCCTGGGTGTCCCCATGCCAGTCAGCTGGAAGGGAAAAGAGCATGGAAGAGCACTGGTGGGAAGTTATGGGCCTGGCCTGGAAGTGGAATACATTAGTTCTCGCTTTGCACTGGCTCAGACTTACTTCCTTCATCACACCTGACCACAAGGGAGGCTGGAGAATGTAGACTGAGAGGAAAGAAAAGAAATTTTAGTAAATAGCTCACAGTTAACTGCCACATTGCCTCAGTCACATATGATAAAGTAGTAACTTTACGTTTTGCTGATGTTGAGTAGCACAAACTACTATTTGTGATTTGATGGAGTCATTTTTACTTGGGTGTGTTGACAGAGCTGAGTCAAAGTAGCCGCTCATACTACCATGTAGTGGGTGCGGTGTCACAGTGTGATACCTGCTGAAAGAGCATTGCATGCTCAGTCAGTGAGGCAAAGGCAGTGCTAAGGATGTCATAAAGCACTGTTGGGCCTTTACCAGGTAGGCGAATAGAAGCAAGTGCATACTAGGTAGAAGGAACAATGTGACACATTTGAGGCACAGCAAGGACTTAGCAGGGGCTGGGGGAGAGAATGAGAACAGGGAAGTGGAGCAGCAGAAAGAGGTGGCGCTGAAAAGAGCTGTCCAGAACCAACTCACAACTTTGAGAGATGCCAGGGAGATTGGACTTGTGTGGGGAGAGTTGGGTTATGGATGGTGATGTGGGATGAGGAAGGTAGTTGGCAGGCTTTTAAGAGTAATATCATCTTAGTAATTTGGTAATATTGAGTTATACATTTAGTATTTAGTAAAGTAAGTCATATTTATACTTGTGTGTCACAGTACCTGTGGAATGTCATGGAAATGTCAAATGGGCAATTGTGTGTAGCAATCTGAAGGTCAGAAGAGAGGGAGGTTGCAGAGACAGGTTGAGGAAAGAGATCTTAAAAGGTGGCATGTCAATAGGAACAAATGCCACTGAGCTATCAGGCAAGATAATGGTGGAAAGGTGGCTGTTGGAATTAGCATCAGATGCCACCGGTGATCTTGGCCAAATCAGACATCCAGACCAGAAATGCAGTAGATGGTGCAATTGCAATCTTACGTCAAATTTCCTAGAAACGGTGCCTCAGATCTCTTGTGGAGGTGATTTATAAAAGTATGCACTTCAGGAAACATTTGTAAGGGAGGGAGCAAAGCTGATGAGGAAGGGGAATAGCTGAATGGGGTAAAGCCTTAGCCTTGTGCTGGGGGGAGGGCTCTGTGAACTCTGGCAAAGGAGCTGGCTGTCTTTTTTTTTTCTTTTTTTGGAGACAGAGTCTCACTCTGTCACCAGGCTGAAGTGCAGTGGTGCGATCTCGGCTCACTGCAACCTCCACCTCCCGGGTTCAAGCGATTCATCTGCCTCAGCCTCTCAAGTAGCTGGGACTACAGGTGCATGCCACCACACCCAGCTAATTTTTGTATGTTTAGTAGAGACAGGGTTTCACCACATGTTGGCCAGGATGGTCTCCATCTCTTGACCTTGTGATCCTCCTGCCTCGGCCTCCCAAAGTGCTGGAATTACAGGCGTGAGCCACCGCGCGCGGCCAGAGCTGGCTTTTAAACCCTGTATTAGTCAGTCAGTCAGTGCCTGCATTGCAGTGCAGACCAGCATTTTACCTGGGATGAAAGGGATGAATGGATGGATGGATGGATGGATGGATGGATGGGGTGGAGGATACATACCTGGTCCTTCCAGTTAAACTATTTAATAAATAGTCATGACTGAGAACATAAGCCTTGGAACTACTGTTACTGTTGTGTAATTTTTTTTTTTTTTTTTTTTGAGACGGAGTTTCGCTCTTGTTGGCCAGGCTGGAGTGCAATGGCGCGATCTCGGCTCACTGCAACCTCCGCCTCCTGGGTTCAAGCAATTCTGCCTCAGCCTCCTGTAAATTTTTTATAACACTTTGAGGATTCACTGTTATATATGTTCCTTGCCTTGAAGGGACATCTTGGTTCTACATACATATAAATGTCTAGCAGATTGAAAATCTAAAATTCTTTCATTACTCTTTCCAGATAGTATACTCTTGCACTTTCCTCTAAGAAAGCCAAACACACATTATACTTGTTTTATAGATGAGGAAATCAAGGTGCTGGGAAGGTTAAGAGAACTCTCCAGCCATTCATCTAGCATAAAAGGGCTGACATTAGAACCCAGGCTAGTCCTTTACCTCTTTCCCCAATTCCAGTGGTTCTTGAAGTGTAATCCATGCCCACCTGCAAGCAGAATCACTTTGTTAAAAATGTAAACTCCAGGGTTCCTCTCTGGGGCCAGAGCCTGGGATTCCACACTTTAAAATGCTCCTCTGTAATTAGTGCGCACAAGGAAGACTCATTGTCTTGGAGCAGCACCCGCTTCTTACACGGGGAGTCTGGGATGGGGAAGAGGAAAGCAAGCCAGTGCAACTTGCACATGTCTTATCACAAACCATAGGGAGGGAGGCGTGCCAATGGGTATGAATACTGAGTCTAATGCCATTAACATAAATGCTCATATTCCCAAACAGGCTGCCTGTACTAGCACACCACCTCCGTTTTCAAAAAAAAAGGCAAAGATTCTGTGTCAAAGAACTCAATTGGAATCCTTGCTTGGTACTTGCTTCCTTGCCAACAGTGCTCAAAAAGAAAAAGAAAATCCAAAGTCTATGTACATAAAAGTTCCATTCCCGACGGTGGAAGGCTTAATTAAAGTCCTCAGATGTTTCTATACACCTTGGAAAGCAGTTTTATGAAATTCATGTATTACTAGAATTGGCCCCAGCAATTCCTGCAGTTAAAAACCTTGTAACTCATGCAGCTTTGTTAGGAGCAAGCTGTCTTTTTCAAGATTCGGTTTCCTGCTTCCTTTACCTCTGTAGCCTGTGGCAATGAGGGCGGCTCAAGGGCCTTCAACTGCCAAGATGGCACTAGAGGATTTTCCAAGGTTAAGGTCAGATAACAGAATCTGGAAGAAATGGATCCCTCTTCCTACATTTCCTCTTCTCATTATTTCAATAATAGGCATCGAAGGCTTGGGATGTGTCTGGCACTGTAGCGGGCACTGAGGATGACAAACTGAACAAAGCAGTTGGATCTTCATGAAGCTCACATCCTAGAGGGAAAGATGTAATAAGCAGACTCTGCAATACCATATGACCTTTCAAGGGAGGTCCTGGTCAGCAACATCACCTGGGAAATGTAGAAATGCAAGTGCTGGGGCACCAGGCCAGACGTGAACTAAACTGTGGTAGCAAGACCTTGTGTCTTCTGATGGACATTCAAGTGTGAGAACCACTGGGCTCTCACGTGGTGATAAACTATGGAGAAAAAAAGAGGGCCCAGGCAGGTGTGTTGCTGATGCCAGCCGATGTTAGAATAGTGAAGTTATTACACCCTGGACTATGAAGCAAGCCAGATTTTAATCCCAGCTCTGCCCTTACAGGATGTGTAACCTCAGGCAGGCTACTTAATCTCTCTGTACCTTGGGTTCTCCTGAGAAATGGAGATAATAATAGTAGCTATCTGATCAGGATGTGAGGATTAAAGGAACTAATGAATATGAAAGTGCTTAGAATAGATTCTCACACATAGCAAACAATATACTTGTTGGAAGATGATTCTCTGGACAATTCTTGCATTTCTGCACATCTTACAAGCAAGGCACTAAGTACCCTTTTGTTCCAAACTATCTTTGCAAGAATGTTCGTATATAACGTCCTTGAAAGATTGAGATAATGTCTCACTCTAGAGCAAAGAACAGACATGCTTATTCCCGTTACAAAATATTCGGTTTCCTAAGCTCAGAGTTCCTGTTCTTGAATGGAAGCCATGTAGTGTACAGGTGTCTTTTGGCCCTCTTACTGTCATATAGGAATCAATGCAAAAATGCTGATGGCTATTTCTATTGTTGTGAGTAAATGTCTGAATCGGGAGTCTAGTGTCTTCTACTAACATTTGTAAAACTGGCAGACTGACTTGCTAACTTGCAAGTGGGGTGAAATCTCAGACCCTTCATAGTTGTTGACAATTCTGTGAAAGTGTGTAAGTGTTTGTTAGTATTACTGTCATTATTACTCCACACTACATGCCAATTTTCTGGAATAAACAAAAATGTAACTGATGGCCCCAGCCTTCAAAGAATTCCCAAGTGAGGCAAAGAGGTTAAATATCTATGCAAAGATGACACAAAAGACGTACAGTAGCAGGAAGGCACAGGCTTTGGAATAAAACTTGGGTTTGAATGTAGGTTGTGGATGTTTGCCAGCTATGGCAACTCTCTAAGCCTCAATTTCTATTTGTAAAGTGCTATTGCTAATAATGCTTACTTTGTGAGGTTGTGAACATGAAGCTAGTGCACAGAGAGAGTTTAGCACAGGCCTGGCCTGCAGTAAGCACTCAGTTACCATTACTAGTGTTCCTGTATTCCTTTTGTGCTTAGGAAACAAGCAGAGCACTTTCTCTCCCTTCCCTGGGTCTTTAGGGAAGTGAGGCCCCCGTACTGTACTTTCTTCCAGGTGGAAGCTGCTTTCCTTGGAACCACCAAACCCCAACTCAATACGTTCCTGGATTCTGCCCAAAGAATTCCCCAAGGCTAAGCTCCTATAGGTGGGTGGCTAAAGGACTGGCTTCGGAGTCAGACAACTTTCAGTGCATATATATGTCGAGATTTAATACGATAATGTAATGCTTTGAAGTTTATGTGGTTGTTTTTGATGATTTTATTAATGTGCATAATAGTTCTAGCACACAATATGTGTTTAGCCAATGTTAATCACTGCCCTAGGCTACAACACCATGATTTAATAGGCCGTTTGATTTTCATGACTGTATTCATAGGATATTTCTCAATGACTCATACATGGTAGGTGTTCAGTAAATATTTGTTGATTTAATTGGTTTGAATGAACAAAAGAATAAATCCTTTCATCTTTTCTTTCAAGGTATTTATGCACTAAATCATCCTCAGTATACTTTTTTGAAAGCCAAATTTTTCCCAGAGCTCCCCATTTCCTCAGCTCCCTCTCTACCACTGTTTTTTTCAGCTGCTGGGGGCTACAGACCCTCTCTCTAGAAAGATGGACATGTGAACATAAGCACTGCATTTTGCACACAATTTCCATGGTTCGGAGGCTGCCTGAACTTTTCCCTCTAGAGGACCCTGCTTAAATACTTCCATTCTAGGGTGTCCAGCCCATTGAGATGGCCAAGCAATCACATCCCACTTAGCTCCCCAAATCAGCAGTCCGCCATGGACAATCCTCAACACAGTCGCTACTTTGTTCCTCTCGTCAAGTCCACACAAGACCCACTTTCAATCTACTTGTGATTTAAGGATGGCGAAGGAGTACAGCAAATCTAGTATTTTAAATTCCTATTTATAGCAGACTTGTGGTTTTCAAGACAAGCTAATGGAAAAATTGATAGTAAAAGTAGGTTCATTCAGTCTTATTGATCATGCTTGTAATTCTGAAGATTCCACATGTACTTTTTGTAACCGTATTTCTCTTCTCTTCCATTTTCTAGTTGTGAGAAAACCCAGTTGTCCAAGAATTGTCAAGCTTCCCTTGGCCTTAAGGAATGAGCACTCAAGACTGTTCTGGGCCAAGTGTAGTTGCTGACTCCTGTAATCCTAGCACTTTGGGAGGCCGAGGAGGGAGGTTTGGTTGAGCTAGGAGTTTAAGACCAGCCTGTGCAACATAGCAGGACTCCATCTCTACAAAAAATAAAAAATTAGCCAGATGTGGTTGTATACTCCTGTAGTCCCCAGCTACTCAGGAGACTAAGGTGGGAGGATTACTTAAGCCCGAGAGATCGAGGCTGCAGTGAGCTATGATTGCACCACTGCAGTCCAGCCTGACCCTGTCTCAAAGACCCTTCTGAAAGCAGAAAGGAGGAGGTTTTCCAAAACCAAATCATATCAAGCACCTAGCTTGATCTGAAAACATACAGAAGCAGGATTGGTAATTGATTGACAGGAAGGACAACTCAAAGTGGGAAATGGAGAATGGTATGAAAATACTTAAGCAGTACTGCCCAAAGGAAGAAACTGAAAATTTCACCATAGATTTCCTGAGAAGATGAAAGTGTAGGCATTAGCATACTCAAGAATCAGGCAGAGAGTTTTCCCCATTTGGAAGCTGAAAAAGGAGTGATCAGCTGCCCAAGACAAGAAAATGATGTGGACCCAGAAGGAACTGTCACTCACATGTACACTGTCCAGGGGGCTGGAGAAGGATTACAGCCGCCATTTTGGCTTCTCTAGAGTGAAGCAGCAAAACAATGTCTAGTGGTTGCTAGGCAACCATTAGCCCATCGCTGCCCTTTTCCATTAAGCATTATCTGCCTTCTTAGATTGTTTTAATTTATTTTTTAAACAGGAAAGGTAATGCAACAGAGAATTAACGGTGCAACCTAACCATGAAAATGCATTTGAGATTCCCAAATCAGTGAAGGCTTTACAAACGTTAGATCACTCTTGGGTAGTTACTGAAGATAGTGACAGTTGACTGAAACCTCTTCCCCAAATATTTCATCACTAGTCCTCATGTTTCCTAGTGCCAAAAATAATAACACGCTGTGGACATAAGAATAATCTCTGAACATTTTAAAACTTAGGGTCCAAGATCTTTACAGTGATCCAGTTTGGGTAATCTCCGTCCTCTGCTATGACCTGCCCCAAGCTAGATCTTGTCCTGAAGCAAGTTTCTCCATGGGCAATGAATGGTTGTCAGAGGTGGTAAAATGGAGTTCTAGCCCTGGTCAGCTTTGCAGGTAGCTAAAATCATGGTATTCAAAGAACCTGGGCATAAGTACATGGAAATAGCACCTGTTTATGCAAAGAACACTTTCTGACACATAAAAATGAAAAATACCTGGTAGGAGCGAATAAGCATCTTTATTCAGATATACATTGCATTCAAATTTTAAACATAACTAGTGACTTTGACAATAGGAGAACATTGAGGTACCCAATGAGAGGGTGGGAAATCAGGATGAAGAGAGTTACTGGTAGTCTGTCATGCTCCATGCACATAGCCTATCTTTTTAAATACCAGTGGATTTCCTGTCTGGCTCAGGGGGCCTGTCTAGGAAAAAATTCAAGGAAAGACAAGTTGATTCCATGGACTGGGACTCAAAAACTTAAAGCCACACATAACGTTAGCCCTCTCCCACACTTATTTAAGATAAAGGAGATGGCAGTGGTGTGCAGCCTGAAGGATGGACTACACAGATAACTTGGTTTCTATACTAGTCTGATCTTGGGTAACTTTTTTGGGTTTTTCTACAAGTGAGGGCCATAATAACTACTTGGTCAGGGCTGTTGTGACAATTCAGCAATAAAACATGGTCAATTGCAGCTAAGTATAATTATTATTATTACTTTATTGTTGCTGTTATCACCACCTCCACCTCTAATACTGTGCCTGTACAGCTAAAGAAACACTGCTTTCGGTTGCCCCTTTCATATTTGTGTTCTTTCAGGCTGCCTTTGGTACTCTAAGTGCAATTTTATCTGGATAAGAAGAGTATGATATATATTGCTCAGGGCCCCTTAACAGGAAAGGACTCTGGGCACAGCTGTACCCACCAGATACCTGGCTCGGAGTAATTGACACCCTACAGGCAAGGATGGATCAACCTCATGATGCCTACCAAGGTGTGAGGCCCAGTGTGACAGGTGTCAGTCTCAGTCTGTGCAGATCCTCACATATACTGAGATAGAACGGCCATTTTCTCCTATGTGCCCAGCACCATATAAAGTACTTCTTATGCATTATCTTATTCAATTTTACAACTCTGTGAAGTATATACTCTTATCCTTATCTTGCACACGAGGAAGCTTACATGCAGAGAAGTTATACAACTTGCCCAAGACCAAACCCATGGTTAACAGCAAAGCCAAGGCCTGAAGATCTGCTAATCCATTATTAACACAATGGCCCCCAGCTTGTCGAGTGGGTCATCTGATATTGAGAGAAAAGAAGGCCTGGGCAAGCCACACATCTGCAAGGAAGTTAAAGTCCCCATCTTCTGAGAGGTCAGTGAGGTGTAGGATTATGGAGGCCTCACGCAGCACAAAGAATGGCAGCTGACAGCGGCAGCATACTTAGGACATGAACTCACCCACAACCAACAGGCCCCTTCTGGTGCAGCCAACAGGGATGGGAGACATTTACATGAGATATACATTTGGGCGCTGTGGTTGGCGGGGGTAGAGAATAGGTAGATGAATGAATTAGAAGGAGGAAAGTTTGAACCAGAGGAATTTGGTTGTCTAGACTCAGCAAAATGAGAAGAAATGTATTCAGTTATTTATTTGTTTAAGACACACTTAGTATTGTATGCCAGTATATGCCAGGCACTGTACTATGGTCATGGGGCTAGAATGGTGAGCCAAAAGAAAAAGAAAAAGAAGAAGAATTAGTCTTTTCTTGTGCAGTTACTTCCCTCTTGTAGCTTACAGTCTAGTGCTAAAGAAAGACATCATCAAAGAATCACCCAGATAAATAAAAAGTCTACCTGGGATCAATGCTGTCACAGAGTTTGTGGTTTCGGGGGGCATAGGGTGGAGAATGTGACCTGACAGGGGAGACTTCCTTGAGGAAAGGAGAATGGAGTTCAGCTCTAGAAAGGGAGAAAGAGTGAACTGGAACAAGAGAATGTGGAAGAGGGAACAGCCTCTGCAAAGGTCCTCTAGGGAGAAGAAGGAGGCAGGATACACTTGGAGGCTTGACCAAAGCACATGCACAATCAGTAGAATTTGTCAAGTCCACACAGTGTCCAGACTCGGGGATCCCAGGGCTGCTAGTGGGAGCAGGGCCGGCATGTGGGCCCAGATCCCGTCTCAGATCCCCACAGCAACCAGATCCTTTGGGAGCATTGCCTGTGCCCTCAGCCTGTCTACACATCTGTCACCCACTCTTAGCAGCATCATTGAGTCACAGCCTCTGTTTCCCTCTATTGTTGAAGAGCTTCTACTTAGAGCTTTGACGTCTGCTCTGATCCCCTGCTGCTCTAAAGGGTACCATGGTTCTGAAAAAGTCTTCACCAGGTGGGAAAACCATCCCTAGGAATGCAGCAGTTCGACCACTGACCGGGCAAGGGTGCTTCCCGTTCATGCCCAGAATGACGAGGCTCCCCTGGCCTCACACTTCTTACTGCTGCATTCTGTAGAAGGGTGAGGGTTCACTGGCCTTTGGTGCCATGCAGACATGCGATACTTTAGGAGGACATGGATACAGTGTAGTGAAAAATCACTTCTATTATTATCATTATTATGTTTTTATTATCATCTACTAGCTAAAAGGACATATGCCAGAAAGTTCCTGAGTAACTTTTATAAGCATGATTCAGTTAAGTTCCATCAGCAAAATTATTTTTGAATAATGTGATACTAGTTAGCAAATATAAAAACTGCATCAATTTGGTTCCTGTAGTAAACTACTCAGAGAATGGATATAGAGTTCTTCCATTAGAGCTGAGCTATTCCTCCACTTTCAATTTTTAATTAAAAATTCATTGCTATGAAAAACATCTAAACAAAAATTCCCTTCGTTTTTTGGCTTATAAGAACTTTGAAATTGGTGCATTGTTGTAATAATCCCATTCAAATGATTCTATTTTGTTAGGAAAGGACAAGGTGATTTTGATCTGGAGAGTTTTGGGATAATTATAGCTGAGAGTTTCAAATAAATCAATATTTAGGGGTTCCTGCCAGATGGGAAGTGACCAGAGCTGTCAGTGCTTGACAGAGAGCCTCCAACTTACCTGCTGTTTACCATGAGAGTCACAGCCACCCACACCACATGCTCACATGTTACATGTCCTCATTACAGGGCAGTAGTGCTGCCACTGCCCGGGCAGAGCCCACGGGTCGTGATGATGCAGGCTGAGGGCATCCTGAAGACTCCATTAAGGAGAAACCAAATACACAGATTTGTATGAAACCTCACTAATTCCTCACTTTAAAATTTTTGCAAGAGGACTGTTGTTGTAAATTTGCTGGTGTATATAAACAATCCACAAATCTGGTAATTGTGCCTGTCCTATTCCACACTTTGTCAGCTTTTCCCCCTAAGCTCTTTGCTTACCCATTAAACTAGTGAACTCAACAAGATTGTGATGATGATGGCAACGTATTTCTTAGATTTCTCCAAATCTCCACATTAAAGAAAAAAAAAGGTCATAGCAACTAGACACCCAAACCATGAAATTCAACATTCAAGTGGTTGGGAAAAACTCTCTAACAACTTCAAGATCTGCCTATAATTGACATCCCTGCAGAAGAAAGCAGAGGTAAGCAACAGGCATCTGAGAGATCACAGAAAACTTCCAAATAGCCACCAGTTATGTGCTGGAGAGCAGGCTAACTTCAGAATAGACACCAGGTATGCACGGGGAAGCAGAGCAACACAAGACACCTGCAATAAAACCTTTAGGGGCCGGAGCAGCCTGGCCCCTGTGAAATCTCAAAATAGAGTCCACAGAGCTCCCCTTCAGGACACAGCACAGCAGAGGAAAACTGACAATGAAATCAAAATGAGTAGAATAGGGAGAACAGAGATGAAGAAGGAAAGGGAAGGTCCAGGGTATGGTTACAGAGGGAAGCAGAGCCAGAAATTCTCAGAGAGCAAGCCAGTGTATTTATTCACTCACATGCACACACACAGAGGAAGAGAAAGAGAGAAAGAATATTCAGAACTCTGTGAAGTTAGAAAAGCTCATTGTACCAATCTTCCCTCTAAAAGTTTAAGAAAAGTAAAGTCATGTGTCGATAACAAAAACATACTGTACAAAATTAAAAGAGAATAAGGAGCAGAATGATATTCCTACAGACAGTGAAAAAAAGGTAAAGCTCATAGAAATTGTAATGCACCATTTCAAAACCGGCTAAAAGACATTAGAAAATCACATGGGATGTAAAAGAACAACATACATCAGAATTAGAAAAACTCAGGAATGAGTTGACAGAATGCAAGAAAAAATTCAAAATAAAAGAAAAATAATTTTAGAAGAGTAATACAGAAGGAACAGAGGGAAATAAATGGCAAATAATATTTTCAGAGAAATAGGAAAGGAAAAGGAGAAAATTTTCAAAAATGAAAAGGAACTATAGAAGGATCAAAAATATTTGAGGGAAAGAAAATGTGACAAGAATTGGAAATTAGGCAAAGAAGACAAAATATAGATAACAGAAGTACTGAAGAGAAAATCTAATGCAAGGAAATAGAACAACTATTAAAAACTCTACTTCAAGCAATGTTTTCAAAAATTAGAAAGAAAATGATTTGAAAACACATGTTGAAAAAGCATGCTATGTACCTGAGGATGTTACCCAGAATAATCAACGCGAAACCATACTGTAATATAATTATTGGGTCTTGACCAACACCAAGACAAACTGTAACAAACTAGTAAAATTGCTGGTAAAGAAAAAAGGAATCTCTAGCAAAGAGCCTGTAACTTAAAGGGGAAAGAAAATTAGTTATCAGACTTTTCAAAGCAATGCTTTGGGTCATAAGAAGATAGAGTGACAGAGTGGCATATTTAAGATACTCATGAAAATGTGAGCCAAGGATTTTAATTTATCAAAACCGATCTTCAGGGTACAAAGGTCATCTATGAACTATGATTATCATGCAAATATTCAGGGAAAATTGTTCCATGAACCCTTCCTAAGGAATCTAGTAAAGAATGAGCTTCAGACTGGAGAGACATTGATGTGATCTCTCCATTTCCATGGAGACCATATCAGACATAGGCATGACTGGTAGTGAGCATTCTATACGTGGAGACGTGTGGAATTGAGAATAAAGAGCAAAAGACATTTATAATATGTACTAGCTATATGTTCTGGCCATATATATATATATATATATAGCACAGACCAAAAGTAGGTGTCAGGGGGAAATGAGGAATAAATCCTGGCAAGTCATTAGGGAAATGTAAATTTATTTCACAATGAGATATCAGGTCACACTCACTTTGATGACTATGATTAATAATAATATAATAATGAAGGAAAATAACAGGTGTTGGTAAAGATGTGAAGATATTAGAACCCTCATACATTGCTAGTGGGACCATAAAATGGTGCAGCCACTATGGAAAACAGTTTGGTAGTTCCTCAAAAAGTTAGAGTTACCATACGACCCAGTAATTCCACTCCTGGGTAGATACCAAAAGAACTGAAAACAGGTGTTCACACAAAAGCTTGTGCATCAACATGCATTGTAGAATTATTTACGATAGGCAAAAGATGGAAACAACTTAAATGTCTGTCAACTGATAAATGGATAAAGTGCAGTATATTCATAGAATGGAATACTATTCAGATATAAAAATGAACTAAGTGCTTATGTATGTGACAACATTGATGAACCTTGAAAACATGATGCTAAGTTAAAGAAGCTTGATACAAAAGGCCACATATTGCAATAATTCCATTTATACAAAACATCCAGAGTAAGCAATTGCATAGAGACAGAAAGCAAATTAGTAATGTCCAGAGAAAGAGGAGGCAGGGATGGGGAGTTGATTACTAATGAGTACAGGGCTTTTTTTTTTTTGGTGGGGGGGATGGAAACCTTCTGGAAGTAGACAATGGTGATGGTTGGACAACTCTGTGAATATACTAAGAATTGCTGAACTGCACACTTTTAAGACGATGAATTTTATGGTATGTGAATTGTATCTCAATTTAAAAATGTAAATATTGGCAGATCATAAAAATAGCTGAGCTTACATTTACTCAGCTATTGGTACTGTTATTTAGACTAATGTTTTGCAGACATGGTCTGTGACACACCTGTACTGGATTACCCAAATAACTGATCAAAATGCATTTTCCTGGGCCCCCCCACAAGACCTCCTGAAACAGAACCTCTTGGAATGGGAGGAAATAGAATCTGTAATTTTAGTAAGCCTATGGGTAATTCTTTTGCACAAAATGATGTTTAAAAATGATCTTAATGGTTAAGGTTGATTTTATATTTAAAAAAAAAAGTCTTTTAATGAACAAGAGATGCTGTGTGGCCACAAGCTCCTAGTAGGAAAAACAACTCTTAATTGCAGACCAAAGGTACCATTCTGGGGTCTCCCTACATCATCTTCTAGGAATTTCCTTTCCCCACTTCTCATGTTGAGCTCTCATCACCTGTACCCCACACCTTCCACTTTCTTAATCTCTTGTTTTGGTGAGACCCTTCTTCCAGAGCTTCCCAAGAAAGAACACAGAGGAGAAACTTTTTTGAGCACTTACATGATTGAAAATGCCCTATTCATCTATGGCCATATCACCCTGAACATGACCAATCTCATCGGAAAATGCCTTAATCCACCGTGTAATTGTTTGACAGTCTGAGTTTAGAGTTCTAGGTTGGAATTAATTTTCCTTCTAAATTTTGAAAGTCTTACTCTGCTACTTTCTAGCTTCCATATAGCTAAGGAGAAATCTAAAGACGTTGTGACTCCTGATTCTCTATGTGTGATGTGTTCTTGGTTTTTTTCTGTTTTTCCTCTGGAAACTTGTAATTTCTTCTCTTTGTCTCCTGTGTTCTGAAAGCTTGTGTTGATGCACTTTTACAAGATCTTTTTCATTTCTTGTCCTTGGTACTTAATGGGCCCTTTCAACTTATCATCTAATGCCTTTCAATTATGGGAAGCTTTCTTTAAATATTTTATTGCTATATCCCCCCTTTAAAAAAATTCTCCTCTCTTTCTAGAACTGCTTGAACTTTTTTGCTCTATTTCTTTGGGAATATTCTCAATTCATGTTCCAAGTTTTCAATTGAGGGTTGCATTTCTGCTGTATTTTAAATTCTCTGTGCTCTTGTATTAATCAAAATATTCCTTTTTTATAGCAATCCGTTCTTATTTCATGATTGTAATATCTTCTCTCTTAGAGGTTTATTTCTAATTACCATATTATATTTTCCACCAGATTGCTTTTTAATGTTCATTTGTTTTGTTTTCTATGTTTTGCATTATAATACTTGGTTGTCTCATATTTAAGAGTGGAGGGATGAAATGTTAACATAAAGCTCTGGGAACAGAAGGGGAGCTGGAGCACTCGGCTTGCTTTCTCTCTCTTTTTTTAAATTGCACTTTAGGTTCTGGGGCAGGCGTGCCGAACGTGCAGGATTGTTGCATAGGTACACAGATGGCGCTGTGGTTTGCTGCCTCCATCCCCCCGTCACCTATATCTGGCATTTCTCCCTCTGTTATCCCTTCCCAACCTCCCTACCCCATGCTGTCCCTCCCCTTGTCCCCCACAACAGAACCCAGTGTGTGATGCTCCCCTCCCTGTGTCCATGTGTTCTCATTGTTCGACACTGCCTATAAGTAAGAACATGTGGTGTTTATTTTTCTGTTCTTGTGACAGTTTGCTGAGAATGATGGTTTCCGGATTCATCCATGTCCCTACAAAGGACATGAACTCATCATTTTTTTATGGTTGCATAGCATTCCATGGTGTATATGTGCCACATTTTCCTTGTCCAGTCTATCATGGATGGGCATTTGGCTTGGTTCCAGGTCTTTGCTATTGTAAACAGTGCCGCAATGAACATACTGTAAGGTTTGTTCTCACTGAGTTTAAAAGGAAGAGACTGAGGCCAGCACAAGAAGATCCAATGCAAAGGGTTTATTCAGGCTCCCGGGTGAGGTTCTGCGGTCCGACAGGAGGGGCCGGAGAAGTCGCATGGACTCCTTTCAGATATGGGGTTTTATAGGGAGTGAAATAGCTGGATTGGTTTGGGAGAGCAGGGTGTGGGCAAAGCAGAACTACCATTGGGTATGGTTACAGGGCTTTGTTTGCATACAGGACTTGGCTGCTATTGGCTAGTAGGACTCGACTGCTATTGGCTATTAAGACTCAACTGCTTCTATTGGTCAATAAGACTTAACTGCTATTGGTTATTAAGAGGCTAGGGTTACAAGACCTTGTTTGCATACTGGGCTCTTTAAGGGAAGGCCAGGCTGTGTGAGCATGGGAGAAGGGAACATGCCCGAGCATGTCTGAGCTTGCCCAAGCTTGTCTGGGCTTGTCCGAGCTTTTGGAAAAGGTTGGGGGAGGTTGCATCCGAGCTCCCGGCAAGGCAACCGGCTTTACATTCCTACCTTTTGATGATAGATAGAGGGTGCCACTCTTTCTGACTACTTCCTGCTGAACAGGGGCAAAGTAAGGGGGACAGGTCAGTTGGCTGGTGCCTCCACTGAGACTTGGATGAAGGGATGAAGCAGCATTTGGTTAACAGCCACTCATCCAATTTCTCGCATGTGAGCTTGTAGGAACTTGAGAAGAAAAGGGGCCATTAGTAACAGTAAAAAGATTATGATGATAGGAGTGATAATAGGAGTCAGCCAGGTAAGCATGGGGTGCCACCAGCTTAGGGACAAGGCTCCTGTATTTTTTTTTTTCGGAGGTCTTCCTGGAGATGGTGGAGAGTGTTGATGTTCTTCTCCACTAGGCCTGATTCATTGATGTAGTAGCAGCACTCTTTCTGGAGAAACATACAGGTATATCCCTTTTCTGCTGTCAGTAGGTCAAGGGCCCGCCGGTTTTGGAGAGTTACCTGAGCTAGTGACGTGATTTGTTGTTGGAGGGAGGCCAGAGAGGTGGCTGATGCCTCAATGGCCACACGGAGCTTGCTTTCTGATTGAGCGGCTGAAGTAACACTGTAACCCATTGCTCTGCTTCCTACTCCAGCAGCCCCTAAAGATGATGCTAAGGAGAGACCAACTACTACTGGGAGGAAGACAGCTCATTTGTTTTGGTGAACAGGAGGAGGTGTAAGGAGGGATAGGAACTCCGCTTGCCCATATACCTTTAGCTGTGGAACTAGAGTCACAGGTACACAGGGGGAGGGAAGTGAGGCATTTATAACCTTGGTTAGAGTCCCATTACACCAAAAGTGTCCTCCTGGAGGTGCATAAAAAGTGGATTTTACTCTTATGGTCGTGTTGCAGCTGGGGCTATCAGTCGTTCTGTAGCAGAGGGAAAGATCTCGGGAGTGTGCCTTGAATAGCAGGATCCCTGTTAGGGTGGTGTTAGGTCCCATAGGTGATTGAGACAAGTTGAACCCAATTTGGAGGGGAACTGTGGCTAAGGGGGATTTGTTAAGGGAGGCACATAAAAAACAATTAGTAAAGTTTATGGCTTCAGTTAAACTTAACATATTGACACCCTGCTGTACCAGTGCTGAGAGAAAAGTTGGGGTTTTTTGCACCTTTATTATCACCCTTATTATTACTACTGTCATTACTACAACCTTTATTATTACTACCATTACCATTATTACTATTACTATAACCTTCATTATGATTATTACTACTTTTACCATTATCACTATCGCCTTCATCATTACCTACAACATACTACCATCATCTTCATTATTACCTTTGTTATACCTTCATTATTACCTTTATTAAACCTTTATTACCTTCATTATACCTTCATCATCATTACCATCAGCATTATTAACAGTCACCTTCATCTCGAGGGTCTGAGTTGGTTAGTTAAGGTGGCCTTATTCTGTAGGTCTATCGGGGAGGCGATGTGCCTTGAGGGTGGCTGAATCTGTGACTACTGCATAGGCTGCTTTTTGTCGCCCCTCGGCTGTCACTATTGAACTCCCATTTACAAAAAGGCAAGGTCTGGGCTAGAGAGAGGAAGGTTAGACAGGCCCTCCCGAGGTGTAACAAATATATTCATTAGTTTAGGACAGAAATGTGCTGGGGAGGGGGAGTGGGATGGAAGAGGAAACAAAGTAGCCGAGTTGAGTAGAGAAGTGGGATGAAGGCTGACTGAAGGATTTTCAAAGAGAAAGTAGGACTCAGAGTATAGAGGAATGGTAAAGAAGGCATCTTTTTCTTTTCTTTATGGAAAGCCCTAGTTTGGGTAGGTTTTGGACTAGGCATCCTAATGGTGACTTGGGGTCTAAGCAGGACTTCTGATTCCCCATAATTGGCTTTTGTGGGACAGTTGGAAGCGAGGAAGGGATAGGAACAGATATCACACCTAACATGGGCAGAAGAGTTTCTTTCCCAGAGGGGGTGGCTGAGAAAACCTACAGGCTATAATGATTATAATAAGGAAGAAAATAAAAAGAGACAGGGCTAGGGCTATCTGCCACAGGAGAAAATTACAGGGTACAATAAAGACAGTACCACATATATGAGTGACGAACAAAGGGTGGGTGACCCCCAGATGGGAGACCAGCCTGATGCCTTCCCGGCCACATCCCCGAAGGGATGTTTCAAGGGCGTCTTGGCTAAGGTGTACCCGTATAATCCCTGGGCCTACTTACCTCAGGATGGAAGTCCGAGTAAGATAGCTCTGAGGTGAATCACCATTATGCCTTATGACATCCCTGTGGAGCCACGGGTTGAGGCCCACACAAGCCCCATAGCTGTTAGGCCATGGGACTACACATAAACTCACTCACTCACTCACTCACATAGGAATTAGGAAGAGAGAAAAATAGAGTTAAAGGTAGAAAGCAGCCACCATCTTAGGAGCGGGGCACAGCTGCCATCTTAGATAAGAGAGAGAAAGAAAGCTAAGAGCGGGAAGCAGCCACCAACTTAAGGGCAAGGTATGGCCGCCATTTTGAGAGGGAGAGAGAAAGAGAGGGAGAGAGAGAGAGAGAGAGAGAGAGTCAGAGAGACAGAAAGAGAAAGAAACCGAAAATAGTTTTTTTTTACTTAACAGGAGCCTTTTATGCCAATGGGCTAGTTTAAAACAAAGAATTTGGTATAAGCTGGGGGTTTGGCTCTGCTGTGAGGCAGGGCTGCTTAAACGGGGCTTCTGAGTACCCACACCTCGGTTGCTGGTGAGGGTTCAGGAAAGTGGGGACGTCTCCCTCAAATTCCTGACCCTAAAAACCCATCATGGGGAGAGAACAAGAGTGCAGGGGACATCTCCTCTTACACTCAGGTCCTAAGCCGGAGTCACGGACCCACGGCGGAAATACGGGGTCACAGGCCCACGGCAGTCAGAGTCCCAGACTCCTGGTGGGAATCCCAGATGCTGTGCAGTGGTTTCGGAAAGGGACTCCCCGAAAACAGCAGGTAGGGTAGTGGGTAACAGAAGTCTTACCTTGTGGTGAAATGGCAGCTCCCCAGTCCAGCTTTGAGTGGAGGAGTCAGTTTCCCCCAGGAGGGGTCTTACAACTCCTCCCAGGTTTTGTCACCACTTGTAAGGTTTGTTCTTGCCGAGTTTAAAAGGAAGAAACTGAGGCCAGCACAAGAAGATCCAATGCAAAGGGTTTATTCAGGCTCCCGGGTGAGGTTCTGCAGTCCGACAGGAAGGAACAGAGAAGTCGCACGGACTCCTTTCAGACATGGGGTTTTATACAGAGTGAAATTGCTGGATTGGTTTGGGAGAGCAGGGTGTGGGCAAAGCAGAACTACCATTGGGTATGGTTACAGGGCTTTGTTTGCATACAGGACTTGGCTGCTGTTGGTTAGTAAGACTCGACTGCTATTGGCTATTAAGACTCAACTGCTATTGGTCAATAAGATTTGACTGCTATTGGTTATTAAGAGGCTAGGGTTACAAGGCCTTGTTTGCATACTGGGCTCTTTAAGGGAAGGCCAGGCTGTGCGAGCATGGGAGAAGGGAACATGCCCGAGCTTCTCCGGGCTTGTCCGAGCTTTTGGAGAAGTGGGGAGGCAGGGGTTTGTGTCTGAGCTCCCGGAGAGGCAACCGGCCTTACACATATGTGTGCATGTATCTTTATAATAGAATGATTTATAATCCCTTGGATATATACCCAGTAATGGGGTTGCTGGGTCAAATGGAATTTCTATTTCTAGGTCCTTGAGGAATTGCCACACTGTCTTCCACAATGGTTGAACTAATTTACACTCCCACCAACAGTGTAAAATTGTTCCTATTTCTCTGCATCCTCTCCAGCATCTGCTGTCTCCAGATTTTTTTAATGATCTCCATTCTAACTGGTGTGAGATGATATCTCAATGTAGTTTTGATTTGCATTTCTCTAATGACCAGTGATGATGAGCATTTTTTTGTATGTTTGTTGGCCTCATATATGTCTCTTTTGAAAAGTGTCTGTTCATGTCCTTTGCCTACTTTTGAATGGGTTTGTTTTTTTCTTGTAAATGTGTTTTAGTTCTTTGTAGATTCTGGATATTAGCCCTTTGTCAGATGGGTAGATTGCAAAAATTTGACTGCTGGTTCACTCTAATGATTGTTTTGTTGCTGTACAGAAGCTCTGGAGTTTAATTAGATACCATTTGTCTATTTTGGCTTTTGTTGCCAATGTTTTTGGTGTTTTAGTCATGAAGTCCTTGCCTATGCCTATGTCCTGAATGGTTTTGCCTAGATTTTCTTCTAGGGTTTTTATGGTGTTCGATCTTATGTTTAAGTCTTTAGTCCATCTGGAGTTAATTTTAGTGTAAGGTGTCAGAAAGGGGTCCAGTTTCTGCTTTCTGCACACTGCTAGCCAGTTTTCCCAACACCATTTATTAAACAGGGAATCCTTGCCCCATTGCTTGTTTTTGTCAGGTTTGTCAAAGATCAGATGGTCATAGATGTATGGCATAGCCTCTGAGACTTCTGTTCTGCTCTATTGGTCTATATCTCTGTTTTGGTACCAGTACCATGCTGTTTTGATTACTGTAGCCTTGTTGTATAGTTTGAAGTCAGGTAGCATGATGCCTCCAGTTTTGCTCTTTTTGCTTAGAATTTTCTTGGCTATGTGGGCTCTCTTTTGGTTCCATATGAAGTTTAAGGTGGTTTTTTTCCAGTTCTGTGAAGAAAGTCATAGGTAGCTTGATGGGGATAGCATTGAATCTATAAATTAATTTGGGAAGTATGGTCATTTTCACAATATTGATTCTTCTTAACCATAAGCATGGAATGTTTTTCCATCTGTTTGTGTCCTCTCTTATTTCCTTGAGCAGTGGTTTGTAGTTCTCCTTGAGGAGATCCTTTACGTCATTTGTTAATTGTATTCCTAGGTATTTTATTATCTTTGTGGCAATTGTGAATGGCAGTTCATTCTTGATTTGGCTCTCTTTAAGTCTGTTATTGGTGTATAGGTATACTTGTGATTTCTGCAAATTGATTTTGTATCCTGAGACTTTGCTGAAGTTGCTTATCAGTTTCAGGAGATTTGGGGCTGAGACGATGGGGTCTTCTAAATATACAATCATGTCGTCTGCAAATAGAGACAATTTGACTTCCTCCTTTCCTAATTGATTAACTTTTATTTCTTTTTCTTGCCTGATTGCTCTGGCTAGAACTTCAAATACTGTATTGAATAGGAGTGGTGAGAGAGGGCATCCTTGTCTGGTGCCAGATTTCAAAGGGAATGCTTCCAGTTTATGTCCATTCAGTATGATATTGGCTGTGGGCTTGTTGTAAATAGCTTTTATTATTTTGAGATATGTTCCATTGATACCTAGTTTATTGAGAGTGTTTAACATAAAGGGCTGTTGAATTTTGTCGAAGGCCTTCTCTGCATCTATTGAGATAATCATGTTATTTTTGTCTTTGGTTCTGTTTATGTGGTGAATTATGTTTATAGACTTGCGTATGTTGAACCAGTCTTGCATCCCTGGGATGAAGCCTACTTGATCATGATGGATAAGCTTTTTGATGTGCTGTTGCAATCTGTTTGCCAGTATTTTATTGAAGATTTTTGCATCTATGTTCATCATGGATATTGGCCTGAAGCTTTCTTTTCTTGTTGAGTCTCTGCCGGGTTTTGGTATCAGGATGATGTTGGTCTCATAAAATGATTTGGGAAGGTTACCCTCTTTTTGTATTGTTTGGAATAGTTTCAGAAGGAGTGGTACCATCTCCTCTTTGTATGTCTGGTAGAATTCACCTGTGAACTTATCTGGACCTGGGCTTTTTTTGATTGATAGACTAGTAATTGCTGCCTCAACTTCAGCCCTTGTTATTGGTCTATTCAGGGTTTTGACTTCTTCCTGGTTTAGGCTTGGGAGGGTACAAATGTCCAGGAATTTATCCATTTCTTCCAGGTTTACTGGTTTGTGTGCATAGAGTTATTTGTAGTAATCTCTGATGGTAGCTTGTATTTCTGCGGAATCAGTGCTGATATCCCTTTATCATTTTTTATTGCATCTATTTGATGCTTCTCTCTTTTCTTTTTATTAATCTGGCTAGTGGTCTGTCTATTTTGTTGATATTTTCAAAAAACCAGCTCCTGGATTTATTGATTTTTTGAAGGGTTTTTTGTGTCTCTATCTCCTTCAGTTCTGCTCTAATCTTATATCTTGTCTTCTGCTAGCTTTTGAGTTTTTTTGATCTTGCTCCTCTAGCTCTTTCAATTTTGATGATAGGGTGTCAATTTTCAATCTTTCCTTGCTTCTTATGTGGGCATTTATTGCTATAAGTTTTCCTCTAGACACTGCTTTAAATGTGTCCCAGAGATTCTGGTATGTTGTGTCTTCATTCTCGTTGGTTTCAAAGAACATCTTAATTTCTGCCTTCATTGTTTTACCAGTCAACATTCAAGAGCCAGTTGTTCACTTTACATGATGTTGTGCGATTCTGAGTTAGTTTCTTAATCCTGAGTTCTAATTTGATTGCACTGTCATCTGAGAGACTGTTTGTTATGACTTCCATTCTTTTGCATTTGCTGAGGAGTGATTATCTTCCAATGATGTGGTCAATTTTAGAGTAGGTGTGATGAAGTGCTGAGAAGAAAGTATGTTCTGTGGATTTGGGGTGGAGAGTTCTGTAAATGTCTATTAGGTTTGCTTGGTCCAGATCTGAGTTCAGGTCCTGGATATCCTTGTTAATTTTCTGTCTCATTGATCTGTCTAATATTGACAGTGGAGTGTTAAAGTCTCCCGCTATTATTGTCTGGGATTCTAAGTCTCTTTGTAGGTCATTGAGAACTTGCTTTATATATCTGGGAGCTCCTGTATTGGGTGCGTATGCATTTAGGATCATTAGCTCTTCTTGTTGTATTGATCCTTTTACCATTATATGTAATACCCTTCGTTGTCTCTCTTGATCTTTGTTGATTTAAAGTCTATTTTATCAGAGACTAGGATTACAACTTCTGCTTTTTTTTTTTTTTTTGCTCTCCATTTGCTTGGTAAATCTTCCTCCATCCCTTTATTTTGAGCCTATGTGTGTCCTTGCATGTGAGATGGGTTTCCTAGATATAGCACACTAATGATTTTTGACTTTTTATCCAATTTGCCAGGTTGTGTCTTTTAATTGGGGCATTTAGCCCATTTATATTTAAGGTTAATATTGTTATGTGTGAATTTGATCCTGCCATTTTAATGCTAGCTGATTGTTTTGCCCATTAGTTGATGCAGTTTCTTCATTGTGTCAATGCTTTTTACCATTTGGTATGTTTTTGGAGTGGCTGGTACTGGTTATTCCTTTCTATGTTTAGTGCTTCTTTCAGGAGCTCTTGTAAGGCAGGCCTAGTGGTGATGAAATCTCTCAGCAATTACTTGTTCATAAAGAAATTTATTTCTTCTTTGCTTTTGAAGCTTAGTTTGGCTGGATATGAAATTCTAGGTTTAAAGTTTTTTCTTTAAAGATGTTGAATATTGGCCCCCATTCTTTTCTGGCTTGTAGGATTTCTGCCGAGAGATCCATTGTGAGTCTGATGGGCTCCCTTTGTGGTAACCCAACCTTTCTCGGCTGACCTTAGCATTCTTTACTTCATTTCAACCCTGGTGAATCTGACGATAATGTGCCTTGGGGTTGGTCTTCTTGAGGAATATCTTTGTGGTGTTCTCTGTATTTCCTGGACTTGAATCTTGGCCTGCCTTACTAGGTTGGGGAAGTTCTCCTGGATAATATCCTGAAGAGTGTTTTTCAGATTGGATTCATTTTCTCTTTCACATTCAGGTACACCTATCAAACTTAGATTAGGTCTTTTCACATAATCCCATATTTCTTTGAGGCTTTGTTTATTTCTTTTCATTCCTTTTTCTCTAATCTTGCCTTCTTATTTTATTTCATTGAGTTGATCTTCAATCTCTGATATCCTTTCTTCTGCTTGGTTGATTGGGCTATTGAAACTTGTGTATGCTTCATGAAGTTCTCGTGTTGTGTTTTTCAGCTCCATCAATTCATTTATATTCTTCTCTAAGCTGTTTATTCTCATTATCATTTCATCAAAACTTTTTCAAGTTTCTTAGTTTCTTTGTATTGGGTTAGAACATGTTCTTTTAGCTCAGAGAAGTTTGTTATTACCCACCTTCTGAAGCCTGTTTCTGTCACTTCATTAGACTCATTCTTCATCGCACTTTGTTCCTTTGCTGGTGATGAGTTGTGATCCCTTGGAGGAGGAGAGGCATTCTGGTTTTGGGTGTTTTCATCCTTTTTGCAGTGGTGTCTTCCCATCTTTGTGGATTTATCTACCTGTGGTCTTTGTAGTTGGTGATTTTCGGATCGTGTCTCTGTGTGGACATCCTTTTTGTTGATGATGAAATTATTTCTTTCTGTTTTTTAGTTTTCCTTCTAATAGTCAGGCCTCTCTGATGTAGGACTGCTGGAGTTTCACTCCAGACCCTGCTTGGCTAGGGATCACCTGCAGCAGCTGCAGAACAGTAAGGGTTGCTGCCAGTTTCTTCTTCTGTTATCTTTGTCCCAGAAGGATACCTGCCAGATGTCAGACTGAGCTCTCCTTTATGAGGTGACTTTTTGGATATACAGGGGTCATGGAGCTGCTTGAGGAGACAGTCTGTCCCTTATAGGAGCTCCAGTGCTGAGCTGTGACCTTTGTTGTTCTGTTCAGAGCTGCTGGGCAGGTATGTTTATGTCTGCTTCAGCGGAACTCATAACCACATTTTTTCCCAGATGCTCGGTCCTGGGAAGGTGGGGCTTTATTTATAAGTTCCTGACATGCTGTTCCGTTTTTTCAGAGCTGCTCTGCCCAGTAAGGAGGTAGCCTAGTCACAGTCTGCTGGCAGAGGTGTTGCTGAGCTGCCGTCGGCTCTGCCCAGCTGCTGTGTGAACTTCCTTGCGGTTTTGTTTATGGAGGTATAGTTAGAACTGTCTCGGTAATGGCGGTCTGTCTCAGGAATGATGGACTGCTTCTGTAATGGCAGACTGCCTCGGTAATTGCAGACTGCCTCAGTAATGGTGGAGTGCCTTGGTAATGGTGGACTGCCTCAATAATGGCAGACTGCCTCGGTAGTGGGTTAGGGAGATCCAAGGTGTGAGTCTCCCTTGGAAAATGGTCTTTCCCAGAGAGGTTTTCCTAGTTTACCTATTCTATGCTTGGATGTCTGATATGCTTGGGCTTTGTGTCCCCACCCAAATCTCATCTTGAATTGTTATATCCAGGTATTGAGAGAAAATGCTAGTGAGAGGTGATTGGATCGTGGGGGTGGTTTCCCCCATGCTGTTCTCATGATAGTGAGTGAGTTCTTATGAGATCTGATGGTTTTACAAGTATTTGGCAAGTCCCTCCTTCACTCACTTTTCCCTCTCCTGCTGCCATATGAAGAAGGTTCTTGCTTCCCCTTTGCCTTCTGCCATGATTGTAAGTTTCCTGAGGCCTCCCCAGCCATGTGGAACTGTGAGTCAATTAAGCCTCTTTCCTTTATAAATTACTCAGTCTTGGGAAGTTCTTTATAGCAATGCGAAAACAGACTAATACAATGCCCAACTCACTGCCTTCAGCCCAGATCTCACTCTTCTGAGCTCAGACCCTGTTATCCAGTTACCTGCTGAACATCTCTTTGCCTTCCTTTTTAACGAGAGGTCCAGGAATCACAAGATTTAGCTAACTCCTACACAACCTCTAGGCCTCACATTAGGTGTCCCTTCCCCCAGGAAGCCTTCCCTGACTCTCTCTATCCTGATGGGGTGCCCCTCTGCTGTGCACCATGTGGGCCTGTACTTCCTCTATGACAAACCTTAGCATATTCTGCTGTGAGTCCTTGCACTGTGTCTCCTCCACTGGGCTGCAAGCTCCACGAGGGCAGGACTGCACCTCTGTTTTGTTCATGGCTATGTCTCCAGCACCTGGTTGGAGACAGGGTGCCAAGGCAGTGCTCTGTAAATGTGTGTCCAAAGTGAAACTGAAGGAATTATTACACCATCCAAGTCTGTACACAGGTGAGTTTGAAGTGTGACTGTTAATGGTGGTGCCTAACTCACAGGCTGGCTTCAAAGCCATTTCCAAAAGAGAAACTTGTAAGATGGTTGCACGACAAATTGAATAAACCCCCCAAGCTAATTGGGTCTTTGAGTGGGATTGCGCTCCTTTGAAAAAATATGCTTTAATACAATAGTTTTAAGACAAAAACAAAGGAGTCTTGTTGAATTAACCAAACCTCATGCAACAACTGATGAAACACCAGGGTGGTTTTCTTCTCTGCAGTTTTATTCTGCATTTTTTTCTGTAGTTGTCTCTCCTTGCTTTATCCAAAAGCCAGAGAGATAAAGAGGTATGTGACAGATTTGCTGTTGAGCAACTCTTTGCTTTTATCAATCCTGAGGTTTTTATTTTTATTTTTTTCAGAAAAGAAAGGGAAGGAAAACAACCTTGGGAATGAATTACAAAGTATTCATTCTGGTGCCACATATATGAAAAAACAAAGGGGACTGGGTAGGGATAGAGAAACCTGAACAAATGTCTGCTGAATGCCTACTGTGTGCAAGGCAGTCTAAGCACCTACCATGTGCTGTTCTAGATTTTTTTTTTCTGAGACAGTCTTACTGTGTCACCCAGGCTGGAGTGCAATGGCGCGATCTCAGCTCACTGCAACCTCCGCCTCCTAGTTGAGGTGATTCTTCTGCCTCAGCCTCCAGAGTAGCTGGGACTACAGGTGTGTGCTACCATGCCCAGCTAATTTTGTATTTTTAATAGAGATGAGGTTTCACCAATGTTGGCCAGACTGGTCTCAAACTCCTCACCTCAGGTGATCCACCTGCCTCGGCCCCCCAAAGTGCTGGGATTACAGGTGTGAGCCACTGTGCCTGGCCTAGACATTTAAAGTATCTCATTTCTTTAGAGTTCTCAATAAGTCTGTGAAGTAGATATTTTTATCCTGTTTTACAGATAGGTGAGCTGAGATACTGAGATGTCAGAGAGAAGGGGACCAACAGAGGTTAAATTACAGAATAGCACATGGTTGGGGAATGGGGTGCTAGGATTAGACCGCAGACTCTTCAGATTCCAAGGTCATGCTTTCCCCATCACATTGCAGAAATTTTCAACCCTTGATGACTGAAGCTGACAAGAGGTCTGCAAATTTGAGTTTGAACAACCAAGATTTGATGTAAAATAAGCAAGCTTGATTGGTGGTCAGAAAATACTGTAAAGAAAGTGCTTTCCTCCTGCTGCCCCCCTTGTATGATTTATGTGAGTTTTGTTGCCTGTCACATTGGGGTTAAAACAGCCCCTAGCTATGGGTACCACAGATCAAGGACATGGGTCCCAAGTCACCCACTACATATGGTCAAGTTTTTGGGAATCAGGGACTCCTTTAACAATCTGAAAAAAAAAAAACAGGTACGGTTCTTCTTTGAAAAAAAATTCACAGAAACTTATATACAATTTAAGGAAGACCAGAAAGCCTGGGAGTTTGGGAAGGGGTTATTCCCAAAACTCTAGGTCAAGAACCTGAGCTGGACACTAGACTCTTCAATGACAATCTTCCTCTGTGTGTGTGTGTGTGTGTGTGTGTGTGTGTGGTGTGGTGTGTGTGGGGTGTGTGTGTGGTGTGTTTGTGTGGGGTGTTTGTGGTGTACAGTGTGTTTGGTGTGAGGTGTGTGGGGTACACTGGGTGGTGTGTGTGTGTGTGTGATACATGTAGTGTGTGGTGTGTGGGGGTGTGTGTGTATGTGTGGTGTACAGTGTGTGTGTGATGTGGTTGTATGTTTGGTGTACAGTGTGTATGTGGTGTGTGGTATGATTGTGTGTGGTGCGTGTGTGTGGTATATGTGGTATGTGGTGTGTATGTGTGGTGTACAGTGTGTATGTGGTGTGTGGTGTGACTGTGTATGATGTGCAGTGTGTGTGTGGTGTGTGGTGTGATTGTGTGTGGTGTACAGTGTGTTGTGGTGTGTGGTGCACGGTGTGTGTGGTGTGCATATGCAGTGTGTGTTTGGTGTGTGGTGTGTGGTGCATGGTGTGTGTGGTGTGCGTATGCAGTGTGTGTTTGGTGTGTGGTGTGTGTGTGCAATGTTTGTGTGGTGTGTGTTTGTGGTGTGTGTAGTGGGTGTGTGGTACATGGTGTGTGTGGTGTGTGTGTGCAGTGTGCGTTTGGTATGTGGTGTATGTGTGCAATGTGTGGTGTGTGTTTGTGGTATGTGTGCAATGTGTGGTGTGTGTTTGTGGTATGTGTGGTGTGTGTGCAGTGTGTGGTGTGTGTGTACAGTGTGTGTGTGTGGTGGATGCAGTGTGTATGTAATTACAGTAAATACTCATTTAACATCATCAATAGATTCCTGAAAATGCAAACTTCAAGTGAAACAACAAAGCCAATTTTTTCCTCAACATTACAACAAAAAGAAGAAACAATGTTATTTGAAGATCCACTGTACATAGTTTTGCTTAAAGTTGCAGTTTCCAACAACCTTTTGACAACGTGAAGCAAGGACTTACTGTGTACATATAATGGAGCACAAGGCAGAGAGAAGTAGAAAGTAAATCATATTCTTCCAGAATCTATTCTATAGCTAGAAATGTGCACTAGGCTTAGAGCTATTTGCATGTGTGTCTCGTCCGGTACTGCAGCCTCCTTGCAGGTTAGCCCTTCTCTGCCAGCAGCATTTAGCTTAGGGCCTCCCAACTTGCAGGTGCTTTTGGTAGGTGTTGATGAATTAACTCATATTCTTGCAATTATTCAACCCCTTATCCAATCAATAGCAGACTTCTCTGCATGAGGACAGATTACCCTGCCATGTCATCTCCTAAATTCTGGTCCCTGTGCTGCTGCTAATCAGACAGTGGCACCTTGGTCAAGTCACTCTTGCTCTCTGGGCCTGATTCATTCATTCTGTGCCCTTGCTATGTACCAGGGGCAGAGCTGGGAAGTCACTGGGGTTATAAGATGGATGACTCAAGGTCTCCAATGCCAAGAAGATCTGTCTTGTAGGATGCCTTGAATACAAACAAGTAAGGGTGATATTTTAATCGTTTCACAACCATCAAGGCCTGGGCACCAACCCCTCAGCACACTCATCCTGGGGACTCACAGCCTGGCAGAGCCTTGCAAAGAAGCACAGTACCAAAAGACCATTGCCACTGTGCAGGTGTGTGCCAGGTTCAGTGATGGCAGGACAAGGTGCCTAAATGTTCTCAGTTGACGAATCTGTAAAATGGGAGGTTAGATCACAGCAGAGTTTAGTCAATGATAGCTCTGCCAGTGGATCAAATTTGACCTGCCAGTTATTTTTGTAGACAAAGTTTTATTGAGCATAGCCATGCTCGTTTGTTTAAATATTGTCTACAGCTGTTTTTATGCTATAATGGCAAGAGCTGAGTCACTGCAACAAAGATTGTATGGTCCATAAATCCTAAAATTTTTACTCTCTGGCCCTTTCCAGAAAGGTTTGCCAACCTTTGGACTAGATAATCTCTACTTTTCCTTTCATCACAATACCTCCATGACTTCCTAAGCAGGTAGAACACACTGTTTGCATTAAATGTGCTTTTCTTTAAAGAAAGTCTTTGAGTCCTAAGCAAATAATGAGTGCCATTTTCAGAGACAATGGGGACTGAAGACCAAGCCCTTGAATACAGAATGGAGGCTGGCCTCTGTCCTTTGAGGAGACTATTTTTTATTCAGTACAAAAGAGCTGCTCGTTACCACGAAGAACCCATTAGGGAGTTGTTCATGAGAACCAGTTGGTGAGCATATACTTGCAATTAAAACGGACACTTCCAGAGAGCTGCAGTTTGCAAATGCACTTAGTCATATAAGAGCTGATCCACATGCAAACCGAGGGGTCTACTTGGCTTGTGTGGCTAGCTTGGAAATCAACCATTCTGTATGGGTTTTCTCTGCAAGACTCCAGAAGAAAGCAAGAATCAGTAGATTGGCAGTGGGCTTACGCCAGGAGATTCTGACTGGAGCAGGCTCTGAGCAGTTCCTGGGAGAATCAGTGCAGCCTGGAGCAAGTAGAAAGACAAGCAATGCTAGGCTGGACTGCATTTCACTCTGGTCTTGTACACTTCCTTCTCTTGGAGGATCCCTTCTCAGTCTTTTTTCTTGACCCATTGAAGGCAGACTCCAAGTCACTAGATCTCTTATTTATCTTGGAACCACTGTGGGTGATTGCATTATTGTCCTTAATTCCTTACCCTACTCTGTATGCATCCTTTCCTAGAGGCTCTATAGGTCTCCCAGTATCTCCATGGGCAGAATGGCAGAATGGAGTTTCATGCTTCTTGAATTTGGGCTTGGCCATGTCACTTGTTTTGGATAATTATATATAGGTGAAAGTGACAGTGTGCCACTCTCACCCTAGACTCATGTTTTAACTTGTTATTTGATACCTCTATCATCACTATACTATGATAAACACACCCAGTTCAGTGGGCTGGTCAATGAAGAATGAAACCTGTGTGATGTAGGGTTGTCCCAACCAACCATCAGAACTGCAGTGGGAAACAACTGCCAAGATGCCGGAAGCAGAGCCGTCAGCTGAGCCCAGCCTACACCAGCCAAATCTCGGTAGACCCAAGACATGAGCAACAATTAACCATTGATATCTTAAGCCACTGAGATCTCAGTGATTTGTTACACAGCAAAGCTAACTGATACCAGTCTCCCACAAGCTCTGGAAAAAATGGTTTATCACAAAGCAAGATAACTATTACATGAAGAGGCCAGGGAAAGTCTACCAGTGGTGTTTAGAGGCAAACACTAGACATAGATAGAGTCCTTCTTTGTTCACAGATAAAGAAGGAGGAGGTGGAAGGGAGAAGAAAAGAGGAAAAGAGGGGAAGGAAGTGAAGGAGAGGGCAAGAAAGAATATGGAGCAATTGATTGAGTAAAAAGAAGAAAAGATGGGCCTGTAGCTTAAGCGAAGAACATAACTGAAGATGCAGGAAAAAAAAATCAATATTTTGAAAAACATTTATCTAAGGAAACAAAAGTTTTTGGATAGCTTCTGCTTGATACTTTCAATAAAATTTAAGAGAATATGGACTTACAAAATTAAGAAGTTCAGTGTAAGATAAAACAATAGTGTTCACAGTATGATCCAGATTACGTTTTGAAAACACTTCCCTTTCTCTTTTATCCCCAAGCAGAATAGATCACTCCTGTCCCTCTACCCCCAAAGCACCTTGCTCCCCCTGCTCAAGTCAGTCAAGTAGTACCTGCTGTGTTCTGTTATGGGGGGTGAGTTGCTGGGGTGTTGTGACCTCTTTGAAGGAAGGCCTATACCTAGTGAAATCCCTCCTCTGGTCTGCCATGACAAGAGAGACTCGGTACAGCAGAAACACACTGAAAGCCCCCTTTTAGTACTAAAGTGACATCCAGAAACAGGATGCTCCTGTCACTAGCATAGAGAAAATGTAGAGTGGAGATGGGGATGCAGCAAAGCTTTGGTCTTTGCTCTGTTGTAAGCGATGTTGTTGACAGCTGGTAAGCCAGAGACAAGAGCACCTGGCCACAGGTGCAAGGCAATGATTCCTCTCTTGGTGCTATCAGTCATCACCTATCCAATAATCTGTCACACTCACCCTCCCTGGGGAGGGGTGGAGGGCTTTCCCAAGCCTATGGTGAGTACAAAGAGAAGCAGGGCTTCTTTGACATTGAGAAGTTTATTGTTTCAGTCCAACACTTGGAATGTCTTCTGTTTTCTCTGAATGAAGTTTCCCTGGGTGGCCTTGGGGAGTCCTCACCATGGCTGGTTTCTCCCCATAGGTGTTTAGATGAAGCTTTCAGAGTGCCTGCAAAATGGCAGTGGGATTCAGCAGGAGGATGTGCCGGGGGTCCCAGCTGCAGAAAGAACCATGTTCCAAAATCAGGAGCAAAGGAAGGAGGGAGGCACAAGAAAAGCAGCCAGCATTTGCTTACCTTCTTAATGTGTCTCCTGGTCTGGCTGCTGATGTTTCAATTGCACATTAATGAGGCCCTTGTTTTCACATCCTCCTGCATGGCTGTAACCACTAGTAAGTAAACATATGGCCTTTGAACAATTGTTGAAAAGGTACCACTTTTGGAGAATGTGATCAGGCTAAGATGCCTTTCCCATGATCAATCCCATCCCTCCACCCTCATCCCTGATTATGCTATTGCCCAGCAGATGCCTTTGCAACCTCAGCAGGTCTCTCTTTTGTGGTCCCCCTAAGAACTCATCTAAGCCTGGACGAAGCCATGCCCACTAGGACACAGTGCTGGCTCTGGCGCTATATATATCTTCCCCGCTCGACCCTCCTAAGGTCTGTTCACAGTGGATGCCTGGGGAGATGATGAGGAAAGGTATGGGAAGGGCGAGATGCAAAACCACAGAAAGCCTCTGGCATGGATTTTCCTTGAATTTCTTTCTGTCTCCCACAGCCCACTGGGGCACCTCAGAACCCCACTGAAATGCCCACTTGGGTGTCTCTCTGCATACCTGTGGGTGGAAGTGAACACATGAGTGTCTGGTTTATAAAGTCATCCCTGCTCACTCTGGTCCTGACCCTCCACCTCTAAATGTGCAAAGCCCAATGTATCTATTGCTATTAGCTTGATGGTTCTGGCTCAGGGTCTTTCATCAGGTTGCAATCAAAATGTTGGCTGAGGCTGGAGTCATCTGAAGGCTTGACTGGGGCTGGAGGATCCACTTTCAAGGTGGCTTAGTCACATGGAGGGTGGCTTAGTCATTCTGGTTGTTACCAGAGTTAATTTAACTGTTTGCAGGTGGTTTCAGTTCCTCCCTACATCAGTCACTCCACAGTGCTGCTTGAGTCTCCTCACACCATAGAAGCCGGCAAGTGAACCAAAGTAAGTGATCCCAGAGAGCACAAGGTGGAAGCTGCAGTGACTTTGCAACCGACCCTGAGAAGTCACACTCCATCATTTCTTCAGTGTACTATTGGTTGCATAGTAGCACTATTCAATGTGGAAGGAACTATTTCCTGCCTTTTGGCCATATTAAGCTCTGCCACCATGGCTTGTTTTGCAAATGTTTTGTGGGGGTGGGAATGGAAACATCAAGGATAGAAGAGAGCCAAGGTCTTGTTTGAGCAAGAGAGCACATGTGAGAGTCCAGAAGCTCTTGAGAGTCAAGAGCATGAATGACAGGAGATGAGAAACACTGGGGGACATACTGGAGGCTGGCTACCATACTTAGTGATACAGTTTGGATATTTGTCCCTGGTTAAATTTCAGGTTAAATTGTAATCCCCAGTGCTGGACGTGGGGCCTGGTGGGAGGTGTCTGGATCATGGGGGTGAACCTGTGCTGTCTTTGCGATAGTGAGTTCTCATGAGATCTAGTCGTTTAAGAGTGTGTGGCACCTCCTCTCTCTCTCTTGCTCTGCTTTCATCATGTGATGTGTCTGCCCCCCTTCACCTTTCACCATGATTGTAAGCTTCCTGAGGCCTCCCCAGAAGTCAAGCAGATGTTGGCACCATGCTTCCTGTACAGACTGCAGAATGTGAATCCAAATAAACCCTTTTTCTTTATAAATTACTCAGTCTCAGGTTTTTCTTTATAGCAATGCAAGAATGGCCTAATACACTTAGGGTATGAGATACTTGGCTAGTGTAATAATTTTTTGAGTAAACAATAGTCACTAACATGTATTCTGTATTTGCTATGTGATAGGCACTGTTGAAAGTGCTCACATGTGCTAACCCATTCAATCTTTCCAATAACCCTATGAGGTATGTGGTACTATTCTCGTTTTATAGATGAGGAAACTGAGGCACCAAGAGTTTAAGTAATTTGCCTAACATAATTTGCTTAGTATATTGAAAACCCAGGATTGAAACTCAGGTCTACTGACTTCAGAAGCCACATTTGTAGGCACTGTGTTTCCTGCCTTTTAGCCATATTAAGCTCTGCCACCATGGCTTGGTTTGCAATTTTTTTGTGGAGGTGGGAAAGGAAATATCAAGGATTGAGGAAAGCCAAGGTCTTGTTTGCAGCTGTGCTAAGAATGGCACATGTTAGAGTCCAGAAGCTCCTGCTCTACCAGTAAGATTATGATCTACACAATGACTCTTGCCGTACATCCTTCCAATGACAGCTGGCTCCCTGGCTCCCATCAAAGTGCAGGAACATCCTTAGGATGGCTTCTGACAATGGGCATATGCCACGACCAAGCCACTGGAACATCTTCACACCTCCCTGAAATAGAATACAATTAAGTTTTCCCTTTAAATAAACTTTTCAAGCCAATTTATTAAATGGTTATCTGCTGTCTTCCCCAGAGAGTGCAGGCAGGTAGAGAGCTGGGCTGGGGTAGACCAGTTGTAGATTCACACACACACACACACACACACACACACACACACACACACTCTTGAAGTCCTGCAGGAGGTCACCTACAAGGTCAGGCCACCTCTTCCTGGGGTCTTGCTCAGATTTTGGTGTCTCAGAAGATGCTGCATTGCCAACCTTTGAGGAGAAAACCAAATGGGCTTGTCACAAAGAAATATAAAGTGTGACTCAGAGCAGGGAGCAAGTGTGGAGGGAAGGGCCTGGGGAGGACGGTGAGTGGGCGAACTGCCATTTGGACTGCTCTGGCTTCCGAACCCTGCTTTGCTTTCTCTCCTTTTGGCTTAGGAGATGATTGCACATATGGCTCACAGCTGACTCTTGCAGTATCCCAGAAAAATGATGAGAAGACAGGTAACACCTGGGCACCTTTTTACCATTCTGTGTGGATAGAGGCTGGGGCCAGATGGCCTCTCTCCTCCACCCCCATTATTTATGGAAAGCTTCACTTATTTTCCAACAGGAAGAAGCAGGAAATGCTGGGATTATGTGTTCAGGGACAGAAAACAGTGTGTACGAGCACGCGGGTTCTGGTAAGCCAATGAGTGTGGACATGGTTACTGACCCCAACTGCCACTCTCTTCCAAAAGCTCTTGGCTTGGGTCTGATTAAGGATTCTTTAAAGGTCATAGTAACAGATAACACTCTCATACAGTTTCTCGGAGCCAGGCGCTCTTCTAAGGGCAACACACAGCAATCTTTTGAGGAAGATGTGCTATTATTCCCATTTTACTGGTAAGGAAACTGAGGCACAGAGAGATTCAGTTATCCATCTGTGTAAAGGGAAGAGCCTGGAATGTAGATCTAGAGTTCATGCTCACAATCACAACTCTCCAACGCTCTGCAGGGCAGGACCCTTGAGGTCATCTCACTCAGGGTTTCGCCAAGGGCACTCGCTTCTACACCACCTTCATAATCTGCAATATCTGTAGTTCCACCGCTAATGTTATTTACTTAAATTTTTCTTTTAGTAATTCACTATGTTTACTTGAATTCATTTATTTTAAAAAGGAGTCTTGATATTCCTGCTAGAAATGAAAAATCAGCATTTGCCATAAATAGAAAGGAAAAGTCAAAACAAATTCAGTGAGAATAATGCTATTAAACTTTTGCTAGATCCTGCTGCTCGTCCATGTCCCAAAGCTCTGGGCTCCTAGAATGAGGGATGAAAGAGAACGAAAAGGGCGTTGCACTGCAGACTGGATTCCACTGTGTTCTGTGTTCTCTCCGGGACTTTGCAACTCCCTTGCTTGCCTCAGACACTGTGAGGACTCCGGGTGAGTCCAATGCTCTCTTCTCATCACCAAGAAACAGGCTCAGAGAGGGGAATTACTATGCCCAAGAGCTTGCTGGTGGCCAAGCCAAGACAGCACTCAGAGCCCTGACTCCTAAGTCCTATTGCCCTCCACACCCATTTCTAGACATCTTCACACAGGCCTCACCTACAAGATTAACTCTTTGTAGGGTTGACTCTTGTCACTTACATCTTGACTCTGGCTCTGCCAACTCAGCTTGCCCTGGGGATCCCATGTTTCCAGAGTATTAGAATTAATATGAATTAATAGTATTGATTAATCACCACCCATTCTGAAGATAGCTCCTGGTCACATGTGATGAGAGTGGGGCACCAAACTTGGAATCAGGACCTCTCCACTCTGCAGAGGCTGCCTCTCACTGTGGCCTGAGGCAATTAGCTTCTTCCAATCTGCCAATCCATCTGTAAGTTGAGGCTGATAGCATTTGTCCTGTGTACTGCTGAGGGTTGGTGTTAGAATCCAGATGGGGTAATAGATCTGAAAACGCTCGGGTAATAAACACTGCCCTAAGAATGTAAGTCTGTATTCACCCTGACACTTACTTCTCTGGCATCCACAAGTGATGAGACCCATGAAGGAAGGGAAAAGGCGTTTGGACAGACAAACCAGTATCTCCAAGTTGACCCATGCATTCGTGGGACGTCTTATCCTGCCACGTCGTGGGCCGGGTGCTGGCTGGGTGTAAGGAATGCAACTAGGATCCCCTGTGACCTCCCACTTGGAGAGTTTCACAACGTGTAAAACACAAATGCAGCGTATAGAAGTGACGTGCTTCTGCATGGTAGACCCTCATCAGACCCAAATCGAGCAGGTTTGGTCATCTGTTTTTCTAAATCACATGACTTCACAGCTAACACATGAGGAGGAGGAAGGGGCTCTTTCTGGGGCAAGGCAAAACTGCCCCACTAAAGAGGATGGCTGACTCGGAGGACAGAGATAAGTACACAAAGTCCAGAGAATTTGTGCACTGAAGTCCAGGGTCATTGAGTGGAAGGCCACAAAACTTGCACGGAAACTTGCAAACTTCATAGGCCCTGAGGTTTGTGGCTTTTCAGATTATGGCAACAAATAGCGAATATTCATCATGATCTCCTGAATCGAGGGCTCTGCACTTGGTTTTCTCTCTGTCTGCCTGACTTTGCCCCCGCTTTGGGCCTGTACTCAAATGACCCCAATCTCTGAGGCCCCCTCTGACCACCCTGTTCTATATAACACCCCACTCTGGCTCTCGGAGCACGTCCTCTGGTTGTTGTTGTTGTTGTTTTTTTCCATAGCACTTGTCTGTATCTATCTATCTATCATGATCATCATTCATCTATCCAGCTCTATCTCTCTACCATCTGTCTGCCTACCTATCATCCATCTATCATCTATCAGTCAATCAATCTATCCATCCATTCACCCATCTGTGTGTCTATCTATGTATCTATCTCTATCATCTCTCTCTCTCTCTCATCTATCTATCTATTTATCCATCTATCTATCCATTCATCCATCCATGGATCTATCTATCTGATGATTTACTGTGGCTTCCGTGGGACTCCCTCACATTTTTGCTCCATGAGGGCAAGGATGTTTGTTTGTTTGTTTGTTTGTTTGTTTTTACCTGACAGAGTCCGTGGCCTGAGCACGATGTGAACTCTCATCTTTACATCTCTGCAAAAGCCAGGGTCTGGCACATGGAAGCCAAATCTCTTACAGGCCTGGCCCCTGCTCACGAATCTCCCGAGAGAATTTCCCACTGAAAAGCTTCTAGAAAGAAACAGGTAGAATTTGGTTTTCATTTTTTTGTCATTTGTTCAATTTTCTTTGACTCTTTTTGTATTTCTTAGTGAATTCTTCACAAAGTCATTTATAAGATACTTCGTCAGGATCCCTATGATATGCCTGAAATAAAGAGGAAGAAAACAGTATTGCAATGTACTCATCCATATGCATCTGTTTAAAAAAACTATAAAGGCAAAATTTTAAATTAGCAAACAAAAATGCCCCATGTAACTTAAGTACTTTTTAGAATTACTGTTGCTATAGCAACTGGAGGCCTATCCTGGTGGTCACTTTGTGCCCAGTTCTATTGAAGCTGAAAATTACCTTGGTCTTGTGCGTATGCTCGGCCAGCACAGTAAGGACTGAGTTACAGAAAATTAAAACTTTTAGGCAGTGAAATTACTTTGACGGGAGCAAAGGAAACCTCTCAAATCTAAGTGTTTTTCTTCTTAAAAAAAAAAAAAAAAGCATAATTTGTCAGACATTAAAATAACAAAAGGGCTTTGAGGAAGGATTATGGGTTGCTGATGTCTCACCACGAGAATAGATTTACTTTATATCCGACTGATGTTGTAATCTTGCATTCTGAGGTAATGTTTTAGCTCTTTCTCTTCACATAAATAAAGATTTCCATGATAGCTCTTCATTCCTTTCTGGAGATTTCCTTTGGATTCCTCCCCCTCGGACTCTCAGACTTGTAAACCGTTGCACCGGGCCGGCACACAAATTGGATGCAGAACTTGTCTCGGGCAGGGAACTCATTACCAGAGGTTTGTATGGCTACAAGCTTAAAATGAAAAAATGCTGAAAGTTTGGAGAGCTTGAATGGAGACGCTCGGCATCGGATGCTTTTCCTAACCAGG
Organism: Aotus nancymaae; assembly: GCF_030222135.1. Taxonomy (NCBI): domain Eukaryota; kingdom Metazoa; phylum Chordata; class Mammalia; order Primates; family Aotidae; genus Aotus; species Aotus nancymaae. The sequence continues at coordinate 12,648,218 of NW_026988421.1, forward strand.
GGGAGGAGAAATTCAGTTTTTGAAATGGAGAGTTCAAAGCTCTGTTCTTAAACCAAAAGGCGCCTGGCCCTGGAATTTCTCTAAGCTCGAGGCTGCAGATGAATACTTTCTTGCGGGCAATTCCCATTTCAGAAAGAAAGCGCCTATGTTTACAACCCTGGCTTGCCTGCTAATCACATGCGCCTCTTTTCCCCTTGGATCTCAAGCTGACTGGCCAGCAACTCTCTCCGGGCAGCAGAGATTTAATTGGGGCTCAATCTCTTTAAAAATTCGCATATATATTCCTTTCCATGTAAAGCAACCGCAGAAACTAGCCGGGCTTTGAATATCTTTTGAAGCCGAAACAACTGTGTGTAAATAAAGGGCTGTTATTTACCAACAAGGGGAACAAAAGCCCTGGGTACCCCCAGCTCGAGGAGGACTTCTCTCCCCAGCAATTTCATACTTATTAGCTTGATTGCCAACTTGCGTTTATTATTCACAAACTCACCCTGAGCTTGGCCTTTGAATGCAAAGAAGAAATGGTGTTTATGTTCCAGATTTTTTGGCTTTATTCTCATGACTGAAGTAAATGATGAAGTATTTTCTGCCTCAGCAGAAGCAGCAGGGAGGAAGTACATGTTGTAATTACCTTAAACAAGCAGGCCATGGAGACGGCTTCTGGAACTGCGTGGTGGGGGCCCCAGAGGAGGTGGGGGACACCGGGCTGTTGGGTCCACATGCCGCCTTCTGTATCTCTGCTCACGTGGACAATAAAGGAGGGACTGCCTTGCAGAGGTGGCCTATGCTTAATTTAGGGACAGAAACACTTTCTCCAACCAGTAAAACACATCCTGTTAATTGGGTGTTACTTGGAGGATTATTTTTAAAGATGAAATAAGATCCCAGCACTTTGGGAAGCCGAGAAGGAAGGATCACTTGAGGCCAGGAGTTCCAGACCAGCCTGGGCAATATAGCAAGAACCTCATCTCTACAAAATTTAAAAAATTAGCTGGGTTTGGTGGCCTATGCCTGGAGTCCCAGCTCAGGAGTTCGAAGTTGCAGTGAGCTATGATTTTGCCACTTCACGCTGGGTGGAAGAGCGAAGCCCTGTCTTAAAAAGAAAAGAAAAAAAAGGAAATGTCTAAATGTTTTAAAAGAAAATAATTTGTATTTGACCAACACAAAATGACAGGGGCAACTCTAAATTTTCCATAAAAAATTTTATTACACATTCATCATAGCAAACACAAATCTGAATCAAAAATATATTTGGATAAATATTTTGATCAGAAAAAAATCAATCAGACAATTATCAAAAGTACAAGTAGGATTCAATGTTTGACCTCAACAATAATCTCAAATTCTGATTTGGAATTTGGTTCCAATATCAACTTCCCCCATAGTTGCTAAAAAGAAATCAATCAACTATGTTTTCATTTTATTCTCAGAAGCATTTGCCCTTGGAACTTGGGCTTAAAAAAACATATTTTTTACTGAACTCAGCCTACAGAGCTTCTCTAGCTCATAACGATGCCTGATTGTCGTTGTGCAGCCAGTGACGAGTGCTGGTGACTTCAGCCTGTGCTGCGCTCCCCTCCCCTCCAGATGGTGCTGAACGTTGTACCTGGATGCCCTCTCTTTGTTGCTTCTCCCCTTTGAGAGGGGTGGCAAATTTGTTTCTCCTAATTCCTCCTCGACCAAGTGTGTGCGATGTTTCTTCTATTACTAATTAATGTGAGAATAGAGAATCAAAGCAGATATTCCCCCAAAGAATTGTTTTTGAAGCGTGATAAATTAATCCCCTAGGATATGCCTGGAGACAGGCAAGATATCTTCGGTTTTATTTTGCAAAATCCTGCAGTTAGATGTTCAGAAGTTCCATTTTTAGTAAAGATTTTGTTGACAAAGTTCATCCACTTCAGAACATACACACACGTATGCACGCACACGCGCGCGCACACACACACACACACACAGTGCCAGGGAACAATTCTGAAAAGAATATAGTTTTGGACAATTGAAAAACTACTGTACCAAGTTCTGCTTCTTGCCATGCTTCCCATTACCTGCTCCTGCCCACCACCCCTAGCTGCCCTGGCTGCTGGGCCTCAAATTGAGGGATGGGCTCAGGGACTCCTCAGGGTGAATGCTGCTTTAAAGACAGAACTTGGACATCCCTTTCCTCATTTGAGCCCTAAAATAACCCTGAGAGGCATTACTATTGCCCCCATTTCACAGATGAAGAAACTGTGGCTCAGAGTAAACCATTATGGCATTTAAGTGGTTTATTCAAGTCACACAGAGTAAATGCTGGAGCCTGAATTCAAACCCAGATGGTTTCAATCCAAATCCCAACTTCTTTCCATCATTTTCTCCTGGCTTCAGCAGATTTCATGGAAATGAGAGTGAAAGTTGGATCTTGTCACTCAAAGATCAATATACAAAATGGAAGATAATTAAAGGTCGTGCTTTAAAGTGAAATACTTCGTTTTTGCTTAATGCTTACAGAATTAGGACATTAGTTTCTCATAAACCAGTGCTCTTCAATCAATTATGCTTTTAGAAATAAATGCTGGAGGTAAGCCATAATCAGGTGAGCTAAACATGCTAGCCACTGAGGTCTTTCTTTCCCACTTAAAGAAGGCAACTTACTCAGGGCAATGCCATTGAAACCAACATCTTTCTACCTTTCTTCCCACTTCACATTGTGCCAACCCCTCCTCCCCAACCTTTCTGCTACCAGTTCAGAAACTGGTGCCCATGGCATATAATTTGCTTTGTTTTTGCACCAGTTCTTTACATCATACTTTGGCCAGACTGCATCAAATCACATCAAGATGTGCTTTTTCTCTTGTGACATTTCTCGGGTCTCCACATCAGGCGCCGTGTACCGAGTTACGGTGTTCAATTTTCCCAACAGTGCTGGGTGGGAGGAATCGTGATTCTTATTTCATGGATGCACCAATCTGGTCTCCAGGAAGTTAAGAAATGAATGTGCTGAGGGCACAGAGTGAATGAACGCAGGACTGCCGTGCCCTTGCAGCCTTCCACACAGCCGCCCTACCAGCAAATCAAAAAGTGCATGCAATGAGATGCTTGAACAACATGTTCTCGAGAGAAGCTTGACTGCTACAATCTTGGGAGACAGGCACTGTGAGTAGTCACTAATCCCTTCCTCAAGTCTGTTTTGCGGGTGGGAAATCTGCAAAAAGGCAAGTGATATACCCAAGGTCTCTCGACATTTACTTAGTAGAGGAGGCAGAATTCACACAGTGGTCCCTTTTCTTTCTTTCCATGTGCTTTACACATAATGCAAATTGAGCATCTCTGATTCAAAAATCCAAAGTCCAAAATGCTCCAAACTTCAAAAGTTTCTGAGCCCTGACACAAGTGGAAAATTTCACATCTGACCTCATGTGACGGGTCATGTCAAAACTTTGTTTCATATACAAAATTATTTAATATAATTTATAAGATTACTTTTGGGCTATGTGTATGAGATAAAATGAAACATAAATGAATTTCGTGTTTAGACTTGGGTCCCATTCTCGAGATATCTCATTATGTGTATACAAATGTTCTAAAATTCAAAAAAGTCCAAAATCTGAAACACTTCGGGTCCCAAGCATTTCAGTTAAGGGATCCTCAATCTGTACCACGTTTCTGTCAATATCATTTGAATTCATTAGGGATTAAAGAATAACAAGATTATGGGTTATCTCTCCTATGAATCCAGCACCAGCAGAGAAAAGGGAAGATGTTTGCAGATCTTCACTTACCACTGAACATTTAGTGTCAATTTTTCATGGATCAAAACATCAGTCCCCTTTGTTGTTCCCAACAGTCCTGTTGAACACTGGCTGAGTCCCCACTTGAAGCCCCTAAAATTCTCACAACTATTAGGGCTTTATACATTTCTTTATGTCACATCGTTAGGTCTATTGCTCTAGTCTTCCATTTTTTAGTGTCTGTGTGTGTGCAACACACAAGAGGAAGCTGCCAGAGTACTTAGCCAAAGACAGGACACTTTTCCAGGACCAAGTTGTTATACGCTCAGCCAAGCCTGGACATCTGAGGATCACTGGACATGGGACTAGAGCGTTTACGCTGTCCAACGGTTGCACTCTACCCTGCCTTGTTCAATCAGAGGACAGTGACGTGCGGGAATGTGGGTCACCACCTGGCAGTCCCAGCGTCCATGCTTGGGGCATTTGCGCCCCAGTCCGGCTCCCAGTTGGTTGCCTCTGCCAGTCAGGATACAACTTGGAAGATTTGAGGTGATCCAGGTTTCTGTGTGATGCCCTCCACTGTAAACCTTCTCAGAGCTCCCTGCGGTCTCCAGAATTGGCTACCTGGTCACAGTCCAGCGTTTTGTGGCCTGGTCCTCTTGGGCTGTGCAGATACCAAATGTGATGATTAACAGCAACAGCTCTGGATTCTGGGAAACCAGGTTTGATTCTTAGCCACTTAATTGCCATGTGATCTTGGACAAGTCATTTAATGTTTCTGAATTTTAGCATTCTCATCTGTAAAATGGAGATAAGAAGACTACTTATTTGATGAGGACTGTGTGAGATCACCTATATAAAGTACGCAGTGCCTGGCACAGAATAAATGCTGAATAAATGCTAGGTTATCATTTTTGTAAGCTGTGTATTTTGAATATGTGGCTTAAAGAATATTAGGTTTAAAATTGTGTAAAGTGTACATGCTACAACATGGTGAACCTTGGAAACGTTAGACTGTTAAGTCAAACACAAAAGACCGCCTATTATATGCTTCCAGTAATATGAACTGTCCAGTGTAGGCAAATCCATAGAGACAGAAAGCAGATTAAAGGTCTCCAGGGGCTGGGGGAGGGGAGAATGAGGAATGACTGCTTAATTTGTATAGGGCTTCCTTCTGGGGAGTGAAGAAAATTTCTGAAATGAGCTAGAGGTGATGGTTGCACAACACTGTGAATGTATTAAACGCTGTTAAATAGAATACTTTAAAGTGAATTTTACGTTATTTGTATTTTGCCACAATTTTCGAAACTTGTGCAAAGCAGACCCACTTCATACATATCTTTCTCTGATTCCCTCTTCTCTTTGAGATCACATATTTTCCTTGAATTCACAGAGGCAGGATAAATGTCTGTATCACTTACTCAAAAGGTTAATGTATCAAAATAGAAATATTTTGAATTTTGAATAGGGCATTTCCCCATTCAAATATTTATACCCACGTGAAAGCATATTCCTCCCCGTCCTGTGAGGTGGGTGGCAAGTGACATTGCGCCTATTTTGTAGACGAGAACCTTCAGGTGTAGAGAAGGCAGGATAAGTTGTAGTTGTTAGAAATGCTTTTTTTTGAGACAGAACCTCGCTCTGTCACCCAGGCTAGAGTGCAGTGGTGCTATTTCAGCTCACTGCAACCTCTGCCTCCTGGGTTCAAGTGATTCTCCTGCCTCAGCCTCCCAAGTAGCAGGCTTACAAGTGCATGCAACCACACCTGGCTAATTTTTGTGTTTTCAGTAGAGATGGGGTCTCACCATGTTGGCCAAGCTGGTCTCGAACTCCTGGATTCAAGCAATCCACCCGTCTTGGTCTCCCAAAGTGCTGGGATTACAGGTGTGAGCCACTGCGCCCAGCCTGGATCAATGTTTTTAACTTCATTTTACATGACACAGATTTCTTTACAGTGCATTTTATATTACATATATTACCCTAGTTCTTTCTTTTCCTTTTTTTTTTTTTTTTTGAGATGGAGTCTCACTCTGTCGCCCAGACTGGAGTGCAGTGGTGTGATCTTGGCTCACTGCAACCTCTGCTTCCCAGATTCAAGCAATACTCTGCCTCAGAGTAACTGGGACAACAGGCGTGCACCACCGTGCCCGGCTAATTTTTTATATTTTTAGTAGAGATGGGGTTTCACCACATTGGCTAGGCTAGTCTTGAACTCCTGACCTCTTGATCTGCCCACCTTAGCCTCCCAAAGTGCTGGGGTTACAGGCGTGAGCCATTGTGCCCGGTCTCTACCCCATTTCTATGTTATGTTTCTTCCTAGCTGACTCACAGAGAAGGAGAGATTGTGGCTGGGTAGAGGAGTTTGCATTTGGATTGGTGGCTTGCTTCGTTAAATGAAAATTACTGCCTTCACTAGGGTCCATTAGCACATCAAAATGGTGCTTGTTGGGTCAGGAAAAGTGATACATTATGCTTGCATTTATTCTTTGGTCCTCAAAGCCTAATTGTTGGTTTGTGTTTTTAAACACCCTTTCAAGTGTTAAAGCCCCTAATGAGTTAAATTAACAAACCATTAGGCTTAAGAATAGTGGTGTCACCATAGATACAGTGTTCCAATGACTGATGCTGGACACCAGGATGCAATAGTGAATGCAACACCACCAATCTCTCTATTTCTTTTTTTTTCTTTTTTTTTTTTTTTTTTTGAGACGGAGTTTCGCTCTTGTTACCCAGGCTGGAGTGCAATGGCGCGATCTCGGCTCACCGCAACCTCCGCCTCCTGGGTTCAGGCAATTCTCCTGCCTCAGCCTCCTGAGTAGCTGGGATTACAGGCACGCACCACCGTGCCCAGCTAATTTTTTGTATTAGTAGAGACGGGGTTTCACCATGTTGACCAGGATGGTCTCGATCTCTTGACCTCGTGATCCACCCGCCTCGGCCTCCCAAAGTGCTGGGATTACAGGCTTGAGCCACCGCGCCTGGCCCAATCTCTCTATTTCTAATGCTACTGGACACTTGGCAAAGTGTTTCCCCTGCACTGCTCTGTGATTCATATGTCAATCCTTTGCCATTTTACAGATGAGGACACTTAGAAGCTTAGAGATGTGAAGCGGTGTGCCAACTCAGAGCTAGTAAGGGACATTGCATGTGAGCTTTGAAACCCCAGAGTCTCCACATTACCCTAGAGAACACCTGTTTTGCGGATGGCACTTGGTTTGGTTTTGGGCATACACAATACTTTTTGAATTTCTAATATAAACTGCCTGGGGCCCACCTCAATACTGGCTTGAAGGTGATCTACCATGGTACCACATAGAGCTCTGACTTAGCTGCCAGGACAATCTCTTCATGCAACTCAGGGATCCCAAGGAGACCATTGTAAGAACCATAGGATGTTGTTAAGAGAGATGTGTTGGGGCTGCCCCTAAAATCTGATGAGGTGCTCAGCTGCTGTCTTTGAATGGATGGAAACCCAACTTAATTGTGCAGGGATAATGCAGCTGCCACGTTGGGAACATCCGGAGACATCCTCTAAGTGAAACTGTTCACAGGGCCCTAGCATACCTGTTTCAAGCGAATGTTACTAATCTTAATCATCACCATCATTTTAGCTTACTTAATATTGGATGCTTAGCACTTCAATGAAAATATTTCATTAAAATACTTTAAATGTGTAGTTCAAACATTGAATCATCTCAACTGTCGTATGAGGACAGTACTCTCATTTTCCTGTCTTGCAGCAGAAGATATGGCAGCTCAGTGCAGTTGAGTGGCTTTCCTGAAGTCAGAGCCGCCACTCCTCACACAGTCTCCTGGGGCTCTTTGCCTGAGATGTCTCAGCTGGGCCTCTCCTTTGGGTCGTTCGAGCTTTATTGCTTGTCTTCATGATCTTGCACAGTCAGGTGAGCCCCAGATGTATCAGATTCATCAGACCCTAGCAAGCCAGGACCAAAGCTTACCTGAGATGGCCAGCAAGAATGAGTCAGAAGGAGGTTCAGGTCACTGACATGGCCTAAATCAACCACAAACAGCCCTTGTATTTTAGGACAGTGGGGAAAGGAGCCAGAAATCACTCAACATCAAGGGCTTCTACTCTGTGGGATGTGTGTTTCTGTTGCACTTCGCAAAATGAGTAGATCCTGTCTGCAGTTTTCTAACCAATGTCTAGCTCCCCAGATTCAGCCTTAACACCACCTATCTGCTAGTGTGAGCAGTACCTCGCTAATGGGGGCTGCTTGCTGCTAGGGGAATTTGGCTTCTTCTTAATATGGAATAATCACTACTACCTCTCAATTACTTAACAAATGGAGAAGCACAGGGCCATGCTATTTCGAAAGAGCCTCCTGAGAGTAGGGCTGGATATCTCCAAATGTTACCCAGAATTAGCTAGGAGAGGGCAGGTGATCAGATCTTTTAATATCTACCCAGGGGAAAATGCATGTATTAGGTACTAATAACTCAGCGCCTTAACTTTCACTTCAAGCACAGACCTGGAAAACACCCTGCTCCTTCTCTTCCTTCTAAGAGATAGCTAGTCAAGTAGGAAGAGGATTCAATCAGGTCCCTTCTGTTACTAGCAGTGGGGATAGATGGGCTACCTTCCTCTCAAACTTAGCAGACTCACTTCCTGGCTGGAGATCAAGTAGCAGTTCAGAAGAGATTTTTAAAAAATGAGAAGAAAAAAAAACAGTAAATTAAGTAGTGGGGAATAAAACAAGTTATATGGTTTGGTATTGTGCAGACAAAATCTACAGAATTTGCAGATCTGCGAAATCTGCACAAAATCTGCTTACAAGCCTCACCCCGACTTGTAAGCCATCTCCCTACTCCCTATGGAGCTGTAGTGTCTACCTTCTATGTGGGAGTTTCCCATAATCAGTATTGTTAAAATTTGACGAAAAAGACGTTTAGGGCAAGTTAAACATAGTCCATTTTCTTGACAAATACATTCTTTCCCAAGGCAGTTTTTTAGCGTCTTAAACCAGTAGTGTTTCCTATGAGAAAGTAGGAGCAAAAAGAGACCTTTAGGTTTATTTCCAAGATTTCATTAAATGTAATGTAGAATTGCAATTTTGAAAGAAGCTTCGGTTTTCCTGGCAGCATGAGAACTAAAATTAAATTTGGGTTTAGCTAAAAGTAAAAAAAGAATTAAAAAACGAACTCAATGTGTAATGAGGATTAATGTTAGGGACCAGTCTGCCCATGAAACTTTGGATTTCATTCTGCTCAGCATCTCCGAATGGTCGGAGCAGAAGGCATGCTTTACATCTACAGGAGCATGGAGACTTCAGGTATTCCGCTCGCTAGCTTTGCGTGGGTCTTTACACTGAGTGAATAGCTGTGCATTTGTTGTAGAATCAAGGACTAAAGAAGTAAAGGGGAGAGGAGATTACCCTTTCAGAACCCCGATTCCCACTAAACCAAAGGTAAGCTCTTTGTAACTATTGATCAGGAAATAAATCCTCTTTTATTATTCCACAGATGCTGGAAAACCCTTTCTCCTTCTGCTATTTCCCAACTCTTTCTACAAATAAAAACTTATACTGACTTTGCATTTCTTCTTGCAGAACTGCTAACTCTGAACATTTATGACCTTAATTGTTTAATTCTGTCCCCACCAAAAAAAAAAAAAAAAAAAAAAAAAAAAAAAAAGTGCTAGGGAAATACCCTAGCTGGTGAGTTAAACATTTTAATCAAAAAATATTCCAAACAATTCACTATTTACAATTCACCCAATAAGAAAAACAATGCAATCTGGGTCAAGTCATTGCAGCCTCCAGTAGCTCACATTCATCATCTAACACAATGCTTTTAATTATATTCAGGGAGTAGTGATGTAGGTACGTCAGATTTTTTTCTATTAGAATTTAAATATTATGACTCTCGATGGGTTCTACACACTTTTTGAGGAAATAGATTTTTTCTTATCAATGCTTTGCATAGCAACACTCAACTTTGCTCAACTTACAGTAAGTCTTTGTTGATGGTTGCTGGTGATCAGCTACTGTAGGGCTGGGGGAGTGATTAGCACATACATGTTTTTGTGATTGTAGTAGAAAATCCATGTGCCATTGATAACGAATTAAGGTTAAGTGACAATTTTTCTTTACAACCACTCTTGTCACATAGGCTGTGAACTGAAAACTGGATGAACCTTTAATTACCCTCAGCGATCCCTCAACCCTGAGACAACATTACCACTCCTACCAGTAGTATTTGCATATACAGTTTAATGAGAGAAACATCTGTTTGCATATTTGCTATCATTAATATTATGCAGATGAATAGATAATCACAATGTGATAGGCATTCATGCTAACGTCTCATTTTCTTCCTTCATTTCTAGTCTTTCTTCCTCCACCCACTGATGCAGCCAGACTTGTATTAATTAGAATTAAGGCTGTCTAGAACCAACAGCCTTGCGCAGAATGTACAAATGCAATGTGACCTGCATGCCTGCAAAGCCACTTTTTTTCAAATGGGGAGAAGATACAACTGCTGGGTCTTATAAAATGTACTCTGCATAGGCTTGTGTGCAGTGTGTGTGTGCGCGCGCACGTGGGCATGGGCATGTGTGCATGCGCCTGTGCACTCTTTAATGAAAACTATGCTTTCCACTCTTCACTTCAGATTTTTAAAACAATCCTTCATATGTCTATTCTGGGGAACACTTGCTTTCACATAGATTTCCCCTGATGGCTTCATCAAATGCTTCCTACACAGAGTTTGACAATTTCAGAGCTGTCGCAACCCTTGAGAGTCAAGCCAATTGAACCTTTATTTTCCTCACTGAATCCTGACTGGGTTAAACAAATTGCCTGCATTTGCCTTAGTGGTTAGTGGTGGAGCTGGGTCTGGGTCTGAGCCTCTGGACTCCAAGACTAGTGCTCCTTTGACCGAGCTGTGCTGCTTCTCTCTATGACATTTACAGCAGCAAGTAAACCGATTATATAGAGTTTTTTAGGAAATCTACGTGGTTGCCAGTTAAAGCCACCATTTTAAAGGTATACACATATGCATTGCACATACAAGATGCATGCCATATATACAATATTTATCACCAAACATTATATGTTTTGTACATGTGTTTTGATTCCTGCATATGCCAAGTTTTCACTTTTGCATTGGTTCAAAGATAATGACAGATTCCTTAGAGATTTTCAGGGCTTTAATTTCATGGTACATTTTTCAATACTTCTTTCAATATGAAAAAAGAGGGCTGCTTCTTTGTGCTTTTTAAAGTAAAAAATTCTCAGTTCTAACTTAATTTCACCCCCTTCTGATCACAAGCCTTGAGCCAGGCATCACCACTTTTAGCACTTCCAGCTTCTCAGCATATGCCATGGAAATTATTTTATGGAGCTACTCCCCATGACTGTATTGTCTCATCAGAATGAAGAAAATTCTTGGCTTTCATTAGTGAATCTATCCTCATTAATTCAAACTAAATGGTGGTAGTGGTGAAGGGGCAGCCAGATTAACTAGCGAATACTTTGAACCATAGAAATTTTTTATGGGAATGTACTATTCTTATGACCATGGATGTTCTGTAATTAAAGCTGGGCCGTGACTCTAAAGGTCTTTAGGATACATGATTAAATCAATTGGTTTGTGATTTCATATCCATTATTTGTAGGCAAAGGTGTTTTATGAAACTATTGGAAGCAATTTGTTCTCTATTTTCAACATCACCTAATTTATACACTATTCATTTACATGATCAATAAAATAAAAAGCATGTCTTTTTTTAAAAAAGAGGAAGCTAGCTCACATAGCATCTAGGTTATGATCATTTCCAAATAAGTAAGAATTTTACCATATTATCCAAGTAGAAATGAATGTAATATGACATTTGATTCAAAAAGACATTTTGAACACCTGTTGTAAAAAGAGCACTGGTCGAAGATTAGGTTTCTGTCTGAAGTCCACTTAATTTGTGCAATCACTTTCAATTCCATCTCTTGCTACCAACATGCAAGTCACATTGTAATACCAAATGAAAATGTGTCCCATCCAATTGTGGCTACAAATATTGTGTATGAATGCCTGACACACAGGAGGCGTTCATTCAGTAACAGGAACTATTTGTTGGGTGGATGGATGAGTGGGCGGATGGGCGGATGGATGGATGGGTGGGTGGATTGTGGCAGTGTGAGGCATCCTGATTCTATTAGCCATTTCTAAAATCTCAAGAAATGCACTGTTGCCAATGACCTAAGTATAGATTCTAGTTCAAGGGCAAAGTTTGCAAAGAGAAGTGTCACTATAACTCATGGCTCCTAGCAGCAGCGGCTCTATCCTGTATCTTGTGGGCATCCATTATGGGTTCCTCATCACTCTAGAATTGTTAGTATACCTTGGGCAGTAAAGTTAAGGGTGTATGTGTGTGTGTTGGGGGAAATTCATAAAGAACCTACGGAAAACTGCATTTAGTAGACAATTGGCAAGTACAAATTAGTTTCTGGCTCCATTGTGACCTGCATGTTTTCATTCTTCTCATTTTATATTAATTGATCTATATACTGTATTAATGTGACCTATGGGTGTTGGTATTTTCTTTCATTTATGGCTGTGTTCCAGGCTCTAGAAGCTATTGCATGTACTCTCAGGGGTGTTGACTTTTGAGTCACTTCAATACAGGAGGGAGATGTTAGAGGATGAAGGACCCATGTGGAGGGCACGGCTGCTGACCCACTGGCTGGGACTGCTTTGGCTTTTGCTGAAATTGTCCTTCACTTGTTTCTGACCTAATTAGGTCTGAACTCTTGGAATGTGATCAAGCTCTTTCTTGCATGTGGGAGGGCAAACACAGATGCCTTCCGGAGATGGACAGGAAGAATCTTTCCGGCAGAACTTGGGCTTTTATGGGCCCATCAACTTTGGGGTATTTGCACTGTCAATAATCCACTGGGATGAGAAAAGAAGATACTAGAACTTTTCAGAGTATATTTTGGTCCAAAAGGTAAGAAATTATAAGAAGCATGACTAGAATTTAATATATATAGCTTGAAATCGAACACGTGATAACAATTTAATCATGACTATACATATATCAGGGATGATCAAATCATTTAGGGATGGGGATACATGATCAAAAAAGTTTGACAACCTCTAGTCTATGGGAAGATGCACAGTGTTTTCTAGGAAAGCTGAGTAGCCCTTGTCCACTCTCTACTACTGCCTTGGCTCCTTCACACCCATTTTCCTGTATTGCTGCACAGTCTGGATATTCCAAACAGCCCCCAGCTCTCTGAACGTGCTCTGCTGTTGTGTGCCCCGAGGCCTTTGCACCTGCCATTTTTCAACTTTGGATTCTCTTCCCTCTGCTTAGTGAATCTTTATACACTTTTGTAAACAGTTTCCTGTACTTGCTGGGCAACACGGATCTCTCTCTGTCGGCCGTATTACCCTCTTCTCATAGCTCTGTTATTGCTTTACAAGTTTGTCATCCTTTTATCTTTTGATCAGCTGAAGGATAGAGCTTGTTCTTATACATTTGTGTATCAATGTTTGTAGAATGAACAAAAGAATGAAGTTAACAAATCTAGCCTTCATAGACGACTAGCTGTAGGATTTGCATCCTGAGACGTGTTTGGGTCACCAGGAGAGGTCGCTGTTAGCACTTCCTGTAATGGCCAGTGCCTGGCTGGTGGCTCTTTTCTGAGCAATGGGTTCTCTCCCAATATAGCAGAGTCTAATTTGTTGTCTTCTTCCCTCACCCTTTCTCCACCCACTCCCTTGAAAAGGGGACAGAGGCTGAGCCTAGAAGGCAGGACAGAGTCTCTGACTTTATGAAGTCAGAGGCCCTTGGGGTGCCCCTGACTTTGTGTGCCAGGGGTAACTCGAGAGCCCCCTGGATGAACATGTTGCTGGATGGACTCACAAATGCTGCTGGAGAAATTGCTGATGCTACCTTGCTGTTTCTTCCAGACCAGAGAGGCTATTCTGGAACAAGCAACAATATATAAAGAGGCTTTTGAAAATGTCAGTGGCCGAGAAACTGCAACAAGCAGCTATGAGCAGATTTTGAGGGGCATAAAACCACACCGCTCCTGATTGCAGCTGGGCTTTCCATTGGCAAGCTGGGCAGAAAAATGCACCGAACTAGGCGAGATCTTTGTATTAACCACAGTGTCAGAGAAGGGAGAATGCACAGCTATTTGACTGTAATTATGAAAGCACTGGTACAAATAAAAAGGAGTACGGAATGTCTCGGTCCCATCCTTTAAGATTGCTGTTAATTTTTTAAACTGTATTTTAATTTAAGGACATTTTTATACCTTAGTAATAAATTAACATTTCAAAAGTACTTTTACCTGCTGAGATGGTTCATTCCACTAATATGGGTAACGCTGTGGACTCGAATAATTAGTGTAAATTGCCTTTGAATAACACAGAGCTGGGAACAACTTTAACTTGCTAGGGCTTAATGCCCCTTGCAGTACAGGATGAAGAGTCCTTAATGGGGCCTGGAAAAACAACTAATACCTACAAATCAAAGGAGAAAAGCCGTTTTTGATGCATTTGTCTGAGAGTGTGAGTTTTAAACTAAATTGTTAACACTTCCTCCCCGCTGAGGGTCATGGATTAGCTAGGCTGGGAGATTCTTTGAGAATCTTTCACACTGACCAGGGGAGGCGGGGGGGTTCCAAATACAAGTGTTTTCTTAACCTTAATCCCTACCTCCCTGACCAGGACAGCTCTGCATTTCCCTCTAATTAGGTGAAGAATTAGGAGGTGGATAAATGTGTTCAGGGATGAGGATAAAGTGATTAGTTCACTCCAGACCATGATAGTGATTTCTAGGCGCTACTTATTTCCTTTCAAGATAATAACTTTTCTCTTTTTGACAAAAACGTATTCAAGCAAACCTCAAACATGTATTTATAGGCAATGATAATTATCTTTGGGCAAGTTAGGGACAGCATATTGACAAACTATTTTTACCTTCCTCTGCATTTGTTTAATTTTCATAAGATTTTTATCCCATAGAGGAACATCCAGAGCAGTTTCCAATCTGAACCAAGTATTGTAATTATTTGTGCAATCTGAACAAAATTTAATAATGTAACCCAAAAATGTATTCACATTTAAATGATCCTTTCAGTGAAGGAAGAAAAAGACTTGTTGCTTAGTAGCTGTCTGAGATAAAACCATTTGACACATTTTCTGCATATGAATAGATTCTACTGTGTATGCATTTTAAAAGGATCTTATAGATATTCCTTACTGACCTGTAATTTTAAATTTCAAGTTGATTAAAAGCAGTTACCAAATAGCTTCAAACTTGGTGATATTAGCAAATTTTATCCAGGATGAATAGCCCGGAACTACCCTGACCTCTAAATCAGTTTCTACACAAAAAAACCCAGACAGGTATCAGAAAGAACATGTTGTCTTTTGCACTCAGACATCGGTTCCAGAATCGCAGGGAAGGTTTTCTCCGCTTTGGCCCTTTTAACTCATTTGTACATTGAACATATTGCTTGCTGGTCTTACCTAGTACAGGTCTATGTGCTATAAACACATCATGAAAATAACCTCAGGGAAAAGAAAAGTGATAACCACAAATATCAACACATAATGTTCCCCTACCCCCTTTCCTAGGGCGTCTGAAGGCCCAAGGCATTAGTCCCCTTGGTCCTTTTTGAGGGCTGGCATTTGTGAGTTTCAAAAGGCAGTGATCTAATTGTTAAATTTTGGAACAAGTTCTCCATGTTTCATCCTTCTTGGACATTCATCTCTGAGGATTTTAATGAGCCAGAGAGAAACAGAAGGAAAACATGAAATGGGTCTCTAGGCTAAGTTGACCAGGACTAGACACTGCCATGTCCAGCCTCTTCCCTCTAGAAGGCATATCACATTATTATTATTGTTATTATTTTAAAAATCAAACTTCTTTTAAGCTGAAGTAAGGTTTCCTTTCCACTCCCACAAATATCATGGCTGGTTTAAGGTTTGATGTCTGCATAATGCCCAATTATGCTATACAAGACAGATCACACTACATTAGCCGGGATTATGTTGCCTCTTGATCTTATCAGCTTTGTTTCCTCAATTACAAAAAGATCTAACACAGTACTGGTTAGCAGTTTGGCTTAGACAATCTCTATCGTCATCCATCACTGTCACCAGTTAGCGGGAGGCATTAGGCACAAAGCTAAGAGACAGGATGCAGAGCTGACACTCTCTTCCCAGGCAAACACGCTAATTCCACATTTACGCCAGCTCTTCCTAGGCTTGTCCTTGCTAACTATGGATGCTTCCTTTCTCTTGCTTATTTTTGGAAAAGGAAATAGATACCAGTAAGTTGTTTGCTTGCTTGGTCTTAAATTCTTTGTAACTACAGAAAGGAGAGGGAGTAAATGCATAAGGAACATTAAAAGATATGTATTCCTGAGCTAAAATGATGTTCATAAAGTCAGAGATCTGAGGGAGAAGACGAAGGCTAGGGGATTGAATCTGACCATTCCTATCTCCCGGGGCTGACCTGGGTCAACTCCATGCACACGATGGGAATCCTCAGCGGCAAGGTACAGCCAGTCCAGCAACTTGCATTTAGCATTTTCTTCTCCATCATATGTGGGATTACTCCAAATCTGTCCATGTCTGCCTTAAACTCTGGTTGTTTCAAGTAGCACCAGGAGCTAGCCAGGACATCTGGATTCTAACCCATTCTAAGTCAGAGCAGATAGCCTCTATACTGGGCACTTGTTCTAGTTCAGCAGCCTTGATGGGAAGCCTCACACGGAGACACGAAAGAGCGCGAGATTTCAAAAGACTCCATTACCCCATTTGTGGTCGAAATCTGATAGGATCAAGTAATAGGAATCCCAGTGGAGATATCTATGTGTCAAATAGTAAACTTGATAATTGTAAGAATACATTCAATGCTGCAGGAGAGAATACCCAACCAGAAGATTAACATTTCTGTTATATAATTACAAGTTCAAGGAGTTCAGCCTCTTATCACTTTATGGTGAGCACAGAAAATAGGAGTGATCCTCTTTAATTTGTAATTATTTAACTGCAATGTGAGGTCCGGCGGCCTTATTCTTACCCTTCTGGGCTGGAAGACATTGGTATGCAGAATCCATGCGAGAAGGCGCAGTACACTATCAGAAGAAGACATGTTTGATTATTCTTTAAAACCAACTAAGAGAAGTTAATCTCATTGAACTTCTTTTTATTCAACAAAAGAGTTGGATGTTTCCAAGTCTAATGTGACTATAATGTTCATTAAATGGACTTCTTTACACCTTTAAATGGATTAACTGCACATCTTTACAGTCTAATTATTATACATGTCATTCAAAAAAATCACAGATCTAATTCAGGGGATGATAAAGGCCTTTCTTTTGCGACTCTGGAAAAGACATTGCAGTAAATGGATGTGATTTTTATCAGTGCCATTTTTTTTAAAAGGGCACATGTTGCTCCAAGGAGGTGGGAGGGAAAGACGGCACTGGATGTGCTGAAATTTTCTGCCCTGGTGATTTTATTTCAGAGATTTAGGATCTGGCCATGCTGGTGCTTGCTCCTTCCGGGCTCGCTGTGCCAGGTACCTTAGAGGTTCCTCCCGCCTAAGCCTGCCCAGCTAATGACTTCAATCTGTCCAAGACAGCTCTTAGTCAGATAAGCGATAAATTATGGACAGCCCCCCTTCAGTCCTAGGCCTTTGGGGATCCTCTGAGTTCTTTTACCCAGACCTTTCTTGAAAATGAAAGATGCTCTCTCACCATGCTCCCAGAACATACCAATTCTGTTTTTTACAAATACATTTGCCATTATCTCTCTCTGGCCTTCTCTCTCTCTCTCTCTCTCTCTGCTGGGGGAGCACTGAATTTGGCATGCAGTGGCAGTTCACTGGTGTCCTGAAGATTTCAGAAGCCTTGCTTGGCTCAGGCATGTACAGATGCCCTAGAAGCTATTGAGAGATGTAAAGACATTTCTCTCTTAGGAGAAAGGAATTTTTGAGGGGAGGACCCCAGAAGCCCCCAAATACTAATTCAGGCTTTTTCCATTGGAAACTGAAGAAGGCACAGATTTATCTTCATTCATTCATTTCACTGATATTTATTGAGAAGTTATTATAGGTCACATACCATGTGTAGTCAACCAGATGCAGCTCAAAGTGGAGCAGACACAATTCCTACATTCAGGGAGCATTCAGTCTAAGAGACATTAATATAAAACTCTGTAAATTGAAGGAGGCTCCAAGTTTTCCATTGAGGAGGGGCTGAGAGTTGGCAGTCTAGTTAGAAGGAGAGTTTAGAGCTTGGAGGCTGTGCTTGCTTGGCAAGCTTAAACTATTCTTCCTGATGTTGAAACTAAAGGGGGTGGCTTTGGAGAGGTGAATGGGGACCTGAGAGAGGAAATGAAACACTCAGCCCCTCTCTGGACACTCCATGGGAGCCAGTCAGTGGTCCCCACAATCCCAGTCCTGGCTCCCCCAAGTGAGAGGCTAGACCACAGGCAGGGACATGAGGTGCGTCTGTCTTTGGAGTGCCCTCGTGGTGTCATGGAAGGAGTGCACATGGGGCCAGGCAAAGCTATGTGGAAATGCTAGCACTGCCACTTCCTAGAAATGTGACCAACAGCAAGTTACTCAACCTCTTTAGCCTCAGTTTCTTCTTCTATAGATGGGGATAATTACATTCATCTTTCCATGTTCTTATGGGAACTTAGGAACATAAATATATAAAGGGACTAGCACAATGCTCATCAAATAGTACATGTTCAATCAATTCTAGGCCCCTCGTCCTTCCCTATCAGTTTCCCTTTCATTGCGGCCTCCCCTCCCCTCCCCTCCCCACCGTGCCATTCTTAATCCTCAGGAGTGTCCAATGAACTCGGACTAAGGTCTTAGTTCATAAACAAAGTGTAACAGCTCAAAGCTTACCTATACTGGGGGTCTTTGCCTTTTCAAGGCAAATCCTAAAGCACTGAAAATCCCAAGGAGCAGTGTGGTGGTGGCCAGTGGGACCAGTATTTGGCACATGCAGACATCCTCTTGGCGTGGGCAGCCACAGAACCACATGACCGTAGACTCTCTCAGCCAGAAGCCCCCCTTTCAGGCTCCATGGTCTCACTCTCATCCCGGCACCTGAAACTCCATCTCGAGCCTGCCTAGCATCTGCACTTCCAGCTCCAGATGATGAGCCAGGCCCGGGTGGCTGGGGGTTAGCATGTGCTGTCCCGTCTTCGCCAGCCTCCTGGTCTCCTTCATTCCTGGCATTCCCCAGGGCATGGCAGAAACGGGCGAGGTTACTTTCAGAGACGCCTGTCTTGAGGCAGAAAACTCTTTCATAAATCATTTAAGGTCCATGTTGTACTAACATCAATTATCAGAATTAATTGCTCCTTAAAATGTAAAGAATTGTGCTACAAAGAGTCAACATTAGCTCGGGAACTGTAAGTCTCTTCCTCAAGTCTTCTGAAGGCGTGCAAGGCAGGTACCGGGGTAAAGCAAACAGCAGCTCTTTGTGTGCGAGGTGCTGTGTCCCCATTTCCAAACTAATAAATACTGAATGAGTAAATAATTTTGTTTTCTCTGTGTTATAAAGATTCAGTCGTATTTGGCCAAGTAACTTCAGGGAATATCATTAAATACTTTCCAAATAGTGCTTTCTTTAAGCCATATTCTGCTCCTAGAAAATGTCTACAGACCCACTTAGAAAGCGGAGGTGGAGGGAGGCCTGCGTGGGGTGTGGGCTGAGCTATAAAAGGCTCCTCAAGATTGAGACTTGGCACTCTAAGGAGAGAAACCAACAGTTCATTCATTCACTCACCCACTCACTCATTTGTTTTCTTATTAATTCCAAATGGGTTAGGGAGTCTGTGGTGTACAATGGAATATTAAATTAAAAGGAATTAAAATCTTACCCAAACAAACAAATTTTGTAAGTAACAAAAAGCCAGAAAAATTTAGTTATAAAGATCTGACTTCAGAATATTTAAGAACACAATATTGATATTTCATTATCTCTGTATGCAGTATACACATAGATACAATATTGATAATATAAACCTGTTAATTATATACAAATAATATGCATGTTACATATGAGATGATGTTAATTCCAAAGGTATTAGCCGTTAATATCCTATAGGAAGACATACATTATTACTTCAAGATTTTTCTCTACCAAAGCACTCTGTGATGATCCTATTTCCATCATAGAGTTATTTGATCTAGGAGATAAAAAGAGAAGAGCTTCACTATTTTTTACATTAATTTAATCCTAGGTTTATCAGGTAATAGACAACAAGCCTGTGTCTCGTTTGATTTGCACATATTCAGAGGCCTGACGCCAGCTTCAACGCTTGGGAGGGAATGAATCTTTGTTCAGGAAGTTACTTATTGGACAATTAACATGTGGAAACTATACCAAACAGAATGTGAAAATGGTAAGTTCACGTTGAATTTCCAAAGGGTCTGGAGGCTCATTCTTCTTGTAGCAAGACCATGACAACTCTTGCTGATGGAATAAATGGGATCATTATATTTCAGTCTCCAAGTAATTGTCAGAAATGAAGCTTTGTGAATTCTTCCCTAATGGGGCCTCCATCACCCTTCGGTCTTTGGTGTTTAATGGCATTTTGTTTCTGAAAACCCGGGCCTGAGTTTAGCTCTTCCAAATGTTAGGGTCTGTGTCCTGACTCCTCCCTATCTTGCTATGATGAATAGATACATCAGCTGGTTTTCCATCCTCCACCCAACATGTGATTTTATGTGTCCAAAGTGCCTGTGGCAGGTATGTAACGTTATAGTGAAACCAGGTGTTCCACCTTAATTGTTGGCTCATTGGTGGATTTGATGGCTGACACATCCGTGGGGAGTGGGGGCTGGACAGTAATTTACTTGCCACAGTCTTCCCTGGCTGACTGCTGAGACCCAGGGCTGAAGCGTGGCTCCGTGCAGGCCGTGGTCAGGGACCTGGGGCTTCCAAGACCTTGCTCAGGCCTAAGACAGAATGCCAGTTTCACATCTTTTCTGCCGGCAGGCTGGCTGCATGTGCTCGAGCCTTTGGCTCTGAGGCCAAACAGAGAATGCAACTTGGCTCTGAGGTTGTTTGTGTGACTCATAGGCTCTCAAATACCCAGCTGTCTCCTGGATCTCTGGTCGATTATTCAAGATTCTTTTTCTACTAAGGCTTTCAACCACTGACATCATAGATTTACTTGACCTGTGATATAGGAAGAGTTAAGCAACCTCATTGTACTTTATTCTTAGTCTGTCCTAGTACTATTAGGTAATAGACAACATGTTTTTATTTGTACATATTCAGAAAACTGGCACCAGTTTTGGATGATCGGGAGGAAATAGGGTCTTTGTTCGGGCACTTACTCGTTAGACAATTAATATGTGGAAACCATACCAAACAGTATGTGATAATAATAAGTTCACACTGAATTTCCAAAGGGCAGAGGCCTACCTGTTGGTTTTCTGACAGATGGAGAAGTCATGCTGTTTGGTTCAGTGATATCGTTAAATGGCACACATTCTTCCAGAGCACTGGGTGATCCTCCGGAGTGGCTGAAGCTTGGCAACTGTTAAAGATCCATTAAAGATCTCTTTCTGTGGGCAAAAGAGTGTAGACAGAGTACCAGGTCCACAAGGAAGTGGCTTGATAAAGGATTTGCCTTAGGATTTGCCTTCTGTAGAGTTCTTATCTAAAACAAGTGGAGGAAAGCCTTGAATGTGTTTCTCATCTGAGTAACGATGTGGAAGTGCTTTTCAGGGCTTGGGAATGAAGGTGGGAAATAATAGTGAGTCCAAGTCCATGCAATCACAGCACCTGGGCCATCTGAACACTTTCCTCACCTAGGGAATTACCATCCTAAACATCTGTATGGATTGGGGCTATAATATTTCTGGGAAGTACAATTTCACACTGTTTAGGACTTCTCACAATTTACTTTCTGAAAGGTTCAGATTTGCATTAGTGTTGCAAATTGTAATCCATAATCAAAAGTGGCCGCTACCAATACAGGAAGAATTTCCCATTACTCGTATATCAACAAAATACTTTCTACACCAAGCTGGACCCAGTGAAAGTGCATGCCAAATTGGCATCTAAACATAGTTGAGTCTTGAATTCTCTTGCAAGTGATGGTTCTTTAGAAACATCTCCAAACCTCTCTTCCCTTCCTAGAGCTTGACAAGACACGGGCACATCAGTACCTGAGTGGCTGACCTGAACTGAGCCCTCCCATCTTCATTTAACAGGTCGTGTGATTCCGACCACAGCCCCTAAATTGACACCTGTTGAAATAATATTGGAACCACATTTGTAAATAATTGCAACCAAGATGTCAACTCAATTAATCTGACAATGGAAATACCCAGGAGAAGCTGCTCATGCCCAAGCTGGTGTTCCCAGTCAAGTCCGGGCTTGTTGCCTATTACCTGGCAAGACTAGGACCAAATTAACCCTAAATATAAGGTAATTTAATTAACCTCTCCTATCCCAAGAGGCAGGTCCCCGCACCCTGGGTGCCCCAGGCCTTCTAAAGCAGAGGACTGTTGCACCCCCAGTGGGTAAACGCTTAAATCTTGCTTTTATTACTTTATGTGAGTGATTTGCAACAAAATATCTCCATGAAACTCCTTTGGCCACTAAAGCAAAAGCATGCCTTTTTAAAATCACCCTTAACAACATGGCAATAAATTACATAAAATTCCCTCATAGGAAAATATAACTTGTAAGAGTCAATATCCTTCAAGGAATACATGTGCTTCCTGGACAGAGGGGAGAGAGAGAGGGTTGCGCAGAGTCAGGAGTGAGCAGAAAGGAGAGAGAATCTGATTTAAAAGGAAGAACAACAACAAGAGGACAGTCTGAAAGTCCCAAAAAATACAGAAGTCACAATAAATGTAAGAAAACAATACACTTTGTGGAATTGTCTCATTATAAAGACATTTCTTAAGCTGATATTTTGAAGGGACACAAAGGCGCCTTTTATTTCTAAATTTCAAAAACTCTGGCCCTTTACTCTCTCATCCTCAGTGAACTGAACATCAACCCATCTAATTATTCTTCCCATTTCCTCCGTTTCCAAGATGAAACCAACGCAAAGAACATAAAGCCACAGGTTGTAATCTTTATGATTGCAAACCGAACTATTCAGTCTGCAA
Organism: Aotus nancymaae; assembly: GCF_030222135.1. Taxonomy (NCBI): domain Eukaryota; kingdom Metazoa; phylum Chordata; class Mammalia; order Primates; family Aotidae; genus Aotus; species Aotus nancymaae. The sequence continues at coordinate 12,671,069 of NW_026988421.1, forward strand.
AGGTGAAGCAGACGAGTGGAAAAGGCTGGTGGGGAAGTGAGACAGCTTACGGCTGTAAATGTTAGCAAGCAGAGTCCTTAACTTCTAAATAAATTGCCCCTGGAGGTCCTGGGGAGAACGTAGGCTTTGCTTTTCACAGTCAGGTTTGTGGAGTGGGAGAACTTGCTGAGAACTTGTCCGTGTTCTCCCCTGAACGGGCTGAAGGCTGGCTGGGGCTTGGTTTGTGTGGTTGTGGGACAGAATTTTTCTCCATGTGAGGCCAATTAGACTAGACATCAAAATGAAAAGGAGGTTGCAGCACATTTTCAAGTGTAGATGAAATAGGTACCTAGGTCAGGAAATACTAGGTCAATAAAAGCCTGCAGACATCATTAAAAGGCAGATCAGCGGGATGGACCAACACCATGAAATGTTTTAATTTGCAGAAGGAAATTAAAACTTTGGGAGAAGGCTGTGGCCAATGGAAGCGCCAGCCCTGGGTTCTCTGCTTGGTGACCTTGAGTGATCTTGGGTGTTCTGGGTGCCAATTTCCTTGTCTCTTTCATGACGGAGTTGGAGTGCATGACCTAAATTTACCACAATTCCATTTAGTACTTGATAACTCAGCACTGAAGACACCTCAAGCAGCTGCTTCGCAGCCATGACTGCACATTAGAATTACCAAGGGACCTTTTATATTCCCCAATGCCTAGGTTGCGTCTGGACCCATCCAGTCAAGATCCCTGAGGGTGATCCCAATATTGCCAAGATCGAGGACCACCGAGCTCCCGTTCTCCCTAATAAATAGGAACCAGGGCCACCTAAACGTTTTCCTGCCATCCTTGAGAAGATGGGAAGGGATCAAAGGTGTTGCTCAATCTCACACTCCATTTCCTGGCAAACAGCTCAGGACACATTTAAATCAGTGATGGGTAACAAGTAGAGACAACAACGTCACAAGGTCCTGTAGCTGCCCCCACCCCTCCCGGCTTGCTGGTGGACAGACCTGGAGAAAGCTGCATGGGACCCTCCCAAGCTGCTGTGTAAGGCATGGGTCATTGTGGAGCACCTAGAGCTGATTGCTTCTTTGGTGCTCCCAGCCTGCACTGAGGAACAAGCAGTGCTACCAACCATGTGCCCTCTGCAAAGCAACTATCATAGTGTACATTGGCCCTGGAGCTCTCTCCAGGGGAATAGGGACAGGTGAGAAAACTGAGACCCATAAAAAAATAGTCAGTGTGAAAAGTGGATTAAGGGGAGCTCTTCTAGAAAACTGCAGTGGGTTGAAGAATGTCCTCCCCCAAATTCATGTCTTTCCCAAAATCTCAGAATGTGATCTTATTTGGAAATAGGGTCATTGCAGAGGAAATTAGTTAAAGTCAACTCATACTGGAGTTGGGTGGGTCTTTTTTTTTTTTTTTTTTTAGATGGAGTCTTGCTCTGTTGCCCAGCTGGAATACAGTAGCATGATCTCGGCTCACCTCTGCCTCCCAGGTTCAAGCAATTCTCCTGCCTCAGCCTCCCAAGTAGCTGGGATTACAGGTGCATGCCACCATATCTGGCTAATTTTTGTATTTTTAGTAGAGATGACGTTTCACAATGTTGGCCAGGCTGGTCTCGAACTCCTGATCTCAAGTGATCTGCCCACCTCAGCCTCCCAAAGTGCTGGGATTACAGGTGTGAGCCACCATGCCCGGCCAAGGGTGGGTCTTATAAGAAGAGTTACACAGACACACAGGAACAACGCCATGTGTATTAGTCTGCTAGAGTGACTGCAACAAAACACCACAGACTGGATGTTATGAGAAACAGGGATACATTTCCTCACCGTTCTGAGGGCTAGAAGTCTAAAATCAAGGTGTTGGCAGGTTTGGTTTCTCCCGAGGCCTCTCTCCTTGGCTGCAGATGGCCGGCTTCTCACTGTGTCCTCCTATGGTCACTTTCTGTCTGTTGTCTCTGTCCTAATCACTTCCTACAAGGACACCAGTCATACTGGATTAGGGTTCACCCTAACAACCCCATTATAAGCTAATTACCTCTTTAAAGGCCCTATCTCCAAATGCAGTCACATTCTGAGGTATTAGGGTTCAGGACTTCAACATATGAACTGGGGACTAGGACACAGTCAGCCCACAGCACCATGTGACAATGAAGGCAGACCGGAGTGATGTGCCTATAAGCCAAGCTTGCACTTGTGATCCTCTGACTCTCTGAAATCTGTCTCTGCAGCTCCAGCAGCTGTCTGGCAGGGACAATCAGATAAGTGCTGGTTCATTCATTCATTCAAGTTACAGGTCAAATGAATGAATTTAAACTGGAAGTGATGTAAACCGGAAAGTAGCTCTCACGAGGCAATTTTGCACTCAGCCTTCACTCCTCCAGGTAGCTGCAAATCATGAGAAAATGTAAGTGTGTGCACAGTCCAGTGCCTGTCTGACAACCCCGCTCGTAGGAGGACTGGGTTGAAGGAAGATTTCAAAATGTAGGAGAAGAGAGAGAAGGAGCCGTGTGAAGCAAGGGGGCCGCAGAGTGCAGAGCTGCATCAGTTAGATCAGTGAACAGCAAGCAGGCTTTGTCCCTGGTGGAAAGCACCCAGCAAGGGACTGGTGGCAGGGAGCCGCTGAGAGGTGCCTGCTTTTTAAAGGGAAAATGTAATTTGTAAACAATCAACATCTTAACAAGCTATAAGCAATCAGCCCTGACTTCTAGCAGATTTACTGATGCTCGAGTGACTAAAATTCACAATGTTTTTCCCAGCCAACTTTGTTAATTTGTGGCCCGTGTTCATTAGGGCAAGTCCCTGGGGTTGGTTTCCGTCTCCGCTTCCAACGTAATGATGCCGAGCGAGGGACCCGATCATTTCTCCAGAACGGGTGAGGGCCCAGGGCAGCCCAACCCTGCCTTTCTCCCTTTCTCACCGTATTACAGGCTGGCCTCGTAACTAATAGGATAGGATATGTTTGTTTTGTTTGAAAATTCTAGCGTTTCAAAAATCACCCATCATTTATCACTCATCTGAGATGAGCAATTGTGGGTCGATGCTGGCTGGATGCTTTTCCTCCAAACCCCTCCTCTCTTTACCTCCTCCCACCTCCCACCCCTCTGGGGAAATCAAGAAAAACAAGATTCTACTTGTCCAGGCCCTCCGAGACTCCCTGGAATTGCTGGAATCGTCACAATAAGTGGCAGTAGTAGAACCACATACAGGATTGTAAATACAAACTGCTCTATGGAGTGGCAAAAAATAATGAAGTAATTAGGTGAACTATTAGCAGCACCTGTGACTGATGGGTACAAGCACGTTTCTGGCTTTCGTATATTGTTACTTGTCAGAAACAATGTGCAGATTCTGAAGTTGCCTAACTTACTGTCCTACGTCCAGCTTCCCTCTCCCGAGAGCCCCAGTCACCCCAGGTGGGTCGATGCCCCAGTCCAGCCTGCGGAAATGCACACTGGGGAAATGAGAGTCCTGCTTTGCAATCCATTATGGGTAATGCCATTTTAATTAGCAATTGATGTGAGCCTAAGAGGTGCTACTGAATTCATGTGCTATTTCTAGACTAAGCATGGGGCCCACGGACAGACAGACCAAGCCATGAGCACACTTCGATGTGAGACAATTGAGGAGATGGGGACTTGCCAAATAACTCATGAGTTGATTCTCAATGCAAATGGCCATTCAGACGCTCAGCCTGCATTCTCGTATGGCAGACGGCCCTGTCTTCTCCTTGAGATTTCTGAACAGAAGTGCCCACTTGCCAGAAATCATGGTAATTTGATGATGATAATAATAGTTAGCACATATCACATCACTGCGCACCAGGCCCTGCTTTAAACACGGCAGTTGTACTTCCTCATTCATTCCTCACAACAACCCAGTGAGATAGATACCGTCATCATCCCCAGTCAACAGATGGGGAAACCGAGGCACTGAAGTTAAGTGACTGGTCCTACGTCATGGAGCCAGGTTTCCAACCCAGGCAGTTTGGTGTCAAAATGTACCTCCTCATCTTCTGTTCACTGCCTCTGCTTGGTGGGTGCCCTCCAGAGCTGTGGACCAAGGCATGTTGACAGTGTGGCTGGGCACCAAGGAGGGAAGTGAACAGGTAGAAAGAGGGTTGTGCTAAAAACAAAGCCAGAAGGCAGTCTCTCAAGGCTTACCCTCGGACTGGGGAGGATCCAACACCTTCCTGGAGCAGGGACAGGCAGAGACCCAGGTACGACGGTTCTGCATACAGACGTACGGATCACAGCTCCCATCATTCTCTAGAGAAATGCATGACATGGACGGGGTAAATCCACATGCTGAGAGCCACACACACACATACACAGGCTTCTTCCAAGCTTCCTTCCATCTAAAACCTCTCCTGACCCACACACATCAGCTGGTCCTGAAGGATTTGGTTTTTAAACCAATAGCGTTGGTTGAATTGCTAGCCAGGTGATTGTGTTTTGCAAGTTACGCTTCCTCCAGCAGGCTGAGTTTTTACTTCCACCATCCAGTCAACATTTCCAACTTTGCTGGATGACCGAAGACAAATTATGCACCTCCTGGGACCTTGAGTTTCTCATCTGTAAAATGGAAATAATGACCCCACCTGTGAGGATTAAACGAGCTAATAAATGTTAACTGCTAATTATTATTATTTTAAACAAAGGAGGAGTGTCTGAGAAGCTAAGGAAGCTTAAGCTTCAGGGCCCTGTCTTGCAAGCTCCCTCCCTCAAGGCTCTGTATTCCGTATCGATAATTTTGTCTTTTTTTTTGAAACGAAGTCTCACTCTGTAATCAGGTTGGAGTGCAGTGGTGCGATCTCGGCTCACTGCAACCTCCACCTTCCAGGTTCAAACGATTCTCCTGCCTCAGCCTCCCAAGTAGCTGGGACTACAGGTGCATGCCACCATTTCCAGCTAATTTTTAAATTTTTAGTAGAGATGAGCTTTCACCAGTTGGCCAGGATGGTCTCCATCTCTTGACCTTGTGATCCACCCGTCTCGTCCTTCAAAAGTGCTGGGATTACAGGCGTAGCCACTGCTCCTGGCTCTGTCTTCTTTTTCTTAAAGAGAGAACTGTCCCCCCCAACCCCCACACCCACCACCCCTAGGATTGTATAAGCTTCAGGCTCCTCAAACCTGGGTCTACCCCATGGGGATTAAGGCAAGGAAGCACGTGGCTGGGCTAAATCGCTATAGCTCTGCCTAGCTCAAACACGCAGAACTTCTAGGTAGTAGATCTGAAAACACGTGTGAAGGACTCTGCTTTGTGAACGGGGGCACAAAGTTCTTTCTAAGAAGACGAGAAGCCATAGAAGACAGTATTTGCTAGACTCATTATAGGGTGACCAACTTGTCCCCGTTTGTCCGGGACTATATGAATTTAAAAGCTGAAAGCACCATGTCTCGAAAATCTCTTCCGTTCTGGGCAAGCTGGGTCAGTTTATCACCTTCCTTGTTGAGAAGCATGTCAGTGCTAGTCGAGTGCTTGGGGCTCCCAGCTAGTCTAGTGCTTGGCATGGGGTAGGTGCCCAGTAAATATTTGTTGAATGAATGGAGTGTAAACCAACCATTGGTACCTCACGGGCTCTGAGGAGGATGAGTGCACAATGATCTAAGGTGAACAGGTAGATTTCATGGAAATTCCGCATGAAAAAAAAGCCTGTGATGGTGAGACTGGATCACAAAACGACCATCATTGAAAGGAGGTTGTGGAATGTGATGAGGGGAATCCCCTAAATGCAGGGGGCTGCTTAGACCCCAGGACCGTTTCTGTTTACTTTCGTGTACCTGATAACAAACAGTATGTCTTCCATTAGAATTTCCACATCATCATTTTCTCCGCTTGGAAACAATGCTGCGTGCAAGGCAGAACCTTGAATACAAGCTGAATCTGGTGTGTGTGTGTGTGTTTGGTGGGGGCAGGAGGGAGGATAAATAGTGCCCCAGGCAGGTCGGCAGTGGGCTTTGGGCATGCGGTGAGCTGCTCAGGCCCCAATGCCACAGGCTGTGTAGACTCCAATTACCCGAGGACTTAGAGATCAAACAGCCCAACTGTGCCTCACAATAAAGGAGGAGGTCTTAATTTTATTCCACACTACACCCTTCCAGCCAGATCGTGCAAAACAATGCGTTGTATTTATGTCTTCCTGAGCCCCAAGCTTCTCTGAAATTGTCTCAGGTGATCCCAGCAACATCGCTACAAAGTGGACAGAGGAGAGAGTTAGATAGTCTAAAGAATCATGCGATTTCTACTGGACTGGTCAGAACGTCACAGCAACCACAGACGGCTTTATCGAAATCTCACACTCCTGCTTTGTTGAGGACAGAACACTTTACATGTTATTTATTTTTATTTTTAGGTATATTTTTAGTGGTGGCATGTTGGCTTGTGGGGAGAATAGTTTGCACTGATCCTCAGCTGAGCTTCCCATATGTGCAGGGTTCTCTATACACAGAAAACAAGAAAGCCCGGACAACGCCGATGGCTAGAGATCAGGACTTTGCAAATTTTATTTTTCTCCACTCACATAGTACAAACAGGGTTCGTAGGAAGGCACAATGCTGCCAAAATTAGTCTCATTTCCTTTTTAACTATAACGATAGCTAATAGGTAAATATTCTAGAAAATGTAGTCATTTTGAACATTTGAGATTAAGGAAAGCAGAAAGATTTGGAATATTCTTTTTGTGTAGACATCAAGTGTAGGCAACGACAGAGACCCAAGCCCATAAATCTGGTTTATTTTTACATAGAAGCATTAAAAAAAACCCGTCTTGTTTCAGACAATGGGTTTTTAAAATTTGAGAACAGTGCCTCAAAATGGCAAAAAATTTTAGGGTTGTTTGATTTGTCACTTAACCCATAGAAAACCAAATTCTTCATCTTGCTACTTGTTCATAGCCTTTTATAAAAATGAACATTTCAGAAACCTTAAATTGACAAATACTTCTCTTAAAATAAATCGCTCTTTGATAAAGAGAGTGGAAAATAAATGTTTGAGATGTAGCTGAAGCTCTATCACAATTTAGGAATCGGGATTATAGTTCAAAAGGCAAAAACTGATATCTTTTGAGGTTGAGCATTTTATACTGAAAGCATACATTTATAATGGAAATTAACCTTAACACGAAGAGGAAATGATCTTATAGGATTTTCTATTTTGGAACTAATAAGCAATATCATTTCTTATTTGATGGTCTTAAGAAGCAGTTAACATGACTTGAAAGCAACATTTTTCAAGTACTGTATACATGCTACCATGGAAAACCAGAAAGGAAAAATGCTCCTGTCTGTGAGATTCCTAAACAATTTATCTTAATTTGAGTTGTTTACTCTCAAACACTGAATGTTCTTCCTGCTGTTCTGCGTAGTCCCACATTGTGTATTTAATGATTTTTGTGAAATTTACAACCAAGTGGCTTATTATCTCGCTTTGAATTGTCTGAAAGACACTTAATGCAAAAAAACTCGTAGAGTCCTCATTCTATTAAGAACTAATTAAACTTGCAAGAATAAACTTGGAGATATTTATTTTTTCCACTACTACTTTTGGATGTATTAATTCTTTTTATTATAGTAGCCCCAGGTTAGAAAGCAAAAAATCAAAATGGTTGATAATTGTGAAATACGATATTTTAATTCATGGCAAAATATCACGATTATGCGTATGTGTAAGAATTAAGATGTCTTAGGAGCCAGCACAGAGTGAGCTGGATAAAATGTGGCACCTGCCACAGAATCTTTCCTCTGTGCATTTCAGTAATGCCAGGCAAGTCCCCGGGGTTGTAGAAGTCACAGCCAGGTCATGGATTTCTACACACAGCGATGGTTTCTGCGGGACAAAAAGCAGTGAATATCGTGCTACTTACCTTGCTTTATACCACAACTGTTGCAGGCAAGGATGTCTCCCACGGCGTCTTGGTTACTTACCTGCTTCTCAAAAGAAATGTTTTCCCTGACCAGTTACTTCTTGGTTGTTCCTTAAGACACAGGAATTTTGGAAAAGACTGTGGCATGCTTTCCTCAGTGGTTCCTCTCAGTTTAGTGCCTTAAATATGGACAAATGTTCACTGGCTGCCCGATAGGCACTAAGCAATCAAGCTTGTTCCAAAAGCCTTTCCCACGGCATAAGCACAGTTTCACAGATGGCCACTAGATGGCGTGTGACAACCATTTGTGTCAGCCACACGCGCAGGCTTCCCCCTTCTCCATGAAGGTACCAGTCGCGTCCTCCAACAATTCCTCCAAGACAACTTCACTATTATGTTGTTATCATTTCAGTCTTCATATGGAAACTTAAATGATCCGGGTTTACATTTTGGAAGTAGGGGGAAATTTTCAGTGGGAGAGCCTGTATCAGAATGTGTGCTGTTGTATTTACGCATCACCATTAATAAACATTGGCACTTAAAGCTGAATTAAGGCACCTGGTTAAATGTCAGTGTGTATCCACCCGCTTACCTACCAACGTTTCATCAAACATCTGTTAAGCGTCTACTACCATGTGCAAAATGTGACTCATTCTTCTAAAATGTTGAAAGGACATTTTATTACCAGAAAGTAATACAAATATCAGAAAATAAAGACATCATTTTATGTTGCACCGTTGGTCATTGATATAATGTTAAAACGAAATACATTAGCTCCTCCTCATCTAAGGTTTTGTTTTCTGTGGTTTCACTTACCTGCAGTCAGTTGTGGCCCCAAAAATTTAAATGGAAAATTTCAGAAGTAATTCATAAGTTTTAAATTGCATGCTGAAATCTCTCGCCATCTGTCCCACCTGCTCTGTCCCACCTAGGAGGTAAATCTTCTCTTTGTCCAGCATATCCACACTGTCTAAGTTACCTTCCCATCGGTCACACAGTAGCTATCTCAGTTATCACATAGACTGTCACCACCGTTTCCCAGTGCCTGTGTTGAAGTAAGCCTTATTTTGTTATATAATGGCCTCAAAGCATGAGAGTAATGATGCTGGCAATTTGCATATGCCAAAAAGAAGCCATAAAATGCTTCCTTTAAGTGAAAAGGTGAAAGTTATCAACTTAATAAGGAAAGAAAAAAATTGTATGCTGACATTGCTAAGATCTACAGTAAGAATGAATCTTCTAACCATGAATTGTGGCCAATTAGCTGTGAACACCACTGCACTCAGACCAGCCTATCCATGAATGGTAAGGAAAAAAAGAAATTCATGCCTAGTATATGTAGGGTTTGGTATTATTGCAGTTTCAGGCATCCAGTGGGGGTCTTGGAAGAATATATTCCCCCATAGATAAGGGGGCAGTTGTATGCTCCTGGAATTTCAGTAACTTCATTTCTTGATATAGAATAAATCTGAACATCAAGGGGGAAGATCACATGAAGCACCTTGCAAATTATCTTTCCCCTTATAGCAAAATACAATTCTCCTTGCCTTGATAAATGTAAATTCCTATAAAGAAAATAAATTAATAAAACATACAAGACCTATAGTGGTGTCAATTTCTCTTTTGTGTCCATTGCCACCGAGTATAGAAAAGAGTTATTTTATGACATAATTTTTACAAATCCATATTAAGATAAACCTTAATAATAATGACTTTATTACAAAGTGTTCAGAAAGACATGAGAAAATGTCCTCAAAAGTTAGTTCCATATCCGTGAGAAAATAAAGCAATCTCTAAGATCATTTCCACTTTTAAAAGTCAGTGGTTTTAAAAAAAATAGTGGCATTTGAGTTCTTTCACCCGTCTCAAAATAGGTGTGATATTTCTTCTAAGCCAATCTTAACCGAAAGAAAAGAACGGTCTCATTTTTAGAATTACTGGCTGTTTGTTTGAACTGAAGAATTAGTTGCATTTCAAATTAAGGACATACCTAATGAAATGATTAAAACATACGGAACATTAAATTATAAGCAGATGGGGGTAAAACCGAGGGAGAGGGGAGGTGAGTTTGCTGGAGACCTGAAGTCCAGGGATGCTGACAGCTTTGGGTTTCCTCAATAACACAGAAGATGATTGTTTAAGCAACAGAGGGTAAGAAAACAACCTTTGGAAGATTCTCTCTTTCTCTCCCTCTCTCTCTCTCTCTCTTTCTCCTCCCTCTTTTTCGATAGGCAGCAACTTACAAGAAAAGCCAGAAAAGAAAACCCATGTGTATTGTAACAGTTTAAAGAGACAGCCATTACAGAAAGAAAATAGACATTCACATGGACGCCTGGGAAAGAACCAGGAGTCACCATGCAAATGTGTCATAGCAGCAAGAAGTCCTGTGAGACTGAAGATCAGCCAGGCCCTGGTGAGTCATGGCTCAGGATTCAGACCTTCATCTTCCTAAGACACTCATCTCCCTGGTCCCAGTTATTCCTGAAACACCATCCCTCCTCCATTTCCCCTGAAATTTATCATTTAAAATGTGGCTCTGTATAGGTAAAAGATAAGAGTTTGATGAGATAGAGTTTACAACAGCTAAAAAAGAAGCTTAGTGGATGGGAGCGGTTCACAGACAGTGCGAATTGTCTGTAAACTGGCACTTTATGGATGGGGAGAATCCATGAGAGTTTTATCTTGAATTTCTATCAGGCTGCATTCAGCAGAAGCTGGTTCCCTGGAAACTGGCATTAAAAAAAAAATCTCTGTCGTGTTTCTATCTTTCCTGGATATACAATGGCAGTTTCGACCCATTTGAGCTGGCTTCCTGAACAGTGGCAGCGATTGTCTCCGAGTGTGGGTTAATGGATGTAGGTCTAGAGGTAAAGGAAATAAACCCTCTAAGATGTTGTCTAATTTTTAAAAGGCATCTCACCTTCCTCAGCTGTGTGTCTTCTTTGTCTTGGATGTCTGCAAGGGAGAGGACAGCACGGCTGTGGCGACTGTGGGTTGCACCCAGGGCCAGGGCCAGGCTCCGAGTGAGGGCGAGGGTCACCTTTTGAATGGAAATCACTTCTTGCTTTAATAGCAGAAAGAAGACCTTGGACGTGAGTCAGCACACACACACACACACACACACACACACACACACACACACACACTCCCCATGATGGAATTGGCTGCTCTCAGTCTCTTTCAGGTAAGACCCCTCTCCTCATCCATCTAAGCTGCTCTGTATGTCTGCAGAACTATATCACATCAGTGCTTCCGCATCTGTCCTCATGGCACTGAGAAATTCTCTGGAAACTCACTAGTTATTGCAGAGTCTTGTTTCCCTGGCATCATCCTCCAAGAGAAGGCACAAGCTATTGATCTCGCTCTACCTCATGCCTAATTAAAACTCTCAGAGCCATCTCTTCCAGGTGGCAATGACTACGTGCTCAGGAGTTGGGGGATGGGTCTCCTTCCCAGATAATTTGCCCCATTTACCAGGCAGATCCGGGTTCAATGGAATACTTAGCTTCACCAACCATGAAGTGTCGCCCTCCCACCTTCCCCACCCGATCACAATATGATCTCAAGATTTTCTCTTTAACTTTTAAGTTTCTATTGAATATGTCCTATTGTAAGCCTCTTTCAGTCTTTGGAAAGAAAATGGGCCATAAATGTATAGATTTAACACTTGTATATAAAAAGTTGTAAGTAGCATCTACTGAAATTCCACCTTTAGAGATGCACTTTTTGGAGATTTGAAGGTATTCTCACCACTCTATGAGAAAAGAACATGCTTGAGGAGGTTATCACCTGAAACCTTTCTTTATCGGCTACTGGGCAGAGTGGAAGCTGGGGGCCCAGAGGCGGGAAGGGACAGGAAATTACTTAGCAGCCAACCAAAAGCAAAGCTGATCAGGGCTTCATGAGGAGATAAGACAGAACTAACTGAGGTGGGGACAGGAGCGGGGAGAGTTGGAGATGGGGAGGGGCCAAAGGCACAGGCGAGCCACTCTCTGTCTGAACCCACGTGACTCACACCCTTTCCTGGTCTCTCCAGGATCCTGCAGGAACAAAGGGACGCCTGTGGCTCTGCAACTGGATTGGAAGGAGCCAAAACTCTCCTGATTTGAGTTTCTGGCTCTGCTCCAGTCAGGCACACCTCCATGAAGTCCTCAAAGTTATGTCCTCTAAAAACTCATTGAGTAGCTGCCATCATCATCAGTCTTCATCATCACGGTGGTAGAAGCTCACACGAGCAAGTCACCCACATTATGCCACTTAGACCTCCCCATTGCCCTGTGAAGTAAGCACCACGTTCACCCTGAGCCCTGGCTGGAGCAGCAGTTGGCACATAATAAGAGCTCCAGGAAGGGCAGTCACGGCAGCATTCTGTGTGCAGCACTTGCATGGGAACAGTCCCTAGAAAGGGAAAAGAGGAAGCTCTATGGCCTTCCAGGTGCTAAAGAGTGATTAATCCACACTAGTCCATTGAGCGCCTATTCCATGTCCTTGTGGAAAACACGGGATGCTGGGTTTGCAGGCGATGCTACACCTGGCGTGCTGTGTTGGACATGTAAAGGTTTGCCAAGTCAGCTTACGGGTAACTTGGAGGTGTGGATGGACCACCCCTTGCCCTTGAGATACTGTCTTTGAGGACGGGGGAAGGAGATGCAGAGTGGCACGAAGTATGAGGACAAGTGCACAGGGTCTCTGCCCGGGACATCCGCCTGCTGTGCTCTCAGCTGCCCGCAGTGTTTCTCCACCTTCCCTGGCCCAAGGAGCACCTGAGGGAGGTGGACAAAGATGCAGATTTCTGAGCCCCATCCCCAGAGATGTCACTTTGCTGTGTCTGGAGTAGGCCAGGGAATTTACATTTTTACCAACTTTCTCAGGTGATCCCGACGCTGGGGCCCACAGACCTCCTGCTGAGAAACAAAGACCTAGAGGAGACAGAGATCAGAGTGGACCAGGAGCTGCCCAGAGGAGGGGAGGTGTTGAGTGGGCCCTGCCTTTATCACAGCTGGGACCATTTACCCCACTGGGGGCCCTACACTTCTTCAGGACTGGGTGCCTGGAAGGGGAAGCAGAGACAAGACTGAGTCACACATCCTATCTTGGGAACCCATGTTTGGGAAGGTGAAACAAGTCTCAGATTAGCTCTGAGGCCCCAGAGTGCAGCTCAGGCCCTGACTAGCCAGGAGGAGGCTGAGGGGCGCCTCACTCAGCTTTGTGTCCAGCTGCCTGGATGGAAACAGCTGAACTTCAAAGGAAGCATGGGGTTTACCCGAGGGCAGCTGTGGATGTGTGGGTGGGTGGGACGCCAAGGGGAGCTGAGGAAAAAACTGGAGAACAGAGAGAGAGAGAGAGACTGAGATTCCAGAAGGAAATTAACAGATTTCATTTGGGCTTTATTTATGAGGTGAGGTGGGTATACTTGGGATTGTCTTCCACTTTTGTGTTTTAATCAGCACTCAACAGTAAACTCACCCTGATCATCCCTTGAATATCCATGCAGAGAAATTGTTTCATGGTAATTCCATCTGAAATCCTTTCCCTCACTCATCCTTTAAGGACCACTATTAAAACTCCCTGGAAGCCAGAAGGTGAAGAACTCGGGGCATCCATGCCATACCCAGCACATGCTTTTGTGAGGTTTTTTTTTTCATGAGATGCAGTGATTTTAGAGAGTTTGGCTAAAAGATGTTGAAAACTTCAAACAAACAAAAGCAAGTCTCTCAGGATTTGGAAGACTGAACAGTTAAGAGCCTGAACCATGTTCTGTCTCAGGAAGACACGGGTAGACAGACAGGGCCCCCTAGCAGTTTCACAATAGGTGAGAAGATGTTGTCAAAGAAATTGCTTTCAATGGCTTAAGTTGCAGGAGGGAAAACATGGGCTCAGAGCTTGAAGAAGTTAAAATAAAATAAAACAAAACAAAAACCACCAACAACAAAAATCATGGATTGTGCAGAAAAAAAGAACTAGCAAAACAAGGGAAGGAACTGCCAAAGAAAGTGGAATTTCCATCCCTGGAGCTATTTTGAGTGGGAAGAGGGATCTCTTTATTACAGGTTGTTCAGAGAAATGAACTCGATCCCACCACAATGCCTGGGAATGAACTAAATGACCCAGGCGAAGCTCCTTCCAGCCTAAACAACTCCGTAATTATTGACCCAGGTGGCCAAGGGTTTGTCTCAGAGGATGAAGAGTCCGTTTTCCACTGACTTGCAAAGCCTCTGTTGCCAACAGTGCTTTGTCATTGACTGGATCATTTTCAAGTCATTCTGTTCAGCAAAAACTCCAATGGGAGTCCACACAGCAACCCGCTAAGCACTTGCTGAGGACTCTGAGGCCTCAGTTCTTTCTGGCCAAATTTAATTCCCAATTGCATTGTGCAGGCTCAGGAAAAGTCCTAAGGTCTGCTGAAGAATCCTGCAGAATTCTCCTGGGAGAAATGGAAGCAGCAAATACCCTCCATGTTTTCTCTTGCTAAAAAGTTCCAGCTATTTGCTTCTAAAGCTGGTGGCTGGAGTCCTCCCACCCCCAAGGACTGTAGAGCATAGCCTACCTCCATCCTGTTTTCAGTCACATGGATGTGAAATTACTCTGCATTTCTTCATGTTTTCTCGCACCCACGGGCTTGGCGTGAGGATATCCTGTCCTCAAAATATAGTCAGAAAAAACTCCCAACCCATTTTCCCCCTCTATTTCTCCCTTCATCTTCCAGTCTCAGGAAGGTCATTTAAAAAGGGGTTTTAGAAAAACAGTTTCATCGTTTTATGTCCCTAAAGAACAAATATTTTGTAATAATAATTAAAAAAATAAAAACATGAGCCTTAATTTTCTCAGGCTTTACCAGCTTGAGGGGGTAAACAGCCCCTTTGCTAATGAAAAAAACCACACACGACCTGGCTCCTGCCCCACCTACTTAATACCTGGGGCCCCTCAGTGTGCAGCTCCATCTGGGGGATCTTAGAGGGTTCTAGAAAGAGCTCCCACAGACACAGAAATTCCACCCTGACTCCCCTCCCCAGGAGCCACTCCGAAGGGGCAATTCACCACTGTCCACCACTTCCAGGACTCACAGTGACAACATGGATTTCCAGACTAGAGTGCTTATTCTAGATGGTTCCAAAGTGGCCAACCCAGAGGCTGCAGCAGAGCTGTGTTCCTCAGGGCTCCTCCAAAATGCTGACAACACAGGTTCAAGTCCTGCTGACACATGGAGATATGGTTTGGCTGTGTCTCCATCCAGATATCTTCCTGAATTGTAATTCCCGCAATTCACACGTTGTGGGAGGAACCAGGTGGGAGGTGATTGAATTATGGGGGCAGGTCTTTCCTGCACTGTTCTTGTGCTAGTAAATAAGTCTCATGAGATTTGATGGTTTTAAAAATGGGAGTTTCCTCTCTTTTTGCCTGTAACCATCCATGTTAGATGTAACTCACTTGTCTTTGCCTGCTGCCATGATTATGAGGCCTCCCCAGCCATGTGGAACTGGAAGTATGTTTCTTTGTCATTTACCCAGCCGTGGGTATGACTTTATCAGCAGTGTGAAAATGGACAACGCACATGGGAAGACCCCTGTCCCTGAGCACCCATCTGTGAGACTCAGACACCAGTCATGGGGTTTAGCCAAAGTGCCAAAACTTGGGACAGATGAAGCTCTACCCATTGTCCTCCCCTACCAAGGATCAAGAGCAAAATTCCCTCTTGCTTTGGGCTCCCAGAGACCCCACCCACCAGACAACCAGTTATGAATTCAGCTGTGCTTCTTGCAGTCATTGTCCAATTCCAAAGACCATCATAACTTTTCTTAAGTTATGTCTGTTGACCCAATAATTCTGAGTCATATTTTTCTAGGAAACTATTCTGAGTACAGAAGAGCTAGTATACACAAAGATGTGTACAGAAGCATCATTTAGAAGAGTGAGAAATCAGAAATCACCAAAATATTCAACCATTAAAAAATGGTTGGATAAATTATGCCCTTCAAAGGAATAGTGCACAGCTATGTTTGTGATGCCTTAGAATGGTCTTTTTATATCTCTCAGTTATCTAGTTAATAAGCTGTGGTCTTACTAACAATTCTTTATATTAAATTATCTGTCTTTAAATAGCTGGAGTGGCTTCTGTCACTAGGGTGAGATTGCAAATCTCCAACCGCAAATACCCTGGAACCCTCACCATGATACTTTTCCTACTTCACAGAAAAAGTAGACACCTTCAGCTGAGAATTACCCATTTCTCACAATCCACATCTCCTCTCACCTCCTTTCCTGTTTTACAGTAATTAAAGCCATCTCTCCTCCTGTTTAAAACGCTGTCCTACTTGTGTGGTTTTGATTCCATCTTCCTCCTGCCCTCTGAGCAAACGTACACTATTGACTAATATCCATTTCCTCTCATATATTCAACATTTTCTCAAATGGATCCCGTCTATTGGCTTTTGAATATGTGCAAACCTCACAGAATAAAAAGAATCCTTCCTGGATTCCCACCCTCCACCAGCTACCATCCCCCCTCTCTCCACAACCAAACCTCTTTAAGAGATGCCCCAACTCACTGTCTCCATTTCTTCCCTTTCCACTTAGTCCTTGGTCTACTGAAATCCAGTTTCTGGTCCCAGCAGTCTGCTCATGCACCCATGAACCACACGCAGTGGTTATCTTGAGGGAAGTCTTCAGTGCTTCTGCCTCTGGCTGCCTCAGACGTGGTGGCTTGTATGGCACAAACTACCTGTGGTCAGAGACACTTACCACAGGGAGGATTTTACATTTATGCATGGGGTTGGTTCGTTGATGTTGGTCTCCTCACAAGTTGCATGTTCCAAGCAATCAGGGAACATACCTGCCATGGTGTCTGCTTGAATTCTCAGGGCCTATCTCTTTCTTAAGATAGGTGAGCATTTGTGGAATGAGTGAATTAATGAGTTTGAACTGGGGACCACTGCTCTTGGTACAATACTCTCTCAATCCCTTTACATCAATCCCTTTACATTATTGGGCTATAATCAGAAGAGATAACTCCAAACTCCATAATCCCAAACGTTGAAATCCCAAAAGACCAAAATTCTGGAAATATAATTCAGAAAACTAAATCTAAAAATTTCTTTAAAAGACATTTATTTACATTTTAAAAAGGGGATTTATTTGAGAAAAACATAAAACACGACAATACTTTATACACCACTTTAAACAGTAAAATAGGCAATAATAACATATATATTTTTGCAAGCATAAATACTCAAGTAATAAAGATGGTCACATGGATATAACAGTTGCGAGCAGATGAACCATATTCGTAAAGGAATAGGTCAAAAGGAAAATGTAAAAACCCATTTACACCCAGCTTTCTAACTGCAGTCATCGGAAATACCTTGACAAACAACCTAAGTCTTTTGAGAAGATAAAAAAACCAAAGGAATCACCACCACATATGCAGTCGTCTAAAGAGCTGAGATGTGGAGGAATTTCATCATTCACAAGTGTAGATGTACAAAAAACAACTCTTTGTTTGTTGAGGAAGTTTCAATGTTTTTGCACACATACATTATGCTTACACACAATGTCAATATTGTGATGATGCACCACTTTCGTGTATTCAAATTTGCAAAAATTGCATAAAGCAAAGTAGAACTCTAAAAGTCTTTATACAGTTTTTACCTCCAGTATTGGAAATGATGCCAGGATGCAATACATGCATAGTGAGTTGTAAAAAATAATGCCAACATTTTAAAATAGTGAGGGGGGAGGGAAACAAGAAAAAAATATAACCCCTCTTTTTAAAAAACTAAAAAGAAAATTTGATGTATGCAAAAGTGCATTACAGGGATAGATTATGGGCAATTAATTTCAGAAGTAGTCTATAAAAGCTGGCTGATGTTCATAATCATTAACAATATTTTGAAAGCTTATATCTTGATGAATAGTTGCTTTTTTCTTTTTATGGCGTGGCTCCTCAGAAAATATGTTCCCATTCATTTTCTACGTAGCACTGCTCTTTTTGAAGTTCTTCTGTAATTCAATATACACTGACATGAAACTTCTCTTTGACATTTTCCCATTTTTTTGGTGCCATGCTTCTATGTTGTTTTGTATGCGTGTATCCATGCATATGGAAATCCATTCCTCATGTTCTTGTATACAGGCCACAGAGTTGGCAGAAACAATACAGGTGATGGGACAGCAACACCACTGGGAAAGTCATTTCTTACTGTACTACACACATAATTATTTTCCAACCAGTTAGTAACTTTGTTGTCTTCTTCAGGCAAATGCAGCTTTAGTTCATTAGAAAGCTCCCAGAATTTTATCAGTTGGAAGGAATGCCAATGCAGATAAATGATGGCATGACATTCCTTTGTTGGTTGAAGCAGTCCTAGAAGCCATCTGGGTTTAAGAGAGGGGAACATCAACTCCACTTCTGGATGCGACGAGTGTGACAAAAGCTGTGGCCATTTCAATGTATCATAATCAGCTACATCAGAATTATTATCTTTCAATGCTTTGAAGATTTAGTTATTTATTTTTGAGATGGTGTCTTGCTCTGTTGCCCAAACTGGAGTACAGTGGCATGATCTCAGCTCACTGCAACCTCTGCCTCCTGGGTTCAAGCAATCTTCCTGTCTCAGCCTCCTGAGTAGCTGGGATTACAGGTGCTCACCATCACACCTGGCTAATTTTTTTTTTTTTTTATATATATTTAGTAGAGATGGGAGTTCACTGTGTTAGCCAGGATGGTCTTGATCTCCTGACCTCGTGATCCATCCACCTCAGCCTCCCAAAATGCTGGGATTACAGGTGTGAGCCACCACTCCCGGCTGCTTTGATGTATTTTTTACCTCAGATTTTATTTCTACTTAGGGTAAATACTGCCTATAAATTTAATTCATCATTGTATTGTGCAAGTCTTCATGTTTGTACAATGACATCTATAAATTTAATAACTCAGAAGTGTATACAGCAATCACAGCAGGCCATTGAGATGGGGGGTAACATAAAAAGAACAGAGGGGTAGCAATATTTTGTGACTAATGAGTCCTAATAGCTAAAATATAATAACTCCCAGCAAGTCATGGACACCCAAAGAATATCTGAAATGGCATATTATTATTAGTGTTTTGATCTCCTCTGCTTTCATGATTTCTTCTCTCTTGCTTCCCTTCATTTTTTAAAGGTGTTGGGTTTTAATTGGTTTCATTTGTCTTTTAGTGCTTTATTCCTCAAATATCATTCTTTTGTCTTACAGCTTTATCAGACCTTTTCTGCATTTTTTAAAAATTAACCTTTTTGAGATAATTCTAGATTCAAATGGAATTGTAAAAAGTCATATAGATCTCTTGTACCCTTCACCCGGTTTCCAAAATGACAACAGTTTGCCAAACTATAGTAGCATTTCACAAACAGGATGTTGACATTGGTAAAGTCAAGATACAGAACATTTTTATCACCACAAGGGTCCCTCACATTGCTCTTCTATAGCCACACCCATCTCTCTCCCATTTCCACCCCTCCTTAACCCACGGCAACTACTCAACTGGTCTCTATTATTATTATTATTATTATTATTTTGAGATGGAGTCTTACTCTATCGCCAGGCTGGAGGGCAGTGACGTGATCTCAGCTCACTGCAACCTCCACCTCCTGGGTTCAAGCTATTCTTGTGCCTCAGCCTCCCAGGTAGCTGGGATTATAGGCATGCACCACCACACCTAGCGATTTTTTTTTGCTTTGTTTTGCATTTTTAGTAGAGACTGGGTTTCACCATGTTGACCAGGATTGTCTTGCTCTCCTGGCTTTGTGGTCCGCCTGCCTCGGCCTCCCAAAGTGCTGGGATTACAGGCATGAGCCACCGCGCTTGGCCTAGTTTTATAATTTTGTCATCAAGAATGTTACCAAGGGAAATCATAGAATATGTAATCTCTTGGGAGTGGCTTTTTTCACTAAGCACAATTCTCTGGCAATTCACCTGGATTGTTGTGTTTTATGAGTTCATTATTTTTTATTGCTGAGTAATAGTCTATGAAATGGATGAACCACAGTTTACCTGTGGAATATCTGGGTCATTTTCAGTTTTTGGTTATTACAAATAAAACTACTATAAACATTCACTGACAGGTTTTAGTACGAACCTAAGTTTTCATTTCTCTGGCACGTGTAATTGCTGTAGTAGTGCATGTTTCCTTATTTAAGAAACTGCCAAATTGTTTTTCAGAATGGTTGTACCACTTAGCATTTCCATCAGCAGTGTATGGAGTGACCCAATTCCTCCACACCGTCTCCAGCATTTGGTGTTGTGATATTTTAATTTTAGCATTTTCCATCTGTATATCTTCTTCAGTGAAATCTATTCATGTTTTTTGCCCATTTTCTATTTTGATTGCTTGCTTTCCCACTGTTGAGTTTTGAGAGTACTTTATATATTCTAGATATTAGTCCTTTCTCAGATAAGTGGTTTGCAAATATTTTCTCCCATTCTCTAGCTTGTCTGTTATTCTTTGAACATGATCTTTTATAGAGTGAAAAGTTTTTAATTTGATGAAATATAATTTATCAAATTTCTCTTTTGTGGTGTGTGATTTTGGTGATAAGTCTAATAACTTTACCTACCCTAGATTCTGAAGATTTTCTCATTTTTCCCTAAAGAAAAAAAACCCTCAAATCCATTTTGATTTTTAGTTTTATTTCTTGAGACAAGGTCTTGCTCTGTTGCCTAGGCTGGAGTGCAGTGGCATGATCACAGCTTACTGCAGCCTCAACCTCCTGGACTCAAGCAATTCTCCTATTTCAGCCTCCTGAGTAGCTGGGACCATAGGCATGCAGCATCACATACAGCTAAATTTTTTCAGACTTTTTTGGGGTAAAGGTGGTGTCTCCCTATGTTGTCCAGGCTGGTATCAAACTTCTAGCCTCAAGCAATATTCCTGCCTTGGCCTCCCAAATTGTTGAGATTATAGGCATGAGCCACCATGCCTTGCCTGGTTTTATCTTTTATACTTAAGTTAGTGATCCATGTTGAGTTAACTTTTGGATAAGGTGTGGGGGTTAGCTCAAGATTACTTTCCTCCTATGGTTGTCTAGTTTCTGTAGCACCGTTTGTTGAAAAGGCTGCCTTCAATCCATTGAATTGGGTTTTTCACCTTTGTCAAAAATCAATTGAGTATATTTGTGTGGGCCTATTTCTTGGTTCTCCATACTGTTCCATTGATTTATGCATCTATTCCTCTGCATATACAACAGTCTTGATTATGGTAGCTAGACAAACAGTCTTGATATCTAGTACATTGATTCTTCCAAATTATTTTTTCTCTTCAAATTTGTTTTAGCTATTGTAGCCAAGATGCCTTTCCATATAGATTTTAGAATAATCTTTTCTATATCTATAAAAGTCCTGTTGAGATTTTAACATAAATTTTGATATAAATTATGATAAACCTGTATATCAATTTGGGTAGAACTGGCATCTTTGTTACGGTGAACCTTTCAATTCATACATAGAGTATGTTATACCATTTGTTTAGACCTTTGATTTTTTCATCAGCATTGTGTAGCTTTCAGTATACAAGTCCTATTCATTAGATTAACAATTAAGTATTTTATTTTTTGAAATGGAAGTAGATGACATTGTATTTTTAATTGTGCTGCTGTCCATTGCTGATATATAGAACTATAATTGGCTTTTCCATATTTATCTGGTATCTTGTAAACTAGCTGAACTCCTTTATTAGTTCTAAGAGTTTTTTTAAATAGATTCCTTGAAATTTTCCATGTCGACAATTATGTTACCTGCAAATAAGGACTGCTTTATTTTATTTTTCACAACTTGTATGCCTTTTGTTTTTTTCTTGCTTTATTCCTCTGGCTAGCAATTCCAACACCATGTTGAATAAGAGCAGTGAAAGTGGACGTCCTTGACTTGCATTAAGTCTTTCACCATTAAATATAACAGTTGTAGGGTTTTTATTGATGCTCTTTGTCAACTTGAAGATGTCTCCTTGATTTCTGTTTTTCTGTGAGTTTTTTTTTTAATCATTCATGGGTGTTGAATTTTGTAAAATGCTTTTTCTGCATCAGCTAATGTGATCAAGTGATTTTTCTGTCATAAAAATTACATTGATTGACATCCAAATAGCAAACCTGCTTTGCATCCTTGAAATTATTTCCATTTGATCATGGTGTATATGTTGTTGAATTCTATTTGTCAATATTTTATTAAGGATTTTTGCATTTCTACTTATGAAGAATAATAGTATATAGTTTTCATTTTTTTGTGCTGTCTTTGGTTTTGCTATAAAATTAATATTAGCTTTGTAAAATAAATTGGGAAGGATTTCATTCTTTTCTATTATTTAAAAAAGATTGTGTAGAATTGATGTTAATACTTAAAACATTTGGCAGAATTCTTCAGTGAAACCATCTGGGTTGGAGATTTCTCTTTTGGGAATTTTAAAATTATGAGTTCAATTTCCTTAATAGTTACAGGGCTATTCAAATTATCTATTTCATATTGGGTGAGTTGTAGTATGTTTGTTTTTTTAAGCAATTGGTCCGTTTCATCTGAATTGTGACATTTATATATGAAATGTTTTTGCATGGTGGTGTATGACTATAGTTGCTGTAGCACCCTTTGTTGAAAAGGCTATCTTTTAGATGTTTTCAAGATCTATAGAGTTATATTCCATGTTTCATTCCTGATACTGGTACTTCTCTTTCTCATTGTCAACCTTGCTATACATTTGTCAGTTTTATTTATCTCTTAGAAAGTCAGCTCATTCTCATTGATTTTCTCTATCGTTTTTCTGTTTTCAATTTCATTGCTTTCTATTCTTGTCTTTGCTTGCTTTGGGTTTATTTTGCTCTTCTTCTAGGTCCTTGAGATGAAAGCTTAGATTATTGATTTGAGACTCTTCTTTTTTTATTTTTGAGACAAAGTCTTGCTCTGTCACCCAGGCTGCAGTGTAGTGGTGCTATCTTGGCTCACTGTAATCTCTGCCTCATGTGTTCAAGCAATTCTCCTCTATCAGCTTCCTGAGTAGCTGGGACTGTAGTTGCATGCCATGCCCAACTCATTTTTGTATTTTTGGTAGAGATGGGCTTTCACCATATTGGTCAGGCTGGTCTCAAACTTCTGACCTCAGGTGATCCACTTGCCTCAGCCTCTCAAAGTGTAATTTGAGACTCTTCTAAAGCAGGCATTTAGTACTAGAAATTTCCCTCTCAGTACTACTTCATCTGTGTCTCACATACTTTGATACACTGCATTTTTCTGTTATTTAGTCCTATGTATTTGTTGACTTCCCATAAGATATCTGTTTTGACCCATCGGTGACTTGGAAATATTTTGTTTCCATGTATTTAGAGATTTTTCTACTTATTTCTCTGTTATTGATCTCTACTGGTCAGAAAACACCTTCTGTTTGATTTCAATCTTTTAAATTTGTTTGTTTTATGGCCCAGAATGTAGCCTATTTTGGCATATGTTCCATGAGCACTTGAAAAGAATGGGAATTCTGCTAATGTTTGGTGAAATGTTTCCTAAATATTTATTAGGTCCTGACAGACGATGGCGTCGTTGAGTTCTTCTATATCCTTGCTAATTTTCTGCCTAGTTGTTTTATAAATGATTGAGAGAGGTGTTAATGTCCAATGACAATGTGGATTTGCCTATTTTTCCTTTCCGTTCTATAAGCTTTTACTTTACATATTACAGCTCTGTTATTTGCTGCATACACATTTAGGATTACTGTCTTTTTAGTAGATTGACCTTTTCATTGTTATACTACGTCTCTCTCTGTCACTGGTAATTTTCTTGACTTCGAAGTCCTCCTGATTTTCTTTGATTAATATTTGCATAAGATATATTTTTCCATCATTTACTTTCAACTTACCTACTTTGTCATATTTGAAGTGAGTTTCTTATGGACAAAGTACACTTGGGTCATAGTCTTTAATCTACTTTGCCAATGTCTAGGTCTTTTAATTGGTGTGTGTACACCATTTACATTTAAAATTATTTTTGGTTTATTAGATATCACATTTGCCACTTTATTTTATTTTATTTCCACTTCTCCCGCTGTTTTTCATTTTTGTTTTCTGTTTCCTGACTTGCTGTGGTTCACTTGAACATTTTTTGGAATTCCATTTTGATTTGTCTGTAGTGTTTTTAATGTATCTCTTTTTATGGCTGTTAAAGTGGTCGCTCCAGATATTATATTATATACACATAATTTATCTGTCCACCTGTGTCATCATTTTACTAATTTAAGTGGCATGTAGAAACACTGTTTCCCTTTATGTTCATTTATCCTTCCCCATATAATAAAATTGTGTTAAATATTTTCTTTAGTATTTTTGGGACCACATTAGACAGTATTAGAATTTTTTGCTCCAATCATCAAACATAATTTAAAAGACTCAAAAAGATAAATAAAGTCTCCCATATTTTTGCTTTTCATAATCTTTCCTTCTTGCTGATAGTCTAAGATTCCTTCTATATAATTTTCTTTCTGTTTAGAAAACTTCTGTTAGCTATTCTTGTAGAGTAGGTCCGCTGGCAACAAATTCTCTTAGTTTTTCTCCATCTGAAAATGATTTGATTTTGTCTTAATTTTTGAAGAATATTTTTTCTGGATGTAGGATTCTGTGTTGACAGTTTTGTTTTGTTTCTCAGCAGTTGGACAATGTAACGCCACTTCCTTCTGGTCTCCATGGTCTCTGTTAAGAATTTCATTGCCACTAGCATTGTTTTCCTCCTATAAGTAAGGTGTCGTTTCTCTCTCATTGCCTTCAGGATTTTAAAATCTGTCTTTAGTTTTAAGAAATGTGACTACAATGTGTCTTGATGTAGACTTCTTTGGGCTTTGTCTGTTTGGGGTTCACTCTGTTTTTTGATCATAAAATTTATGTGGTAAGCCAAATTTAGGATATTTTCAGTCAGTCACTCTTCCAGTACTTTTTAAAAAATTCACTCTTTTTTTCCCATCTTTCTGGAATTCCAATGGCACAAATATTAGATCTTTTATCAATGTTCCATAGGCCTCAGAAGCTCTGCTCATTTATTTTCTGTCTAATTTTTCTCCTTTGTTCAGATCAGGTAATCCTATTCTTCTGTCTTCAAATCCAATGATTCTTTCCTCTCTTCCCTTCATTTTGCTTTTGTGCTTATCTACCGAGTTTTAAATTTGTTATTATATTTTTGGTTATAAAATTTCCATTTGGTTTTCCTTTATACTTCTTTTATCTTGCTTGGCTGAGACTCTGTATTCTTTTATTCATTTCATGTTATTCATAATTGCTCATCAAGACATTCTCAACATGGCTGCTTTAATATCTTAGTTAGATAATTTGAATTATCTTTGTCATCTCAGTGTAGGCATTTAATTGGCTTTTTTCATTCAGTTTGAGATCATCCTGATTCTTGGTATGTTGAGCCATTTTGAAGAGAGAGCATCACCTCATATTGGCCAGGTAGGGGTGGAAATCCAGTTCCCTCTTGGCCTCTGTTGATACCCAACTTGGAAGGGAGGGGTTCCTGTTAGTGCTAGCGTGGGTGAGAGTTATCATTCCTCATTAGACCCTTATTGACACCCCAGAGTGGGGTGGCCTCCTTAATGCTGAAAGGCCATGAAATTCCTGATTCTTCAGGTCCTCTCTGATATCAGTACAATGGAGTCATGGAATAGGGGCATTTCATTACTCTTAAGTGGGGGCTAAAGTTCAGGCTACCCATATGGCCTTCACTGATTTCACATGGACATGGTGGGGTTGGGGATAGGGAAGCTCCTTATCACCTGGCAGGGATGAAAGTCCCAGCTACATAGTCATCTCTAACACCACTCCAGTGGGGATGGGGTGGATTTTGGGTGTTTCTTTACAGCCTGGTGAGAATGGGCCCCATCCCCATTCGTGACAGCAAAAGCCAAATGGTAAACCTGGATTTCTGTGTTTTCTGTGATGTAAAGCCATAGCAGAGTGATTGTTCACCAAGTGTTCTTTCTTATTAGGCTGCCCCTTACCTTGTCTGTTTGCTAGAGAGAGCAGGATTTTGTTAGGGCTTTTTTTGTCTGTACGCATCTGCATTTCTAGGTTACTGGCTTTTCCAGCACTCAGTCTGGGTTACATGAGTCAAAAACAAATTCCATATAGCTCATCATTGTGTTACTCTTCAGGTCTCCTGGCTCCCAACCCATCTGCCTGCCTCCCACCCACCTTTCAGAACCTTCTGACATTTGTTTTGTATACAGTGCTCAGGGTTTTTAGTTGTATTTAAGAAAAAATAGGAAAAAGTATATCTGCTTCATTTTCCCAGAAGCTGAAGTTCTCACTTATCTTTATTTTTAGAAAATAAATATTTTGCTTTCAATAATAATTTCAAAGATGCAGGTTGCACAGAAGGAAAACAAATATAGCCAAAATAAAGCAAACTTAGATGTGAGGGATGGAGATAAATACTCAGCAAATTATTTTAAAGAACTCTTCAATCATTAAGACTGTTTAAAACCCTTACTAAATAAAAACAGTGCTCCCATTTATTTAGAGTTCTTTATATTTTCTTAAGTAATTCCTCATTTGTTATCTTGTTTGATCCTGCTAGGAACCTTGTAAAGGAGCTAAGGCAAATAACCTTATCCCAGTTTTACAGAAAGGGAAAGGGTACTATAAAAATCAGAGTATAACATAGGCTCCACTAACAATCTATACTGATTAATTGCTATATTTGTTTGCCTACTGTGAAATAATTGTCTGTTATTGAAAATAATGAAAACTAATATTTTCAGAAGACTCTCTTCCCTATCATCTAAAAAGAGAATAATTTACCTGCTATCATGTTTCCAGGTTCCAACCATGAGAATACTTGTGTGGAATCAATGAGACAATGGGAATTTACTGCTTCTCCACCCGCTTCAAAAATACCGCACCGTAATTCCTCCAACCTATGAATCATCTTTTGAAAGTCTTGAGTTATATTCTGAATCCTCATCTGGACCCAAGCTGGAGA
Source organism: Aotus nancymaae (assembly GCF_030222135.1). Taxonomy (NCBI): domain Eukaryota; kingdom Metazoa; phylum Chordata; class Mammalia; order Primates; family Aotidae; genus Aotus; species Aotus nancymaae. Next base: position 12,697,889 of record NW_026988421.1, read on the forward strand.
AATGGCATCTTCTTTGAATTTTAGATTCCTTCTGTGCAATGGAGGCCAAGCCCTGCAGTGTTTTCCCTACCTGCCTTCACATGTGTAGCATGCTGAAACATGGGAACCATTTTGAGGAGCATGTCATAATGAAATGAGATGATACCTCTTCTGACCCTGAATTACAGACAAAGTACATCGTAGCTGAATTTTTCTTGGGCACAAAAACGTCTCACATGATGGAAAAATTCCTTGGGCCTGAATCTCAACCATCCGCCTGAATAGTTCCACAAGTGGCAGGGAGCACAGAGGAACTAACTGGTCGTAGGGCTTTCTCTCGGAGACACAGCAGTTTAGTTAGGTTGTTGCGCATATTTAAGAGATTCAAATACAGAATCAACTAAAGACAAGAGTGAAGCAAATCATACATAAAATAGGAGCTGTCTTTTATAAAATCATGGTAAAAAAGGAAGTGTTTGAGAGTAAGGAGTTGAAGCCTGGCAGAATATGATCCTGAGTTAATTGAGGGACTCATAGTGACTCCTGAAATAACTGAAGCAGTAGTATGTCTTTACCATGTACTTAGCACCTCCTCATCTTCTCATCTCTAGGTCTGGCCTCCTCAACTGGATTGGAAACTTCTTGAAGGCAGAGGCTGAGTCTTCTTGACCCCAGAAGTTGCCTTAGTCAGAGGTTGATGGACAACAGGTAATTCCTGAGAATGGATAGGAAAGCCAGACCTTGGCCTAGTTGGGGAAATTGTATGGGGAAATGCTCAACAGATCCAAGGCCTTGTGGCATGGAGAAACCATTTCCCCAACTAAGTCAAAATCTGGCTGTCCTGCTCATTCTCAGGAATTATCTGTTGCTCATCACCTCTGACTAAGGCAACTGCTGGGGTCAAGAAGACTTAGCCTCTGCCTTCAAGAAGTTTCCAATCCAGTTGAGGAGGCCAGACCTAGAGATGAGAAGATGAGGAGGTGCTAAGTGGCTAAGAAAGATGTGCTACTGCCTCAGTTATTCTTGGACTCAGTTGGCCCTAAGAAGTAGGCCAGAGATGTAGAAGGAGAAAGAGATTTTAGCCAAGGAGGAGAAAGGAGGAAAAGCAGGTGGGTCTCCACTTTATTTTGAGGGACAATGAATGGAAATGTCTCTAGGATCACCACTAATAAGAGGACTTTGGAAGGACATGGTGAAATAGGGAGCCCAAGAGAAAGGACAGGTGAGACCGGGACTTCATTTGGCAAGGAGGCAGAGCTCCTAATGGTCAGTGGGGGAAGAAGTGACTCACAGAAGGATGCACTTTACAAAGATGAATCCTGCAACGGAGTATAGGATGGTTTGCAAACAAGAGACCTGTATAAAGTGGGGACAGGTCATTTATTTAGAAAGAAATGTTTCCTTTTTGTTTAAACAATGAAACTTCATAAGGGAATAATTAATGTGCATTATCTTGATTTGTTTACAATAAATATGGTCAAATAAATGTCCAAAATCCAAACTTAGCCAAGTTTAAGGTTTATCCACCCTGGGGATTTCACTAATGTAATTGAAAAGCTATTATTCGACATCCTCTGAGCATCTTCTGAATCTCTGCACTGGATTATACTCCAACGTCTAATTTATGATGCAGGACTGAGAATAAAAATCACTTTACTCACCAAAAGGAAAATATTTCCCAATTTTGAAATGCTGCATTTACCCAAAATTAAAAAGTTTGGCTTTATGTTTGTGTAAACATAATTCAAACCCTTTGGTGCATCAGCTGCCTATGCTTGAGGGAAAAGTTAAATAATTCATATGGTAAAAACAAAACCAAACCAAAAAACCCCACATCCAGCTGAAAAGTTTGCATAAGATTCTATTAGAAAGAGGTTGGTAGGCCGGGCATGGTGGCTCACTCCTGTAATCCCAGCACTTTGGGAGGCCGAGGCGGCAGATCGTGAGGTCAGGAGATCAAGAACATCCTGGCCAACACGGTGAAACTCCATCTCTACTAAAATATAAAAAATTAGCCGGACATGCTGGCACGCACCTGTAATCCCAGCTACTTGGGAGGCTGAGGCAGGAGAACTGCTTGAACCCGGGCAGTGGAGGTTACAGTGAGCCAAGATCTCACCACTACACTCCAGCTGGGCGACAGAGCAAGACTCCGTCTCAAAAAAAAAAAAAAAAAAAAAAAAAAGAAAGAGGTTAGTTTTGTCTCAGCATTCAGAACTAGGAATGCCCTTTGAGACCATGTTTTACAAACCTTTTAGTTTATAGGAGAGAATGTTGAAGACCAGAGGGGTTTCAGGGCCTGTCACCTGTCTGATGAATGGCCAGGCAGGACTGTGCTGGACATGGCCCGCAACTTCCCTTCTGATGTTCCCTAGGATGCATGTTTATTCTAAATACCTTCCATCTCAAATGCATTACATATTTTTGAGGACAGGAGAGGAATATCTTTTTTTCTTCCTCCCAGAAATCTGATTTAACAAAGGTTTCAGAGAGGCTACTCTGTGGGAAGAATCATGCTAATGCTGAAGAGGTAAGTGAGAAGGGCCCAGCTGCTCTGAAGATGCTGGAAAGGGGAGGAGACAAGTACAAGATATTAACATCCCAGGTTGAGAGTCAAATATGAGCGAACTGCTAACCCAGGAAGATGCATGCCCATGAGCTCCAGGTAGAGTCGTCCTTGGGAGAAGCAGCTGATTACAAAGCACCCTGAATCTGGGGCCCTTTACACTGATAACTTTTGGGTTGGAGGTTTTTGCAACCATTGTCTGTTCTCCCCACTGGCAGTCAGTCTGATCTCTCGTGGCACCCAGTTTGGGCTACTCTGAAGAGTAAAGACACTTGTCTAGACCCATCTCAGGCTTCACTGGAGTGAGTCTCACATAGGTCACATGCTCCATAGTTCAAGTCAAAATTAAGTGAAAAATTGAAATTAGGTGAAAAAGGAAATCTAAATTAAGTGAAAAATTAAATTTCTACAAAAGCATCACAAGAAAATTAAGCCATTTTTTTGTGATGCTTTTGTAGAAATTTAATTTTATTTAAATAAATGTCCTATTTCTTTGAGAAAGAAGATTAAGGCAACTAACAATGAGTCAATGGGATAACAAAGGTAAAAAGCAGTGTATCCCTTTCCCAGGGCTGCCATAACAAAATGCCACAAAATGATGGTGTAAAACAGTGGAAATTTATTGTCTTACAGTTCTGGAGGTGAGAATTGGAGACCAAGACATCAGCACAGCCAAGCTCCTTCCGAAGGCTCCAGGGAAGAATCCTTGCTTGCCTCTTCCTAGCTTTTCAGGGTTCCTGGCAATCCTTGGCATCCCCATTCCAGTCTCTGCTCCGTTGTCACATGGCCTTCTTTCTGTGTCTCTCTGTGTGGCCTCCCCTCTTCTTATAAAGACACTAGTCACTAGATTTAGGGCCCACCCCAACTTGTATGACCTCATCTTATCTAATTCCATCTGCAAAAGCTCATTCCCATCACATTTTGATGTTCCATATGGACACACATTTTGAGGGGGATGCTATTCAGTTCACTACGGTAAACAAGAATATTAGGGACAGGACAAGGAAAAGAGCTTGCCAAATAAAACCAAGGCTGTGGCTAGGCGCAGTGCCTCAAGCCTGTAACCCCAGCACTTTGGGAGACTGAGGCAGGTGGATCACTGGAGGTCAGGAGTTCGAGACCAGACTGGCCAACATGTTGAAATCCCGTCTCTTCTAAAAATACAAAAATTAGCCAGGCGTGGTGGCAGGTGCCTGTAGTCCCAGTTACTTGGGATACTGAGGCAGGAGAATTGCTTGAACCTGGGAGGCGGAAGTTGCAGTGAGCTGAGACTGCACCGCTGCACTCCAGCCTGAGTGACAGAGTGAGACTTTGTCTAAATAAATAAGGAAACAAATAAATAAATAAAAATTAAAAGGAAAGTAAAACGAAAGGTGCTATGGTCTAAATGTGTCTTCCTGAAATTTATATGTTGAAACTTAATCACCAAGGTGATGATATTAGAAGGCGGGGGCTTTTGGAGGAGGTAAGGTCATAAGGGCTGTACACTGTGAAGGGGATTAATGCTCATATATAATTCTTTATAGTTCTTATAAAAGAATTCCCAGAGAACCTTGTCACTTCCATCATTTGAGGACACACAGAAGACACTGCCTATGAGGGATGGCCCCCCATCAGACACTGAATCTGCAAGAGCCTTGCTTTGGGACTTTCCAGACTCCAGAACTGTGAGCAATACATTTTTATTGTTCATAAATCACCCAGTCTAAGGTAATTTTTATAGCATGCTGAATGGACTATGAAAAAGGATAAGGTTGATATTCAAGGTGTCTGTCAGAGGGTGTTCCACACACTGTTAGAAGGTAGGCTGCAAATCTGTCATTGCAATCTCTCACATAGTAAAGTTGCTGTGATTAAGATTTTGGGCATTTGCTGACTTGTTTATGGTTTGAATCCTTGCTGATTTCACCAGTGTTATTTGGAGAAAATTTCTTCCCTGTGCCTCAATTTCTTCATCTGTAGGATGGGAATAATGGTTGGGGGAATAAAATTAAATAATGCATGCAAAATACTTGTCACAAGTAAGTTCTTGTCATGGAAATGTTGGGCATGCAAGGTCTACAAGGCAAAAAGTAAAGGAAGCTTCAAAGCTATGGTGCGGGAGGAAATTTCAAATGAATGATAAAGTCTGGCTAGGGAGTTTAGAAAAGACTTTGTGCAAAGAGTGGCCATTAGAACATTTTGTACACTTGGAGATGGATGGGAAGATATTTTTCCCAGCCAGTCTGGTTTTGGGGGAACAGGGACCAGTCTAGTTTGGCCGGAGCATAGAAAACAAGAGAGGAAGTGTGTGGGACTCATTGGAAAGATGGGCAAAGCCCACCTGTGTACATCAGGGTGAAGAGGCTAACCCAATTGGCACAAGTGATTGTGCCCTCTGCATTGGCAATGGCTCTCCCAGGGAGAGGGACATTCCTTGGTCTCTACAGAAGCCTAAACCAGCCTATGCCCTATATCTCTGCACTGCTCCACTGCTGTTCCTCCTCCTGTCTGATAGTTTTCAACCTGTTGTAAATTTTATGGCTCTGCTTTGATGTATCTCACACCACTCCTCATTGGTAGAAACAGAACTGCCCACTGTTAGGGTTTTACACTTAACTCAGATGTTTTATTCCAAACTTGGAGTTTTACAATCTTGTATCCTGCGTCTCTCCACCCCCTTGCTTCTTTATCTATACGCAGGGTTATATATGTGACTGTGTCTGGTCCACTGTGACCCCTGGATCATTTCCAGCTTGTCTCTGGGATCCACAGGCATTCTAAATCTTATCCTGACCTAATTCGCTTCTTCCTTCTCTGCAGGGCGCTATGATGCGCTCACATAGTACTGCTCTGTATCAGAGATGTGGCAAGCTGCTCTCCCCCAGCCACAAACCATAAAATTAAGAACGGCAAGACTCTCCTGATTAATTTCATTTGTCTGTCTTTAAACCCATTAAAGAAAATGCCTGTTTCAATCATTTTTTTGCAAGCATATTTGTAAATAATACTTAAAAAACACTTCATCTAATTATTCTTACCACAGTTGAATGCTAACAAATTGAAGATGAGATTTATGTTTAGACAGTTTTAAGGTACTAATTTTTTTCACAACAATAGGCGCTGCAATTGACAAAATTAAAACAGAAGATGTAGACCAACAACAATGAATTTGCACCAGGCTTAACAGTTTCTCTAAGTAAATCCAGTCTCTCCTTGGCTGCCTAAGAAAAGCCATAAAAATTTCTGAGAAGAATCTGGAGTTTAAGATTCCACACTAATTGCTTTCTCTCCCCTTTTACCTCATCTCCTTTTCTTGTTCGTCTTGACTGCAAGGGGACATGCAGTTTCCATATTCAAAATGCCTTAGGCTCTGCTGGGGTAAGGAAGTCAGGGGGAGGAGGGGGCAGGCCAGGGAACCACATAAATAAATGGGAATTTCTACACAGACATGAGGATTTTCTTCTTCGTTTAAAAAAAATGAGAATAAGGCACGAGTATAAATTCCAAAAAGAGCAATTTATTTAAGTCTATCATTTTTGGCAACACAATAGAACACGTTTTGGGATGAACAGTCACAAATCACTCCCCTTCCCACTGTCTGTTTTCTCCACCATATGTTGTGGAGAATACAATTCACATGCTGAAGTTTCGCCTCCTTTACATGTGAGAAAGCATATTGTGCTATCAGTGGCCTGGTCACCGAGCCAATGTTTTTTGGATGCGGTGGGAAGAAAGAGAAAGTAAGGAAAACAGCTAACCCTCCAGTCACATATTTTTCTTTTTTATTTTTTTGATGGAGTTTCACTCTTGTCACCCAGGCTGGAGTGCAGTGGCGAGATCTTGGCTCACTGCAACCTCCGCCTCCTGGGTTCAGGCAATTCTCCTGCCTCAGCCTCCCGAGTAGCTGGAATTACAGGCATGTGCCACCACAGCTGGCTAATTTTTGTATTTTCAGTAGAGATGGGATTTCACTGTGTAGGCCAGGCTGATCTCAAACTCCTGGCCTCAGGTGATCTGTCAGCCTTGAGCTCCCAAAGTGCTGGGATTACAGGCTTGAGCCACTGGGCCCAGCCACAAGTCAGAATATTTTTCAAAGCCTGAAGAACTTTAAAAATAGTTTAGTTGCCAGCAATATGGATTGGCCTGAGCTGGACTGGGCACTTCCGATGATCACTTTCATTAACTCTCAGAACTTCTGGGCAGAAGACAACTGGGCCACCAAGCAAGCAGGTAGCTTTGATGACCTATCAATATCTTTCTCAGTTTGCTATTTTATACAGAGCAGTCGCTCTGCTTCCCCAGAACCAGTGAGGTGTGAGTTGGAGGTATTAGTAGAAAGCTTAGGTTTTGATATTTACCCATAGCCTCCCATGGACTCTCCTGGTCCTTCCCTGATGCATTGAAATGAGAGAGTGGTCATTGGTGAGATAAAAGTAACTGCCTGGCATACCAACTATTGCAACCTCATTAGTACTTTGTTGTAACCTAACAAGCTGACACATCCACAAGGCATCTATACACCCAAAGACACACTAAAGCTGTGCAAGAGCCTTCAACGCCAGTCTCTTCATCACGACAATGGCTGTTGGATGTTCTCTGTGCCATAGCCTTCATAACCCCACATCCATATACTGGCCCAGATGGCCCTGATGAAACAAGGCTTTCTAGAGACATTCTAAGCTGACTCAGTATGAGGTCAAATATTTTATTAAGCCCTGTTCTTTCCGATGTTTAAAGAGGGAAAAAAAAAAACTCTTGTGTTTTCATTTGCAGCATGACAATTTTGAAACACTATTTTAACAGTGTTCTAATCAATTACAAAATGAAAGTTACCCTTCATGCAACTTCATGAAAAGCAAGAAAAATCTTGGGAGTTTTAAGAATCACAGGTAAAAAAAAGGAGATTTGATTCCTTAAGTTGTGCATCAAACTTTTCTTCTTGTCCAAATTAAACGGAACAGATGTGGAAAACAAAATGAGTCAGGGTCTCCCCATATAATTCTAAACGAACTCTCAGGTTCTGCTTCCTACGGCTGATTTTAGCCTAGGCTGCCTTATTGCCTAAAATCTGCAACTCGATACTAAAAGCTTGTCAAAATTAAGTGCATGCTTTATAAGTTTACATTTTTACAGTCTAACTGTTTTTCTTTGATATTTGACAGGGACACAGGTTCCCATGTCATCTGGCCTTGAAGTACTTTTAGAACTTTCTCCTAGACCAATCTGAGGGAGCTCAAGGTTGCGGTGAGTTATGGGGTCTTTAAGTTGCCTGCCCAGCAGCCGGCCCTTGTGCCCACACTTGAGGGCTAACACCTGCTGGCTGGACAGGGCAATTAATTTTTTTAAAAATGTGGTAAGCCGCCAAAAATCAAAGCTAAAGGATAAAAATATAATTTTACCTCTTAAGCTTCCAGGGGTGGCCTTTGATCTCTTCCAATGCTTGTGTGGCAGGAGGCATGGATCTTATATTTTCCTGCAAAAGAAGCACCTTTGAAAGACACCAAACACAAAACGCTGATTGTCTCTGTCTTCTGTCCTATCACTCTTGCATAATTACGCTGACACCTAACCGAGATGGTCCCTCACAGCAAAAAGACAAATCTAACAAATGTCCCCTTCTTTAAGAAATTATCATTGAAAGCTCTTAAGTTATACCACAGTCCATCCCTTGTAAGATCAAATGTTATTTCCCTAAGAGGCGATAGTTGGGTTTTCCAGTTGATGATTATAATGTGGCATTTGTTTCAGAATGTCTGTACATTAAATAGATAACTGTGAACTTCAAAGAGCTAAATACCAATCATGGGCTGGGGCACGGCCACACATACAGCCTCCCTCCTTCTCCAAACTCTTTGGTAGCCAAGACAAGGTCACTGGTCAGGGTAATTTGCAGGAAAAGTCAATTTCTCAAGTACCGAAGCAGGTGTTGTGGCACTCTATGAATCTAAATTGAGGAAGTTGAAAAAAGCAAAGGTCATGATCCACAGGAAGAAAGGAGGAAAGAAAATCTCTTTGACTGTATTTTTAACTCCTTTCAAACAAGATGCACTCACCAACTGAGACAATTAACGCTAAAAATAAATAAATGAAAATCGGGGTAGCTCATTCCAATCAGCAACTTATCTGATTTCTTTCACTAAAAGCAGAGGATTTCATGTTTGCTTGAATTGACAAGGAAATAAGCTCAATTTATAAGAGCTAAAGAACAACTCTTCTGCTTGTGTTTGGGTAGCAAAAATCAAACCAAGATATAAGAACTTTCTGTCTTTAAATCAAATAATATACATTATATGATACATACTACTTAGCATAGGGTATATAGTATAGTTATAGAATAATATATGATAGACATATAGTATATAATTCTGGATATTTTATTTTAAATCCACACATTCCCCATTTCCCCAAAACTAGGGATAGAGAACATAGTCAAAATGGAAAATCCTTTCAAGAAGGGAAAAAAAACATGAACCTTACACTTCATAATGTTGTTGATGTGGCAAGGAGAGCATGGGATGTGGAGTTAGAAGATTTGAACATAAATTCTAGTTAATCACTAATTAGCTGTGTGATTAGAACAAACCATTTAACTTCTTTAAGTCTTCATTTTCTCAGCTGTAAAATAGGAGGTTGTAAGGATTAGATAAACAAATATATGTGGAAGCATTTGGCAAGTTAGAAATATTTCATGATCACTGCTCACCCTTACGGTGTATTTTTCCGAAGAGTATAAAATGCACACACCCCTGGTATGCCTAAGGTTAGGGCAGGCACTGAAGGTTTAAAAACAAAAATTAGTCAATGTGGAAAAAAAAAGTTAAATAAATAATAGTACAGGTGGAAAATTACTGAAAGTCGCATGCAAAAGACTGACATTTGGGTGACTTCTCCAGATTTAAATTCTTCTTGGGAGGAATGGATAAGAGATGGAACCACAAAACTCCCTAAGAATATCTCCAATACAAAAAAAATTATTTTAAAATGTAGATAAATGAGTTACCTTTTAAACACCCAACCTAAAAAGAAAAATATATATATGATTTGCTTGCCTGTCAACTTCTATTAAAAAAAATCTCATGAAAACAATACTGTCCACATAATCCAAAACTGAGTTCTAGCTTGTAGCTCAATGTTTTCAAGCACTATTACATGCAATAAAATTGCATTTAATTGCATTTCCAGAATAATCTGAATGTTCCCCTTGGAATTTATGTCCTCTGTCTAACAAGGGAAGCTCATATAATGTTTTTGGTAAGGGTGTGATAGCCCTAAGTTACCATAAGTGCACACTAACCTCCTCATTTTATAGATAGGGAAACAGAACTGGAGAAGGACAGCCATTTGGTGACTCTCCATATGTTGCAGATCTGGAACTAGAACCGGCTTTGGGTCCATAGAATAAGTCCAGGGGCCTTCCTCCTTCTTAAATGTCAAGTACTTAATGTCCAAGCAAAGTCAGGAGAAACATTTGACATTTAAATTCCCTCTGTTCATTTTTTCTTTTTAAATTTACTGGTACTAGTGAAAATCCTATGTCAAACATAGAGGGCAACCTTAAAAAGCATGAAGGACTCAATACGTTAAGAATGGAAATATATTACCTTCTTTCAGTTTCATATTCTTATTTGTTCTTAAATTTTATGGTTCTTCTATATTCTTAGTTCAGTTCTGAAGTTACTTTCCCTGTGTCTGTTATCTCCCCTTGAGTATAAAATATGCTTTCATGAAGATGCTTCTTAATTTTAACCAGGGTGTTTGTGCACCATCCACATTTATAGGAATATTTTTTTTTTTTTTGAGATGGAGTTTTGCTCTTGTTGCACATACTGGAGTGCAGTAGTATGATCTAGGCTGACTGCAAACTACGCCTCCCAGGTTCAAGCGATTCTCCTGCCTCAGCCTCCAAGTAGCTGGCATTACAGGTGCCCGCCATCACACCTGGCTAGTTGATTTTGTATTTTTAGTAGAGACAGGGTTTTGGCCAGGCTGGTCTCGAACTCCTGACCTCAGGTGATCTGCCTGCTTTGGCCTCCCAAAGTGCTGGGCATAAGCCAATGTACCCAGCTTGTCTGCAATAATTTTGATACTTTATATCATCTTCAAAATGCTTTGCTCTGCTCTATATTTTGGGAATTCTGTAAGCCAGAAGCTCTTGTTCCCATACAAATAGTTCAAATATTTTAAATTAATTAGTTACATAAATTGCTCAGATGGAAGGAATACTCATGTTTAAATTTGTATGCCAGACATGTTAACACAACTTCTAGAGACTCAATATGAGTCACATGATCATGTCCCAAAGTGTGTTTTATGCTAAAATCGCAAACTTGCCTGAGTGCTTGTGCTTTGTGGAGGTGGGTTCCATAGCCATGGAAAGTTATCTATAGACCCTCACCTAAGTGCCCTGGAGAAATTTTCCCAGCATCAGTCTTGAGAGCAGGCTTGATTTCCTCTTCTGGCTAATGGGTCACTTGAGATCTTTCCACAGCTTCATGATGTGAATTACATGAGATAAAGAAAGCATTAGGACAGTGGCTGGCTCATTAAGTGCCCAATCACTTATAGACATAATTGATTTTATTAGCTGAATGAACAGTCAAATATGCTTTGTTTTGCATGAAACAGGATAAAATTTATTTTCAATTTGATTTAAAGTAATTAGCACATTCATTTTCCACAGCTTTTCTAATCAAGCTAAATGCTAGGTCTCCTCAAGGAAGAATAAATAAGTCCAATATTATCTTGAAATTTTAAAAATTTAAGAAAACACATGAAAGTAAGAATGGAGAACAGGGGTAGGAGCTATATTATTTGTATAATGCCATGGAACTTTACTTACAATGCAATAGAACAACACACCCATATACTTTCTGACTGCCAAATCATATTTCTAACCTTTGTCCAAGGTCTTAGTATAGGAATGTTTACTGGAGAAATGAAATAAAATTAGAAGCCTCCTTCTTTCCTTCTCTTTCTTTCTCTTCTCTCTCTCCCTCCCTTTCCCTCTCCCTCCCTCCCTTCTTTCTCTTTCTTTCTTTCTTCTTTCTTTCTTCTTCTTCTTCTTCTTTCTTTTTCTTTCTCCTGCCCCCCCCCACCTTTTTTCTCTCTCTCTCACTGTTTTTCACAAAGGCATACATCTAGCTTAGGAATGTGGCACTGAGCTAATTAGCCAGGCAAATAAATAAATACAGTAGAATATACAAATAAAGGTGGCCACACCTGCAGGCACTTGGGTTGAGTGAGAGGGGCCCAGACCCTCGACAGAGGGTCACACTGGCCTCTTTTCCACCACCACTGACTGTCCTGCAAGCACAGCTGACACCACTTCGCCTCCAGCAAGGTCAGAGCACAGGAACAGAGGCAGCATTGTCTTCACGTTCACACGGAAACACCGTCCAATGTGCTCTGATCAGCAGCTGCAATGCGGCCTTCCCCATGGTGGCAGCACCGGGGCCTCCCTTGAAAGCCATCTGCCTCATCCTCCAATGGCCACTTTTCTTCCTTAAATCTGCCTTCCATAAAATGCCTTTTCTTGGCTTTTTAAAAACTCTTCAATCCTTCTGGGACTGTGAGAATTCTCACCTTCCCTATTTCTACAAATTGCCTTTAAGTTAGAAGTTATTTGGCCTGTGGTAGGCACAGTCACTTGGAGCCAAAAGCTCAATATGAGCTATGATTAATGAATTATAAAGCCAATTCACTGAGCCATGACATTAGTGCAGCACTGTTGTAAGCAGGAACTAATTATATGTGGAAATAATCATTCAACCTGAGAAAGGCATTTCCTATCCATTAGAAAATACTGTGAAGAGATAATACTTAAAAAATTCCATATACCACCATTGGCCAAAACAAAAGATTATTCACTCTTTGAAAACAAATTTGGATTTTGGCTTAATTATAGGTTTTGCTCTTATGATAAAAGAAATGCTACTTGATTATTTGATTATAAGCAATTTAGTACATGACCAGTTCTTGAAAAAAAATTCTTTTAATTAAAAGCTCTCAATTTGTGTTTTATTAACGAAAGCCTCCATAGGGGAAACAATGTTTTAAAGACTATAACACAGGTTTAGGGAAAAATTTTGGTGATTATTGTTCATTTATTTTCCTTATTAAGCTAATTTAATTATCATTGAGACACAAACATTAGCTCCAGTACTGGGCTTCTCACATCTGTTAGTAAAGATTTGATTAGGGCTACACAAATGTGCTAGATTAAACTATCTAGTTGGTGAAATTCAAGCCACCTGGATATTTTAGCAACATCAATAAGAATAATTCTCTTTTTCAAAATCAGTAAATCCAAGCTATATTAAAAAGAATTAATTAATGAGTGCCAGATAGGCAAAACAAACATTTGACAATGAATCATATTATCAAAGGTTTTGAGGGAGCTCCCTCTCAGCTTATGTTTAGATGTCAAATTATATTACCAAAACTAAACAATCTGTTAAGATGATGTCTTAATGCAGTAAGTCTCTAGTGCCATATGGGGTTTTCTTGATTTTTTTTTAACTTCTTAAACATCATTAATAGAAAAAAAGATATGCTCTATTTACCGATAATAATCAAATCATAAGACATTTGCCCCAAAATGTTACCTTGGATATTTCCAAGAGCTGTTAATCATTGAAATCCTATTTAAGATATTGTTACAAAGTTTAGTTAACGTATCACACATACGTCTTGACGTATGCTTCATAGGAGGAACTCAGTAAAAAATTAATATATAAACATTAGGGGTTTCATAAAATATATAAAGAACTCTAGAATTAGAAAGGACTAAAAAAAGAATCATCCAGTCTAAGGCTGGCAAACTTATTCTGTCAATGGGCAGATAGTAAATAATATCGGCTTTGGGAGCCTGATGGTCTCTGTAACAACTATTCAACTTTGCCCTTGTAGTCATAGACAAGAGTAAACTAATGGGCATGTTTGTGTTTCAATAAAACTTTATTTACAAAAGCAAGTGGCAGATGGAATTTGGCCCACCAGCAGTATATTGATAATCCCTCATGGAACCCAACTTCCATATTTTAAAAACCAGGCACCTTTGGTCTCATGTGGGATGGCAGCTTGCCCAAGGTTAAACAGAAAGTTAAGCAGCAAGTGGCAGAGCTGAAGTTGAATTTGACCCTCCCAGCTTCCAGGGAAATGCTGAATTCATTGTAACGACACAGGGATGGCTGGCTGTGTCCAGATGGAAAGTCTGCCTCACCCTTAAAGCAGATCTGAAATGCTTCATGCATTTGATGTCTATAGAATTGTGATGTGTGGATGACTCTTCACATCTCCAGTGAATAAGCTGCTTTTCAGAGACCTAAGCAGAATCACAAATAATATTTTTTGGGAAAGGAACATGAACATCCATACAGTTAACCAAGCATGAAAATGCTTGCCTGAAAAGCCACACATGGCTTGCTTCATTAAAGACCATTTCAGTCTTGAAAAACTGCATTTCTATTGAATATTTACAACAAATATGATTGAATAAGAAGAATTTAAAGTGGAAAAACCCCTATGTGTTGTGATTCCAAATTAAATCTTATTTTCATTGTTGACAGTGTTTTGTATTCCCCAGGTCTGTATGGTATAAAGAACCATCTTATTATCATGCCCTTTTCCAGCACCAAATGATAAGACTTTCTAGATTAACACTTGAGTCACCAACATTCATTTTCCAGCGTGGTTTCCTCCTTTCACATAACTCATTCTTTTCATTTGGAAGGAACCGGAAGAAATGAGTCCCTAAGCAATCCTAAATGGGGACATGGGTGTAGGTCTTTCTCTGGGATATCTGCATGGAAGGGCTTTGTAATCCTTGCTCTAAAACTGACAGTCCAGAAAGACATGATTGATGAAAGGGAACTGGATGTTTGAGTCAAAATGGACCGTCATTAACTAACTGAACCAAGTAAATGAAATGGAGTTTCCAAGGGGCAGTGGGGCACATTCTTCTTGAAAACGTGGGCCCAATGTTCAGGATATGCTTTACTGAAGGGGGTGGGGGAGTGGTGGGAGCCATTACTTAATGGATCCCAGCTTGCAAAGGTGAAATAGCCCATACTATATGTATATATATATACACACACATACATACACACACTTTTTTTTTTCTTTAGCAGCTCTGTGTTGATGTTGATTTGCACATCTCTCACTGAACAGATGAGGGTGCATATTCTCCTGTATCATGCATTTTCTGGCTCTGAAATCACAAAAATAATACTCATAGATGCAAATAAAATTATGCTGCTGTAATTGTTTTCTATAGTTTAGTTAGGTATTTTACACCAGCTTAGAAGTAAATTAACCTGTATGTTTTACTACTTTATGTAATCAAAAATGAATAATTTAAAAATCTTACATTTATGTGAAATTATATTTTCATATATGGGTTTCTTTTTGACCAAAATGGTAGATTTTTAAAATTAATTGCATTATTTTTATAATACTTCATGTTAGAACTTAGCTCATATGTAACATCAAGGACAGCTTTAGAGTATAATAAAAATCCATATATTATTGAAATATTGGAGCATATAAATGTTTTTAAAATAAAAGTTCTTCAACCTCTGCCCCACCACCAGCCCCCACACACAAAAAAACTACCACATTGCTTTAGGTCAAGGATAACAAAAGCATGAATGATTCAGATGAACACCTTTTGAACTTTTTTCAGGAAGACTTGAGTGGTAGGATAACTTAAAGTCTTAACCAGAATGAATGCAGGTGGCCCTTTCTCGGCTTGAGACATCTTGAAACAGTTTTCGTGCCTAGCAAGGAGGCTCTTGTGTCACTGTGGTGAGCTCAAGAGGGACGGAAAGAGAGTATGCAAATGAGTGCATATTTATTGGTTCAGGAGCAAGACTAAGCACCTTACAGTTGAGTGGTGCAAAATCTCATTACTCCTTTTTAAAAGCTGGCCAAAGTACATAGAGGGAATAAAAGTGCATTTTCATTATGTTTTATTCACTGAAGGAATTTCTGTTTTTTTTTTTTTTTTTGTAATAGATGCTTAAAGAATACAGGACAGCATGTTATGCAAGAATAACAAAGACAAACAATTAGCAAACTATTGAGTTAGAGTGGATCTACTGCAGTGCATGTTTAACTGTAGGACTAAACAAATGTCTGCGCATTGTTAATGGGTGAAAATATTGGCTGAGCTAGCTGAGCTATTCCTGCTTATAAAATAGAACCTTAAGCAAGTATATAAGACTTTGTAGTTTGTATTTTTATATTAGCCTTATTCTTTACTCCATGTTATGTTCTTACTTTTGTTTTTCTCCTCATTTATGTTATCTTGAAGTATCTTATGTACCCTTAGAAGCTACTTTAGGTCCAATTTAGAACTAGAGCTACACATATAGTTTGAATTTTACACAATTATGGAAATTTGAAGATGTTATCATTCACTGATAGGCACAAATTATTATAAGAAAAGCTGAAGTCATTAGCCCAAATAAAGGATTAGAATTAACAATGAAAGTGAACTTAGAGCATAATTAATGAATTCTCTAATTGCTCTTCCTGTGTTAGTTCATTAAGCCTGACTATTGAGTGGATATTCAGGCATCTGTCTCCAACATCTGTCATCTCATTGATTCCCTGAGTTGATGCTATTGAAGCCTGGGAGGAAGGGTGCCTTTCCTCCTTCACTGTTGTTTGCATTCCCTCCAAAATGAACATGCTAAGAAAACGAAAACCTTTCTCTAATATGATTGTCTGACAATGGGCAGAACCACTATGAGACTTCCATGTAAAGGACGGAGATTATGCTTACTTCAACCTTTGCTGTTGTCGATTGTGCACGCTTGATAGCAGAGCAGCTCTTCGTCATGTGTCACCTTTAGGCTCAGGGTTTTACTGGTGATGAGATAATATTTGGGCAGATATCTGCTCAAATAGATGACATCCCCAACAAATGAACCTACAGACTCATTCGTTGGGAACAAGTTCACAGTCAATGTGTGGGAGGCACCGCATGACCTCCCAAGCAGGAAGACTTGCAATAGGTCACACTGCATTCAAAGACTGACAGCATAGAGGGGAAATGAGCTCATCCTTTACTTGTCTGGTATTCTAGTCCAACCTTTATTGGACTGCTGTTCTAGGTAACCCACTCACTAAAAATTGCAGGAGCAGAAAGAGCTAAAAAGGTGTGTCACTATCTTGTTATCAGCTTGTTAAGTTCCAGGACTTTGCATTAAAAAGGAATAGTTGCTTAGGCTATTATTACAGGGAAAAGTAGCACTTTAGCTGCAGAGTAGTTGGCTGGCAAAAGGAATCCCAGGATAAGTTCAAAGCTGGAAATGATGTTGGTTGCAGGGCAGCATGCTGGGTTAAAACACTTTCTTTGCAGATATAGGTAGTGATTTACACACGAAATTGAACTGAGTTCAGGATATATATCATAAAGCTCACAGCTATTTTAAAAATAGGTTGGCTTCAGCTTGTACCTGCAGATACTTCTATGTACACTTGTTTGTGACCACTAGTATTAATAATGTGTAACATTTGAGATATTTCAGAGTTCCACATTTGACCTTGCCCAAAAGATCTAGAAGTAATTTTTTTCAGAGTTCCAGTTGCATGGATTTATTAGAAAAGGCTCTTCTGGGTGGAAGATATGGTTTGCTATTGTATTTCCCTTTTGCAGAAAAGTAAGTCCAACAAATCAGTGAAATTATTATAGACAGAAATTATCTATGGGGCTCCACTTCCCCAGGCTATATTTCAAATTGGTGTGGGAATGGAGGGCTATATGGAAGTTAAGGGGTGGAAAAACCATGGAATAATCAGGAGATTAAGTTTCCAGTCCAGATTCTGCCACCAAACAACCTCATAACCCCAGCAGGTCTCCTTTCTGGTCTGTCTTTGTAGAAGAAAGAGTTGAACTCACTGATTTCTGATGCTTCCTTCCAGGTCTGACTTGTTTGGACATTATGTGCTTTCCCCTCTGGAGAAACAAGGCTTATTCCCTGTGGGTGGTGGTCTGAGGAAATCACTCTCAGCGAGTAAACTGCCCTCCTCTCCCTGCAGTGGGAATCACAACTTCCTCTCCACTTAAGTTGCTAGTGCTTTTGCATTTTAAAATTACTAAGATGAAAGATCATCAACCAAGAGCCACCTGATCAATCAATTCATCCAGAAGGTCCTGGTTGATCATCTTGTAAGTAAAGTACACTCATTGACTCTTTGGCTTATTTATTTGTTTATTCACTTATTCAACAAATATTTACTGAGTACTTGCTATGGGCCTGTCACTACAAAGAGGATAAAGCAAAGAACAGGACAGAGGAGTCCCTGTCCTTCTGAAGCTCATGATTGAATGAAAGATGCAGATTTTAAAGCATAAATGATTACAATAGAGTGAAAGGAATAAAAATGTAAGTAGGTACAGAAAGCTGTGAGAATACTTAGCAGGGGAGACCCAATCCAATCTAAGGGTTAGAGAAGATGCTTCCTGAAGGGCTGGTATTTAAGCAGAGACCTAAAAGATGAGGCAAAATTAGTGAGCTGAAGGAAGTCTTGGAGGGAAGGAAGAGAGCAAAAGTCATTTATCCATGCTCTGCAAATCACCTGACAGATGGAGGCATCTGCTCCAGGTGACAGGATATAAATGGGCAGCTCCGAAGGAGACAAGGGAACTCTTTGAAACAGGAAAAGATGCGAAGTCTGATTCTGACCTTTGGAGGGATTGATGGATTCAAAGAGGATGTATCATACAGGTTCTTACTTACAAGCAATAGACCTTGACTCTAGAAGATATATGCACAAAAGGTACTTATGTAAAAACATATTGGGCAGGGCCTTTTCTTTTGATCAAATTGAAATAAGAGAGACCGATTTTACTCTCCTGAAACAACCAAAAAGCTAACAGAATATAAACAGTTTTTGAGATATTGATTATCAAACAATGGAGAACACTGATCCCTAGGAGACAGGTTTATGAATGAGGTGACCCTAGGATTGCCTCAGCTTACTGTGAGTTTCCCGGCTGTGATGCAGGACCAGACAACCTGGCAGATTCCCTGGTTGAAGAAGTGGAACTGAGAATCTGAGGAGACCAAAGGAGCTCAAGTTCACAAGACAGGGTGCCAGTGAGGAGAGAAGGCACACGAGGAGAATTCCAGAAATCTGCCGAGGACCCCCTGCAAATATTTAGCTGATTATTTTTCATTGCAGGTGTATGAAGAAACTATCCAAGCTAAGGAAAAAAAACCCAAAAACTGAAAGGATTAGAGGCAGCAGTGTCCAGCATATCACAGGATCTGGAAAGTGGTGTGTTCCCACTAGTCAGACTGGACAGCTTCCTGGTTCATAGGGCATTGGTTCATTGTGCATTGATAGTGGTTGGAAATTAATATCTTTAGACTGAGCACACCTCTGCTACCACATCCCAAATCTTAAAAGTAAAACCCAACAGTCCAAACTGTTCTCAAACAACTGAACTATGTCACAAAATAGCTCAAAAATATTTACAGGAATCCAAAAATATCAAGCACCCAATAAGAAAAAACTTATACTGTCTGGCATTCAGAAATAACTAGGCATGTAGAAAAATGGAAGAATATGACCTCAATGAAAACAAATCAATCAAAAGCAACCTGTACTGACATAGATGTTATAAGTAGCAAACAAGAATATCCAATTATTGTATATATTTCATATATTTAAAAAATTAGGCAGAGATATACATGGAAGATATTTTTAAAACACTCAAATTGAGGTCCTAAAAATCTGCAATGTATGAGATGGCAAAAACCTTGTTACGGGATTAACAGAATGTTAGACCTTGCAGAAGGAAGGATGAGTGAACTCGAAGATATATCTATAGAAACTTTCAAGATGAAGCACAGAAGGAAAAAAAAAATTTTTTTTTTCAGCTCACTGCAACCTCTGCTTCCTGGGTTCAAGTGATTCTCCTGCCACAGCCTCTCGAGTACCTGGGACTACAGGCATGTGTCACCATGTCCAACTGGTCTTGATCTCTTGACCTCATGATCCACCCACCTCGACCTTCTCAAAGTGCTAAGATTACAGGCATGAGCCACCACACCTGGTCAAAAAAAAAATTTTTTTTTTTTTTAAATGAAAACAGCATTAGTGAGCTGTGAGACTTTAGAGGCTTAATATAACTAGAACTGGAATTTTCAAAGAGGAGGAGGGATGGGGAACAGAAAAAAATATTTGAAGAAATAACGTCTGAAAAGTTTTCCACTTTTATGAAAACTGTAAATCCAGAGAGCCAAAAAGTTAGACAAAACACAAGCATGTGAAACATGAAGAAAACCATACCTAGACACATCATAATCACATTGCTCAATAGTAAAATTGTTTAAAAAATTCTAAGAAATAAAAAATTCTAAAAAGTAGCCAGAGGGAAAACAAAGTTATGCTACATGTAGAGGAAAAAAGATATGGATTCTAACAGATTTCTTGTCAGAAACAATGTGAGAAGACAGTAGAGCAACATGCTTATAGAGCTAAAAACAAATTTGTGAACCCAGAGTTCTGTACCATAAAAATATCCTCCACAAATAAAGGTGAAATAAAGGCTTCTTCAGAGTTTTCAGAAAATATAGGTTTTCATCAAGGAATGAAAAGAAGAGGAAATGGTATTTACATAAATATTTTTTTCTTATATTGTTTAAAAATTTTTTTTAAACAATCATTGACTATTTAAACAAAAGTAGTTACAATGTAGTATGGATTTGTAACACATGTGAAAGTAAAATTTGTAGCAATAGCCAAGGTCTAAGAAAGGAGAAATGGGGCCGGGCGCGGTGGCTCACGCCTGTAATCCCAGCACTTTGGGAGGCCGAGGCGGGTGGATCACGAGGTCAAGAGATCGAGACCATCCTGGTCAACATGGTGAAACCCCGTCTCTACTAAAGATACAAAAAATTAGCTGGGCATGGTGGCGCGTGCCTGTAATCCCAGCTACTCAGGAGGCTGAGGCAGGAGAATTGCCTGAACCCAGGAGGCGGAGGTTGTGGTGAGCCGAGATCGCGCCACTGCACTCCAGCCTGGGTAACAAGAGCGAAACTCCGTCTCAAAAAAAAAAAAAAAAAAAAAAAGAAAGGAGAAATGGAAGCATAGTATTAAAAAAAACTTATAACATATGTGAAGTCATATAAAATCATTTGAAGGAATATTGTAATAAATTAAATATGCATACTGTAAACCCTAGATAAATTAAATATGTATACTCTAAACCCAATCATAAATGACAACAAAGAGTTATGGCTAAGGAACCAACAAAGGAAATAAAAATTGAATAACAACAAACATTCAACTAATCCAGGAGAAGACGGAAAAAAGAGAGGAAAAGGGAGCAAATAACTGAAAGGATAAATAGAAAACAAAGAGCAAGATGATAGACTTAAACCCAACTATATCAATAAGCACATTAAATGTAAACGACAGAAACACCTCAACTAAAAGCAGAAATTATAAGGTGGGATATCCTGCCTATAAGAAGCCCATGTTACTCATAAAGACACAAAAAGGTTAAAAGTAAAAGGATGAACAATATATACTATGCCACACTAATCAAAAGAAAGTTAAAGTGGCTACATTAATATTAGACAAAGTAGATTTCACATCAAAAAATTTTACCAGAAATAATGAAGGCCATTTCATAATTTTAAAAAGGTTACTTCATTAAGGGACATAATGATCCTAAATATTTATGTACTCAATAACAGAGCTTCAAAGTACATGAGTAAAACTCATAGAACTGAAAAGAGAAATTCAAAAATCAAAAATGATAGCTACAGATTAGAATACACCTCTATTACTAATTGGTCAAAGAAGTAGACAATCACTAACAATATACTATAGAATATCTAAATAATATTATCAACCAACTTGATCTGATTGGCATCTATGGAACGCTCCACCTAATAACAGCATAATATACATTATTTTTTAAGGACATAAATTACATTTACCAAGGACTATATTTTGGGCCATAAAAGGTGCTCAAAAAATTTAAAGGAATTCAAGTGGACACAAAGCATATTCTCTGACAGAAATGAAATTAAATTAGAAAACAATGACAGAAAAATATTTGGCAAATCACCAAATATTTAGAAATAATATACTTCTAAATAAACCACTGGTCAAAAAGAAATCAAACGGGAAATTAGAAAATAGTTTCAACTGAATGAAAATCCAAATACAACATATCAAACTTTGTGAGATGTTGTTAAATAGTACTTAGAAATAGAGTTAGCATTAAATGCATATGAGAGAAAAGAAACATCTCAAATCAATGACCTAATTTTTCACCTTGGAAAACTAGCATGAAAAGAGAAAATAAAACACAGGAATAATAAAAATCAGAGCAGAAACTAATAGAATAAAGACCAGAAAAACAGTAGAGAAAATCAATGAACCAAAAAATTAGCTCTTTGAAAGGGTCAGTAAAATTAAAAAATCTCTAGCCATACTGATCAAGAAAAAAGTAGAAAACACAAATTACCAATATTAGAAATGAGAGAGTTGGGTGATAACACTACAGAATCTACAGATATTAAAAGAATAATAAGGAGATTTTATGAAACATTTTATGCCAATAAATTCAACAGCATAGACAAAAGAAACTAATTCCTTGAAAGATATAAACTATCAAAACCCACTCACAAAGAAATAGATAACCTGAATAGCCCTATGTCTAAATTGAATTTGTAGGCAAAAATCTTCCTACAAAGAAAACTCCAGGCCCAGGTGGCTTCACTGGAGAATTCTACATTAAAGAAATTAATAATAACAATGCTACACAAAGTCTTCCAGAAAATTGAAAATGAGGGAATGCTTCCTAACTCATTCTATGAGGCCAGCCTTTCCCTGATAGCAAAACCAAACAAAGATATTATGAGAAAAGAGAACTACAAACTAATACTGTTGTTAACATGGATGTAAACATTCTAAACAAAATTTCAGCAAGTTGAATTCAATAATACATTGAAAGGGGTAATATATCATGTCTGTTATGGAAGGTTTTCTATGTAACATTAAAAAAGCAATCATAATTCACCATACGAATAAACACAAAAGAAAAATCATTTGATGATTACAACACATGCAGAAACAGCATTTGACAAAATTCTACAGCATTCCTGTTCTTTTCTCCGTAAACATTTCATTCTTTATAACCTAGGAATAAAAGGGGACTTCCTCAGGCTGTTCAAAAGCATTTAATTAAAAACCTACAGCTAACATTATACTTACTGCATGTTTTCCCTCTAAGAACAGGAACGAGGCAGGAAGGTGTACTCTCCCTGCTTCTATTCAACATTTATTGGAATTTCCAACAAGTGTAATAAGTCAATGTACGATACAAAAGTGTGGCTTAAACCTGTAATCCTAGCACTTTGGGAGGTCGAGGCAGGTGAATCATCTGAGGTCAGAAGTTCGAGACCAGCCTGGCCAAAATAGTGAAACCCTGTCTCTACTAAAAATACAAAAATTAGCTGGGCATGGTGGCGGGTGCCTGTAATCCCAGCTACTTGGGAAGCTGAGGCAGGAGAATCCCTTGAACATGGGGGGGTGGAGGTTACAGTGAGCCGAGATGATGCCATTGTACTCAAGCCTGGGCAACAAGAGTGAAACTCTGTCTCAAAAAAAAAAAAAAAAAAAGTCATCCAGATTGAAAAGAAGTAAAACTGTCTTTATTTGCAGAAGACATAATGATCAGAGAAGAAAATCTGATGAAATCTACTCAAACATTACTACAACTAATAAATGAGTTTAGTAAGCTTTCAGGATACAAGATCAACATCCAAAAATCAATTTTAAATATATATATATATATTATATATATATATAATATAACATTATATATATATATATATAAATATTATATATACATAAATTATATACATAAATATATATAAATATATATATTTATGTATATACATAAATTATATACATAAATATATATATATATTATATATATATATAATATAACATTATATAACATGAAATACTTAGAAGGAGATCTACCTAAAGATCTGTCCCTAAAGAGAAGCCTGACTAACACAGATGTGAAAGACCTGCATACTGAAAACTATGAAAACATGGCAGAAAGATATTAAAAGAGACTTAAATAAATGAATAACTTTTGTTCATTAGTCAATAAGTTGTCAATAAGTGAAATTATATTTTTAGTTGTTTCCTTAGTTCATGTACAAATTCAATGCAATCCTAATCAAAATTCCAGCAGATGATTTTGTAGAAATTGACCAACTTACTCTAGAAGTTCATATAAAAACATTAAGGATCTGGAATAGCCAAAACAGCTATGAAAAACAACAACAACTTTGGAGACCTAACACTGCCTGACTTAGGATATATGAAATTACAGCAGCCAAGACACAGTGGTATTGACATAAAGACAGAAAAAGAGATAAACAGAGTCTAGAGCTAGACCTTCACATATCCAGGCCACTAATTTTCAATAAAAGTGCAAAGGCAATACTGTGACAAAGGGATAATTTCTTTTTCAAATGGGTCAGAGCAATTGGATATGTATTTGCAAAGATATGTAAACCTTAAAACTATACAATTTTGAGAAAATAACATAGGAGAAAACTTTGTAACCTGGGGTTAGGCAAAAAATACTTAGATGTAATGGCAAGCTTAATTCAGAAAGAAGCCAATTGATAAATTGGACTCGGTCAAAATTTAAAACTTTCGCTGTTCAAAAGACACTGCCAAGGAAATGGAAAAAAGAAGCCATGAACTGGAAGAAAACATTTGCAAATTATATATCTAATAAAGCACTTGTATACAGAATATATAAAGAACCCTCAGAACTCAATAATTAAAAAAAAACACAAAAAGATGGGCAAAAGAGTTGAAGGATACTTCATCAAAGAAGAAATACAGTGACAAATAAGCACATGAAGAAAGGCTGACATCATTAGACAACAGAAAAATGCAAATTAAAGCTGTAATGAGATACCACTACACACCTATTAGAATGACTAAATTAAAAGGCTGACTATACCCAATGTTAGTGAGGAGGTGAAGAGATTAGAACTCTCATACACTGGTACAACTGATGTGGAAAACAGTTTGCCAGTTTCTGAAAACATTAGATATCCACTTACTATATGATCTAGCCATTCCACTACCAGGCATTATTTATCCAAGAGAAACAAAAGCACATGTCCACAGGAAGTCTTGTACATGACTTATACAATATGCTCGCAGCATATTCATTGCAGTAGCAAAGATCTGGAAACAATCGAAATGTCCATCAAGAGAGGAATTAATAAATAAACTGACAAAACCATACAATGGAATACTACTCAGCAACAAAAAAGAGAATGAACTATTGTTAGACACAACGCTGTGATGGAACCCCAAATTAATAATCTTAGGTGAAAGAAGATCAACAAAATGAGAGTACATTCTATATGATTTCACCAAAATAAATTCCAGAAAATGTAAACTCAGTGTCAGAAAGCAGATCAGTGGTCACCTAGGGATGGGGAATGAACAAGCCAAAGAAAACTTTTGGGGGTAATGAATAAGTTCATTGTCTTGATCATGTTGATGATGTAGGTTCAGCTTCATCTAATTTTGCACTTTGTGTGCAATTTATTGTATTTATGAAGATTTTAAAAAGCCAAACAAAAACTGGAAAAGTATATTTGCAACAAATATAAAAATTGTATTGGCCGGGCGTGGTGGCTCACGCCTGTAATCCCAGCACTTTGGGAGGCCGAGGTGGGTGGATAACGAGTTCAAGAGATCGAGACCATCCTGGTCAACATGGTGAAACCCCATCTCTACTAAAAATACAAAAAATTAGCTGGGCATGGTGGCACGTGCCTGTAATCCCAGCTACTCAGGAGGCTGAGGCAGGAGAATTGCCTGAACCCAGGAGGCGGAGGTTGTGGTGAGCCGAGATCGCGCCATTGCACTCCAGCCTGGGTAACAAGAGCGAAACTCCGTCTCAAAAAAAAAAAAAATTGTATCTATAATAGATAAAAAGTTAATATAAATTGACACAAAAACACTAATATTCTAACAGAAAAACAGGCAAGATCACACACAGATTTTAAAAATAATAAAAATATAGACTGGGTGTGGTGGCTTATGCATGTAATCCCAGCACTTTGAGAGGCCAAGGCGGGTGGATCACTTGAGGTCAAGAGTTCGAGACCAGCCTGGCCAACATGGTGAAACCTTGTCTCTACTGAAAATACAAAAATTAGCTGGGCGTGTTGGCGCCTGCAGCTGTAATCCCAGCTACTTGGGAAGTCGAGGCAAGAGAATCGCTTGAACCTAAGAGGTGGAGGTTGCAGTGAGCTGAGATCGCGCCACTGCACTCCAGCCTGGTCAACACAGTGAAACTCCAGCTCAAAAAAAAAAAAAGAAAATAATAAAAATATGACCAGTATTTTAAATGAGAAAATGTTCAGCCTCACAGAGAATTGAGAAAATAGAAATTAAAGCAACTCAAATATATAATTTTTTACTTTACATATTAGGAAATATTATTATTTTTTAGAGACAGGGTCTCACTGTGTTGCCCAGGGTGGTCAACCTACTGGTGCAGTAGCTATTCACCGGTGACATCATAGCACACCACAGTCTTGACCTCCTGGCCTCAAGCCCTACTCCCACTTCAGTCTCCTGAGTAGATGGTACTACATGTTCATGGCTGGAAATATTTTTTTTTTTTTTTTTTTGAGACGGAGTTTCCCTCTCGTTACCCAGGCTGGAGTGCAATGGCGCGATCTCGGCTCACTGCAACCTCCACCTCCTGGGTTCAGGCAATTCTCCTGCCTCAGCCTCCTGAGTAGCTGGGATTACAGGCATGCGCCACCATGCCCAGCTAATTTTTTGTATTTTTAGTAGAGACGGGGTTTCACCGTGTTGACCAGGATGATCTCGATCTCTTGACCTCGTGATCCACCCGCCTCGGCCTCCCAAAGTGCTGGGATTACAGGCTTGAGCCACCGCGCCCGGCCTGGAAATATTTTTAAATGATAAAAACAATGTTCATTAAGGTATGATAAAACAGTCTCTCATATATTGCTAGTGAGCATATAAAATTATATTATTCTTTTGGACAACAATTTGGCAACGTGGATTTCAAATAACAAACAACCTGAACCTTGAAAATGGACCTGATATTGATTCAGTAATTCTATGACTGGGAATCCATCCTGAGGAAGAAAGTTCCAGAAATGGAAATCCACTCCCTTTCCCACAAAGATATTCATAGCAATACTACTTATAATAAGGTTATCTTGGAAACAATGTAAAATTGAATCATAAGGAATCTTTTTGTTACTGTTATATCAATTTCCTGAAAAATTATACAACCATATAAATTCTATTTATAAAGATTTCACAATAACTTGGAGAACTGGGGGAAAATATTATAATAGCAAAAATAAAAAAAGTATGAAAAATCACAGTACAATTACAACTGTTTTCTTAAAAAGTGTTCTTACAAGAAAAAAACATACTAAATAAATATTACATTTGAATGCATCAAGATGTTGACAATGGTTTTCTTTGGGATTCTAAACGTATAGTTGAATTTTTTTTCCTTCAGTATGTTTTTTTCCTTACTCGTGTGTTTCCAATTTTTATGTGGTGACTGAACTTTTGTATTAAGAGGAAAAAAAACTTAAAAAAAAAATGAAAGTCTGACCAGTTATTCACAGATTTTACAGTTTGATAATGAAAGGTTTAATTATGTTTTCCTTCCTAGTTATTTGGAGACTGCTCAGTATAGGCTGTTTCTACTCACAAATTGATACTGGAAAGAATTGATAGTGATCTGTTTCCTATTTCCCTTTTTTGTCATTTCTCATCTTTGTCACCAACTCTCTGTGTGACAAGGTATTTTGTTTATTTATTTATTTATTTATTTTTAAATCTAAGTTTCTTCATCTTCTCAGTGAGAGAATTGAACTGGGTTTATACATTCCTGGGTCACGTATTTTCAGAGCATCTGCTCTGGGCAGGGCCTTAAAGAAGGGAGGAGGGGCAGCCGGAGAACCTACAAACTTCTCAGTGTCCAAGATTCCCACTAGACAGCTCATGTGAAAAGCAGGTTTTTGAGAAAGGATGATTTTCCATGGGCCATCCTCAGGGGTGAGACTGGCATCAGAGTAGAAAACAGCACTTACCGAGAAGGGTGAAAATAGCTCACAGATCAACAGGGTAAATGCACCCTGCAGGGCATGGCCACCTCTAAGCCAAAAGGACAAATAAGTTGGAAGAAAAAAAATTTTAAGGATCAGGCAAAAATAAAGCATAGCATTTCTTATTGCTCAGGTAACACATCCAACATCAGCTCAGAGATAAGCAAGAGTGTGGAGATGCTTCTCTGGAGAAAGAGATGGCAGCGCGAGGAAATAGGTTAGGGAGACAAAAAGGCAAAGTGACACTTTTTTGTGTGTTGGGGGATCCACCCTAGAGGCCAGGAACTTATAACGTGTTTGTAACCAAGTTAACTTGGTCCCAAAGACTAGGGGTTTTATATTAGCTGAATGGGTCACAAGCTCTACTTTCATGGAAGGTTACATTCCTCCAGCAAAAAACATCTTGACTTCAGAACACACCCTCCCTAGGTCTACTTCTGCATCTTCCATCCTGACTTGTGAATGCTGACAACTCCAGAGGAAGCTGACTGCTTCGCACACTCATCAGGAAAAATGTGCTAGCTGCCTTTAGCCCGAATCAACATTGTGCTTCTGATGTAAGCCTAAAAAAAGAGAATCTATTTTGACTTTCTTCTGTAAGCAAAAAGTGATCATTTGCTGATGGTTCCTTGTGCAATTCGAAAAGAAAATTATTAGATGTATGTAGGCAAGTACTGACTTGCAATGACAGTTTCTGGGAAGATGTAGAATGTATCAAGAATATGTTGCTAGGAATTTTCTGTTTGTTTTCATTATCTAACATGCACTAGGTTTGAGGGAGGCGAGTGTGTGTATTTGCGTTTTTCCATGCACGGAGAAAGTGCAAAGTTATTAACATTTTCATCTGCAGAAACTGATTGAAATTGTGTTCATTGACTCACAAGTAGGATCCATTACAGGGCGCTGGTTGGCAATGTCTTCTGAAAAGCACATAATAAATGAGAAATTGTAATGCCCAAGGCAGCTGCAGCTGCTTCTTCTAGACAAGGGTTTTGAGGGTCGGTTTTCAAGGGATGTGGCTTGAGTTGGAGGGCCCTCCAGGCTCTGGGGAAGGGTTTGATAACAGCCAGTGGGTCACACTGTGGCTTGTCACTTTCTCGGGAAAAGCTGATCTCTTTTCTAAGTCTGAAAGTGACAGGATTATTGTGTAAGTGCTTCTGAGATGCTTCATCTTGACTGTTTTTGTCTAAGGCTGTTGCAAGGAGCTTTGCCAAGAAAAGCAAAGAATAAAATTGAAAGACACCCAGTGCTAATGTCCTAGGTTCCACAGGCATGGGTGCCAGGGACTGCAACTGTAAATGGGATGGCCTCCGAGAGGTCCTGGAGATGGGAGGAAGCACATCAGAGGATAAGACACAGCCAGGGGACAGGACACTAAAGGGCCTCTGTGGCCACTTCTCTTTGCCCAGGGAGGATCCTCCAGGCATGGGGGTTTTCCATTCCACCTAGGAATGACAAATCCGTCCAAAGGGTACATTTTCAGCCAGTGCAACAGCTGATTTTGTGCAAGACCCACAGGATACGTGCATGGTGTTGACTATGCTGCCTTCCTTTAAGAGGCTCAATGCTTTCTCAATGTTCTTCTCTCCGTCAGAACCATGTCATGTGTTTCTCCAAGTCTGGTTTGCAGTCTCCCTGCTAGATCTTTTCCACTTACCCGTGTCTGTCCTTCACACTGGGACCAGGATCACATCTTTTTGTTGTGAACAGACTTGTTTTTGTCATTGACATTTTCTTTGGACATTACTTTTCTATCTTCGATAAATTTCCATTCCAGCTGGGAGTGTCAGAATGTCTGCAGTGACAAATCCATCTAAAGGGTACATTCTGGCAAGGACTCACTGATGGCAAAATGGGTCAAGTGGGACATTTGTCTTCAGCATCTCTCTACCTCCCATCTGACAAACATCCTGCACCTGAGCTGCTTGTAGTATACAAGGAACATCAAACACTTCTCTCTCTCCTTCCCCTTTTCCCATCGAAGCTTATATATCCTGGGTACCAATCTTTCAGGGCCCTCTTCAGACCTGAAGTTAAAGTAGAATAGTTTGTAAATAAGTGTCACCTTCTCTATAAACATTTTGGTATTTAAAAGGGGCTCTGAATGCTTTGAGGTAAAATGGGAAGCAAAATTGGCCTTTTAAGCTCTGAGGTATATTACGAGTGGAGAAGAATTTTGGAACCATGGAAGGAGTGTAAGGGCCCCTGTTTAGGGTCCTTCACATCATGCTAGAGATGAATGTCCAGGAAATGACTGCCTTGAGAAATTCATGCTAATTCCAGGACACTTAGCACAATATCTATTGTGCTGAGAAAGCAATGCAGCTTTTAAATGCTTCAATAATTACCCTCAGATACAGAGTGTGTGTGCATGCATGCATGTGTGTGCATGTGTGTGTATTAGCATCACTGAGCATGGTTGTGCAGTTTGTGAACTGCAAAAGGGCCACATGTAAGGAGGCACCATTCCTATGGCAAACATTGATGCATATCTTAGTTATATGACAATCAACTGGCAGAGGCCATTTCTAACTGGGAGATGGAAAAGGTCAATGTAGGTTTCAGTGAGAGACAGAGGCAGGTCCTAGCTCATCCTTCTTGGGCTCTCCCCTGCTTCGAGGTCCTGATCTCCTGCCCTGTAACTTCAGGCTCAGCTGAAGAAGAAACCACATCTTCAGTCTATTTTTCCTGCTCCTATGATTGCTTGCTCTACACCATCCTATTGATCCTACTTGTCTTACTCTTACTGACACAGCCTGGCCCGAGCCTGCCCACAGCTTCTCACCTCCTGCACTCCAGCATCCCCAGCCCCTCTTTCTGTTCCTGGGAAATGCCACATGCTACTCCCTCCTACCCTAGAGCCTTTGCAATGCTGTGCCTTCAGACTACCCAGATTATATGAGAATATAACTTGACTCACGCCCTTCAGCTACAAAAGAAAAAAAAAGGGGGATGTCCCCAGTTTCTGATGAATGAAGTGCAAGACTGTTTAACAGCCAAGACATGCCCAACATGCTTTTCCCATTTCTAACAGCACCTGGTTTCCTTTTCCTCTCCCCTGCTGGATAGCTGACTGAGGCTGATCCTGGGAGCTCCACCCTCTCTGAGCCATGAGGCCACCAGCTCCCTTGAAGCTTCACTCCTGGGAATTTTAACCTTAAGCAGAGGAACAAACAGCTGGATTCAACTAGAATCGCATTCTGGCCCTAGCTGCCTGTGTCTGACCCCGCAATTGGGGCAGAGTCTGCCCTCTAGCCTCCACACTACCTTAGTTCCTTCCTATTGATGGGACCTTTCAAAATCCTTCCAATAAATTCCTCACTGCTGAAGCTACCCAGCATTGGCTATAGTCCTTGTTAACTATCAAAGAATGTTCTTCATACCCCTGCCCTTCTTGTTCCTATTGCCAAATCATACCCAACTCTCAAGACGATGCTGTGCAAATACTGCTTCCTTCACAAAGTCTTCCAGCATCTTTGTCCTCTCATCCCAGGCCAAAAGGAATGATCCTTCGTACTTCTTCTCTCTCACAGCCCTTTATCCTTCTCTGGCACTGTGTATCAGATAGTACCATGTGTTAGTTCTGGATGACGTCTTCATTCATTTGTGGGTCCCAAAGGTTCTTTCACAGTGTCCTCAGCAAAGCCTTGGTAAATGCATATTGAATTATTAATAGTTGGGGTGGTTGGGGTATATTATGTTCTCTCTGCCTCTTTGGCTAGCTCTGTGCATGTGTAATTATCTCTTCTTTTTTCCATTATTTTGAAGAAACTGAGGTATTCATTGTTTACAAATTTCAGAGAACTCTACCCAGTAGTATTATAGTGGCCAGCTTTGATCTTGTAAATAGCTAAAAGAGTGATGATGTTAGGGGGTAAAAATAACCTGATGACACAGAAATGTTACAGGCTCAACTGCACCCTGAAATGTAAATAGAGCTGGGTAAATGAGTTCTTATACTCTATGCCAATTGGCAGTGGTCTTCCAGTTCACTTCCCACACAGGTGAAGGCTCATCATCTCACAGCTTCCCCTGCGTGTGTCTCTGTGACCCTGAGCACAGAGGGAACAGCACCAGGCTGCTGAGGCTCTGGTTTCCAGTGCTCCAGGGCTCAGTGGAGCTGATGAAAGAAAATGACATCCATAGAGAAGACGGGGGAGAGAGACAGAGAGAATGAAGACTTTCCTGTTTCAGACTGAAAAGACATGTTTCAGGCAAATTGAGCAACTGAAAAGGCATATTTTCTTTCAGACTCTAAATTCTTACAGGAAAATTGGAGGAGACATGGAAAATTCAAAGCATGCCATGCCTCCATGAATTGAATCATGTTATCTGATTTGAAGACTGCAAGGTTATTAATAATTTTATTTATACTAGCTCATGAAATTAATTGACTTTGGAATATATCTTTGTTAAAGTGAAGTGGAATGCCCGAGTGATCTGGGGACAGGCCAGAACATTACCATAACTTTTGAACACATCACTTGGTTTCCTCTCATCTTGTCCAGTGCCTTGCATGTCACAGAACATTGAATTTGGAAGGAAACCTAAAACTTCTCTTATGTGTCAGAAACTATTTTAGTGGGCAGTTGGACTTTTAAAAAATTACAAACTTCATTTCCTTTCAAGGACATTTTAGCTTGGCGTTGGCATTACTCATTCATGTATGTAGTGCTACAAGAACACCTTGGGTATGGTAGAAAATAAAAGCAGTACACAGTTTTGCCCAACTTTCCATGACATATTGAGGAGGATTGATGCAGTGCACAGATGTTTAGAGGAACTGTACTTCATGTCCTGGACCATTTCTGGAAAGACTATCCCAGAGTCTTTACAAAAGCCTCAATAAGAGATTGTCTTCAAGATGATATTGCCTGCTTGTGGTGCTAAACTGATCTTAACTAAGAGCTCCTCTCATTGACCAACCCAATTAGAAACTTGACTTGTGGCAATGGCACTTCAGGACCAGTAGGGCCCCTCCTGATCATCTTTCCTCATGACTTCACATTGTCACTTGAATTTGTTCATCTTCCAATGTCTTCACCTCAGTAAATGACCTGCCTTCACCCTACTGCCAGCGTGTCATCTTCAACATTCATCTAACCAAACCCCCAGTCTAACTGTATCTTGTACCCACATCTCCCCTCTCACTCCCATTCACAGTCTGAGCACCATCATCTCTTTCCTAGACTACAGCCATGGCATCTCAGTTGCTGTCCTCAATTTTGCTCTTCTTCCTCTCCCTTTCTCATCCATTCTACCTACAGCAGCCTAGCCTATATTTTCAAGACACCAATCTTACTGTGTCTTACCCCTGCTTCTCACCCATCATGTGGATTCCTCTGTGATACTTTAGCATGGCCCCTGATGCCCAGCATCTTCTGGCCCCTCTCTCACTCTGGATCACATACCATGCATTCACTCTACCCATGCCTTAGCCAGGCAAACTTTTGCTGTGTTCCTCAATGTGCCAAGACTCTGCCAATTCAGGACCTGCATTTATGCTGTCCTTTCTACCTGGGACTATATAGATCCCCTGACTTCGTCTCAAGCCTCCATCTCTCCACAAACTTTCCTGGACACCCAATTTTCAGTCACTGATCTTACCTCAAATGCTGGTTCCTCAGAAATACCATCCTGAACACTGAGATTCAATTCCTTCTGTGAGATATGCTTAGAGGAGGGGCAGTAAACTTTTTCTATAAAGGGTCAGAGAAAAAATATTTTTGGCTTTGCTGGCCATATGGTCTCTGTAGCAACTACTCAACTCTGCAACTGTAGCAGAAAGCAGCCATAGACAATATGCACATGAATAAGCATGACTGTGTTCCAATAAAACTTTATTTACAAAACCTAGCTGTGGGCCAGACTGAGACCAGGAACCATAATTTGCCAATCCATGCCTAGAATATCATATCTCTTTGCATTGTACTATTTATAACAATATGTAAGTAAGTAATTACATCTGCATAATTATGGGTTAATGCCTGTTTTTGCTCCCTGGACTTCTTTTTCATGAAGACAGATATCAAACCTTCCTTGCAGCCTCCAGCAGGGACAATAGATACCCAAATAAAACAGTGATTTAAGCCAAGCTAATTTGCCCAGTCAGGCTTTATCCCAAGTCTTTAGCTTGAGCAATGGGAAAGGGGCCTGTATTCTTTCCTATAGAAGACAATAACTTGAGTTATGGAAAAGATGAGCTGCTGCAACCATCTTGGCATCAGTAGAACCTGAGAATGAAACCAGTACTGAGAAATAGATCTGAGAAATTAAGAAAATCTAACTGGTTTATTGCTATATTTTTTCGGCGCTAGATTAAGCCCTATCTGACTTACTCTATCTAGTTCTTTTTATTTTTTAAGATGGAGTCTCACTCTGTTGCCCAGGCTGGAGTGTAGTGGTGCAGTGTTGGCTCACTGCAACCTCCTCCTCCTGGGTTCAAGTGATTCTCCTGCTTCAGACTCCCGAGTAGCTGGGATTACATGTGTCCACCACCATGCCCAGCAAATTTTTGTATTTTTAGTAGAGATGGGGTTTCGTCATGTTGGCCAAGCTGGTCTCGAACTCCTGACCTCAGGTGATCCATCCACCTCAGACTCTCAAAGTGCCAGGATTACAGAAGTGAGCCACCATGCCTGGCCTTCTAGTTCTTGATCCTAAAGTTTCATGAGTCAAGATATTCTCATTTTATTAAACACATTTTAATTAAAATTTTCTGTGCCTTGCAGAGGAAAAATATGTATAATATGTGATATTTTCTCATTTATACAGTGGGGGATAATAAAACATAACTTGAAGGGCTTTTGTGAAGATTTAAAAATATACATAGAGATGCCTAACTGTATATTGCACACAGAAACCACTCATGTTTGTTAGATAAATAGCTATTCTCATATATTTTATGAAGCACTGTTTATAATAATATACCTTTATCACATGCCTTGCCCCATTTACAATTTTGATTACAGACAGTTTTGACATTACTGTCAGTTGGTGAACAATCAAAGTAGAGCTATCATCTTAATATTTAGTACAAGGCACCATGAAAAGGGAATGCAAATTATAAAACTTTGTTTTATCCACAATTTCAAGAATGTATGCTGTATTACTTCATATGCATGCTGCTGATAAAGACATACCTGAGACTGGGTAATATATAAAGAAAAAGAGGACTCAGTTCCATGTGGCTGGGGAGGCCTCACAATCATGGCAGTGAAAGGCCTGTCTTATGTGGTGGCAGGCAAGAGAGAATGAGAATTAAGTGAAAGGGGAAACCCCTTATAAAACCAGCAGATTTCATGAGACTTATTCACTACCATGAGAGCAGTATGGGAGAAACCACACCCATGATCCAATTATCTCCCAATGGATCCCTCCCACAACATGTGGGATTTATGACAGCTACAATTTAAGATGAAATTTGGGTGGGGACACAGCCAAACCATATCACACACTTTGTCTAAAAAGAGGCTTGCTGACCAAAGAAGATGTGCAAATGGTGAGTAAGCCTATTAAAAGAAGTCCAACATTATATGTCATTAGGAAGTTGCAAATTAAAATAACAATGAGGTATCTTATTATTGCAAATTAAACTACATACCCATTAGAATGAACAAAGTCCCAAATACTGATAACACCAAATGCTGATGAGCATATGGAGCAATGGGAATGCTCATTCATTGCTGGTGGGAATGCAAAAGGGACAGCCACTTACACAGTTTGGCAGTTTCTTACAAAACCAAACATACCCATACTATATGATCCATCTAGCATGCTCCTTGGTATTTACACAAATGAAAACTTATGTCCATACAGAAACCTGCATATGGATGTTTACAGCAGCTTTCTCATAACTGCCAAAACTTGGAAGAAAGCACATGTCTTTCAGTAGTTGGATGAATAAATAAATGGTGGTATGTCGAGACAATGGAATATTATTCAGCATTAAAAAGAAAAGAGCTGTCAAGCAAGCCATGAGGAGACAGGGAAGAAATGTAAATGCATTTACTAGTGAAAGTAGCCAACCTGAAAAACCATACTGTAGGATTACAACTATATGACATCATGGAAAAGGCAACACTATGGAAACAATAAAAAGATCAGTGCTTGTCAGAGAGGTTGGGGAAAGCAAGAAATAAATAGGTAGAGCACAGAGGATTTGTAAGGCAGTGACACTATTCTGTATGATACCATAATGGTGGGTACACATTATTTTACAATTGGTCAGAATCTACAGAATGTGCAACACTAAGAGTGCACCCTAATGTAGACTATGGACTTTGGGTGATAATGATCTATCAATGTAGGTTCATCAACTGCAACAGAGGTACCAGTGTGGTGTGAGATAGCAATAGTTGGGGAGATATGTGTAGAGGCAGGAAGTATAAGGGCCCTTTCTGTACTATGTGCTCAATTTTGCTGGAATCCTAAAACTTCTCTAAAAATAAAGCTTATTAATTAAAACATAAAGTGCATTTTAAAAAGAGGCTTGCCCATATCATGGTTCAAATAAAATGTATTTAATAATAAAATTTTAATCTAGGCATCTCTCGTCAAAAAATTCTTCCCCCAAAGACATTATTTCTGAAGAATCAGAAAAGAAAAAGAAGGAAAAAAGAAAACAATCAAACCTCCAAACATACCTGAGGATTGGTACCAGGGTTTTAATGAGGTTAAAGAGAACAGAATTTGTTTGCTTTTGTCTTACAGCCCAGGTACATGAATAACCATTGACTGATGCTTGCAAAGACATGGAAACAGTGAGAGTTAATCTGACTCAAGGAACAATCATATGAATCAGAATGGAAGAAAGATGACAAGACCAAAGAAAAAAGCACCACCTAAAATATAAATTGGAACCAATTTTTCTCTATCCTAAGACATTCACTGGCCCTTCAGTTGGAATCAAACCCTAAGTTCTTACCAGTACTGAAGAAGCCCTGTGTGAGCTGGTCCCAGGCTACCTCTCCAACCTTCCCACTCCCTCTCTGCCACACCACACTGGCCTCCTGATTGTTGCTGCCTCAGGGCCTTTGCACTGCCTGGAAAGCTCTCCTCTTCTTGCATGACTTTCTGTCACTTCATTCTAGTCTTTGATCAAATGTCACTTCTCCAGAAAGCCCATCCTTGGCCACAAAACTTAAAATATCAACCTGCTTCCAACCTCTCTATTCCTCTACGCTGCTTGATGTTTCTTCACAGCATTAATCACTACCTGATCCTATTACCTGTCACATTGTTCAATTGCCCCACGTCTGTCTTCCCTGAGCTTTTTGCATATGAGCTCCTGAGGACAACCTCAGCATCTGAGCTGGGCTCAGCCTCAGTATCTTACCTCAGTATCCTCACTTCAGCATCTACAACAGTATCTGATACATGGTAGCAACTCCATAAATATTTGATTGAATTCAGTGCAACCAATTTCTATATGTCAACTTGGTAATCACATTAAACTTATTGTTTGATTTTCTGACAATAAAAAGAAATCTTAGTTACTACAGACCTCCGTGGAACAGCTCCCATGTCTCCAATGAGGAAGGCATAGGTGGCCAAGAGTGCAACCTACCTCATTTATTCCAGATCAAACTTAAACACTCATAATGTAAAGAATATCACATGCTTCCTCATGGCACTGAGACATACTTTTCAAGAGGATTAGCTTATAAGAGTCAGATAATCCTCCTGGGTTGGATAAATAGATCTTATAGAAATTCCTGGGGCGTGTTCTACAGAAGGCCTTTCACTAAAATTAAATTAGCAACAAAATGAGCTTTACTTAGGTAAATTAAAGTTGTTGTTGTTGTTGTTGTTTTTTTTTTACAAGCTCTTTTAAATGATTACAATCTGATAGGAAGGGTCTTTCTTAGACACACATGGTGTTTCGCATGCTTCATTGTAACCCCCGTACCCTCATCCTAGGGAGTGAGGCAAGGAGAGGAAGCCTGGAGTTCTCCAAGGGGCATTAGCCATGTTTGCAAAGGAAAGCAGATTTGGAATTTATATATAAAAAAAGAACCTGCGAATTCCAGGGACTTAGGAAAACGACTGTTTTAAGTTGGCATCTATAACAACATGAAACACTCAGAGGAACTTCGATGAATAAAAATACCATCCTTCCACCCCCTAACACACAGAAGCTGAGATTTTGATTATATCATATCCCAGCAGCGTTTGTCAATAGCTATCAGTGGGGTGGTGACCTAACCCAGGGCATATCCACAGAACAATACTAAAGTTTTCTTCTTTACTATAAAAATATTGGTCCTGGAGAGGTCAGCCCAAGCACCTTCTTTTCCCTCAGGTGCAGTACTGTCTCTACTGTCGACTGAATCACACAACTGTGCAAATATTTTACTTTCATATATCATCTGTAGCAAGTGTAATGCTGAGATTTAAAGGTAAATAGCTAGAGAAATTGCAGTTGCATTATCAGACTGACATTCCTATCTTCGCAAATCAGATTTTGCTGTGTGTAGCCAAAAGCAAATAGTGGTTTTTAGACACAGCCTTTTTATGGGCTCTTTCAGATCATATATACAAGGCTGTGATTTTGGTCAATAAGTAATGAGATAAAAATACATTTTGCAAGGATTATTCCCAGCTAAGGGGTTGAACTCTTTAATTTAGCATCACATTCTCTTCTCACTAGAAGGAGTTAGAACTGAACTGGGGGGAATTAACGTTCTCATGGTGATTTAGGAAAAGGAAAAGAGTAGATTTGAATTGGAATCTTAAAGCATGGTTAGCTTCTGAAAGGAGCTGGGTTAACATGTCACGTATCTCATCTCTGCAGATGTCTCAACTGAAGTGCTCAGGCCTGGGCTGTCATTTTTCTGTGACGATGAGTAACATTTTCCAAATATGATTGTGCAAATCAGGATGAAGAATCATTCACTGAATCAATTAATCCATTCACCCATCCATCCACCCATCCATTCATCTTCTCATCCATCTATCTGTCCATCCATCTATCCATTCATCATCCACCCACCCATCCATCTATCATTTGAGACCAGCCTTGAGCCAACCTCTGTGCTAGAATTTGGGGATATAAAACATCCCCCTACTGCCCAGTTATTTATGTAAGTATCAGAATAAATGACACATAGGCACTGATGAATATTAAGTAAATGTATTACACAGTTAATAGTGAAAGGATTCTCCAAGGAGAAAGGCTCAGGTTCAGTATGGAGTGAAGCAATAGCGAAGCCACATGGGGGATTTGAGTGTGTCACTAGGGCAAGGTTTCCTTAGCACTGTCTAGAGGCTGTGCTATTTGAAATCCACAGGTACACAGAGGTATTAGTGTTCAGGCATTTCTCTTACTGAGTCACACAGGTGACTGGGGTAGCGGCACATGTAGAGAGCAAACCTGGGGAGGTTGTCAGTGGCCAAATGGCAATCATGGAGTCAGTGGCTTTATTACACATGTCCAGGCTTTATTACACATGTGATGTGGTGAGACGTTAGGCCCAGGCCACATGCTTCAAACTGAGCCAAGTACCAAGATGCTGGCAGCACATGAGTGGAGGGTGAGGGCAGGCTCAATGTCATGTAGGCAATAAGGGCAGAGTAGTATTTGACACATGATTGGCTCTCTCCACAATCCCTGTTTTCCATATGTATTTGGTTCTGATTAATTCAGCTTATTATCCCAGTCTATGATTGGCTATCTCCACAATCCCTGTTTTCCATATGTATTTGGTCCTGATTAATTCAGCTTATCATCCCAGTCTATCTGTCCAAGAAGAGCTAGAAGCATCGTGTCTTGAGTGGCAATTTTGCAAACCTGATAAGTTTGTAAGCAGGAAAGTTTAGAATATTTTTCAATTTCCTTTTATATTCTAGCCCATATAAATAAGGCTTTATTTTTACCCAACTCATACATGGATTCAGAAAGTAGCCAGGTCTTCCAGCCTGAAAAGAGATTTAGAAAGCCCTCAGCACTTCTAAAGGGAGTGTGATGGAGAGATAGTTTATTCTATTCTATTCTATTCTGAGTGACTGAGTACCTCGTTGATTCTTCTGTTCTATTCCATTCCATTTGGAGTGACTGAGTACCTTTGATTCTGTTCCATTCCATTCCATTCCATTCCATTCCATTCCATTCCATTCCATTCCATTCCATTCCATTCAGAGTGACTGAGTACCTCATTGATTCTGTTCCATTCCATTTCATTCCATTCCATTCCATTCCATTTGTAGTGACTGAGTACCTAGTTGATTCTGTTCCATTCCATTCCATTCCATTCCATTCGGAGTGGCTGAGTACCTCACTGATTCTGTTCCATTCCATTCCATTCCATTCGGAGTGACTGAGTACCTTGTTGATTCTGTTCCATTCCATTCCATTCCATTCCATTCCATTCCATTCCATTCCATTCGGAGTGACTGAGTACCTTGTTGATTCTGTTCCATTCCATTCCATTCCATTCCATTCCATTCCATTCCATTCCATTCCATTCCATTCTATTCCATTCCATTCGGAGTGAATGAGTACCTAGTTGATTCTGTTCCATTCCATTCCATTCGGAGTGACTGAGTACCTAGTTGATTCTGTTCCATTCCATTCCATTCCATTCCATATCATTCCATTCCATTCCATTCCATTCGGAGTGACTGAGAACCTAGTTGATTCATGGCAGAGAGGAAGTTGCACTATGATTAAGACATATTTCTGCCATCCATAGGGTAGGAAAGACATTCATCTACAGGGCATAAATACAGCGTATGGCACAGATAACAACATGAATCTTGGAGCAAGACAGTCTGACTCCCACATCAGAAGGGAAAAGGCCAGACACTCATTTTCCCAGCCTCTGTTGAAACTAGCAAGTGGCATACTGACCTAGACTCCAGGGGTCAGATTCAGTCATCCTAGATTTTTCAACTGGTGGTTCAGACAAGTAGGGACAACCAAGGATTCCTTCTGAGAAAGAAGGAAGTGGAGGCATGATGCACATACTCATTGTAGTAATGAAAGTGATGTTCACGATAACAATCAGGGCTAGGGGTTAGGTTGATGGTATAAGTGATGTTATTAAGTCTCCTATGTGAAGCAGTTCTGTGGTTTGAAATGAGGCGCATACATTACAGAGGTATATATCATCACATATCTTGGTACACACATTACACTGGGATGTAATAGTATATATTAATGATTTGAAAAACTACCCTCTTTAAGTGACATTTAAAAATCAGCTTTATTGAGATATAATTGGCATATAATACACCACACATATTTAAGGTTTACAATGGGATAGTTTGACATATATATGTACACCTGTGAAATGATCACTACAAATAAGATAAAGACAGACCTGTAAAAGTTTCTTCAGACTTTTGATCTTCTAACAGATCAGTTGCATTTTGTAGAATTGTATGTAAATTAAATAATACAGTACAATGGACAGAGTGAATGTTTGTGTCCCTTCCAGATTCATTTGTTGAGATCCTAACCCCTAATATGATGCTATTAGGATGTGGGGCTTTTGGAAGGTGATTAATCATGAGGGTGAAGTCCTCATGAATGGGATTCTTACTCTTACAAAAGGTATCCAAGAGAGCTCTCTCTCCCTCTTTGAGCCATGTGGGCACAGAGCTAGAATATGGCTGGCTATGAATCAGGAAGCAGGCCCTCATCAACCACTGAGTCTTCAGGCATGTTGATCTTGGGCTTTCCAGCCTCCAGAATTGTAAGAAATAAATTTCTGTTGTTTAAGCCACCCAATCCGTGAATTCTATTATAGCACCTCAAACTGACTAAAAAATACAGTGAAGTGTCTTCTTTATTTGTCTGGTTCTTTCAGTCAGCATAATATTTGAGATTTATCCATGCCATTGGGTGTATCACTAGTTCACTCCTTTTTATTGCTGAGTAGTATTCCTTCATATGAATATACCAATTTGTTTTACCCACTCACATACTGATGGACACACTTGGGTTGCTTCCAGTTTTTGGTTATTACAAATAAAGCTTCTATAAACATTTACATATACATCTTTCTATGGACATATGCTTTCATTTCTCTTAGGTAAATAGGAATGGAACAGCTAAATCATATGGTAAATGTTTAGTGTTTTCAGAAACTTGCAAATTGTTTTCCACATTGATAGTACCATTTTACATTCCCACCAGCAGTGTACACTGTCTTTAGCCATTCTAATAGGTATACAGTGGCATTTCACTGTGATTTTAATTTGTATCTCACTAATGACTATTAACACCAACATCCTTTTTTTCAACTTTTATTTTATATTCAGGGGGTATACTTGCAGGTTTGTTACCTGGATATATTGCATGATGCTAAGGTTTGGGGTACAAATGATTCCATCATACAGGTACTGAGCATAGTACCAATAGTTTTTCAACCCTTGCCTCTATCCATGTCTCTCTGCTCCAGTGGTCCCCCATTTCTATTTTTGCCATTTTTATGTCCCACGAGTGCCCAGTGTTTAGCTCCCACGTACAAGTGAGAACATGCAGCATTTAGTTTTCCATTCCTGCATTAATTTGCTTAGGATAATGGCCTCCAGCTGCATTTGTGTTGCTGCTAAGGACATGATTTCATTCTTTTTATGGCTGTGTAGTATTCCATGGTCTATATGTACCACATTTTCTTTAGCCAATCCACCACTATGGGCACCTAGGTTGATTCCAGGTCTTTGCTATTGTGAACAGTGCTGCAATAAACATGTGAGTGCATATGCCTTTTTGGTAGAATGATTTGTTTTCTTTTAGCTATATGTCCAGTAATGGGATTGCTGGGTCAAATTGTAGTTTTGTTTTAAGTTCTTTGAGAAATCTCCAAACTGCTTTCCACAGTGACTGAACTAGTTTACATTCCCACCAACAGTACATAAACATAATGTTGAACATCTTTTTATGTGCTTATTTTGGTGTATGTATCTTCTTTTGTAAAATGTCTGTCTATATTCTTTTTGCCCTTTTCAACTGGGTTGTTTATTTTCTTATTATATAGTTTTGAACAGTTTTTCTATATACATGTCCTTTGTCAGACATGTATTTTGCAAAGATATTCTCTGAGTCCATGGTTTGTGTTTTTATTCTCTTAATAGTGTTTTTCTAACAGCAAGAATTTTTAATTTTGATGAAGTCCAATTTATTCATTTGTTTTTCTGTGGATCATGCTTTTGATGTCATATCTGAGAACTCTGCCTAACCCAAAGTCACAAGGATTTTCTATTTTTAGAAAGTTTTAAATTTGCACCAATGATCCATTTTGAGTTAATTTTTGGAGATGGTACAAGGTAAGCATTAAAATTCATTTCTTTTCTTTCATTCTTTTTGTTGTTGAGATGGAATTTTGCTCTTGTTGCCCAGGCTGCAGAGCAATGGCGAGATCTCAGCTCGTTACAACCTCCGCCTCCCAGGTTCAAGCAATTCTTCTGTTTCATCCTCCCAAGTAGTTGGGATTACAGGAGCATCAAAGTTCATTTCTTTGCCTATGCATAACCAACTCTCCCAGCATTTTTGGTGAAATAGATTCTTTTCACTAAATTGCCTTGGTACTTCTATGAACACTCAGTTCTTCATATAAGTGTAAGTCCATTTCTGGACTCTATTCTGTTCCATTGATCTATCTTTATGCCAATACACATTCTCTTGATTGCTGTAGCCATATAGTAAGTCTTAAAATCTTTTTTTCCAAGCTGTTTTAGCTATTCTAGGTTCTTAATATTTCCATATAAACTTTAGAATAAGTTTGTCAATTTCTACCCCAAAAAGCCTACTGGGATTTAGATTGGAATTATGTTAAATCTATAGATCAACTTGCAGAGAACTGAATTCTTAAAATTGTTGAGTGTTTGAACTCATAAGTGCTCTGTATTTTTCACAGGTCTTCCATAATTTTTCTCAGTAATATTTTGTAATTTCCAATGTCAGTTCTTTCACATCTTCTGTCAGATTTATTCTTAAGTATTTCATAATGATGCTATTATAAATATTATTTTAATTTCCAGTTATTTGTGTCAAGTTGTTTAATTACAATTGCTATGGTTTGAATATATAATTCTTCAAGTAATTATAGAGATACTATTAATTTCTGTACATTGATCTTATGTTCTAAGGATTTACTAAAATCACTTACTAGTTTAGTAGCTTTTTACAACATTCCATTAAATTTTCTACATAGATGATAGTGACATCTGCAAATGAAGAGTATTTTACCTTTTTCTTTATAATCTGGATATCTTTTATTTCTTTCTATTGTCTGATTTTGTTGTCTAGAAAATCCAGTAAAATGTTGATTAAAAGTGATGAGAGAACATCTTTGTCTTATTCCTAATCATAGGGTGTGATAGCTAGCTTTATGTGTCAACTTGGCTAGGCTATGGTATCCAGTTATTCAATCAAAGACTAACGTAGGTGTTGGTGTGGAGGTATTTTATAGATGTAGTTAACATCCACAAGCAGTTGACTTAAGTAAAGGAGATGATCTTTGATAATATGAGTGAGACTAATGCAATCCAAGTTGAAAGGTCTTAAAGAGAAAAATGAAGTTTCCAGAAGAAAGATGAAATTCTGCCTCAAGACTGTAGTAGCATAAGCTTCTGCTCAAGAGTTTCCAATCTACTGGCCTGCCCTATTCAAACTTGCCGACTCCCACAATCACATATACCAATTCCTTGAAATAAATTCCTGTAGATACATATCTACTGTATACCTATATGATATATAGATATCTATATATCTAGATACCTGGCTACACATATA
Source organism: Aotus nancymaae (assembly GCF_030222135.1). Classification (NCBI taxonomy): domain Eukaryota; kingdom Metazoa; phylum Chordata; class Mammalia; order Primates; family Aotidae; genus Aotus; species Aotus nancymaae. The sequence goes on from NW_026988421.1 coordinate 12,742,344, forward strand.
GATAATATAGTTATAGATATCTCCAACCGGTTCTATTTTTCTGGAGAACCCTAACTGATTCAGTCTTTTATCATTAAGTATAATATTAGTTGTAGGTTTTCTTAGATGCCTTTTAATCAGAGAAAATGCCCTCTGTTTCTAGTTAGCTGAGACTTCTAGATGAGGAATAAATGTTGGATTTGGTCAAATGCTTTTACTGCATGTATTGAAATAACCAGATGATTTTCTTTTCAAATTTGTCATATGATGAATTATAGTGATTGATTTCCAATGTCAAACCAGTCTCACATGGTAATCATGAGGTGGTATCTTTTTAATATTGTTGGATTCAATTTGCTAAAATTCTGTTTAGAATTTTTGCATCGAAGTTTATGCAAGAGCTTGGTCTGTAGTGTTCTTTTCTTATAGTGTCTTTGTTTGGGTTGGTATGAGAGTAATGCTGGTCTCATAGCTGGGTGGCATTACATTTTTTATAATGTTCTTGAAGAATTTTTATAGCATTGGTATTATTTATTCTTTAATATAAAATCCACTATTGAAGCCAGTCAAGTCTGAAGTTTTCCTTGAAGGAAGGTTTTTAGCTACAAATTCAATTTCTTTAGTAAGTATAGGGCTACACAGATTATCTTTCTTAAGTGAACTTTGATAGTTAATATTCTTCAAGGAATGTATTCACTTCATTTAAGCTGTGACATTTATTGGCACAAAATTGTTCATATTATTCCCTTACTATTCTCTTAATATCTGTAGATACTGTAGTGATGTCACTTCTCTCACACCTGACATTGGTAGTTTGTGGTTTCTCTCTTTTTTGCTGATCAGTCTGGCTAGAGATTTTTCAGTCTTACTGATCCTCTCAAATGTCTAATATTTGTTTTATTAATTGTCTCAATATTTTTTCTGTTTTTATTCCATTTATTTCTGCTCTGACCTTCCTTATTTCCTTTCTTCTCATTATTATGGGTTTAATTTGCTCTTCCTTTTCTAGTTTCTTGAGTGGAATATGAAGTCACTGATTTAAGACCTTTCTGTTTTTCTAATATAAGTATTTGTGCTGTTAATTATTATAGTTTTTTGGTTAACTTGTGTTTGTTAATTTTTGCTGTTAATTGTTACAGTTTTACAGTATTGTTTTTGTGTGCTTCAGGCAGGCTATAGTAGAGCTGGCTTTTACTAGTCCATAAAAGCTAATTCTGTCCTTCTCAACTGTATGTTCAGTAATGTCTCATTGGTAGCTTGAAATCGACCCATGCTGGGAGTATTTACACTACAGAAATTGGCAAACACTTTTTTTTTGTTTGTGTTTTTCTTGCAAGTCAGTTTACCAGCACACCACTGGAGTTAGTTCTTCCTCATAAATATTTTTGTACATTATTGTTTACTATTCACATGTATCATACCATAAACTTTATAATATTTTTATTTAAGATTTTTTGGCATTGTATTCAAGCTAAATTTAATTGGGAAAAAATTCACATCTTCTATGACATTCAATCTGTTCATTCTGATAAAATATTCATAACTATTGACATACCTCCTCAAAAATAGTTGATAGTTTTCTTTGTATGGGTCACCTAAATTTTATGGACTACACTAGTAATAGTATTCTAGACTGAGATTGGGATAAAGTTGCAAAATGACTGACTCAAAAAGAGAATGAGAAAAAATATACAAGTGTCCCTTAGAGAGTTGGGTTCCATGCTCATCTTGCGCTGACAACACTGACTCATCTAAATTCAAAGGAGCAAACAAGAAGCAATGTCTGGAATGCTCATTCTCAAAAAAGTGGACCAAGAGATAGAAAACTGGTCTTATTAGGCAAAACCAAATGATCCTGATGTTTTGTCCTGAAGAGGAGAAGGCTAAAGTATAATCTGATAAAAATACAGAAATTGTTCCAAAAATATGCTAAGGAGTTTATCCAAGAATGAGCACTTGCTGGAAACAGTGAAGAAGAAATTCATGCAATAGTTAGAGTTGAAGGAATGGACTTCTCAGGTTCTGCTAATTCTGACAGGGTAAGAGTTCAATTCTCTTTGATTATGGTGAATAAACAAGAAGAAGCTGACTTACATCAAAGTAAAAGATTCAGTTCAGTGTAGGGAGAATTCCAACTCTCTTAATGCAAAAACAAATGGAGAACCAACAAAAACAAGCAACAAAACACTGGAAAGGGGTTGAAGGAGGCTGGGTGCTCTCCCACTCTGTAGACTGTTTAGCAGTTCTCTTGAGCTCAGATCAGTGGCAGAAAACTGGAAGATGATGGTCTCAGTTTGGCAACATTTTATTCATCTGCCAAGGTATTATTAGAAAGCAAAATGACGCCTGTATGTCTTAAGTGCCTGGGGGAGAAGTACATGCTCCCATTTGCCATCCACCTGCTGTCTACTGCCTAAAATCTTTTGGCTACAGGGCCTGCTGTAGTCATTTCTATTATCTGGCTGGCTCTGGGGGCAGACATATTTGAAGCCTCTGGCTTAAGCATTCAGTGCTCTCAATTTCATGTATTAAAACCCAAATTCAGTCTTACAATTATAAAATTCTAAACATAGGATTTTAAGCTGAAAGTTATTACCACATCTTGGACTTTTAGTCTCTTTTTGATATTTGCTAACATGAGTTCATGCCCATAACAATGATTCAAAAGTAGCATCTAGCAGTAGGTAATGCTTTCTGGCCCCAGTTAAAAGTGGTAACATTTCCACCTTCAGAGATGAGTTTGCTAAACCATTATCTTGGTTGATTATACCATTAAGTATTGAATGGTGAGGCCCCTATATCAATAGTGAATAAGCATTAATTTACATATTCTTAAAATATATTTCTTTAAAAACCCCAAATAAACAAATAAAGCAAAAAGATATTTAAAAATACATTTCTAGATAATAAAATAATCTTTGTTTTCTACATATGAAGAAGTCTGGAGCCATTTTGATCATCAAATTAAGAAATGGATAAATATGAGTTCTAAAAGTTCAAATGCTATGAAGGCAGAAAATGGACTTCTAAAAATCCATCCTGATCATTTAGTAAACCACAATTATTGAATTTCTGACCATGGTTTTTGATCTTTTGCATCCAAGAGTAACTCAAATGAAAAGAAAAATAGCATAGAACTGAGAACAGCAACTCCCCAGAGGTCTGTGTCAGAGGTTCAATCTACTTGGCAGGTTTCTTGTCTTTCTTGCCCTTATCTTCTTAGCTTCAACTTGGAATGAGAAAGTAAGGAGAGAAGAGGCCTAATGAAGAGCAAATGTCACACCCTCAACATGGCTTTAATATTTACTATATTAGAAACAATATAAACTGAGGTTAAAGAAACTGTTTTATTTTCTTTAGACGGAGCAGCAGAATTCCACACAGTGTTTTGAAATCCAGAGCCTCCTAAATAAGAGTTTAAAGTTATTTCTTAGTACTAGTTTAAGGAGTTTTGGATAGGGTCATATTTTGAACATATGTATAAGACAGCATTCCATAATTGATTTATTAACATATGAGGTCATGTTTATGATTTCTTTCTGAAATATTTAAAAGCAAACTATAACTGTATAATCCTATAAAATCTATTCATCATAAACCTGCTTCAAAAGTTCATAAAAAGCACAAAAAGAGCCAGCATATTGTATTTAGTTACGGTTGAAGTTTGTACTCCAAAGGATAAATGAATACGATTTGTATTTGCTATGGATTGGGCTGTGTTTTATTCACATTGTATTACATCTCAGGAGAGAGTTTGCTAAATAAGTCCAAATGGCAGAGATTCAGAAATCCAGAAAAATGCAAACATCACAATTTTTTTCATGGTGGACAAGACAGGAATGATTAAGAAATCCTTTAGAAAATATTACATTTTCAAATGTTTTCAAAAAGCCACAGAATTCCTAAAAGCTAAATCTCTTCCCATTCCATTCATCTTTAACTCTCCTGTCATTGCATGTGATCTTTAAAAATATAATGTGCATACTTTGCTCTGCTAAACCCTTTTAATTTAGGTTTCATGCATCCTTTATATTCAGATACATTATTTGTCATCCCCTGCTGATCCTAATGGTTACCAGAGAAAACTAAGACCCTATGTTAGCTCAAAGATAGGGCAAGCTATTCCTCCAAAAAAGTATGTGTTAATAGCATACTTCTCTTATTGAGGGTCCCTGAAAGAGGTGACATACTGAATCAAATTTACTCTAAGTTGTAAACTTTATTAGATCTCTGAGAAAAGTTTTTCACTGGAGGAAATGGCAGAGATCTGGTACTTCTAAGAGCCTTTACAAGGAGAAGGAGAAAGTTTGTAGGGAAAGGGGTAAAATATCTAGAAAGGAGAGGCTTGGGGTATCAAAAACAAACAGGCTATTTTACAGATTTCCTGAGATGACTTAGGAAAGTAAAGGAAGGTAAAGAAAGTGACTTTATCTGAGCACAACTAAGTGTGCGGACAGTGCTATTCCACAGATGGTCCTGTTTAATCTTCAGAGGCTATTGTTTTATTTTATTAATATGAAAACATAATTTTTAAGTGGATAAAATCATGGCATTTATACAAATATACACTTGTCAAAGGTTTATTTAACTCATTAGTTAATGAGAAAACCAGTCAGATGTAACAGATACAGGAAGAATCCTTTGAACAGGCACATACAAAAGCAATCAAGAATGCTGAAGTAAATTTGCTGATGGATATAAAACTGGTCAATATCCACATGGTAATAACCAATTGCATCTCTATCAGGATAAAGATCATTTGTATCTGTATGGACAAGAATCACCAGCATCATTATTAGTTTCCTGTAATTTATGAGCTGTAAAATAGCTCAAACACCACAAAAGGTATAGACCCTTAAAAAAATCAGATAACCTCACTAGAGGATCTGTTCAGACCAGGTTTCTCAATCTCATTTTAGTATATATATATATATAAACTTTTTTTTTACAGTGGAAGGGTGTTTTGTGCATTATAAGGTTTTGCACACCAGTCCCCTCTTCTATCCATAGATTCCAGCAACGATCCAAAGTGTGACAACCAAAAATGTCTACAGAAATTGTCAAATATCCCCTAGAATGAAAATCACCCAGAGTTGAGACACTGGTTTAAACAATGTTCAGTATTCCATTGAAAGGACACAAATAAACTGTGCCCATTTCCAAGTCTTCTACAGTTTTTCCAGGCAGAATGAGATTCAGAAAAATTAAGTACCTTGCCCAAGATTCCAGAGGTGGTGGAATGGACTTCAAAACTATTTTCAATGCCAGAGCATATTTATTTTCATTCTACCATTCTGAAAATAGTAATTAATAACATGTGGCTCCTTACATGAAATGTTCTCCTAGTACTTATAAGGTAAATAATCATACTTCTTGCACTTGCCATTAGAACAATTTTTGCTTGGTGTCACTATTAGGAGGAACACAAATCTAACTCTAAAGGTCTAGGAAACTAATATCTTGCAACAATCTTGCATGTTCTTCACATGTACCCCAAAACCTAAAATGCAATAAAAAATTAATTAATTAATTAAAAAAGAAAACTAATATCTTCACTGAAGTCTCTTGAAGAGAGGAAGAAATTAGAATTTCTTCACAAAATAAATTGCAAAACTTAAAAAAAAAACCCTTGTAGGCATCTCCCTGCTGAAAGTAGCCCCACTTATCTTTGTAGCTGCTCCCCTAATATCTCTTTGGACTCCCTGAAACTCCAGCTTGCTTCTCTCACATGCTCTAGTCCCATGTTCCACAGAGAAGCTATGCCCTTACATAAATGAATTTAGTCTCTATTTTTCAATTCATCTTTCTGTTTCTTATTCCAAAGGAATCAAAAAGGGTGTAGCTATAGATCTTTACATTTTTATATTTTTTATCCTAATGCAAAAGTAAAGAATTCTTATTTTTAAATGAGAAGTCCGATAACATATCTGAGGATCTCTCTACTGAAAGAATTTAGAAGCAGTGACACTCCAGGAGCCCTCCTAGCACCCAGATCTTGGTCTCTAAGTACCAAATCCCTAAGTAGCAAGATCTCCACTAAAATAAACCAGCACTCTTTAGAGAAATGTATTGGGGTAGAGAAGGAACAGACAGGATGAATCTAAAAGTGCTCAAAAAATAATGGGAACATGTAACAAAAAATAAAGGAGACAACTAAAAAAGTTTCTGTTGCCAATGGGAGAAACTGAGCAGCAGAAAGAATAGTGACAGTTGTGAATCACAGCACAAAGAATCTGTGAGTCTATAGTGATGCTCAAAACAAAAGGAAAAACAAAAACCCTAGGGTTCTAGAAAGAAAGGGGGAAGGGAAAGATTTTCTTGACCAAAGAACGCCAACTAATAATGTAGAAGGAATAACAGAGTGATACGATAGTACCTACAGTTTGTTTGCATGATTTCAATTTAGAGAATTCCTCAATTAGCTATATGTATATATTTACAAGTCTCTCTCTCATCCACTTGTCTATGTATCTGCATACATTTGGATTTCATATAAGAATGTTTAGATTCCCCAGCTGAAATAAAATTTAAAATTACTAGTATACTACTTACTTTTTGTATCTCCTTTATATGTTTGCCTAGATTTCATTGTCTAGGTTTAAAATTTTTAATTGTTAAATTAAAATTTAATTTAAAATTTTTAATTGTTAAATTTGTTAACAATTATATTATGTTGAAATGAATATTCCTATCTGTAACTCTCTGTGTATATTTCTACCATTTCTTCCAGATAAATGCTGAGACGTAGAATGGCTGACTCGAAAGACAGAAACGGTTTCGGAATTTTGGTATAGATTTTCCAGAAAATCCATGTATGAGTACTACCCTCCAGCAGTGGGCTTGCATGACTGATTTATGAATACTACAGTCATGCTAATTTCCACTTTCCAGGCCCCTGCACTATGCCCTGCAGTTTCTTGACATCCCTCATATAGTCTTCCCAGCAACACCCTGCAAGGTTGGTAATATTTTTCCATACAAACAAGGGACCTGAAGCTCTGAGGTTCAGTTACCCAGAGTCAGAAAGCAAGGAACGAGGCATGCTGGAATTTGAATGCATTTTACAGATCTGGCCAAGCTATTTCCCACAATGTGCTGAAAATAGGGTCTCATTTCCAGTGACTTGATGCCTCTCCATGTTTAAATTTCACAAACTACAACCTGCCCTTTACTCAGGAGAGGGCATAACCTGTTCTCTCATCCTATTTTCTTTGATACCTGGATTGGATCCCATTCCCCAGAAAGCTGGCTAAGCCCGACACTGACTCTCTGCCCCAACATGTCATTCAGGAGTAGTGTGAACAGGACACATGCACACACACACATCCCCCGATACCTCCAAGTCTAATCCAAAATTATGTAATTCTTTCTCTCCATTCCACCTTTGTTATCTCCTTTTATCCACAGTAAGGACCTTGGTTCCCAAACACATCAGATTATTTACTTAATTCTCAGATCTACAATACAATATTTTAGAATCATATCAAAACTCCTTTCAAGCAACAAACCTACTGAGTCAAGTTGAATTCCTTGCAATTCTTTTATGTCCTTAGCCTATATACCACTGAAGGTGGACAGTCAGATGAATATGCTCAAAGCTTACTTAGATTCATTCCTTTTTTTTTTTTTTAACCTTCTGTGGTTATGTTAAAAATTTTATACACAAATGAATTTGTTTCCATTTGTATTAACATTTAGGGTTCTCCCCATCCTTTCTAAGTTTGAATATATAAAACATAAACATGATTTAAAAGTCAAAACTATATACTGATAGAAATCTTACTTCCTTTCTTTCCCTTCTACTGTGTTCCCACCCAACTCTTGTAATTAGCCAACTGGATTTGCTTCTTGCTCATGCTTCCTGCAATTTTTTTGGGGGAAAAACAAATAGCACTATATATATATGTTTTTTTTCTTTTTCATCTTGCTGTTTTTTTACTTAACAATATATCCTGAAATTATCTATCAGTTCATAGAAACCTTCTTTTTTCTTTAATTTTTTAACATTTGCATACTGCTCCCCTGGGTGGCTGTATCATCGTTTATTGAACGATTCCCCTATGCATTGGCAATAAGACTATTTCCAATAATTTGCTATTATAAATCACAACTTGGAATAACTTTCTGCATAATTTTTTCTGTTCCTAGAAGTATATCTTCAGAGTAAATTCCTACAAGTTGGATTTCTGGGCAAATAGGTAAATGCATATGTAGTTAGACCTTGCTGACTAGTAATGTTTAAGAGTGCCAATTTCCTCAAAGCTTCATTAAGAGTATGTTGTCAAATCTTTAACATTTTGCCTATCAGATTCATAAAAAATTGTATCTCTGCAATTTTAACTGGCTTTTATAGTAAGTGAAATTAAATGCCTTTTAATATGTAAGGGTCATTTGTATATACACTTACATACACTGTGTATATGTATATACACTTAAATTTTGTGTGTGTGAATTCTTTATCTCTTTTGCCCATTTTTCTGTTGGGCTTTTTTTCCCTCTTATAGTTTATGAGTTTTTAAAAATATATCAGTGATATTAACTCTTTGTGTGTGATATATATGCTGCAACTCATTTATTCCAGTTTAACAATTGGGTTTTTACTTGTATTCTTTTTGGAAATTTTTTTAAAAATTCAATGTTTTCTTTGTTACATCTAGATTTTGAGTCATAGTTAGAAAACTTCTCCCCCATATCCAACTTATATGATGAAATTCACCTGTGTTTTATTCTAGGACGTGTATGGTTTTATGTTTTACATTTAAATCTCTCACCCATTTGGAGTTTACTTTTGTGTATGATGTGAGGGAAGAGAAGATTTTAAATTAATTTTGAGATGTCTGGTTGCCTGGCTTGTGAAATGCAAGTGGCATGAGGACAGGAAGCATTGAGATGGTGGCACTAGCATGAGAATTCTAAAGTACGGGAGGCACTGTCTTGCTGAAGGGGCTGACCAGGCCAGAGAATCACTGTTCAGAAGTCTCCATCTTCATCAGCTCTGACAAGGGATGTGTGAATCTAGCCAAGGGCAGGTAGAGTTTCTGAAGGTGTTTGGGAAAATGCGCCAGGAGAACCAAGTAGCTGAGACAAGCAGTAGAAATCCTTCCTTCTAGTAAGGGGGTAAAAGACAGTGACAGAAAGTCAGGGAAGGGCTGGTCCTGAATGACTTCAGAGGAGAGATAATTTCCTCCAGCTCAGCTAAGATAGACAAGAAAGAGGACCATTTGTGGGTGCAGGGCCTGGTTCCTGCATAGGGCCAAAGTGGTAAAGACTTAAGCCAGGCAGGACATGAAGAGTGTCATGGGGTGATTAGAAAGCCAAACAGGAAGAAGATGGGGCCAGGTCCATGGAAGGCCCTTGCTGAGATGCTGATGTTAGTCTGAGTTCTATGCTCTGGATCGAAGTTTTGGATTTCACCCAGTATTTAAAGAGATCTGTGTTCTCCAAACTTGGGGGTGGGAAGAGAGAAAAATCAGCCATCTGAGGGAGTTTTATGGAGAAGCCCCATGAGCATTCAAAAATGCATCATACAGAACAAAACACAACTTACAAGGATTTAGAGATTTCTGACACAGACCATGAAATCTGGCTCACAGAAACATCCATGAGTCAGGGGTATTGCTCTAAGTAAGAAAGGACTGATTCTGCTAAGTGAATTATTGCTGACTGTGAGACTAAAGGAGTTAGTATTTAATTTTAGTTCATATAATTGCTGCCACTTCGCCTGTCCTCTCCTGCCCCCTTTGTGGCTGGTTCCTCTAACCCCAAGAAGCAGAGATATTTAAGAGGACATAAATGGCTTGTGGCCCAAGTAGGATTCAGAAGAATCCCTGATCCTATATTCACATTTTAAAAGTTGAAGGCAGTATATTCTGATTGCAGAGCAGAGCCTACTGAGATGAAGGTCTGACTGCATTCACTGAAAAAAACTGGATCCACCAATATTTTGGACCTGGAAGTGGACCCGCCCAGTTCAAAGCCACGTTGTTCAAGGGTCACCTGTATTTTTCACATTAAAATGATGTTCGTTAATGCCAGGAGTTACTGTAACAGGTTTAGTTTAATTTATAACAATGTGTTGCTAGCCCCATGAGATACTGAGATAGTTTCTTACTGTGTCTTTCCCCTACAGGTATTCATCACCAATAGTCGTCCCTCAGTTATCTATGGGGAATTGGTTCCAGGACTCCCCTGCAGATGCCAAAATCCACATATATCCAAGTCTCTGATATGAAATGGTGTAGTATTTGCATATTACCTATGCACATACTTTAAGTATACTTAAAGTATGTTCCTGTATACTTTAAATCATCTCTAGATTATTTATAATACCTAATATAACATCAGTGCCATGTAAATAGCTGTTAGTTGTTTAGGGAATAATGAAGGAAAAAAGTCTGTACATGACATCATCATCTTTTTAAAAAAGTTGTAGGGACTTGGATGAATCTGGAAACCATAATTCTCAGCAAACTGACACAAGAACAGAAAACCAAACACCGAATGTTCTCATTCATAGGCAGGTGTTGAACAATGAGAACACGTGAACTCAGGGAGAGGAGCATCACACACTGGGGGCAGTTGGGGGGGTAGGGGAGAGACAGCATGGGGTGGGGAGGGTGGGGAGGGATAAAATGGGGAGAAATGCCAGATATAGTCAAAGGGGGAATAGAGGCAGCAAACCACCTGGTTATGTATGCACCTATACAACAACCCTGCATGACCTGCTCATGTACCCCAGAACCTAAAGTAAAATTAAAAAAAAAAAAATTTTTTTTTTTGATCTGTGGTTGGTTGAATCCAATGGCAATGGAAACCACAGATATGGAGGGTCAGCTGTATAATTAACGTGGTCCTCTGCTGGGATAAAAATGCATTTCGGGGTTTCTTAATAAATATAGTAAAAATCAGTCTTGGTATCTAATCCTAATTGGCAACCATAAGACATAGGGCTCTTAGTGCTCTTTTCAATCAGCATAGAGCTCTTTACAATCAACTCTCCCCTAACAGCTCCATTTTGAACGCACTGCTCTGCTTTGCCCATCAAATGCAGGACTGGGATAACAGATATTGATGGAACTGTTAAGGAATATTCCTTTCTGTCCTCTATGCTCCATTCTAGTGGTCCCCAACCTTTTTGGCACCAGGGACCAGTTTCGTGGAAGACAGTTTTTCCATGGACAGGGGTGGGATGGAGGATGGTTTTGGGATGAAACTGTTCCACCTCAGATCAGGCATTAGATTCTTTTAGGGAGTGCACAACCTAGATCCTCAGATGCACATTTCACAACAGGGTTCTAGCTCCTATGAGAATGGAATGGCTGATCTGACAGGAGGTGGGACTCAGGTGGTAATACTCCTTGGCCTGCTATTCACTTCCTGCTGTGTGGCCTAGTTCCTAACAGGCCAAGGACTAGTAAGAGTCTGAGGCTAAGGGGTTGGGACCCCTGGTCAATCTTGATGGCAAGTCAGAGCAAGCCCCAGGCTATAATGTGGATGTGCCTTTGCTAAACGGTCCTCCCAATCAACAACTTGTCTACCTTTTAAATCACTGAAATTAGAAGTGCCAATATAAATACATATCTGGATTGTGCATAGAACTGCTTTTTGATGAAACTCATTACATTATTAAGTGTTATTTGATGAAGATGGGTACTATGCACTCTGTTTAAGATTGAATATCAGCAATTTTTTTTTTTTTTTTTTTTTTTACCAGACAGTGAAAGATATGTGACTTGCTAGATTTTCCTTTAGATCTTGGCTATCAGGAAGCTCGGAACTAGATATAGCATCCAACTAATATATGTATCTCATTACTGTCTCTAGTATATTTCATCTTTTATATAATTTCTGATCTTTTTCAACTTGATTTTTTCACTGTCTTGTTTACAGATTGTTGTAACTCAAAAACACTGAGATGAAGAAATGTCACGGATATGCTGAGGCAGAGACTTCAGCCTGGTTGCTCCAGAAAATGGATGTTTTCTAGAACAATAAACCAGAGACGACTGGCCTCTTGAAGACTAGCTCAAGCTAACCAAACTCATAAGTGACCAATACTGCTAATACTGCTAGTAATGTTGATAGTAATGGCTAACATTTATTGAATTCCTGTTTTGTGAAATACACCTGCAAGCAGCCAAATGTATGTTTCCTAGAATAATACACTAGAGTTCCTCAGTATTTTGGAGATTGTCCAGGTTAACCAAATTTAGAAGAGACCAGCACTGAGTGCTAAAAAATCATAATAAGTGTCACCCGCTTTGAGAAATATGCCTACTGGCAAGCTGCCAAGACAATCAGTATAGAATAGTGGTTGAAAGCATAGGGTTTGGACTTGGGTCTGAATTCAAAACCCAGTTCTATTCCTTACTCAATGAGTGACTTTGGGTAAGTTACTTCACTGTTTGTGCCTGCCTCCTCATGTGTAAAATGAAGATAATTAGATTACCTACCTCTGAGGATTGTGGGGACACTATGGATACAAGTCATTCAACAGAGGTCCAAGCACAGAGGAGGGGCCTAACAAATGGAAGTCGCGCCGATGAGTGCACATGGAGGTGGTGACAGCAGCTCTAAGAAAAACCCCCATGCAAAGCCAAGTTCCAAGTTGCGATCAACAGGGTAATCTATGAGCCAGGATGGATGCAGAACCAAGGGAGGCAAAATAGTTTGACAAAGTGTCCCCAGCTCACTGAGCTTGAGAAACCTTCCCCCATTCCTAGGGAGGAATGGGGAGCTTCAGTCCAGTGGAGGATGGAGCCTCCTAGGAACAAGTCATATTCCTAGGAATAAGTAATATTCCTAGGAGGAGTATGTCCATGCCACTGCTTTATCTCAGTGTTTCTGAGTTACAACAATCTATAAACAAGACAGCTAAAATAGAGTTGAGCAAGATCAGAAAGTATATAAAACATGAAATAATTATCTCAGAAACAGTAATGGGATACATATTTTATTTTTAATTACTGTTTTTTGAGACAGGGTCTCACTCCGTTGCCTAGAGTGGCATGCAGTGGCATGATCTCAGCTCATGGCAGCCTCCACCTCCCAGGCTCAAGCGATTCTCCTGCCTTGGCCTCCTGAGTAGCTGGCATTACAGGCACGTGCCAGTATCGCTTGACTAATTTTGTTGTGTTTTTAGTAGAGACTGGGTTTTACCATGTTGGCCAGGCTGGTCTGGAACTCCTGACCTCAAATGATCCACCCGCTTCGGGCTCCCAAAGTACTGGGATTACATGAGTCACCGTGCCCAGCTGGTAACGTATTTTAGTTGGATGCTAAATCCAGTTCTGAGCTTCCTGTTAGCCAAGGTGAAAAGGAAAATCCCGAAAGACACATACCTCTCATTGTCTGGTATAAAGTAATTTGTCAGTTCTTCAGGAGGGGCAACTTGCTGGTACTCAATCTTAAACAGGGTGTACAGTACACATCTTCATCAGACAGCACTTAATAGGGTAATGCTTTTCATCAAAAAGCAGTCTATGCACAATCCAGGCATGTTATTTATTTCTTTCTAGGGAGGAATGGGGAACTTCAGGCCAGTGGAGGAGGCCCATGGAGCACAGCACATGGGTTCCATCTGCCCCTGTTCCCTCTGCAGCTTTTCTTGGCTGCAAGTTAAGCACAGCCACCGCCAGCACAGTCCCAGTGGACTGAGTCACCCGCCCCTTCAGGATCCGGTGTCCTTTCACAGAACAGATTTCCTCTTGCCTGGGAAAGAGGTTCAGGAATGTTGCCTCCATAACTTTTCCCCGATCAAGTTCAAAGACAAGAGTGTTGTCACATCTTTTCAAGTATCATGCTTCTTTTTTTTTTTTTAAGTGAAAGCAAGTTCATTAAGAAAGTAAAGGAATAAAGAATGGCTACTCCATAGAGAGAGCATGGAGTTTCATCCTGAAACTCAGATCAGACATTAGATTCTTCTTGTAAAAAGAACACAACCTCGATCCCTTGGATGCGTGTTTCACAACAGGGTTTGAGCTCCTCTGAGAATCAAATGCCACAGGTGATCTGACAGGAGGTGGAGGTCTCCAGAGAAGCCACATGCTATATTTTAAAAATAGATCATTATTTTATTATTTTATTTTTACTTTTATTTTTTTAGACAATGTCTCACGCTCTCACCTAGGCTGGAGTGTAGTGGTGCAATACCAGCTCACTGCAACCTCTGTCCCCCAGGTTCAAGCGATTCTCCTGCCTCAGCCTCCTGAGTAGCTTGGGTTATAGGCATGCGCAACCACACCTGGATAATTTTTGTATTTTTAGTAGAGACGGGGTTTTGTCATGTTGGCCAGGCTCGTCTTGAACTCCTGACCTCAGGTGATCCACCCACCTTGGCCCCCCAAAGTGCTAGGATTACAGGCATAAGCCACGTTGGCCAGCCAGGAGGTATTAAAAATCATTTTGATTTTTTCCATTTAATGTTAATAAACAAACCTCCCTCCAACCAGTGCTTATATTGTCTTATCTTTGCATTCTGTCCAATCAGGTGCCTATGTGTTTCTTATTTTTTACTGTATAATATGTTGCTTTGTATTCTTTCTTTTTACACCTGGAAATGGGCAGAGTGCTATTATTTTAAAACCCGCAATCAATGGTATTTGTAAAAACCTATATCAAAAGCTTCTAAACAATGAGTGCAGTGGCCAAGGGAAAAAATGATTTTATTAATTTTAAAACCTATACACCTACTTGATGGTGGGAAAATGCAGAAGAAAGAGCAGCTGGTTTTAAAATAATAACAATAGCGAGGACATCCACAGTAATACCCTGTGATTTGTCTTTGAAAATCTAAGATGAAGAGCCAGACTCCAAGAAACCATTTGATTTGGTGTGGAAATAAGTCATAGGTTAATTTCTCCTTTCAGTGAAATACTATTCTTCACCAAAATGCAATTGCAAATGAACATGAATCTTGTGGGAATTTAAGCATCTCATACTGTCTAGCTGACAGAGTCATTTATAAAAGTTGGGATATTTTATACTCCATCAGGGCTTAATTAGGTTTATAAAGATCACTGGCAGTTGAAACAGAAATATTGTATTCTTCCTTTCCCCAATGACTTTCTCTTGTTCTTTTATGAGGGCCTTTAAAACTCATTTAAGTCTTGCAGAAGTTAATCAGAAAGATAGATACCAACCATTCTCCAGGGGAATCTAATTCTGTGCATTCTCCTCCTTTCTCCAAATGTCTTGGGCTGCCATAAGCAGAGTTAGTTCCAAATTCTGTCCCTTCTCCTGATAGTTTTGAAAGGAAATTTTCTTAAACAAGAAGGTGACAGAAAAGACACATAAAGCTCAAGACATCTGCACTCAGAGAATTTTAGCTGACTTAGGCTGAAGGGGGATTAAAAAGTGAACTGTTTGGTAACTCCACACAGCGGAAAATGCTGACAAATGGTATCTCTGCACGGGAGATATTAACACTCTGATGGTGAGGGTGCAAAATCGAACAGATGGCAACTCTAAATGCAAGACTCATATAATCTATTTCCACTAGTGTTTTTTGTAAACTTTTATTTTAAATTTGGTGCTAAAAAAAAAAAACTGTGTTAATGGCACCATCCAGGGACAAACTTGCAGCAGCTTCTCTTTAAGAATTTAATTCATGCACCTCTAATTTACCCTGTGATTCTCATCCTCTTCCTGTTCTTAAGTTTTCCTGGGAACCAGTGAAGGTGAGACTTTGAGGGAACTAGACTGTTTGGCCAGATAATAACTATACTAAGAGTTGAACTAAAAGAGGACCTCTGAGGCACTTTACATCAAAATAGAAAACTGAATCGTTCTTACCCTGGCCTATCTGCCTTACTGCCTCTGTATATCTGCACTTTATTGAGCTGCAACTATGGGTAAAAGGCATGCAAAACTCTTACCATGTGACTTTATGTATTAAAGATAATAGGTTGACCACAGCATAGATTAATTGTCAAAGAAAACTGTCAAAACATGTTTATCTTAGGTTTAGCTGTTAGGTCTTGGGTGAGACTATAAAATGGGACTATTTTAGAGTGTTTAGAACCTACAAATTCTATCCCTTTGGTTATATAATTATTTAATAGTTGTTTTTGTCATGTTGCTCACAAAACAGGTATTTGGGGAGCTGGATTTTTATCCTGACATGTGTACATGTCTAATCTTCTCAACCAAACCTTAAGGGCCCTTGGAGCAGAGGCTAGATCTTATACTGCCTTGCATCCCTACTGCGTCAGTTACAAAGATTGTATTAAGCACTCACTAAATGCGTGTCAACTGAGCTCTCTAGGCAAGTTTAAAAGGAGAGTGGAAAGATCACAAGCAGATAATTTACAAACATAAAAACTGTTCAGGAAAGTGAGTGATGAACAAAAATCACTTTGTAAAAAAAATAAGGAACCAGCCTCATACTCAGTAAGCTCTGGGTCTCTTCCTGTTGGTACACTTGGGTGTCAGCTACAAGAACATCATCATTTCTACAGAAGAACTAGGTGGCCCCATAGAAGTTCAGATGCACACATCACTACTCGGCCCCGTGCTGGCCACAGACAAGCACAGCATCATTCTGACCTTCAGGTGCAAGGAACAGAAACTGGCACTGATAATTTAATCATTACCCTCCAAATGGTATTAGGAAAATCACAGTATCTCTGGAAGACCCAGAAAATGTGGCTGGAGGTCAGGCAATTAAGAACAAATTTCAGATGATGCTGCAGAACTTGTCTGGAAGACATGATGTGGCTGTCACAGGGCACAGACGCTATGGTTTCCACCACAATGCCACTACTGCCCGTACTAGATGTTAGATGCCACCCCCAGAACTATTGCCATGTGGCCACCTCTGGGGGTTAGATGCAGCTGTTGTTACTGTTTCCAAATGCTAGCCCCTGGGTAGAACCTGCTTCTTTGCTGTACCAGTTTTTGTTTGTTTGTTTGTTTTGAGAAGGGGTCTTGCTCTGTTGCCCAGGCTGGAGTGCAGTGTGGCAAGATCATGGCTGACTGCAGCCTCGACCACCCAGGCTCAAGCAATCCTCCTGCCTCAGCTTCCCAAGTAGCTGGGACCATAGGTACATGCCACCATGCCTGGCTATTTATTATTATTGTTATTATTATTACTTGTAGGGACAAGGTCTTGCTATGTGTCCCAGGCTGGTCTCGAACTCCTGGGCTCAAGGAATTCTCCAACCTTGGGCTCCCAAACTACAGGGATTACAGGTGTGAGCCACCACACCAGTCCTGCACCAGCTTTTGATTAGAGACTTAGGGCTCCCTCCAGTCCTATTGGCAAAGATTAAGCCAAGCGTTGTGCCCTAAGTGCAAGGGAAGCTAGCAAACCAGTCTAGCATTTTTGTCCTCTATAAAAGAAAGAAAACTGTGTGTCATATGGGACATGCCTGCTTAAGGGGATGGTATTTTCCAGGGATAGGAAGAGGCTTAAATGCTGGGTAGATAAAAATAATGACAAAGGGCTGACTCTCCTTTGCTCTTCAACAATCCATCGCTGTTCGCCACCATTCATTCCCTCACTATCTTGATGCTTCGTAATATCTGCTTACCTTTTTATGCCCTCTCTTCCAGAGAGGTCCCTCCCATCCATTCTTGTACCTTTCTCCTGACCAGCCCCCAACTTCTTTCCCTTGACTCCAATGGTCAACAGGTTCAAGAACCAGCCAGAGTTTTTAATTGTTATTTTTATTTTACTTTTTTGGTTTTGTTTGTTTGTTTTTGAGACAGAGTCTCGCTCTGTCTCGCCCAGGCTGGAGTGCAATGGCATGATCTCGGGCTCACTTCAACCTTTGCCTCCTGGGTTCTAGCAATTCTCCTGCCTCAGCCTCCCGAGTAGCTAGGATTACAGGCACCTGCCACCACACTCAGCTAATTTTTGTACTTTTTTAGTAGAGATGGGCTTTCACCACGTTGGCCAGGATGGTCTCAATCTCCTGACCTTGTGATCTGCTGGCCTTGGCTTCCCAAAGTGCTGGAATTACAGGTGTGAGCCACCATGCCTGATCATCGAAGCCTGGGTTTTCTAAGAATGAAGTAAAATTATCTATGGCTTTGGCAGCTCAAATCATGACATATTCAATACTTTTGAAATGTACTTTCATCAGAAAAGAGAAATAATAAAATGGCTAAGGAAGACCTAGAGTGAATTGTTCCTGTTTCCATATGGTATAGTAGAGGTCCCTCTCTCTGTCATACTGAGCTCCTAGTAAACCATGTGAAAAGAAACAGAACTGATCATGGCTTCACCAAACCTGCAAGAAAGACCACCGCTGTCTTAGAGAGTAAGAGTAATTTATTCACAGCTACACAGCTTAGTAGTGATGGAATCAGGCATCAAATCTCAGTATTTGGCTCCCTGAGTTTAGCTACCATGCCATGCTACCTTTGAGGCTCTAGAGTGGCTTTGGGATTCCCCAGAAAGAAGTTTCTCTTTGCTGGATGGTACCTATTGGAAGATTCTGTCCTATCTGTTTGTTCCTCCTTGATGGAATCCAGTGCTCAAGAAAAGAGTACTACAACCAGAAACCTGCATCTTCCTCTTGGCTGGGGCAGATATTGAAAATGCATGAAGATTCCAAGGACACTATCCATCAGAGGGATTTACCCATTGCCTGAATTCTGCCTTGAAGACCAGTACCTGTGCCCTGCCAACCAAAAAGCCCTGGGTACAAAGAGGAAAGGAGAATTTTGTGCTATGTGTAAGCTATCCGAAAAAAACCTATGAAGGCAGGATCATTTATATTAACTAAAGAGATTAGGTTTTGAATTATTAAATTTGTTCAGGTAATAATTCTTAGGAAGTGATCCAAAACAGCATACATATTGTGATACAAGTGAGATGAGCTGAAAAAGGGTTTTAGATGTTACTTTTCATCTTCAAAGAAAAATTACATTTCAAAATGTCTTTGAAGGAGACTTATTGTGGTTTTAAAAATCCAAGAATTTTTAGAGTTGGGAAGGTCCCTAATACTTACCAAGTTCAATGTCCCTCTCCACCCATATATTTCCCCCACTCTT
Source organism: Aotus nancymaae (assembly GCF_030222135.1). Classification (NCBI taxonomy): domain Eukaryota; kingdom Metazoa; phylum Chordata; class Mammalia; order Primates; family Aotidae; genus Aotus; species Aotus nancymaae. The sequence goes on from NW_026988421.1 coordinate 12,761,322, forward strand.
ACGATGCCTGAGTCTCTCCTATGCACTCCCTCACTCTTTAAGCCAGTTAAGGAACCAGCATTATTGTCACCATTTAAGAGTGTTTTAGAAAAAATAGAATATTAGGCCCCACCTCAGACCTACTGATTGAATCAGGTCCCTAAGTAATTCATACATACATGAGAGCAAAAGCAGATTTGTCTATAGTACTGCTTCTCAGCCTTAATCACACATTTGAATCACCGGAGAAACTTTCAGAAACTACCGAAGTATAAGCCCACCTTCAGTGATTATGGGTTAATCATTATAGGATGCACCCTGAGCAAGGGGAATTTTATTTATTTATTGTTTTACTTATTATTTCAGATTCAGGTGTACATGTGCAGATTTATTACATGGGTATACTGTGTGATGCCAAGGTTTGGGCTCCTAATGATCCTGTCACCCAAGTAGCAAACCCAGTACCCAACAGGTAGTTTTCCAACCCCTGCCCTCCTCCTACCCTCTCCCTTTTTGGAGCCTCCAATTTCTATTGTTCCCATCCCATGTTCTCATTTGTTAATGAGAACATGAGGTATTTGGTTTTCTGTTTCTGAGTTAATTTGCTTAGGATAATGGGTTCCAGCTGCATGCATGTTACTGCAAAGAACATACTTTCATTCTTTTTTATGGCTGCATAGTATTCCATGCTGTAGATACAGCACATTTCTTTATCCAATCCACCACCGAAGGGCCTCTGTGTTGATTCCATGTCTTTGCTATTGTGAATAGTGCTGCAATAAACATATGAGTGCAGGTCTTTTTAGACAAACTTATTTTCCTTTGGGTATATACCCAGTAATGGGATTGCTGAATCAAATGGTAATTCTTAGTTCTTCGTGAAATCTCCAAACTGTTTTCCACAGGAGCTGAGCTAATTTGCATTCCCACCAACAGTGTACAATCACTCCTTTTTCTCCACAAATCATCAACATCTATTATTTTCTGACTTTTTAGTAATAGCCATTCTTGCTAGTGTGAGATGGTATCTTATTGTGGTTTTGATTTTCATTTATCTGATGGTTAGTATTATGAGCGTTTCTTCATATATGTGTTGGCTGCTTGTATGTCTTTTTTTGAGAAGTGTCTATTCATGTCCTTTGCCTACTTTTAATGAGGTTTCTTTTTTTCTTGTTGATTTAAGTTCCTCATAGATTCAGGATATTAAACCTTTGTCAGATGCAAAGCTGTAAATATTCCTATTCTGTAGGCTGTCAGTTCACTATGTTGATTATTTCTTTGGCTGTGCAGAAGCTCTTTATTTTAATTAAGTCCCATTTGTCTGTTTTTTATTTTGTTGCATTTGTTTTTGGGGTTATCATAAATTATTTGCCTAGGCCAATGTGTAGATGAGTATTTCATAGGTTTACTTCTAGGATTATTACAGTTTGAGGTCTTACATTTAAGTCTTTAATCCATCTTGAGTTAATTCTTGTATATGGTGAGAGGTAAGGGTCCAGTTTCATTCTTCTGCCTATGGCTAGCCAGTTTTCCCAGAACCATTTATTGAAAAGGGCATTATCTTTTCCTCATTGTTTATTTTTGTTCACTATGTTGAAGATAAGTTCGTTGTAGGTGTGCGGCTTTATTCCTGGGTTCTATACTTTGTTCCATTGGTCTGTATATCTATTTTTGTACCAGTACCATGCTGTTTTGGTTACTGTAGCCTTGTGGTATAATTTGAAGTCAGGCAATGTGATGACTCCAGCTTTGTTCTTTTTGTTTAGAATTGCCTTCATCTATTCAGGCTCTATTTTGGTTCCATATGAATTTTCGAATAGCTTTTTCTAATTCTCTGAAAAATGACATTGGTAATTTTACAGGAAAAGCATTGAATCTGTAGATTGCTTTGGGCAGTATGAACATTTTAATGATATATATTCTTCCAACCCTAGGGCAGGGAATGCTTTTCATTCGTGTTGTCTATGATTTCTTTTAGCAGTATCTTGTTGTTCTCATATAGGTGTTTCACTTCCTTGGTTAGATGTATTTCTAGGTACTTTTTTGTGTGTGGCTATTGTTAATGGGATTGAGTTCTTGATTTGGTTCTCAACTTGAATGCTATTGGTGTATAGAAATCCTATTGATTTTTGTACATTCATTGTGTACCCTGAGACTTTACTGAAGTCATTTATCAGGTTGAGGAGTCTTCTGATGAAATCTTTAGGGTTTTCTAGGTATAGGATCATATTGTCAGTGCAGAGAAATAATTTGACTTTCTCATTTCCTATTTGGATGCTTTTTATTTCTTTCTCTTCCCTGATTGCTCTGACTAGGACTTCTAGTACTATGGTGAATAGGAATGATGAGAGTGAACATTTTATCTTATTCCAGCTTTTAGAGGGGAGTGCTTCCAGCTTCTGCCTATTTCAGTGTAATGTTGGTTGTGTGTTTGTCATAAATGGCTCTTTTTATTTTGAGGTATGTTATTTGATGCCTAGTTCGTTGAGTTTTTTTTAATTTTATCAAGAAACGTATTTTATCAAATAGTTTTTCTGCTTCTATTGAGATGATCATAAAATTTTTGTTTTTAATTCTGTTTATATGGTAGAGCATTTTTATTAATTTGCATATATAGAACCATATTTGCATCCCAGAAATAAAGCTCACTTCGTCATGGTGAATTAACTTTTTGATGTGCTGCTGGATTCAGTTTGCTAGCATTTTGTTGGGAATTTTTGCATCTATGTTCATCAGTGATACTGGCCTATAGTTTCCTTTTTTTGTTGTGTCTTTGCCAGATTTTGGTATCAAGATGATACTGGTTTTGTAGAATATTGTAGGAAGGAGTCCTTTCTCTTCAATTTTTTAAAATAGTTTCAGTAGCACTAGTACCAGCTCTTCTTTGCATGTCTGATAGAATTTGGCTGTAAATCCATGTGATTCAAGGGTTTTTTGTTTGGTAGGTTTTAAGAAAAATACTGATTCAATTTCACTACTTGTTGTTGGCCTGTTCAGAGTTTATGTTTCTTCCTAGTCCAATCTTGGGAGATTGTGTATTTCCAGGAATTTATCCAGTTCCTCTAGATTTTCTAGTTTGTTTGCATAGAGATGTTCACAGTAGTCAGTGAGGGTCTTTTGTATTCCTGTGGGATTGGTTGTGATGTCACCTTTGTCATTTCTGACTGTGCTTATTTGGATCTATTCCTTTTTTCTTTGTTAATTTAGCTAGTAGTCTATCAATTTTGTTTATTCTTTCAAAAAACCAACTTTTCATTTTGTTGATCTTTTGTATTTTTTTTGAGTCTCATTTTCACTTCTACTCTGATTTTAGTTATTTCTTGTCTTTTGTTAGCTTTGGGTGTAGTTTGTTTTTATTTTTATAGTTCCTTTAGGTGAGAGATTAGGTTGTTAATTTGAGATTGTTCTATCTTCTTGATGTAAGCATTTAGCACTATAAACTTTTAACACTGCTTTTGCTGCATCCCAGAGATTTTGGTATGCTATGTCTCTATTTTCATTTACTTCAAATATTTTTTTATTTCTGTTTTAATTTCATTGTTTATCCGAAAGTTACTCAGGAGCAAGTTGTTTAGTTTCCATGTATTTGTATGGTTTTGCGACTCTTGGTATTTATTTCCATTTTTATTGCACTGTGGTCCAAGATGAAAGCAAGGGGAATTACAAATGCTTCCCAGGGGATTCTAATATGTGACAGAATTTGAGAGCCTTTGCTCCTTTAGCATATTCAACAAGTGGTTGCCCTGACTTAAAAAATATATTCAGAGACTGTCAAAGCCACCTATTCCATTGTAATTGCAAAGTGCCACTTGATGCTAAATTTGAAAAACTGCTCTAGGTAATGTGTACACTCCTGGTGTAGTTTCCGTACTTGGAGGCTTTACAAAAAATGCCAAAACCCTACTGAGGTGACTAACTCATCCTGGTTTGCTCAGGATCTTCTTGACTTTAGCACTCAGAGTACCATGTCCTAGAAAACTCCTCAGTCCTGGGCAAACTGAGATGGTTAGGATAATGTCACCCTTCCAGGTATTTTCTTCCTCAAGCTAAATATAAATGTTTTTCTTCATTGCAGTCACTGCTCCTTAAATCTCTAGGGAAACATCTAGTTCTGTTGTCCTGCAATACTGGGTCTATCAACAACCTTGAATGGCATTGAATCCTTAGGTTACAAGGTGAAGAAGGAATTATGATCACAAAATAAACTGGCCTTCGCAGAGCTTCCTTTTTAAAAAATTGATTTTTTTTTTTTGAGTCAGAGTCTCACTCTGTCACCCAGGATTGAGTGCAGTGGCGTGATCTCGGCTCACTGCAACTTCGCCTCCTGGGTTCACGCAATTCTCCTGCCTCAGCCTCCAGAGTAGCTGGGACTACAGCATGTGTCACCACGCCTGGCTAATATTTTGTATTTTTAGTAGAGACAGGCTTTCGCCATGTTAGCCAGGGTGGTCTTGAGCTCTTAACCTCGTGATCCGCCCACCTCGGCCTCCCAAAGTGCTGGGATTACAGGTGTGAGCCACCGCGCCTGGCTCAAAAAACTGATTTTAAGAGATCGTTCTTTGAAAATTAACTATCATCTGTCGGGTGTGGTGGCTGACGCCTGTAATCCCAGCACTTTGGGAGGCCAAGGTGGGCAGATCACCTGAGGTCAGGAGTTCAAGATCAGCCTGGCCAACATGGTGAAACCCAGTCGCTACTAAAACTACAAAATTAATTGCACATGGTGGAGAACACCTGTAATCCCAGTTACTTGGGAGGCTGAGACAGGAGAATCACTTGAACCCTGGGGGCGGAGGTTGCAGTGAGCCGAGATTATGCCATTACACTCCAGCCTGGGCAAAAAGAGTGAAATTCCATCTCAAAAAAAAAAAAAAAAGAAAAGAAAAGAAGTTAACTATTGTTAAATTTGTTTCCTATCATATGTTCATGTGATTTTCACAAATTTTATGTGCCAAATACAATGCATATTCATTTTGTTTCCCTATCATCTTCCAATATAATCATTGTCAATAACTACCAAGAAAGCACAATAAATTATAGAATGAAGTTTTGAAACCAAAACTAATCAACTTCAGAAGTCTTCAAGGTTAATTATCTTAGTTTAAATTAATTTTTAAAATAATCCTAATGTGCTTATTGCAGTGTTACTTGAGATTGTGAAGAAAATTGGAAATAAAGTCAATGTACAATAGTAAGGGATAAGTTATGAACTAGTCACTTGATAAAATGTTATTCTATAATTTAAAAATATGATTACAATGACTAGCAGCATAGAAATACTTATAATATTAAATGAAGCAAAACAAAATTAAATAAAGCAAAATCCATTTTTGATTACATATATTCAAATCACAATTTCACATGGATAGAGATTGAAAGGAAACATATTTTAAGTCATATCACAGAGGGTGGTACAAGTGCTGCTGACTTTATCCTTTATTTTAATTTGGCTTCTGTTAATGTTGCCAAAGTAAAATGATGACAGAGAGGGAGGCTCTCAAAAAAAGTATATTTGGGAATATGCAGGGGATTGTAATTTTAGAATGTTGAGACATGCATGTTATGATGGATCATAAGCATATATGGAGAGGTTGGAGCAAGGGGAAACTTTTAAAGGCAAAAAGAAATCCACATAAGCTGCTTTGAAACAAAGTTCATTGGTCACAGAAGCTCATTGCTGGAGTTGGTATTAGCTCATTGGTAGATAGCTCATCGCAAGGCAAGTGTTCTTGTACAGGTGGCTAATCTGGAATGCTATAATATTGAGGAATTGATGGTGGTAAGTTAAGTCACATGGTACCTTGTAGGGTATGCAGGACATTGAGGTTTGTGGAATGTAAAAGGATTTCTTATGATAAGGAAGGTAACAGGCATGCATGTGAGGTGTGTGAACTGGGGGTATGAATTGAGGTATAAGCCACATCAGTGTTAAAGCAGAGCAGATGGGAATCTAGGCAGCCCCACTTCTGGCTCTACGCATCAAGCAGGGCCCCTCACTGAACAGGTTCCTTCTTTCATGACCACTTAACACCATTTTGTTAGGGTTTTGACATAAGTGACTTCATTTTGGTACTGGCAACTTTCCCAGTATTATTAGTATGAGAAAAAATACATGTGTGCTCTCAAACCTTGGTAATTATTTTTAATTCATGTGATCTTGTTTAATGCAACATTTCTATCCATGAAAGATGGTAGAGGGAAGCGGTTGCAAGCATGCACCTAACAGCTAACGCCAACATCTCTGTCTCTCAGCTTCCTCTTCTGGGAAATGGGAAAAATACAAGCTACCTCATAGTGTTGTGTTATACTATGTGCACACACACACACACACACACACACTCGTGTATGCATGCGCACACACACACGGAAGTTGAGTATCCCTATTCTGAAAATTCAAAATTTGAAATGCTTCAAACCCAAAACCTTTTGAGCACCAACATAGTGCTCAAAGGAAATGCTCTTTGGAGCATTTTGGATTTCAGATTAGGGATGCTCTAAGTGTAATGCAAATATTCCCAAATCTAAAACAATCCAAAATCTGAAACACTTCTGGGCCCGAACATTTTGGATAAGGGATACTCAACTTGTGTATCTATCTAATTGTAATAGCTAGATTAGATATCTATATATCTGTCTAAAGTTATCCATGCACTCGTGGATGGGACTTGAGAATCATCTATCAAATCCTTTCCTTTTACCAAGGAGGACACTGTGGCCTCAAAGTGGGGTCTGATCTACATCAGATCACAGCATTAAAGCTGAGCAAATGGGAATCTGGGCAGCCCCACTCCTGACACTGAGCACCAAATAGGGCCCCTCACTGGACAGTGGCCTAGTGGTTAGGAGAGCAGGCTCCATGCTGAGATGGCCCAGCCTTGAGTCTTGGCTTTTCTGCTCCAAGCAGGTGGCTAAACCTCGCTACCCCTCCTTCTCTTCACATGAGGACTGAGGACAATAATGCCCATCTCATGCTTACTGAGAATATAAAAAATGAGACGATCCATAGTGCCTAACAGATAATGAGAGCCAACAGATGTCTGTTGTGATCAGAAAGTTTCCAAGGGGATCCAACCCAACAATGTTTTATCAACTAGAGAAAAAGCAAAAAAAGTGTAGATTGTCCTTATGTTTAATCTCAAAGAAATGAAGAGCAGCAACACTTATTAAATGCCTCTTAATGTGTATAGAACTTTATATGAGCAATCTCAGTTAATTCCCAAAACTAGGAAAGGTACAATATTAGGCTAGGCAGCATGGTATTATTATCCTCATTTTACAGATGAGGAAAATGAGTCTAAGAAAAATTAATGAATTCAATGAAAATTTATAATAGAAAACACAAAGAATAGTTAATGAACATGTAATTAAACCTTCTAATAATTAAAGAGATGTATATAAATTACCAGTGAGAGAATACTTTTCACACACCTATTTTTTTCTTTGTCATTTTTGAATAAGATTATTCAAGCTTGTGTGGTGGGAGTGAAGTGCTAGTAAGAATGCAATCTTGCACAACCTCTCTGGAGAGCAATTTGGCAAGGTGATTCATGAGCTTGAAATTCATGTTCATACCATTTGGCACACTATTTGAACATACTAAAATCTATTCTAAGAAAATAATCCAAAATGTAAATAAAGATGGATGCAAAAAGATGTTCATTACAGTGTTATAGCAAAAAAATAGCAAAAAAAAAAAAAAAAAAAAAAACCATGAAAATGATCAACAACAGACTAAGGTTAAATATATTACACACAATGTACAATTATATTAATGCAACTATTAAATATGACGTTTATGAAGGGCTGGAAAATGCTGACATATGACATTAAGTGGAAATCAAAGTGCAAAATTATAAATACAGTGTTATCTCAATCATATTTTAAAAATCAGGAAAAATTTGAGTGACAATATAATTACATATTATAGTTATTAAACTGAATGATTCCTTTCTTTCTGCTTCATACTTTTCTTTACCTTCATTCATTTTTAAAGTAACACGTATTAATTTAGAATTAGAAAAGGTGAAATGAATATTGTCTAAGACAACACATAATGCAGGAGAGAGCCCAGATGTAAAGCAGCCCATGAGACGCTGAAGTTACATTTATTCTACCTCATCAGGGGCCACAAACTCAGAAGTTACAGGGCCCGTCAAGTAAGGTCAATGAGTCAAGAGAGTAGGGTGTCAGTACAACAGAAGCAGATACTTTTCTGAGTAGTAAATTTAGGGTACTAATACATTTTCCCAGAATGACACTTTATAGGTTATATTATGTAACATATAAGCACAGATAGAATAAGGTAGAGTTCTGTACATCTAGAAAGACAGATGCTTGGTAAAAATTCTAGGGGAAAAAAGTGAACATTCTTGCAAAACTGTTTACAAGGCTGTAATTCAAATGCCTAACCAAGCATAAAAAACGTTATTCTTCTGGGAAAATTTCACCTTCTACTTAGGCACCTGCTTTCCCCCAATTTTTGTTTTGAGTTTTAATTAGGGAGTTAGAATGAATTTCTTTCCCCCAGTGTGTAACGAGGAGGACCTAATGGGTAGGCAACTTTTTCTATAACATAGGAGAATGTCTTTGTCTATTTTCCATAGTAAATCTCAATTCACTGGCAGAACACTTTGCAAACATTTTGTATACTGCAATGTTTAGGTGTTTTCCAAGATTAATTGTTTGCTAATATCCCAAATTACCCTCTGTAGGTACAGGCAGTTGTTTTTCTTCCTTTGGCATGGTCCTTTTATTTTGACAAGAGTGTGACAAAGGATTAATTGGACCCATTTATTCTTCAAATGTTTGACTCTAGGGGAATTTGCTAGTTCTACTTCTAATCAAGAGCTAAACTGGCAAGTGGGTAGTTAGCAAAGTTGGCTGCACATCTGCAAATATCAAATGTCTGTGAACAAGACTAAGAACTCTCTCTCTCCTTTCTGGTCAGATGGTTTCATTTAAGATCCAAAGGGTCAAGGGTCACAGCATGACCTCATCAAATTAGACCCAACTGAGAGAGGTGTTTAGCACAACAGAAAGGAAATAATCTGAAGGACATTAAATGCAAATGAAATTGCCATCTGCAAACTTCAAAAAACACCTGATCTAAAAAAATAAATCTGCTTAAAGCTGAAACCTTGCCTACTTCTCCCCTCCAGAGTGGACACAGAAGTTTGTTCTCATAGCTGCCTGACAATCACTCAACCTGCCAAAGTCCATTTGCATTTAATATTCCCCTCCTGACTTTTGCAAGTTAAAAAAATTGACAATGATCTCCTCAGAACACAAAGAGGAAAGTTCAAGCATGGATATTACTCGTTTGCCTCTTGTGTTTGGCTGGCCAAATTGGTCACAGAAACCTGTGATTTCTAAAACTAGAAGCCAATCACTTTGGGGCAGGTTTGCATGACCATGGATGGGAAATTCCATGGTGTGGGGTTATGAGATGAAGGTCCCAAGGGTGATGGAAATTGTACTTTATTTTTTATTTATTCAGAATATAAGTCTTTACATGCCAGGGACAATACCAGGTCCTGGAGATACACTGCTAAGCCAGCCAGACATGATCCCTGTCCTTGAGGAACTCAAAGACAAATAAACAAGTAATTACCTTTAAGCAAAACAAATGCTCAGAAAGTGTGGTTCACAACAGTGGTCACTCTAGAATACCCAGGTACCACCTATGTGGTCTTGTTCTGCCCAGATGCAATCCAGATAGAGAGGAGAACAAGGCAGGTGGCAGCAAGCAGCAGTATCTGAACTGTTGCTCTTCTCTGGGGTGTCAGAGTTAGACCCTTGCGGGACACTGTTGCTGGCTTCATCAGCCCTGTTACCAGGCATGATCTGAGTGGGATACTTTACCTGTTCGATTCTCATTTCCTTATCTGGCTAAAAACAAAGGCTGACAGGGAGAGGTGGAACTATTCTGTTGGTATAAGGACTTTCTAATAACATAAACTTCTGGCAAAATTCAACAAGCTGCTTTCTGAGAAGGTGAGCTTCTCCCTAATTGGTTCTGTTCCAGAAAGGAGTGAAAAACAACTAACTAGAGATATTGGTGGGCAGATATGAGTGGAGGAGTGAGTGGCCCCTAAAGCCAGTTCCAGCTCCAGCCTCAGAGAAGACTAAGAAAGGTTCAGTTTCAGTTGTAAAACTCTATGATTCTATTCATTTGAAAGACAAATCACTGTGAACATTTCGCTCACATTACATTATTGAAAAAGTTCCATTTGCCCAAAAATATCAGTTGGATGGTGCTTCTTGGAGTCATTCAAGGCTATGACCATGAGTGGCTTAAAGCAAGCATCCTTTTTGACAAAATTTAAGTTTCCTAAAAAAGACTGTGTATAATAACTTCTTTAGATAGCCACCAATGCCCCTTATAGAACTTAGGTGATCACGTATAGAACAAGTGAAAACACTTGTGATCTTCATCGAGGTCTGTGCAATTTCTCCTGATGCTGTGTAGGGTTTGTCTTTGTGGCACTCTTGTTTGTGGCTCATGAATAATAGTTTGTGTCATACACAGCAGTGGAAACTGGGAGATTTTGCACACTCTGCCACTTGCTGTTTTATTCTGGGCAAATTCCGTAAGGTTTCTGAGATTTAGTTTTATTATTTATAAATGAAGATTATAAAAAAAAAGACCTACAAGGATTTTATACACTGTAAAGACCTATGGAAAGGAAAGGGCTACCACTGTCCTTTATCCATGTTGGACACCAGGTATCCCATGAATGATGATGAAGAAACGTTATGAACAGAAGCAGGGATCTTCCTCCATCATGACTCTTAAGGGTCTTTTTGTTGCCAACGTGACATGAGGAATGAACTATGGACAAATACTACTTCAGAGATAATAATTATTTTGCAGTTCTGCTTCCAGTTTCCCAAGACTGAATAGGAGGCAAGTAGAGATCATAGCTCATGAGAAAAAGTAAAATTTTTAAAGTAAGTTTATTGTCCTGAATAGTATCTTGTTTATCTGTTGACCAGGGTCCAGATCCATTATATGTAAGAACTTCTTGCTTTGAACTTGTTAATTTATCCTGTGAAAGCATCTGGGAGTCAGAAAGAGAGAAGCCAATAACATCAGAGGATGTGACAGATGGCAGTGGGGGTGGGGTGTTCATTTGATGATGCAGTGTCAAAAGTTTTGGGTACCCGGGATACTGGGCTTAGGGCAGCAACTTTCTCTAAGACCCAGGGAGACACAAGCAATCATGCATACTGTAGAGGCACATGGAACAGTAGAGTGAAAAGTGGAAGAGAGGGCAGTGGAGAGGAGCAGAGGGGAGTAGAAGGAGGTGTGGGCTAAGAGCAAAGTGGACCCTGTGGTTCCTGGTTCTACCATTTTCTGTTGGCAGCTAGGTGTCAGGAAGTTGAGGGGCTCAGTTCACTCATCAAAGCAAGAAAATAACTGAACCGCGTACCCTCCAAAGTCTTGGTAATGATGTAGCAGAAATTTTGCAGGATTTGGCAGCAGAAAGTCTCACCTGTAAAACATGCCAGTAAAACCTATCTATCTCACAGGGTTGAAGATAGGATTAAATGAGAGAATCAAGATGGAAATCCTTAGTAAAGTGCTACATCAACATCATCAACTCGTTTACGGCTCCAGAAGTGAAAGGAAAAGAAGGAAGAAGGAGAAAATACGTACTAAAGAATATAAATGGTTTTTCTCTAGCAAAGATGGATCTGAAATATTAATGGCTAATGCTGGCTTCCCTGAAGCTAATGCACTATATTCAATATTTTTCACCACTAAGTATTTTTTAATGCATCAATAGGCAAGAGAAGCTGGACAGAAATGTTTCAATCTTGGACAAACAATAAGGGAACTGGACATCCATGATGGTGTTTTGGCCTATGTGGATGGAATATGGAAATTCATCTTGTATTTCAGGGATCCAGAAACTACTTGGACCCAGTGGTGATACAGGATAACTTCATCAGCTTGGTGCTTGCTAAGAAAGGAGAAGGAGGATTTGGGCATGAGGCCTAACTGTCATCTTCTTGGGTTTGGGGATGATGACACCTCATCGATCTTGTGTCATTTCAGAAAATGGCCAATCGCCTCCTGCCTTGGAATTGGGTCAGGGAGCAGCCATGCAAAGAGGCATTTGTTAACAGTGAGGAAGCAGTCAGCGCAGGTAGCAAGGGATTTATGCATTTGAGTCCCAGGAACGCTGGCTGTGGGGGCGCACATCTGGCCACAAGATGCTCTCTGGCTGCCTTTTGGATGAAGAGGCTTGGTCAAAGGAGGTCATGGCAGGTTCAGTGGGATTGTAAATGGGGGAGCTACGGAGAAAGTAAACAAGCCGCCCTTCTGACTTCAAGCGTCTCCCGAACAAGGAGAAAAGAAGTGCACTCGTGTGTATTTGCAAGATTATTGAACTATTTCTAAGCACTTGGAAACTCAAAGTTGGCAAATCTCTCCTCAATCAATATTGAAAGTTTTATGTGAGAACAATGACAATTAAAAAGCTACCCAAATCAAAAGAAAACTGCACTAAAGTAATTACAAAAGGAGTTAAAGAAAAAAATACATCCTTATGTGCTATTGGTTCTGCAAAGTAAGTCAACACTCAAGTCTACATAATTCTTACAGAATAACATTTTCTGTTTTCCCAGATTAATTTTTAAAAATTATACTAATAAAAGATTTTAGTGCATGTAATAAGGTTTCTTTCATTTGGTTTTATTCTTTCTGTTTTAAATTCAATATTATAAACTAGTAGTAGAGAGTATGAATAACAAAGACATGAATTAAATTGATCACTCTGCAATGCTTTCAGCAGAGGGAAAGACATCCCTAAAAATGGTTAGTGACTTGATTTGGAATTGAAGTTCCAAGGAAATCATTTATTTAATAAAAATTTTGTAGCAGTCACCAGTCCTAATGCCATATTAAAGAAGAAAAGTGTGTTCAGCAACAAGACTGACTTCTTCCCATGCACTTTAGTTTTAAAAATACTGCTACAGAGATACCTTGATTTTGCATTCACTAGGCTTCACAGTTTGAAGACCAGTTTTTATATTAATTTTCTAGTGTAAAAAGTCTACACCATGAGGGCCATTTAAATTCAGACTCCACATCCACATGTGACTTCATTTTGACTTCTCATGGGGGACTCTCTCCAGCCCCCATCCAGAGCCCTAGATAAAGACACATGTCCTTGTTTCTTTTCTTCTAAGATCAAGATCTTTCCCTTCTAAAATTCCTTCCAAAGGTCTTAATTTCTAGCTCCTGACCCTCCCTGAGCCTTAAAACCCATGGCTCCAGCTGTTAGGGCCTCTGTCTAGGTCCATGACCCTATAGCAGCCTCTCCACAGCTGGCAAACTTCTGCACTTGCTTTGCGAGTTTGCTATCAATTTCTGGCATGCAAAGATTTTCCTTCCTTTTTTTTCAAGCTCAGCTATATATTTTTCAGTTTGTTAGATTGTTTTAATTTGTTTGCATTTTGCCCTGAATTTCAAGGGGATTGTAACAGAGAGTTTCACATTGGCTCAGATCACTAATCTGTCAAAACTGGAATTCCACAATAAAGTTGATAATATTCATTCCTCCAAAAGTTTCTTCAGGTGGGTTTCACATGAAATTGATTCTTATAATGTCACCTTATAATGCCATCTCCCTTTCTGTCACATGAATAATAACGTATTCTTGAAATTGGCCAGGCCTGATGGTGTCAGAGGAAGAATGGTGAAGAGAAGAAAGGGGTAAAGAATTACTCCTGCCTTTTCCTAGTTGTGTGACCTGGGACAAGTCACTGACCTCCATATATTTGGTAGAGACAATAATGCCAGCTCCTCACAAATGTGGTGGGGGTATAAGAAAATTAGAGAACTGTTACTTCTCATTTGGTTTTCACCAGTGGCCTTACCAGGGTTCTTGGCTAGGAAGCATGATGAGTCCAGAAGACCTACTAGTTTTGAGAAGTGTAAAGATCAGAGTTATTCTGCAACATACAAGGAGTTTTTATTAAGGCAGAAAAAAATTAATGTTCCCCTGGTATTTCTTGTACAAGAGTGTGGCTTTCTATGCTCACTATGGATTAGTGTGATACTCATCTCTCATGCCATGTAGGGAGTATGTCATCAAATGGAACCATACTCCTAATTCCACCTAGACAGATATCTATATGCTCCATACATAATTTCAGCCTGATTCATTTTCTTTTCTTTTTTCCTTTTTGAGACAGGGTTTCACTCTGTCCCCCAGGTGGCATACAGTGGCACAATCTTGGCTCACTGTAACCTCTGCCTCCTGGGTTCAAGTGATTCTCCTGCCTCAGCCTCCTGAGTAGCTGGGATTACAGGTGTGTAACACCATGACTGGCAGATTTTTGTATTTTTAGTAGAGGTGGGTTTCACCACATTGACCAGGCTGGTCTCGAACTCCTGACTTTAAGTGATCTGTCTACCTCAGACGCCTAAAGTGCTAAGATTATAGGCGTGAACTACTGTGCCCAGCTCTGACACATTTTCCTTCCAAATAGTCTCCCTTAACCCTCCTTCATCAAGCTGGATGCGTGTTTGGAGGTGAAAACATTCTGTGTCAGAGTATAAAGTACATTGTTAATAAGGAAAAAAGTACAATACAACCAAAGTGTAGGACCCAGAGACAGAGCTTGGGATGCCAGAAAGAGTTGATCTCATCCACTTCCCCACACATGGAAGAGGAAGTGGACATGTTTTTATACCATTGTTGTGTTTTCTTTTCTTAGGTGACACTTAAGAGAATATGCCTTGGTTACCCAAGATTTTGGTCCAAGTGTAGAAAGTCTTCAGATAACTTCTTAGGAATCTTTCTATCTGGAAGAAGAGAAGTGTGTGAGAAGGGTTATTTTATTCAGAATGATCCACTGGCTGGGCCATTCCAAGAAGGGCAGTAGACCCCAGGGAAAGAAAAGGCCTATCCAGATTGTGGCAAATGCTTTATATACATTCATGCTCTTAGAAAATATGTTTAGGAACGGCAAAAAATAGGTAAAGTTCCAATTTCTGATAGATTGGTGACCTTTCTCAATTCATATCACAGAATTTGTTTATTCATTTTCCACCCATGAAAAAAGTGAAAGTAGTCAAAGTTTTGAAAATCAACTTCATATTAACTGTTAAGTTTAAAACAGAAATTGGTATTTTCAAAAAGAGTAATACTAACACTCTATTGAGCAGCATGAAAACTTACATGAAACTTACACCCAGAAAAGTCACGTGGCCCTTTCTAAGGACAACCTATAAATTTGCGAAGTAATTGATATTTTAAGAGAAAAATATTTGTTTCTTCCTTGTACTTTTCTAAATTATGTGGAGTTCTTTATAATAAATGTGAATCTCTTTTACAAAAAATAGCAAGTTTTCTTGACAAGTGAGGAGCAAATATTCCAATAGATATTAATAATTCTAGGTACTGAAACATAGATAATCGTCATTTTCTTCTTTTGTACACTATTCTATATTTTCTAAATCTCCCAAAGTTGAACAAGTATTAAGAAAAACACTGAAATGGAGATAATGCAGTAAGAACATAATCATTGTTGTCTATAATTTTAAACAGCTTTTTAAAGAGCATTTTATTGAATGTCATTAAGTAAACATAAAAATATGTAAACATTCAAAATCTTATTAGGTCCTGAATGATAGATTTTCATCACAAAGATATATGAAATTTTTAAGCTCAAATAATTTATGTGTTTTAATTTAAGGCATCTGCTTTTCATTTGACTAGTTTAAATATTTTCTGTACAATACTTAGATTCTTTATTTTTTTATTCAGCATCATTTTTGTTTGACCATCCTGAGTTCCAGAAACTTTAAAAGTCCCAATACATTGAATATATGAATCATTTAAAAAAATACAAATTACGACTCTGTCCTATCACACCACATTATTCCCCAAGCTGCAGGGTTAAGTTCTCAAAAGAGGTCATTCCTCATGTCTGTAAAATTGTTCTTATCTTTGACAACAGAAGGAGAAAAGGAGACCAGTTCACAAAGTTACCTTTCCTTCCTTTGTGGCTCTTTGAGCATTTGTGTTACCTTTCCAGATTCAAGCTCTTCTATTGAGGTCAGTAACATTTAACCAACATGCACAAGCTCCCATTGGGTACAAAGTACTATTCTAGGCAATATGGCAAATTTAAATAAGACAGTTTATGATTTACTAAGGGAGACAGAGATGTAACTAATTCATCCGATAAAGGCAATATGTAGTAAATACCTTGATAAGGTGACAAAGAAAAATGGGATTGCAGTACAAGAAGACATGAATTCTAAGTATGGAAGAAGGAGTGAAGGAGGGGGAAGTTATCCAAGCCACGGTTTGAATGGTGACTGGTAGTAGATATGCACTCCAAAATAAAAGACTATATAATGAGAAGAAAGGACTAAGCTGAGAGAGACAAGAAAATTTACAGCAGGTACAAGGAATGGCAAGAAGGCTGTGTGGTTGGCTTATGGAGGTAGGTTTAGGAAGGTTGCAGTAAAAGATAAAATTGGAAAGAGACTTTAAGTCAGACTCTGAAAAGAAAGAAATAGCATATTAGGAGGTTTGAAGTATTTTTTAGATGATGGCAGAGGATGGGCATTGAAGGTTTTTAAGCATAAAAATTACATGATCAGATCTGTACTTAAATACAATAGCTTTGGCCAATAGTTGGGGGAAATGTGTTAGAGGAAGAATACATTGGAGACCAGTTAAGAGGACATTGCAATGGTCCAAGTAAAACTTTTAAAATGGCCCGAATTAAGACAGCAGTAGACAAGATGGGAGAAAAGGAGTAGCTGTTTCAGAACCTTGAAGAAGATGAATGGATAACTTAGAGACCCATTAGATGCTAGAAGGAGCAATCATAGATGACCGCCAGCATTTTTAATTCAGGAACCAGAATGGTGGTTTAATCATTATCAACCTTAGTAATTGGAATAACTGAGGTTACTAAGAAAAAGCTTCTAAATCTTGGAAATAAGCTGCAAAGATTACTGCATGCTTTTTTAATGTACTGTTGGAGCAGTGTGTAACAATATCTGACTCTCTAAGGAAATGTAACTTTGACTTACTATTACTGTTGACTAGGGCTCAGAATCAGTAAGGTTATGGTAAGTTACAGATTTTATAAGTTGCAAATGAATTTTGTATGGTACAGATACAGATGATTTCCGTACAGTAGAAGATAGAAACTTAAAGGTAATGATTACATCAACCTGTGGGACACTAAACAGTTTTACATCTGATTTAGCACTCTCAGGAGAGCCTTCTTTATTCATACCCTCTTAGAACCTGATTTGTCATTCTACTGTTTCCCTCATTAATGATTTAAACAAGTACTTGACATATACTCACTCTATACTATATATATTTTATTATAAATGTTTTCAACTTCTTGGTAATTATACATTGATTGGGCCTGAAACCTGTAATGTGGAAATACCAAAGCTCTCCTTGCAGTAATAGGCAAACCAATATATTAAAAATTGTCCCACTGAGGTGGGTGGACCTCCTGAGGTCAAGGGTTCAAGTGCAACCTGGCCAACCTGGCGAAACCCTGTCTCAACTAAAAATACAAAAAAAAAAGTTAGGCAGGGTGGTGGGCACCTGTAATCCCAGCTACTCGGGAGGCTGAGGTAGGAGAATTGCTAGAATCCTGGGGGCGGAGGTTGCAGTGAGCCGAGATCACAGCATTGCACTCCAGCCTGGGTGATAGAGCAAAATTCTGTCTCAAAAAAACAAAAAGTCCCAAAAGAGGATTTTAACAACCAGGAGACACAAAGGTATGCTTCAATTGGGAAGACAATGTATTCTAAATATTTAGCTGTCCAAAACCCTACACAAGGCTCATTAAAAATATTTCCCATTAGTGCAATTTACTACCTTCTAATAATATTGCAATGATGGTAGCTATATCTTTATCCAAATTCTTATTTAAATAATTTACTTAATTAAATAATTATTTCCTAGATATTAAATATTTTTTATTTAAATAATTAAGGATAGATTAGCAGGATAGAATTGTCTATTCTAGGGATATGTACATTTTTCTAAGGCTTTTGATATGAACTATCTAATTCTACTGCAATTTGTATTCCTACCAAATGGTGTATGTGAATATTCATATCCCTAAACAACTAGCAACAATTAGCATTATTTTTTGTTTATACGAATTTAATAACAGATAATGGTTTTAAGATATTTCAGCTGACAATGAAAACCTCAGCCCCTCCAAGCCCCTTGTTTAAAAGCATGTAAAATATATCAACATAAAACTAATAAATGCATAACTGAACCAGAAATTATTAAAGGAAAGCACCTAGAAGCCAACTTCTCCAAATAGCAGCAGTGAGTGAAAGATGAAGCAGAGGAGCTCATGGGAATGGGAGATGGGCCTGGGTGGGGAGGGGCTTCAGTGTTCCCCCATCAAAGGCAAGGGTAGGGTATAGTCCCACACCACAAGCAGATATTGAATGACGCTGTGTGCATAAAGCCAGGAGAAAGAAACAGTAGCCAGTTCCTTGTCAACTCTGTGGATCATAAGTGGGAAAAAGGGTCATCTCCAGGAAGTAGAACAGGACTGTACCACATATCAATGTGGTGCCAGACCCCATATACTCATTTGGTACAAGAATTCAAAACTGAAAAATTAATTTAAAAAGTGATTCCAGAGCAGCAAAGTTTATGGGTATCTACAGAAATAAAAACTAAACCACTATGTAAGGATGCTTTTACAAAATAGTAATGAGACTTCCAGGAAAACCACCACTATTGGCCAGGCGTGGTCACTCATGCCTGTAATCCCAGTACTTTTGAAGGCCAAGGTGGGCTGATCACCTGAGGAGGTCAGGAGTTCAAGACCAGCCTGGTCAACATGTGAAACTCCATGTCTACAAAAATATGAAAATTAGGTGGGCATGATGGTGGGTACCTGTAATCCCAGCTACTCAGGAGGCTAAGGTGGGAGAATCACTTGAACCCAGGAGACAGAGGTTACAGTGAACCTAGATCATGCCACTGCACTCCAGCCTGGGTGACAGAGAGAGACTCCATCTCAAAAAGCAAAGCAAAGCAAAACAAAACAAAACAAAACCACTACTAAAGCTGAGTTCACAATAGAAAATTACTAACCACATGAGGAAATAAACTACCATGGAGGAAGGTGAGAACACATAACCATGGGAATTATGCACTCCAAATACTGGATATAAGAGAATAATTTGAAATGATCTTGAGATATTCAAGGAGTTAAGGAACTCAAAGAAACCATAAGATACAAGCAGAGCCCTATTAAGAGAGAGAGAGAGAGAGACAGGCAGAGAGAGAGACACAGAAGGCTGGTTCAAAAATAACCAAAACAGAAATTTCAAAAACAAACACATTCAATTTACAGAACAAATATCATATTAGCCACAGCTATATCAAAACTCATATCCAGAAAATTGATGGTGTAAAAACCAGTTATCTGATTACAAAGCAATTGAGTCATAAATCTAGTATAAAAAGAGAGTTTCAAACATTGGAAAAAAAAAAAAAAGCTCAATCAAAAATCATCCATAGATTATACAAAAAAAGTCATAATGGAAATTATGAAATATTTAGATATAAACAATAGCAAAATTATCCATAGAAAAACAGGTGGGCCCAGGCGAGGTGGCTCACACCTGTAACCCCAGCATTTTGGAAGGTCAAAGTGGGTGGATCATCTGAGGTTGGGAGTTGGAGACTAGCCTGACCAACATGGAGAAACCCTACCTCTACTAAATATACAAAATCAGCTGGGTGTGGTATGCATGCCTGTGATCTCAGCTACTCGGGAGGCTGAGACAGGAGAATCGCTTGAACCTGGGAGGTGGAGGTTGCTGTGAGCCGAGATTGCACCATTGCACTCCAGCCCTGGCAACAAGAGCAAAACTCTGTCTCCAAAGGAAAACAACAACATCAACAACAAAAAAAACCAGGTGGGATACAGCTCAAAGAAATGTGTAGTCTTAGGCATATTTATTGAAAAATAAAAAAAAAGGATGAGGAAAAGCAGAAGCTATTTCATTTAAAAGCTAAAATATAAAAGCAGAATTAATAAAATAGAACACCAAGGAAAAAGAATCAAGATTAACAACAATAAACATTTATTAGATGCTTTAATAAATATTAATAAAATAGGCAAATATGTATAAAGATTGTTCAAAGCAAAAAGAAAGCACAAATAATATTAAGAATCAAAAAGAGTATGCACCTACAGATGGAGATATTTAAAATTATATGAAGATACTACAAATATTTTATGCCAAAAATTAAATATAGATAAAATAAGTAATTTTCTTTAAGAATGCAAAGTATTTGAACATAACATCATACTCGACAAGGAAAATCCAAAGTATTCTATAGACAAAAGATTAAAAGAAATAAGAGTGCTTAGTGGGGTTGTTGACTACAAGATCAATATACAAAAAAAATCACTTTTCAATATACAACAAATAACCAACTGGAATATGAAAAAGAACAAAATCATGGCATTTACAATGACAGTAAAATCTATAAGGAATCTGGGAAAAAAATGAAACAAAGATGTATAATAAGGTCATGGAGAAATGAGGCACCATTGAAGAATATAGAAGAGGTGTGATCAAGTGAAATCCATGTTAATAGATTCATAGACTCAATATTATAAACAATTTTCAAAAATGAAACAATAAATTTAAGGCAATCTTCATCAAAACTTCAATAGGATATCTCAATCTAATAGGACAATCACTCCAAATTCATTCAAAAAGTAAAGATCCAAGAACAATGAAGAAATTTCTAGAAGTGGAAGAGGGAGGAAGAGTGGGAAGATCAAGAAGAAAAGATTTGTTATACTGAATATTAAGTCTATTATAAGTTATAGTAAGTAAAACAGTTTGGAGGTGGTAGGGGACTTGTAAACAGATTGATAGATTGGAAAGCATGAAACAGAGCAGAGCATAAATGAGAACTTGGAATGTGACCAATGTGACATTCTGAACAGCAGGAAAATGATGGACTGTATAGTTAATAATGTTACGGATAGCTGCATGTCTGTGTTATTAAAAATGATCTTTACCTCATGCCATACAGAAAAATTAAATTCCAGATAAATTAAAGAATGAACATAAAATTACAAAACTATACAAACCACACATACAAAATATAGTCAAATGCCTTTACAACCTCAGAGTAGGAAAGCATTTTTTACCAAAGAGTACAAAAAGTACAATTTATTAAGAATAGGATAATAAACCTGGCCAAATAAAAAAATAAAACATCTACAAGATTAAATACATCATAAGCAAAGTTAGAAGGTCAGCTTTTGACTGGGAGGTCTTTTCTATGCATATGACAAGAAAATCTTTAGTGTTCAGAATATATATACTCCTACCAATCAACAAGAAAAAAAACTCTCCAATAGAAAAAAAATGGTTTAATAATATGAACAGGCAATTCATGAAAGACAAAATTTAAATGGCCAAGAAGTACATAAAATTTTCCATTAACTCACTAGTAATTATGGAAATGCAAATTAAAATAATAGACACCAATTCAGATTGGCAAAAATGTCAATGTTTGATAAATGTAAACACTGGTGAGGATTTTGAGAAATACTGCTGATGTAAATTTTAAAAATTGCTTTACACAATTTTTCTCCCATTCTGTAGGTTGCCTGTTCACTATTGTAAGGTTTGTTCTTGGGTTCTTGCCAAGTTTAAAAGGAAGAAACTGAGGCCAACACAAGAAGATCCAATATGAAGGAATTTATTCAGGCTCCTGGGAGAGGTTCTGCGGTCCGACAGGAGGGGCCGGAGAAGTCGTGCGGACTCCTCTCAGACGTGGGGTTTTATAGGGAGTGGAGGAGCTCGATTGGTTGTGGGAGAGCAGGACTACTATTGGGTAAGGTTACAAGCCTTTGTTTGCATACAGGACTTGGCTGCTATTGGTTAGAATTACTCGGCTGCTATTGGCTAGAAAGACTCAGCTGCTATTGGCTAGAAAGACTTGGCTACTATTGGCTAGAATCACAAGACCTCACTTGCATACTGGGTTCTTTAAGGGAAAGCCAGGCTGTGTGAGAAGAGGAAAAGGGAACAACCCGAGCATGTCCCAGCTTTCGAAAAAAAGCGGGGGGGATGTGCGTCCGAGCTCCCGGCAAGGCAACCGGCCTTACAACTATGATGATAGTTTCTTTTGCTGTGCAGAAGCTCTTTAGTTTGATTAGATCCCATTTGTCAATTTTAGCTTTTGTTGCCATTGCTTTTGGTGTTTTAGTCATGAAGTCTTTGCCCTTGCCTATGTCCTGAATGGTATTGCCTAGGTTTTCTTTTAGGGTTTTTATGGTTTTAGATATTACATTTAAATCTTTAATCCATCTTGAGTTAATTTTGTATAAGATGTGAAAAGTGGGTTCAGTTTCAGTTGTCTGTATATGGCTAGCAAGTTTTCCCAACACCATTTATTAAATATGGAATCCTTTCCCCATTGCTTATTTTCGTCAAGTTTGTCAAAGATCAGATGATTGTAGATGTGTGGTATTCTTTCTGAGGCCTCTGTTCTGTTCCATTGGTCTATTTAACTGCTTTGGTACCAGTACCATGCTGTTTTGGTTATTGTAGCCTTGTAGTATAGTTTGAAGTCAAATAGCATGATGCTTCCAGCTTTGTTCTTTTTACTTAGGTTGTCCTGGCCATACAGGCTCTTTTTTTGGTTCCATACGAAATTTAAAGTAGTTTTTTCTAATTCTGTGAAGAAAGTAAATGGTAGCTTAATGGGGATAGCACTGAATCTATAAATTACTTTGTGCAGTATGGCCATTTTCACAATATTGTTTCTTCCTATTCATGAGCATGGAATGTTTGTCCATTTGTTTATGTCCTCTCTTATTTCCTTGAGCAGTAGTTTCTGGTTCTCCTTGAAGAGGTCCTTCACATCCCTTGTAAGTTGTATTTCTAGGTATTTTATTTTCTTTGTAGCAATGGTGAATAGGAGATCACTTATGTTTTGGCTCTCTATTTGTCTATTATTGGTGTATAGAAATGCTTGTGATTTTTACACATTGATTTTGTATCCTGAGATTTTACTGAAGTTGCTTATCGGCTTAAGGACATTTTAGGCTGAGGTGATGGGGTTTTCTAAATATACAATCATGTCATCTGCAAACAGACAATTTGACTTTCTCTCTCCTTATTTGAATATTCTTTATATCTTTCTCTTGCTTGATTGCCCTGGCCAGAACTTCCAATAAACTATCATCAGAGTGAACAGGCAACCTACAGAATGGGAGAAAATTTTTTGCAATCTGTCCATCTGACAAAGAGCTAATATCCAGAATCTACAAGGAACTTAAACAAATTTACGAGAAAAAACAACTTCATCAAAAAGTAGGTGAAGGATATGAACAGACATTTCTCAAAAGATGACATTTATGTGGCACGCAAACATATGAGAAAAAGTTCATCATCACTGATCATTAGAGAAATGCAAATCAAAACTACAGTGAGATACCATCTCATGCCAGTTAGAATGGCAATCATTAAAAAGTCAGGAAACAACAGATGCTGGAGAGGATGTAGAAAAATAGGAATGCTTTTACACTGTTGATGGGAGTGTAAATTAGTTCAACCATTGTGGAAGACAGTGTGGCAATTCCTCAAGGATCTGGAGCCAGAAATACCATTTGACCCAGCAATCCCATTACTGGGTATATACCCAAAGGATTATAAATCATTCTACTATAAAGACATATGCACATGTATGTTTATTGCAGCACTACTCACAATAGCAAAGACTTGGAACCAACTCAAATGCTCATCAATGATAGACTGGATAAAGAAAATGTGGCACATATACACCATGGAATACTATGCAGCCATAAAAAGAATGAGTTCATGTCCTTTGAAGGGACATGGATGAAGCTGGAAACCATCATTCTCAGCAAATTAACACAGGAACAGAAAACCAAACACCACAGGTTCTCACTCATAAGTGGGAGTTAACAATGAGAATACATGGACACAGGCAGGTGATCATCATGTACTGGGGCCTTTTGCAGGGTGGGGGAATAGGGAAGAGATAACATTAGGAGAAATATCTAATGTAGATGACGGGTTGATGGGTGCAGCAAATCACCTTGGCATATGTGTACCTATGTAACAAACCTGCATGCTCTGCACATGTATCCCAGAACTTAAAGTGCAATAACAATAAAAAATCACTTTAGAGAGCAATTTGTTAGTATCAGGAAAAATGCAAGAGGTCCATTCCTTAAGACCTAACAACCCAGTTTCTAGAGACATTCTAGTATATGCATACAAAGAATGTTCATTGCAGTATGTTTATCAGTAAAAACTTTGAAATGACTAAATATTCACAAGTAATGAATAAATAAATTGTGGTATATTTGTACATGGAAATAAAACCAGAACTAAAATAAATGAACTCCATCTAGAAGCTCTGATATAGTTTGGCTGTGTCCTCACCCAAATATCATGTTGAATTAAAATTCCCATAATTCCCAGGTGTCCTGGGAGGAACCCAGTGGGAGGTGACTGAATTATGGGCAGGTCTTTCCTGTGCTGTTCTCGTGATACTGAATGAGTCTCATGAGATCCAATGATTTTAAAAAGGGGAATTTCCCTACACAAGCTCTGTTCTCTTGTCTGCTGCCATGTGAGATATGCCTTTGACCTTCTGCCATGATTGTGAAACCTCCCCAGCCACGAGGAACTGTGAGTCCAATAAATCTCTTTTTTTTAATATAAATTGCCCTGTCTTGGGTATGTCTTCATCAGCAGTGTGAAAATGGACTAATACATGCTCCATTATGAATTTATCTCAAAAACAAAATAATGAGTAAAAAGAGGCAAAATCACATAATGTCAGGTATAGTATGATAGCATTTATTTATGAAGTTTGAAAAAATCGAGCTGATATTGTATGTATCATTTTTTAAATATATAGCAGATGTATAGTAATAGTATTAAAACACAAAATCAAAGTATATATACCAAGTTCTTTTTAATGGCTGTATCTCAGGAGCAAAGGACAAAGATGATAGACCCTAAGAGGCTTTTGGTTTTATTTGTATGTTCTTTTTCGTACACACACATACACACATGCACGCACACACACACAGAGTAAAAATGACAAAATGTTATTTCTGGATGATAAATACACAGGCATTTTTCACATTATGCTTTTTACATTTCTATTTTTATTTTATAATTAAAATAAGCAAAATAGAATGTTGTTTTAATTGCACTTCTTTTCTTATTAGGAAGCTAAAAAGTTTTAAAATACGCTATCAACCATTTCCAGTTTTTCCAATGGAGTTGTTTGTTAATATCCTTGGTCTCTCTTTTATTGGAGTTTTTTTTAAACTCATTGAACGTAAGTATTTTTTCTATTTTAGATATGGAAACCCTTTGGCCATCATGCAGGCTGAAAATATCCTTTCAGTTTTTTTGTTTTGTTTTGTTTGCTCTTACTTTTATTCAGGTTATTTACTGACTTTTAGAGCCTTACAATTTTTTTGTAATCACATCTATCAAACTTTTAATTGGTTTCACAAGATCTTTCTAAATAGTCATCTAAATTCTCATCTCATGTTTTTATGACTTTATTTTAACATTTAAGTATCTGAAACATGATAAGAACTATATTAATATTTATTATTGGATAGAATCTTTAATCTGGATAGAATTTAGTTTGATACATGTCATAAGATAAGACTCTAAGTTTATTTTTTCAAACGGTTAGCAGTTAATTCAGCACCATTCATACCAATTTTAAAAATACTACTAACTTTTCACATACACTCTGTCCCATATACAATCTCTTTCTGAGTTAGCTATTCTGTTTTATTTATCCGTCTTGACTATTTTGGTACTACATTCTTCATTGTTGTAGCTTCACAGTGTATTTTAATATCTGGGAGGTCAACATTCCTTTCTTTTTCTATCGGTTGTTTTTGTTTCTTCTTATGCATTTATTCTTCTAATAAATTTTAAGTCAGTATGTTAAGTCCTCCCACCCCAAATGCTGTTGGGACATAATTGGAATTGGATTTTATTTATTAACTTGAGAAGTGTCCTTATCTGTACAATCTTGCACTATCCCACCCAGGAACAAGGCATTGCCCTCCATCTATTGAGGTCTGCTATAGGCCTCCCTTCAAGTTTGGTAGTTTTTCATCAAATAGAGCCTGCACAAGTAAATATTTGTTTATATATAAAAATATAAAATATGAGCTTCTTTTATTATCCTTTTATAATATTGCTAAATAAAGCAAAGCTATATTTTATATTTGTCTTACAATCAGATCTCTTACTGAATTGTAACAGATTTTTCAGACTATTCTTTCAGAATTTATAAATGTATCATTTATAAATAATGAAAATTGTTTCTAATTAACTCATTTTTAAAGTTTTGTTTATTGCACTAATGAAAACATCCAGTGGCTATCTTTGTTTTCTCCCGTATTTTAATGGAAATGCCTCTACTATAGCACCACTAAGTATGATGATGGCTAGTGTTTGGGAAGAGTTATTAAGTATAACTATTGATTGTTACAAATTTTTTTTAATCTGTTGAGATGGCCACATGATATAAAATCCTTTAATCAATTAATGCACTCTATTATAGTCATATATTTCTCAGTATTAAACCTATTTTATATTCCTGGAATAAATTACACTTGATCATTTTTTAATATATTGCTGAAATGAAAGTTTTACAC
Source organism: Aotus nancymaae (assembly GCF_030222135.1). NCBI lineage: Eukaryota > Metazoa > Chordata > Mammalia > Primates > Aotidae > Aotus > Aotus nancymaae. The sequence goes on from NW_026988421.1 coordinate 12,788,040, forward strand.
CTCATAAGTTATTAGTATAGAACTTTTACTTTCAAGAGTTTATAAGAATTTTGATTGAAGCATTTGCCATTAACATTTTGATTTAATTGCATTGTAGCCAGAGGAGGTAGCCTATACTACTTCTACTTTTAGAAATTCATTGATGTTTCTACATGGGACTAATACAGAGTCAATATCTGTCAATGTTTTATGGGTGTTCACACACAGAAAAGGGCATTCTTCTAGGCTAAAGTTCTACATATAGCTATTAAGTCAATCATATAATTACATTGTTCAGATCCCTAAATTATTATCTATTTATATAAAGTACTGAGAAAAAATATGTAAAACATTTTCTCTCCTAATATATTTAGGTTCAATATTCCCTATATTTAACAAGCTTTGTGTTATATATCTTTAGTCAAAAAAAGTACCCTCCTATTCAATGTTTTGTCTGTATTGAATTTTATTTTACACGACTCTTCTAGGTACTTGGGAGCTTTGGCATCCGTACATTCTAAATTAAGTTGCTGAGTCTCCTGCATGGGACTTGCAAAGAGGTGAGGAACAATGGACACAAAATTCCCACCCATGCCTCTCTCCCACTTCCACACTCATGCTGGAACGGTGGTTCTCAAACTTCCACATGCATGAGAATCCCCTGGAGTGGTGTTGGGAAAACTGACTAGCCATATGCAGAAAGCAGAAACTCGACCCCTTCCTGACACCTTACACTAAAACTGACTCCAGATGGATTAAAGACTTAAACATAAGACCTAACACCATAAAAACACTAGAAGGAAACCTAGGCAAAACCATTCAGGACATAGGCGTAGGCAAGGACTTTATGACCAAAACACCAAAAGCATTGACAACAAAAGCCAAAATAGACAAATGGGACCTAATCAAACTCCACAGCTCCTGCACGGCGAAAGAAACAGTCAATAGAGTGAATCGGCAACCAACAGAATGGGAAAAAATTTTTGCAGCCTATCCATCTGACAAAGGGCTGATATCCAGAATTTACAACGAACTAAAACAGATTTACAAGAAAAAAACAAACAAGTCCATTCAAAAATGGGCGAAGGATATGAACGGATACTTTACAAAAGAAGACATACATGAGGCCAACAAGCATATGAAAAAATGCTCATCATCACTGGTCATTAGAGAAATGCAAATCAAAACTACATTGAGATACCAACTCACGCCAGTTAGAATGGCGATCATTAAAAAATCTGGAGACAACAGATGCTGGAGAGGATGTGGAGAAATAGGAACACTTTTACACTGTTGGTGGGAGTGTAAATTAGTTCAACCATTGTGGAAGACAGTGTGGCGATTCCTCAAGGACCTAGAAATAGAAATTCTATTTGACCCAGCAATCCCATTACTGGGTATATATCCAAAGGATTATAAATCGTTCTACTATAAGGACACATGCACACGAATGTTCATTGCAGCACAGTTTACAATAGCAAAGACCTGGAACCAACCCAAATGCCCATCGATGATAGACTGGACAGGAAAAATGTGGCACATATACACCATGGAATATTATGCAGCCATCAAAAACGATGAGTTCGCGTCCTCTGTAGGGACATGGATGAACCTGGAAACCATCATTCTCAGCAAACTGACACAAGAACACAAAATCAAACATCGCATGTTCTCACTTATAGACGGGTATTGAACAATGGGAACACATGGACACAGGGAGGGGAGCACTATACACTGGGGTCTGTTCGGGGGGAGTGGGGGGGACAGCGGGGGGTGGGGAGCTGGGGAGAGATAGCATGGGGAGAAATGCCAGATATAGGTGAAGGGGAGGAAGGCAGCAAATCACACTGCCACGTATGCACCTATGCAACAACCTTGCATGTTTTTCACATGTACCCCCAAACCTAAAATGCAATAAAAAAAAAGAAAAAAGAATCCCCTGGAGTGCTTCTTACAATACAGATAGGGGAACCACCCCTGGAGATTTTCATTCAGTAGATCTGCAGGGAGGCCTGAGAAACTGCCATTTTATCAGGTCCGATGATGATGCTGGTCTGAGGACTACACTTTAAGGACCGTTCTTACTTAAGAAAGGGCTAGGAAGTCCTTGAGGTGGGGAGTCGGGTTGGGACTGCTTTGGAGAGAGTTGGTGGGGGTACAGTTTATCCTCAACCCATGGGAAAGTGCTGCTCCATCACTCAGAGGGGTTGACTGGGACCTCTGTGTGCATCCTGCCTAGGAAAGACTAAGTCTAGAGCCTGTGGCTGAGGGTGCCCTTACATGGGGGGAGAGCCTGTGACAAGTACTGTCAGGGAGACATCTGAAACCTCCAGACTTGGGCAGTGAACAGATATGGGCAGCGTGTTCCTGAGGGCCAGATCTGGACACGCAGAAAAGAGCTGGACTTGGATCTCAGAGCAAGGCCAACTGAGGGACCAAAATGGCCACAGCAGAGAGGGACAACTCCAAAACCCAGGGAAGTTTTATTTGTGTTGTCTTTTTGTCTGTATGAACCATGGGTTCTTTCCTTTTTTTCCTAATAATTTGGAATACATATATAGAGCTTATTTTAAACAGTATTAGAAATTGTTTTAAAATTAAAAAACAAAACTTGACTGACCTCCTGTTTCTGGATTTTAATAATTAAACACTATCCATGGATTTCCTCATTTTTCATCTTTAGGCAGAATTAGTAAAGTAGTATATAATTATTTCTTCTGCTCCAACCCTTCTTTCTTCTGCTCCAATCATTGTTTGCAGTATATATATTTCCCTTCACAAATTGTCACATTTGCATTTATTTGTAACTATATTCACAAAGTTATTTACTTTTAATGCAGTTCATTCGTACCAATACTTCCTTATTTATGTGATTTATAAGTTCCTTTCTTAGCTGTAGAACATCTTTAAGGTTCTCGGTTGGTTTGTTTGCGGAGGATTCTTCTGGTTTTGCTTTTGGTTTTTCAGGAAGGTTTCATACATACATTAAGAACATCTGCAAAAGAGGCCATCTGTCCCCTGGCGTTTGGCTTTACTTCTGTTTCTAAAGGGACTCGGCCCATCCTTTTACCATGAATTCTCTGTGCTGGAAATCTTTATTTTGAATCATCTCGGTGGACTAGATTTCATCACGAGTATTTTTTAAAGAGGGGCTCAGGGGTTCCAATGTCTGCCTGTTTCCAGACAGTTTCAATGGGTGTAGTATTCATGGGTCTTTCTTGCTCTTAGATCATGCTGTACACCATTCCATCTTCCTCTGGCAGTGAATGCTGCTGTGGTCAAGTCTGACACTAGTTGGATTTCCCTGTGCCATTTCCAACCTATGGGGAAATTCCCCTTTCTTTATCTTTGAAATTAAGTAATTCACCCAGACCAATAAGGATTCCCAATGATCTTCAAAGAGCTTTACTTTTATTAAATCTCTGAATGTTTTAGGCTCCGAACAGTATTATAGGTTGCAGAATCTCTTGCTCTTCCCTGTCCACTCTCACATTCTGCTCTACCTTCTATAAATTAGGGCAATCTGCCAAGATTTCCTCTGCCTGCCGCACCTCTGAGAGGAGAGTTATGACTTGCAGCTTGCTTCTCTCTGGTCCCCTCACTTTATGCCTAGCATAAGGTCCTTAAAGCTCATAGCATTTCGATTGCATGTGTCTCTATCAGAATGAATGCAGGCTCCCCCAGTGTTGCTTCCCTTTATGTTTTTTATTAGCTGACATATTTTCTACAAACTTAAACTACAATGTGAATATTCCAGCATAGCTCATTATTCTGTTGATGAGTTTTTCTAGACATTTTCTTCATTTCAATTTTTATTTACTCACCATCTTTCAGACAGTCCTAGTTCCAAATAAAAGTGAAAAAATAAGATTATGAAATTTGAATCTGCTTACTATAAAATAAAATTTGCCCATTCATCTTATCTTCTACCCACTCATTAAACTGGGAGACAGGCACTGTGCTAAAGGTTGGGGATAATAAGGTAAAGCCCAACACTTAGCTGAGGAAAAAGATAAATGCATTAAAAAATTAAAATACCACGTTAAACTATATAAGAGAATTTAAGAATTTTAGTTTATCCCAAGAGCAGTGGGAGAGGTTCAATCTGTCTAGGGGGATCTGGGAAGAAAGTGGCATTTATTGAGTACTTGTAATATACCAGACACTATTTTAGCGTTTTAATTTTATTATCACATTTAATCCTCAAATATGTCTATGAGACAAGTATTGTTACATCCTTTTTAGATCTGAGGAAACCCAGGTTTATTTAAGGACATTAAGTAATTTCAGCACAAATGGTTAATTGCAGAAAAGTCTTTGATTCCAGGTCCATCTGACTCCAAAGCCTGAGGTCTTTCCATTACAGAGATTGATTCATCTTGGAAAGTGAAGAGACTTTAGAGAGAACTCAGTGTGTGCACATGCTCAGTGTGGAGGTGAGTGGGCAAACCTGTGGTTTTTACATGCTTGGTTATGTTTGCCCTCATGCATATGTACAATTCAAAATTATGAATTTCATTTTATCTTAGAAATAAATGATGGGATCAACATTATTCCTTTAAAGCACTGATCATTTACAAATTTTAGATCCACTCAGCAACCCTGGGAAAGAGGCTGGGTTTTATTTATGTCTGAAAAGTTTAAATATCTGGGAGATGAAACCACGGTTAGAAGACTGAATCCCAAATCTTGCCATTTAGAAGTATTGAGGACATCCCTATTTTGGCCCCCAGATATTACAGGAATCGGTGGCCTGACTGATAAACGTTCACAATCAGAATCCTGAGGAATGCATGACTCCTTTTTTCAAAATGAACTACTTGAAATTAATTTCTATAAAAAGATTAACAACTCAAATTTAATTAAATCCTATATTTTAAGTCTGAGAATAATATTGTTTAAGAAATACTTAATCATTTTATTTTGTTGTATTGGATTAGCTATTTAAAGACAAAAGACTCCAGGCTCCAATTAGCTGCTGCCAAAAATTAAGTAACCTAATTGACTACTTGCTTTAAGCTACATAGTCTTGGTGCTTAAATAATTTAATTCCTTGCAAAATTGGGTGTGAGCTTTATACCCTCTTATAAAACAATACTAGATCAATCTACCCAGTTAAGCTCTGCCCACAACAGACACTATCAGCTCTCACACAGGTGCTCCAGAAATGTTTGCTTCTGATTAGTGGAGGATATAAACAAAATCAAGACCCTGCTATGCCCTCAATAAGCTAATATTTGGGAGAAACAAGACCTGAAGGAGATATAAAAGGTAACGTATGATTAAAAATTAAATGGATGACTCAGACCATGAATTCAAAGGAGAGAGAGTGCGACTGCTATCAATGTAAAGGTTGAGAGAGCTTCATGGAAAAGAAACAAATTGATCAGGCTGTGTTCCTTGGCTTTGAAAGAAGGAGAGAGAAGGAAGGAATGGGAGGAGAGGGAAGTGAGAAAGTGGAGGGAAGAATAATGTGGCATTTGGTGCTTAGTACATACTCTCTTGCACTGTTAGCTATTTTCTATGTGCCTATGACTTGAATCTTCAGCTGAAGGGAGGAATTGTGCACAACAATGAAGATGATGATGATGATGATGATGACACTAACACCTACTGAGCTCTTACTATGACCCATGGAACCAGCCAAACACTTTACATATATTATCCCATCTGGTCTTCACAACAACTCTGTGAGGAAACCTACACCAAATAAGTTCTAAAAGGTTCAGTAACCTGCTCTGATCACATACCTACAAAAACACAAAGCAGGGGGCCAAATCCAAGCCATCAGATTTCAGGGTTGGCAGTCTCACTGGCTGAGGCTGAGTGGTTCTTTGAATTTCCTAAAGCTGTTAATATAGGGTCTTATACAAAAAGGTGTCTGGTGTATTTCCATCTGTTTATTTGCTGACTCACTGAAGTGAAGGATATTTGATGAAGAGCAATACAGAGGGAAAGGAAAAATCAGATAAGAATGGATTCTGGAGGGCTCTGAAAGCCAGGTCGAGGGATTAGAAAACTAGGAGTCTTCAGAGATGCTGAAGCTGAGTTTGGACAACAGGCCATCTTTCAGGCCCTGGCTTTGTCATTCAATTGTCCTCCCTACAGATCACTGTTTGTCCCCATACAAAGGGAGCAGAACAAAAAAATCTACTCTGGGTAAACAATAATAACACACCTCCTTTGGGTGGGGTATCCCTTCCCAGTTTTCAAAGCATTTCACTGCAGTGCCCTGAGCAGGCTCCATCTCTGGCTTTTAGCAGTCTGTTTTTTCCCTAGATTCAATTTCTTGAAAAAGGGAGAAACTCTCCTACCTTTCTGTTTCTCTCATGGAATAATATAATCACCCTCTGAGTTTACCCAAATAGTTGTTTTTTCCCAAATAGTTTACAAGTTCGTGTCAATCATTTGGGTCACTTATTATTTTCATTTAATAAATATTTACTGAGGGCTTACTATGTGTCAGTTTAGAGACGCAAAATTAAGCAAGAAAGACCCGGTTGTTGCTTGTTGAGTTATTGGTCTAGCTGGGAATACAAGCATTAACCAAAGAATTACAATTTAGAGTGATGATTGCTTGGAAGCAGAAATGCAGAGGCACTGGGTTACCTTATGATGGGCAGGGGACCAAAGAAGTTAGGAAGGAACTGGCTTCCTGCTGGAAGTGCCATTTAAATCAAACCATGGAGGAAAACTGAGAATTGAGTAAGCTAAAGAGGCGTGTGTGTGTGTGTGTGTGTGTGTGTGTGTGTGTGTGTGTGTGTGAAAGACAGAAAGAGAGAGAGGGTGTGGTGAATGTGAGAGGAAGTTGAGTGTTTGGAGGCAGGAGAAGTGGCAGATGGAGGAAAGGGAAGGGAGGTTTTGTGTGTTTCGGGAAAGGAGAAAAGTCTGTACAAACGCTGGAGCATGAGATAGAGCCCCAGTGTGTTCAAAGGACAAAGAAAAGTCTAGTCTAGTGATGGGGCAGTAGGTGTGAGAGTGCAAAGGTGTGACTGGTTATAAAGTGAACAGACTGTTGGGGTCAGTGTGTACAAGGCCTGATAAACCATATAAAATGGGTTGGGCTTGATTCTCAGGTTATGAGAAGGCATCGAAGGGCTTCTGGCTGGGGTGACATGATCAAATTTGCATTTTTAACATCCCTGAGTATTTGAAAGAGAAAGATGTGAATAAATGGAGGCAATGAAGAGCAGGCAGGAGGCTGTTGCAATCATTCATGGAAAAGACACTGGGGGCATAGGGGGCAGAAAAACTGGCTGGAGCTCAGACAAGGTTAGAGTCAACAGGAAGTGGTGACAGATTACGAAGGAAAGGGGTCCCTGATGTCTCCCAGGTTTCTAGATCCAGAAACTGGATCTTCATACTTTGTACTTCATCTCATTGCTTGTGTATTTCCCCATCTTCCTCTTGTATGCAGGAGAGAGCTATACAGAAGCGTGGAGCAGGAAGATGAGCCATTTGCCTAAAAATTCATGCTGGCTGAAATATTAACTAGCTAGTAGTTTCCTCTAGTGATCCCTAAAAATTCTTATTTAGGAATTTACTATCCAGGAAATGAAAATATTCTGTGCATTCCTTCCAAAGGACCCTCCATGAGGCAGAGACTTACTGAAAGCAAACTATACATTCCTGGTGTCTTTCCACCCATTGAGATCAAAGTCCTCAAGAGTCATTGGCTTGGGTTATAATGACCACTCAGAGTTTAAGTAAAAATTAATGAAGCACACATTTTTATTCAATGTAAGGAAGGACTTTTCAAAAAGGAAATGAGCTGCCTCAGGGGCAAGCGCTGCTCACTCCTAAGGACTAAGCTCAAATATCATCTCCTAAGATGTCAGCCCAGAGTCCACCAGGCAGAGTTAAACATTCAATCCTCCCTGCCCCTGCACAGTGTTTATTCTTCCACCATCATGCTCACCTCCTCTTACTATATTTTTTTATAAAAGATTGTGAATACGGTAAGGTTTTAGGAATTTATGTATAGATAAAAGTAGCATTTCTATATGCCAATGAAAATCTAGCAGAGGATCAAACTGAGAAGGCAATCCCACTTACATTAGCTACCAAAAAAAAAAAACCTAGGAATACATTTAACCAAGGAGGTGAAAGATCTCTATAAGGAGAACTACAAAATACTGATGAGAAATTATAGATGACGCAAACAAATGAATTATAGATGACGCATACATCCCATGCCAAGAATTGGAAGAATCAATATAACTAAAACGACCATACTGCCCAAAGCAATTTACAGATTCAACACAATTCCTATCAAGTTACCAATGTCATTTTTCACAGAATTAGAAAAAACTCTTTTAAAATTCATATAGAACTAAAAAAAAAAAAAAAAAGGAAGCCCCAAAAGCTAAAGCAATCCTAAGCAAAAAGAGCAAAGCTAGGGGTAATTGAAATCACGTTACCTGACTTCAAATTATACTACAAGGCCATAGTAACCAAAATAGCACAGTACTGGTATAAAAACAGACACATAGATCAATGAAACAAAAGAGAGAACCCAGAAATAAAGTCACATACCTACAGCCAACTGATCTTAGATAAAGTCAACAAAACGTACACTGTGGAAAGGACATCCTATGCAATACATGGCACTGGGACAATTGTATAGCCATATGCAGAAGAATGAAACTGGACCCATACTTGTCACCATATACAAAAATTGACTCAGAGTGGATTAAAGACCTAAAGGTAAGACCTGAAGCTATAAAAATTCTAGAAGAAAACCTAGGAAAACTTTTTCTGGACATTGGCCTAGGCAAAGAATTTATGCAAGTTCTAAAAAGCAAACATTACAATAAAAATAGGCAAATTGGGACTTAATTAAACTAAAAAGCTTTTGCACAGCAAAATAATCAGCAAGGTAAACAGATAACCTACAGAATGGGAAAAAATATTTGCAAACTACACCTGTGACAAAGGGCTAATATTCAGAAACTACAGGAACTCAAAAAACTCAACAAGGAAAGATAACCAGGTAACCCCAATACAAAATGGGCAAAGGACATGAGCAGACGTTTTTCAAAAGAAGATATACACCAGCAAAAAAAAATGGGAAAATGCTCAACATCACTAATCACCACAGAATACAAATTAAAGCAACAATAAGATACCATCTTACAGCAGTCAGAACGGCTATTACCAAAAAGTCAAAAAACAACAGAGTTGGCAAGGATGTGGGGAAAAGAGAATGCTTGTACGCTGTTAGTGGGAATGTATATGAGTTCAACCTCTATGGAAAACAGGATGGAGAATCCACAAAGAACAAAAAATAGTACTATTTGATCCAGCAATCCCATTACTGGTATATACCCAAAGGGAAAGAAAACACTATATCAAGAAGTTACCTGTGTTTGTATGTTTATCACGGTATTATTCACAATAGGAACATAGAATCAACCTAAGTACCCATCAGTGGAGGACTGAATGAAGAAAATGTGGTGAATTGCATATATATATATATATATATATATATATATATATATATATATATATAAAAACATAGAATACTATGCAGCCATAAAACAGAATAAAATCATGCCTTTTGTAGTGACATGGATGGTACTAAAGGCCCTTATCCTAAGCAAAACAACTGAAAACAGAAAATCAAGTACTGCATGTTCTCACTTACAAGAAGTGGGAGCTAAAGAATGGTACACATGAACATACAGAGTAGAGTAACACACGTTGGAAACTATGAAAGATGGGAGGATGGGAGAGCAGCTGAGGGGTGGAAAAACTACCTATTGGATCCTGTATTAGTCTGTTCTCACACTACTATAAAGAACTACCTGAGACTGGGTAATTTATGAAGAAAAGAGGTTTAATTGACTCACAGTTCTACAGGCTTAACTGTACGCATGACTGGGAGTCCTCAGGAAACTTACAATCAGGCAAAGGGGAAGCAAGCACTTTCTTCACATGGCAGCAGGGGAGAGAGTGAAGGAGGAAGTGCCATATACTTTTAAACCACCAGATCTCGTGAGAACTCACTATCAAAAGAACAGCAAGGAGGAAATCTGTCCCCATGATCCACTCACCTCCCACCAGGCCCCTTCTCCAATTCAACATGAGATTTGGGCAGGGACACAAATCCAAATCATATCAGGTACAGTGTTCACTATTCAGGTGATGGGTGCACTAAACACCCAGACTTCACCACTATGCAATATATGCATGGAAGATATCTGCAGTTGTACTCCCTAAATATATAAAAATTTAAAAAAAATTTTAAAGACTGTGAATACCTAGTTGTATCCTCATTGTGCCCTGGCATATAGAAGGCATTCAAATACTGACTGTATGAGTGAATGAATGAATGATGTTAGTTTAGAGACAGTGATTCCCACACAGCTGTGATGTGAAGAAATTCAAGTAACAGCTAAGGGGTTGAATGATAAGGCTTTCAAGATCTCTTTTATAGAAGCCAGCACCCTTCCTAGCCATGAGCAGCCTCCACTCTTACATTGAAGCCCTCATCCCTTGTGATCATGCGCTGATGCCGCAGAAACCTTTTCTGACCTTCCAGGGCCTGAGCCTGAATCTCCCCACTTGCTACGTCACTAGTAAAGCTTTCACTTCATAATCGGTTTTTACTGCCAATTCGGATTTGACAATAAGGGCAGTCCTTTGTTTTCTTGTGGAGGTAGGGCAGGGACACTGTTTCATTCCTCTGAAAAATACAGAGTAACTGTATTTTTCAGTCAAAGACTGATTTTCCCCTCACACACCTAAGCCTGGTCTCAGCATGCGAAACTCAGGTAAGAGCCCAGATCTCTTCTAAGAAAAGAGTTTAAGTATGTTTCAGGTCATAGTCTCAGAGAGCTACGTCATACTGGATGTTGAAAATGTTTAATTAATAGTCATGCCTCTAAGTGAAATCAGTATCCTTTATAAATGTTTTCCTAAAAGCATGGAATTCTGGCAGAAGCAGCATTTTGACATAACAAGGTATATTAGTTTGCTGTGGTTGTTGTAACAAATTATCACAAACGATGTGGCTTAAAACAACAGAAATGTATTCTCTTATAGTTCTGGCAACCTAAAGTCTGAAATCCAGATGTTGGCTGGGTCATGTTCCAGGCTCTAGGGAAAAACCTGTTCCATGCCTCTTCTGACTTCTGGTTCCAGACATTCCTTGGCTTGTGGTTGCATCACTGCTATCTCTGTCTTCATGGTTGCATCACCTCTGCCTCCCTCCATCTCAAAACTCTCTCTGCCTCTCTCCTATGAAGATACATTTGAATGCATTTAAGGTCTACCCAGATAATTCAGGATACGTTCTTCCTCTCAAGATCTTTAACTTAATTACATTTTTTTCCATACATGGTAATACTCTTCTGCCATATAAAGTAACATTCATAGGTTCCAGGGATTAGAATATGGACATATCTTTTGGGGGGCCACCATTCAGCCCACTACATTAGGTAACACTTATTTTGCCCTATTAATTTTGGTAAAGGCCACTGTATGTTAGCACTCGTGAGTCACTGAGAAAACAGGTGAAGCAGCCTGAGCCTAGGAAGGTTAACGTACTTCCCAACTGTTATACAATAGTACAGCTGGAACCAGAAAGAAGACTCCAGGCATCCAGTCAAGGGAACTTGAGGGTCATATCATGCAATAATCCCAGAAGCAATGGTATACATTTGTGCATGTAGTTCAGAAAAATTAATCCTTGCATTGTGTTTGTGTGGGTGACAGTGTGACCTTATGAAAGAAAAGTCACTGTAAACAAAACAAGCTTGAAGCTGTTTCACTTGTTGTCATCCCTTCATCACCGATGACAAATAAAAGAAAAATGGTCAGATATCCCACTCTGTGGTACTTAAGAGTGATGTGAACAATTCCACAGAATAAATGTGTCCAGAGAAGCAGAGCTTATTGTTTTCATAGAAAAGGGCATGGAGGGCTCTAGAAATAAACCAGCATAGGCTTGAATTATGGTTCCTCCAATCCAAAGGTGGATCTCCACTAAAGTGATGAACACTTTCTGCAAATGGAAAATATTCATCACAGTGCATTTCTACAAGACTCAAACATAAAAAATGCATAAAGCATCAAGCATGATGACTGGCATACAGGAGGCCTTTGACCAGCAATGGTATCATGATCTTCCCTATGTTGGTACATGGAAGAGGGAAAGTAAGTCCTTTTTAAATAAGTTATGTGTGCTCATCTGGAGAAAACAAGAAACTTAAGGCCAGATTTGGTAAAATATTTGGAAGCTCATCTTAACAGAGTATTTTCTTATTACCAAATCATAACAATTTGGCTGGTTATTTTTGGAACTGAAATTATTTTAGAACTTCCTAGGTCTTAAGGACTCTTGGGCCATATTTGTTCTTCAAAAAAATTGTAACATGCTTATTTATTTCAACAAAACTTCATTGAATGCTTAGCATGTGCAAAGAATTATACTCTGGGACTTACAAGTGCCAATTTAAAAATTATATTGAGGGCAGAGAGCTATTCAACCAAATAAGTGAGGGTTCTAAATGTGCCTAGATGTTCCATTTAAGGATAAAATAACTGTAACAAAATTGCCAAACACATGACTTTTGTGGAAGTCATTGTTCCTGCTTTTGCCTGCCACAGAATGAGATCACTATATATTTAATAAAAATAGCTGCAGGATCAGATCAGAATCTCTGGTTAAAGACTGCTATATAACTTAACATAGTGAAAAACAAATACAGCATGATTTTTAAAATAAGGTAAGAAAATCAAAACAGCACAAAATTGGAAATAATTGAATTCATTTCAAGGAAGGCAAACTGAAACAGCAAACAGCACGGCTTTAAAGTCAGGCATAGTTGGGGTTGAGTTGTCTGTTGCTCCCTGGTAAGACTAAAGGAAAGTTACTTCTTCCTGAGCCTCATTCTTCTCATCAGTAAATGGAGATAAAAATGACTGCTCCATAGAATTGCTGGGAAGATTAAAGTCGTGCTGAAAGTTAGGCTTACTGAGTATCTGGTACAGAGTAAGTACTCAATAAATGTTGTCAATTTATAAAAATAAGAATTGGTAGCAAAGTTGCTTCATTAAATGAAGCATCACACCAATATTTGCATCTAAATAAAGAGAGGCATCTATCTTTATTATTTATGTTGAGGTGTATTTTATGTTTCTATTTTATTTGTGTTAGAGCACATTGTTGACAGTTACAAGGATCTGTTTAGCGTTTGTTTCATTTCTGTCTCCATTTCCTACACACACAGAAGTACATATCTAGAAAGAGAGACTCACATGCTCACCTTTGCACACACTACAGCAGAGATTCATATTAACACAAGAAACCAAACTCATCCAAATGTTAGGTTTCCTTTTTACACCCAAAAAGAGGTCCGCCTACGTTGCTGTTTACTGTAAACCCTTGCAAAGAGTTCAGAATTATCTTAGAAGAAAACATGTTGTTTTCTTTTCATAGTTTGGATTTTGTGGAGGACAGCCTCAATGTTCAATGCAATAGCTTGAGCTATTTTTTTTTTTTTGATAGAACTACATCCCCATGTGTGAGTTAATCCTTACTTCCCCATGGTCCTTGGACAGAAATAGAATGAATAAATCAACAAATATCATTTTGACCCATACATTATAACTACCACTTGCACAAACACTTATATTCAGGTTACTCAAAAGAAAAAACCCAGTTGACTTGAGGAATCACTCTATCCATTTTCTTTTCATAACTGGTACCTATTTAATAATAAGAATTAGTAGCTTGTTTCTATTTGAGGGCAGAGATAAAGGGAGAAATGAGTGTGCTCAAGTAATAACGTATTGGGAATGTTTAAAAAGTTACCCCAGGCCTTTGCCCTGAATAAGAGAGGAATAAATTGTAGACTGCCTTCTTTCTACCTGTGGAGGCTGGCAGACTGGTTAAAAACTCTGCCTAAGAACACAAACTAGAGCAAATGACATGGACAAGAAAATTACAAAACTTCCATTAATGTTTTGCCTTGCTAAAGGTATGGGATCTTTTGCATAGGAAAACACTTTTCTGACCTTTCTTTGGTGTTTAAAAGTTTGGAAGGAGACAGTTGATACAAAAGGCGCAGATTATGTTACATAATAAAGCTTAAACAACAGCAGCATGGAGATGCTTCTCAGAAGCTGAAAAGCAAAGAAGCTCTGGAGAGATGATTTCTCTGATCTGGGAAGAGAGGAGAGCGAACACCCAGGCAATTTGGTGACCTTCCAACCAGACCCCAAGAAAGAAGATGACTAGGGAGATATTCCTAGGAACAGGATGGCAAAGGGGCTTTTAAGAATCAGTGATGACTACAGGTTAATTTTAAGCACAGGATTGCAATCCCCCTAATATTTTCAACCTCTATAAACATCTATTTCATGCATCACCCTTGAGTTTGTGGTGCTTCAGAGAATAAAGAAGAGACAGGGACCAAACTTGAGGTTAGGTAGGTAGAAAGAAGATAGCAACCAGAGGAAGCAAGATGGGAATTCAATGGGAGCAGGAATCTGGAGGGAAAACCTAGTGCATTGTGGTTCTAGAGGATGCTTAAGAAATGCTCACTGAATGAATGAATGCATGAATAAATGGACTCCTGGAAACTTTGGGACAGGAATGCTTGACTTCCAAGAGCCTATAGGATGGGAGAGTATTGAGCCATTTATTTGGATATTGATAAAAATAATGCTCTTAGAAGCTTGTAGGACTTGGGAACATTCAGGATAAAAATTGCTAAGACCTAGATGTTGAGAAATTGTCACTAGGAAGTTGAGGATGGTTTAAGGGTGAGGATGAGAAGGATGAGAATTTAAGGATGGCTGTTCTAGCGAACTGTGCTTTGTATTACTGCATTTTGCTTACTAGTTTCTGGAAGGAAGATAAGGGAAATTTTTCTTTGATTTTTAAAACACTCTTAATTACATTTAAAATGGAGGGTCCCACTTTCATTAGTAAGGACAAATACTCAATGACATTTTATTCCTCTCAAACGAAAGTTGTCATCACAAAAAAAGGTATCATGTGACACCTAAGATAAAGTAAACAGGAGTCATTAAATCTCATAGCCTTGGAGTCACGAGAATTTGGTTGGGCATGTTTAAAGTCATAAGGCATTCCATGAAACCATCCAAAAGAGGAGAACATGGAAAAAACAGCTGATTTGTCTACCCAACTTCTTCATGATGACAGAATATATGAAGCTGCCATGTTTGCTCTGTTTCCTAGAACTATGGTACTTGGCTAACCCCAGGCCACTGGCTCAAGAGAATTATGGCATTATGTTCTTTGACACAGTGAACATGATGCTCTCAAACTAGCAAACACTGTGTTCTCTCCAATAAAATTCTCTCAAAGTAAAACATATGCAGAGTGAGATTAATTAATGGCTGACATTATTAACTAGTAAATTCCTAGATTCAAACAATACAATTGCCTACTTTTTACTTATTAAAAGTAGGCAATTGTTGTTTTGCCCTTTAGGAATAGTCTCATTTCAGAATGAGTTCAGTGAAAGCAAAAACTCAGAAGAAAGAAACTAAGACGTCCTTTAGCACTGTAGTTTTCAACCAGGGGCAATTTTACCCACCAGGGGACATTTGGTAATGCCTGGAGACATTTTTGGTTGTCATGCTTGAGGGGTTGCTACTGGCATCTAGTGGGTGGAGGCCAGGGAAGGTGCTAAATATTCTACTATGCACAGGACAGCCCCCATGACAAAGAATTATCCCGCCCTTTATGTCAATAGTGCTGAGGTTGAGAACCCTGCCTTAGCACTAAAGGCTTGAGGTGCTTTCAATCATTCTTCATTTAACAAGCAACACTTACTAAAGTTTACTCTGTGTCTGATATGGCCCAGGTACTGTGAGTTCAGAGTCCTGCTCTTGAGAAACTCATAGTCTCCAAGGAGAAGCAGGTAAAAATTGAGGCAATTACAAAGAGGAAACATGTTAGTAACGGTTACTGAATATCTGATGTATTTCAGTAACACAGATCAGGGAGAGAGAAGGTGACAATGAGAAGTAGTTGAGTGTTTTCAGGGATTGCATTGCTACCATTAATTAATTAATTTATACAATAAAACTTATTAAATAGCCAAGATGTTCCAGGCTTAGTGCTATCTCAGTATTATCTGGGCATAGTGTTCTATGAGTCCCTGACTTGTAATTTTAGAGGTGGAGGAAGTCAAACCCTCTAAATATATTTGATTGGAAATTTTATGTCAATAGATACAAAGTGGTTTTCCTTGAGTAAAAGTAGTGATATTGAAACGAATTTCATGATCTCCTGGGTTCCTTGGATTGGCCTCAGTACTGCCCAGGGTAGGGGTAGAAGATGGAATGGATGCCAACAGACAAATGCCAGGTCTCCTATCCTCACCTCTGCCGCCTCACTTCAGGAAAGCATCTCTGCTTCTTAGTTGTGTACCTATAATGAAGCACACTGAGAGATCTTTCAAGTATTGGTTTAAGGAATTCACATTGCCATGCTGGAAATCAAGAATGACATTGATTTGAGTTTTAAGGACAACATGTTATAGTGGGAAGGATATGACACAGATCGGAGGGAAGGCTGAGTGTTAGTGCAACTCTACTGCTGATGAGCTGAATGACCTTGGGCAAGGAGTTTTCTCTCTCCAGTCCTCAGTTTCTTCATCTGCAAAAGGCAATGATAATTCTAGATCATTTCTGAGGTTGCTCTCCGATGTAAGATGCTGTTATTTTTGTAATTATTATGTAATTATTGTGTAATTGTATGATATAAGCAGACTGAGAAAGTGTTGCATTACACACACAAGGGTACATAAAATCCTTGACCTGAAGGTTAGTTGGAGTGGTGATGGGAGTCCTTTTCTAAGAGAATGGGAACTTCCAATTTGAATCCATGTAGTAAGTTGGCATATAAAAAGTTAAGACTTCCCAGTTTACCAAGTTCAAGGTCTGAGAAGCATCGGATCTTTCATTGGTCTCACTAAACATGCAAATGAAAAAAGAATTCATTTCTCTCAGGGTTACATGTAAGAGCCTAGTTCCCCTTTTCCTTTACCTTGACAGGCTGCATGGCCTCATTAAGTTATACAACTTTGCTTGCAACTCCATCGACTTCAACATATCAGATGAACATGCTTCTAATAATGAGACATATCATCCCTTTCATTAATTCTTTCATTCATTCAGCAAAGTTGTATTGAACACTTGCTATGAGCCATAAAGGTTGTGCTCTCTTATTTCTACGATCACTCCTTACAGATGAAGATGGTTTAAAAATGCTGATCACTGGTCCATCCTGCCATCTGTGTTGTCCAGAAGCATTCCATTTTCTGAAACCTCAAGTCACTGAACCTTAGCACTGCAACTTTCCCAGCATTTTCCCTTTTTGTGTTTTATAACTCTATGAAGTCACATCTCCCCCAGGCTATTGGAACACAGAGCTCAGCTGAGCCTGAAATCTACTGAGAGAGAAGAAATTAGAAAAGGAGGCGGGGGGAAGTTAATGGCAAAATCTATTCACATGGCACCACCCCCACAGGTCCAGCAGGTTCTGTGATATCCTTACAAGCCTGGTTAGTGAGGCATGCCTCCTTGGGGAGGTACTGGGACAGCCAGTTTCTCTAAAGGCCCTGCCAGGCCAAACTTCCTGGAGAAAAACTCACTATCCATAAAACACATTTTGAGTAACACCAAAGTGCACAGTGACCCTTAGCTTTCTTCTTCCGAACAAATTGTTTAAAGACCAAGATGTGTTGTGGGAGATACCAGGCACTGGAGAATTAGCAGCAGGTGCTATTTATAGAGCCACTGCGCTCGGCAGAGGTCCCTCTGCCCAGGGAAAGCCATTAATCTTCCCCGGCAAAAGAAAAAAGAAGTAATAAACTAAATAATGATTTAGAGTAAAGGAGGGAGAGAAAGTGCTGAGGCTAATACCAAGGTGGATCTAAGCCAAGAGATTAGTTTCTCTCGGTGGAAAACAACGTGCACACCCACGCACACACACAGACACACACACGGGCGCGTGCGCACACATGCACTCTCAGTAATGCAGGCCTGGTTCCCTCCTGCCTCCCCAAACCAACCGCTGCTGCTCAACCTCTTAAAAAAGCAGTTAAATGGCTTTTCTTTTTGGGGTGCTGACAGACAACCGTCTCTAAATAGTGCATTGCTGCAAAGAACACTCTAGGTATGCCACACTAATACAGAAAAGTGGAGGGATTCAAGGTTTATTAAACCTTACAACACTGTCACTCACTGCTACAACAGTGAATTAATTCCTGAGTGATTTCCTTTATCAACAAAGTGTCAATTGTCAAGATGTATTTTTAAAGCAACCATATTTTAGCATAGTTTAACTCATGTTCCAGTGGGAAGACTTAATAGGTCATGAGGAACTTGAGAAAATGATTTCTGTTTTTATACATAAAAGAGAGTCCACCAGGTATATCAGAATTCAAATTCCTATTCAGTAAAAGGTCTTTTGCATTAGGAAATTCTCTTGTTTTCTTAGAGTTCTCATGGATTGCAAACATAAACTATGAAGAGCAAAACACACAAAAAGATAACTGTTTTTTTTTCCAGGAAAGATGCATGAAAATAAATATGCCTCCAAAGGAAGTGACTGTCCTCATTTGGGTCTTTAAAGTTCTCAGAGAGTGCCAGTTAGCGGGAAGTATTTTCATTGCAAACAATTCTGCCTTTTTAAATGTTAAGTATCCTTTATTCCTGGACACCAACCAGAGACAATGGAAAGAAAGAAGACCTGGGCATCCAGGCAGAAAACAGGCCTTGTAACACAGCCAAAATGAATTTAGAATTCTTGCTTGATACAATGTTAAGACAGGAGTGTTGAGTAGAAATGTGTAATGAACTCCAAGTGGCTGCTTTTCAGATCTCAAGAGCTGAAACTGACTTGACGCCGGAGACCGCTGCTTCCCCTGCTCAAGTATTCAAGTGACTATGGCACCCGGGAATAACAACGAGAACGACACAAAGACCACCACTTCAGAATGGCGTTCATGGATGGAGATGGGCCAAGTGTGCAGGGCAACAGACCCCCAAAGCACTTTGTGACAACTTAAAATTTTCGATAGAACTAGATGTTGAAAGCAAAATAGGGATGGATAGCAATTGAATAAGTCTGTGTTCCTTCGGGGAAGTGCTCAGGATGTAAGAACACTAGATCTTTCACATTAATATTACCTAATGAGAATAGCATATCACAAGGTTTTATTCAGTGAAATTTGTCTTATTGTATATAGCGTTGTCACTTTGTTGATTCAGTTCTTAGCTATATGAAAAAAACCATCTAATAATTTATTTATGATAATAATGCCTATCATCTCAATTATTGTTCATCATAAAGTAGATCTTGCAGGTATTATTATCCCCATTCTACAACAGGAAAACTATAGTGTAGAGAACTGAGTGCTCTGTGTGAATAGGGTAGTAGCAGAACCCATGCTGGACCATTTTACTGATCAGTATGTCATAGCAAATTTAACATGGAACACAAAGTCTCTTAATGACTCTAACAGTCTCAAAATACAGTTGTGCTGTCATTGAGTCAACTTGTTGGAACACAATGCTAATGAGGCAGAGATAACAGATACTGTCGGCTGAACTGTAAAAAGGAAAAATGAATCTTGCTCCATTTCATGGCCACAGACCATGAGTTACTTCACATCCTAACTCCACTGAGTTATTTCACAAATATATACTCAGGAGTAAAACTATTTGTGATAGGGCAAGAAGAAAGGCCAGCAAAGATTCCTTATCAGAAATGGGGGGAAGATTTTAAAAATCAAGATAATTTTGGATTATTTTTAGGTTAATGATGAATTTTCATAATAGAAGATATCACATCACCATAAGGTAGCAAAATTATATTTGAACTTTTCTACCCATATGAGAGGACAGAATACCACATCAAGAATACAGTCACCACCTGCTACCACCCAGATTTTGTGCTTCACACATCCACCAACTTATAGTTACCCCGGTTCTTTAAGCTGTCACTACCCAAAGAATGGAATTCACATAAGGCAGAATTGTCTTTGTTCTCATGTAAGGCAGTTTAGAACTTTCTCCTAAGAGTTTCAACAATGACAGGAACCCATCACCTAATTTTACAGTTGACATTATAGTGAGACTCCATCTATGTCTAGTGCACAGTGCCATTAATATTCCATTCCGTTTTTCTTTGACAGTTCTTTTATTTTCTGGGTAATGACCAATGCCTCTAATACGCATTTTCCTGTTTTTGAAAATACCCTTTAAAAAACTTGCTTAGTAAAAAGAAATGTTCCAGAAACAAGTTAATGATGGGTAGAAGCATTTCCATGTTTACTTCCTGTAATAAAAATGACATGTTTCTAAATACATTTTTAAGGGCTATTGTTAACAAGCCATACCCGCAACTTCCATCATGTGGGTTCTCAGAGAGTGCCAGTTAGCAGGAAGTATTTTCATTGCAAATAATTTTTTGTTGGGTTGTGTTTTGTGGGCTCCTTTGGCCTGAACATTATTCTAAGCAATATACATTTTACCTACTCAGTTTTGTATGATATGGGATTCTATCAGTAGGAGAAAGAAAAAGTGGAGAGAGATGAAATGGCAATATACTTTGGATATAAGAATTATATGGAATTATAGAATACCTTTATTCTAGAAGAAAACCCCAATGATGGTTCAAAATAACAACAAAATGTATGAAACTCTGACAAGTCATTTCTAAAATGTCCTATCTCTTCCTGGAGTATAAAATTAGTTAAGAGACAGTGAGAAGATTAGCCTCTGCAGTTTTTAGTACTAAGTTACTTAACTGCTATGTGATATAATGTCAACAAGGTTTTGTGTTATAAAATGAATAATGCTTTGCACAAAAGATTTTAGAGGTTCCACCATTGAATACAGAACAAAAAAGTACCTCCTATGATTTGTTTTTTGGGTCATTTCTATGGATATTGGGGGAATCACTAGGCTGGACATGAACATATGACTATTAAAAACACACAATAGGTACTACACTAAGAAAAATTCAACCTAAACAAAAGAAAACAAGCTATTAAAAATCTGGATTTCGTATTAAAAGAATGGCTGAAACTAATGACATTTAATTCTTGGTTTAGTCTCACAGATTTTGCCATTCTTACATACACATACCAACATTCAAATAAGCAAAATTGCACATGGCCATTTGACACTGTAGTTAAGATTTGTTCCACGGAAAGATTTTTAAAATAAAAATAAGTGAAAAATACTATTTAAAAGTAGTGTTTAAGAATATCTTATGCTGAAGACATTCTGTTTTCTTAAAACGGGGAAGTTCATCATGTAGATTTTTTTTTTTTTTTTTGTGAGACGGAGTCCCTATTGCCCAGGCTGGAGTGCAATGGTGCAATCTTGGATCAGTGCAACCTCCCCCTCCTGGGTTCAAGCAATTCTCCTGCCTCAGCCTCCTGAGTAGCTGAGATTACAGGTATCTGCCACCATGCCCAGCTAATTTTTGTATTTTTACAAAATGCAAAACATGGTTTCACCATATTGGCCAGACTGGTCTCAAACTCCTGACTTCAGGTGATCCACCCTCCTCGACCTCCCAAAGTGCTGAGATTACAGGCTTGAGCCACTGCACCCAGCCGACATAGATGGTTTTTGAATATTCATTTCTGGGTTGTTGAGAGTTTGAAATTACAAAGATGAATACCCTGTGCAGAAAGTACAGCAACCTCAATGCACACACCTGACCAGGCTGTCAGTTCAGACCCATGTCAACAAAGGTTGAGATTGCATCAAGGAAGCCAAGTCCTACAGACAGTATGGCTACCGAGAAGTTATGAAACAGTTCATTTGACAAAGAAGTGGCCCAGGTTTGTTCCACTTTGCAATCCTGGCCTGCAGTCCCAACCAGAGGAGCAGGCACAGCCACATGGAGAATGGCGGCACCAGCATTCTTTACAATTTGCCCCCAGTCAAGTGGGTGAGCACCTCTTTGGAAGGCTGATTAATCAGTAACTCAAGGAGATCAAAATCACAAAATTAAAAGACAGAGTTCTATCATATCTTGTAATAGAAGGAATATCCTGATAGCTATGGTGTCCAACATAGGACAGAAGGCAAGTGTAAAAGGCAAGAGGCCCCCTCCTCCACAAACCAGGGGGAAGTGACTTAGTCATTTTACACCAAAGCCTAGAAGGTTCTCTACTCCAAACCTCCAAACAGTAACAGTTTATCAAGTCTTCCCTCGTGCTGCTGAGTAAGGCTGTCATGCCAGCAAACTGCTAGGATTTACTTTTTTTTAAGAACTGTCAGCCAGACATGTCAAAACGCACACACAACCCCTTAGCATGAACACTTTAGACTTCTAATTTGGCAGTGGTCTCCACTCTTGCCTGACACTGACAACTGATTCCTGAAAACATGTTTACTTCAGCAAAGGGTGCCCAGTTCAGTGAAAGTGAAGAATGACACCTTCACACAGTCTCTCCACTGGGGCAGTCCCCAGTTTCAGGACAGCCAAACTGAATAATCATCAAGACAGGGCACCAACTGGTCTCCATCCCATCCGAGAGCCTTCAGCTACAGTACTTGGTGAAGCAATTTAGGCAACTGTTCTGTTCCTAAGCAGCTTTCAAAGGATGGCAGTTGGATTCTGAACCTTTTTCACCATGTATTTATGTCTGACTAGTGAAGATTCTTTCATGACTCTGTTGGAACAGACACGATCACAACATTTCTGAAGCTGACTTGATAAATCATGCAGAATACTCACTTGAGTTTTTTCTATATACTCCCCGAAACAATACTAAGTCCCTCATAGACTCAAAGACTTCAGAATTTCCCAGCAATTCATAGGAAGCACATTTAAAAAATATGTTTTGCTCACAATTATATTCTACTGAGATGCACCACATGTGTCTTTGCTCTGTTCACTTTGTACCTATTTTGAATGAGAAACTAGAGTTAATGCTATACCTTAGATAAATAAAGCCCATGAGGAATTACTTATTTAAATAAAGCCCATGAGGAATTCTACATCCAGAAAAGAACATTATATTTGTTTTCCCTACCTTTAAGAGGTTATTTTCTCCAATTTCTTTTCCTTAGCAGGGTTGTATTATCCTTTATAACTTCCAGGGAATATAGAAAACTCCAAGGACATTTCAATAATTATTATTATTACTACATCCAGATGAGGAAACTGAGGAACTTTTTGTTAAAGGAAGCACAGCTCACCATCAGCAGAGCTGGGGTGATATCACGTGAAAATCCATCAGTTTAATGTGAATCTGTCCTCATTGTGATGAGGCCAGAGCCCAGCATCCCATCAACCTGGCCCAAAAGTGAGGATTTGGTTGGCTGGTGAGGATTTTAGGACAATTATTTCATAGAAAACCCATAGTCATACACTTCTACAGAAACAGCAACTCTTCTGCTGGAACATCTCCCTATACTAGATGCTTTGATCTGGCATTTTTCATCTTTATCATTTCCTTAACTCAGTTGCTTTTATTGTCTTTTTGAGTTAAGTGACTTCTGTAGTTGGACAATGGGAGATGGTAAGAAAATCAGGAATTAACTAAATAAGTCCAGAAACTGTAGTCCTCAAACCTATACACATATATACACACATATACATATGAATTAAAAACCAAGTCAGTATTAAAAAAAAAAAAACCTGTGCAGCTTCTTAGTAATTGAAACATAACACAAATGAACACATAGCACTTAGCACAGTGTCTTGCACATATTAGTGCTCAGGAAGTAGTTTTTAATGAATTTCATTTTAGGGTATAGGATCTTTACAATCTACATGATGTGTGTATTTGAGGTATTTGACACCAGCAATGAAAGAGCACATCTCTCTTTCTCTGAGCAGAACTGTAGCTGCTCATGCTGATGTTCCTTTACTTCTATTAGGTTGGTACAAAAGGAATTATGGTTTTGCCATTACTTTTGCACCAACCTAATAATTTCATACCATGTCTTCAGCTTACCCCTAGCTAACAAAATCTGCTAGATGCTGTTTGCAAATTTCCATACAATGAATATAATATTTAAGAAAACTGAGCAATAACATTTAATCTTAATGTAAATATTATATATAGTATGTAATAATAATATAAAACAGAAAGTCATGTTGCAAAAGCAGTGGAACTTATGTTGACTTTAGAGCTGGGTTAAAAGCCATCCTTAGAACCACACTCGATCCTACATTTCCGAATCACTTTGGGGTTCACAGATGTTTCATGATCATTGGTCTTTAAGGGCGCTTAGTTGTTTCAGCAATGGGAACCCTGCTGACCCACAGCAGTTCCCCTGGGTAGGAGGGATAAGATTTTTCTGGTCAGAGGAGTTTTGTTCAAAATGGAAAATCCCCTGAGATATACTGATAGAAAATTTAAAAATTTTTTAACAATTAGCTCATACAAATGCTTAAAGTGAAAGCAGGGAGTCCTCAATGCTCCAATATATTGACTCAACTTCTTAATGGAAAAAAAGGAAGAAAAAAATTCCAAATTGTCTCCTGCTGACAAAGCAGTAGAATATACTAGATGGGAGATCTCTGTGCAGTATTGTTGCTCAGGTAGAATTGCCTCTATCTTTAAAACAGAATACACATCAACGAAATCATAAACAGGTCACTCAGAGTGAGTTAAACAGGATTGATTTCAGGGGAGTCTTTTCAAATTACCTTATTTCAAATACTCAGCTTTTATTGACATCTTAGTGTTCTCTCAGCAGAGAGGGTAGCTCCTTGAATTGAAAGCTTGCAACTGTTTGTGTGACGGAACAATTGATTTTTTCCTTCTGATATAACTTCACATATCAGACTGAGTTTCACACCCCACATCCATCAATATCAAATAATTTTTAAAGACCCCCCTATAGGAGTCATCTGTAGGCCACATATGTATATAAATACATGTCATAGGTTTTCTTATTCCTAAGACTACATAATAACAAGGAGCACATCATAATAAAATTAACATAGTTATCTGATAAAAAGTTTTCCTCCTTTATACCAGGTGATGTTTCTTCTGTGCTGAAAATACCAGGAACTGCCAGTCACAGGGGAAGAGTGGACATGGGGACGTGAATTTCTCATTAGATTTTTTTTAGTTGCATGTTCAGGGAATTTATTATTCCATTTTTTAATTAAAGAAGAGCCTTCCTATCAAAATGCTCTCCCACACATCCTTTGCGCTAGGTAGCACAAACACAGTTTGAGATGGAAAGAGGCCGTCCAATGCACTTATTAAGGAACTTTCCTGGCAAACCACTGAAAAATATCCTCAAGTGTGACCATCACATCTGCATCAAGTTATGAAAAAAGTAAGGCTTGTTAACCTGCTGTTTGG
This sequence comes from Aotus nancymaae, assembly GCF_030222135.1. NCBI lineage: Eukaryota > Metazoa > Chordata > Mammalia > Primates > Aotidae > Aotus > Aotus nancymaae. Next base: position 12,813,356 of record NW_026988421.1, read on the forward strand.
AAACCAGAACACTTTTATCAGTTCATATAATTGCTAACCCCTTATTCACTGCTCAACGCTGGAGAGTTCTTTACCTCCTAAGATCCCACTAATTGCTGACAGATTTGATTTCTCCCTGACAGCAGGAGTCCTGTTTCTGGCCTTTACATCAAGTAATTGCTTTATTTTTCTCCCTCTGCTCTAAAAAACGGAATTCCCTTCTCCCCTGCTTGAACTCCTTTAATGGCTTCTTTCTCTGTTATTAAATCCTTGCCATTTAAATCACATTTAGCGATGTTTTGAATAACTGATTCCAATTACTAAGGCTCTTACCAAGAAGCAGCTGAAAACGCAAGTCATTACTTGCCCACAGACAAGCGGCTACACCTTGCAGCCAAGTCTCTGGTGAACTGTATTGTATTTCTCCTCAGTACGGGGCAATTTATACTCACAGGAGGCTGATGTTCAACAAATATACAGCCGCCGGAGCCGTCTGACACTATCATTTGTGCATAATAGATATTAGATTTTATATTTATTTTATAAATAGCTCTGTTCCTTAAAGAAACCATTCCCTTCTTCCCATAGAACAACTTCCGGGAGAGGCCATGAAACAACAGCAGAGATGAGTAGTGACCGCCCCATGACCTACCGTTAGGGTGCTCTTCAAAGGTCTAATAAAAGCCACGGCCAGGACCAAACAAACACAGCCATGGAGCTGCCGCCTCTGCCAGGGACAGCACTCTGCATTGTCAGAATTTGCTTTGACAGTCCACAGTTTGTTTTCCCTTGACATTGTGGAGTTTGGAAGAAAAAAAAAATCCCTGCCATCTTGTCTTCCCTCTCTTCCCATGATGCTGAATGTTGCTGTCCTTTGTTTTGTTTTTTATTTACTTGGCAAAAGGATGTGTCTGATTAATTTCATCACACAACCATATTTCTTCTATCATTTCAGGGTTTAAGGCATTGGGTGGATCCTATTTCTCAATCCCATTGGCTGTAAGATGACCAAAAACTTGACTCTGTTCATTTTGGTAAATTTCATCTGACACAGTGATTTGGCCTCACTAAAATGATGTATTTTTCTGCCCCATTTGCATTGATGAAATATGATTTTCTTGGGCATAACAGAGGCAGAGGTGCCTCTGTTACACAGGGATTTTAGCAGGTATGGCATGATTTATACATCTTCAGAATTCTTATTTTAAACATTGAATAACCAATTAATTGTATAAACACATGCATAATGTGTTGGGTTTCAGTGGTTCATCAGGTAATCATGACACAGCCTGGCTATCATGGTTACCAGGCAGAGCTAACTTAATGAACTGGCAAATGTGAAGGCAGAGCTCATGCTTCTAATTTGATTAACCAACTGTATGTCTTAGCTATGACTGGTGCTAAGGAAGGTTATCACTAATTTTTCCAACTTGAGATTGCCAGCGAAATTGAAAGGTTTCTCAATTCTACATATGACATCTAAATGTGAAAAGAGTTTTGTGTGTGGGGCTGTATTCAAGAAGTTTAATGAATGACACCACTATCAAAATAAATATTCATGTGACAATTAATTATTTCATATATTGTGCTAGACTTTACTTTGGTGGGGGTCCAACAGGGGTATAAGCAAATTCTATACAAAATAGAGTGATGACTTTTCTTCCTAAATCTATGGACATTGTTTTTCATCTTTTCATTAAAGTAGGCAATTTAAGAAAGACTTTTGAGACCCATTATTCTATTATTTGATCCTCTTCAAAACAGTGACAAAAACCACAAGTGTCTAGAAGGATGTATATGAGGTGTCAGAATGACTCACACTGCCTGCCATGTGCCCATCGAGATTCAGGAAAGGCACAGACACAAAGAAAGAGAGAGAAGCAGCAAATTCACCTGGGATTTTGCATTTCCCATTTTTAAACATTGCCTCTTAAATTATTTATGTTTGATATTTGTGAAAGTGCCACCTTGGATGGCCCAGAAGCCCGAGTCTTATATTTGTCTGTGGAGAAGGATGCTGGGGCAGTGGCACTGCCCATTCTGGAGTCTGTATTATTAATGTGCTTCTATCCTAAAGGCCAGTACCTCATTCCTTCACTACCAGGGTAGTGCTTTTTCATCCACAGAGGAAAAAAACTTGTTATGATTTTGAGACAGAGTACATATAAGCAGAGATGGCCCAGTCTTTCACAGCATCTATTATAAATAGGTAGCCCTCCATTTCTACCCAACACCTTGCCTGTCTTACACCTCGTAGGCTCTTTGTTGAGAAGTCCATTTGCGAAGGGACTACCAAAACCTCAGAGCTTCTCTTAGGAAGGGTCCCAAAGGTGCACTTCAGGGTAAACAGTGTACTGGAAGGGTCGTCAAGACCAAGCAGCTTTTAGGCTTTAAGTGCAAACTCATTTTATCAGACAGCTAGGGGGCAGGGGAGAGTTTTATTAGAGCCATTTCAGTAGTGAGGAAAATAAGATAAATCAGCCAGGCTGTTACAATGACAAAATTGTAATGTAGATGATCACTATAGTGCTCAGGGCTCAGAATTTGGAGCCAGAAGGCCTATATTTGAAATCTGCTATTTATCAGCTGTGTAAACTTGGGCAGGTTACTTAATATCTCTACCTCTATGTCCTAATCTCTAATGGGGATAATTATAATAGCATCTACTTTGTAAGATGGAGGAGTACATGAATTAAGCTTGGAGAACAGAACATGCTCCTGACATGCTATAAAATCTCCAGAAGTACAGCTTTCATTAGTTCACCGCAGCACTGCATCTCCCTGACCATTTCCCCTCCCTATGTGACATTCCTTTCTCCTTACCTTCTAGTACCACTCAGAGGCCTCCTGTATTGCTTTCTTTTTCCTTTTCTATTAAAACTCATGCTCCAAGGCTTTATTTAGTTTAAGGGAGAAAATGTTAACATCTTGGGTCATTCTTACCAAAGATACCTGTGCATTAATAGGGATCTAAAACTAGGACAAATGAAATATAAATGGTGACCTCTTAGATGGCTGCCAAGAGGTTTGTGGATATAGAGAGATAGAATGGGGTCTTCCCAGAGTTCTGAATTTATGCTATTCAGGGGGCTGCCTCCTCCATGTGTTGAAGATTACCCTGACTGTAGGATACTCCTTGTGAAAACAGAAAGATGTTTACCTATTACTATATTACTACAATTTTACAAATGTTTCTGCTTTCCATGTGGCAAAGTTTCATTTTGATCTTGAATATCTCCACAGAGTGGTATCAGCAAGGATGGAGGAGCTCGTACCTCTTTTCAAAACGCAAGAGAATTTTGGTGTAAGTGACATTTTGATTTGTTCAGTCTAGGAGAGGTGCTATGGCCATAAAGGAGCCAGTGGCCCACTGTTTTCCTGAGGACAAGTGAGCCATCCTTCACGTCTTGGGGAAAGTGACCTGGATTAAGATTCAGGAGACTTGGCTTCCCAGTGATGAACTGCGTGGCCTTTGCAAGTCCTTTCCTTCTGCTCTGAGTCTCCTTAGTCATAAAGAGTTGGACTAAATGATCTTCACAAGTCCCTTCCATCTTCAACACTTAGTGTTTTGAAATTGATTAGTCTTCTGTGATTAGTCTTCTGTTTCTGAGAACCCAGTTTTGGGTTGCTTAGCCTATTTATTTACATGTAGGTATTCACAGAGAGAGAAACACAATATTATTTAAAACATAATATACACATATTAAAGCAAAAAAGTATAATATTATTAAAGAGCATGTTAAATACTCCAAATAATTCTGTTAGGCTGTGTGTGTGTGTGTGTGTGTGTGTGTGTGTGTGTGTGTGTACAGTATACATATTCAGCCATAGTTGTCCACTCTAAACTAGCTCTACTAAGACCCTCCTTGTTTCTCTAGAGCTAGCCCTAGTAAGATACTTTAAGAATATGTGAGGGGGATTCTAAACTTATCAGAGTAAAGTGCCTCAGAGGTACAATGTGTTTCCTAATCATTTATAGTAGTTTACAAGAAGGAGACAAAACTGATGAGACTACTACATTTTTACCTTGGAGTTCCAAGGAGGTAATTCTTTGTAGCCTTCATCTTTGGAACAAGCGTTACATCTTATCAGGAAGATACATTTTTTTTTCTTCAACAGTAATATTTTTTGACTTGAATGTAAAGATAAATCAGATGTATAATAAAGCGTTCATTATTATAATCATATAGTATTGCCTGTTATATATAATATAAATAATAACAATACAGCATTAGTATTGACCAAACTAGATGGGCTCTTGAGTGTTTGAAAGTTCTTTATAATCTGGCAAAACTATCATGAAATTCACTTAGAGCATTTTATTTAACAGACCACATCTGTGCCCTTAATGAATAGTAATTAAAATTCACAGCAGCATTCCCATTAGGTGATGGAGAGTTATTACACACACTCTCTAAAACAGGTAGGTTTTAGACCACGTAGTCTGCCCTTCTATATGGATGTCAAAGGCAGGAGGAAATTGACACTTAATTTGAATTTTTCCATTTTTAGAGGACTAGATATTTTTTTCCAAGTTAATGTTAAGTCTGAGAATCAAAATTCTGATTTGATCATTTTCCAATATAGCATGGAGTGGTGGACAAGTACCAGTGGTAGATTCTAGTCCTGGTTTGTTAACTAAGTGGTTGTACGATTGGCCTCAGGTAGGACATCTGTCCTCTTGACCCTTGGTTCCTCATCTGCAGGACAGGAAGGATTAAATCCTGCGCAAGATCACGTTTGGCTCTAATAAGCAGTAAAATTCTCCCACCCCAATACTCCTGGCCTCAGCCCCAGGTTATAGTGGTATTTGCTTGTAGGTTCTGAGCCTCTCATTCTCACATATCTTGCTTGGCCTGTGGCTCCTGACTCTTCACTGGACAATGCACCCCCAACTGCCTCTGTCATCAATGTCTTCTGGGCCCAATCTGCAGTTGATCGGCAGCTCTGACCTACAGCTTGCAATGAATTTCTTGGCCATGGTGAGACTTCATGGGTCTGAACACTTTTTATCTTCCTGGTCCTTTCTTTAGTTCCTGTGGTCCCTGATTCTACCCCTACAGGATGTTGCTATTTCCCAAGATGACCATGATTCCCTCAGCAAGGTACATCTTGTTCAGCTTCCTCCAGACACTGACTTCGAAACAAGGGCTCTAATGTAAGTAGTTTATTTGGGAGGTAAAGGAAGCAGGAGAAGAGAAGTAGAAAAAACAGACAGGGATGTGATTTAACCAAAACAGGGAGCATTATCAAGCAGGCTACCATGACCATGGTGAATACCTGGACCTTAATGCCAAAGGGAACTCTGGAAGCCAGTGGAGAGCATGTGCTCAGCATTACGGCCCTGATGGGTGAGGGAGCTGGGTTATTTATGTACCAATTCATATCATCGTCCAGTGAAAGAGAGGATTTTTCATTCTCAGGCTCTTTCTACCCAACCATGCTTAGGCAGAGTGGGTTCTGCCCACCGGAGAAGACCCTCAGGTAGAGAGGTCCCAGGGTTGACGACAAAGAGCCTGAAGGCCAATGGTGAGATAGAAGGGATCTGTCCAGCCTCCCCCAGCACACCTGGGGTCAGATAAAGCACCTGGGAGGTCATTGCTTTCAGGATTCTAACCATGATGTAAAAGAACTCAGTGATGAAACCCATCTGTCAGACTCTTTTGCACCAGCCCATGCCCCAGCTTGGCCTCCCTTCCTTTCTCCCCAGCCTCTTTCTTTTAGTTATCTTTCCTTCTCATGACCTTGTTCTTTCAGCTGCCAACTTAGCCTCTCTTTTCTCAGTAAATGACCAGCCTTTGTCCCAGGTCTGAGTTTTCTGCTCCAAATATCTGGCATTTCACTACCATTTCTGTTTTGGTTCTCTCTGAACTGTACTATGAAAAATCCAGTGGTTTAGGAACTGAAGCATTCCAATATTTCCCCGACTTTTCCTAGTTTTGCCTCAGATGGTCAGGAGTAAGGTCAAAGGGGTCTGACCATGTAATATCTCTTATTTATACAGCACTTTACAGTTTATAAAGGAATCTCATGGCACCTTATTAAAAGAGCATGGAAGTTAGAATCAAAAGCATTGCACTTGCATCCTGGTTCTTGCAGGTACTAACTCTGCCCAGTAATGTTAGACAAGTCATTTCTCCATGCTGTGTTGCTTTTCTTATCTATAAAATTGGAATAATCATGGTGATACCTGTTGTTCTCATTTCCCAGGGGTTGTTGCCAGGTTTAGCATGGCCATGGGCCCCAAAGAACCATCCAGAACTTACTCTGTACCTCAGTTATCTAATTTTTCACAGTTTTAGTGTTCACAGAAGCCTTGGGAGAAGGCGGGCAAGACTGTTTTCCTTGTTTTAAGGTTAAGGAAACAGAGAAGGTCTTCTGCGTCAACTGCCAGAATCTGTAGTTCTCAAATGCATGCAAAGAATTACTGTAGTTTCACATCAAATCATATTTAAAAGACATTTGTAATGTTACATTCTTGAAGAGAAAAGCAAATGCATGACATTCTTTGAATAAGTACAGTCACAAATCTGAGATCTTGGAACAACTGAGAGAGAATGATACTTGGGTCATTTAGAAAAAGTTTTACTCTCCATCTTAAAATTAGCCACATATTTAACAGGATCAGTCATTTGAGATTCTAAAAGTACTAATAGGGCTGGCTGAGAAAGAAAGAACTATGTACTTATCTGTTATTGCTCTTTCAAAAAAATCTCTCCAATGATTTTTAATTTCCTAGATAGGGAGCAGCCAGCCTTTTGAAGAAACTCATTTACTTCAGCATCACTCTGAGTTCCTAATGTAAACGTCTTTAGGGGTTGATTTGGAGGAAGTAGGACAAGATATACAAGACATTTCCACTATTGCCTGAAGGCAATTTGCATCTCTTAAAGATGAAGAGGCAGAGGTTAAACATAAGCTGAAACTCATCATGACTTATATACCATGAGATTTTTTTTATATATCATTTCACATAAATCCATTTTTAAAAGTTGAATATGTGATTTTTAAAGTCAAATATCTGCAAAGAAATTGGACTGACCCGAAACTGCCTTCAGTGTTTAATGGTAAGGATGTTGTGAAATCTGAAGCAATTTTGTTTTCCATGTACATATTCTCTTTTAGGAAGAAAATCTTTCTTTGCTCTACATTCCTCTTTGTGCCCACAGAAATGCTTGATTTGGTTTAGTATGAGTCAAACAAACTATTCTCATCACAAGTGGAGCAAAGAAAAAAAGAGCTTTTCATTCAAGTTATGGGTTCTGGAAAAAAATTGTGTAAAAGCAGGCTATGTAACTGTAGTTGTTGGTCACTCTTTTGTGAACTATCTGTCGAATAGTTATTTTTCCTGCACCCAACAGAAAATAATGGGGCACAAAAAATTCAGCCTATTATAGTTTAGGGAATATAGAAAAGTGCTTATAGAACTCCTTTTTTCCCCCCTATCCTATGAACGTTCATGCATGTCTATGGAGAATTCTTTCTCTTCTCTTTCCATGCTTTCCCCAAGATTGTGCCCTGTCAGCCTAGCAAGTTTAATAGGTGCACTACAAGACAGGAACCATCTAATGCTGAATTTCACATGATGGCATGCACTGCCTATTAAATCACATCTACCACTTGTGCTGTGATTTGGTTAACACATTGTATAGGAATAATTATGATTCTTAGATCATAATATTTAAAGGTAGACATTTAATAAGAAGGAAGTTAAGATGAGCCAAAGATAGAAGTGACATGGTTAGCTATTCCTTTTACTGCAGAAAGCTTCTTAGCAAATAAAAAAAAAGAAAAAATAGCATCAGTGATCACAGGGAAATCAAACTAAAACCTCCACAAATCCTCATAGAGGTTGTTAAATCCAATCATCCCGGATAACAATTTGGAGATAATGGAATAACTTCTCCATGCACTGGGACAAAACTATGGTCAACTCTGAAGCTCTTTAAAATATTGAGCGTAGCAGGCAAAACTGAGATATGAAAATGAGAGCTTAAATAGGCCCGAAAAATCAAAGGAAATTGGAATACCGGGGAAGAGACTCATGGTTTCATTGATGGTGGAGTTGAAAGGCCAAGGGAGCTTTGTGAGTTCCAGAAAATGACTTGGGAAAATCTCTGAGGATCCTAAATCCAGGAAGCAACTGAAAATGCCATTCCATCTACCCACGTGCTTCCAAGCAAGATCACACTAAAACTTTTTAAAAATCCCATTAAGTATCCACATTGCAATTTAGTAGCATTATTGTATAAAAAACCTTGAGAAAAATCTTCCCTTCTGATAAACCAACATCGACCTAAAAGGAATTCATTAATAGCTCTAAAATCATCATTAATTCTCAGATAAAACATTGTGCAGAAGGGCCAGGAACCATCATTCACAACGCCGCCGACGTTTCAAATAAGCTTCAGAAATAAGTCATGGATGTTTTGTCATACTGGTCTGGGATCTTGTAGAAAACACCAACAAGTAAATGTCAAAAGATGAAAAGAGTTTTCCACTATGTTCTGTTTTTCATAAAAAATATACATTTAATAAGTTTCTAAAGGAGAACAGGATGGCCACATTAGAACACTGCCAAACTTATAAGCTTCGACAGTCCCACATACTGAGATGAACAGGAAAATGCATTTCACAAGAAATAAAATACATTTTTTGTCTTCTGGATTTGTTGTTGAAGAAGAAAAAAAACACATCTGTCCCAAATTTCTTTGAAGAAACTGAATGCCATTAAGTTTTCCTAAGCCAATAGGCTTACCCTTTCTACTGGGTTACCGTAGATGACTTTGTAAAAATAACTTTAATGCTATAATCCAACAAAATCAAGGAGACAAATTGAAAAACCTTCGTCTCTACTAACATCTCAGGAATGGTAATAACATTTTTCTCAGATGTAGGAAGAACGTCAATATAGGTAATTAAATATTTATAGGGTTATTCACCACAGGGTTGCATAAAATAAATAATTATAGCATTTTATGCCTTTAGAGTATCATTTTAAAAATGGGGATAATCATAGCCATTTCATAGTTCTTGTGAAGATCATGTAAATTAATGTGTATAGCTATACAAATGTAAAGTGCATTTATTGATATTCAGTTTTATATTAGATTATGGCAGCATAAAGAAATGAGTAACAGCATAGATTTCTGAGCAATACTAGGGTTCAAAGCTCTGTTTCTCACTGCTTACTTAACCTTGGGCAGGTTTCTAAACCTGCTGTGCCTCTGTTTGCTCATTTGAAAAATGGGGATAATAAGAAATCTACCTCATCTGGTTATTATAAGAATTAAGTGAGTTAATATGGGTAAGCACTCAGTGCCTGGCCCATGGTAAGCATGCTATAAATTATTTCTAGTTCTACTATTGTTGCTTCTGCTTCTGCTGCTCCTGTTGTTATTGTTGGTGTTGTGTCATTGTTCCATTATACCTGTCCTCTCTGGGGACAGGCTGCAGCAACCTAATTGGCCAATGTTACAGACGAGGGTGTCTGAAAGTAAATCCCAGGGCTCACATTCTCTGGATTTCTAAGTTGGAGATGAAATGAATGGAACTGGGGTTATCAAGTCCAAAGGAGAAAGGAAAAGAATGGCTATGATTTGAGTCCAGGAAGTATAGGGAAGCCCATGGGAAGGCCCAGTCTAGAAGTGATTCCTGTAGCATGTGGACCAGTAGTCTTGTGCTTTGTACCTGGTTCCTGAGGCTGCTGTCCAGGGGGTGCCCTGAGGACCTAAGGGCAAGATGCTGGGAACAGATAAAACCCATCACTTGACCTCCTTCTGAAGGATTTGTTGCTACAAAACAAGAAGTAACTCTAAAATGGCAAGGAAGTCAGAATTTGGTGTTCAGATAAATAATGCTTTTTGTGGGTGTAGATATAGCAGTCTTTCCAGATAAGATACGCCTTCTGCTCTACCAAGAGACTATGTCAGTGAAGCTAAGAGTGCTGATTCAGTAGAGTCTCCAAACCATGTTTATGAAGAATTGGATCTATGTCTGCTTAGCTAATTCAGTAAATGTCGTAGGAAAAAGTAAATAAAATCACTGAAGACATCAGTAAAACAAAGGGGCAATTGGCTTTATGTAGACAAAAGATCTGAAGTGTTGATTTTTATCCACTATCTGTTTTCCTCATGTATAAACAGAATATACTTTTCTTGTGCTTGAATATAGGGCTTTTGTTCTTTTAGGAGAAAATCATTTGAAACTTAATGGTACTGCTTATTTTTACTTTTATTTTACTTTTCTTCTGAGAAAAAGAGTTAGGGAAAAATTTCCCTTGGATAGTGCCTCTCAAACTTTAGCCAGCTTTAGAAATGTCCAGGGCGCTTGTTTTAAAATGCAGATTTCTGGGCCCCACACTGAGAATGAATCAACATCTTTCTCCTCTGAGGGAAAAGCAAAAAGGTACATAAAAACATTAGGATAAGAAATGTCTTTCAGAAAAATTAATGATATGTGGACCACACCTCTTCATTTACAAAGTTAGAAAAGGAGTCGTGGTGAAATAGATTCTGGATTTTTTGATACAACTATCTCTAAATCTAGTTCCAAAACCTTACTCCATATCAGACTTCTTTATTATATTTTATTATATCTTTGATTATATGTTTTGCTTTTTTGTATACCATAGACTTGATTTGTTTCTAAAGAAGGGCATAGTTTTATGGTAGGCAGATTGTTTGGAATTAACCCATATATAAATAAAGGAATAAATGACTAGGAAAAAGTTACAAGAAGTATGAGTAGAAAAACATTAACTGGAGACAGGATTTTCCCTCTTTTTTTAATATATATGTTTTACATAACAGGAAATCCCCTAGTTTATTTTTAAAGGGATGTAACATACATGCTTAAAGAAATAACCATAATCTGCTCTTTCATGAGAATACAGATAAGACCTACTGAAATTCCTAAATACTTCATTTTCTGGAAAGTTCCCAGTAATCACAAAGATGGCCTAGTATGAATAAAACTAACACCATCAGAGAAGAGCTACCATGATTTTTAAATTCATAATCCCCGTGTATTCTATTACTTGAGGTGAAGCTTCTAAAGAGTAGGGTATTTCCTGCATGAGAATGGCCCTTCTCTTCTACTTTCAATAAATAAATCCAACCTAATGTTTGCCCAAGGATGATAGTTTGATAGTTTCTGTGTACCCAGGCACTCTCCTTTAGATTTTTGGCACCTGTTCTCTCCCTCTAGTATATATCTGAGTTTTGAGGATGATCTCCCTCCCTTTCCTTCCTCTATTATTCCCCAGCCATTAAATACTTCTCAGCTCTCTGTCTGACTGAGGAAATTTGAGCATGGTTACATTCGCAATTAGTGATGTGTTCGTTTATATGATAAAAATGGATGTAAATGTGCTCTGTTTCTGCAAAGAAAATTGAATACTTGGATAATATGGTTAAATAGAAATGATACTAGTATGTCATTCTGTTTGAAAACAGAGCCAGGTTAACTATTACTATATAAAAAAGTCATTATTCTTTTCTTACAAAAGAATCCACAAGAGAAGTCTTTCCAGATATCATATATATTACATACTAAACACTGCATATTAGTATCACCATTACCCAAGAAACAATGAGAGCCACAATCTGACTGATGCAGAAGACGTTCACTTAGATATATCCAAAACCAGAGACAGACAGAGAGGACCAATTATTGAAATGAATGTCTGTGCCTTTATTGATCCAATAAACTCATAAGAAGGCTAATTAATTTATTAGTAAACCTCATGTCATCTGAGGTCATTATTTCTATTTCCACTGTTCATAGATTTGAGACTATATAGCAAGGAAAAAAAAACTTTCAGGAGGTCTAGGTCCTAATTCTGACTTTATGACCAATTAGTTCTATAGTATCCGGCAACTAATTAAGTTCTGTTGGATTCAATTTCCCCTTTGCAAAATAAATGGATTGTATTAAAGAATCCCTAAAGTCACTTCTGGTGTTAGTACTTCAAAATGAGCATGTGAGAGAGAGAGAGAGAGAGAGAGAGAGAGAGAGAGAGAGAGAGAGAGAGAGAGTGTGTGTGTGTGTGCATAAAATTAAGACATCCTCATTTCCTTCTATACAAAAATTCCATATAAAAGCCTTTTCTCCATGACTAACGATAAAACTAACAATAAGTAGCTGAGTAACCAATGACATTTTTCAAATTGTCCATTTGAATTATAAACAAAACACTATGCAGATCTTATTGTTTCAGAAAAGCCTTCAGATTTTAGGGTACAGAAATGAACAGCAGAAAAAGTGAAGTATCTATCTCTCAGTCAAACTAAAGCTATTGATGAAATTAGGTTGACATAAATGATAAGGACCTCGGAGCTCCCTTAAAAAATCTCTGGCAGGAAGAAGTGGGAGCTGTGCACTTTCCTCAGAAGGTCCTCTGCAACCAAAATGGACAGTTTGCCTTGAAAAATTACTTTTATACTTCCAAAGTCGTTTATACAACCAAGTGAAAATATACAGAAGTGCTCTAGCTATAGAAAGAAACTAAATGAATAATGGAAGCAATTTTCCAGATATGGGGACAGGGTAACAGAAATAGTGGGTGTTTGACTCACTTAGATTGGCATTCAAACTGAGGGATCCATACACTCAATTCCTTACCGCTAAAGAAGATCCTTGTGTTCTTTAGGGCCTTAGAGAAAGTAAAGAGAACCATGTCAGCCAAGAAGCACTTTAAAGTGCAATAGATTTTCCTTTTGAACTAAATGTACATAAGAACTTGTGTGGTGGACACAGATATACAACTGCTGTATAATTTCTGTTAAATGCCCTAAAAATGATGCAATGTGCTTCTTATATAAAGAAATGCTTAAAGTTTATCCATAATCCTTATTCTTTTCTTTTTTCTGTAACCTCTAACACAACTAGGCTGTTGAAGGCCTCAGAAGCTTTCACTTCAATGTATCAATTGGAAGGTCCCAGATTAACCCTAGGATTAATGAACTCTAGTCAACACCCAGATATACCTCCCTCCTTCAGAGGCATGGTCAATCTCTCCAGGCACCTTCAAGAATTCATTGACCTACTACTGAGTTAGATAGGGAAGTATCATGTAGGGGGAGGGATGAGGGAAGAGGGAGGGCAGTTTGGAAGCATTGCCTTCACCAGAGGCATTGCCATGCAAGTAGGTGGTCTAGGTGGTCACATCCTCCTCCAAGATGAGCAATAAGTTCTCAAACTCAAGGAATGACACCCAGCCTATCAGTGCATGGAGTCTTCTTTTTATCTGATGAGGGAGCTGGAGGCAATGTGTTCCATTTTTTACATAAATGCAGCTCTGTGAGGCATGTAAGCTGACTTTGTACTTCTGAATCACACCGAAGCTGAGATAGTCCCTGAGCCAAAATAAATACAACTAGGGGCTTCTGGAAAATGGCTTAGAAGTTAGAGAAGCTTGGATTTTCTCTTTTATTTTAAAAACAAGTGCCTTTAAAAAAACATTTAGATTATCCTTATTAAAGTTCAACAATTAGTATCCTAAGAAATTGTTAGCACAGGTAATATGAAGAAATGAAAAATTTGGTTATTTAGGGAAATATTATTCTGGGTGCTATACGTAAAAAGATGCACTTCTCTAAGTAGTAGTCTACTTTGTCTGATTTATTCATCCTACATTATCTTTTCAGTCAGAAAGTGGAAAGAATTGTTATAGAAGCTTGCCATCTTTTTAACTGGTAGTTGGACAACAGTTTTGGTATGTGCCAAGATATAATTTCTCCAAGTCTTATTCTACTCACTTTTCTTTGACAGTTCAGACAGTTAACTGTTATATAATGAAGTGTATCAAAAGTTCTGTATAAAAAGTAGTTTTGTAAGAAAATTATTCAACATGGGACAACTAATCCTTGCCCTTGACACATAGCCTGAAAATGCTTGGCTTCCACCCTTTGCTTAAGCTGTTTCTTCCACCCAGACTGCCCTTTTGATGATATTCATGGCTGCATAATCAAATCACATTATTAATTCTATCATTTACTCATTTTCTATCATTATTCATACATATAAATATTTATTGAAAGTATACTATGTACAAGGTACAGTTCTAGATGGTGGGCAATGAACAAGACAGATAAAAATCCCTACCCTCATGGAACTTATATTCTATTGGAAAGAGATGCATAATATCAGCTTTAAATGACAGTAGCTAGATAAGCCTAGGTGAGAGGAAGTCTATGTTATTTTTCCCCTGTTGAAGATCCATCTCTGCCATCATGTCCTCTCTCCTTCCTCTCCTGACATCCCACTTTCATTGACCCATTGCACCAGCACTAGGTAGCTAAGGAAGGGGGCAGCCTGGAAACCCCAGGACAGGAAGCAAGAGAAGGAAGACATGGTTAGCTTGTGCATGGGGAAAGCTAGCTGAACCCTATACGTAACAGTTCCCCAGAGCAATTGCTGGAGTAAGAAGTGGGGCCCAGATAATTTGAAGTAATGTACGAAATATATCTGATAAAGCTACAGAAGACAGTGTTTTAAGGAACAGGAAACAATCAATTGCATCCAATGCTGCTAATAAAACGAGGACCATCAACAACATTGGAAGTCATGGGGACCTTGACAACATCATTTCTGTAGTGATGGGAGCCAAAGGTTGATTCATCCACCTAGTCTCAATCCTCCTCCAAATGGCTATGAAAATATAAAACACAAAGATAGTAACCATGTCAAATTATGCCACATAACCTTCAAATCTACTTTGGCAATCGTCCTTGGCTTTTCCCTTTGGTTTGAAGGGAGGAGGCAGTTTTCTTCCTAAGGGTCTAAGGGTTATTCTGCCTTCTCCCAGCTTCTCAGAATCTTCAGCCTCTTCAGTATTCACTTTTCCACCTAGGTACTCGATATGTCCTTCTCTGTAGAGTTTTTCCCATCCTGAAGCCACCAGAGAGCCTGTCACAGACTGCCTTCCCAACAAGCACAGGGAGCATTTCAACATGCTCAAGTCTTTCCTAGCCCCACGTTCCCTTCTAGCTAATACTTTATTTTCTATCCCCTTCTTAGCTTGAAAAAGCTTCCAACTTCACTGTCTCTATATTCTTACCTCTCCCTGTCACCTCCTTGCTGTGTATACTCTACCTCCACCATTATACTGCAACTGCTCTTGCCAAATTCATCAATGATGTTGTTGCTGCTCCACCCAAATAATCTTTCCTTCCTTCTCTTTCTAAATCTCTTTGTGGCACAAGATTCCTTTGACCATTTCTTTCTTCCTGACACACTTTCTCCACTTGCTTCTTTACCAACGAGTTCTCCTTCTTCTCTGCCCCTCTTTTCTCACTTCTTTGAAGTCTCTTCTTCCTCTGCTCATGCATCAAAGGCTGGTGTTTTTATCCCTGGCCTTCTTTACTCCTGAATCTGTGGTTTTCCTCTGGTGTACTCATTCGCTCTCCTGGGTTTTATCATCTGTCCACATGCTGATGATGCCCAAATCCATGTTGCCAGCCCAGCTCTCTCCAAGGCCTAGTGGATACTTGCACTTATAGGTCTGAAACATTCCCTTTTTTGAGACAGGGTCTCACTCTGTTGCCCAGGCTTCTGTAGTGCAGTGGTGTGATGATGGCTCACTACAGCCTGGACCTCCTGGGCTCTGGTGATCCTCTCACATCAGCTTCCCAAGTAGCTGGGACTACAGTTGTGTGCCATGACACCCAGCTAATTTTTAAATTTTTTGTAAAGATGGGATTTTGCCATGTTGCCAATGCTAGGCTCAAGTGATCTGCTGGCCTTGGCCTCCCAAAGTGCTGGGATTACAGGCATGAGCCACTGCACCTGGCCTGAACCACTCCTTGAATTCGGCTTGACCCAAACTGAACTTGAAATTTTGCCCACCTTCTATCGGCAGACCTACCTGTCCTGCTGAGCTCCTAAGTAATAAGTCAATCTGTAAACAAATCTTGTCCACTATAATCTCTAAATTGCTCTAGGACCTGTTACTCAGTCCTTCCTAAGTATACAAGCAGATTACATTCCGTGGTCCTGTGCCAGTACATTCACAATAGCTGTTGGAGCCAGCATCCATTTTGATTGGCCAGTGACCCAAGAGAACTGATTGCTCAATATTATTAATATTACCCCTGTTTACCACATCTTTCTCAGTAAAAGGGGCCACCAGGTATTACTTGGATTGGAGCAAAATACCCTGTGCTGCTTGCCTTGAGTCACTAATTCATTCACTACTCATTGACAGGAGTCATGTTTCTGAAATGCAAATTTGTTTATATCTTTGTCCTATATAAAACCTGTTGGTGGCTCCTCATATTCTAGATACCTATAAAACTCTCTTCCTGTTTTTTTTTTTTTTTTACTAAAATGGGACTTGGCCTTCAGGTCTCAATTCACATGTCAGTTCTCCTGAAATCTTTTCTTGCTCCCTCCCCCACCCAAATCTCAGTTGCCCCTGTCTTCTCTCATAGAATGCTGTACTCCTTGATTGAGACATCCTTTCTGGCACTCTCTCCTACTTGACTGCATATTCTATCCGTAATCTATGTTGCTAAGCCTTTTAGCCCCACCATGCCAGTGACACCACACATGTCAAGGCCATCATATTACCAAACCCAGTGATGAGTCTACTGTTCTCATGTTCCTGGACTTCTCAGCAACGTCTAACACTGTCGGTTGCAAATTCTGCCTTGAAATGCTACGGCATCCAAGACCACAATGCTGTCTTAATTTTCTTTCTGTCTCCTTTTTAGGTGGCTCCTGCCCTTTTACAAGACCTCTTGGACTTACTATGCCAGTAGTGGATTGAGTTGATATGAGTCCCCAAATGATATGTCCATGTCCTAACCCTCAGAACCTATGACCATTGACTTATTTGGAAAAAATGTTTTTTCATCATCTACCCTGCTAAACTAAGTTACTTTTTTTGCAGGATTCATGCTCTAAAATTGCCTTATGATGTATTTACTTGCTTGTTGATTATCTTCCCTGCCAGAATGTAAGCTCCTTGAGAGAAAGTGCTTCGTCTATTCATCAAACAACCCCCATCGTCTAGAACAAAGCTTGTCATGCAGTAGACCTTCAATATATATTGTTTGAATGATCAGATGAATGCATTTTAACTTCCTGCTTACCCTCTCCTTCACTGTTTTGTATTCAGTGTTTACCATAGTTCCTAACTATGTATATGTGATAAATCAATAGGCATAAGAATGAATGAGCATTTTCTTGATCACTCCAGCAGGAAGGAATCTCTCCTGCCTCTGAACATGTACATGCTATTATATGTTGACAAATGATTGTGCCTTCATGTCAACTCATTTCTCTATGCCATCTCTCTTTCTCACTATAAACTCCTTTAACTCAAGATCATGATCTCTCTCATCTTTATTTCTCACACAACAGATTTTGCCATATGTTACAGAGAGCGACACTTCAATAGATATTTGGTGACTGACTGAATGAATGAATAAGTAAATGAATGATTACAAAGGACACAGTCTGGCAACTTGTAAACTTCCACATGCTTAAGACTGTTCAATTCATTCCTACTTGTCCCAGATTCTCTATAGCTCTCCACCAAATCCACCACTTGAGATATCAGAGGATCAAAAAAACTTCACTTCTTCCCTTTGAGCAGTGAATACAAGAGGCAGCAAGTAGCGAAAACACTCATGATACCCATGGGTCTATTGGACTCTTTTTTGGCCACTAACTCACTTAATTTGGTGTAGTTTAGCACATTACAAGATTGTTCAAGAGTACTATAAATGATGTCAGACACCATCAGAAACCACTTCAGAAAATCATTGCCTGTAGCCGGATCAAAAGGTGAACACCTGGAAACTAGCAATGCTAGGAAAACAGAATAAATCATGTTTTCTTCTCTACCTCACAGAATTTGCACCTTTTTGCCCTGAAGGATGTCCGTATTTTTAAAAACTTTTAAGCTACTATATGTATAAGTCATTTGTACAATAATAAAACATGTGGGTACCTGATTGAAGAGGAATTATTCTGGCTTCTCTTGCTTCTCTTTGCAATTATTCTGGGCTACTTTCAAGTCATTTTATTTATTCTGGTCATTTATTCCAGTTATTTCAATGTGGTACTACTTTCAACAAGTTAATTAAACAAAGACAGTCATATGTATCCAAATAAATAGATAATAATAATGACATTTGAATTTTCAATAGATTGTTGAACTTAAAATATTTGAAATTGACCTTAAAAAGCAATATGGTAGTGTTTAACTGCTTTAAACACACTAGTTTAGGTAAAATGCAGGGCTCAGAACAATAATACTTTTCTATCTCAGAGCAAGTTGTAAAAACGGGTTGATAAGACAGTTCTCGTGTGAATGATAGTTAACGCACCCCAATTTTAATCCAGTCATTTATTTCTTTGAGTGTTCCATCACTCACTAATGCCTACTTTGTGGCTCACAAAATGATAAATGTGGTCAAAGTGACTCCACCAGGAAAAGATAACTTAAACTAAATTATGAATGGACTCAGGCATTGGGCAACAGTGTGTGTCTCCACAGCAGCAATCTTGTCCGAAGAGACAGTAAAGCTGAGCTTCCTAAAAGTAGTGTGGGAAAAAGAAACGAGATGTGGGAAAAATTAAGATTTTTGCGGGGGGTGGGGGGGGAATCATTTTTATAGCTTGGACGTGGTTTGTCTGAAATTTTATGAACTTGATATGCTATTGTGTTCAAGACTGCAGAGTTCAAAAAGAGATGGTTTGTTTGAAATTATGGCACCAAAATGTGTTTCCACTTAGGATTTTACAAAACAAATGCTTTAGAGATTCAGCAAAGGGGACAGCATGGGAAGAAAGACCTTTCCAATTTTATTTTAACATTCAGTTCTTGGTACCCAGAGTAATTTGGTCCCAGTACACTATGACAATCACATCTGTCAAGCTCCTCTTGGATTTATCTCAGTCTTGAATGGAACATACAAAAATGCCCAGAAGGATTTTGTTCTTCAAAAATGAACCTGCTTTGCTTTGAGGACCCTTCTTAAAAGACTGTCACTTCCTTCAGCTGTTCCTAGACTGAAAATATTGTGTTCAAAAAGTGTAAAACTACGGAATTAATCAAGTAAACAAAAATGTCTCTAGGTAGACAGTTTTGTCTCAAGATTTTTTTCTTCTGCTATACTGAATGGCCTGCAATATAGTGGATAAAGAAACTGTGTGTGTGTGTGTGTGTGTGTGTATGTATGTGTGTGTGGTGTGGTACGTGTGGATTGGGGGCTGCTTTGTTGTGGCTGGTTTCCCCTCCCTTCTTTGGACCTGAATGAACTAGGAATGCCTAACCATAGTTAGTTGTTCTCAGCTGTTTCCTCTGCCTCCACACCATGCAGTCAGAGGAAGCAGGGGAGGGAATAGAGATCTGTCAAAATGTGTCAGTGGGGAGGTGAGCCGGAGCATGTGCACTTTGAAAAAGTCAGTTCTGGCAAGAATTCACCCTCATCCTTTTCAGGATCACTCCTTTATGCCAGTAAACTTTAAAAAGCTGAAAGTTAAACTTACAAACAGAAGCTCTTCTTAGAGATATATTTCCTAAACTTGCCATTCACATATGATCTTCATGATTTTAGACATATTCAAGGATCACTACCTATGAGTTATTTAATCCTTCTTAGCAAATTTGACTCTAAAAAAAATCTAAATTTATTTATTTTGTTAAGGGGAAATTTCTTTCACTATCATACATAGATGTGCTGGTTACATATATATTTATATTTTTATTTTTAAGATATATTTATACATCATGTATATATTATATATTATGAAATGTGAATATATAAAATGTATGCATATGTATGATTATATTTCTATAACATCCATATTTTCTGAAACAGTATATATTAAATGCATACAGATATATTTATTTTTTAATTTTTATTTTATTTTTGAGATGGAGTCTTGCTTCGTTGACCAGGCTGGAGTTCAGTGGCATGATCTCAACTCATTGCAACCTCTACCTCCCAGGTTCAAGTGATTCTCTCGCCTCAGCCTCCCAAGCATCTAGGATTACAGGCATGAGCCACCATACCCGGCTTATTTTTGTATTTTTAGTAGAGATAGGGTTTCACCATGTTGGGCACGCTGGTTTCGAACTCCTGATCTCAGGTGATCCGCCTGCCTTGGCCTCCCAAAGTGCTGGGATTACAGGTGTGAACCACTGCATCTGGCCTGTTTTTTTAATTTTTTGAGACAGAATCTTGCTCTGCCGTCTAGGCCGGAGTGCAGTGGTGCGACCTCAGCTCACTGCAACCTCCGCCTCCTGTTTCAAGTGATTCTCCTGCCTCAGCCTCCTGAGTATCTGGAATTATAGGCATGAGCCAAGATATATTTATATTTAGAAAAATATTTGCCACCTAAAAGCCACTCACTTTTAGAAACACTGGTTTGAAGTATCCCAAAGTTGAATGATTTTACAAACAAAGATGAGAGGCTCAGGTATCGACATGGCACAAACTCTCTTGTCAGGAGTACATGTAGCTGATGCTACCTTTCTTTCTTTGGTGACTCTCTTCTCTTTTTCTGTTCCCTTCAGCTTTAAATTATTCCAGCATCCCTTCCCACCATCATGTTTTCCTCTCCTTCAACCCCTTATCTGAAACACTCCACGGAGACCTTTGTTTTCCAACAAATTCTCCCAGGGAGAATAAATAGTCAGTTTTACAAAAGCATGGTTTCACTGTGAGAAAAAGATTCCTATGTCCCCAGGTCCTACCTAACTTCACATTCCTCCATGAAACTGCATATTAATTTTATGAGGACATCAAAATATTGGAGGCATGAGATTGTACTCTAAAAGTATAATTAAGACTAACCTAGTAACTGAAATGATGACTTGAGGCACAGTTTTCATTAAACAATGAAAGGAAATACACCTGTTAACATTAAAAAAATTTTAAGACTATATTTTATGACTGGGTGATCTAATTTGAATATATGTCCCTGCCAAATCTCAATTGAATTGTAATCCCCAGTGTTGGAGGTGGGGCCTGGTGGGAGCTGTTTGGGTCATGGGTATGAATCCCTGATGGCTTGGCGCTGTCCTCATGATAGTGAGAGAGTTCTAATGAGTTCCTTCCCCTCCTCCTAACACACATACATTGTCTCTTTTGCTCCTGCTTTTGCCACGTGACATACCTGCTCCTGCTTTGCCTTTTTCCTTGAGTAAAAGTTCCCTGAGGCCTTTGCAGAAGACGAGCAGATGTGGTGTCATGCTTGTACAGCCTGAAGAACTGTGAGCCAATTAAACCTCTATTCTTTATACATTATTCAGTCTTAAGTATTTCTTTATAGCAATGCAAGAATGGTCTAATACAGAAAGTTGGTACCAAGGAATCAGGCATTGCTGTAAAGATACCTGAAAATGTGAATGTGACTTTGGAACTGGGTAACAGGTAGAGGTTTAGAAGAGTTTGGAGGGCTCTGAAAAAGATGAAAAGATGAAATACAGTCTGGAATTTCTTAGATACTGATTAAATGATTGTAACCAAAATGTTGATAGTGATAGGGATAGTGAAGTCCAGGCTGATGAGGTCTCAGATGAAAATGAGGAACTTACTGGGAACTAGAGCAAAGGTCACCTGTGTTATGTCTTAGAAAAGAACTTGGTTGCAATCTACTCCTGCCTTTGGGATCTGTGGAAGTTTGAACTTTACAGTGATCTGGTCAAAGAAATTTCTAAGCAATAAAGCATTCAAGATATGGCATGGCTGCTTAAAATAGCACACAAGTAGATGTGGGAGCAAAGAAATGACAGAAAGTTGGAACTTATATTTAAACAGGAGGAAGAGCATAAAAGTTTGAAAAATTTGCAACCTGCTCAGGTGGTAAAGAAAGAAAAAGCTTTTTTAGGAGATGAATTCAAGGAAACTGTGGAACAATCACTTTTTAGAGAGATTTGCACAACTAAAAAGTAGCCATGTGCCAACAGCCAAGACAATGGGGAAAAGACCTCAAAGGCATTTCAGAGATCTCAGAGGCAGCCCCTCCCATCACAGGACCAGAGACCTAGGAGGATTGAATAGTTTCATGGCCAAACACAGGGACACTTCCCCCAAACTACCCCTGCACCCCTACCAACCCTCCTCCCACACCTCCCCCCAGGTTCACACTGCTCTGCACAGCCTTGGGACAATGCTCCCTACATCCTGGCCACTCTGGCTCCAGCCTCAGTTCAAAGGGCCCCTGATACAGCTCAGGCTCCTGTTTCAGAGGGTACAAGCCATAAGCTTTGGTGGTTTCCATGTAATGTTAAGCCTGTGGGCATGCAGAGTGCAACAGTAAAGGAGGCTTGGCAGCCTCCACCTAGATTTCAGAGGATATATGAGAAAACCTGGGCACCCAAACAAAAGCTTGTTGCAGGGTTAGAGTCCTCATAGAGAACCTCTACTAGGGCAGTGCAGAAGGGAAATGTGTAATTGGAAGCCCCACACAGAGTCCCTAGTGGGGCACTGCCTAGTTGAGTTGTGGGAAGGACGCCATCATCCTCTAGACACCAAAATCATAGATCCATTAGCAGTTTGCCCTCTGTGCTTGGAAAAGCTGCAGGCACTCAACAACCTATGAGAGTATTTGTGGGGGCTGAACTCTGTAAAGCTGCAGGGCAGAGGTGTTCAAGCCCTTGGAGCCTATCTCTTGTACCAGTGTGCCCTGGATGTGGGACGTGAAGTCAAAGGGTATTATTTTGGAGCTTTAAGATTAAATGACTGCCCTGCTGGGTTACAAAATTGCAGGGGGCCTGTAGCCCCTTTCTTTTGACTGATTTCTCTTTTTTGGAATGAGAATGTTCACCTAATGCATATGCCCCCATTTTATCTTGGAAGTAAATAACTTGTTTTGATTTTGCAGGCTCATACGTGGAAGGAACTCATTTCCAGATGAGACTTTGGACTGGGTACTTGAGATTTTTAACTGAGTAGATGCTAGAATGAGTTAAGACTTTGAGGGACTGTTGGAAAGGCATGATTGTATTTTGCAATGTGAGAAGGACATGAGATTAGGGGAAACAGGGAAAGAATAATATAGTTTGAATGTCCCCATCAAATCTCATGTTCAACAGTACTCCCCTGTGGTGAAGGTGGGGCCTGGTAGGAGGTGGTTAGGTCATGTGGGCAGATCCCTCATGGCTTGGTAGTGTCCTCATGATAGTGAGTAAGTTCTCATGACATCTGGTTGTTTAAATGTATGGTGCCTCCTCCCCAACTCTCTCTCTCTTGCTCCTGCTTTTGCCATGTGATGTGCTTGTTCTCACTTCATCTTCCACCATGAGTAAAAGCTCCCTGAGGCCTCCCTGGAAGCCAGGCAGATGCTGGTGCCAAGCTTGTTGCAGATGCAAGTTGCAGAACCGTAAGTCAATTAAACCTCTTTTATAAATTGCCTAGCCTCAGGTATTTCTTTCTAGCAATGCAAGAATAGTCTAATACACTGGGCAACTGCTCAGCCTCCCATTTCATTTAATTTGAGCATAGAAAACTATGGCTGGATTTAGAAATCCAGGTACAAATGCATAAAAAGAGTATCATTTATTCCCTGTGTTTTTTTTTAATTCAGTTAAAAAATGGTTATGTGATAAAAAACAAATTTTTGTTTTGATTTTATTTTTAAAATGACTATTCAACTCAAAAGACATGTCAAAGCGAGCAGTTTTAAAGTATTTTCAATGTACTTAATACTTTTAAACTTAACATTTACTTCCTGCTTAGCAGGTTCACTGACACTTTGATGATTTGATGCATAATACAGAAAGTTTCAGTAGTATACAAGGATCTTATTTTATGTAAGACCTAAATAAAATATTCTGCTCATGAAAAAAATTGTGATTCAATCAAAAGACAACTAACTCCACCCACTCTGGTCTTATGTTTCCCCATTTGTAAAAGGAGTGGGTCCAATGAGAGGGTCTTCAAACCCCCTTCTAACTCTAAAAATTTATAATTCTGAGATCCTGCATTGCCCGAAGATATAAAATGCTTTCTCTTAGTGTCGATCAGATAACTAAAGAAGCAAACACAAGTTAAAATATTAGAAAAATTACATACTTCTGAGTTTATTAACCAAACACACTAAATATTTGTGTATTCACAATTTCCATATCTTAAAATTATCTAAAAGTCCAACAACAAGCCTGGTTAAGTGTAATTTTTATATTTGTAATTAAAAACAAAACTACTACTCAATGTTATCATGTACCAAAATTGCATGTCAGGAACAAAACATTAGTGAGTTAAATTGTAAGCACTGCATGTGTCTTATTTCAGTGTTTGATTCTAGTCTGAGACAGAGACACACATGGCTCCATATCTCTTTAAAATTAAAAAAAAATTGCAAGTATGTCTTTTTCTGATTTGATGTAAGGTTTTAATGTTGATATGCTATTTTATATGCTCCTTAAACTAAAAAAAAAAAAAGCTGTTCTAGATAAAAATTGAACTATATATCTAAGAAG
Organism: Aotus nancymaae; assembly: GCF_030222135.1. Lineage (NCBI taxonomy): Eukaryota > Metazoa > Chordata > Mammalia > Primates > Aotidae > Aotus > Aotus nancymaae. The sequence continues at coordinate 12,837,777 of NW_026988421.1, forward strand.
TTTACCCTGAACAAAGGCTAAGAGAGGAAAAAAACTTCATTATTTTAGCTGAAAAATGGCAGATTAGTCATTGAGTTCTAACCAAGACTGAAACGCAGCATAAGTTTGGGGTGGTATAAGGTGGGTAGGTAGGGCATTGAGGAGCTCTATAAGAGACCCTTATGGCCCAGCTGTGTTCTCAAACATTTTTACTTTTGAGATTATTTCTAAAAGAGATGAAATATTCTGTTACTCTATTTATTTTGTGTTATAAGCACTAATTAATAAACATCATTTGAAATACACTAACATTTAGGAAATCTGATTTTATCATTTATTTTTTGTTTATGTATTCAGAAGCTTTGAGAAATGTAGCTGACTTGACTGTGGCTTTATTATTGGTTTCTGGAGCTGCTTATTGGGTACCAATAGAATCTAAGTTACATGAAATCTGGTATATTTATCTGTTTCACTCATTGCTGTGTCCCCAGTGACAAGAACAGTCCCTGGTACACAGCAGACACTCAAACAAAATTTGGTTAATAAATAAGGGAAATTAATATAGTTGTGATTTCTGTTCGTGAAATGTCCATTCTTGAGTGAGAGAGAGGACTGAGGGGAAGCCTGCAGGAATTGATTGACAGATAATGTAATATTTCAGTCTTTCTATGGGAAAGCCTTCAAACTGTGTTCTGATCCATTCTTTTTTTTTTTTTTTTTTTTTTTTTGAGACGGAGTTTCGCTCTTGTTACCCAGGCTGGAGTGCAATGGCGCGATCTCGGCTCACCACAACCTCCGCCTCCTGGGTTCAGGCAATTCTCCTGCCTCAGCCTCCTGAGTAGCTGGGATTACAGGCACGCGCCACCATGCTCAGCTAATTTTTTGTATTTTTAGTAGAGACGGGGTTTCACCATGTTGACCAGGATGGTCTCGATCTCTTGACCTCATGATCCACACGCCTCGGCCTCCCAAAGTGCTGGGATTACAGGCGTGAGCCACCGCGCCTGGCCCTGATCCATTCTTGTTTAACAAGAAAAAGTGAATAAGCAAATACCAATTAAAGCAGGCAGCAATAATAGATAATACAAACGAGGATGCAATTTTTAGTTACCTCTCAAACTCTCTCTCTCTCTCTCTATCTCTGTCTCTGTCTCTCTCTCCAGGCTGTTTATACCGGCAGAAGAGAACGGAAAGATGGGATGGATGGATGGATGGATGGATGGATGGATGGATGGAAGGATGGATGAACAAACAAATAAATAAGATTGGGAAAGGCTGACTGCTTTATCTCCCCTTTAGAAACTTGAGAATTATAGCAATAATAGCTAATACAGGCCATACAAGGTACTTATCTTGTGTTAGGATCTATTCTAAGGGCTATCAATGCTATATATATATCAATGTAAGTAATTCTCACAACCACCCTGAGACATATGCCCTATTTCTGGCTCCATTTTGCAGATGAGGAAATTGAGGTGCAGATATTTTAAGTGACTTGCCTAAGATCACACATTTAGTCAGTGGTGGAGTCAAAAGTTAAATCACAGTGGGGTCTTCAGAGTCCACACTCCTAACCACTTTGGTATAATGCCTCTAAGAATCAGCAAAGAAATATCTTTAGCTCTGTTTAACCCACTGTTCCCAAAATTATTTGATCACAATGTACCAATCAATATCTCTAGAACATAATTTGGCAAACACAGAAGCACAATATTTCTTCGGTTCCTTATAAGTCCAAATGTCTTACCTTGTAAATAGGGCAATGAGTTATAATTAGAAATGTTCACCTAATTTTAGGAAAGAGTTAGCATAAGTTGAGTTTGAATTCTCAGCTTCCACATGCCATATAACTTACCTATGAAACAAGAGGAGGCAAGATACTCTTTGCCATTTCTTAAAAATGAAATAACTTATTTGATTGATAGTCATGAGTTTCAAAACAAACAAAACTATGTAAAAAAGTACGTAGCTGGCAAAACAGCATGACAAATGATACCATGAAGTACATGAGGAAAGAATGCAAAGAAATGTTCCATTCTCCAAAGTAACTGAAACCTAGGCTTTATCATTCACTCATGAACCATTCTAGCTGAGAGATTCTTCTCACAGCCACCAGCAGGCCCTGAGTGAACTCCAGTGCGAAGACTAACATAGAACACTGCTATGTTGTGCATGCCTGCATAGGCTCTCAAGAAGGGGAAATGGGTTTGGCTAGGTAAGGATATATTTCTTAGGGGAATAGGAAAGACAAGCTTGCCCCTCTGAGAGGCACACAATCCAGGTCTGCCATACAGAAGACGGAGCTCTGAGCATCTTTATTTTAGCTGCACTGTGAATTCCTGCTCCCATCCACCCATATCAAGTTTAAGGTGGGGAAGGGTGTCAGGTGGGAATGACAGAAGAGCAAGACACACAGGTAGAAAAAGAAGCTGCCAAGTCACTCCATTCTCACCCCCTGTCACCTGGGGTGGACATCAATGGCAGCTTTGTCTTAAACAAAAGCTTTGGTCAAGCAAAGGCCTTTTGCAATACACCAACAGCTTTGGTTTAGTTTTACCACTAATCAGTGCTGAATGGACCATGGATTCAATACACTCTCAAAAGGAAAGGGCTTGGTAAGCTGAGGCTGCTTGGGTTTTCTTTGGAACTTTTTTATTAAAATTCTGATTATTGCTGGGTCTACAAATCAGATAGTTACAGAATCCAGAATGTAAGGCCATGCTTTATAATACATAGCATGTGAACTATCTTGCAAACCATGCTCTTTTAAATAATGAGCAGAGGAAAACTGGCTTTTAATTATCTTACTACTAAGCTCTAAAGTTTATTTTACTAAATATAACTTTTAATGCCATTAATTAACATAACTTTTGAACAAAGGAAATATCCTATGTTGATGACTGTAAAGAATCACACGCATATCCATTCTTATAGTCTTCCAAAGTTAAAGGTACAATATGAGATACATCATTGAAATACATAATGGAATCCTTGAGTGGTTCAATGGATGGCTTGAATTAATAAAAACATAGGGAAATTATTCTTTAAAACCATGAATTCACAACTACAAAGCCTATTTTTGCTTTGCTATTATTAATACAATAAGAGGTTTGGCTTTGACCCTGAAATCATAAACGTGGAAAGCATTAACAGTATTATATTGACATGTCTGAGCCTCTCTTTTTCTGTATTAAACTGAGGCTTCTGATAAGTTAGAAGGAGTCCCTATGGCACCAAATAAAACTAAACAATTTATACAGCCTAAGATCAAGGAGGTCTAGTGAACCAAAAGACCCCAGCTCCCTGATAAAAGGAAGTCTATTTGAAACCACTGGCAATTATTAACATTTTAAAACTATAATTTAGGAAATCATTCTGGTTAAAAATAAATACTAACCTTTTGGAAAATCTAACCTTTATGACAACCTGTATAACAGGGTTTTCAAAAACATTTCAGATTCATGTTGATAAAAATGAATTCACATTACTAACCTAGTTTTTTTCCTTCAGCCATGATACATTTAAACTAAGGATAAATTAGAAGGCTGCAATTGTCTTTAATGTAATAGCATATCTATTATAATAAATAGTCTTTCGAAATGTTATACTTTTTCCCCAGAAGTATTTAATTCTTAAGATTGGGTTTTGGTAATAAAATAAGATCGGATTTTTATCTGGCAGATCAACACTTAATCTCCTCTGGGGTAACAGAGCAGCAGTTTGTTATAATCTGTGAGTTCTTCAGAGCTACTCTGTACATCCCTACCAGCGACACTGCTTGTGGTGTCACAGATTACAGTGGAAGACATATGCTGCCTTTCTCTTGCTTTCAATCTAAATAGACCAGTAGCCATGAGCCATGCTTGAGACAGAACATATTCCAGAGATAAGCATATAACAAAGTAGAGTATCTAGGAAGCAACTGTCACTGGTGGTGATACTCCAAGTAAGTATTCAAGACTAGCTTTCCCCAAGTGGAATAATAGGCCTTTCACAGCCTGGAAAAAACATGGATGAATCTGAGTGCCTGAAATATTGTTGAATATAGCTTGGTGGTTCTTTGGAGATCATGTTTTCTTAGACTTTCTACTGAAATTACCACTTTGGTAAAGCTTGCAGGATAAATCATATTTCCAAAAATAGTTTTTGTCAGAGAAATAAAGCAAAAAAAAAAATCACTGCAAATCTTAAGAGGACATTCCTTTTAAGCCTAGTTAAGTATAAGCAATTTAGAATATCTAAATGTTGTGATATTCACAAATTATTAAAATAGTCATCAATCCTGTTTAATCTTTAGCTACATTACAGAGGCAGTGCTCCATTAAGAAAAGGAAAATACTGAATCCAGTTTTTAGCTGAAAATGTCAGTAAATGTTGCTTTCTTAACAACTAAGGTGAGCTGTCTCCTCAAAACAACAACAAAAGGCAGTTTAAATTGATCTTCAAACTCTCAAAAATGATGTTTTCATCTCAGATATATGTATAGTTACAATAATTAATATGTTCTATTGATTTGCTTGACAACTGTTAATGTACTCCATGTTACCAGGAAAATCTGAGTCCTTTTGAAACTCCCTAAATGGAACTATTCCTGAATATCATGAGGTGTAGTTGATGTCAATTTTTGGTGTCCTTTAGAGTAGCTTAGTATTCCCAAAAGGCTGTTTCTCAATTTGGTTTTGGCTTAAAAAATTGGTGTTTAACTAAGGAAAACCTTAACCTTAAGGTTGAGTTGTGGCAACACAGAATGAAATGGGATTTTTGTCTTCCAGATAAATAGTCATTAAGTTCGGCTCACAAATCTCTTTAGTCTGTATAGAAGTATAGCAAATGTTAATAATTATTTTTAAGAGGGCTTTGAATAATGTTTGGTCTCATTAATTAAACACTTTCAAATATTTAAACTTTGTTTATTAATTTAATATTCTATCTTCATTTTTAAGTACTTCAATTATCTGAATTATGGAAACTGCACCAGATACTTAAGAGACTGTTTTATATCTTGCACATTAAACTTAAAGAAGTTCTCTTAAATGGTCCAATATTGTATATGACTTCAGTAAAATTTCAATTTAAAATCTTAAGTCTAAATAAGATGACCAACCATCACTAACTGAGCAGGTGTCCGGGATACAGAGCTTTTCTATTTTAAAGTGAAGACAATTCTGAGCAAATCAGGACAAATTGGTCACCCTAAGTCAAAATCACACAATTACAAATTTTCAACTGAAGTTGTAAGACTGTCATTCCAATAAGACAAATTAGTAAAATAAGAAATATGAACAGCTTTCTTCTTAACATCCAAATATTATTACTTCCATTTTAATTATTGCAATCCTTCCTATACTTAATTCTAAATCTCCCCAGAGCTAAAAGATTCTTACCCATTAAAGGAAACCTGTTACCATGCCACGCCATTTAGGTCACATGTGCATAGAGATATTGGCCTATATAGGGACTAGATTATTGTTAAAGATCCTGATTTTCACTGAACTTTGTTTCATGGTTGAAATGTCATGGCCTTCAAAATATGAAGGTGAGCTCAAGATCACTAATCATTAGGGAAACGCGAGTCAAAACCACAATGAGATATCACTTCATACCTATTAGAAGGGCTACTATTAAAAAAACAGAAAATAAACGTTGGCAAGAATGTAGAGAAACTGGAACCCTTATGAACTGTTGGTGGGAATGCAAAACAATGCAGCTGCTATGAAAAATAGGATAGCAGTCCCTCAGAAAATATAATTACGATATGATCCAGTAATTCCACTTCTGGGAATATACCCAAAAGAATGGAATTAGCTGGGTGTGGTGTCACATGTGTGAAGTCCTAGTTACTCAGGAGGCTGAGGGGGGGATTGCTTGAACCCAAGAGTTTGAGGCTGCAGTGTGCTAGGACTGCACCCCTGTACCCCAACTTAGGAAACAGAGAGACCCTGTCTCTGAAGAAAAGAAGAAGAAGAAGGAGGAAGAAGAAGAAGAAGAGGAGGAGGAGGAGGAGGAGGAGGAAGAAGAAGAATCTTCAAGACAAATCTCCAAGAGATATTTGTACAGCCATGTTCACAGCAACATTGTTCACAATAGCCAAAAGGTAGAAGCAACTTATGTGTCTATGGATGGATGAATGGATATTCAAGCAAAATGTAGGATATACACACAATGGCCTTAAAAAGGAAGGATACATAATACAACATAGGTGTATTAACTTTATGCTAAGTGAAATAAGTCATTCACATAATAAGACATTATGCTACATGAAATTAGTCATTCACAAAAAAGACAAATACTGCGGTGTGAGTCTACTAATGTGGAATACCTAGAGTAGTCAAATTCATAGAGCCAGAAAGTAAAATAGTGGTTATCAGGGACTGGGGATGCAGAGAAATGTGGAGTATTTTTGTTTTTTTTGTTTGTTTGTTTTTTTAAATGGGTACAGAGTTTTAGAGTTGTAAGATGAAGAGTTCTGAAGAATGGCTGTACAATAGTGTGAGTGTACTTAACACTACTGAACACTACACATAAAAATGGTTAATATGGACCAGGCGCAGTGGCTCATGCCTGTAATTCCAGCACTTTGTGAGGCCGAGGCAGGCAGATCACCTGAAGTGAGGAATTCAAGACCAGCCCTGGCTAATATGGTAAAACCTCATCTCTACTAAAAACAAAAAAATTAGCCAGGTATGGTGGCATACAACTGTAATCCTAGCTCCTCAGACAGCTGAGGCAAGAGAATCTCTTGAACCCAGGAGGTGGAGGTTGCAGTGAGCTGAGATGGTGCCACTGCACTCCAGCCTGGGTGACAAAGTGAAACTCCATCTCAAAAAAAAAAAAAAGGGTTAATATGGTAAAACTTATGCGGCATGTAGTTTATCACAATTATAATACTTTTAAAAATTACATTAAGAATCAAAAAGTTTGGTAACAACAAGTATTGATGAGGATATGTAGAAATTGGTTGAGTAATTTCTTAAATGATTAGCTCTGAAGTCATCACATGACCTATCAATTCCACTACTAGGTATATATCCAAAAGAAACAAAAGCATATGTCCATGTAGAAACTTATACATGAATGTTTATAACAGTATTATTCAGAATATTCAAAAGATGGAAACAACTCAATTGCTTGTCAATAGGCACATGGATAAACAATATGTGGCACAGTCATTCAATGGAATATTATTTTGCTCTAAAAACTCACGAACAAACTTCTGGTTTCCGGTCTGGTGTGTAAGATGCTTGGAAGTCATCACATCATCCTAACAAGTAAAAAGTTCAACAAACTGAAGATCAACAACTCTGTTAGAGAAATGAAGTCACAGGGCTAACTGTTGCCCCCAAAATGAGAGAGAGAGAGACAAGTAGATATAGAGAACCATGACTTACTGGAGCAGAAATTCATGAGCAGAAACCTGTGCAGAAATTGGTATCGAGACAGGAAAACCTGAACTGCAATTGATGAATTGTTGGGGTTCAGTGTGGACAAGTATGTCAGTTACACATTCCGGGAGGCCTAGTTTTAAGGGGGTGCCTCACACTTCTGTGGGTTTTACCTCCAGGAACTCTACCCAGGTTCTAACAGTGGAGACAGAGGAAGAACCCCCTTCATGCTTCTGGCAGGAGGAGGAGAAAAGGTACTATTTTAGAGTATGTAGAGCACTCTGTTCTTCTGAAAAGAAAAGAATTGTTTTACCAGAGCCTAACCAACCTAGGTGTAGACAAATGCCTAGCTCCAGCCTGCTCTATGGCACCTACGGTGAGGGAAGTTTGGCAGGGTTACTGGGAAGCATTTGTGAAGTTCACAGCCCAGGGACCCAAGCTCACTAAAAGACCAGGGTTGAATCAAACATGGTACTACAGAATGCTTTCTCTCCCCTCCACACCTTAACATCACATTACCAAAGGCCTATCTGCTGCAGTTCCTTGTACCCAGTACATTATCTTTGGCTTTCAACAAAAAATTGCAAGGCATACTAAAAGGCAAAAAAAAACCCCCAGAAACCCAAAACATAGTTTGAAGAAATAGAGCAAACATCAAACCAGACTCAAATATGGCAAGAATGTCAGAATTGTCAGCCAAACCAGACTCAAATATGGCAAGAATGTCAGAATTGTCAGCCTGGAAATTTAAGTCAATTATGATTAATATGATAAGGGCTCTAATGGAAAAAGTAGACAATACGTAAGAACATATGGATAATGTAATCAGAGAGATGGAACTTCTAGGAAAGAATCAAAAAGAAATCATAGAGCTCAAAACATTGTAACAAAAGTGAAGAATACTTTTGATAAACTCATTAGTAGGCTGGACATGGCTAAGCAAAGAGTCTCTGAGCTTGAGTATGTGTCAATAGAAACTTCCAACATTGAAGAGCAAAGGGAAAGAAGACCGAAAAAAATGGAATAAAATATCAAAGGATGGTAGGAAAACTATCAGTGAAATGTGTGCATAATGGCAATTGCAGAAGGAGAAGAAAGGAAGGAAGTGAAGATATATTTGAAGCAATAATATCTGTGAATTTCCTTGAATTAATGTCAGACACCAAACCACAGATTTAGGGAGTTCCAAGCATACCAGGCAGAGCACATGCCAAAAAGAATACACATAGACATATCATATTGAAACTGCAGAAAATCAAAGATACATAAATCTTAAAAGAAGCTAGAAGAAAAATGAAGTATTGGTATGTGCTACAACATAGATGAACCTTGAAAATGCGCTTAGTGAAAGAAGTTAGTTACAAAAGACTACATATTACATGACTTCATTCATTTGAAGGTCTGGAGCAGGAAAGTTAAGAGCAACAGAAAGTAGATTAGTGGTGTCTTAGGGCTGGGGGGAGAAAGATGCAGAGATAGTGGGCTGGTAGCTGTAGGGTACAGAATTTCTTTTTGAGGTGAAAATGTTCTAAAACTGACTGTGGTGATGGTTGCACATATCTGTGAATATACTAACTACCACTACATTGTACATTTCAAATGGATGAATTATATGGTAAGAGAAATATATATCAAAAAGGCTATTTTTTTTAAAGTGAAAGTGGTTGGTCTCAGAGTTTACATTACTTAGTTCTTTGACTACTCACAGAAATTTGTAACTCTTACCCAGTTTGAACCCTTGCTTGAATTTTACATTGTTTTAACTTTTAGAATGTGTCAAATTCTAAAGACCTTTGGCTGTAATGAAGGCCTTAGATTTGGAAATGTATTTTCTATCTGACCTGATGAAATCTTGCATTCTTTCATCGTCTTAGGACCATCCAGCCCTTAGGGATATTTAAAATAGTTTCCAAAGAATTCTGGAGACCTCTACTAGCTTGTCATCACCATATACAAGACCATTCTACTGCCAATTGTGATATTGGTGAGACTATGACTATTCCTAGCATGCTTTTCTATGGCTGAGTAATTTATAAATAATAAAAGGTCTCTGAATCACCAATTTGCCAAATTTATAAAATTTACTAAAATTACTTGAAATTTGATGATTTTGACTAGCATAAAGTTTAATCACAGGGATGATGATTTATCAGAGATGTTTTTTATAGCTTAGTAGGAGAGTTAAATTTGTCAAAAGCTAGTGATCATAAAACTATTCAGTCTTATGAATATATTTAATATGCAAAAAAGGAACCAAAATTTTCAGCAATTCATAATAAATCAATACATAAATACAGGTAACTGCAGGATTTATGACTTTTTTACATAGGAATTTTGTAGTTCATACTGTTATAAACTGAACTGTGTCCCCTTCCAAATTCATATGTTGAAGCTCTAATCCCCAAGGTGACTATATTTGAAGATAGGGCCTTTAAGAAGGTAATTAAGGTTAAATGAGCTCAAAAGGATGTGGCTCTAATCTACGAGAACTGGTGTCCTCACAAGAAGATGAAGACGCACCAGAAATGGTCACACAGAGAGGAAAGACCATGTAAGGGCAAAGAGAGAAAGCAGACCATCCACAAGCCTGCATGAGAGGCATCGCCGGGAACTAACCCTGCTGGCACCTTGAACTTGGATTTCCAGCCTCCAGGAACTATCAGAAAATAAACTGTTGTTTGATCCCCCTAGTCTGTGGTATTCTCTTACGGCATCCTAAGCAGACTAATACAGTACCAATTTTTCAAAATGATTCTGATGCCATTTTCTACTTCAACAGACTCTTCAGCATTTTTTAAGATTATTTTGCCAATTTCCCAAGTGGCATAGCAACTTCAACTTACTGTTTTTAATCAGTTAAAGGCCAGAATTTAATTTGCAATATAGTAGCTCCCGTATCTTTCTAGTGATTTTACGTTTGTGTCTTTACTCCTCTTATTGCATTCTTCAGGGATTTGCAACCATTTTTCTTGCATAATTCTTTATTTACGGCGAATGTATTTCAAATTTGAAATTCTATTTACAGTACGTATGGTAATCCCTTCTCAGAATCTTCACTGTTGCATGTACACCATGCTATCAAGAGGACATAGCCCCTGTTAGAAAGAAAGATTTCAGCAAATTGTGTGGCTGAACTGTTCAATAGTTTATCAAAGTGTTGGTTTTAGTTCAGCTTTCATTTTGCTGTATTCTTTTCACTCTAGCTATTTGTAGTGGACTTGTCAGTTTAGTTAAGTGTTAAGTTCATTTGCATTTAATATTTGAGACATTGAGCACTTCTCAAATGTATAAAATATGTACAAAATGTTCATATTGTATTGGGTTGATTAATTGGTAAATTAACAAAAGTGCAGAAGGCTGGACTAAAAATATGTTAGAAAAAAAAACCCATCCCATCATAAGAAATTCATAAGACAATCATAAGACATTCAATACAATTACATTTGTAGTTGAAAACATACACTTTCAGGCCAGGTGCGGTGGTTCACACCTGTAATTCCAGCACTTTGGGAAGCCAAGGCGGGTGGATCATGAGGTCAGGAGTTCAAGACCAGCCTGGCTAAGATGGTGAAACCCCATCTCTATTAAAAATACAAAAATTAGTCGGGCGTGTGGTGGTGGTGGGCACCTGTAATCCCAGCTATTCAGAAGGCTGAGGCAGAGAATTGCCTGAACCCGGGAGGCAGAGATTGCAGTGAGCCGAGATTGCACCACTGCACTACAGCCTGGGCAACAGAGAGACTCCATCTCAAAAAAGAAAACACATACTTTAAATTTTTGGTTTCCCAAAGTCAGAGTATGATAAAACCTGTGATAATCTAGCTTGGCTAACCACTGGGCTGCAGAAAACTAGAGCTAAATGAAAGCTTTGAGAAAAAAGTCCCTAAGAGTGTTACAACTATCTTATGCATCATGGTTACTAAACATATTAGACAACATTAATGGAAGCCATTTGATTTTCAGCAAATTACATATTCAGCAAATGGGTTTTCCAGAAAGCTGATTTTCTCCTCTCCCTTTTTGAATATATGTGTGCCACAAAAATGCATCCATACAGAAGTTTAAGCAGTAAGGTAAATGTATTCAGGAATTGTGAGTGTTTTGCAATGTGTTCTCTCCATAATTGAAACAGAGGAAACAACCTCTCTATCAACTAAGATGATACATCTTCCATCTGAGGAGACAACTATCAAGTTTGCAAAGTTTTTAAACTTAACTGAGGTTACTAGTGACAAATTTAATCTTATTGGAAACTTTTTTGGTGTCCTATCCTAACTAGAAAGATGGCTTTATTCAGCTGGACATTTTAAAGCACTTAGGAAAACAGCCACTTGACATTTAACATTTCCCCTTTTGAAAACAAATTTATCTTTATAAGAGTTTGAAGTGATAAATACACTGAATGTAAATGAATACTTCACATGGTTATCCACCCTGCACCATTCATGTGTAATAAATAGATGTTTTAAATATTTGCTCCGAAAGGTCTCTTCTTGAACTTAAGCATAAGTTATCTAAACAGTTGAAAAAAGATTTATAGTTATGAAGAGGCCTATATGTCAAGGAAAGTTTTATGATATGTTCTATAATAAATTAGCAATAAATGGATACAGGTGACTGTGGAATTTATGACCTCTAATGCTTTAATACTACACAAAAGAAAAACTAATTATTAAGGTCCTAAAGGGTAATAAAAGAATACCATCTACAAATTGTCAAATTAAGCCATTAGTGCTAGGTATTTGAGGTAGGTGCTTTTTATTGTGGTTCAGCCAGAGAGGTAGAGGCAAATAAATGCAAGAAAACTCAATGCTGTCAAGTAGTAGAAAAGCAACAACAGTCAGGCTTTCCAGTTGAAACTGAAGGATTCCTTCTACATTTTTTTTCTGCTGCTTAAAAATAATCATTCCTTCAGCACTTTAGTGAAGTGCTATTTTTACTGCAAAAAATAATAATTTTATTAGATTCTCACATAGCATTTGAGTATTTTCCCCCAAGTGCCCATGAAGATGCTTGACTACAAGAAGTCCCAGCAAAAGTTATCTGACAAAAAAAAAATCAAATTTAAGTTACTTGCAGGTTTTAGAACTGTCCTTTCCACAAGAAAATGCAATTAAAGCACTAGTTGTAGTGAGGCATCTCCACTTTCATCTTTAGTTTTTCATAAGAAAAAAAAAAAGAGCTCGCCCGTTTATTCCTAATTTGAACCTCACCAGGAGGTAGATGAGTTTATTTCCTAGAGGGAAGAGGCTATTGTGAAAGTCAGCCTCTAAAGTGATCTTCCAGTTTCCAGTCTTTTACCCTTCTAATCCATTCTCCACACTAACTCCAGAATGGTCTTTATTTTTAGGGGGAAAAATGTGATTATATCACATCCCTACTTAAAATCTTCTGATGGTCTCCAACTGCTTAGCCCCAACTCCTTAGCAAAGCGTTTGATGCCCTTTGTGATCCAGGCCCCACCTATCGCTCCAGCCACACTCCCTCCTGTAACCCTCTGTTCTGATGCAGGAGACCACTGGCCATGCTTGCCGGGGCGCTCCTGACTCCAGGAGTTTACAGTCTTTGCTTCCGCTGCTTAAACATCCTTTCTCCTGATTCTCCCTTTTCTTTCAAGGACCAGCTCAGACGTCACTTCACGTGTAAAAATTGTCCTGTCACACATGCACACGAATGTTCACTGCAGCACTGTTTACAATAGCAAAGACTTGGAACCAACCCAAATGCCCATCGATGATAGACTGGATAGGAAAAATGTTGCACATATATACCATGGAATACTATGCAGCCATAAAAAACAATGAGTTCGTGTCCTTTGTAGGGACATGGATGAACCTGGAAACCATCATTCTCAGCAAAGTGACACAAGAACAGAAAATCAAACACCGCATGTTCTCACTCATAGGTGGATGCTGAACAATGAGAACACATGGACACAGGGAGGGGAGCATCACACACTGGGGTCTGTTGGGGGGAAATAGGGTAGGGACAGCGAGGGGTGGCGAGTTGGGGAGAGATAGCAAGGGGAGAAATGCCAGATATAGGTGATGAGGAGGAAGGCAGCAAATCACACTGTCATGTGTGTACTTATGCAACAATCTTGCACGTTCTTCACATGTACCCCAAAACCTAAAATGCAATAAAAAAAAATCGTCCTGTCGGAATCAGTTGCTTTCTCGATGTTTCTGTGGCATTGCATCCCTTTCCCTGCTTGTGATTCATTATGTAGGTGTCTGCCTTGTTACTCAACTGAAAATCGTGGATGGCAGGGACATCATCTCCCATCTTTTCTTTCCTAGCCTCTAAGTTTATAGGGACATAATAGTGCCCAGTAAAGATTTATGGGATAAAAAAGCTGAGGAAAGGGTATCAAAAGGGGGACAGATGATGGTAGATGGACTGTAGGCTTGAGAGATGGATTGGTAAAGCTTTCTTCCTCTTAGGTAGCCAGACAGTCAGCATCATCACTAGAATCTTCATGTTACAGTGGCTCTCTGTGGCTCAAGGCCTGCCTTCCAACTCTCAGAAAATCCCATCCATCACCTATGATCACTCTGTTCAAATAAAATAAATTATTTAAAATGTACACTGTAAAGAGGTACCTCAGCAGGTTTCTCTGTAGTGATGGAACAGCTGTATATCAATTAGTGATGATGGCTACCTGAATCTGTCCACCTGGTTCTCTTTCCCGCCCACTACTACTAGTCACATGCAAAAGACAGGAAGCTTTCCAACAGTTGGATATGCAACAAGCAGATCTAATCCATGGTGGTTTAAGAGGATAACTGTATCAAGTGGAGAGTTAAACTAGCTGAGTAATTTTTAAAACATATAGTCTCTGCTAGCACAATATGACAATTTTTAGCTGTCTGCTGCAAAATGAGAAAAGAGGATAACAAGATACACTAGTCATTTTAAAGCTGATCTGTCAAGAAAGGATCAATCTTTTATCCTGACATTATGTCCTCTGAATTTTGTTTGTGCATGTTGAACCATTTATAAATGCTATTTTTGTTTTGCACTGCATTTGATGAAACAATGATGATAGTAAATGATTGTCTAAACTTACTTAGCAAAATTTAAAACTGGCAATTCTAAGTCACCCTCCCCATTTTTTCCTTATAATTCCACCAATTTCTGAAATCCAAAATCCATATTAAAGCATATTAACTACGCTTTAAAAATTCTTAAAATTTTTCATTCACTTAGTCATCTATCTGGAGCCTATTATTTGCAAAGTACAGTCCTCAGTATTATGGGATTCTGCCTTCTAATAATAGAATATAAGACAGGTGCAGAAATAAGAAGCAAAGTAAAAAGTGAAAAGTCCTGTGTGAAGTTTGGAAAATGAGCTGGAAATTTATTCAGATACCTGCAAACATGGGTAAAGCTGGAAACGGTGAGGACCAAGATATCAAGTGGCAAGGAAGTCACTGGTTAGACCTTTCTATAGAAAAGAACCCTCATATCAAAACTGACAAGAATAAAGGCTGGGAAAAGGCAATGATTATTAAGCTTGAAATAAACATGCACTATACTCAAGCAACTGTAAAGGGACACAGCCAGGAACCAGAACACATGTCTCAGGGGAGTGTGCACAGCATGAAGGAAATATAGTCATTAATCTTTGAGCAGTTTAGCAATCAAACGTTTTTCCATGCTAAATTTGAAAAACTACTGAGTCTGACCAAATAATTATTTGATACTGCATTTTTTTTATACTTTTTTTTTTTATTGCATTTTAGGTTTGGGGGTACATGTGAAAAACATGCAAGGTTGTTGCATAGGTGCATACGTGGCAGTATGATTTGCTGCCTCCCTCCCCTTCACCTATATCTGGCATTTCTCCCCATGCTATCCCTCCCCAACTCCCCACACCCCCGCTATCCCCCCTCCCCCCAACAGACCCCCGTGTATAGTGCTCCCCTCCCTGTGTCCATGTGTTCTCCTTGTTCAACACCCGCCTATGAGTGAGAACATGTGGTGTTTGATTTTGTGTTCTTGTGTCAGTTTGCTGAGAATGATGTTTTCCAGGTTCATCCATGTCCCGACGAAGGATGTGAACTCCTCGTTTTTAATGGCTGCATAATATTCCATGGAGTACATGTGCCACATTTTTCCTGTCCAGTCTATCATCGATGGGCATTTGGGCTGGTTCCAGGTCTTTGCTATTGTAAACTGTGCTGCAATGAACATTCGTGTGCATGTGTCCTTATAGTAGAACAATTTATAATCCTTTGGATATATGCCCAGTAATGGGATTGCTGGGTCAAATGGAATCTCTATTTCTAGGTCCTTGAGGAATCGCCACACTGTTTTCCACAGTGGTTGAACCAATTTACACTCCCACCAACAGTGTAAAAGTGTTCCTATTTCTCCACATCCTCTCCAGCATCTGTTTTCTCCAGATTTTTTAATGATTGCCATTCTAACTGCCGTGAGATGGTATCTCAATGTAGTCTTGATTTGCATTTCTCTAATGACCAGTGATGATGAGCATTTTTTCATATGTTTGTTGGCCTCATGTATGTCTTCTTTTGTAAAGTATCTGTTCATATCCTTCGCCCATTTTTGAATGGGCTTGTTTGTTTTTTTCTTGTAAATCTTTTTTAGTTCATTGTAAATTCTGGATATCAGCCCTTTGTCAGACGGGTAGGCTGCAAAGATTTTTTCCCATTGTGTTGGTTGCCGATTCACTCTATTGACTGTTTCTTTTGCCGTGCAAAAGCTGTGGAGTTTGATTAGGTCCCATTTGTCTATTTTGGCTTTTGTTGTCAATGCTTTTGGTGTTTTGGTCATAAAGTCCTTGCCTACGCCTATGTCCTGAATGGTTTTGCCTAGGTTTCCTTCTAGTGTTTTTATGGTGTTACATCTTATGTTTAAGTCTTTAATCCATCTGGAGTCAATTTTAGTGTAAGGTGTCAGGAAGGCGTCCAGTTTCTGCTTTCTGCATATGGCTAGCCAGTTTTCCCAACACCACTTATTGAACAGGGAATCCTTTCCCCATTGCTTAATACTGCATTTTTTTTAAGGCTGAATCCTTAAAATCAATACCCTTTTTAAAAAGCAGTACCTCATTGTATGGATTATATAAATGATGAGCAAAAGGAAAAGTGAAGAAAGAAAAAGAAGGACAATGTGAAAGAAAGGACAATCACAGAAGTGACCACTGTAAGAACGAGGTGGAGGGAAAGCACAGAAGGGATGGTGATGGAAAACTCAGAAAATCCTCCTGAACAGAAGGTTTTGTTTTCTCACTTTTTAAAGTCACTTAGATCTTCATTTATGAAACATATAAGTAACTGTGTGTTTGAGAGCTCTAGAGTATTTTGGGAGGCTGAGGCAGGCGGATCACAAGGTCAGGAGTTCGAGACCAGCCTGGCCAACATGGTGAAACCCAGTCTCTACCAAAAATACAAAAATTAGCTGGGCATGGCGGTGGGTGGCTGTAGTCCCAGCTACTCAGGAGGCTGAGATAGGAGGATCACTGGAACCTGGGAGGCAGAGGTTGCAGTGAGCCAAGATAATGCTACTGTACTCCAGCTTGGTCTCACAAAAAAAAAAAAAAAAAAAAAAAAAAAGAAAGCAAAAAGAGTAAACACTGTATTTGTTTCAGTGTCTACACAGGTAAAATACCAATAATCAGACTCATAATTAATTATGCTAGGTGTTTTATGCAATATAGTTCCACAAGTTTTAAAGCTTGATTTAATAACTTATCCCAGTTTCTAATGATTTACTCTAATACATTAATAATATAACAGCAAAACCTTGAAACTACATTTTAAGAGCTAGAAAAACATAAGCATTTTCTCTATCATATAGTATTATACGTATTACTCCATAGCATATTTTTCTAATATGATTATTTATAATGCCAAATAACAAATAATTCAATCTCTAGTTCTTACTATTTTTGTTCCTAATGATGTCTATGTATATTTCAAATGGGGTGCCATATTAGTTATCTACTGCTGTGTAACAGACCACTACAGTTTTAGCAGCTAAGACAACATACATTTACTACATTAAAGTACCTGTGGTTCAGGGGTCTGTGCATAGCTTATCTGGATCCTCTGTTAAGAGTTTCACAAGGCTACAATCAAGGTACTTGCTAGGCTGCATTCCTATCTGAAGACCCGACTGAGGAAAAATCTGATTCCAAGCTCCTTTAGATTGTTGGCAAAATTAATCCCTCATGGTTGCAGGACTGAGACCCTCAGGTTGTAGAAGCCACCCACTGTTCCCTGCCACAAGGACCTCTCCACGGGCAATGCACAACAGGGCACCTTGTTTCTTCATGAGTAGCATGAGAGTGAGAGCTAGCAAGTTGGAGCCTTATATAACGTGATGTAATCATGGGACTGACAGCTCATCACCACTGCTGTGTCCTAATAGTTAGAAGCAAGTTATGGGTCCTGCCTACACTCAAAGGGAGTGTGTTATATGAGAGTGTGGACACCAAAAAGCAGGGTTTATTGGGGTCACTTTAGTGTCTATGTGCCACAGGTGCTAAAGTAAACTTTTCATATTTGGGTATCTTTACACATGCCAAAAATAGACATAATTTCCTCTGAATATATGAAGATAAAAATTAGACATAATTTTGGGCAATCACAGTGGCTTATGCCTATAATTTGAGCACTTTGGGAGGCTGAGGTGTGAGGATCACTTGAGGCCAGGAGTTTGAGACCTGTCTGGGCAACGTAGTGAGACCTCGTCTCTACTAGAAACACAAAAATTAGCCAGCACGGTGGTGTGTGTTTGTAGTCCTAGCGACTCTGGAGGCTGAGGTGGGAGGATTGCTTGAGCCCAGGAGTTTGAGGTTAAAGTGAGCTGTGATGGCACCACTGTACTCCAGCCTGGGTGGGAGTGAGTCCCTATCTCTAAAAAAAAAAAAAAAAAAAAAAGACATAATTTAAAAGGTGAAAGTGATAATGTGAAATAACATTCTAATAGGGAGGGAAACATTTAAAATAAAGAGAAAAAAATTAAAGATACTTTTTGTCAACTCAGAATAAAATAAAAGTCAAGCTTATGTTTAAAAATTATTTAAATAATAATTAACGTGGAACTGAATAAATAAGTAAAATGAAAACTAACTAAATAAATCAATGTGTGAAATGAACCAGCAGTTAGCTAGCTGCTTTCTTGAAATTTTAAGTGCTAGCAATATTGTTACATGATAAAACAGTTTTCAGAAATAAACAAAATTCAAAAAAAAGCAACAGACTGGAAGAAAATATTTGCTATATATTTAATATCCAAAATACGTAAAAAGCTTCAACAATTCACTAAAGAAAAAACAAACAACCCCAAAGAAAAATGTACAAAAAATAGAATAGGCAATTCAGAAATAAACATAATTAGTAAATAAATAGACACACAATTGCCCATATAAGTAAATAAATATTAGAACAATATGAAATGTAAATGTTCACTCACATAGAAAGATACAACAGTGGCTCACACCTGTAATCCCAGCACTTTGGGAGGCCGAGGCGGGTAGATCATGAAGTCAAGAGATCGAGACCATCCTGGTCAACATGGTGAAACCCTGTCTCTACTGAAAATACAAAAAATTAGCTGGGCATGGTGATGCGTGCCAGCTACTCAAGAGGCTGAGGCAGGAGAATTGCCTGAACCTTGGAGGCGGAGGTTGCGGTGAGCCGAGATCGCACCATTGCACTCCAGCCTGGGTAACAAGAGCAAAACTCCGTCTCAAAAAAAAAAAAAAAAAAAAAAGAAAGATACAACAAAAATGTTTATAATATCAAGAACTTTCAAGGATATGAGAAAATGGACATGCTTATACATTTAATGAAAAGATAAATAAGCTTTTTGGAAGGCAATTTAGTAAAACCTATAACACTTTAAAAAGGCTTACTATTTGACTCGGCAATTCCATTTCTGGGAAGTTTTCCTAGAGAAACACTCTCACTTTTTAAAAAGTAATATACAAGGATATTCACTGTAGCACTTTTATAACAGTGAAACCATGGAAATAAATGTAGTATAATAGAAAACTGAAATATGACCTAACCATGCTATGAAATTCTATATAGTCAGTAATAAAAAAGAGAAAAAAGTTGACATGTGCTTAAAAAGAGCTCATGGCATATTGAGTGAAGAACAGGCTGAAGCACAATAGATAAATTATGATCTTATTTATGTAAACAAGATATGTACAGATATGTACACATATGCATGAAACCCACAGAGAAGACTGAAAGAATGAACATCCAACTCTTGACCATCATTTCTTTAGCAGGACAAAGGAGGGAGTCAGAGAGACTGTCATGCTGTGTGTGTCTGACTTGATCTGTTTGGCTCATGTGCACTGAGAATGCACAATGAGAAAAGAAATAAATGAAGTGGTATCATCTTTGTCTTTGCCATTCTAAATGGAAAAAGCACTTGAATAATAAAAAATTTACAAATATATTTTTAAAAATCAACCACCTAAATTATTTTGTGACCTTCCTTGCAACTAACTAACTATGCTTATTTTCTGGCTTACAATAAATGTAAAAAGAAGATTCAAAATTAACAAGAAACTTCTATCTATCTATCAATCATCCATCTATCATCAATCTAATAATTCTCTAACCCTGCTATTTATATGCCCTATCTGTTCTTGATAGTTTATACTAGTTCATTCCAGTCCTAAAATGTTTACCTTTTCCCTATCAGGTTTATTTTCCAAAAATCATGACATAACAAGAAATAGAAGACCTGCGTCAATATAGCTGCGCATTTTAGCATCATCTGGAAAACCTTTTTAGCCTATATTCAGCTTCCCCATATAAAAGTTGCCAGTAGCTCTATTTTCTTAGCAAAATGGTAACAAGCTATAAAAGGTTTACCACACAATTCCAATTTATTTTGTCACAGGGAAGGACTTTTTAATGCTATCTTGTGTCACTTTTTGCTGACATGAGTGTTATTGTAGTCAGTACATTTTATTATAATATGAGCTTCATGGAAAGCAGCAAGTAACATTTTTTTTTTTAAAAAAGGTTAATCATAATTCTTTTACATCAAAAAAAGCAAACAAAAGAGCTTACAAATTAAACCAAAAATTAAAAGCATATGGTTTGGGGTCTTTGCATTGGATTGGGTAAATGTATATATAAATTATACTTTGACCTGAAGGTTCTCCTTGCCCATTTTTATTTTATGATTACCTCAAGTCAATGTGGCGTCATGTAAAAGCTTACCTATGCTGCAGTCATTCCATAAACTGCATGAAATAAAACACATCTTTCTGGCTCAATGAACTTCAGAAAGCTTGGGTCTTCACTCCTATAAATGTATCATATTGCATTTACTGGCTAATAAAGTCTCCAAGAACAAGATTGCCCTTCTTTTCACGACTTGATCCTTTACAAATTTACAAATGTAATGCTTTAACCTACTTGAACTCAACTCTGGCTCACTGAGGAAGATGGAACCAAGGGAGGGTGTCTGTTCCCAGTTAGCAGGGCTCCAGCAGCCAGACCAGGAGGGGCAGCCTCGTGCCTGAGGGGTGTGGCTGGCCTCTGCTAGAAGTTTGTATAGCCTGAGTTACTGAGGTTAATGAACCAAGGTCAAAACAAGAGACGAAAGGAGAAAGCACAAAACAGGGACCTGGTACCAGAAGGCTAGGTCATGAGGTAAGGGCAAGATCTGTTATCAGGTTGGAAACCAACTCCCTGAAAACCAAACAGAGATAAGAGTCGAAGGACAGGTAACATTCTTTAGACTCTAGGTGTTCGTTCTTTCTTAGGCATCAGATGTTTAGAGAAAATTTCCCTCAGAGCTTCTAAACATTCTTAGCCATCCCACCTGAGGAGGTTATGACAGTCAAGTGGCCTAGAGGGTTCTGCAATAACAAATTCTTGCTCATTCAAAGCCCACTTAGAGAAATTCACTTTATTTCCTTAAAGGATATAGTCTAAACATAGAAGCTCCAAAGGTGGTAAATATGTAAGGAAAAACTCTAACAATATTGTAGGCAGTAACTTGAATGTGACCTTGAATAAAAGAAGTTTTTTAAATCAAACAATAAAATGTTTTGTCTACACAACTGAGAGCATTCCCAACTAGGAAAAACAAAATAAGTTTGTGTAGGAAGTAGAGGGTGGGTGGAGAAAAGAAAGACTAAGGAAGAGAGAAGACATAAGAGGTAGTGGGAAGGAGGGGTGAAGAGTCCCCTCTGAGCAGCAGGGTTGTGCATTTCAATCACCAGGTAGAAGAATCTATTCCTATCGAACCTCAAAGGTTTGAAAATTACCTTCGTGTAAAGCTGGATATTTTCTGAATTTCCTGGATATTTGACATTGAGTCTATTAGTCAAATGGATAAAGTTGTCTGCTAAATAATTCAAAGAATTGCTTTAGTTTCAGTGACAACCACAAAAATATAAAGCATACATGATCTAGGTAATTTCAAATCAAGGCATTTGTGCCTAAAGTAATTGTCTCATTATCCGTTCCATTCTGCTAGCTGATCTTCACTGGAACCATCAAACAGATGGCTTTTCAAGTCTGAAATGTGTATACCCCTTTTGTATCGATGTTTTTACCAGGGATGACACACCTACTACTAGTGGTTAAAGTCACCTCTACCTGCTTCTCTGCCTTCCCAAAGAAAATGCATCCCATTATCACCAGTCCAATGGTGACAGTAGAGTCTGTCACTGTCTCCCAAACCTTCTAAACCACTGAAAGCACTCAGTGACCACTGGCCACCTGTGCTCAATTCTGCCATTTTAAAACAATTTAGAATCTTATTGAAAGCGAATCCTTTTAATTAAAATGGTGGTAGCTCTGGTTCTCCTTAGATGAATGTGGGAACCTCAGGAAATAACATTGTGTAAGTTCCCCAATTGCTAACATTTTTATCCAACTGAAAAATCAAGGGCATGTCTGAAGGTAGTGTGTGGAGGTCAGGAAGGTTATAGAGAACATTCTCAGGAAAACAAGTCCCCTCCACCTTTCTCCACTTCTATTCCATACCCTGTGAGAGAAGAGATGCATTTTTTTAAAAATAAAAACATATATGGAGACAATCTCCACTATTCTCTGAATTGCTGTCTTTGTTTTTACAGGTCAGGGGACCAAAACCACCATCTGTAACACAGAGAACTGAAATGCCAGTTGTTCTGTTTCTGTAGTCTTATCTTTATTTTTGATGCAGTTGAGACACCACTACACACACACACACATTAGAAAATAAGGGAAACACTTTGCAGTAAAAAATCTGTTTGCAGTGGTACTATGCTTTCCTGAACATTTTGGGTAATATTTGCTTATTCTTCACAACAAGTATTTGGCAGACCAACTGTGGCTTAAATAGTAGCTAAAATTCTGTAGTGGAGGCATTGTTACTGGAGGACTGGTGAACATTCAGTCCAGTTACATGGAATATTGAGCTTCTACTCTGTGCTTAGCATCTCTAAGTGCTGGGAGATACAAAAGAAGTGTAAGAAGCACTTCCAGCTTTTCTCAATATTTTTGAAAAGAAGAGACAACTACACAAGACAGTATGTAATTGAGGACAAACATGTTTCATGTCAAGGGCATGTTCTTGTTTTAAGCCCTTAAGGAGAAAATAAATTGTATCAAAGTTCTGCTAAGAAACAAGGAGTACTGGGTGTCAGGGAAGATGAGAAGGGAAGACTTTAAAATTAGATAGTACCAATCCAGGTCATCAATGGGGCAGCAAATATCTCATCCAGATTATCATCACACAGACTGGGTTTGAATCCTTACTCCTCAACTCATTCATTTTGTGATCTTGGACAAATGTTTAACTTCTTTGAGCTTCCAATTCCAAATAAAGATAATAATGTAATTTATTTATCTCAAAGCCTCAATGAAGCAGGGGCACAAATGCAAAAGAGTTTTATTTTTGTCTAATGACCACCTTTAGCACTGCTTTCAGAAAATCTGCCATTCTTCTTTGAGAACTAAAACTCCTATAATGTCTCATCCTTATGTTAAAACAGTACTGAGACCAGGAATAATTTTCTCTCCGTGTTCAACATTACTGAGACCAAGCAAAATAACGTGGCTGCTTGATACAGAAAAGGGCTGTTCTGAAAGAGAGTACTATAAACCAGTTCCCAAAGATAAGTTGGCAACTAAACAGTTTACAGATTAAGTCTAGCAACTTACTCAGAGGATTCACTTCAAGCCCTTAGCCTTGCTTTAAACGGATCAAAGCTATTATGTCATACTGCCCAAGCTCATTCAGTTACTCCTGCCCCTGCCTTGCAATATCTACCTTAAAACAACCAACCGAGGTCCCAACACCTTTTCCTCATTTCCCCATTTTGAGGTACCACTGAGACTCTGTAGATCTAATAAACTTCTCTTGGCTGGATCTACAGATTTTTCTAGTTTTTCTTTAAGAGAGTTTATGGTAGACACAACCCTTAACAATATCTTCAACAGGTTTCAAAATATTCTGAGCACAATGGAATTAAAACACATACATATATATTCTGGCTTATGAAATTCAATTTCTATGCTCTCAAAAGCACTCGTCCAACCTTTCCTCACCCTAGATGTGTGGCTTAAGGGACTTGGAATGGGGAGGTAGCTTGGTCTTCCCTTTAAATGGGAGATAGGAGGTGGAGGGGGTATTTGGTTTGAGATGACCCTACATCCTTTGCAGACCTAACACTTTCAGGGTAAAAGGATTTTCTTGGGTAACTGGTTACTTACTAGTCAGTAGCGTGGAGAGGTTCTTTTTCATTTTTCTGCTCTGGCTGGTTCCAAATGTTATTATCTCCACCAGTAGGGTGGCCACTGTGTAGATGGTGGGTTGGCATGGTCATGGTCAGCATCATGCTGGCCCCTCCATCACTGATGTCTCACTCCTTTTCTTTCTTTCTTTCCTTTTTTTTTTTTTTTGAGATAGAGTCTCACTCTGTCGCCCAGGCTGGAGTGCAGTGGCATGATCTTGGCTCACTGCAACCTCCACCTCCCAGGTTCAAGCGATTTGCCGGCCTTAGCCTTCTGAGTAGCTGGGACTACAGGTACCTGCCACCATGATCAGTTATTTTTTTATTTTTATTTTTTTTAGTAGAGACTGCACTTCACCACATTGGCCAGGCTGAACTCAAACTCCTGACCTCAAGTGATCTGCCTGCCTTGGCCTCCCAAAGTGCTGAGATTACCAGTGTGAGCCACTGCGCCCAGACAGATGTTTCACTCCTAAGGGATCACCCTTTCCATTAGTTCTTGCCTCCAAAATCTTTTCTTGGTGCAGTGTTGCTCCACTCTGCCCCCTCTTATAAACTCTGTGCTCCTTCTACGGAGCCATAGGAACTACTGAGAAACTGAGACTAATAACAGAACATTGTAGTGAGAATTAAACACACTACTAATATATGTGGCACACAGGCAATAAGTAGTAATCTTCTTTATTCCCTATTACATGCAGTGCACTGTGTTAGTGATGGTGCCTTTGTAGTTAGGAGTGAAAATATGAGTATCATTTTTTTTTAAGTATGTAAGAAAAGGTTCACAAACATACTTTAAAACCAAAATCTAACCTACTGTGGTTTCATTAAACTACAAACTAATGTAGATTTACCATCAAGTCTTTTAAAATTCTAGTCAAGACCAATGAGGAACAAAACAATGACGCCACGGTGATACCTCATTTTGACTGTTTTTGTTGTTGTTGCTTCTATTTTTTGTTGTTGTTGTTACTGCTGTTGTTGTTTCTTAATAATAATAAAATATTTAATTCAGCATCTGAAAAGTAGATGCCTTATTGTTGATTAAATTAGACTCTATTCAAGGTGTGAAATTAACATGTGCCAACACAAAAGTGAGACATTTCCCTTAACATTTTCGGTGACATGTCTTAAAGACTATTGCCATTTAGGGAGATTCAAAAGAGAAGAGTGAGAAATAGTTATAGCATATGAGTGTAATAAAAAAATTTAATCATGAACTACCAATACACCAAACTGGTAGGACAGAGTTTACATTAGATCACAGGAATGAATATCAAAAATACAGGCAATATTTTTGAAAAAACAACCAGCAGTGAAAAATTTATTTATAATATAAACCAGACACTCCAAAATAATTTGTGGTTTACTTAATTCTTACCGTTCATCCTATATTCTTTTGAATAAGCTGAAGGAAGGCACCCGAGTAACTACCTCAGCTGTTTTTGATTTTGATTCTGAATTTTCCATGAGATGAATACTCTAGTGTATATAACAAAAAAAGATGGCATGTCATTTTTTTAAAGTTAGATTTTTTTCCCTCAGTGTAGATACATATTAAAAAGAAATGTATTACAATAAATTACTATATTTCCAAATTGTCTCATTATTTTTGGGCAAACAATAATTGCATACAAATTCTGAATAAAGGAATATCACATTGCATCTTATATGTTCTACAATATGCACTCATAGAAAATCATTATAGTAACAAAACCAGCTGCATGTAATAGAAAGCAAATGATTTACAATGTTACTGTGAGAAACTACTTTATTTCATATTATCATAAAAAGAACAGAACCGAATATTTGCATGACAAACAGAAGAATCCAGAAATTCCAAAAGCAACCCAGTTTTTAAAAATTTAAATAGGTATTAATGCTGGAAGGTGATTTGAAAAGCCATCCACTCTAGAGAATATTAGCAATTATAATTTGCAAAGTCATTATTAGTCCAACAATTGAAAGAAAAATTCCACAAACATTAATAGAATATAGAAAAAATGGAGTGATATGTGCTTCTATCATACAACATCTATGTTAAAGAGCTTATACTTAGTGATTTTGAACACTGTATTTCATTTAAACTGAGAAGTATAATGCATTTTTGTTCTTAAATAGCTTGACCCTGAAATTTGAACCACACCAAAAGCTTTCAATGACTGTGTTTTAATGTTTTATGTATCAGTCATTGCATCTGCCTACCACAGCTCCATCCACATGAACTGGCCCCACCCACATCCCCAAGAAAAGGGAAATCCTTTGCAGACCTCAGAGCCCTAGCTCTCTCCCTCTACCCAGCCACAGATACAGGTCATGGAGCCAGAGCTGCTATGATATGTCCTGCCCCAAGAAAAACTGACACTTCTCTCAATCATGGAAATTAAGGCTAAAAGCTGTAAGTCAGTGCCACAATAAGTCCTGGCAAGAAAAGGGAGAATTAAGAGGAGGAAACAGAACAGGAGTAGGCAGAGGCTGGGAGGGAGAGACAAAATACAGAGTCCTAGGTGACAGTGAGGAGATGGAGACACAGGGAGAAGCAGACAGAGCCTGGGTAGCCAGGCATGTCAGGAGTGGATTACCTGTACAAGCCTGGACTCTTGCTGCCAAGACCCCTCAAACTCCAGCTAAACTCCAGGACGCCTGGCCCAGGACTGACTCCTAGGCTTAAATATTCATGAAATTCCATACATCTAATTTTGCTCCACATATATCAATATAACAAACCATTCTAAACAAATTAACTGGCATGAATCTCAGGTCCTGCAGCCAAAGAATATATAAATTATATACATATGGATAAAATTCAACATATTAACTATATATGCCTGTAACATAATAATTAGTATATATTATACTGTGATTATGTTATATATTTATGAATTATAATAGTATACAATGTAATATTTATATTTCTAAGTTTATAATACTCAACATAGAAATTATATAATATATATGTTATTATTATACGTTATGTACATAAAATTGTAGGTTATTATATATGTCACAAAACCAGAGAAAAGTTCCAAGACTCAAATATTTATGCCTGAAGCCCCGGCTTCAAATCCCTTGTTAGAGCTATTGAGTTAGAGTGCTCTTCAGTGATCATACTTTTTAGAGGAGCAACTCATTCAAGTTATCTAATAAATTTTATAGTGGGTTAACTGAATGAATAGAAAATATATTTTAAATATAATTGAAAAAAATACATTAAATAAGCATAGTAAATCTGCTTTTGGTTTAAGTCTTTATTACTTATCACTGTGTATCATAATGACACTGAACTACAATACACCAAATATTGCAACAGAGCAGGCTATCAATCCAAACCTTGGAGCTCTCCTAAGATGGCCTGCTTTACAAATGTTAAACACTGATTTTACCTAACCAGTAAAAAAAACAAACAACAACAACAAAAAAAACGATAAACTGTGTGAAATGCTGCTAATTGGGCAAATAAGAAATGGACTGTGACAATGTGCAGCCGGAGACGGGTGAAGACAAAAATTTGACTGATGTATGCTCAAGAGAAAAAAGGCAGAAAGAGAAAGCAAATATGAACAAGTCTTTCATTCAGTAAGTTTTGCTCTAAAAAGAAACAGGTAGGTGGAGGTGGTACAGGGGTGTATGCACAAGTAAGTTTTTTTTTCTTTTTTTTAATATGAGAAATACCAGATAATATTTGTATGTTGAGGAAATTGATCCAGTAGAGAAAAAAACCACTGAGGATGCAGGAGGGAGAAAGGATAATGGTAGACACAAAATCCTTCAGAAGATAAGAAGAGATGAAGTCCATCACCTGAATCTCAGATAGGAAGGAACACAGACAGGTAATCTACTGTAATAGGAGAGGAGAGGCAGGGCAAGTATTGGGGTAGCTTCATGAACTATATTTCTCTTAATTCATCTTAAATTCTCATTAATTTATAAGCTGCTATATCACAATATCAATTTCTACTGCAGTGAGAATCAACCAAGATCCTGCATCTTTTCCCTGTATGTTGGTAGGTCACCTAACCAAAATACTCTTAATTTTTAAGACCAAGTTCACTAACGACATCACTTCAGGTTTATGTTAACACATCTGGAATATTTAGTTCTAATGTTCTACCACAAGGTAATAGTACAGGGGACCCAAGATCATTTCATCACATCACAGAAGGCTCCTGGAACTCCTGGGCTCTGACCATGACCTCACTTTGCTTACAATGTATTATTCCTTGTAGCAGGTCTAGTATTTCAGGTCATATATTCAGATGATAGGCAAGAAATATAACCCTACTTCCCTATTACTCAACATAATCTCTATTTTGATTCCCCTAGTTCTACTCTTGTCAAAATATATCCAGAAAATGTCATATCGCATAAATTCAATCATTTCAGGTTTTAAACTCAGATAAAATTTTCATCTCCTTATCCTTCTCCCTGAGACCAAAACTAAGTTCTAAAGGCTGGACTGAAATTGAGGCCCCAAGGAGAAGCTCAGGAGGGTCTATGGCTGTCAGCATCGACTCCCATTAGCAAGTCATATGAAGTAATATGGCTGGTCCCTGGTTCTTTATCCACGTACTTTGAATTTTCCCAATCCCAACCCAAAGGACCCTAGTCTATCAGCCCAGTCATTTTCACACCTTTCAGGGGGAGATGAAATTTTTGGAGGTTCTCGGTACCTCTCTGATGGCAGGAGGCTCAGGGAGTTGCCTGTATCAAGACTATCTCTGCCTTGAGTCCCCCTGCCCTGCTATTCTACTGTACTGTTGCTGCTCCAAGCCATTGTGGTACCTGGGATTAGGGAGGTCCAGGAGTTTGTTCACTTTCAAGGTCTTTCTTGAGAAACAAGATCAAAGTGACATTTACCTTTGGATGCCAACATTTACCTGGATGGTCTATCATCAACCTGCCCAACTCCGATGCTCAAGAAGTGGGGAGGCAAGTGGAACGGTCTTGGAGACAGTCCACCTGTCCAACTATCTTGATCTTCTTTACAAGCTCCCTATCCTTCACTTTATCCAATGAAATCCTTGTCTAGTGTAGCTCTTTCATCAACTGCATTCTTCCCCAATTTTTTTCTTTACTGCATACATTTTGGCTTTTGTTCTAGCTTCTCCTATTGTCTACTTTGAAATGGGAAAGCTGAGAATTGACTCTGTTGTATGCCTTGGCCTCGATTCTCTGGAGCAGTTAGTCTGGCTCTCCTAGCTACTGCCTGAAACTAGAATGAAGGTCATAAGGAGGCCAGTAATTACTAGGAATAAGAAAAACATAAGTTATTATCAAGATATTATCAACCTTACAACCACACGAGCTTGTTAAGGCATGTTTTTCCAAGAAGGCACTAGGTTTGCCATTTCATAATAAATTTAAATTTAGTCTGTTTTAATACAGTATATAGTTATAATCAATTTGACTCTTCACATATATTTATCTGCATATATTTATCTTTTTAACTATCAAGTTCTTATTTATCCTTCACATGTTCCTTAGCTTATAAAGTTGAATTGGATTTAACATAATTTGAATGATGGTAAATTAGAATTCTCTTGCTTTTAAATGTTCCACTGTTATTTTAAGCAAGCTTTGATGCTAGAAGAAAAAAATGTGCATATTAATAGGCATACATTTAATAGATACAAAACTGAAACTGTGACAAAAGTCAATATTTGTAAAATTATTTACAGTTTACAAAATGGTTTTACATGCATTATTTTTATTCTCCAACAAGTGTCTACTGTAGGTTGAGTTAGTGTGTGAGGATTGGTCTCCTGAATGAAAACTCAACATTTTTCCACAAGAAACACACTATCAGCATTTTCACCTTTGGTTATGAAAGCAGAAGAGTTGAGTGATATCCTAGGTCATTGTCTATGCATAAAGTTTTTAAATATATTTCAATTTCTCTGCAGTTTATGGATACCAAACACCACAGTATTTGATGCTGCTGCTCCCAGAGTATGTCATGGGGCACAAAATAGATCAATTATGTTTTGCCATTGTTATTTCTGTGCTTTCACTGAAGCGGTGTTAGGCCCTGGCATCATGTCAAGGATGCTCTGATAATGCTTAAAGCCAATTGAAGTCTAAGAGTCGTCCAAAGGATATGAAGGATCTATTTTTCAAGTGTCCTGATGTGAGCAATGCCTAAAGAGAGCTCTGCAACCTCACAATCTTTGTGATGAGATAGGAAAAAAAGTGGTAATGTGTGTATTGGCTGTAGCTTCACCTCTTTCAAATTAAATGAGATTGAGATGTTAATGAATGCAGTATAATGTAAGTCATCAGCAAATGTCAGCTATTATTATTATTAACATTGAGATAACAGAGTTAACATTAGAGTAGCAAATGGAAGTTAGAAAATATTGGGTTAGCCCAAGGTGATGATATTGGGAGGTGGGGCCCCTGGCAGAGCACTCTTCACTGGGATTAGCACTCTTACAAAAGAGACCCCAGAGAGCTGGCTCATTCCTTCTACCCTTGAGAACACAGTGCGAAGACTGTCATCTAGAAGGAAGTGGGCCCTCGCTAGACAACCATTCTGCTGGTACTTTGGTCTTCTGACTTCCCATCTCCAGACTTGTGAGAAATAAATTTCTGTTGTTTATAAGCCAGGAAGGAGAGGGGAAGGGAGGAGAGGGGAATAAAGGGGAGGGAAGGGAAGGGGAGGGGGAAAGGAGGAGGGAGAAGAGAGAAGGCAGAGGGGGAGGGGAAGGGGAAGGAAGGGAGAGGAAACGGGGAGTAGAGGTAGAGAAAAGGGAAGGAGAGGATGGATACACTGATTAGCAGAATGTTTGTTATAAGATTCACATGAGGATATCATACTTTTGTTTTTAAATTTATCATAATTCTCTCTGAAGTGAAAATCTAGAATATTAAAATACTACCTGGTATATGATCTATTATATAAATTTCTAATTTTGCTACTTATAGGTATATAATGTAAGGAGTTATTTTTCTTCAACTCAAGGATCTGATTCATTTATATAAAGTTGTTAAAATGATATGTAGAAACTCATTATTGAATTTTAAAAGAAGGTTTGAAATACATTAAGGGTTTATTTTATGTTACTTTTGTTTAGAAAAAGAGTGTCCAATAACACTGAGTTTGGCTTGAAACAAAAATAACTCAGGGTCTCCATTTGCTGTTTCTCACTTGCTGGGTTAGAAGGGCACCTGCCGCAGCTCAGGATCCTTAATTATTTGGTGAGGAACAGTCCAGACCAATTGCTGTGGAGTCTTTGCCTTCAGGTAGGAGGAAAGTACTTGGAAAAAGGAGGGACACATCATCAAGCCAACAGCAACAAGCATCTTTTGAGCAGTTCCTGTATTTCAGGCCCTCTCTGCATTTTTAACTGACTCCCTTATTCAATCCTCCCAACAACCCACTTTGCAGATGAGGAAACCTAAATTTGGAAGGTTTACATAATTTGCCCAAGGTCACATTGCTATTAGTCTCCAGGGGACAAAAATCTATCACAGGGAGTGTATTTAATAGTGTTCAGTGTCTCCATGCAAGGAACTTTGCAGCAAATCTTGTTTCAGAAAGTGTTACAAGTCCTTGATTCCTGACATGCCTAATACAGAAGACTTCACTTTTACAAAGATAGCTTGCTCTATTTTTTTTCCAGTGTCCAAGTGTAGACAGAAAGGAAAACAAAGACCATTGAAGGAGGTCACCTTATGAAGGTGATTTGGGCAAAACCTACCTTGGAAATTCGTGCGACACACTTCATACTTGGAATAGGGTTATTTAAAAAACTTCCTTAATTTTCCTTTAAACCTCAGGTTAAAAGAACACAGTTATAGGCACAAATCACAGAATCCATATACCTTCTCATCTTGCATAAACTTGATTACCACAGTAAAATGCAGTTTCTCATTAATATGAATCTATTGGGAAGCCACTGTGGATAACCTGAGATCCAAGTTTGGAGAGAAAAGAAATTTAAAATTCACTGTTTTCTGGAAGAAGAGTTTAAGTTGCTCAAGGTCATATACATTATTTTATTGAGCCAGATGACTTCTGTCCACTATACTACGTAATTCCTGAAAGGAGGAATTTCTTTTAGGTCTACATGGCTAAGCAACACCTTATGCTCGGTTTTGGCTATGCAGATCATCCATGATCATTCCAATAACCAGAAAATGATTATAATACATACTTGCAACAGTCCTTCCCTATATTAAAACTTATAGGTGCTCTGAAGGTGACCTAACCCAGAACGTATAAAAGATAAGCACACAGTTCTAAGCCCAAAGTGCTTTTATGATCAGATATCCAGATGGACTAAAACATGGTTGAGGTCAGTTGAAAGTTGATTTAGGAGAACTATTTAAAACTGGCCCTGGAACAAGAAGAGTTGGATCTATCCCTCAAAATGTCACTTTCCCCCCTGGCTTTATATCAAACACACAAAATATAACAAATAAAACAAAACACAACAAAAGACCTTTACTTTGTTTAACATAGATCAAATAAGTAGAAAGGCAGAGAACACTAGATCTCACATGGAGGAATAAAGCACCACCACCAAATGCTTTTGCCAGCTGTCCACCAGTTTAATGTTCTCTAAATGAACATATTTCCAGAAATATTATCCCAGAAATTTTATAGATTCCAGACTGTCCCAGAAATATTATAATTTGAATCCCTTATTCTTTGTTTAAAAAATAATCCCGTCTTCAATTTTTTTAAATTGCATTTCAGGTTTTGGGGTACATGTGAAGAACATGCAAGACTGTTGCATAGCTACACACATGGCAGTGTGATTTGCTGCTTTCCTCCCCTTCACCTATATCTGGCATTTCTTCCCCTGCTATCTTTCCCCAACTCCCCACCCCACCCCCATCTTCGATTTTAACTGAACATAAAAAAATTAGCAGATGTTTACAAAGTACAAAGATAATACGTTTATATAACTTTGCTAATCATTGCTTTTAGGAATAATCAAAATTCTCTAGCCCTTGTTAACCTCACCTAAATCCACAGAAGTAACAATGTTCTGGAAGATTTCAGCAATACTCATGATGATGAGACAATTGAAATTTGAAGACCACTGTCAAAGTAGTCACAAAATCATCTTCCAATAGCAATAATCTCTGCTTCTCAGTAAATATAATGAAAGAATGAGAATTCTGGATTTGGAAGGGGTCTCTGAGGCATAGACAAAATACGGCTTGCCAGGCCTATAACTCCTTAGTTTATAGAACCAGGATTAGAATTTAGGTCTAATGCTCAGGCCCATGGAAGTTCCATACTCTCACTCACAAACTCCCAATAATTTCACTGTTGATTGTCAAAAAATAAAAATAAAAAATCCCTGCATATATGCATAGGAGACACATATAGATGGTTATGCAGCATTGTTTATTATAATTGAAAAACTAGAAATAACTTAAACGTGTTTTGGAAGGAGAAAAAATCAGATGGGGCTTATTCATCTCACCCAATACCATATACCAGTTAAAGTAAATCAATTCATGTTCTATGCATTAATATGCATTGATTTTGTTGCAGGAATAAAAATTATACAACAGAATAGTATGATACTATGAAAACGAAATTAAAAGATGTTCCCCACAAAACCTTCTTATATGCAAATGTGTATTTTGTTCCATAAGTTCTTACCAATCTCGGCATGTTTTCAGAGTTCAAAAAAGCTACAGATAATACAAATAGAAATTATGTTTATCACTACAATCGAAAAGTTCAAGGCTTTTCAAAACCACTTGCACCTACATGTTATTTCTTCTAAATCTTGAGCTGTTGGTGTCAATTTCCTCATGTAGGGCCTATTAATAAGACTTATATTTACTTGCTTTCTGTGATCATTAATTACCTTCATTTGCGAGAGACAGAGCTCTCAGGACATCTTGAAAAATATATTTTTCTCCTGAATTAGAGAATTCTTTATTAATAAGTTACATAAACAGGAAATCTGCTTTAATATATTGACCAAATTCAATTAGATAATTATAATGCAATTTGCTTCTTTGTGATGTGGATATACTATGCAGAATCTTTAAATGTTAGAGGATGCTTTGGTAGTTGCTATAAAAGACTCATTTTACAGATGGCCCAAAGAAGAAAAATGACTTCCCTAAAGAAATGTAGCTAGTAATAGGCATACCTGGGATTAAGACCCAGGCTGCTGATTAGAACTCTTTACACTACATACCACGTTACTTTTGGGGCATCACAAACTGTATCCACACTGCCCAATCCCAGAAGATAAATTAATCAGTCCAGTGATGAAAACAAAACAATCACCAAAAATCCCCAAATGCTAGTTCATTGCTGTAATAATTTCAAGTCAATTTGCCAAATATTCTTTCACTTTTCGACTGGTTATATGGAGACTGATCTATCTATGTATCTCCAATATAACTCTGGGGCTTTGTCATATGTACATGTATATGAATTTTATACACATTTCAGTTGTGTATGTATTTGAGGTGTGAGTGTGTATCTGAAGTCTAAAGACTGTAACAATACCTTGAGAAAGCTTCTTGTTGTCCTTATGTTTCTGAATCTCCATCTGGAAAATAATTAATATCCATTACATAATATATATGGAAGCATTAACCCGCTTGACCCGGTGGGCTAGTTAAACATGAGAGCATTATTATTGTTCTGCAACAGATTTGCAAGACGCGCTTTCAAAGATGCCTTTGTCCAAAGGGAAAATCTCCCACAATGTTTGGAATAAGTCTCCTTATGGGACTTTTCTGAAAGGGGCAACACTTAGTAAATATTTTCATCTGTGAAATCCTCTACTCCTGGGGAATACATATTGACTTTTTTAACTTTCTGGTCAAAGCATTTTTATTCATTGCTGTAGCCATTGTTAACAGTTTAAAATTAGAATGTTCAGCATTTTTCTTCTAAAATACATTATTTTCCCAAGACTTTGATTTTGGAATTGTACCAAACATTTCTAGATATCTCATTAGTTGTAGCAGAATTTTTTTTTAAATGACTCTCTTTAATTCTAGTATGTTGTCCTTATGCATGCAATTCTTTCTTTTTTAACTTGTTGTTCATGTATATCTTAGAATTAGTAAAAAGAATGTTTAAAACCGTAAAACAATAAACATTTTGGGAGAAGCACTTTGATCTCGGATCTTCTGTAATTGGCATTATTTTTCACTATAAGCCAACCATATCTTTGACTCAACTGTCATGTTTTTATTCTCTTAATATAATCAAAAAAGGAAAACACTCTATAGGAAGTCATTTCCTTTTTATAAGGCAATCCCAGATTCTATTTAGCTCATTTAGGTTTGTTTTTTGTTTATTTACTTTTCCCAGGGGCAAAAATATGTTATTTTATTATCCTGGCTTTAAAAATATTAAGTCATAATTTCTGATTTCACCAGTAAAAACTAAACAATTTTGGCTCTAGCCACGTGTTGGGAAAACTCAAAAGACATTTAGGTGCGACAGAAGAGAGGTTAGTAATTCCAATTGTTCATCTCTTGCCTTTAGAGTATTCTCTGAATTGTGCTGGAGTATGTTATTGCGTTGCTGTGAACTACTGCTGCCAGCTTCCACCCTAGAGATGGCTATATTTCAGAGATGAGTGAAATACTTGTAAATAAGTTTATAATCATTAATAGAGCTTATCAAACAATTTAAGCTCTTCAGAAATACACATCCATTATTATAATTGTCTCTTGTTTATTTAATTACAACCTTTAATAAAGACATGAAGACTTTTAAAAATGTATAAAAACTCTAAAAATTAAATTTGATTTCATGATGCTTATTTGGTTTTTGTAAGTTTCAGGTGTCAAATTATTTCTCCTTAAGAGATCTTGGTGCAATTCCAACAATGACTGTTCCAATGTACTGTTTGAAAATCCCTAAGAATATTTTTCTTTAAAGTTGACTACTGTGCACTCTGGGATTCATATGCTATATTCGCAGTAAGATGATTTTGTTGTTTTCCACACATGGCCTTTTCATATACTGTCTCTCAGGGATGAAAAATTCTGCCTTGAATGAAGAAATTTTAAACTTTCTTGAAAATAATAAACACGGTATTTTACATGTTTATGGCCACTTAAGTTAAAAAAAAAACTCTGCATTTACACGTATCATATTGTTTCACTCTCAAAATTAGTTTTGTAAAGGGAAAAAAGGCATTAAGTTATTCAATAAATTGAGTGTCTGCTGCATGCTAGGCTCTATGAAGGGGCTGCATGATAGACAAGGCGGTCCCAAAACATAAAATTTTCTTGGGAAGGTAAGACATGAACAGAATTAAAGGCAATAGGTGTAGTACGTGTCTCTTCCAATTGAGAAAGAGAGGGGCAAAAGGAGACTTCTGTGCCACTTTGTGCCAGTAAAGGCACATGTATCATCTAAAACTCGGAAGTCGTGTTTGGGGCGTGGTCTCCACAGGATCTGCACAGTCTACTACAGTGTGAGTCCCCAGGGGGGTCCTTTTGACGTCGTGATGGAGTCTTAGACATGATGTGGAACTGGCTTTTTTTACTCGTGAAAACACTGAGGCTCAGGGAGGTGAAATGACTTGGCCAGGGTCACACACAGTGATAGCGGCAAAGGCGCCGCCGGAACGAACCAGGTCTTCCGACGCCAGCCTAGTGCCTCCCTACATCTCTACTCCCTGTGTTAATTTTGGAAGCTATTTGCTTCCCTCTCGCCCCTCTTCTGGGTGGGGGATGTCACTTTCAGTGAATTGACGGACTTTTCAAAAAGAGAAGAGTGGATAAGAGGTTGGAGAAAAGTTTGCTTTCGGTGAGTGAAGAGTCCTGATTCGTTCCAACACCATTTATGGACCTGCTCGTGACTGGCACTAGGCATCCAGGACACAGCGAAAACAGACTCCCCGCCCTCAAAGACTCTAAATGGGTCTCTCCCTAGTTAAGGGCGTCTCCAGGTCCTTGATGACCTCCTCTCAGGAGCGGTGCCCAGGTCTCCCCAGGGCTCACCTGCCGTCTTCTGCAGGCCCCTCAGGTCCCGAGGACCCGCCACTGGGCCATGCCCAAGCAGCACCAAGCCAGGAGCCCAGAGTCCCCGTCGTCACGCCCGCGTCGCGCGCCTTCAGTCGCCACGGCAACCAGGGAGGCGCTGACCCCTGACCTCGAGGCCCCGCCCCTTCGCGTTCCCGATACCAACATGGAGAAAGCCAACCCGGAAGTGCCGCCGCAGCCGCCCGCCGGGTGTTAGGAGGCCACGGCCGGGCCAGGCCGACGCCAGCGCCCGTTGCTCTCAACTCGCGGCCCGCCCTACGTCCCGCAGTCGCCTGGGCGGCCGCGTCCCCCGCCCGCCTCCACTCCACCCACCGGGCGACCCGCCCTCGCCCAAGAGGAGGAGCTGAGGCGAGGGGGAGGAGGAGGAGGGAGAGGTTTGCTAGAGGGAGCGAGGCCGCTTGAGCCGCCGGCGGTTCGTATTACCGGGGTCGGGAGGAGGAGCAGGGCCGGGCCAGCGGACGAACGCGGGGCGGGCGGGAGGCGCTGACGCGTCTGAGGCTGCCTGGCCGCAAGGAGGCAGGCGGGAGGCCAGGGGTGCAGAATTGGGGCGGTGGGCTACCTCCACCCCCTCATCCCTTCGCCCGGGCCCCGGTAGCCAGGCCTCACGTGCCCGCAGGCCTGGGGAGGTGGAGACGCCAGAAGCGGGGGTTCGCGCGGAGGCCTTCACGGCGCGGCCAGGTGATGGTGGGTCCCTGTGTTTCTCCTGACGAAGGAGGACCCCCGGAGCGGCTGTGCCCCTGGGCTGCCCCCGCAAGGCGTTTTGACATCGGCCTTAGGGAATTCGGGGTGCCCTGCGCCTGCCTGTCTCCGTTAAGTGCCCTTAGGATGCAGTGATTAAGGAATTAGGCTCTCCCTCCGGGAGGGGCCCTGCCTGTCCGTGTGAACTCGTGTGCAGACAAACAGGACAGGATGATGCTGTCCGAGCAAGCCCAAAAGTGGTTTCCAACCCACGTGCAGGTCACAGTGCTCCAAGCCAAAGATCTAAAGCCAAAAGGCAAAAGTGGCACCAATGACACATACACTATAATTCAGCTGGGCAAGGAAAAGTACTCCACCTCTGTAGCTGAGAAAACCCTTGAGCCAGTCTGGAAGGAGGAGGCCTCTTTTGAGCTACCTGGATTGCTAATGCAGGGGAATCCAGAGAAATACATTCTTTTCCTTATAGTTATGCACAGGTCCCTGGTGGGTCTGGATAAATTTTTAGGGCAGGTGGCAATCAATCTCAATGACATCTTTGAGGACAAACAAAGAAGGAAAACAGAGTAAGTTATGTAATTTATTTTAAATTTGGGGGAGTTTATGTCTTATTTATGGGTTTTCTGTTCCTAGAAATTATCCGTATACTTCGGGCGTTGGTTTTCGGACTGAAATATGACCCAGTTTTAAGCACCATATTTGCATGAATCTGAAGTAAAAATAGCACTCGTGGTGAAATATTTTTTAAATGGCATCATTAATAATCAGCTATTTCTGTTAGAGGTAAACATCTGTCAAATTGAGTATTCTGCGGTGGATTTTAAGTAAATTAACATTGTTTCAGTATAAGAGGACTGGGTCACAGTATTGACCAATTAGAACTTGGTATAAATTGTTATGGATTTTAAACTTTATAATTATCAATGAAATGGAAGATCAGAAGTTAAATTTGCCAATGAAATGTTATGCATTGCACTTTGTAGCTGTCAAAAGATAAATTACCAGATTTAGAACTCAATATTTCATTTCAACATTATAAACACAGCCTTTATTTTAGCTCAGCCATTTTCAGGGTCAGTACGCCTTAATGGGAGTCCATACCTGTTAGAAAAAAAAAAAAAAGGTTTAAAAATGTGTACCAACATCCTCAACTTCAAATGCACTAACATTTTCCTTTGAATTTGCAATTAGATCAGAGCTATTGTATTACCTCAGAATTGGTTTTGCAAAGCTACTGTGTTTAGACCATATAAAATGCTATAGGATTGGAGACTGATAAATTTTGTGATGAAATGATTCGATGACATCTTCAATGGCCTCTTCAGTATAACTTTTG
Source organism: Aotus nancymaae (assembly GCF_030222135.1). NCBI lineage: Eukaryota > Metazoa > Chordata > Mammalia > Primates > Aotidae > Aotus > Aotus nancymaae. The sequence continues at coordinate 12,876,895 of NW_026988421.1, forward strand.
AGCTTGAGTTAGATATATTTTAATGTAAAAAGTCATAATATAAATTAACACTAGGATATCGTGTCTTAAATTGAAAAAAAATATATATGCTTTTACAGATAGGTGTATTCACCCCCTCCTTAAACTTAAAAGAACATTAATATTAATGAAATTAATAGGAGAAAAATACTGGTTGAACTTCTTAGGACTTTCCATTTCCAAAATAGTGTTGGTGTTTCGCTGAGTCATAAATGAATTTATTTACTCTTTTAAAAAATGTCTTATAATGATATTTTTCTTCAAGGTTGTGTTAATTCCTGACATTTTTTAAAACAGCTGTCTCTTGTTCTTTTCTTTACATTTCTGCTCTTAGGCTTCTCTTGATTGTAGTTTTTTTGTTTCATTTTAAATCAAGTCGTTACCTAAGATTTAATATATGTAGAATAAAATCTCTACACTTTCCTCTGGGAATGCAAGAGGAAAAAGGATAATATTTAAACTAATTGAGATTAAAATATTTTAGAAGGAGAAAGTTTTTTAAGTGTGAAGTGGAATATATATCAGTGATTTGAATAGTAAAATTATTTGATACCTAAAGAGTGGCATTCAGTTTCCTCCAAGGGATTCTTTATCAAATTGAAAGTGAAAAATGGATCATTACCAAATAATCTGTTTCAAATTGCCAATTTTGGGTGACACTTAGTAAATATTTAAAGTGTTTTGAATGTAAACCATTAAGTATATTGCAACTTCAAATTTCTCCCTTGATTTATAGTACTTTAATATTAATGGATCATGTATTTCAGACCTCTGAAACATAACTTTTCCGAGTGAAAATAGGCCCAAATGTGAACCCAAAGAGTCTGAGGATGAAATAATCTTTTGCAGTTTCTTCTAGTTTTACTCCTAGTCATGGGCAACATCACAGTTACGATACATTTGATGTGAGCAATACTCTAATATTGTGGTCTCTCCTTACAGAAATTCTCTACTGGCTATTATATAAAATTGGTTAGAACTTTAGAGGGAAAACGCTTTTAAATGTTATCAACAGGGTTTGTGATGTTATTGCATTCAGAGTGACTTTCATACGTTATTAAGCCCTTAACATTTTCTTTGTGGATAAATGGGGACCACGTATTTGATGAGGTATCTTTATTGGTAATATTTATAGTTTTTTAATATATTTAATAGCTTCCTTTTCTAGCACAGCTGTACATGTGGCCCAGTAAGAGACAGACTTGAGCCACCGGTATATTGCAAGAAAGATATTTAATATTCTGCACATTGCTAAACCATGTCAGCATATTCCCCAGTGCTTTTTGGAAAACTGTTTTGAGTGATGAGGACTACCAGCTGACTTAGAAGTCCTATGAAACTGCTGGGTGTGACACTTTTTACTTTTTGACACTGAAGATATGTGTTTACAGCTTGTCTTCCAGTTGTGTCATGATAGATAAAGAAGTATGACAGCTAAAATTATTACTTATTTTCTTACCTTGAAAATGAATCAATCAATCTCTCTCTCTCTGTCTCTCTCTCTCTCTCAAGGAATAGGGAAAAAGGGCCTGAGCCAGAACCCTTTGAATGGGTCTGGGAAGAGAACTTCTCTGTCTCCTCCTTTAAAAGCTGTCTGGGTTGGTTCTGGCGTGAGATTTAAAGAAATAATACAATGTTTAATAATAGAATGTTAACATCGTTGATGCTGTTATGTAATATCCATTGATTTTTTACAATAGAAGTAGGTGATGTTGATTTTTTTTTTTTAATGCTCATGAAAAGTAATAACAACCAGAGTCTCTAGAGTTATATATGACTCAAACATACGCAGATTTTAGGACGTGTGTGTGTCTCTGCGGTGCACCTGTGTCCTGGCCTCTGGCACCCTTACTGCCAATTTTGTCCCATTTCTGACCACACAGCACCAATTGCTTGGGAATAGTTCCCACATGTGTGCTGATTTTTGAACATGGACCTGTGCCCACTAAAAATTGAACGGAGGCCATGTATAGTTTAAATCTAGCACTCCAGAGGTGAAAAAAAGTCTGCTAATCCAGTAAGCTTCAAATGCTGCGTCTTCATTTTATCTTTCGGAAGACTGGAAAAAACAAATGCTATCTCCGAAATGATTCTTGAAGATCTCATTAAGACGTCCCTATTACATCATTTTCAAAACAAAGCAACTAAGTTATTTTTCATTCCTACATTTTCGATGAGTATATTTGTAAAAGTTCTTTGCAGTTTTTCTTGGAGGGTGGGGAATGGACATGATAGTGTATTTACAGTTTGTAGTCAAACACTGATTTGCTTTATTCAAGTTTACCGTGGTCTTTACAGTTCCCTACTAAAAAACAAAACAATATAAAAAAAATACACAAAGTTGTAGCTTACTTGTAAGAATGTAGTTCTAGAAATAAAAATTGAATAATCATTTGATGCAAGACAGACTGCCTTCCAGGAGCTTATAGTCTAGCAATACAAAATTTGCATTGTCTTTCTCTTTAGCTCTCATGTCTCCTGATTAAATACAGTGTCCTGCAATATGTGCCAGCCATGTGGTTAACCTTATTAACATATGTGGTTCATCAAATAAGAAAGAACTATTTTCCTGTGGGTGTTACTCATCAACTTTAGATTTTTTTCCTTATTGACTTTAATCTGACATTGGGAAGTTACATATCATTCCTTGTGCCTCAATTTCTTCATCTATGAAATAAAGATGTTAAAGTAAATGATTTATTGGTTTTATTTCTAAAATTCTATGAATTTTGACTACCCTTACCCCCTTCTATTTTGGGGGTGATTTTTTTTGACTCATATTTGCTTTGATTTATTATATACATGCTCATTTTTGCTTGCATGTTTTTTGGTACATTTCTTGCAAAGTATATTCACCTATATTCTATGAAGCCTGAGATACTACAGAGTATTTCTGAGATACTATTTATCAGATGTGTTTCTCTCCTTTTTGAAAATGGGACTGTTTTCCAAAACTTTGAGTTAACTGAATATATAATCTGCTTCATTTTCGGGCTTTTGAGTGCTCAATTGTTTGTTATTTAAGGTTGTCTGTTTCACAGAGTTTATTGCTGTCATTTCTTATTTCTAGCCCCTGTTTCTTCAGATTTTACCATTTGCCTTACATAAGGGATTTTCTCTGTTTAAGTTCTCAGGCTAATGCTATTATAAAATATTGATATTCTAAAAAATTGCTAGTTTTGATGCAACTATATCTGAATTGCTTGAATTGCTCCAATTTAGTTAATCAAGAAAATATTTTTCTTGTTACTTGCTAAGATGTGGCTGGTATTTATATCAAGTGCCAGTTCTCTGTTCTTCCTGGAAGACCTGTGAACCAGTATTTCAACTTGATATACAGTAAATGTAATCTCCTAGCATATCTGGTTGGTAACAATGAAAGAATGAATGCAAAATTAGATCAGAGTTCCTTTGTAGCTAAGAAAATTTGTTACACTTGATTAGAGCTATATTTAAATAATAACCTGTCTGCAGGAATGGATATTATGCCTTATTGCTAAGTTACATGAAAACATTGTAGAAACTCTCAGGCTTGATTTTGTAGTTTTTTGGCTGTTTTCCTACAGAATGACCACTTGTGACATGGACAACTGGAGAATTTCTCATGTATAAAAACACTATAAAACCAAAATACTGCTTCTTGTAAATCATTCAAATATAGTTAGTGCAATACACTGAAGTGACTAAAACGTTAAGAGTTGGCTTCATTTACAAAATAATTTTTGTTTGGTATTGTCACAGTAGCAATAATAGTAAAATGAAGCAAATAAATTCAAACAGGAAACATTCTAGCTTTTTTTTCTTTTGAAGACGTCACAAGATTTATTTTTCGTCACTTGCATTTTACTTATTTTGCATATTCAGGAAAAGACTTTGATCCATCTTATATCAATCTAAGTGACATCATATGCTGTTTTAATGATTAGCAAGCTGTATGTAGTGATCTCCAATGTTAACAAAATTCTTTTGCTACTTTTATATAAGTAATATTTTTGGATGGAGCCAGGTATTTATTACTGTATTAAAATGTTATCAGTATTCATTTTATATTGCTCAAAACAATTTGTATGGATGAATTCTTTAAATGTCTCTGCCTTGGTGTCTTTTAATGTCACAAAATGTCCTTAGACCATAAGCAACACTTAATCCCATATGGAAAACTTGTATCATTGATACAAATTTTTGATGTTGAGTGATTTTCAAATCCCAAAGAAAAGATTATCTAAAAACATTTTCAGACTTGCTAAAGACCTATTCCTGCAGTATATTTTACATCACAGAAACAGTTATCATTAGACTAAACAATGAGTAAACCCAGAAATACTGTGGCTGACAGATTCTTGTTAAGGGCTTTGATTGCCTTTATATATAGTTACCTTGCCTAAAAAGTTATTTGTATGTAACAGAACTCAGTATCCTCTTTTCATTATGTGTTACAATCCATTTTTTTTCTTCTGTTTAAGGTGGTTTAGATTAGAATCCAAACAAGGAAAACGAATCAAAAACAGGGGTGAGATAAAGGTCAATATTCAGTTTATGAGGAACAATATGACTGCAAGTATGTTTGACTTATCAATAAAGGACAAAACCAGATCTCCTTTTGCAAAATTAAAAGATAAGATGAAAGGTAGAAAAAATGATGGATCATTTTCTGATACGTCTTCTGCAATCATTCCAAGTACTCACATGCCCGACGCCAATACTGAATTTTCAACTGGTGAAATACAGATGAAATCCAAACCAAAAAAGCCTTTTCTTTTGGGTCCTCAGCGACTCTCATCAGCGCATTCGATGTCTGATTTATCTGGGTCCCACATGTCTTCTGAGAAACTGAAGGCTGGCACCATAGGTCAAACACATCTTCTCAGACACCAGTTAGATTCCTTTGGAGCAGTTCCAGAAAGTGGTGAGTGCCACATTCATGTGTCCTCATTGGTCTCAACTATGCTTTTAGTTTTTAAAGTTTAATTTCTAAATTTAGAAAATAAAAATAGCAGTTGCTTTGTAGTATTTTCTAAATTTAGTCATTCATCAAATATTGAGTACCTACTATATCTCAAATTGGTAAGTTCCTTGAAGGCAGAGCTTGTCTGCATTTGTATTTATATTATTAGATGATAATAAAATGAGTGCCAGTCTCCTTTAATGGCCTGTCTGCCTTTTTTACTGCTGTTTCTACTATCTCAAAACCCTCAGCATAAATGAATGTTCCATTCATCATAAAGTCCTTAGAAGAAAACTTTTACGTTCAGAAGTAAGTTAAATTTAATGCTAATGAAAAAGTCTCTGAGAATTTTTAGCATTATCATGCCAAGCAGAACCTCTAGTTTTGACATCATAGTTTGTATGATTGTGAGCTGAATAAATTACTAATAGTCTAGCAATATGCTAATTGTTATTAGCCTAGGTACTTCAGACTGCTATACCTTAGCATTTTAAGATTGTTTTCCTTGATTTTTTGAAGGTTAATAAGTTTAAGTAGCTAATTGCTCTCATTCTAAAAACAGCAGGATACACACAAATGTGTCAAGTAGTATGATGTCATGTGTCACTGATTATGTACTAACTACAAAATTGTTTGTAGGAAGTCTCAAATCTCCACACAGAAGAACATTAAGCTTTGATACTTCTAAAATGAACCAACCTGACAGCATTGTGGATGAAGGTGAATTGTGTTTCAGAGGACAAAATGACCCATTTACAAATGTGACTGCTTCATTACCCCAAAAATTTGCAACACTGCCAAGGAAGAAAAATCCATTTGAAGAAAGCAGTGAAACATGGGACAGCAGCATGAGTTTATTTTCAAAACCAATCGAAATAAGAAAAGAAAATAAAAGAGAGAAAAGGGAGAAAGTTAGCCTGTTTGAAAGAGTTACTGGAAAAAAAGATAGCAGAAGATCTGATAAACTTAACAATGGGGGATCTGATAGCCCTTGTGACTTGAAATCACCTAATGCATTTAGCGAAAATCGCCAGGACTATTTTGATTATGAGTCAACCAATCCATTTACAGCAAAATTCAGGGCTTCCAATATAATACCATCTTCAAGGTAAGCTTAATATGGGGGAAGTTCCACTATTTGGGAAAGTCTTGTACTTGAAAGTATCAGATATTTCTTTTAAATACTAGAATATTTTCAAGTTGTTTTATTTTACTTGAGGAACATTTTTATTTCTATAATTAAATTATAGAGACAAGCAAAGTTGCATATATATTTGGAGCTGAACTTTTTTATCATAAGAAGATAAAAGACTCTTATTCTCTGTCCTGGTCTACTTCCACTTATGTGAGCCAGAAACTCACCGAAACTTAGAAAACAACATGGCTTGTGATGAAACATGGAGAGAATGAATTGCCAGTGGGTGTTAATTCAAGCCAGAAATTTAGGTGATATGTTTCTAGGGATTTGTTCATGAGCTATCTGGAAAGGACCAGCAACAGCCCATGGGCTACTCTTTAAGAAATACCAGCTTCAGTATTCATGGTTTTCCTAATAGATGTTTATTATCCTTAATAAATGGCTATTTAGAAGTAGTTTTTATTTGAGAACGTTTGTTATTGGAATTCAGTGGCCCTCGTGGGTTCTGTAGGTACACCTAAGGGATCTAATGATGATTTCTAGTCAGAAATAATCACTCATGAGAAAGACTGGATTTTCAGACTTTGAGTTTTCAGTTATATATATAATGGTGTTTTTCTTATTCCTTAGTATATCTAAATTTATATCTAGATATCTAAATTTAAATCTATATATAAATATCTATATAAATTTATCTACATAGATATAAAGTTAGATATGCTAAGGAATAAATTTAAATATGGTTATGGATTTTACAGAAGTAAATGATGAAATAGCTGATTAAGGAAACTTCAAGCAAAGAAAAGGATAAATTTATTGCCATCTTAAATATAGTTGGCCCCCCTGCAAAAAATGCAGGTTCTGCATTTTTTGATTCGATCAACCATGGATTGAAAATATTTAAAAAATAAATAAATAACAATATAGGAATTAAAAAAAATACAGATTTAAAAAACAGTACAGTGTAATAGCTATTTACATAACTTTATATTGTGTTAAGTATTCTAAGTAATCTAGAGATGACTTAAAATACATGGGAGGTTGTGTATATGTGCAAATACTGTACCATTTTGTATAGAGGATTTGAGTATCCCTGGATTTTGGTATCCTCGGAGTCCTGGAACCAGTCTCTCTCAGATACTGAGAGACGAGTGTGATTATCTTGGAAGAACATGCTAGAGTGTTTGCCATGTAATAGAAGGTTTTCTTCAAGACAGTATTGTAGAATGTACAGACCTGAATGGGAATGCTGCCTTAGAAGTGCTGTAACCTCCATAAACCTCAGCATCTCTATCTTTGAAACAAGGAAAATAATCCCACTTGATAGGATTCAGTGAGAATAAATGATATTATATATAAAGTACATAATACAAAGGCAGACCCCAAATAGAGAACCCGTAAATGGTGACTTCAATTATGTTACATGTATTGTCATGTTATATTTTACTAAAAAACAGTGCTTTGTTTTGTCCCACTAGAAACAGCAAATCCAGTATTAACAGTGAATCATGCTTTTAGGCTGTGCCCTCCCACCTCTCTTAGATATCTTACATAATATTTTAAAAACTTGCGTTTAAAATTTTCAAAGTGAAGTGTACTTTTTTGTTTTCTTTTACCTATAAATGGATATTTGCCATGGTTTAAAAGAGTATTCAGTTCTGTTTATAGACCATACTCCAGAAAAATAACCTTTTTATCATATGCTATCAATATTTTATTGAAGACTTCATAGTTTTGATATGCCATTCAAAAATATTTTGATATTTTATATAACGTACTTCCCATATTACATTAAATCTTAAATTTTATGGGTAAATAGAAATATATTTGCTTCTTTCCCCCCTTACTAAACTTTTTTTTACAGAAGATTATTGGAAACAACTGTCTGAGATAACTTGGAGATTGGGCAGTTTAGCTAATTTTAGAGTCAAGGAAAAGCAAGAAAATGGAAAATGGTAGGAAAATAATGTTTTTACATTATGGGTACATATGGGGAAAAAAAGCTTATTGAGTATTCTCAAATCTTTAATTCCCCTCTACCTGAGCTGTTTATGTGGACTGTTAGGGTTTTAAAAGTGAATGTGGCATTTTGACAGATCTAGGCTTTGTTTTCAGTTACTTTATTATTAATGACTGTTTCTATCAAAATTAGAGATGTTTTGTGATGTATAAAATGATTGCAAGTATGAAAAAAAGTTGTTTTTTTGTTTTATGGCTTTCTCTTCTTCATATTTATGGGATGCCAGATACGAGGACAGAACATTTGTGGATTCCTAGGAAGTTATTCTTTTTGCGTCACAAACCATCCATGTGGTAAATGTGAAACATTTGCAGTAAAGGGATAATTCTAGTTAATCTTATAAAAAAGAAAAATTGAATATAAATAGACCCAAAAAGAGAGTGCAGTTCACACTTTTGGCAAGCAGCTTTATCTTGAGTGGAATTTGGGAGGATATTGCCAAGGTAGCGTTGTCTTTACATAATGGTGTATTCCTATTTTTCCTTCCAGTGTCAACCCTCAGTTATCTGGGACATTGTAAATTTCTCACATTAACATCCTAACTGCATGCACTTTTGGAGCTACAGACTCACATCAGTAGGACACGTGCTGTGAATTTTTTTCAGGAGGACTAAATAGACCTATTTACGGTTTCCTGGCCTCTTGTGGCCAGTGTTTGTGAGAATGCTGAGCAAATTTAAGGGTAAAATACATAGCTCTGGAACTGCATTTCCTTCTTGGTGAGTGAACTGGCTCACTTGTGACTGCAGGTACCTAGGAACTATATTGTTACCCTCTGGTTGAGTAATGTATATGATTAAAGCAGGAGAATTTTCTTTAGGCCAAAAATTTTAAAATATACTAAGGTACACTTTTTTAAAAAAAGTTAGACTTAGTGTAAGTAAAGTCCACCTGAAGAAAGCACTTTGGAAACCACAAAAAATACCACATTTTGATTCTGTCCTTGGAATAGGTCCCATAGTTTTACATAAAACTGATAGAGGAAATTAGGCGTTTTCTTGGGTTACTTCAGCAAAGAACAGGGCTCTTTGAAACACTTTTTCCCAAAGTTACTAATTTGCAGTCTCTTAATGCCCCTGTTTCTTTGGAGCCTTTCCTGTTCTCATAGGGAGACATAGTTGTTCACTGTGCTGCAGCATTTGCTTACGTAAGTCTTACGTGGGCGTGACATTGTTCACTAACAGCTTAGTCTCACTTTTCTTACCCATTACCATGAAGAGTTTGATGGCAGGATCTGCATTTCATTCCTCTCTTTGCCCTGAGTCTCCAGTGTGATGCTTGGTAGGTAGTTTATTAGATATTTTGAATAAATGCACGCAGTATAGCAGACATTTCCTAAAATGCTACTCTTGTTCGGTTAGCCTCCTACTTCCAGACCTGCTTGCGTGGGCTGTGAAGATCTTTCTGATAGACTGTAAACACATCCATAAAGGCAGATGTATGCAGTTCTGTGTATAACTGAACATTGTTAAAAAACTAAGTTTTAAAGGATTACTAAAATGTGGTATTCAATCTAAATAGTACATTTCTGGAGTCTATTAAGAACTGTGTATAAGGATAGGTTGTCAGCTGTAATAACCCCAGGTATCAGTGGCTTATCACAGTAAAAGGGTATTGCTCACTCTTGTCACAAAGCAGTTCACTGAGAGGGTGATAGGAAAAGTGAATGCTTTGCTCTGTGCATTCACCGGGCTTTGCACAGTCTCAGGAACCAGGCAACTTCCTTCTTGTGATGCTACCATTTAACACATGGCCTCCATGATCAGTGCAGCAGGGGAAGAGAGGATCAAAGGAGGGTCATTTCTGTGTGGCAGACCAAGCACAGTATGCGTTACTTCCACATATGTCCCATTGGCTAGAGCTCACCCATGTCCCAACCTCACTTTAACTTATGAAGAACTGTGACTTAGCTGTTTACCCAGAAGGAAGCTGAATTGGGTTTAGTGAGCTTACAATATTGTATGTGCCATTGATGCCAAATCAGCTTGCTACTAAGAAGTCGGGATGCTGTCCAATGCTGGCATGCTGTAAAACTCCTACGACACATATACAGTAAGTAGAGTTGGAGTTCTTGTAATCTTCAAGAGAATATTTTCTTACTTTATTATTGGTACTAAGTTGTATTTTAAAATTGCTACTAGTCTTGCTTTTTAATTGTAAGTCACAGGTAGTTTAGCATCATCAGTATCAACTAATTTTTTTATCATTTATCAAATAAATTGTCAACTAATTTATCATATGGTTTATCCCATAATTTGCAAAGTAATCCTTTTTTTTTTTTTTTTTTTTAAATATGGAACGCTTCACGAGTTTGCGTGTCATCCTTGCACAGGGGCCATGCTAATCTTCTCTGTATCGTTCCAATTTTAGTATATGTGCTGCCGAAGCGAGCACAGTAATCCTTTTTTTAATCAGCAGTATATCATTTGCTAAAAACAAATGTGCCTAGATATTTGTTATACCATTTTTAATAATTTGTTCACAAGTTATCTTTCAATAAATTATAAAAAATGTAACAAATAATAAATTATAAATAATGCTACCACTAGGCTATTTTTTCACTTAAAAGTGGAAATGATGGGTGTCTTCATCAAGCCAAATTTGTTGATTTTTCCCTTTCTTTTTCTTTCTTTCTTTTTCTTTCTTTCCTTCCTTCCTTCTTTTTTCTTTTCTTTTCTTTTCTCTTCTCTTCTCTTCTCTTCTCTTCTCTTCTTTTCTTTTGTAACTAGGACATAGCAAGTTCTGGCTTATTTAAGACTTCATGGAAGAGATGTATACCACTTCCAAGTCTGGCCCATGGAATGTCCTCTTAACACAATCCTCCATTTTGCCTCTTCCTCCATATTATCCTGTACCAGGGACTGGCAAAGTAAGATTGGAGGCCACATCTGGCTTGCTGCCAGTTTTTATAAAGTTTTATTGGAACACAGCCACATTATGGTCATTATTGTGCTATAGTGGTAGAGTTGAGTAGTTGTGATGGAGACCATATGGCCAACAAAACTAAAAATATTTATTATTTGGGCTTTACAGAAATAGTTTGCTGACCCCTCAGTAGCTGAATGGAGAGGATCTTTGAGATGGGCAGAGCTATAAGTAGGAGCAGCCTGGGTCTCTGCATGCAAGTAGAAGGTCCACCTGACCAGGAATAACCAAGTGGCACTTGTCTGAATGACAAGTTCATGGGATATAAGTTACTGAGGTGTGTGTATGTATATTATAGCATTTAGCATTATTTGTCCTACTGAGGAGGGCACATGGACCATAGTACCTTTTGCTGTGTTTAAGAAAGCTGTAGTCCAAAAAGTTTAAGAACCACTGTTATGCAACACCAAATCCAAACTCCTCTTTCTAACTAGCTTATCGTATTTTAGGCTTTTCTTAACCTTCCAAGTTTTCTTTTACTATTCCTCACTAACCTGTTCTAGGTAAGTTAATTTCCTTACTACATGTGATGTCCTTATAAGCCATGCCATCTTCATTCCTGGGCTCAATTGTGGGGTGCACTCTCAACTCATCTCTGAGTATCCTTTTTTGAGTAATAACCTCATGTTGCCCTTTGGATTTCTGCTGAATAGAAGAAGTAATTACTGTACAGTGTTTATTGTGCCTAGGTTTTATATTAAGCTGTATAAGCTTCTTAACAGTTATGCAGAATCTTCCTTCTTGGGTGCCCCACAGCACCTAGATTTGTGGAAGACCTCAGTGCTGATCATCAGGGGCTTCTAGAGATTTTAGGTGTTTGTTTTAGTTAGTTTGTTGGGCCTCCGCTCTGACTAAATTAGAATCTCTAGTGAGTGGACCCTGAAATGAAAATCAACATTTTAACAACTTCCTATTGACTATCAGGTTTAAAAATTCCTAATCTATATTATATCACCTACAATGGTCCCCTTTAATCTGTGGGGATACCTTCCAAGACCCCCAGTGGATTCCTGAAACCAGGCACAGTGCCAAACCCTATATATCCTATTTTTTTTTCTATACATATATACCTATGATAAAGTTTAATTCATAAATTAGGCACAGTAAGAGAGTAGCAATAGTAATAAAATAGAACAATTACAACAATATGCCAGCATCACTCCTCTTGCACATTGGGGCCATTATTAAGTAAAATAAGGTCTACTCAAACACAAGCACTGTAATACTGCAGCAGTTGACCTGATAACCGAGATGGCTACTAAGTAACTAGTGAGCAGGCAGTGTAGACAGCATGGATACACGGAGCAAAGGGACTGAACAAAGGAATGATTCACATCCCAGGCAGGACAGAATTGGATACCCTACCATTTCATCAGGCTATTCAGAAAGGCATAGAATTTAAAACTTAGGAATTATTTCTGGAATTTTCCATTTAATATTTTTGGACCATAGGTGACCATGGATAGCTGAAATGGTGGAAAGTAAAACCACAGTTAAAGGGATGGGACCACTTTATTTCCTAAGCTTTCAGTAAGTATTCATTGTTAATGGGAATCAGGAATTGTGCTGGCAAATGCATACTTAAATTAGTCCACTTAGTCATATTAGCTCTGCTTGCAGGTCCCTAACTAAGGTAGAGGGTACAGTAAGGAAGTTAGCTTGGCAAAACAGAGTTGTGGTGGAAAGGAGTTAAAAGGTATGGCTGAATAGGTTAAACACACACACACACACACACACACACACACACACACACACACACACGATTATAGAGCATTGAAGACCAGGCAGAAATATCTGACTATGAAATATTTATGGCATCTATGGATGAATTGTTTCTCAGGATTGAGGTAAAACCTGAGGGTCAGTAGTGATGAATGACACTTAAAAATATGCTTCTATTTGTATGCTACCCATGGTGAATCAAGGAGAAACTCCATGATGTGGATTCTTCAAAGGAGGTCTAAGTTCCTCAAAAAAGTTCAGGACAACAGAACTCCACCTACTGAAGGGAATTCTGCTTGAGAGAATAAGGAGAAAATTGCTTAAGTATGTCTTATTCTGAAATTAAAAAAAAAAATCAATATAAGCCTACTACTCTGTGTGATGAGTTTCTGTTGTTTGATGTTTAGAGGGGCAGCTGTTCTGAGAGCAAGAATTTAACGGGAGATACTTTTACCAAAGAATTTTGTCTGGGAACTGTCCTATTTGTGACGCATACAGAGAGCATGCTTTCATTTCATTATTTTCTGCTCTACTGTAGTTTCAATGCCATGTAGCAAATTCTTAGCTACTTTAGGACAACTAAATGTATGCCCTGTAATATTTCTAGTATTACTGATTTTACAAAAGCAGGTATTTCCATTTTTAATGATTGGTGAAAGAGCCTTCTTAGCAGATAATCTTACACCAAATAGTTATGTTTTAGGATGGTACAGAAATAGTATCTAAGATCAAGACTTCCTATTTATCACTAATGTTTTAGTAATTTTGCATGGCAGTGTGCCTTCCACTTCTGAGGTCAAGTCTACCTACTTCCCTCCCTCCCTTCCTTCTTTCTTTCCTTAACGAGTCAATTCCTGTCTGTGCTTGTGTCATACCTTCCTTAGGAGCTCCAAAAAAATTGGTTACCTAGAATGTATATTTAAGTGTGTTTCTAATTTTCACAAATCACCATAAGCTTATAAGCATGTAGCCATTTTTATGAAATTATATAACATGTTAGTTAAAAATCAGACTGTTTACTGTGTAATTTACATTTTTATTTTTAAAAAGTATAGTAAGTAAATGATCCTAAGTAAAAGAGTCTATTGATAGTTTTTAAACCTTCATTTTTGTAATGTCTCTTACGGACATTTTTTTCCCAAATGAGTTTAAAGTTCAATTGTTGGCATCATAAATCTTAACTTGCAAAGGGTTTGTTTGCTCATATTTGTCTAGTATTGAAGATAATTTGCCTGTTATGCATGGTAGGCTGTACATCTTTTACAGACCTGAAAATTTGTGTCTTCATTTATGAGACAGAAAACAAAAACTTTTGAGATGATTTTTAGAGCCATTAATCCATTAGTGCCCAGGGATTTACAGAATGTATCCAATGAAACAATGACTATGAACACAAAATATGCAACGTGATTAGTTCCCTTAACACTAACTAGAACTTTTATGTTTAACTCCCCAGATACTACTTGAAACTTTTTTACCCTTTGTCATCCTAATACTCATTATAATAGCTCTCATTAATTGGTGCATCTCCCAGTGGGTTAATTTGCAGATACCAGCCATGGCATCCTTATACTAACTCAATAATGCAAATTGATATTTATAGTCTTCAAAATTGAAAACAAAAAAAAGCTCTGTAACAAAAAAGACAAACTTTGCCGTTTTTTTTTTTTTTTTCCTTGAGAGAGAGATTGAGATGTAGCGAGATTCTGAGAGAGAAGAAAACAAGCCAAAAAAAATTCACAAAAACTATTGTAGGCTAATAAACTGATGTGAAAATTTCTCAATTTACAGCACTTGACAGGTGCTAAAAGAAAAGCATCTTTAATTTTAATGTGTTGTTAGGACCTCTTTAGAGAGACTGTACAAGTTATTAACAAGGTCCTCCGAGACAGGAGACGGGTAATTAACAAGACCTATGGAGATATAGTTTAGGTAATTAACGAGCTCTTAGGCACTGGACACAGGATAACACATAGCGAGTCCAATAGTTAAAAAGAACAGGTTGTTATGATATGATCAAATATAAGATGCAGCATGTAAGCCCTCTTGAGGTTTCTGATAGGAAAGTATTAAGATTATATTCCGGTGACCCCAGTGCACTGATTTTTGTGAACCAGTATGTAAGGTTTTTGGTTTAACTTCTAAGTAGCATTTGAGAGAATTATTTTTAAATGTTCTTACATGTAGATTAATAATCTTTGTTGATTGCCATTAATGAACATTTATATTTTGAGAAAAATACATTGGAAACACATCAGTTGTATGATTCTAAATTGTCTTAAACATTTATTTTCAGTGTATTTTTTACCTGTGGACTGTCAGCTAAAATTGCCTATTGGAAATTAACCTTGCTTTCCTTGTCTGCTTTAAAACAGTCGGGATCTAGGCCATGAGGAGACACTGCCCTGGCACCAGTTTGGTTTTTACCTTAGCGTTAGACTATTATGCACAGGTTCCTTCAGTCATGCCCTGTGCTACCTTCACATCTGAGATTTTATATTCCCAACTTCAAATATTTGGTCCAGTTATTTCCTGTGTAAATTTGAAATTGATGAGGTATGAATCTTGAGTTTTGCCTAGAAAATTCCCACCTTCAGCAAACATTTGTTAAGAACATGTTATACTTTAAAGGTTAAGAATATAAAGAAGGCCCTTGTGAGTCTCCTGATTCATTCCATTACCTGCTGTCTCAGTGATGCTACTCTAGTCCATCAGGATAATTTTTTTCTGAATTTCAGCTCTGAAAATCAAATGATATTTTCGTTATTATTTTTGGAATATTTGCTGTGTATAAGGAAGTCATATTATTGATCCTGCTTTGTGTGCTCATAGAAAAAGGTGTGCAAATATTAGGTCTGAATTCTATGCTAAGGGTTGGACATTGTATAGACACTGGAGAACCATGAAAGTGTTTAAATTGGTTTGTGATATGTTTGAATTAATGTCTTCTATCATGAAGTAGCTGTTGAGGGCAGAGGGGAAAGGAGAAGGACTTGAGGCAGGGAAACTAGTTAGCAAGTTAATATAATGGTTGTGGTGAGAGTTGATGGAGGTCATTTGGCAGTGAGGAGAGAGAAGAAAGGAACATCTTTGAGAAATATTTACCCATTATGGGACTTACACTTTCTGCTTTTGGGTAGTGGGCAGTGGGGGGGACTGGTAAGGGAGAAGAGAATAAAAAGCCAGTGATATGTCTTCAGCCGATGTCTTAAGTTTAATGAAACATAGCATTTTAAAATCCATTTGGTTTGGTACAACAATACCAGGTCTGTAGTCTTTGAATCAAACTTAGGATTGTAGTCTTGATAGAAAGGTTTGAATTTTTTCTTTTTGTTTTCTTAGTGAGGTGCTATCTTGTTTATTTTAGGGTTTTGTTTTTTGTTTTTTTTTTTTGAGACTAGGAATTATGTGTTTTGAATTTGTTTGAGACTGACAAGTTAGCATGAAAACAGTAGTTGCTTTTAAAGGTTTGTTTTTCAACACTGAAATGCTTTGGCTTCCTTGAACATAAGAGTGGAAATTTCAGTAACTGTGGATGTATGCATTTAAAGTGTTTCCTTCACCTTACCATTGAAATTACTAAATATATTTCTCTGCAATGGTTTTGGTTTTACCAAATCTTGTCTCTGTTGGATGCTTTTTGTTTCTCACTAAGAGGATAACATCTATTTCTTATATAATTAGCCCTCACTTCTGTGGACACTACTTTTCCAGGCTTCTATGCCTAGAACATTTCCAGTTGGGTCACTGTGATCACGTTATCTGTAATTACTGTTTTCCCAAGACAATAATGCTTTAACTTTTGAAATACAGGTAGCGTTCCTATATATTTAATTTATGGTAATACTGTTACCTTGTGGCCAAGGTGTTTTAAATAGCTGCTGGTGATACAAATTAATTATGAAGTGATTTTTCTTACATGCATGTAACTGGTTTCTAAGACTGTTAGGATCCAGACATTTGACATTTGTCTCTTTGAACTTACATTTTAAGGTTGAATTCTTGCTCTTTGATTGGATATATTACATATAATATATTGCTATGTAATAAGTACTTATAATTATTAAAATATTTATTATATATTTAATACAGTATATGCAAAATAAAATGTTTTTATATTTTTTATATATTGAAGCTTAGAAATCTTGGACTTAAAAAGCAATTAGTTGAATCAGCTTGGCCTTCTTAGAGTACACCTTAATTCAAATTGCTATTAAGAAAAAAATGTTTAACAAATGTGTGTGTTAAACTCTGCTAGGGTTGGGGGAGGTATGGGGGATGACATTCCTAGCCACACCAGCTATGGAGAGGGATGTGTAAGAAATGACCTATAATCAAAGCAGAATAAACTGTGTTAAACAGAAGGACTTGGAGCTTATTGTGGAAAAGTAGATGACAGAGCAGTTCAGTCTACTGGAAATTGGGAAATGCTTCTTCAATGGGGAGACCGTTGAGCTTGATCTTGACCATGGAACATCATTTTGTAAGTTGGGGAATGAGTAGATAGACAACTCTGTTTTAGTAATGGCAATAAAGCTCATTTTCAAAATTATTAGGTATGTTTTGAAGGGATAATTTACCAAAGTGACTAAATACTATTATATCATTAGCTCTTTATTAACAGCTTAGTAATTTTACCATTTCTTTTCTAGTTGGAGTCATGGAGCTATATTCTATGTCATTCCCTGACTGGTAGGTTCCAGAGGAAGTGTGTTTGCTACTTTAGGCTACCAAGGAGCCAATTAGTGAGTGCCTTGCAGCAGCTCTGCATTAAGTATAATGAACTCTTTGTTATGGAGCCTGGTATGGGAATGGGGGTGTTCCAGTTAATCACATATTTTGTTTACTAGAGGTATACAATGCATTTGTTTCATAGAGATTTTTTATCTTCAAAGAAATTAAATGCTCCAAATAATTAAAAATGAAAATCATACTGAACATGATTTAATATTTGTTTCAGAAAGTACATTTGATTCACTTCTTTTACTGAAAGGTTTTACAGTACAACATGAAAACATTGAAATACTAATAATAAGATATTCTGAAGGGAGTATAGGATAAGTATTAAGAGTTCAGATTTAGAAGTCAGGTCTGCATTTGAGTCTCTGTTAGCTGTGTGGCCTTACTTAACCTTTCTACACCTCATTTTTCCAGCTGTAAAATGGAGATAATAACCTTGGTGTAGGACAGATTAAATAATGTCTTGTACAAAAACTGCTGAGGGTAGTGTTTGACACACAGTGCACCCAGAAACAATAGCCCTTGCCATGATCTTAATATACAGCATCTACAGAATACCTAAAATCGATTTAAATAAATTAGGTGGATTTTTTTCCAAGTAATGATATCTTCCTAACTTAAAAAATTTTAAATAAAAGTAGAATTTAGAAGCTCATGTTTTTCGCCAACTGATAAAGGACATACATTTGGCAGGAAGCAATATACTGATAGTTTTTCTAGTATCTTTCAAGACATATGTTCAGCAATAATCTTTGATGACATAAAACTAAAACCACATTGAAATTAAGTAAAAGTATTCTCTGTTATTAAGCAGAAAATTTCCAAGGCAAAGTTATCATAGTAAATATTGATACAAAGTCTTATGTTCAGAAATTCTTTCATAACACTAATAAAGATATTACAGGGTAGATATCTAAGCTGCGGATTTTCTTAAGGTATGGTGACAATTTCCCAAACTCAGATGACTGAGTTCAAATTGGATTGTTAAAGAAGGCAGTTTAGACTATGATAGTAAGAAAGATAAAGGCTGCTTATTGAAAACTCCTCAGAACACTTCAGTCCCCTTTGGGAAAAGAGCATTTGCCTTTGGAAATTCACACAGGCACCAGTGTCTCTTCCAACCAAGATTCAGAAGTTGACTCTTTTATTTCTATGTCAGTGCAGGTGCCCTCTTTTCTCTTTGTTTTTCACCAAGAATATAAGATTCTTCTCTAGTAGTCTCTGAACTCACAGTTATTTAATATATTGGAAATAATATTTATTGTAGTTTTAATGTTTTGTCATCCTGGTTTTAAAAAATAAATATTCATTCAACAAAAAATATATAACCAAAATTTGAATGTTAAATACTGTCATCACGTCATTTTATGGAATAATATCTCTTGTACTTACAAAGATGGATAGGATCTTACAATGTCATCTCTTTGTGCCTGCCATCTTTAGACTACCAGACCGTATATATTAGGGTGACATTCTAAAATCCAGATGTTTATTTTTGAATTTGATAATAAGGGATGGAAATTTTGGCCCTTCCTTGGTTATATATATTACTGCTGTTCTTTCTCTGTGAGAATTATGTTGATACTCCAATATAAAGGATGCACAAAGCAAAGTCTCTGCCTTTAAAAGTAGAAGCAGGTAGATACAAAATATGTAATTAATTGTCCTAATGGGTGGTACAGTTGGTAAGTGCTCAGAAAGATAAAAGGTACAGATTAGTTGTGTAAGGTTAGGCAGTCCAGGCATAACAGAAAAGGTAGAACTAAGAGTCTTGAAGGATGGATCTGTGAAGACAGAGGAAAAGGCTTTTATAAAGGGAGATACAAATGAGAAAAGGTAGCGAGGTAAAAATGAATGTGTTAAGTGGTTCTCAGGGACCCAGCCTGCCTAAAACCATTAAAGGTTGGAGGTAGTAGTGGAGATGTGACCTTATTAGCATTAATTTAGCATACCAGAATGAAGAATTTGCTTCTATAGATAGAATGTATGAAGAGTTTTCCATATATGACTGATGTGATAAAAATACTATTTTAGGAAAACCCAGAGACCAGTGCCACTGCTGTTACATACATAATAATGCTGGAATCGGAAGAGATGCACATGGACTCAGAGAAACTGCATTTCTAAGCATGATTTTAGATTCCAAACAAAAACTTTTTGTAGTGAAAGATTTTAATGATATAACTTATAGAAGCAGGACAATAGTGAAATTATTTGGCATAAGAAATGTGCAGATATTAATATATATTAGAGGTACACTCTTTAAATCAGTGAGTACCTGTTTTAACTGTTCTTTGAATAGTTTCTTTTTTTCTTCACGCAGAAACATTTAGAAATAGCTGACTGAAAGTTGTATAGTATAATGTACAATTTCTTATAAGATCATTGTATTCTTCTGTTGGGGAATGGCCCTGGAAAGTGTATTTTACACAAAACAATATATTCTTTTCTGGCAAAACATTTATAATTTAATAGCTCCACTGAAACAAACTTTTGACTACCAAGAATGTTTTAAGGCTGGGCTTCTCAGCTTGGGTTACAGAGCAGTGGAAATCCCCCAGTAACCCCAGCAGTTGCTTCTAAGAAACAGGTATAGGAGCCTGTGGCTTGCATCACCCAACTGGGGGGCCCCTGGAAGTCTGGCTGCCTTGATGTCCCTCCTTGAAGGCTCTGTAGAGATGGCTTGAGCTGGGAAGGTGGGTGCTTGTTGGCCAGGGGTTTCATTCATTGTAGGCTGTTCTTGAACACCTGAGGCCTTCCTGGTAACCAGAGGGCACTGTGGCTTCTCCAGAACATAGCTTTGTCATAGGCCTACATAGAGCAAGCTTGGGGTGCTTTTGGCCAGGGTGTTGTGGGCCTTCTGGCTTTTTGCACCTGGTTCAAAGGGACCCAGGGATGCCTTGCTTGCACCCTCATGGAATTGTCACATCTCTCCAGATTATCCTTATATTCTCTCCTTGCAGGAAAAGCTTGATCAGGGCTACTGGGTCTATCTTGATCACATAGACAAGCAGAGCCTGTGCTGGGTTTGGCCTGTCAAGGGGGCTGCTGGTGTCTTGCTCTCATCACTGCTGCCCACTGTTTTGCTGCTGAAATGAACAGGACTTGATTATACACACATATACACACACACACACAGAGATGATGACTAGTAGATGCGTAGCAGGTGGTGGGCAAGGGTCTACTCAGGGTAACAGGCCAAACACAACACAACTTCCCAAAGTGACAAATTTCCTAAAGATCAAGGGAGAAAAGATTCATTTTATAGCAAGAGACACATGATTGTATTAGTAAATGCAAAAATTCATCTGAATTTTTTACTTAAACTTGAGATGTTAAATTTTATGCTTGTTGTTTGATTTATTATTCTTATGTATTAGGGCTATTAAAGAGAAAAAAAGGATGAGAAGCTCAGTTTTAAAGGAATGGAGAACTTTTGGAATCCATAGGCCTTATGTTGAAACTTGTGGGTTGTTTGACTGTCTTTGAAATAATTATTTCTATTCTTTTTTTTTTTTTGAGACAGAGTCTCATTCTGTCCCCCAGGCTAGAGTGCAGTAGCACGATCTCAGCTCACTGCAGCCTTTGTCTCCCAGGTTTAAGCAATTCTCCTGCCTCAGCCTCCCAAGTAGCTGGGATTATAGGTGCATGCCACTATGCCCGGCTAATTTTTGTATTTTTTAGTAGAGATGGGGTTTCACCATGTTGGCCGGACTGATCTCGAACTCCTGACCTCAAGTTATCTGCCCACCTCAGCTTCCCAGAGTGCTGAGATTACAGAGTTGAGCCACTATTTCTGTGCTTTCCCTGGAGAAATTTGTAAGTTGGACTTGATTGACTATTACATCCTTGACGAACCAGGCCTTAATTTCATAGATGTCTTTAAATAATTTCATAGATATCTTTAAATCCTCAAGTTCTAGGACTTTCACCAACAACATATCCATTATTATTCATTATGGAAAAGCAGCTAGGTCTGAATTTGCTGTCCATGATCTTTGGTGTTACTGACCACAGTTTTTAATTGTCTTGCCTCTGAGAGCTCATAAAAGATACCCCATGAGAATATTAATAAGTAAATTACTGTTAATCCCTGTAGACATTTATGTGTTAGATTCTGTTTTGTCATCCAGGTGTTTAGTGTACATGCCCAGTCCCAGGAGACAGAATATAGTCTTTTCATCTATAGTATCATTAATTTGATTTGGTACTGAGTTTTTTGCTTTTTTCTAAAAAGAAAGAAAAAAATGTTGCATTTCGTCTTGCCTCTTAAACCTCATTTGCATGTATAATAAAGGTAATTGGAATGTGCTAAAGATTCCAATGAAATTTCTCTAGTGGAATCTCTTCGGACACTTCACTTTTTTAGAGCTTTGGAAAGAGGATTATTAAACAACATTTAAAAAAAACTTTAACATGTAACCTCTGTGGAATAAATGTTTTCAGGATTTACCAGAAAAATCTCTAATTAATCTGTATTGTGTCAAATACCTATCCTGATAGACCTAGTTGGTATACCAGATAAACTGGTTAATTAAATTGATTCTGTTGGAAGTCCACCAATTTGAAAATGTGCTTAGTTCCAGTTGACTTTTGTAAATATTAGAATAATTCTTCCTATCTTCAAAAGAACTAAAAATCACTCCACAATGGACCATCAGGTATAAATATAAATTATCTTTCTTATTCAGGAAAATTATTTATTCTACTCTTTGGGGACTTGGGATCTTGTGGGTGGAACTTATGTTGCCCTAGCATTAATCTACTCAGTCAACTCAGCCCAGTTTTTACACATTTTTTACTAAGTACTGGTTATGAATGTATTCAGCATACTTTTGTTAAGCATCTTTCATGCTGGCACTGTGTCAGACTCTAGGAATGAAAAGAGGAATGAGATATGGTTCCTTCCTTCAAGTGGCTTACAGTAGAAAGGGAGGGGAGACAGGGGTAAGATATATACACAGAAGCAAACTTATATAGACCATATATTTGAAAAGTATTTTGTCAAACAAAACATTTTTATACTCATTTCTCTTAACTCTCTTTTAATCTTAATTCTGTGAAATAGATGGTAGCATTTCTGTTTCTTAAATATGAAATTTAGAGCAGTTAATTAGATTTTTCCTTGACATTAGGGTGTGGGCAGTAAGTCTGGAAAGGTAAATTGGGTAAAATCCAATGGGCTTTGAAAGCCAGTCTAAGAAATTTTGTCATTATTCCGGAAGAGTTCAAAAGTTTTTTGACAGATGAATAATGAAGTTAGACCTGAGCTTGAGAATGCATATTCAGTATGCACAGGCTGGACTGGACAAGGAGAGATGGGCAGAGACTGTGAAGAGGCTGGTGCAGGAGTCTCGACAGAAGGCAGTTTGGTCTTATGGTCAGAAAGGTAGCAGTAAAAATGAGCAGGGAGTAAACACTGAGAGTGTTTCAGCAGAGGCTGAATAGTGAGAACATGGCAGTTTATTTGTGAGGCATGTAAGTCAAAGACTGGAGTGAAGGGTATCTCTGAGGCTTCACCTTGGGTGCCCGGGAGATTGGTGGTATGAGGAGGAAGACAACCAGACAGAACTGATCTAAAAGACATGATGATTGGTCTTTTAGGGACAGGTAGGATATTCAATCCAATATTTTGATCAGACATTTGTAAACATGGTATTATAAAGGGTAAAGAGATTGGTGGTCGAAAAGATTTACTAGTCCTGTATCTGTATAGGGCTGATGGTGGTGAGAGAATATGAAATCACCAAGGTAGAGTATAAAAGTCCTGAAAACAACCTTAAGAAATATCCAGTTTTTCCCACCTGGGGGTGAAGAGGAAGATAAGGAAAAGGACTGGAAATTAGAAGAAAAGTTAGGCTGCCAGATAGCATAGAAAAGTGAGTCTCAAAAAGAAGGAGCAGCCATTTGGTATCACATGGAGCTGAGAAGTTAAGGAGAGTGAGGCGATTTTAGTGAAAATAGTTCACTAGTGGCCTTCCTCAAAGAAGCAATGAATATTGGTGGCAGGAGATGTGTTTTAGATTAAAGAATGTGAGTGACTAAAGATAAAGTCAGCAAGGGTTACTTGGTAGGGTTGAGAAATTGGCAAAATAAAAATGGTAGAATGTCAAAGAGATAATGGACTGTGGGTGGGTTCTGGTGAGGGAGATGAGTAAATACAGGTGGATTAGAAGACAATGGGGATGATAGTGGGAGTTCACCAGCAGGTCTCCAGGAGAGAGGGAGTGTCAGAAGTTGAGGCTGATCAGATGGGATTCTGATTGAGATTTTTGTGGTTTAAGATTTTATTGATTACTGTTCCTTTGGAAGCATGTTAAGAAAAATTCAGTTTGTAAAGATGTGTTATAAATTGTAAGGCAGTATGTAAATATAAGGTGGTATTATTCAAATCCAAGTCACTTGAAGTAATTATACCATTTTAAAGCAATGAATCTTTAAAAATGCAATCCTAAATAGGAAATAATTTTAAACAGAAGAGCTCTAGCTCTGTGAATATGAAAAGAGCATTGTTAAATGAAGGCCAGGAGAGCGAGCGAGCGAGCGAGAGAGAGAGAGAGAGGGAGAGAGAGTGAGTGTGAGTGTGTGTGTGTGTCTAGCAGTGAATTATCATTTACAAAGTAAGAAGAGGCTATGTATATTTTGAAAAGACAAAAATAATATTAAAATAAGTAGTTACGGAGCATAAACCAGAAATTGAAGGGATAAGGGAAGTATAGGTAATTCATAAGAGTATTTTTCTTTGGTTCTTTTTTCTTTCTAGTAGAGAAATAGAACAAACCTTTGTCCTTAAAATTATTTTAAATTATAAGTGAATAGTTTATGGCATTTATTATATACTCATGTATCAGTTAAGAATCTTAATAGAAAGCAAATGACACACTCAAAACGGATAACTGAGGAAAGGTAGTGGAGAGGTGCAAGCAGGGTAAGGGCATCAAGAAGAAATAGTACAGCACCGGGGACCAGCAGTGTCTTAGAGGCACTGCATGCTTAGCTGCAGCCGTGGCTGTAGATAGATGCTGCTGCAGCCCAGCAGGGAGGGAGGGAGGTGCTGGTGGGATGGGGCTGGGGAAGGGGAGTAAATACCCTGCCTCCTATGCCTTCAGTACTCCAGCCTCTTGGAGGTGCCTCCTAGTGGCAGAGCATAATAAGCCAGTGGGCAAGCCCAGGTGATACTCTCTCCAGAGGTCAGTGTCCTGGGGTACAGGGAGGGGCAGAGTGGAGCAGGAGGGGCAGAGTGGAGCAGAAAATCAAGAGCACAGTTATTTCCAAATGCATTTCAACCATTATTCTGTCTCACTTAGACTATTTAAGTCTAAGACTTTTCTGAATCATTTCTGATCGGAAGAAGCCTCATGAAATTGCACTGGACTCCTTGAAACCAGCCAGCAGTGAGCTCACAGTAAAACTGACAGTTTAGAACAGCTCTGTGGAAGAAGGAGAGTTTATGCCTGAAGAGTTTGGACTGTGGAGTGGGGCTGCCTTTCTTACATCATAACTCAGCCACTTACTGTGTTACTTTGGATAAGCTTGTTACCATCTCTGTACCCATTTCCTCATCTGTAAATGAAGATAAATATAACACTTACGTCGTAGGATTGTTACAAGGATTAAGTGAGTCAACATGTAAAGTGCTCAGAAAGATGCCTGGTACCGTGGTTAGAGTCCAATAAATATCAGTTGCTTTTAGGACATTATTCTGTACTTCATTATCAACGAAATACATGGGTTATTTCTCTTTTCCTCCTTTTAGACTCACTGAAGATTTTTATTGCATTATATTATGTCACAGTTCTCAGTATATACCTCTGCCCAACTACCTTTGTCATGAAAGTGAAGCCCCGGGTCTCTAGAGCCCACTTGGTTAAAGAAGATCGATAGGATGTGCTCCTTCGAAAATAATTAATGTCAGTTTTTCTGTGATAGTTTGAAGTTATACTTATTTCCCACACAATAAGGAGTTGACTGGCATTTGAGAAAGTTACTCCTGTTCTGTCCCTTCCCTCTTTCTCCTCTTCCCTCCTCGCAGCCAAGTGGCACACCTCCTGGATTTCACATTTAATTTGAATTCGCTTAATACAAAATGAATCAGAATATAGGCCAAAATGGACTTTGCTTTATAATTCCAGCAGTAATGGGGTTTGGAAGGAGATACTATGGAAGGTGTAGTAATACTCTAAAATACTCTAAAAATACTTGTTTTCAAATGCCCTCCAAAGAGCTTATTATGTGACTTCTCATTGAAAGATTTAAAATCCTAGAACCAGGAATTTATGGTTTGCATTGTCTAATAAAAGCACTGTTAACCAGTTTTAATAGATCTTTGTTCTTATGTAGGTTTTTTTTTTTTAATCTTTTCAAGCACTGTATACTTTTTACTCTGAATAGTTTCTTCTCCTTAGGTGTTCTTGTTACAAAAGAATCTGTATGTTCAAGAAAGAGAAACAAAAGAAAAAAAAAACACTTTGATCACTGCCAAATGCCATAGTGATTATGATTACTACAGTGATCAGTTTTTTTTGCTTTATAATGATTGGGTTATTTTTTGGCCTATATATGGAAGATTAGTTCATAGCACAAATTAAAGGACAGTTTCAAGTTCTCACTGATTTACTTCTCTCTTTACTTATTATTTATTTTAACTTTGAGGTAAATTAACAAGTGATATTGAAGAGGTACTAATGACTCCTAAAAATATTTGAAAACATTTAAATATTAGAATTAGAATTTACTGGGAAAAATTCTTTAATATTTGGAAAATCACAAAAGTAAAACTATTGACACTTTTGCGTAAAAACTTCAGAATGTTAAAGTAAATCATTTTGTTTAAAATATCTTTTAAAATACTAATTTAAAAAGTTTAAATTCTGAACTTTCATTTTACATAGACTACTTTTTAAATGTGAGTGTGTCTAGGTTTATTTTGCACCTGATTAAAAACACCATTTTCCTTAACCTGTCAGCAGCTCGGCTGAGCAGTCAGACTGGATTATTCGATATCTTGTCTGACATGAGGATGGCAGTCCAAAGAGAAAGATATCACAAATTGGTGCCACACTTCAATAAATAGAGACATTTTATTTTTCGCCAAGCTAATTCAATCCAGTTCAGTTAACTCTTTTTTCCCCCTTAAGGACAGATCAAAAAAGGCAGCCATGAATGACTGGGTTTGTCAAGTGTTTGACATGTCAGTGTGTGAATATAAAGCAGACCACAAGGGAGGGGTTCTGCCTTTAGACTTCAGACAATACCCAGTACAAGAGCCTCTCCCTCAGATCTGCACTGTGGGGAGCTGGAGAGGGTGGCTCAGATCTCTCAGACTCACTCAGGTAGAATGGGAAGTAGCCGGGCTCACCGCACTGCAAACCCTTCCCCTAAGAGTTGGCGATTTTTCAGCATTCTTAGGAATTCTCAGGCATTTTTGAGCCGCCATTGAGTTGCATTTTAGTTTTATAAGCTGTGACTGGCTACTACATATTGTTATTTTTGTGATTTTGATAAAATCTTTGTCCTAAATGTCTGTTCCTTGAAAACTCTTATTGCAACAAATATAAAGCCATTATTTCTGTTTCTTTCTTCAGTGATTTCTTCCTGAGACATATACTGAAATGTATAGAGTCATAATATTGTTCAGTCTCAGGGATGCAATGGGATGGATTATGCCACCAAACAGAAAATGTTTAAATAATATTTACGAGAAAAGATTAACATTGCCCAAATATTACCTACTGCTCTATGGATCGAGCCTGAGGAACGTGTCATCAGAACCTTTAGGGGCTCCTGCCCATCCTGCTGCCTGGGCTGCCAGGCTCCTCTGTGTCCTGCAGTGACGCTAACTGTCGGACAGCCCCAGGCCATGCCATATGTTTGCAGAGCCCTCCTTGTCTAGCCTGCCAAACATATCCTTCATGTCATTTTAAATCCTACATTTTCCATGAATTAGGCATTGCTTGACTAATTGCTGTGATAGAACATTTCATTTCTCTCTGAGGTCTAAAAATTTAATTATCCAGAGTGCTCTCCCCCACCTCCCACAAGCACATCTCTACCATGCGCCTTCTTGAAATGAGACGGTTATTGTCTTATTCATCTATGTGCTCTATATGTTCAGGGCTTCTGCAGTGCAGCCAGTGCTCACTAAGTAAATCTCTATACAGGGAATGGGGCTAGGGCTGTGTGTCATAGGAGGACAGAGTCTAGAGCCGGGCTGACCACATGCAAGTTACCTAACCTCTCTGTGACTTGTTTCCTTACTTTTAAAATAAAGATGTGGAAGGTATTGGACCATAAAACTACCATAAGGATCATGAAGATTAAATGAGTTAATTTTGGTAAAGTGCTTAGAACAGTGTCTGGCACACATTAAGTGCTGTGTAAATATTTATGACATAAAATTATTTCATTATTATTTTATTTATGAAATAAAATAATGTTCTGTCTGGTAGTCACAGTGCTAAGTGTTTTACATGTTGTTAACTCATTGAATCTTCACAGGAGTCTTATGTCGTAGATACTGTCGCCATCTCCATTTTACAGATGAAGGAACCAAGACCCAATCGAAGTTAAGTAACTTGCTCAAGGTCACAGGGCAGAACGAGGATTTGAATCCACACCACCTGGCTCCAGTCACTTCTCTGCTTGCAAGCACCTTGTATGCTGTCTGGACTGAGTGTAAATCATTTTGTTTTTTAGACTATCACAGTCAGATCGGAGATGTAGCAGAATGTGTTTCTTGACCTGTTGGAAAACATGCTGTGAGATAATGGGGTAGGAGAGATTAGTCCCACTGGACCCCCTGTTGGCTACCTTGGATTGAAAATCAGAGAGGATAGAAACCACATGTGTTAGCAGCTGCTACCACAGCACTCTAGGCTAAGGTGGACTAGATGAGAATGCTTTTTTGGATTTAGTTTTTGTCTTTTAAGCCACTCCTTTGTGTGCTCTTGATGCTTTGCTGGTATAGTGACTTGAGTCCAGGGCCATGCAGAACACCATAAAGATGTTGAGAAAATGTGCCAGCCACACAGGCCTTGAACTGGTGCATTGTAGGTTTTTAAAACATGTTTCACTCTTCTCTACATGCCACCCAGCTCTGCTGAAATACTTAATTCATCCACAGGAGTTCTAGTTAGAAAAGTCTAGTAATCAGTTCTGGAAGCCAGTACTTTAAATCTTAGTCATAGCCAATGAAATCTTGGTTACATGGGAAACTCTCTGAAGGTGGTTGTACATGCGTGTATGCCCTATACATCTTAGAGGGTAGGATTTGTACACATAATTACAGATACTTTACCAACATTACATCCAGTGTCCAGACTTTTTGTCACACAATCAAAAGTTTTAAAAGTAAATTTCTTAAATTTTGAAAGGATCCCAGTTATTTTACTGTCAAGGTACAGATAATGAAAACATACATATTTTACAGTTGTTTTGTGTATGGAATAAAAAGGTTCCTAGGACACTAATGCTTTGTGAAAGTTTTAAAGGCTAATACCTTTAAGTGCTGGGTAAAAATTAAACTTGAAAAGCACCGATGAAATATTTACTCATCAGATGGCTTTGAAGTTTAGCGTCTTTTTGGTTACAGTCCCGTCTAATGGATATGTTTCAAAGAAGAAATAGTTATAGCTTTCAGCTGTGATGTTTTCTTCTCTGTGTGGAGGAAATCTGTGTTGTTTTGGTTCATTATTTAAATTTTCAAGACTAGCTACTTAGAAATCACATTAATGAGAGAAATGGTTCCCACAATTCTGAATTTATTCTTATCGATAGAGTAATGTTTGAAAGCCGATTTTTCTAACACTTATGGCATTTTTAAACAGATTGCTTTAACCCTTTGATTCTATAATCTTTCCAACCCAAATGTACTTAATTCTCCCTAGTTTTATATCAGAGGGCCTAAGGTGAGTGACTATGTGTAAATATAACGGTAAATCTTACACAAATTAGTTTTACAAAATATTTTGCTGGATAAAATTGCTATGTTTAAAGATGTTTAGAAACTTCGTAGTTCATTCTTCAGTTCTGATAACTAAAAAGCTTTTCTTCAAAGTTTAAAATTGTAGATGCTTTAAGAATGTTGGGTAAATACTGGATTTTTTTCTACATCTTGGGTTAAATTTCACTCATCTGAATAATGTAGGGCTTTAGAAATTTGTATTACATGTTGGCTAAAATTTTTCTATTTTTGTGTTTCCTCCCACATGAGTTATGACACTTTTAACATTTGTTTATGTTTTATTAGTTTTCATATGAATCCGACAAGCAATGAAGACCTCAGGAAAATCCCGGTAAGTTGCTGAAGGGGTTAGAGGGTTGTCAAAGAATAAGCTGGTCTTTTTCTCTGGCACACATTTCTAAAAATGTCTTTGTCTTCTTGCCTTCTGTCTCACTTAACTAAGGATTGTAGCTTAGCATAGTAATTTTAGGAGAAAGAAAGAAAGTTAAATGTAATCTTTACCTTTAATATACAAAAGGGTGTGACTCATATGATACATGAAAGTTTAAGCAAAATAGGTTATAATTGAAGCCAATTTAGGATATACATATTTTGTTTACAGATTGTTTTGAAATTAATATGCAAGATGTATGTCAGGGTCAAATTTGTGGTTATGAAATAAGAGCATGTAGAAAAGACTATTTTTTGTTGTTGGGACAAGGATTGAAAGAATAAAGCTGCTTGTTAACATTCAACAATAGAAAAGCATCCTGGCAGGAAAGCCAGATAACCAGGAAAGTATTTGAAAGAACAAATACTTTAGGACACTTATCTTTCTCGTCAGAACAAAACCAAGTATGTTAACAGGATTGGTAGCGACCACCTAAATCAACTCACGTATTTTGCAAGGATTATTCAGATAATCTTAACTTTATTGTAGTATTTGAAGTCCAGTATTTAATCTCTGTTCAGAGTTCCATTGCATCTGCAATCAATTCTAACTATATTAAACAGAGAATAAATTACCTTACCAAAATATAGGCAAATGTTCTTGGTAGAAAACTGAATTCTTACTGAATAACAGAAATAGGTCCTTTATTCCAAGAGACTGGTGGTTGCTGTTACAACCATCTGTCCTTGATACGTGTGATCCAGATGTATAGTAAGAATTTTTTTAGGCAACATGGCTAGAAGAAGCTAAGGTGGGTTTAGAGTTTATTTTCTAAGCCATTCTAAATGCAGTTGTTTATCTTTAAAATTCTGGAAACTGTCATAGCAGCACAGGACTTTGTACTATGTTCTTACTGTTTTATTTAAATGATTTGTAAGTTTTGATGTTTTATAAATTCTCAAGTCTTTATAATATGGCAGTCTGGCGAGAAATGTGAGAAAATATGAAGTCAGCCTTTGATCAGATAGTAAAATGAATTCTATCAGGCAGTTACTTAATCTCAAACAAAATGCAACATCAAAAAAATCGATTTAATGTGTAGCTATTGTTTATTAAGTAACCTTAATTACAATTTCGATTGCTTGTAAATGTACTTTTCCAAATCTTGTAATTTATTGCTATAAAAGCATTCTTAGAATTCTTTAAAGAAGTAAAATGTGAAAATTGTTTTAGTTAAAGGATTTAAAGGTGATAAAAGAATCCTTGATGTGTGATTATTTTTCTCTGGAATACTAACTATTCTAAGTGACAGTTAAAGGATTACTAGGTGTTGTTAATTTACTGCAAGATACAATTAAGAGGAGGAAGCGCATCTTCATACTGATCATAGTTGAAGAAAAGCGTTCGAACAAATTTTATGTGGAAGATTATAAGATGTTTGAAGTAATTTACATTAAGTTCTCCAATAATAGCCATCCACCAAGTTATTTTTTTCCCTCTGGACATAGTATTTTGTAATTAAGTTTGTATGTCTTATATGCTAGTGCCAACACCTGTCTGTGAAAGCACAGTGTTTAAACAGGAGCAGTAGCCAGTTGAAAGGGCAGTGTGAGCTCTTTAAGGCCTAATTAAGAACTGAAAGGGAGATGAAGGGAGTAGGACAAAAGATGTGAAAGTAGCTGAGATGATATTCCCAGAGCAGAGTTCCTCATTAGAACAATAATGAGATGATCAGAGAATGCCAAGCCTTCATTTTTCTCTCTCTCTCTCCTCTAGTTGCCTTGGATGTCAGTTAGTACCCCACCAATATTTGGTTACCAGGACAACCTTTCTTTAAATCTTCAGTTATTTTGAGTCCTGATAATTTGCTTTTGTTTAAATTTAAATATTGTAAAAAATGTACATTTCCTAGTTTAAATGGCTAGACTGTGTAAAGCAAAAATAGATCACTATGAGTTCTCAAAATCTTATGCATAACTGTATTATTTAAAATTCTGGGTTAGAAAACTTCATGTAGTAATTCTAGTATTCTCTAGTCCACATCTTATGTCTGCATATGGACATTTTTAACAGAAGTGGGGTAGAAATGAGAAAGGTTGTAAAGAGGGAAGAGAAGAAAAATTTACATTAAATTTTGAAATAAAAAAAATCTTAAAAACATCAATGTTGTCTGTATAGAGTGCTGCAAGAAAAAATATTGAGCACTTTGGAGTAACCATTGTAGGTTGCATTTTGTCTTTGCTAGTTTGAAGAGTTCTGAATTTTGCAAGCTTTTCCAAGAATAATAATAAAAGTATCTTTTGAAAAAAAATTTTTTTATATTTGCCTGAGAGTTTTCCTCTTTAAAAAAATAATTTTTGTAATGAGCACATATTTTAATTTTCTGTTGTTTCTATTAATTGTTATTTGGAGTTATATCAACAAACAGAAATGTATATTTCTGTTTGTTGAGATATAGATAGATAGATAGATATGGAGAGAGAGAGAAATAGAGAGTATCGTCAATTTAAGAATCTTATGCCTAAACTTAGAAGGTTTACATTGTTTTCAAACATAGAATAAAATCTGGAACTCAGCATGAAACTGTTTTTAATTATTTTGTATTCTTTTCCAGAATATAGTTCATAGTGCATATGTTTCTAAGATGTTTTCCTGCCTAGAAACTTGATGCTGAAAGTTGGGGTAAAATTTTCACATAAAAGGACAAATGGAAAATTTATTGAAAAGTCCAGAAATGTATTTCCCGGAAATCTGTCTACACATGAGTGTTAAGATTGTTGTAAGGAAAAAAAAAATAATCCAAATAACATATCTGTGTATTCTAGAGGATGGCTGTAAAGTATGACCAGTAGTCTGAAATAGTAATTGATTATTTTGAAAGATTAAACTGTTAAATTGATTTATATGATGGCATTCATTTAAACTATGTCAAAATACAAAGCTTTGACACATCTTTCATCTTCAGTGTCTGTAGAGAAATGTTAAAAATAATTTTAACTACATTAACTGCTTAACTGGTAATAGTGTTAAATATAACAGTGCACATTATTTTTTTTAACTATTTCATTGCCTAACTAGTTTGGAGAAATCAGTTTGTATATGTATAATTTTATTATTAGAGAGACTGGAATAGATGCTTTTATTATGTTAAATAAAGAAAAAACAGAAAGCAGTCAACTAATCAGTAATGCATCCCATTTAGCTTCCTTTCATTAATCCCTGCAATTCTCATTAAGAATGTGAATTTCTCAGTAAATGTTTTATTAGAAAAGTGAAATCACATTAATTAGACTTTATTACTTTTAAAAATGCAATTTAGAAAAATCACTTGGTATACCAGTTTTAGAGTTGAAAGGGACCATGGAGAACATCTCATCTATCAGATAAAGAAAGTGAGACCTAGGTTGGTTTCTCTCTCAAATTTATTCAGAATTACTACTTGGGTTGAAGTAAGAAACTTTAGCTTATTTTTAACAAATTTCAAAGGTATGCTGAACTCCATAGTATGTCTTCTCTCTACTGTAGAAAACTGCTTAATATAATCTTTTATAAGAATGTATTAATAGTTATATATCTCTAAACTATATATCATGACCAATTAAATAAACTAGTGGCTATGTGCGTGAGTGTGTGTGTGTGTGTGTGTGCGCGCGCGTGTAGACTTACAAACGATTAATTGATCTGAGAGAGAAGAGAAAAGTAAAACAACGCTTGTCTCTATAATTGTGCTTTAATGGTTTTAGAACAATATTTGAAATGTTTTTAGGGATGAAGGAAACATAACTGAAAGTTACATCTGTTTCCAGTTTCTAATGCTAAAATAAACTAAGTTGTTTTAGATATATTTTATAGAATTTAAACTCACTTCCCTTTAATATCCTCTCTATTCATTCTTACTAACTCTGGTCTTTCATATTTCGATAGCCGTATAACTAATCTTAACCCCCCAAATGATTCACTGTTGCCATTTTACCTTTCCTAGAGTGTAGCTTTAATCATATCCTTTCTCTGTTTAGAAAACCTTCAATGGCTTCCTATTTTCCTCAGCAAAAGTCTAAAAATTCTTTATACTACCATTCAGCATCTTTAGTGGTCTGTTTCAAACCTACCGTTTCAGCGCCCCCGTCCTGTACCGTATTTTCCAGCCATGCTCTACTGAGTACCTGTTACTGGATTACCTGTTGTTATTGGCCACTATGCCTTGAGCCTCGTTTCCTCCTTTGAACAAGCAGACCTCACTGCTTGGAATGCCCCATTACACATTTCTGCCTGCAAAATCTTGAAGGCCTAGTGCAAGCTGTATTTTCTCCACAAAGCCTGAGAGATTCTGTGAAATTGGAAAAGGTTTTCAGTCCTGAATTTTTTCACTTATCCTGGAGAAGGGGGTGTGCTTCAGTGACCCAAGCATCAAATTGGTATCTGTACTATAGCTTCTCTTTCTCTGGTGTGGTAAAGTCCTGGTTCCTTGGGCTGAAAGGCTGGGGAACTGGGGAGGGCCAGTGAAAAGTTAAACTTTGGCTTTACTGGTGAAAACTCCCAAACACATACCACTATTAAAGTAGATCCTGAAAATAGGGAAAGACAAGTTTAATTCTTACGGGGGGAAGGTCATTCGGTATTCACCAGTCCCCATTCTCCATCCTCCACTGAACAGATTAGGTAGTATTCCTTAAGAGCAAGAAAACCAATTTCCTCAGTATTTTAGTTGATTTTCCTTAAAGCCAAATGGAAATGTTTTGAAAGATAGTGATGAAAATCATTTTAAATTGTTGGGTTTAGTGAGAGAACTATGATTTAAAAAGAATAAAAAATTGCTTAGTTGTATTTGGGCATTGTATTTTATGGAATGAAAACTCCAAGTGCTCTACATACTGTAAATAAAGGTTGATGTTACAGTGCCTTGATTAAATTCCTGAGAAATATTTTTCTTTAGGTAACAGTAGTATTAGAATGCTTTGTAATAATAGTCAATTAGTAAATGTCTTTAAAAAAATTTTTTTGGTTATATTTATGCTTTCTCCTAAAAAGAATTTTTGTCAATAAAGCTAACTAAACAGATGAAATAGGAGAGAATGCAAATATACTAACCATAGTATTAATATAGTTGAACTCTTGCGTTTCCTGATAACCAGGGTCAAAAAGAGAAAGAAGATATTATTACTAGGAGAAAGAACTAGACCCAGTTACTCAGGGGAGGAAAAATTCTGCCTGTTTCTAAATTATAACAGAAGTTACTCCCATGGGACTTCTTCTAAGGGTACTCTTTGATTTAATTCCAAGTGCTTCCATTTTCGTAGCAAATTGGAAAATATTTTTGCTGTTTCCGTCTTCACTAAGAACTTCACATTAAATCACAGTTCAAGGGAAGCAGCTGCATAAGGACACATGTCCACGTGTATCATTTTCAGTTGCTTCTTATAGTTCCTCTGAGTTAACTTTTAGAGATCTTTAGTTTTTATCTATTTTAGTTGTATTTATTATAGAACATTTCATCTCTTAATCTTAAATGATATAACCAGTCTCAGATATTAAGAAATTGCCCACAATGTTAAAAAGAGCTTTAAGATTTAGTTATAGCCAAAACTTTGGTGCACCTGCCCTAGTTCTTGCCTCAGGACTGGCTAGCCTTTTTGTGAACTGTCTCATTCACTCTAAGCAAGGCTAGCGAAAATCTTCATCAGGGTTTGAAAAACAAAAAGTCAAAGTTCTAGAGAATTCTTAATGTTTGTCCCAGATGATATATCTACGAAAATGACAGTCTTTATCTTGTTCCAGGACAGCAATCCCTTTGATGCCACTGCAGGGTATCGTAGTCTGACCTATGAAGAGGTTCTGCAGGAGCTGGTGAAACACAAAGAACTCCTTAGGAGGAAAGACACCCACATCCGGGAACTTGAGGACTACATCGACAACCTCCTTGTAAGGGTAATGGAAGAAACACCCAGTATTCTCAGAGTGCCATATGAACCATCCAGGAAAGCTGGCAAATTCTCTGACAGTTAATAAAGCCAATTATATTGTATTTATAATTGGACAAAGAGAGAGAAGGAAGGAAGGAAGGAAGAAAGGAAGAAAGGAAGGAAGGAAGGAGGGAAGGAAGGAAAAGGAAGGACTTGTTAATGGAAAGAGACTACACTATCATGTTTCATTACATAGTCTCCTTCATTTTGAAAAATAGTTTCACCTGTAAATATTAGCAGGAATTATCAAGAGTGACCTTTGAAGCAAGCTAAATAGTTAAAACTTTTAAAGCGAAAATGGGCCAGATTCTCAATGAATAAGTGGTTCCTTAGGACTCACTCAGGTGCTGGTACTGACCCATTAATCTGCCATAGGCCCAGAAATGTCTTCAAAAGTACATGAGTTGTTCCTCAGGAATAGATTTTTCATAAAGCAGAATTGATACTTGGCTGGTTTCTCAGAAATCAATTTGTAGAAATATTTAGCTTCAGGAATACTGCTCATTATAAACACTACTGAAAAAAGTTTTTTTTTATATACACATAGGTACGTGAATATTCATGTATCTTGTATATAAAATATAGGCATATACCTCATATATACATGTGTTTTTAGAACACTTAGAAACAACTGATTGCCTCTAAAGTTAGGCTACCAATTTCTTAATCTGAAAATGTGTGTGCTCTATCAATGCAAGACAAGTCATCATTCCTACTGTCGTGGTTTGTTATAGAGAAGCTGCTTCAAATCACTCTTGACTACATGGACCTTGGTTTCAAAGTGAGCTGCTATGTATCATTCTAGCAACAAAGTTTTTCTCTTTTCCCAAAAGTAATGATCTCAAGTTCTTTTTTGAAGAATGACAAATTTTAGGAGATTTCATTAACTTCACAACAGCATGAATTTCTTTGAATTAACTATCTTAACATTTGAGTTTGTTTAAGGTATAAGCAGAATATAAGCTAATATTGTTAGTTTTGTTGAAATTCTGCATGCCTTTAAATCACTAGCAAAGCAAATATTATAAAGTTATATCTGATAATAATTGTGGGAAGTATGTGATTATCTGGTGTCTGATAACCCAAAGCAGTGGGCAGATTCTAGGAATGAAGAATTAGGCTTGGTTTCAGGTTACATAAATAATAGAGCAGATGGTTGCTTTTGGGTCTTGAACCAAAATAAGACTTACTAAAGGAAGAGTGAGTTTTTAGAACAGACCTTTACTAGCGTGACATTATGTGTTACTCCACATCCACCCTTTAAGAATTGATTTATTACAAACTTACGTTTTATTTTAAAGCCTGCTTCCCCAAAATGTTGATTTCTTCCATGGATAATTTTTATATGATTTGTACAAAATTTTTCTGAAATTTAAGTTAAAAAGCAATGTTATAAAAATATTGCTAATCTTCTGCTTATTTTTCAGCCTTAAACGTCTTAAATACTATAAAACATTGAGAGTATCTGTGTCTTTCTAAATTTAAAATGAAAAATTCGTCTCCATATGGAGACTTATATATTCCCCAATCCTTCCATGAATTGCATTTTTTCTAATACTTATCTCTGTTAAGACTCCATTGAAAGTTAAATAAGATGCAGATATAATTGTTTTGGGTTTTTTTTTTTTTTTTTTTTTTGCTTATTTTAGTTTTTGGAATCAGCAAATACCTGACCAAGCTCATATTCATAAACTAAAACCCCTTGTTATTTGTATCTTCTGCATTTCAGTTTTACTGTAAGAACATGCATTTTGAAATTATGAATTTTTTCATAAAAATTAAATGCTTTAAGAAATAGAAAAGGAAAAATTGCTTTTACCAATTTTTTATTCACTTAAAATTGTGTCATAAACCTCAAAAGCTGGTATAGAATTGTCTTTCTCATTTGAGGTCTTGGTAGTTATTATTTTTTTAACATGGTGCCACTTTTAATTAGCTAAATGTTACGAATTCTCAGCATTTGTTTTTTCTGGTAGTATTATTGAGTCTTTTTCATACACTCTTTAAAATGCCAAAATCTATGTTTTTAGTATTATGACATTATCTGCAGACACTATAATAATATGCTTTGGCCAAGTTTGCTGTTTATAGAGTGAACCAAGATGTCAGTTTTTTACTCGGGTTGTGTTTTACATAAATAGAGTTCATTTAAAAGTATGGTTCAAGTACTACTATTCTTTTTAATGAAGACATTGATTTTTAAGGAGTGATTTTTTTTCCTACATAAAACCTATTAAGGTTTAGGTTTATTCATACATGAGTGATTTGGTTATAACTCAATCAAAATTTTTATCTTTAAATCTCAGACAAGTACTATATTTAAAACTGGATCTGTTAATACATTCATCACTGCCTGAAAATTTGCTGTTCTAATGTTTATGAATTTTCACTCATTACCTAGAGTAAACTTACTGCATAATAAACTAAAAACAAGTTCCCAAGTAAACATACCAGTGTTTTCTGTGTTTGGGAAGAAGAGCAGAGTAGTTTTAGTTTCTAGCATTGTAGAAAAAGAGGCCAAAAAGGTCACCTTAGTTTATTTTTCCAAAATGTAACTCTAAGTATTTTAATGATATATTTCGTTAGTTGCTTACAAATGGAAATTAAATATATATGCTCATTAAATAATGCACAGCATACTAGATTATAGATAGATTTTACTTTTATGGTTAAGAGAACGCATGCCCCAAAACACTTCTACCACCAAGAAGATTTTTTTAAATCACAGAAGTGATATTTATCTCAAGCCTATCTTAAGCTAACATACTTCTGTTACGTAATTAAACCATTTCTGCTATTATTTTTAAAGCAGTATTATTTTATAACCAGTTCCAAAATTCAACTTTAAAAATATTGAACGTACTTTCCTACCACTGATGCTTCAAGTTTCATTTATTGAATACCAGGGTCATATCTTAGAATTGTATATAACATAACATGTAACCCATTCATGAAAAATATTTAAGTATTACTTTTTGCTGCTATGTTCTGCATTGAGCTTAGTTTTGCCATCGTCCCATGAATGTAGTATTATCCGTAGATTATACATAACTACATCTATTGCTTTTGGCGGTAAATCAAGATTTAGTTGTAATTTTCCAGCTGTGAAAATGTTGCCTTGTATTTAAAAGTGTTTCATGAATGGAAACCTAAGTAAAACTAAGCTCATTAGTGACAGACTTGCTTTCTTCATGTCACTCCTCCACCAACTCCCTCACCACTACACATTCCTGCCTACCATCCCCGTAAGGGTACTTATTATTCTTCAACAAAGAGAATCTAAAAAAAGCAAAAATAAAAACTGTTGTCTAATATATCTACAGTAATTGTTACAGTAGAGCTTTTATTTTTCGCTGTAGCTTTTCAGAAAAAGTGATCTACCTTGGATTTGTAAATCAAGCTGAAACTTTTTTGATCTTACAGTCATCACGCTCTTATGTCTTATAGGTGGTAGGTGTCACTTGTGTGTATATGTAAGTGAAGTATGATGCATGCTCATTCACTTGGTCTCTTTGAAGTAAGGGAAAGGATCACAGTACTGCTGAGCCAT
Organism: Aotus nancymaae; assembly: GCF_030222135.1. Lineage (NCBI taxonomy): Eukaryota > Metazoa > Chordata > Mammalia > Primates > Aotidae > Aotus > Aotus nancymaae. The sequence continues at coordinate 12,916,245 of NW_026988421.1, forward strand.
CATGGTAGATGGAAGGGTCTGTCAGCACACATGGAAAGCCCCCATTTACACAGATGTAGAACTTTAATAATCCAGATGCAATCATTGGAAGTATTTAATATGCAATTGATAATTAATCTGCATATGAAGCATTTTCTGATATATTTAATAAGAGGTGTAGAAGCTCTTCAAGCATTTAACTAGTGTTGGTATTTTATTCCATTTATTTTCTCCATCAAAAAATGCATTCTCACAGTGGAGTTGAAGTCTAATAAACGATACATGTGGGCCTGTTAACTTTCGAAGCTTCCAGATGGTTTGTGTTTTGAGGTACAAAAAAATGCTGCAGATCTAGAAATGCATATATAGCAGGTATTTGAATGATATAAGCATTATTTATAACTGAAGAGTTTGACACTTACCTTCTTAAGTAAATGCTTTCATAACTTGTATACATTTTTGCAGGTACAAACTCAGAAGTATGTAAGCATTGTATAATGTGACAATTGTATAATTTATGTAATCTGATGCATGAATCAGAATTTTTATATAATATATGATTATTGACTTATAGTTGATTAAAGTGCTTAAACTTAATTCAGTTGTCAACATTTATTACAGATACAACAGTGTTACCATAATGGATTTATATATGAGTCCTCCTTGTCTTTTAATAATTATCTAGGATGCCTCTTATGTGGTTTATTGTAGCACATATTCTGTAAGACCTGCAAACTTATTTTACTATGAAAATAGTTCTGAAAAGTCATTCAAAAGAGTAGTTTTTAAGTGTAAGTGAACATTCTTCAACAAATATGTGGATGCCCTCTACATATAATACATCCCCTCATAGGGATGGAGCTTGCAATTTCGTAGAAATGATATTTGAGGCAGGGTGCGGTGACTCATGCCTATAATCCCAGCACTTTGGGAGGCTGAGATGGGTAGATCACGAGGTCAAGAGATCGAGACCATCCTGGTCAACATGGTGAAACCCTGTCTCTACTAAAAATACAAAATTTACCTGGGCATGGTGGCACACACCTGTAGTCCCAGCTACTCGGGAGACTGAGGCAGGAGAATTGCTTGAACACAGGAGACGGAGGTTGCGGTGAGCCAAGATTGCGCCATTGCAGTCCAGCCTTGGTAACAAGAGCAAAACTCCGTCTCAAAAAAAAAAAAAAGAAAAAGAAATGATATTTGAGTATTTATATATAGGCTAAGGTCTATGTCTAGCACTTTCTATTTATGCTTTATTTCTCACAACCCTGTAAATTAGAGAATGCACAAGCTTCCAGAGGAAATGTAAGAAAACCCCTTGTGGTACTCAAGAAAGTAGAATAGGGTTGGTAAACCCAATAGCGTTTCTCACCACTTCTTGTCCTCCAGCTCGTACCAGAAGTCATTAATCAGTCACCACTTCCAGTCCCCTCAGCACAGCAGTGTAAGTGCACCCCTCTCCATCCAATGTATGGGTACATTTTTATAGCAGTGTATTAGGTAGTTGTATTCTAGATTATGGGACGTGAAACATATGTAGTTTTAGACATAAATCATACATATTTGGCACAAAGGATTTCTCAGCAGGCCAGAATACCTTTCTGTTCTGGAATTGTAGTCCCTTCTGGAGGGCCCGTTTAACCTGCCCCTTTATTTCTCTCAGCATGTCTTTGGATTCTTCTTTCTACCTACCCACAGCATACACGTTTCTTTTTCCTTACTCTGTGGAGACAAAAATATTTGGGGTAAATAATTTGGAAGTAGAGAGCTATTATGAGTCTGTTAAGGTAGCTATTTTTTATGTAGGGCTTGTGACCTAAATTCCCAACATTTGACGTTTTTCCTCAAATAATTTTACATGATACCACAGCTTCATACTTTTATACTTATAAGCAATATTTAATTCTGTATTTATGTACCTATAATTACATGAACTAAAAGTGCTTAATTTTGATCTTATAGTCCTCACACTCTGAAATTTGATTCTTAAATGTTCAATGGTTTCATCATTTGTTAGGCATACCAAAAAGCCAAATTTATGCTAGGAAGCACAAAATCAAGTTTCTCTGTCAGAGGTTTTCAATTACAGTGTATTGTGGTAAAATGTAAGCTATAGTATGATTGGTCACTAACAGTACCAAAGTTTGCATGTGATTTTTTTAAAAAATTAGAATAAAGATTATTGTTCTTATAGTGTTACATTCTGCTATGCTCTGGCAAATGACAGGAAAGTGTGTTAAGAGTGGGACTGGGGGTTATGTGCAGTTCCCAGCAAACTTTCTCATTTGTACTGTAACACTTACTGCAGGAATTGCAAACTCAAACATTTACAGAGCCAGGTAGGTACAGTGGATAATAGGCGGGTGGAACATAAAAGAATAGGGATTGACTGGGTGCAGTGGCTCACGCCTGGAATCCCAGCACTTTGAGAGACTGAGGTGGTCGCATCACTTGAGGTCAGGAGTTCGAGACTAGCCTAGCTAACATGGTGAAACCCCATCTCGACTGAAAATACAGAAATTAGTTGGGCATGGTGACACGTGCTTGTAATCCCAGCTACTCAGGAGGCTGAGGCAGGGAAATCGCTTGAACCCAGCAGGCGGATGTTGCAGTGAGCCAAGATTGGGCCATTGCGCTCCAGCCTGGGCGACAGAGCAAGACTCATCTCAAAAATGAGATTACCTAGGACAGTGGCAATCTGGAGAGCTCATTTTTTTTTGCACTAAAAGGGAGCAACAGCTGTTCAGCTCCAGCTCATTGTGGCCATTCAGAAATGAATCTAAGTCCAAGATTGCTAAACTGGTTTTTCTAGAGAAACTGAAAATAAAACAGATTATATGACATGATTTCCAAATATTGACACTAACTCATTTTCTTTTTAACCAAAAAAATTCAAGGGCCACCAGTTTGCAATCTCTCTCTTTTTTTTTTTTTTTGAGACAGAGTTTTGCTCTTGTCGCCCAGGCTGGAGTGCAGTGGCTCAGTCTTGGCTAACTGCAACTCCACCTCCCAGGTTCAAGCGGTTCTTCTGCCTCAGCCTCCTGAGTAGCTGGGATTACTGGCGCCTGCCACCACAACTGGCTAATTTTTGTATTTTTAGTAGAGACAGGATTTTACCATATTGGCCAGGCTGGTCTCAAACTCCTTACTCAAGTGATCCATCTGCCTCGGCCTCCCAGAGTGCTGGGATTACAGGTGTGAGCCACCACACCTAGCCTGCAATCTCTTCTTAGTGAGTCAGTATTTCTGATGTATCATCAGTTATCGTCATCATCATCATGGTAAGAACAGTTTGGAGGAGGGTTGTTGTTTACTTTCTCCCCAAGTGATTTTATGTTTAATAAAAAAGTGGCTTGGCTGAGGAATATGTGGGGTGTGTGTGATACGTAAGACTGAGAACCACAGCCCAAGATTTTCTCAGGGGTGATGGGGGTTGTGTTGAGGGAGGAAATAAAGAGTAACCATTCGATGGTTATAAATTTCACTTGGCACCATAAGTAAATTGTAGAGATCTGCTGAACAACATTATGCCTATAGTTAACAATACTGTATTAGACACTTAAAAATTTGTCAAGAGGGTAGATCTCATGCTAAATGTTATTACCACAATTTTTAAAAATGCAATTTCAAAAAGACTTTCTCCAGTATGCCTGTCTCTGAACCTGACTGCAGTTACTTTTCAGAGACCAGTACAGGTAACCTGAGGTCCAGTCTGAGAGTCACTGCTTTAATGTTTAAAGCATTTTCAAGTGTTACCCTGGGATCTGTCACATACTCTTTTGTGGTAGTTGTGACTTGTCAATATCTTACTTACGATGATCTTGCCTTTTTGGTAGAAAATATGTAAAAACTACTAGTGTCCCAAAGATCACTTCACGTATATTGTGCTGTGTTAAGGTCAAATCATATATATTGTATGACAGTTTTTAGTAATAGTGAATAAATTCTCATGTGACTTTTAGTGCATAAAATACATACTTCAATTAAAACATAATGGCCATTGATTTCCTAGTTTAACCTTTACATTGGCTATTTAAAATTCAGTCATGCTTTTTGATCCCAGCTCTGTCACTGGCTCTCAAAGCGTCATCCCCAGGGCAGCAGTGTCAGCATCACCTGGGAACTTGTTAGAATACAAATTCTCAGGCCCTACCCCAGACCTACTGAATCAGAAACACTGAGAGGAGGACCCAAAAGTGATTTTAACAAGCCCCCCAGGTGGAGCTAATACATATTCAGATTTGAGAACCACTGAGATAGGGACCCTCTCCACTTTATTTCTCTTAATCTCTTAATGTGGTTAGGAGAATACTGTTTTGTTTGGGTTTTTTTTTGTTTTTTGGGGGTTTTTTTTGGCCTAATGTAACTTTCCCTGCCAATTTGTTTATAAACTGATTTTTTAAAAGTGTTTTGGTGAATATATTTTAAAGAAAAACATCGTGTATGATGAAACTTGATGTAGGTAGAATGTTCATAAGTACAATGCGCTATGCAGAGTAGATACATGATAAATATTGTTGATTATTGATACATGTTTTGTTTGTGCAATAAGATTTGGTATTGTGATTGAGAAGAAAAAAATACACAATGGGCCTTAATTTAAAACTGCTAGAATAGTCTTCCAATTGATCTGACCTGACTATGCAAAGTTTGGTTAAGGTGGGCATCTTTCTCAACCTCACAGAGGCCTTAACTGAGGTAAAAGATACTCATGTAGAAAAGGAAATCAAGAATGCAGCCACATAGGGAGTATGACAGAATCAGGTTTTCAATATATGCCTGAAATTGTGTGCTGGACTTCAAGATAACAAATGAAGCCCATTTGTGACTTTAGATGAGAGGTTTTATTTAATGCATACTTTCTAATGTTTTTTTTTAGACGATGTTTTGCTCTGTCAGCCAGGCTGGAGTCTAGTGGCACGATCTCAGCTCACTGCAACACCTGCCTCCTGGGTTCAGATGATTCTCATGCCTCAGCCACCCAAGTAGGAGGGATTACAGGCCTGTGCCACCATGCCTGGCTAATTTTTGTATTTTTAGTAGAGGCAGGGTTTAACCATGTTGGCCAGGCTGGTCTTGAACTCAAGTGATCACTAACCTCGGCCTCCCAGTAAATAACTTGCTTATTAAAAATCTTATGTTCTTTTCACAGTCAAAACTGGATTGAGGTTTTGTTTCTAGAGAGATCTAGAATGAAATTGAAAAGTCCTGTTAGGTCTTACATGAAATATTAGAAACCCTAAACAATTAGGAAAAGATCATTATGCATCAATTAAGTAACATAATTTAAAATAAGGGTAGGGTGAGAACATCCAATAGGGAGAGTATTTTTTATTCCTCAGTGGACTAATGTTTGGAACATTGACACTATGAAATGAGTTCAAAGTTAACAAGGCAAAAGTTGTTAGGTTTGATTTCTTTGTTTTTGTGTTTATTTGTTGTTTATTTTAATCATGGAAACCCTCAATGAAAACTTCAATGGCAAACATTAGAGTAGCCTATGATACAAACCTAATATTAGGAAACTGGAAAGCACAGATATTAAAACCATAGTTAATTTGGAATCCTCAATTTGAGGTTGAGAGAGGTTTCAACCTCTCAACAAAATGTTGCTACCAGTCGTCTAAACAGTAACAAATTGATTTATAAGTTTCATCTCCTTTCCTAGTTGCAGGCATTAATGAGGGGGAAAATGGCAGAGAAAACTGGGAGCTGTGTGGAGAAGGGAAACAGTAGGTCTGGTTCATTGGGAAACTAATTGTCAACCTCAGATTAATTTAGGTTATAAGAGACTGTACAGGACAGACACTTCTTTTAAAGAAATGATTCATTTGTCATGAGCAGTTGACTGATCCAGTAGTTGCATTTAATGTTTTTATGTTTACATTGAAGAATTTTTTTCTTTAATGTACTGTTATTGAACATCTTTCATGAATTATAAGCTGTAAAATATTTTAATCCTTGACTCATTTGTTTACCAAGCTATTCATTTAATGCCATGTAATATGTAGCACTTGAAACCATCTGTTAGGAATATTTGAATAATACGCACACTGTGAAGATATGCACAGCAAATAAAGCACAAAACACATGAAATATTCAGGAAGAGTTTGCGATGAAGACAGTCCATGTATTTTAATTTTTAAAAATGTAGTCTGAAATCTAGCAGTAAGTCTATCCAAAAATGAAGTTCTCTTCTTATTCTGGGCAAGTTGCTGTATTGAGATGGCATTAAGGTGTCATCTTAACTTTAAGTGAGCAGATTTTATATAAAAATATTGGAATTAATGCCAATTAGAATTGTGCTTCTAAGAGCTCTTCATTAAGTTGGACAAGGTATTGCAGAGTAACTGCAGCAGTCACAGGGGAGCCGTAATAAGCATTCTATTTTGTGAAGCAAGCCAAAGAGGGAGACTGTGATTAGGGGATGACTTGGGTGTCCTGGGGTCATCCTTGGAGGCAACTGTTTGAGGGGAGCATCAGGTTTCATTTGTAGTCTTGGAAATACTAAGCTCGGTGCAGTGATTGGGCTACAGAACCCTAGGTCTTGAAAGGTCCTTTTTAATCCTGTTGGAGGCTGAGGCTATGTATTTCTTTCGTCTGACTTGGTGGAGGGTCAAAAGGAGGTTAAAATCATGCACAGGTACCCCAAAAGCAAGGGACCTTCTGGAAGACAGAAAATTGAGGTTTCCTTAGTCAACTGTATATAGACACCTGGAGTCTTAGACTTATCCACCTCTCAGCTCTGACTGATTCTAAGGAGCCTCACTCACCCCTGGCAGGCTTGCTGTCCAGGGTTATACCACTTGATAAGCTGTAGCCTGTCATGATGCCTCCTGTGAGAATGGACCAGAGTGGTGTATACATGGAACAAAATGTGGTTCCCTCCAGACCAAGGGGGAACGTCTAGCCAATTATAGTTCCTAATCCTAGTATTCACTCTTTAGCAGTGGCTTCCCAAACTGCTTTCAACTCTGGTGTTTTGATGCCCAAACCAGACCCCCTTGAAATTAAAAATAGTCTACTTTTTTAGTTTTTGTTACTGGTCTCACAATAGCAGAGCGATGCCACTTGTGGGTGTCCCTCAAGCTCCCATAGCACATCCCCTTGTTAAAAGCCATCAAAAGACCACAGCAGTGAACCACACCTTAATTTCTGATTAGCTGTTGTATATACATATTAGGATACTAGCATATTATTTCAACCTTTTGTCTTTACTCTTACAACTGTGTTACAGATTTTATAATATTAGTTATTATCCACTAATTATTTCTTCTCTCTTGATTCCCACAGACCGGCCAATCATTTTTTAAATGCCTTTCAGTTGTCTTTACACTTATTTCTTCTTTTTTTGAGACAAAGTCTCACTCTTGTCACCCAGGCTGGAATGCAATGGTGCTATCTAGGCTCACTGCAACCTCCACCTCACAGGTTCAAGCAATTCTCCTGCCTCAGCCTCCCAGGTAGCTGGGATTACAGGTGCCCACAACCATGCCAGCTAATTTTTGTATTTTTAGTAGAGACAGGGTTTCCCCATGTTGGCCAGACTGGTCTCGAACTCCTGATCTCAGGCGATTTGCCTGCCTGGGCCTTCCAAAGTGCTGGGAGTACAGGCGTGAACCACTACACCCGGCCTACACTTAGTTCTTATCTGTTGAACAAATTGATGCATTAAATGGGTAGTGTGCATCTCTAAATGGCGAATATACTCCTACCTTTATTATCTTCACATCCATATTTCTCTTTGTCCTAACTCATTTATTTCATCATTTTAAGTTGAATGTATTTTTGTAAGTCACCTCAGATCTTTGATGGGATTGGGCATCTTATGGATAAATGCTTTAAAGCTGGCACTGCTTCCAATCCTGCTTATTCCATTCCATCAAACTCCCGTCTGATCTTTGTTGACCGCCAACAAACTCCCTTATGCCTTTTTTTGTCCTTGCTTCTAGGTCTAATAGTTATTTTATAAAAATATACTAAGAATTCCTTGAGCCTCTAGTCATTGTGGCCCCAAGATGGACACTTAACATAGTGCCTGTAATATTGTTGGTACTCAATAAGTATTTGTTGTATAAGTGATCAAATTATTTTTATCAATATCTATATGAAAATGTATTATTAACCATGATATTATCCTATAAAGGAACTCCCTTTGAAGTGATTAAAAATAAGCGTTTTTTAACAGGCAGTGGGAGTTGGCACTAGAGAACAAATGATTGCTGCAAAAACATTGCAGAGTGAACTGGGAAAAAGCAAAAATAAATGTTCATCTCAAATTATAGGCAGTCTACCAAAATTTGGTGAGTATGCTTTATCAACTTCTTCATTCATTCGTTTATTGTAGTGAGGACTTGTCATATCCTCCTGCAGGTATTTGTTTCCTTGCTCATCTGTACGCATTCTGAGCAGAACAAATTATCTGCTCACTTTTGCTTCCCTATTGCTTAGAGGTCACAGGTCACATTCTAGGTCCTCAGTAATGCATATTAGAGAAAGGAGTAGAGGGAAGAGTTTAGAGGCTGATTCTTTGAAACACAGTGTAAGAAGGTTTACTTTTTTGTTGTTTGTGATTTGGATGGCAGCATGCTGAGATTTTAATTATCTGTACTTTAAAATATTGCAACCATGGTTATTATAAAACACTTTCTATTGTCCTTGATAAGTGGAGGAGTTCCCATTCTAATTTGACTTATATTTGTAATTAATGAGAAAGAAAGAAACCTTGAGTGGTCCCTCATTGAAACAGGGTGTGCATTGATCCAGTTTTGTTTAGGAGTCTTACAGAAACTCTAGACATAAAAAATAGTTTTCTTAATTATATCATGATGCAAAGATAAATATAGTATTTTGATGAGAATACTAAGCAAGATAGACTTTTCCACCTGAAGTCTTTTATTTAATCTACATGTCTTTAATTGAATAGAAGAATGAATCCAGAATAAAACCTCAGTGCAACATGCAAAGTAAATTTCATCTTGAGTGTTAATGGATTGATCAACAGTTGCTGCTGTGTTCTGGAAATGGATGAGACTTCATTTGGGTTCTCCCATTCATCCATCAATCCAGTCCAACATCCATCCATACATCCTTCCTTCTTCTACTCAACAAATATGTATTGAAAATCAGCTGTGTGCAAAACACTATTTTAAAACACTTATGGTACAGAGTTGAACTAAATGTGCAAAAAGAAATCCTGCCATGATTAATGAGGTCTACCAAGTGCTCATGAAGTTCATGCTCCCCCTACCCCATTTTTTGAGGAATAATTTTGAATCTTTTAAGGCCTGCTCAAGTTAATGTGACCAGTTAAGTACTCTTGAGTTAATCATAGCAGCAGCAACTCAGAGAACTTGAGTGTTATCTTCTGTGAGGATGAAACTTCATGTCATCTCACCAATGCTGATCTTAGATGTGAGGTAATCTAGATGCACCTTGTGACATGAAGAACTAATGATGAGCTCACATGAATTTTTTTCATGACTCTCTTAGTTAACCCATGGGCTTAATTTTGAAAAAAAAAATAATTAAAACATGGGAGATGTTTCTGAGCAAGATTGAAAGAATGCTGAATTATCTTCACTACAGGGGCAATTCTTTAATAATTTAAGTAATAATGTAAATGGACTGTTGTGATCCTTTTCTGTATTACAGAGAACTCACTACCATTCTCCACCTGGAATTGCAGTCATTTAATTTAGAAATGAAAGATAAAGTACATTTTATTTAAGAAATATGCATCAACATTTATGACACATGAATTCTTTGGAGAAAAATAAGTACCAAATTGCTGAATGTATTGAGAATTATATGTGAGAGGATGTTTTCAGTAGCTTCTAAATTGAATAATACTAACTAAAATATTTTCGTACCCAGAATCTAATGATGCTTAATTTAGCCTTTTTTAAAACTGAGAATAATTACCTTCATAAGATAAAATACACTTACCATCAAAAACAAACATTGAATCATGGGGAAAGATGTATTAATAAAAAATCTTGAGGCAACTAAATGCTGTCTGGAAATGTATAAATTCATATCCATTCCTCTGTCATTCTATCAAAGGAGATTCAGTATGGATTAAAAATGTAAACATAAAAATGACGACTACCAAATAAAATGTTGGATATTTTGTTCTGTTTTGTTTCTTAATAATCTCAGAATAGAGAAGAGCTGTCCATTCACGTCACAAAATCTAAATTTCTATAGAGAAAAATATTGATATAGTTGACAATATAACGTTTTTTAAATGTTTGAACAAAAAAATGCTGTAAACAAAGTCAAAAGCAAATGACAAAATGGGGAAAAAAATAACACATGTGACAGACAAGGTCTAATTTTTCTGTTATATCAAAAGCTTTCATGTTCCAATAAAGGGACAAACCCTTAGGAAAATATTCAGAAGACAAAAAGGCAGAATAAGAAAGCCAGATAACTTTACCAACATTTGAAAATTAGAAAAACAGCTTTGCCAGGAGATAGGGATGTGGGCATTCTTAATACATCATTTGGAATGTAAATTGAGACAAGCTCTTTGCAGGGTATTTTTATAATGTTATTAATATTTTAAGTGCATACTTTTGTCTTAAAAATATCTGGAACATGTATACAAACATGCACTTGGAGCATTGTTGGTAATAAAAAATTGGAAATAACTAGTCAAAACAGTTTCTGGTATCCAAATGAATACTATGCAGTAAGTAAAAAGCATGAGGCCTGTATTGCTGATGTATTGCCAGAATACCCAAGATACATGGTTAATGGAGAAAGAAAAAGAAAACTTTTAATATGTAATTGCTTCAGCAATTTACACGTTAAAATATGTGGATGTGTGGATGTATGGATCTGTTTGCTGGAACATTCCTGGAAGAATATATAAAACTGATAGTGATTATTTCTGAAGAATAGGACTAGGTTTTTGCATAGGAGACAGATTAACTTCTCATAAACCTCTTATGGTCTGTTTCAGTTTTTCATCATATGCATGTGCCGTTTTTAAAATTAAGATACATCTTTTGATCAATTTCAAGACTGTTTGGCTAGTTATTACCTGGTTTTAGACTTTAGCCATTCTTTCTGTATATAATTTGGTTCTATATTTGGAAAATGATATGTATAGAGCTTCAAGTAAACCACTGCCCTGCAGAGGTGAGTGGTTCACCATCTGGTCAAAAACAGGAGTCAGGTACCTCCGTTTTCACAACTGTCAGCTTTCTCACTGGAACATCTGGCATCCAGAACCCTGGGGGGCCCGTCCAGCGCAGCACAGAATCCCTTTGAGCCAGGCTCTCCATGAAAGACTGATGCTGCCTCTGCTGGGGAACCACAGTGCAAGGTACTGCCCATCATGTTTCTTAAAATGATAAATTCCCTATGGAATTTAGTTCTTTAGTGCAAGAATTTCTTTTTAGATTTTTCTGTATGAGTTGAACAGTTAAGTTCTAGAATTTGGTTTCTTTACCAGACTTTTTCTTGGCCTGGAATCTTAGCATCAGATTCAGCGTTAAGTATATAACTGTGTGTTTAATAATTATTTTAATTATCTGGTTATGACTAAAATATATTGTAAAACTTTTTGAGGGAGAAACCACATCAACATAAATTGTAAAGAAATGAACAAGCATAATGCTACTCTAATGAGGACTTTTTGTTATATAGGTGAGACACATCCCTTTGAGGTATGACTTCCTTCTAGGAAAGGCAGTTTCTCCTATATAGTATTCTTGACCAGATACTCAAATTTAATCTAATCATCTGTCTGAGAAAACAATCAGACAAATCCAGAATGTGGCACATTCTAGCCAACTGGGTTCAAAAACTTGTGTGTCATGAAAAACAGACAATGAAAAGTTTATTCCAAATTAAAATAGGCTAAAGAGACACACTAAATGTACTGCACAAATATCGGATTCTGGATTTGAAAAAAAAGTCCTGAAATATTTGAGGGCAACTGAGAAACTGGAATATGAATTACAAAATAAAATTAATGTTAATTTTCCTAGGCACGTTTATGGTTATGTAATAGGATGGCCTTATTAGAATTGCATGTGAAAGTATTGAGGATTGGCTGGGCGTGGTGGCTCACATCTGTAATCCCAGCACTTTGGGAGGCCAAGGTGGGTGGATCGCTCTAGCCCAGGATTCAAGACCAGCCTGGGCAAAATGGAGAAACCCTATCTCTAAATAAATGAATGAATAAATAATTAAATGCCAGAAACCTGACCTTTTTTTTTTAAGTATTGAGAAGTGAAGTGTTTGGATGTTTGCAACCTATTTTATGGTTCAGGGGAAAAAGGCTATAGCTAGTTAAAGCAACTGTAGCAAAACGTTAACAGTTGGTGAATCTAAGTGAAGGGTAGATAGGTAGAGAGTATTTTTCTTTTGATTCTGTAAGTTTGAAAGTTTCAAAATGAAGAAATGGGGAGACAAGAAAAAATCCCATTTGGCTTTCAAAAAATATCATTAGTAAACAATAGCAAAAAAAAAAAATTGTTTTAAAACACCTTTTAGGTTAGGGCCATCTCTTTTCTGCTGTCCTTCCTAATTTGACATTTATCCCTTGTTATACCCAGGTGAAGACATGCTCTTGGTTAACTGTCAGTATCGTGGGTTTTTTCTAGTTCTTGTGACATCTTTGGACTACAGCAGGCTGCCCCCTCTGGCACCACCATCTCTGTGCTCTGGTTTCTGGAAGCCTCCTTGACCTGCCCCTTTATCCCATATCCTGGGGGGAGTATTCCATCAGGGGTCCCAGGTGGCTTGTTGACACCACCTTTGCCCCTGATTCTCCTTCGCTTTCACTCCCCAGGTGTCTCTGCTTTCAGGCCGAACCCCACCCCCAAGCCTAATTAAACTGAAGTGGTGCCACCTGGCAAAGTCTTCCTTCCTGGGCCTCTTTGGGAGGGATTTTTTTTTTTCCTTTTTCCCCTCTGGGGTTGTCAGGAGTTTCTTGTCAGCATCTTAGGCCTTTCCTGCCCTCTTTTTCCCTGAACTGGGTCTGTGGTTTCCCCAGGTGTCCAGTTCTTAGATGTCATGTGAATTGCTGATGGCTTTTTCAGAAACAAGACTGGCCAATGCCTTTCTAGACAAAAATTCCAAACATAGGTGCTCTGGGAGGTGTTTTTCAGTCCTTTGCCCCTGCTTTCTCTAGCTGGGGCATGATCTGGGCTTGCATTCCCCAATTCCCTCCAGTCTGTGTGCCCAGAGGGGGTGCTGTGGTCCTGTCCCCAGTAGGGGCCCTCCCTGCTCCTTCCCCTCACTCACCCTTGCCCTTCACTCTTTCACACTTTGAAAGTTGATGCCAAAATCCTTCCTGTCTTTCCACCAGAATCCCCAGAACCCTCCAAACAACTGACAAAACAAATCCTACACTATTGAGGCCAATTTAGTGATTTATGCTCCCGGTCTGTTTAAGCAAGGAAGCAAAAACTCAGGGATCAGTTTTTATCTAGATTTCCTAGATTTGAGCTGTGATCTATTCAATGGAGTTGGACTATTAGTATTGTGACCATAGTATAAAATATATTGAGAAGAGAAATGAAAGCTGTCAAGCACTGGCAAATTGTGTGAACCAAGGGACAGTCTTGGCTTCAGGCTAGAACGTGGCATCTACAACAGTTTGCAGACCTCCCTTAATACTCCAACAAATTAACATGATACATGGAATACAGGCAACTAGATAGAATCGGGCTACCTTCTTTTAAGTCTTGGGTATTCATCCCTAAAGTTTTCAACATTTGATAAGCAGTGATTGATAAAGATAGATGGAGAACCAGAAAACCAGTTGTACCTCTGACCTACTTACTGATGAGCTTTGTAATTTTGTTCAAGTTACTAAATTAGTTTGCTTCTATTTCCTCTGTAAAATGAGGAAGTAGGTTGGGTGGAGTTGTTCGATTTGATCTTTACAACCTCCCCCAGCCCTAAAACTTCATGGATAAAATACAGTGGTCTGGGGTTTTACATTCTTCTGTGGTTTTTTTTAGAAAATGCTCTTTTAAGCACTGAGAAGAGGCCTCTGTATTTTTTGCAATTCTAGTAGTTTGGTTTTGAGCACAGTCAAACCTGATCTGAACCCAAAGCCAGGATAATATGAAAAGAACTGTGTGGAAATCAAAGACTGGCACATGGAAGACACCTGCAGAGTATCAACACTGAGGGTCTTCCTCATTGATCTCAGTCTCAGAGGAGCCACTCCACAAACACCCTGTATGCCTTGCCTGCGTCTACACTACAGAGCCATGTCTGGTGTCATCACCTATTGCTAAGTGTTTGATGCTGGTACCTTTGATCTGAGCCCGAATCCCCAAATCAAAGTGATCATTTGTTTAATATTTGTCACACATCCGGAAATTCTAAAACCCCAAACAGAATGGAAGGCACACTATAACAAGGATTTTTTTTTCCAGCCAATTAAGGTCATTAAAGAACAGTTTCCCAATTTAAATACTTGCCTAAGCTTAGAATTACTGAGTTGCCCCAGCAACAGGTTACAAAAGGGCATACAAAATCATGGTGGAGAATAGAAAGAGAACGCAAGCGTGTAAGTAAAAGTATTCAAGTAATTCCTTTGACAACATAGTTTAAACAGAAGGCAGATTTAAAACATTGATCTAAGCAATGGAATAAATATTAAAGTTAGCTGGAGGGATATTTGTCAAGTTTTACTCTGGTTACTACAAGAATAGAGTTGAGAATTCTAGCTTTAGTGGAGCCTTTTATAGAATAATACAGCATATAATTGCAAAATAATATCACCCCCATTTTACTCCATGGTTGTATGTTTTCAGAGAGGGGCAACAATTCCTATTCTGCCCCAGAAGCAAAAGCATTGGAAACACTTCCACCTTCCCTCTGCCCCTCTGCCCTTTCCTCAGCAGGAGGGGCGTGGCTTACCTGATTGGTAGATTTGGGAAGGGAGGCAGCATGTGCACAGGATGCTTCCATTCTGGGATGTGTGGGTCAGGGTCATTCAGTGAGCTCAGACAGGTACAGTGGGACTGCTAGTTGGCCAGAGCTGCCCGTGACTGAGGGACCAATCCCATCTAATTCAGGATGAAGGATTAAGAGGCATGCTGCAGCCATGTCCTCTAATTTAGTTTTATCTTCAATAAAGCTGACCTTTTTGTCTCCAGTTGTCTGACTCCTGTGTGTCTCAGGTTGGGAAGGAACAGGTGTTCATTGTGGCCACTGTGATTCCATAATAGTAAGTCAATCAACATTTACCTACAGGAAGCCAGATTCATTCCCAGGAACTGAGTCTATAAAGTGAGACTTGGTCCCCATCTGGAGGAACTTGCAATCTAGGATTATGAAATTCAATTTTATTCATTTTAATTGTGAACAGTGTCTGCCTCACTCTTCTTTTGATCTCTTTAGGTGTTATCATTCTGTCTTATAAATAACTAGCATTGCATTTCTAATATGAGTTATGGAAGAGCTATTTTGGTCACTTTGTATTACTGTAGGGTTTTAACAGCTCACATAGAACAAATTTGATTATGTTTATATTTAAGCCTTCTTAACAAAGGAAACAGAAGGATTAGATTCAATAAAAACAGGAGCAGCATTCTGAATGTGTTTAAACAAGTTTTCCCCACTGATAAATAGAATAAATAGTATCATTTTCAACTAGAGAAATAGCTGACTGCCAAAAAAACCACACACACACACACACACACACACGCACGCTCGTGCGCGCACAACAAAAAAAAGTCACCAGTTCCCCTAAAGAATTTGTACAATGCTCAAGGCAAGTTACAACTAGATCTTCTTAAAGAAATCAATCTTTTCTAGTAAATTACTCATAAGACCATTTAAATCGATGAAGCTTTTCAGTAAATTTATTCAATTAAAAGGATTTTTAATATTTTGAGATGAAAAACTCTGCCCAGAGTGTATTTCATCTCAAAATAATATTTTAGCAAATATTAAATTACACGTAATATTCTTGCCATGTCAGAAGAGAAAACAAAGCACACCACACCCCTAACAGCCACTCTGCAGAGGCTGCAGCCCTTTCCTCAGCAATGGCCTTCCAGCCTTCAGGCAAGTCTCCCTGCAGAGGGTTGGGAGTTCCTCTGGTACAGTAATGCTGACAAATTTACTTATTCATGATCATCAGTCTTGCTGCTTTAGGGGAAAATGTTTTGAGTACGTAAGAGTTGGAGGATGACATTATGTCATACTAAAAAGGAAGAAAATAACCCCCTCTAAGGACAAGGCAATGTCAATCAAGACTCCAGACTAATCTTATTATTCAGAGTCACGCCTCTGTGCCCAGAATGTATTTCAACTCAAATTGGGACTGTGACTTTTTCTTTCTTTAAAAAAGTCATTTGAGAAGATTCACTCTATGGACTATGCTTTGATTTCTGTTTATGTGACTTTCATTTTTGGACTCGACAAAACACCATACTACCAAGCATGTCTTTTATTTCCGCTCAAGAAGTATATTCTAGTGATTAAAATACTGAGGTGAATTCATGAAGGAATACAATGAGAAGAAAGGCAGTCCTCAACCCTTCCTCCTTACCAGGAGTTGGAAGTCATAGAATCTAACAGGTAAGGTCTCAAAGCACCCACTGGGAGGAAAGATTTGGACCTTGCCTTTTGGTGTGTAGTGAGTCACCTATAAAATGAAGAGAATCACCTACCTTTCAGGTCTGAGGATGAACACAAAGAGTTTTTGAAGTCTTCTGAGGTTCTCAAGAAAAAATATTGTGTTAATTCTGGAAGTACACCTTGGATTCTTAGATCAATGAAATACCACTTTCCATTAGCCAGGAAAGAAGAAAGCTGGATGATGCCACATATTGGTGGGGATATAGGAATGTAGGCGCCTTCCTGCACTGCTGGTGAGATGCACAGTATGCATGTGCACTTTATGGTCCAGCAGTCCTGTATTTCGCGGTATAGCAGGTTCAAGTTTTTCGTAGTAAGTAAGACCTGGAAGCATCTGGGGAGAGTGGGCAGGTAAAACATGGTGCAGGCATACCTTACACACACACACACACACACACACACACACACACACACCCCTCTCAAGATAAAATGACTTGAGTAGAATGAGATTTATAGAATAGCACCATTTATGTAAATTAACAGTATTTGCATGCAAAATAACTATGCATTTTGCAAGGACACATACAAGCAAAAGATCCCAGTCAATTGGAATGGTTGCCTATGGCAGGGCAGGCAGGTGATGGGAGTAGAAATGATGATAGAAGGAAATAAATAAAATGTAATTAAAAAGTACAAAAAGGAGCCATGCAGAGAACGATGATAATAGTGTACTAGAATGTGGTAGGATGAACTCAGGTCTCTACATTTTCAAGTGCTGTTCCTCCCCAAAATGTGTAATACACACACACAAACACAACACACAGAAGGTGTTGCAAGGTTGTGACACATGGGCCAAATCAGGCCCTTAGATATGTTGTGTTTGGTCTATGCAACACATAAAAGTGGTTTGAATTAGTTGCCAACACTTAAGAAGATCCAACAAGCTTGGACTGAAGACATCAATCCCCAGTTGTGCTTGGTGGCTTGCCCCATCTCTAAAGAGCCTGCAGTCTCCTGGTCACCATATTTCTTAACCTTTTTGCCCTGAAAAAGGAGGAGGGTAGGCTTACACTTTCCTTTGCACTGTGAGCTGAACCAGATGATTCTCCCGTTCCATTTCCTGTCTGGCCCCTGATTGGATACTGCTTGATACAGAGGTCAGCTGCCCTCTCTGTCTCTCATCCTCTCAGAAATTTGATTCAACCAGATCAAGTGGTTAAGGCAAGTGGGTGGATTTGGCCTTGTGCTGAAATGGGAGAGGCAAGACTGGAGCAGGCTTGGGACAAATTCAGAGTCCCCTTTCTACCATGATATGCTTCAGATGCCTATTACACATCCAGGTGGTGAAATTAAACAGAGCACTTATGGGAGTGTGGAGTTATAGGGAGAGGTCAAGGTTAGAGGATAAACAATTGTGCAACATTGACATGAATGGTAAAGGTGTGGAACCAAATGAGATCACTCAAACCAAGTATGGAAATAGAGAAAAGAAGGAGGATTAATGAAAAGAGGAGGCGTGAAATGATCTCTGTTGAGAGGGGGAATGCGAACAAGATATAAAAACTTGGGAGAATTCCCAGACAGCATGTTTTTTTCTCGAGAGCAGTAATCAATTGGAGAATCTCAGAAATGTGTCACTGATTGCAAGAGCATGCTGCAGAATGACGTGTAATATGGTAGTATTTCTGACTATTGAAAAGAATGTACGAAACAATACAAGGCATTTTTTCATGAATGTATAAAGTCTGGATAGATGCATAGCCTCTTGAGACAGACAGGAGAGCAGGGCCTGGGAGAGGAGCATCAGGGCTGTAACCATCTATAGTGTTCTCTTTTATTTATATTGCTTTATTTTATTATTTAATTTTAAAATAGTTTTAAAGTAATTTTAAATTTTAAAATAATGTTATTTAAAAGTATATTTTAAAAAGCATTTCAAAAATAACTGGCAATGAGCAATTTTAGTGAAAATGAAGATGAAATTAGGAATATTGGAAATCTGTACAGTACTTTGAATAGGGGAATTTGCACATAAAATACATGTAAACTCTGAATAGTATGTGTCATGGTTAATTTTATGTGTCAACTTGACTGGGTCACTAGGTGCCCACATATTTGGTCAAACGTTATTCTGGTTGTATCTGTGAGGGTGTTTCTGGGGCTGAGATAACATTTGAATCAGTACCCTGAGGCAAGCAGGTAGTCCTTCCTTATGTAAGTGGGCCGTAGACAATCGATTAAAGACCTGAACAAAACGAAAAGCTGAGTAAGAGGAACTTTGCCTTCCTGGTCCTTGAGCTGGAGCGTTGAACGAACATCTCCTGCCTTCTGACTGGAACTTATATCTGCTCTCCTGGTTCTCAGGTCTTCAAACTCAGCCTGGAGCTACACTGATAGCTCTCCTGAGATCCAGCTTGCCAACCCCACATCTTGAGACTTCTTAGCCTCTGTAATCATGTGAGCCAGTTCCTCATAATAAATCTCTTTTTCTCTCTATGTATATCCAAATAGCTCTGTTTCTCTGTAGAACCTTGCCTAAGACAGCATTTAATAGCAAAATTACCACCTTTATTTTATTCTCAGCAACTGAACTGGGCTACTCAACATACGTTTTAATTGCTGATGTGAGTCTTTTTTTTTTTTTCTTTTTCTCAAAAGCATTTCATCAAAGGAATATATGCATATAATTTTAAATGTCAAAATCACTGTAAGGCAAAAAGTCAAAAATAGTAGTCCTGTGCCCTCCTTGCCCACTGCCCAATCCTGTTTTAGCTCTCCAGAAGCTTCATTCATTTCTTACTTCCAATATTTATCTCCATTTCTCACAATTAAACTTACAGTGCACACTGTTGGATCATCACTTTTAGACATTCGCCATTAATTTCTTATTTTGCAGGATGAATTCAATTTTGTCTTACTGTTCCATTCTCAAAATACAGGGATACCACAATCTTAGATTAAATTCACTGTTAATTGTTTTAATTAGTATTATTCTATAGATGTAGCTCACCACTGAACCAAGTAGAGTACTAGGATTATAATGACCATTTTGTACTAATGTTTTGTTTTTCCCAGACTTAATCCTTCCTTTCTTCCTTCTTTTTATTTTCCTTTCTCTCTCTCTTTTTTTTTTCTGGATTTACTTGCTTTTTTTTCTTAATTTTCTTGTGAGGCAGACTAATAGTTTCTGAAGCCCCATTCCTTGGGTTTGAAACCATCTCTGCCCTCTGCTAGCTAGGTAAGCTTGGACAAGTTTCTTCATGTTTCAGAGCCCCTATTTTTTCGTCTATACAATGAGGTTAATAATGGCATGGCCTTACAGAATTGTGATAAGAATTAAATGAGTTAACATAAATGAAGTACATAGAACATAGTTGAGTATTTCCTTTTTTTAAAATCTACTTTGATAATATCTGTCTTTAAGTGAAAGTTGAATGCATTAAATGTTAATATAATTATCAGTATGGTTAGAATTAGGCCTACCATTTTATTTGTTTTCTAACTGTCACCTCTCTTTTTTACTTCTGTTTCCCTGCTTCTGCCGTCTTTGGAATTATTTTAATAATTTGCCTTTTGAATTTTTAGATATCACTCTATGCAGTTTATTTACTTTTGTTTTTTATTTTTAGTTATTGTTCTTTGGATTATAAAATCAATTTTTTACTTTCCACAGTCTGCTTACAATTAATATTGTACAATTTCATAAAAATTATGGAAATCTTGCAACTATTTTGATTCATTTACTACCTTACTGCCATCCTTTATGCTATAATTGTCATGTTTTTCATTTACATACATTATAAACCTTACCATATTATAATTTGCATTTGAAATAGTCATGTGTTTTAAGAAAATTAAGAGAAGAAGTAATTGTAAAGACAGCCATTCACAAAAGAGAAGATCACAACCCCAAGTTTCTGTTTCACAGATAAGGTAGTTGCTCACACATATGCCTGCAAAATAAATGAGACGGGACCTCTCCTCCCATTCCACACCACCACCTTTCTCCCCTAGATTGCCCTTGGTGACTGCATTTGTTATTCAAAGTCATTCTCAAACTTCATTGTAGCTGAATCTCACCTGGGTAATCCTAGTAGGGAGAGGGGAAAAGTGTAGTTTGATCTGACTTTGCCCCACACCTTCCTAGATAATACCCTACTTTGAAAATTCACTCCTTAAGTAACAGTCTCTTTCTGAACGACACCATAATGTTACTAGTTGCTTTTCAGTGAAGCAAAGTATATTAGTTTGTTTTCATGCTGCTGTTGAAGACATATCTGAGACTGGAGAAAAAAGGGGGTTTAATTGTACTTACAGTTACACATGGCTAGGGAGGCCTCAGAATCATGGCGGGAGGCAAACGACACTTATATGGTGGTGGCAAGAGAAATTGAGGACGATGCAAAAGCAGAAATCCCTGATAAAACCATCAAATCTGATGAGACTTACTACCACAAGAACAGTAGTATAGGGTATGAAACCACCCCCATGATTCAGATTATCTCCCGCTAGGTCCTTTTTACAACATGTGGGAATTACGGGAGTACAATTCAAGAGGAGATTTGGGTGGGGACACAGCCAGACCATTTCACAGAGTACCCACAGTGTTATCAAAGGCAATGAAGATAGGAGTTTTGATTGTATCAAGCTGTGGGGTGGGGTTGTGGGATTGCACCACATTTTTCAGTGAACTTTTCCTTCCAGATGACTTCCAGTGTATTCTTTCCTAGACATCAGTGATTGTAAAAACACCTCAGCTAGACCTGTGTGAGTTTCAGCGAATCCATCCTAGACCCCAGAAGCGACCCCACATCCATGAGAGAACAATAAGAATAATGTTTCAAAAACATATCTCAAAATATTTGATACATATATCCTATGCCACCATTACCTCAAGGAGAGATACCTCTTGCCCTGTCTTTAAAACTACTGTAAAATGGGCCTGAAATTTAGTAAAATTTCTTTTTTTTATTTGTGGATACACAAATAGACCCCAGCCGTTCTCGGGAAATTGATGCCATTGAACATCTGGGCTCACCTTCCTTTTCTAAACAAGTAAGCAAATCAGATTCTGAAAACAAAACCCTTCACCTGAGTTTTTTTCTTTCTCTTAGCCTTCTTTGCTTAGCTGTTTTATATATGACAATTAATTTATATTTATGAGGACTATAGTACAGGATTTATTCATGCTTGGGCTTCAGCTTTTTTTTTTTTTTTTTTTTTAAATTAATCTTTGCTTTTCCAAAGTTTCTAGGTAATCTTTACTTTGGCCCAGGGTTTTAAGCTTTTTCCTGATAGCCCCTTGCCTTAGATTACTCTGTTTTCAATTTTATGGCATCAGTGTTTACTTTCTTTTCCTCGCTTAACTATGAATCTGAACTTTCTGCTCTTGTGACTTCACCTTTATGCATCTCCGTATCTTTACTTTCCTCCTCTTTTATTTTTCTCCAGTGATTTTTATCATCTGGAAAGGTGTCAAAAAGTGTTAACATTACTCAACACCTAGTCTCTTCGAAGCACCATCAGCTGAATTTAGTCACATTAAGGTCTAATTATGGAGCTAAATGGTTTATGATTACATACTCTACTGCTTTGGTCTGTGAAGTATATTTTCAGTAAGGGGAAAACTTGCCACATTACCTAGGAAGGAGTTAAAACAAATAGATGTTAACTCTTCAGCTAACATAGTACTCATTTTTTCATTTGTTGAATATTTATAGAGCTCCTATTATGTGCTAAACATTTGATAAACTTTTATTATGTGCAAATTATTGAGACTATACTGAGGAATAAAATAAACATAGGCTCTGCCCTTAAAGAGCTTAGAGTCTAGGTGGGGATAGGACAATAAAAAAATGTATCCACATATGCTTGAAAATCATGGTAAGTGAATGAAGGGCACAAATAGGGCAACGTGGTTGAGAATAACACTGGAACACATTGGGTGGTCAGTAGAGCTGCCAGATCTGTCAAATAAAAATACAAAATGCCCAGTTAAATTTGAATTTCAAATAAACGATGAACACATTTTTGGTATAACCATACCCCATGCAATATTTAGGACTTAGGCAGACTAAAAATGTATTTGTTTCTTATCTGAAATTTAGATTTAACTGGGTATCCTGTATTTTGTTTGGTAACCTGGCTGGTCAGAAAAGGCCTCTCTGGAAAGGTGACATTTAAACTGGGAGCTGAAGGATGAATAGTGGGCTGAGAAAAGCACTTTGAAGGCTGGACATGGGAGTGGGCTGTGGCGAGGGCCATTGATTGGGCTGGAGCCATGGGCAGAGGCCAGATCATGCAGGGTTCTCTAGGCCATGGTAAAGAGGGTGAATTTTATTTGAAATATACTGCAAAGGCTTTCAGGCATGTTAAGCATGGAAATGGGGTGATAGATCAAATTTTTATATTAAAATGATGAGTCTAGCTGCAGCACGGAGAAGAGATTGGAGAGGTGAGAGAAGTGAGGGAAAAAGTGAGATGGGTATTGCTGTTGTCCAGGGAGGAATAACAGTTGTTGGAGTGAAAGTGGAGATGATGTGGGTAGATGGGAGGTAACTTTGCAGGCAGAACTCACTGTAGTTGCTCAGGTACTAGATATGGAAAGCAGTGCGGGAGAAGGGAGAAACATCCAGAATCACTCTTGTTTAAAATGGAACACCTACATGGGTTGAGGAGCCAGGCCTGAGATGAGTGAGGCAGGAGGGAACTATGAGGGAAGTGGGCTGAGGTGAGGTGATCAGGAACTCAGAATGACAAGGGTTAAGGTTCTGCCAACCGTGAGACATCCAGTGGCCACCAAAGCTGGAACATGCACAGAGCTATGTGGTTCATTCACGGCTCACACCTGTGTTATCTCGTTTGACATGGCACTTCCTTAATTTGGGTGTTACGTGATTCCTGAAGCCCTAAGCTACTATTATTATACCTGAACCCCAAACAGTCCTTTCTTGGCATCTTGCTTGGGTCCCAGTGATTTGGGCCCTGAGTGGTGTATGATGTCTGTGGTTTCATAAGTGGTAGAAGTTTCCTTTCTTCTGTAAAGCTAGTTTATCATGGTCTTCTAATACGTAGATGAGTTGACCGGGTGCTCTGTCTGGTAATGCTGTCTGCACACTGGACTTCATTGGAACCAGCTATTTGGTGTCAGTTTTGGGAAATGTTAAATACCCAGCGCCTACCCTCTGACCTCCCACAGTGTCATGAACTCCTGGGGCTATTTATGGGTAACAAAAGGCTTTATGATAGAGAAACTCTGATTTTCCATATATGTATGTATGGAATCATGTGATTCCATATCAGATCACCTTTGGATCAGACTACATCTGAGGTTAAATGCCTGTAAAATATTTTAGTTATGTCAGCAATAAATTCTTAACAATAAATTGTTCAAGCCACTTTGAGTGAGCTTTTTTCCCCACTTGTAACCTGGCTTCTTCCAGACTCAGAAATCGGATTTTTCAGCCCCTGAGCAAAGATCTGTCTCACCATAGCCGGTCTCACAAAAACAAGTATTTTTCTCTAGAGCCATTGCACATGCTATGCCCAATTGTAATGATAAGATTGCTTGATGTGTGTGGAATCAGAGAAAGGGGAGTTACTTATATGAGTTGAATGTTTTATGACATTTAAGATATTTCGAAGTATCCAGTTTTCATTCCTGAAACCAGATGGAGTCCTAAGAACTGCTGAAGTCCTTAGGGAGCTCTGTCCTAGTGAGTGTGGATGCCATATCAGTCAGGATCAGCAAGGTTATGCTGCAGTGACAAACTACCCTCCAAATCTCAGGAGCTTAAAACAACCAAGACTTATTTCATCTGTATGCTGTCTGCCCACCATAGGTTGGTTTGGGGCTCTTCTCTGGGGTGTTCTTACTCAAGGATGCTGGCTGTTGGAGATAACACTCTTTGGAGTGCTGTTGGTTGCTGTGGCAGAAGAAAAGAGGTTTCTAGAAAATCTTGTTAAATATTTCAGCCTAGAAGCAATACATTATTTCCATTCACAACTTATTGGCTAAGTTAAATTGGCTATTTAACTAAATAGCTCTACTTAAACCACAGGAAGGCTAGAAAATGCAGTTTTATTATGTGTCTGAAAGGAGAGAGCCAGAAAATATTTGGCAAACAGAATGGCTACCTTGACCTCTGTAGACCTCCTTTTGTCCTGGTTTTTATGACTACACAACTCCTTTTTTTATTAATTCATAATTCATGTACAGTAATAGATTCAGTTAGGTTACAGTTAAATAATGAAGACATGGGAGAAATTTTGTCTTCGTTAGATGACATTGCATATCTCTTTTCTGATTCATCATTACAAATATAATAATGTAATCCTCCAATTCTCTAAGGATGAGAATACCGTTAGTTAGGTCATTCAGTCCTTTGCTTGTCTAAGACTATGTTTTCAAATTTCCTACCACCACACCACCTTTTCTCTAAATTGTTGAAAAACTTTATTTTTCTGAAGTGTGATTGTGTTGGCTTGACAAATCGTCTTCAAATAACTTTGCTTACATTCCAAATAAAAGAATTCTGAAAAATTATACACTTTAAATAGAATTATCGGCTGATTGGTCATAATAAGTAGTTACTGATAGTATAATACTATGTGACTTTTGTCATAAAGTTCAGAAGGATTTTAAAGAATTGAACAGCATCATATAACAACACAGAAGGCAAATGATATCACTTCAAGAAAGGCAGAGACACCATTACCTACCCAGGAGAATGACTCAAGGTAAGGTAATTATTTTCCATCCTTTTCTTTCCCAGGTGCATTTGCCAAGGATGGGCTAAGGCTTGGTCTCAGCTCAGCTAGAGGGAATCTCCTGGGGAAAGGTAAAACCAGATATTTGCATGGAGAATTCAAGCATACAGCTGGTTTTTCCACTGTTACTAAATTCTGATGTGATGTGAGAAGGTGACAGGATAGGCTGAGAGCTTCTAAAAGGCAAAATAACATCTTTCAAAGATTCATGATGCTTGGGTGGCAAAGTCCTACCAAAGGAAAAAAGCCTGCTGTAAATACCTAGCTAGCCCTCCCTTCAG
This sequence comes from Aotus nancymaae, assembly GCF_030222135.1. NCBI lineage: Eukaryota > Metazoa > Chordata > Mammalia > Primates > Aotidae > Aotus > Aotus nancymaae. Next base: position 12,941,837 of record NW_026988421.1, read on the forward strand.
GACTGTGGCCAGATATATTTTTAAAGTAGACTTTATTAAATAAACTATGTTTTTGGAGCAGTTGTATGTTCACAACAAAATTGAGAAGATACAGTAATTTCCCATCTACCCCTCCATCTCCAGGCATGCATCGCCTCCCCACTATCAACATTCTGCACCAGAGTGGTCATATGTAACAATCAGTGAACCTACATAGACACTTATTATTTCTGAAAATCCAGTTTATTTACAGTAGGCTTAACTCTTGATGTTGTACTTTCTGTGGATTTTGACAAATGTATATGTAATGACGTGTATCCACTATTACACGTATCATACAGAATAATTTCACTTCCCTAAAACTCCTCTGTGCCCTGCCTACCCATTGTTCCCTCCCCAAGCCCTAGCAACCACTAATCTTTTTATTGTCTTCATTATTTTTCCTTTTCTGGAATATCATATAGTTGAAATCATATGGTATATGGCCTTTTCACCTTTTCAGATTGGCTTCTTTCATTTAGTAGTATGCATTTAAAGTTCCTTCATATCTGTTCATGGCTTGATAGATTTTCTTTTTTTAGCAGTGAATAGTATTCCATTGTATGGATATAGCACAGTTTATTCACACTCACCTATGGACAGACAGCTTGGTTGGTTCCAAGTTTTGGCAATCATGAACAAAGCTGCTATAAATATCTAAACACAGGTTTTTGGGTAGTTACCTAGGAGCACAGTTGTTGGATCATAGGGTAAGACTGTATTTTGTTTTGTACGAAACTGCCAAACTGTGTTCCAAAGACTTCCATTTTGGACTCCCACCAGCAGTGAATGAAAGTTCTTGTTGCTCCATGTCCTCATCAGCATTTGGTGTTGGTGTTCTGGATTTTGACCATTCCAATATGTATGTAATGTAGTATGGCATTGTTTTGGTTGACAATTCTCTAATAACGTGATGTTAAACATCTTTTCCTATATATATTTGCCATTTGTGTATCTTCTTTGGAAAGATGTTTGTTCAGGTCTTTTGCCCATTTTTAATCAGCTTGTTCATTTTCTTATTATAGAGTTTTAAGAGTTCTTTGTATATTTTGGATAACAATCCTTTATCAGATAAGTCTTCTGCAAATATTTCCTAGACCATGACTTTTCTTCCCATTCTCTTGATGGTGTCCTTCATGGGGAAAAAATTTTTAATTGTAATGAAGTTCAGCTTGTCAATTATTTCTTTTATAGACTGTGCCTTTGGCATTGTATCTAAAAAGGCATCACCATACCCAAGGTCATCTAGACTTTCTCCTATGTTATCTTCCAGGAATGTAATAGTTTTGTGTTTTACATTTTGGTCTATGTTCCATTTTGAGTTAATTTTTGTGAAAGGTAAAAGGTATATGTCTAAATTTTTTGTGTGTGCTTTGCATTTGTATATCTAATTATTCCAGCTCCATTCCTTGAAGAGATTATTACTGTTCTATTGTATTGCCTTTTCTCCTTTGTCGAAGATCAGTTGTCAATATTCATGTGGGTCTTTTCTGCACTCAATTCTGTTCCATTGATCTGTTTGTCTATTCTTTCATCAATGTCACACTGTCATCATAGTTGTAGCTTTATAGTAAGTCCTGGAGTGAGGTAGTGTGCCAACTTTGTTTTTCTCCTTCAGTATTGTGTTGGCTGTACTGGGTCTTTGGCCTCTCCATATAAACTTTAGAATCGGTTTGTTTACATCAACAAAATAACTTGCTGGGATTTTGACTGGAATTGCACTTAATCTGTAGATAAAGTTTGGAAGATTGGCCATCTTGACAATAATGTGTCTTCTTATTCATGAACATGGACTATCTCTCTATTTAATTTTTCTCTGATTTTTTTCATCACAGTTTTGTAGTTTCTCAAATCAGTCTTGTACTTTTTAAGATTTGTACCTAAGTATTTCATTTTTGGGAGGTTTTAATGTAAATGATACTGTATTTTTGGCGATACATAGAAAAACAAATGACTTTTATGTCTTAACCTTGTATTTTGCAATCTTTCTATAAATAAAATACTACTAAGCAATGAAAAGAAACAGACTACTAAAAGAAGCAGTTACATGGTTGACCCTCAAAAATGATATGTGGAATTAAAGAAGCTTTATACAAAATAGTACATATTGTATACTTTCATTTATATAAGATTACAGAATAGAGAAAATTAATTTATGATAGAAACAAAGTTAGAATAATAGTTGTCTCTGGGAATGTTAGAGGGAGATTGATTTAGAAGGCTAGGAGTCATAAGAGAATGTTCTAGGTAATAATGTTTTCTATCTTGTTAGAGGTTGGGGTTATAATGTGCATATATTTGTCACTGAATGGTACATTAAAGGTTTTTTCATGTGACTGTATATACATTTTATCTTAAAGAAAATTGTGAACAAATATTGAATTCCAGTAATTTTGTACATCTTTAGGTGAGTAGGGGTGAAGTGTGTTGGTGTCCTTCCTAGTTTCTAGGAGCAATGCAAGTTTACCCTTTTATTTTTCTGTACTTTTTCATCATTAGAGTTTGGAGAAAGTTACTAATAAACACTTGTACTTTGTTACCTTAAACACGAATAGTTTGTTCATTCTTTTATTTATAGAGCATCTATTGTGCATTTAGTACATATTAACTTTATGCTTCTTTCTACAGATAAGTCAACAAGACAAATATGGCCCTTTTCCTAGTGCAGTTTACAAACCAGCAGATTTATTATGTCCTTTTCCAGGATCCTAGTTAGACTTATAATAGACAATCAATATAATCATCTGATAATGAAGATATACCACCTTGTGTTAGATCTTCCATGTTGGTGATACTGTACTCTGAACACAGTAAGCTCAAAACCACCTCCTATGCCCCACCTTGATCTCTTGTTTAAATCAGTAGGCAGAACTCTTCAGTGATTTCATCATTGTGCTGTGATATTGACACATCTGGATGTCTATGTTGTTTGTTTCTTTTAAAGTTCACTGAATTGCCAAGCCCAGTGTACCCAAAGAAAGTTCCAGAGGACGTGTTCCATTCACTTGTAGTCCTAATGTGGCAGTTTTATGATCTTCTCTCATTAGACATCTTCTCTCTAAGTGCTTGTAGTGATACATCTGATGAAATGAAGGCTACCTGAACCTCACATCCACATTATCGATGATGAAAACTGAGAGAGGACAATGTTGAATCTGAACAACCAAATTCAGTAGTATTTAGCCAAGCTGCAGAAGCACACCACTTTTTGTTGATTTTGGTGCAGAGCTTTGGAATCCAGCTTTAAAAGTGCCTTACTGGTGGAAGCCAGGAAGATTACAGTTGTACTCTTGGCTCCTTTCTGTGGCAAGCTTGGAGGAAAATTACCTGTCTGTAATATTGAATTTTTTCTGTGTCATTCTTCTATGAGGTCTTTGAGCTTGCCTTGTGTTTTTCATGCTTCTTAATTTCACTAAGCCAGAACTATAGGTTTGGGGCCGAAGTAGGTGATGTTTCTGAAAGAAACAGACCACTTATTGCTCCCAGGTGGCACCAAAGCTTTTGATCCTAATACAACCAATTTTAAAGCAATGCCTGGGACTTGTAAAATTGGTAATTTTATTACAGAAATACATTATACGTTTGGTTAGAAATGCCTTCATTGAGAGCTGCCACCTGATTGGCTGATGATGTAGTCAACTTTTGCAGTTGCTTTCTAAGCAAATAATGTGTTAGATTTTTACCGTGCTTGTGTAGCTTAGGGAGAGAATAATCATTTTTTACTTATAATAAGATACAACTTAGCACATTTGGACAAGAAAATTATTAAGCAAAGAGACAATTTATTTTAAATGACAGTGAAACAAATTTGATAGTTCATAAATTATTATTAATAGTCCTACCAATGCTTTGCAATTATCACTTGTTTATTATCTCACCATCTTGTTTGATCCTCATAACAGCTATATGGGATAGGGAGGTCAAGAGTTGTTACGCCTGCCTGCTGGTCAGATGAAGAAAATGAGGTTCATGGAGCAGAAATGATCAAGTCTCCTATGGCTAGAGACAGAGATGGATCTAGAATTAATGCTTTCATTCCAATTATCCTTCCAGGCCATTTGTGCAGGGCTTTTGCCAAAGCCAAAGACGGATGACTCTGGGAGTATCTTGAGAGCAATCACATGGTCCAAGGGTCTGTGGATGAGTTGAGAAGACCCCTCTGGGAAAGAGTAAGGGCTTTAGGTAGGGTTACAGGCAAGAAGGCGGCAAAATGGGAAATAAGGAGACCCTTCTCCTTCTATTTTTACTTCTTCTTTGTTTTACTGGCTGATGAGAACGTGGTGAAACTTGAAGACCACCAGAAACACACCCTCTCATCTGGCATTTTGCTTATAAAGGACCAACTCTTTTTAGTGACTGAACCCACTTGATTACCATCTTTTCCAGTGGAAATATTTCTGCTAAGAGCCATCCTCCTCTATGAGTGCACCTTTATGGAGCAAACCAGAGGGAAAAGTAATTGAATTTAATAAAAGCTGTTCCCAATATAAAGCCACAGGGAAATACATTTAACTTCAAAGTCAAGATGCATGGTTTCTAAATATAATTAATTGCCTGGCTGTTTCTTCCATCAAATCTCAATTTGACAGTAAAGAAGTGAATTCCTTGGCATTTTTTTATTTTATAGTAACATGAATTCTTCATTGATAGTTATGGCTAGATTGAGAAAAGTCATTCTCAGAAATGTCATTCTTTAGATTTATCAAAGTTGCCAGAGCTGTAACTTTGTACCCGCTTTGCTTAGGAGAGCTAGAAATAGTATTAGATAATCTTAACAGACTTGTCAAAGGTGAAACTTTTGAGAATGGTGCTTTCTGCCCCATAAACCTCCTCCCTATCGCTATTTAAAAACTTTCCTACAAAAGAAAATAAAAATCTGCAAGGAAAAGCAACCCCATGAAGAGAGCACTTCTGTTCTCGGTGTCTTTGTTTGAAAATGTTAAGGGTTCCTTAAATGTGGATTTAAAAGTCATAAAGTTTGTGTGTCATTATTATCTGAGCCTGCATAGGAATGACTGCCTCCAACTCAGCAGATTAAGAAAAAGTGAGTGCAGACTGTCCCAGGTGCTGTGGTGTGAATGTTTGCATCCCCTCCTTAACCCCAATTCATATGTTGAAATCCCTATCCCAAAGATGGTGGTGTTAGGAGGTGGGACCTTTGGGAAGTGATTAGGTCATGATGGGATGAATGGCCTTATAAAAGAGACTCCCCCCAAGAGCTTACTTGCCCCTTCCACCACGTAAGGATATAGCAAGAAGTTGCTGTCTGTGAGCCAGAAAGTGGGCCCTCACCAGACATGAATCTGGCGTCTTGATTTTAGACTTGGACTGTAAGAAATGAATTTCTGTTGTTTATAAGCTGCCAGTCTATGGTATCTTGCTATAGCAGCTGGGTCAGACTAACATACCAGGGTATGCAGACCCATAGGCCACAACATGCTTCCTGGATGGACTTCATGTTGCATGTCACACCACACTTCTCTAGGTCAGAGCACCTTTCCAGGTGACAGGCTGTTGTTGTCTAAGGACAAGCCCCTTCCTATTCTCTCTCTCCAAAGGGATGATTACATTTTCATTCTATGAAGCTGCCTAAGGAGAGAAGCTAGATATACGAGAGAAAGTTGTTGCAAGAACAGAGACTGCAGAAGACCTTCACTCCAAATTCTATTCCACAAGGCAAAAGCACATGTCAGATGAGGCTGAATGGGAAGTTTGCTGAAGCACCATCTGTGTATTTAGCATCACATGCAAGTCATCATGGGAGATGGTGTTTTACCAGGAAGCAGTTTCACACTAAGTCACTTGCATTTAGAAGTGAGTCTAAGAAAAATAGTGGTCCTTTGAGCTGGAGCCTTAAGAAAAAGAAAGCAAGAAAATGGACAGTTGGAAAGGAGAGAGATGGTAACAAAAGTATTAAAAATTTAATAATATCAGATTTCCAACAAAATGTGAAAGAAAAAGTTACATACATAAAACTATCAATTGCCTCTTGTCCATCATAGTAAAATACTAAAGTCATATAAATGTTCAAAAGAAAGGTATTGCTTAGATAAATTACAGTACAGTTACTAGGTAGTATAATAATGCCATTATTAAAATGTTAACTATAAAGGCTGGGAAGAATATGGAAAAGTGTTTATGACATAATATAAAATTTAAAAACACAAGTATGTGCAGACATGACTACAACTATGTAGGAAAGTTTTAGGGCAAAGGCCAGAAGTAACTGTATACAGAAGAAAATATTTATGTTGGGGTTGTGAAATTACAGGTGGTTTAAAAGTTTCTGCTATGTTTTATTTTATGGCATGATTTTAAATATGTATATATATACACACATACACACATATATATGAAATATAATAGAAATTGAAGCTGCTGTAAGCATTTATTAGCTTCTCCTTATCAAGAACTTCCAGTCTGATATGCCCTTCATCCATAGTTGACCGTTGGATTTTAGCCACAGAACCAGAGAGCCAAAGGGTCTGAGTCTGATTGGAAAAGCATTACTTTCTCCATCTGCCCTGTGAGCCAGACAGATCCCTTCATTTCCCTCTGTTCACAGCTCGACATTCTAGGAATTATCTAATCTCCAGCTGGCCAGATGGATTGAGAGTCAGACTGGGCCCGCACCAGGTTTTACTCAATGCAAGGCCTTCTGGATGGCCTGAGATAATTGCATGCTTTCTGACTTCTCAGCTTCCATAGCAGGAATTTATGATGAGTAAGTAGGGACTTGGGGGACTACTGACCTTTGGGACCAGCCAAGCTAACTACTTTCCCTGAACACCCACTCCCCAAATAACATTTCTGGACAGAAATAGGGTGTCCTTGGATTAAAAGTACACCACTAGGGCCCCAAAGGAAGCTAATGTCATCAAAATGGGAATCAGTGAGTCCCAGGGCTGGCAGTCCCTGCAGCAGACCCTGGACTGGACTGATCAGTGTGTCTCTTGTGAGGCTGAACAGAGAACTGGTCCTCTGATGTGAGCCCATGTCGTTTGGCAAGAACAGAAGGAGAAGGCTGGCTGAAATGGTCTTTATTTTATTTTACTTTTATTTTTTTAGAGACAGGGTCTCACTGTCACCCAGGCTGGAGTGAGTGGCATGATCATGGCTCACTGCAACCTCGACCTCCTGGGCTCAGGAAATCCTCCTGCCTCAGCCTCCCAAGTAGCTGGGACCACAGGCACATGCCACCATGCCCGGCTAATTAAAAAAAATTTTTTTTGTTGTTTTGTATAGATGAGGTCTCATTTTGTTATCCAGGCTGGTCTCAAATTCCTAGGCTTAAGGGATCCTGCCACCTCTGCCTCGCAAAGTGCTGAGATTACAAGTGTGAGCCACCACACCCGGCCTTGACATAGTCTTTAGACCCACATGCTGGGCTAGCAGGTCTGTGATCTGTGGAAGGGGAACTGCATGGTCTTTGCCCACTCCGTCCACCTCACTGGGCTTGGCTCCGTTTATCCGGAAACTTTTATCCACATACTTTTCCATCTCCAGGCATTTGATCTCTTTTTAATTCTGGGAAGACCCTCTCCTCTTTTTCTTCTCCATGCTTGCTGCTTTTTATCCTTCCTAACTGACAAGGCACTGTGGAGGGGTCTCTCCAGTCCCCTACTTTAAAGTATATTGTTTCCCAATTTGGTTGTTCTCTATTTCAACTTCCTGTTTGTTTCTTTCCAAGCTCTTGGCCAGAGACAGTGTAATTTTTATCTACTGGCTTGCTCATCTTGTTTACCTTGTATATCAGCAACCAGCATATATCAGAGCAGTGCTTGGCATATAGTAGGGTCTCAATGTGTATCAGCTGAGTGAATGAGTAAGTGGACGCTTGGATCTGGGATGACTCAGTATCGTGTTCTGTACAGTAGGGTGCTCTCAGAGAGCCTCAGCTTGCTGCACTCTCATGCGAAGCATGCGCCTGCTGCTCACAGTTACTGTGGCTCGAGGCTGGACTTGTTCTCTGAGCCAGAGATGTTTCAGACTACCTAGAAGAGCCTGCTCCATCCTTAGATCTCAGAAAGAGAGTGATGGAGACCGAGGAGGATTGTTCATCTTAGACCTGTTGGCCAACAGGTAGCTGTCAGAGCAGGTTACCCTAGGGTCCCTTGCCAATATTCAGGGGGAGGGGGAAATGCAAAGATGAGCTGGGCAGTTGGAAGAAAGACTTGGCTGTCATTGTTCACTGATGTAAAGATGCCTGACCCAAAGGGAGTCCAGGTGGATAATGCCTATACAGCCTGGGTTCCCATCTTAACCTTGGTGGACTCATGAAGGCGAGGTAGCTGTGAGGGTACCAAGGCTGGTGTGGTGTTCTACTTGACCTTCTAGTGCCCAAGGAAGGTGCTGTGGGTGGAAGAACAGGAAGGAGAATTCTAGCACAGTGCTCTTCCCCGATCCAATTCTTGTTTAGGGCTTCCAGCACTCTGTTGACCTCCATCCTGGTGGGAGAGGCAGCCACCATATTTCTTGCTTAAGACTTTTGATTCCAAGTCTAGTAATTTTGCTTATGTAAGTTATTCATTAAGGCCTTTTCAAAGTCTCTGCCAGCAAAAACTCATTTGTAGAAAACATTTGCCTAGTGTTACTTGCTTTATGCTCATGTGGCTAGAGATGGAAAGAAAACTCATATTTAAATTAGTATTTCTGATCAGTAAATAGCCTAACAGCAAGAGGAATCCTGCCTCTTAATTTCTGGTTTCGTTTGTTCCCTGAGTTTTGGAAGGTGTGATATTTATTAGTTTTCTAGCCTTATATTCTTTTAAACTGGTAGCCCAGGACTCTTTACAAGAAATGATTGTACTATAATTTATTTAACCATTTTTGTACTGGAATAGTTTGGTGGCTTCCTTTTTTAATTCAGCAAATTATGCTGTAATAAGCAGTATTGTATGTCTTTATGTACGTATTTGTCCTCCTAACAAACTCTGGGCTCCCAAGAATCACATATAATGGGAAATGTTAAAATATTTTATCATAAAACATAGCATATACATGAGTGTATATAACACATATACAGATGAAACAATAATTACAAAATTAACACCTGTGAACTCACCACCCAGCTCAGGAATGTATGTTACCAATTCATATAAAACTCTCCCTCCCCTACCCCTCGTGTGCCCCTTTTCTTTCTCCAGAGACAATCACTATCCTGAATGTTGTAACTGGCATCCCTTTACTTTTCTTAGAATTTAACCACTAATGTATACATTTCCTAAAATATACATATATGCATTTCTTAGGCTAGTCAATTGAAGCAATGGGAATATGTGTATTTTCATTTTGCATGTTTTGACCTGTATATAAGTGAACCCATAACCTCTATGTTACTCTGTGACAAGTTTTTATGTACTCAGTTTTATGTTTCTAAGATTTGCATATATGGATACATGTAATTACTTTTCATTGCTGTATAGTACTCATTTGAAGAACTATACCACAACTTATCAATTATACTGCCCTTAGGATTTTAGCTGTTTCTCATTTTGGCTCCAGAAGCAATGCTGCATGTGAACATTTGGCCACGTCTCCTGGTCCACACATGCAAATGTTTCTCTAGGAGAGGAACTTGGGTTCCTCTCCTAGAGAACATGTTCATTCTATGCATGTTCAAATGTAACAGATAACTTAAATCCATCTTCTGTAATGGAAGCTTGGGCATTTGTATAGCAGCAAGGGATAGTTCCATGACAAGAAGTTGAGATGAACAACACAGTTGACACACAGACACACAATATCCCTAGTTCCTCCTCTGCAACTTTTGCTGCCTACCTACCTTTAAAGGAAGAGTTACTTTTGGCCCAAGTGGGAGCCAGGGAAGATCTGGCATTTCCTGAATTGCGGAGTATGATACCTTCATCCTTAGTGACAAACAGGCACAATCCCTGAGTTGTGGGATGTGATATCTCTTTACTTAGTGACAAACAGGCACAGTACTTGGACCAATTTCTGGGAGCAGAAGGAAGGGAACACACATTTACTTAGGACTTCAACTGTATTAAGCAAATTATCAGACACTTTACTTGTAGTATTTTATCTCATGTAATCATCACAGCTATCCTTTGACATTAGAAAATGTTGACCCCATTTTGCAGCTGGGCAAATTGAGGCTCATAGAGATTGAGTTGTTTGTTCAAGGTCACTGTCAGTAGGTGGTGAAGGTGGGATTCCAATCTGGCCTCATCATTTCTTCTCACAGGTAATAATGCCTAGGACTTGGTTTTCGCTTCGTAAGTATTTGTGAACAAATGGAGGAAGAAACACATGGAATGGGTGACTGTGCTTAAAACCAAAACCAAACAAAACCAAAAACAACTCTGGCAGGCTCAGGGGTCCAGCTTTAATTAGCTGAAGGCTGCAATTACCCTTCGGACCCCAAAGCTGAAGAACAGGTTGGAAATTGCCAAAAGTGACCAGAGCTCTGCACAGCCACCCATCTGGGTGAATCAGCACGTTTTCTGACCTTCTGAATGACCTGAAGTGAAGCAACAGCTGGCGGGGCAAGTGTTGCTCTCTGTTGGTGAGGACACAGTTCAGGCCATTCTGTGCATGCGCTGGTGCCAAGCTGGCCCCTGGTCATCACGGCAGGATTTCAGACACTTAAAAAATTCACCCAAACCCTGGAGAGGAGGTGGGATTATCTCCAGGTTGGGATGGGGAGGGGCTGGTTCCTGTGGAAGTCATAAATCACTGAGCTGGGTAGCCAAGGGCAGCTGAGAACTCTCAGTTCTCTGACAGCCCAAGATGTGTGCCCAGAGTCCAGCCACAGCCCTTAAGCTTCCAATGACCTAGGCGAGCCCCAGGGTCAGGCCGAGGTCCTGGGTCCCAGGTGTCCTCTCCCTTTTGGTACCTCCCAGTCTATCCTTAAGTGTTCTTTGTCATTCCCCAGAGCTCAATACAAAGCCCCTGAAGCCAAGTAGGAAAAAAAACTTAGAAGCCAACAGACAAGGGCCATTATGATAAGTTATATTGATGCTGGGGGTAGAAAGGAATGGTATATCCTTTAGAAGAATTAAGCTAATTTTAAAATGTGGATTTATGTGCAGGGGCTTCATAATCAGCCTACATTACTACCTGAAAAAACTAGTTCATTGAATAATAATAAAGAAATGTATGTGTATTTGTATATACATATACCCACATATGTAGCGCTATATATTATTTAAAGGTTTCCAGGCCTTGATTCTTGACAGAGGTCAGTTCTCTTAACCTTGACCCCCCTTGGGTTCTTGTCACCTTCATATGTGAATCAGTATTAATATATTTTTGTGTACTGTATTTTATATAAGTATATAATTGTATAGTTACATAATTATATAATGGATTTATAAATGTATCATATAATTACATATAAAGTATATTATATATACTTACATAGTTTATAAGTATATAATATTTAACATTTTATATATTTATGCTTACATAGTTTATATGTAAGTATATAAACATGTTAAAATTTTATATATTCATACACATTTAAATATATATTTAATATACAAATATATACTAATGTATAATATAAATTCATGCACTTTGACATGGAAATTGGGGCAGGGGTGATCAATACAAATGTAGCTCCCATCCAAACAAAGCTGGGTGATTAAAAATAAGGGGCGTGGGCTCCCCCCTGTTGTGCAATAATACCAACTCTCCAAGGCAGTGCGGGTATTGCCTCTGGGCTCTCCTCACTGTGCATATCAGCCTTACAACTCTTGTAAAGCTTCAGGCTTGTTAATCTAGAAGGCTGTACAGATGGACTAACTGTAGCTTTAGTCATTATACTTAATTGGGCGAGTGGCCCTCTGAGCTGTCTATAAACTGTGTGTTCACAGTGAGGTAATTAATAACGCCACTTCCTTTTGAGAGACATATCATTAGCCATTATTTCTAGAAACATGACATTGATCTCTTTATTCAGAGAGGTAATTGCAGGTTTCTGAAAAGAGTGTATGGTTTACCCAACAATTCCCCACAAATGACATCATCTCTGAAAAGTAAAACCCACAAAATCTGTCATTTTGAATCCATAGTTGGGATTTTGTTCCTTAGGTGGTAAAAGAAGATGGAAAAAAATAATGAATTATTTTGGTATGAAAATAAAAGTGAAGGATAAGCTTTGTTTTTTTTTTTTTTAGATATTAGTAATTTCTGTTAAGAGGCAGGGTAAGGGGGCTGAGTTTGTGCTTGTTAGGATTATAGCAATAAGCGAAACAAAATAATACTAAAAATTTTCAAAAACGTTTATTATCAAACTTTTGATAATAGTTTTCTTATTGTGTCTTACAACATACTCACAAATGAATTCAATTTCAACATTAACATGTGAAAACCCATGCATTCCAAAATCCAATTCTTAACATTAAAAAAGAAGCAGGGAAATTCAGCAACACAGTACTTGACATTTTGCATTGATTGGACTCCGTACTGTTAAGCAAGAATTAAATGAGAATTTCAAAATAATTTTTGCTAAAACTTCTAGCTAACTTACCATCAACAATTCTACATTCAATGTTCACAATAAATTGAAAAAAAAAGCTCACTGCCACATTTCACTTTTTTTTCAAAAAGGACTTTATAAGGTGATAGTAGGATTAAAGAGAAACAAGACCTTTATTCATTTGGATTATTTTCTTGCCAGTTTCAAATCCTTGCCTGGTTTTTAGAGCATGAGTCCACTTGAGAAAGGAGAGGTTAGCAATTTAGAACAAGGTAGCATATTTGAATCAACTGCAAGATAGCCTGCCTCCAAATTCTTTTGTAAATTTCACACTGTGAAACTTTCAAATTGCTGGTAAATTTACAAACCACGATTTTTCAAAGCATCTTTCTTCTTATAAATTTGTTTGACACCAGGCTGTTTGCTTTTTTGGGTAGAGTTTTCAATGAAAGTGACAGAACCCTTGGGTTAGCTGTAAATCAGTTGACTGCTTAAACTTTAAACTCAGAAACTGTAAACTTTCAACTTGGAAATTATTGAACATCACAAGTATGAATTAATTTTTCAGGCATAAAATAATTTTTATTGTTAGTCAAAATTGGTGAGACAGTATTGACAAGACTAGATGTGCATTTCAAAAATGGATGTTTTTCATTAAACAGTTTTAATCACCATAAATTTAAGTTCACAAAAGATAAAATTCTAAGAGAAACTTGCTGAAAGAAAATGTCTGTCTTTTAAATTGTAGGTTCAAATGTATGATGGAATAAAAAATGATTTTCAAATGCCTGAATAATTATTTTAAAGATAACACTAAAATGTCATTTAATGTCTCAGCACCAAATGGGTATATATTGGATTGGACAATTTGGCATTTTAGGGTTTGGGGACTTGGAGAAAGTATTTATGGCTTATGGGTTTTAAAGCCCTAATCCCATGATGAATTTGGTTAACGTTATTAAAAGCAACATACTAAATATCTATGCTTTGTTTAATATATTAGATTTATTAGTATGGTTTTCTGTTGGATTTTGTTTTTAACCTGGCAGAAGCATATGCATTTTAATCTAAAATTAATCTAAATGCTCAAATCTATCTTCAAATGCTTTACTTAGTTAATTATGCAGACATATCTTGCTAATGCAGCAAACAATTCCATTCAAGATGTACTTTTGATGCCTAATTATCTATAAGAATTAAAAATCCTTTGACTAAAAAAAGTACTCCCATTGAGAATCGAAAACTTCGTTTTTCTTTCCCAAATTTAGACCCTTGATGTCCTTGGTCATTGTGTATATCACCAGTGGGGCTATGCTCGGAGGGTTGGTAACACCACAGGAGAGTCTGAGCCAGCACTGAGTGACAGGTGCTGTGAGTAAACCCCTGAAGGGCATGCTTCAGAGGTTTATTAGTTTTAGGGATATTAAACTATATGGACGAATCTAATGCTTTCCTAATGTCTTAGATTACCCTATGTGTGGCAAATAAATAAGTAAAGTCCTCTAAGGGGTATTTAAGTTAAACAAGTAAATTCTGGCTGTGTCAAGTTAATGCATCAAGATGTTTTTTGTCTTTTCTTTCCTGCCTTGGTGGGTTTGATAAAATCAGAAACTTCTCTACTCTTTGGATTTTTAAGTAGGAAAGAAAGACCAGATTAAGGCATGGATGCCTCTCCCTGGGCCCACTGAACCCGAACCAAGTGGTTGTGGGTTGCAGTAACAAGAGCTCCTTTGTCGTCTTCATTAATCAAACCCACCAAGCCAGATGAATGGGAAGCATTTTTTAAAGTAAAATAATTCACTAGAATTTGGATGTGTTTCTCTTTAATTAGTTTGATGAGCCCCAAGTCTGAGGACTTGTCAAACACCTGGTATTAACCCTGCACCACTGACCTAGGGAAAAAGGCTGGGGAGAGGCAGAAAAGATAGGCAGGTGGAATTAGCTGAATGAGAGCCCTTTTCTGTGCAGCCTGTGCTCCAGATGAAAAGAATCATTACCACAATGATACTTCTAATTATACTGTCATTAGGGTACCTCTTCAGTTTGCTGTGGTGCGGGGAGCCCTGCTTTTAGACAACATGATCCAGGAGACAGTGGAAGCAGGGAGACCTGGGAGGCATTTAACCCTTTCACTAGACACAACTTCAGCCCTTAAAATTGAACCTAAGAGTTTTAAATTTGCTTTGCACCATGCTTCCCATAGTGCACATAAAAGGTGTCAAAACAAGCAATATATGGGCCTCCATGGGAAAACCTGTCAGTAAGGAACTCCCGGTGCACCCACCATCAGCCATAGTGGCATTTCCAAGCTTGCATGTTCAAGGTTCTGCACAAGCCCAGCTAATGGGTATGCTGTTTCCTACGGAATGTATCATTCTAACCACCTCCATGCCATTGGGTAGCAAATAACCAAACAACCATACTCTTGCATTCCCAATTCTAATGTGAGTTTACAAAAGCAAAACTGGGTACCCCAAAATAAAGATTAAAAGACATTCTGTTCATGGAGGGTGTAGCTTATCAGTTCAAAGTATGAGTTTTGGAGTTTGATGGGCTTCCGTTTGAATTTACACCTCTAACTTGCTAGATCTTAGGCTTTGAGTAGATTACAGCTTTCCAAGCCTAGAATTCTTCATCTGTAAAATGGAGTAAATAATAGATCTTGCCTGACAGAGCTGTTAGAAGGAGAACATGAGATGATTCACATACAATGCTCACAGCTAATAGCAAACACTTAGAAGATGGCTGTAAAGAGGTCATCTTCAAAAGTTTTCTTGAGGCAAGTTCACATTTTTCTGAAATTACCAACCTATCAGAAGTACCTGCCTGTGCTAAATAATGAGAAACTTCATGTATTGATTTCCTTTTTCTGGAGTTAGATGTTCATCACTTTCTGTAGATTCCAGTTGCAGAGTGCCTAAGAAAGGCTATCTGATCAACTAAATTCTTTATTTTTCAAGTGTACAAATGATTACAATAAGTTCCTCAAAACAGTTTTGGTGGAAGTATTCAATAAGACACAGTTTCCTAATAAAAATGGTATATTCAATGTTGGTGACATTTGGAAAGAGAGAATGATAATGCTAGAAAGTACCTCTGAATATTTTTGGAACTTTATTCTTCAGGACAGTGAACCATGATGCCCCAAATGAGGTCATGGATTTTAGCATGAATAAATCCAATGCTGTTGACATCCTTTAAAAACTTTATCTGCTGCAGACTTCAATTGGCACTGTGATTTTAAAAGATTTTATTTTATATATTCTTCATACATATAAATGGATTTACACATAGGATGAGAAGTTGAACTATTTGGAAGAAAAGCACTATTTATATTGAAAGTATTCATATACTTTATTGCTATTCTTTTATATGTCTGCATTGAACAATAAATAGTCTAGAGAAACCACAGTTTAAACTATTTCAAAATAAGTCTTGAATTTCGCACTTAAAGGGTGTGGATTTTTCATGGAACATAATGCAGCGCATGTATTGGGAGGGTTTATTTTACTGACAAATACCACTAAAGATTCACTGTGGTGAGTTGGTATGAGGCTAGTTCAAAATGAGCATGAAATGAGTGAGTGGTATCAGAAGACAGACACATACACACGTACACACATAGAATTTTCTGCAAACTTTATGCAAAGCACTCCATTTATGCAAATTTCATGCAACATACACACATGTAGCTACATATAACTATGTATGCATCCCAGACAATTATTGATCACTGAGAAATTATTAAGCCATTGTTGTCATATATTTCTAACTCAGCAATAGGATTTTTCACTAGGTGAAATTATTTTTTTTATTTTTAAATCCTTGCTGTGATTATTTTAAAATCTACATATCATGTGGGTTTGGATATCATGCTAAAGTCAAATTATTACGAACTCTGAGGGATGGCTAAATTCATGAGCTAGTTAATTTCTACAGCCATCGCAAAGATAACATTGTATTGCTCTGAATTTTAATTAGAATAGCAGACTTTGTTTAATCCTTTTATTAAAAAAGCTCCCTACAATGCAAGTAAAAAGTTTATGCAAGAAAGCAGTTAATTTTTGAGATGTTTAAATATCTTTTCTGTTTAAATCTCATAAACGTAGCCCTCCATCAATCAATTTTTTCCTTAGAAGGCAGTTTTCTACCTATTTTGTTAATAAAAAGTAGAGCCTGAAATTTGCTTTAAGTATAATTAGGGCCCTAAAATGTATGGTTGCTCTCTGAAAACTATATCTCCAAGCTCTTTTGCAATACAAGTTAATTAACTGGATTTAGATATTTGCAAGATGATATATTTAATGGGATTACTGCTCATATAATGTTCTCAGTGACTGATTTGCAATCTAAGCTCACGAAACTGAGTGCTGAATTTCCAGCTCTTTGAGAGTTAATGTTGTGTTAAGGAAAAGTACAATTTGAACCTCATTGTTCATGAATAGGTGAGTTATTCTTGTGAAATGGAGCCGGGCCCTACAAGGGCTACAGCAGGCAGATGCGTGATCAGGAGCGTGCAAACCATCACATTCCAGCAACTGCCCCAGGTAGCTGGATCCCCACACCTGAACTTCTGACAAGTTCAAGGCAATTATGTGTCCCATCAAAATATAATGGTCCATTATTCACAGTCTGTCTCCCAAGTGGGATCAATTAGATGCTTCTGCTCCACAGGCTTAAAGATAAACACCCATATTTTGGTTGGTTCTGAGTCCAAATGAAACCATACGTAACCATTCTGCTGCTGTGATCACTAAATGTTCTAAATCCATATTTCAATGCAGGCATTTAAAATATTTGTGATTATTTTATCAGGCTGGGTGGATAGGTAAGTAAGAATTTACTTGGAAGGAAGAACTGTCATCCTTCCAAAAAAGAAAAAAAAAAACCCCTTTCTATTCATGTCTGCCTTTGTCTCTTTTGCTCTTTTTTGTTAAGCAAATATATTTCTGCCCGTCAGTTGGGTTCATTCTGATGTTATGGCTTCAGTCATTGAACATGACACCACTAATGAATATAATTTGAATCTCTCTGAGCAGAGGACTACTGTAAAAATAGCATTTTAACTAAAATGTTGAAACTTTTATTAAATGTATAAATATTAGCTCAGTCAAATCACTATTAAGAGAAAATTTAAATTCTCTTTTAGTTTGGAAGTCTATATAATGGTACATCCAATTTTTCCTTTTCATTGGAACTTAGCAAGTGAAGTAATTCTTTGTACTTGACCTAAGAAGATTATTTCCAGGGATTCATAAACGCGGACTGTACCTTGTATCTAGCGTCTAAACCATTGAACTCTCTCACACAAGTGGATGACTTTAAAGGTAAGCTTGTAACATAGTCAGGACCATTTCTCTCAGTCTTTCTCTAGGTACTCATATGGCTGCAGACAAAAATGAAAGAGCAATTTGAATACAGGTATCAGAAAGCCAGAAGCCAGAATCAACAAACCCGAAGATTGAGTCAGCTGTGAGGTCATTTGGTCTAAATTCACTTTATGGAGGAGAAGACTGTTGCCCAAACAGGTGGTGTGACTTGCTGGATGGGAGAAGAGCATGGGTCTCATTCAGTTCCTGAAGCTGCCTGGCAGATGGCTAGGCTCGGAGAAACGGCTGTGAGAAGGGAAGGGATATATATGAAGGAGGGGAAGTATCTGACTCGACTCTTCCTTCTTCCCTAACACTCTACAGAGTCAGAAGCAGCTCACAGGCTGCTCTCAAAAACTCCCCTGTACCTGCCAGGTAAAGTAAATTTAGGCCAAAACACCTGTGGATGGGGAATTCCTTCACCAGTCATGGTTAGGGATTTAGGGGTTAGCATACCCCAATAAGCCCTGCAATGATTTTGGAGGGCTCCTGACTTGACTTGTTGGGGTTTGCCCCACCCCCTCTCAGCGGTCTTGCTTCTCTTCCCCCTACCCTTCTAATATGCCCAGTAGCTGAGGGGTTTCCTAGTTCCCTGAACCCTTCTTTTTCACCCACCCTAGATGAAGCCTTCACTGCTCGTCTGCACCTTTGTGTGTTTCAGCTTTGGAGGTTCATGGAAAGAACTATTTTTCTACCTTATTGAACTCTTCCTAAGTCAAGGGAATTGGCTTCAACCTCCCTGCCCTTTTCACCTCATTAACCTCTACCCTTCCCTTAGATCTCAGCTCATTTTCAAGCCTTCCCTGACCTGCATCGCCAGGTCAATCCCTGTATCAGAGCCTTCCATAGCATCCTGTAGCTCTCCCTGTAGCACTTAACAGAATTGTAACGTTATATGCACTTATGTGCTGTTTCTAATATAGCTTTTTATTTTGAAATAGTTGAGACCACACGACGTTGGAACGTGAGCACTGAGAATTCTTGTATACCCTACTCTCAGTTTCCTCCAATGGTGGCATCGTTCATAACCACGATACATGCTCAAACTGGGAATGGACATTGGCACAGTGCTGTTGATTCCAGTAAAAACCTTACCCGGATTTCAACATTTTTTTACGTGAGTGTTGTGTGTGTATAGTTTCATGACATTTTAGGTTCTGGTAACTGTCACCACAGTCAGGATACAAAACTGTTCTTTCACTATTGAGAAGTGACTTCATGTTACCTTTTAATAATTTCTTCATTTCCCCAGCCCTAACCCCTGGCAACTAGTGATCTGTTCTTCATTACTATAATTTTGTAAATTGAGGAATGTGATATAAATGGAATCATAAAATGCCTATAACCCTTTGCAATGGCTTTCTACATGCATCATACTTCCCTTGAGAGCCATGCAAATTGTTCTCATGTATCAGTCATTTGTTCTCTTCTATTGCTGAGTTGCATCCCTTGGGATAGTTGTGTCACCATTTGCTCGTCTGTTGACTTGTTGAAGGACATTTGGGTTGTTTCTCTTTTGGGACTATAGAAATAGATAGGGATTTGGGGTATATAGAATTAACTAGAGCTTCTGTAAACATTTATGTATAGGTTTTTGTGGGAACATACCATTTACATTTCTGTTGAATACATACTGAGGAGTGCAATTGCTAGGTTATACAGTAAGTGTATGCTTATAAGAAACTGCCAAACTGTTCTCCAGTGTCATTGTTCATTCCTATCAGTGGTAGATGAAAAATCTCACTGCTCCACAGCCTCGTCAATACTTGGTTTTGTCCATGCTTTTTACTTTATTTTAAAAATATTTATTTATTTATTATTTATTTTCGAGATAGTGTCTTGTTCTGTTGCCCAGGCTGGAGTGTTGTGGCGTGATCTCGGCTCACTGCAACCTCAACCTTTCAGACTCAGCAGTCCTCCCACCTCAGCCTTCCAAGTATCTGGGACTACAAGCATGTACTACCACATCTGGCTAGTTTTTAAATTTTTTGTAGGCCAGGTCTCACCGTGTTGCCCAGGCTGGTCTCAAATGCCTGGGCTCAAGCAATCTCCTGCCTTGGTCTCCCAAAGTGCTGGGATTAGAGGTGTGAGCCACTGTGCCCAGCCTTTTTTTTTTTTTTTTTTTTAAATAATAATTCTAATAGGTGTATAATGGCATCTTATTATAATTTGCATATTCTTAATGCCTAAGGATATCGAACACCTTTTCATGTTCTTTTGTGCCTATATATCTTCTTTGGTGAAGTATTTTCTGATTGGATTGTTTGTTTTCTTACTGTTGAATTTAAAGTGTTCTTTATATATTTTGGATACAAGTCCTTTGACAGATATGTGGTGTGCAAATATTTCATTCCTTCCTGAAGTTTGTCTTTTTATCTTTATAAGAGAGTGGTTCTCAGAGCAAAAGTTCTTAACTTGTGTTAGTTACAATTTAACATTTTTGGTGAATAATGCGTTTGATATCATGACTAGGAACATTTCGCCTAATTCTAGGTCACAAAGATTTGTTTCCTATTTTTTTTTTTAAGTTTTATAGCTTTAGATCTATAATCCATTTGGAGTTCATTTTGGTATTAAGTTTGATGTTTGGGTTGAGGTTCATGTTTTTATTGTTGTTATTTTTTGTCTATAAACATTCAATTGTTCCAGCAACATTTGTTGAAAAGAGTATTCTTCCACTGAATTCCTTTTCAGACTTTGTCAAACATCAGTTGGTCATTCTTATATGGGACTTAATCAAAATATCACTATTTTCATTAGTTTTTTCCTCTCCTATTAGACTCCATGGGGGCAAGGACAATTTTTTTTTCTTTTTTTTTTTTTCACCACTGAATCTTCAGCATCTAGCACAGTGGCTGAAACATAGTTAACTGCTCAGATATTTGTTGAACGATGGAATAATCAATCGAGTTAATGATAATGTAAAAGCATTTGGAAAATACAGAACTGTACATGTACATTATTATTATCGCTCCCTGTGTTAGTTGTTGTTTTCTTTCTTTGTTGATTTTTCTGAGACAGGATCTCACTCTGTCGCCCAGGCTCAAGTGCAGTGGTGTGATTACAGCTCACTGCAGTGTCAACCACCCAGGCTCCAACGATCCTCCCACCTCAGCCTCCTGAGTAACTGGGACTAAAGGAACGTGCTACCATGCCCTACTAATTTTTTTTTTTTTTTTTTTTTTTGAGACAGAGTCTCACTCCATCACCAGGTGCCAGGCTGGAGTGCAGTGGCGCGACCTCAGCTCACTGCAACCTCCGCCTCCCGGGTACAAGCAATTCTCCTGCCTCAGCCTCCCGAGTAGCTGGGACTACAGGCACACGCCACCATGCCCAGCTAATTTTTTTGTATTTTTAGTAGAGACGGGGTTTCACCATGTTGGCCAGGATGGTCTCAATCTCTTGACCTCATGATCCACCCGCCTCTGCCTCCCAAAGTGTTGGGATTACGGGCGTGAGCCACCGTGCCCAGCCGCCCTACTAATTTTTTAATTTTTTTTTATAGAGATGAGGTCTCACTTTGTTGCCCATACTGTCTGAAACTCCTGGCCTCAAGCAGTCCCCCTGCCTAGGACTCTCGAAATGTGATTACAGCCATGAGCCACGACACCTGGCCTAGTTGGTGTTTTAAAGAAAAGAGGCAGCATAGAATTAGAGTAAATCGTGTGCACTTATTTATGTGTAGTGATAGCTCAACCTAAACCACATTTTCCCCAATTTTTCTTTGCAAGAAATTTTTACTTGTCTAACTTAGAGTTATATTTTGACTGTATCTGACAACTTTGAATGTAGTCCCCAAGGCTGGAGTTATATATGAAGCCTTTCTCAGTTCTCAATAGCCAACAAATAGTCAACAAAAACCATTTTATTTATTTTACAAGTTGCTTACCACCATAGTACAAAATACACATTCTTGAAATTAATATATTCATGAAAACAAGATTCTAAGGAAATCGATTAAATTTTGAATAAGAAGGTAAAGCAATGAAAGAAAATAGACATTGATTATAAAACACATTACAATGTCATAATGTGTACCGCCTATTCACACATGCCATTTTGGATTACTGGAATGGCAATTTCAGTTTTATTCTGGATTCCCAACTAAGAAAAACAGAAATCTATAAACCTTTATTAAGTACCAAACTAAGAAAAGAAGAGGGAGGCTTGTGAAAAGCTAAGTGGGAATCAATAAAAACAAATTCCTATTGCCTAGGATGATAGAATTTACATCACGTTCTTATTTCTATGTTGAAGACCACTTGTTCATGTCATGATGAATTAAAATATGTTGACAAGAGCAAGGACAACCAATAGAAACAACTGAGATATTCTGATCCTTTGTGAAGGAGTTTATAGTATAATAGATGTTGAGTCTGATATTAGTTTCCAAAGAGTGAGATAGCTTTTTAAAATATAATAATTTTACCACTGGGAGAATGTTTGAGGTTAAGTGGGATATATTGAGGTTTAGCACAGTGCTTGGGCCGTAGAAGCTCCCAGTTCATTTTGGTGAATGAGTGAACACTGACTTTAGTCAATTAAGTATTATAGCATGATACTGTGGTCAGATCCTGGGGGAGGAAAGGAGAAAGAACTAGCATGTATTAGAGTTCCTACTGTGTGCCATATAACATGATAGGTGATTTCTGTGCATCCTCTCACTTATTTCATATGACAACTCTTAAGCTAGATGGTATCTGCAATTTATAAGTCAAGGAGCCAAGGTTTAGAAAGGTTGAATAACTTTGGATTTGAATCCAGGTCTGTCTGATATCAAAGCCCACGTTCTTTCTGTTGTATCACACTGATGATGATCCTGGGTGCAGTCACTGGTTAGCTCTATTACCTTATTCTCTTTATTCTCCACCTACCTTCACTTTAAAAATAAAGTTCTACTTTAGACGGCTAGGGTAAAGACTTGGGATGGTGCCTCTTGAAAAAAAAAAAAAAAAAATCCCAGGTGATTGTGATTCAATTTGAGCCTCTACCGTTAAACCAGGTTAGGGTTCTTTTCTATGTTAATATCTATGAGTCTAGCATCTTGGATCAAAGATGGCATTAACAATTCCTTTAGTTCAATGGCAATAAATAGATAGTGCCTACCAAATGCAAAGTATTGTTGGGCTGCAAAGATGACATTGTCTTTGCGTTTTGATAATTTTATATAATTTAGTAAGGGTGGCATCTTTAATGGATAAATGGCTATAGTAAGGGGAGAATCACAGAAAAATTCTATCAGCAAAGTAGGGAAGGAGGAGAATTAGAAATTCTCCATGGACCAATGGGATTTGAAGAATGAGGGGGAGGATTTCAACAGGCAGAAGCTAAAGGAGACTTCTGGAGGAAAGGACAAGGTAAGAAGCAACCTGCAGATAGGAAGTACAAGGTGTGTTTGAAGCAAGACAGAAGGTTCCATTTCAGAGTGGCAGAGGTGGGCGATGGTAGAAAGGTGGTTTGGGACCATGTTACACAGGCCGTGAAATCCAGGAATCCTAGTAATAGATGAAATCCGTTGAATATTTTTGACCAGAAAATGGATTTGATCTGAATTTTGACTTGGGAACATGTAGCTGGCTTGGTGTGTGAAGTGGTTTTTGGATTGGGGCAGAGAAGGGATGCTGGCAACTACCGTAGCCTAGGTTAAGCAGCCTGTCATTACTTTTGTGATGGGAACTAACTCAATACAACTTTGTGGGAAAGAGGAAGAAATGTAAATAGGGCCTGGGAGTTGAATATTCCTAATAACTATTTGTTGAATAAATAAAAGCTGTAGTTTTCAAAACAGACTTATATTTGTCTGAAATATCCATATCCAAGCAAGATTTTGAGCAACAAAAAGTGTTCATGCATTAAATGACAGTATGGCTTACCTAGCACAAGACCCAAACCCAAAACAACAAACAGCTACATGGCTTGCAATGAATGCAAAGTGATTGGCTCACTACCTAAAACCATTATTGTACAACATATCCCAATTATATAAAACTTCAAAGCATATGAGTTAGTTAATTCTGTGGCCCCTTGCTGTCAAAACCAGGACAGCAGGGCTTTTCTAAGAATTAAAGCAGTCTACACTTGGGGTGAGTTCATATTCTGTGTAGAGAAAAGGTGTGCTACCTGTTTGGTGTACAGAGCACAACCCCTCCTGATGCCCTTGGCACAGGGGATGGTTGTCCATGGGAACTGCTACATGACTCTCAATGAATTCAGCCTAAGCCAAGGCCATGGAATACAGAATGTTTCTCATGACATAAAATCTAGGAAAGGACTGAAATCTAAAGACAAAATTCTGATTTTAGCTTCTCAATAGAGAAGAAAGAATAGAAGGGAGGAAGGAAGGCAGGGAGAGTGGCAGAAAGAGAAACAGAAAGGAAGAAAGGAAGGAAAGAAGGAAGGGAGAAAGAGAAGAAAGAAAAAGAAAAGAAATAAAGAGAAAGAGGAGAAAGCGAAGGAAAGAAAAATAGAAGAGAGAAGAGAAGGAGGAAGAGGAAGGAAGGACTATCCCTTTGCTCATGTGTTTCCATAAGCTACATCTGTATTCTACCAGATTCAAAAGCCCAGAGATGGCTTTATAGTAAAAAGTACATAATAATTCACCTTGGTACTTGTGAGAAGCCAATCTAACAGTGCCTATCATGTGCCGAGAGGCACACATCAGAGGGTAGGCACCTGCATACTCTAACTTTGCTTGCTTTGTAACTTCAAGCAAACTCCATATCTTAATTTCAAGGAACATAAAATAATTGGTTCCTATGAGATTTTTTTCCTCCACAGTCTTACAGCACTGACCCTTTCTAGCTGTTAGAAAGATGCTGACTCTCAACATCATCAGAGATGAAGATTTTCAATCTTATTTTTAAGGAAGGTGGAGAGAGGAAGCCACTGTGAGGCCTTTAGAAAACCAGCATATGAGAAACAAAATAACCATTAAAATTCAACACAATACCCTGAATTCCTGCTAGTCATTTTTGAGTAGAAAAGCAGGCATTGGTTACACAAAGATAAGGCCAAGATGCTTAACAGCAAGTAATTGAGATGCTCCGTAGCAAGTGGAAGGAGGAAATGACAGGGAAGCGGGGGGGCAGTTGTCTAAAGATGACTTTAGATTCTGCCAGAGAGAAACATGTAATGTCCATCCAGCATGCATTCTGGGTTGTCCCTCTGTCGCCACCAATTTAAACAAACTCTTTAGTGTCCTTGTGAATTGACATCATGAGATGTTAGGAAAGAATAGTGCTTCAGTGTATTCATGAGCAAGTGGTCAGGTCACTTCTGCAAGAAAATACTTAAAAATATAATACAACCGTGGCTCTGCCTCTACCCTGAAGCAGGCACACGTTAACTCCTTCAGAGTAGGGGCTGAAAAGCTTACATTCAGGATACATTAATCTGAAAACAAGTGTACTTTTGTGTCTGGGGAGGATTCTTTTCATTGCCATCAATTTAGTACATCGATAGACTGAGATCCTAGCTTGACTATCAGGTTGCCCTCCAAGCTGAGACCCCTCCATAGGCCACACTACTTAATTTAGACTAATCTGAAGCTGAGTGGAACTGTGTATCTGCTCCGGTTTCTTCCTACCATCAGGAACATTCTTGTTGCCTTCCCCTCACGACCCACTCTGAGTTTCTTGGCAGGAATAAGTGACCTCCAGGTAACAGGAACAGATATTCAGCTCTGTTGATAGTGTGTTAACTGAGGTTGAAAGAAACACACATGCATACTCACACACACGTGTGTGCATGGATTCATAACAACTAAAAGCCTGTAGCCTCTTTTGCATATCCTGATATGGTATTACAGATTTTGGCATTCTGGAAGTGACCAGCGCTTGCCTGCCCATACCCTTTTCCATGCTGCTGTGAGTTTTCTGAAGATGCTACAATACTTTGGGCTAAATTCTGCTGACATTGGGGGAAAAAGATTTTTTGCACTGTGTACTCTTTGGGTGCTCAGAACCCTGAATGGATATGTAGGACTGAACCTGGTTTTTAAATTGTTTGTTTTTATTTTGTTTTGGTTTAATGCCTTTGTCTTTTTGGTAGCTAAAGGAGTTGGGAATTATAAATATCTACAATAGTCCTGGCGTGATGGCTCATGCCTGTAATCCCACCACTTTGGGAAGCCTAGGTGAGAGGATTGCCTGAGGTCAGTAGTTCAAGATCAGCCTGGGCAGTATAGTAAGACTGTGTCTCTAAAAGAATTTTAGCTGGGCATGGTGACATGCATCTGTAGTCCCAGCTACCTGTGAAGCTGATGTAGGAGGATTGCCTGAACCCTGGAGTTGGAGCCTGCATTGAGCCATAATTGCACCACTGCACTCCAGCTTGGGTGAAAGAGTGAGACCTTTTTGTTTTTTTAAAGAAGTATCTAAATAGAAATTTCTGCTTCTTATATTTGTAATATTGTGACAATCACATGCTTCTACTGTTTTATTATTAATAACAATACTAAAATAATGGTGTTAATGGATTGAGTCTTTACCATGACTACGGGGCTAGTCACTTTACCTATATTAGCCTTAATCCACTTGATAGTCCAAGTTTTTAGAGGTGAAGAAAGGCAGGGCAGGACATTTGCTGGCCTGTTCAAGGTGAGCTCATCTGGCCATAGACACAGCTTCAAAGCTATGTCCTGACCACTGCATGGCATTACCCAAAGGAGACTGAAAATGTCAATAAAATTTCATCATCCAAGTGCCCTTCAAGCTCATGATTCAAAAAGAGGGAGTTAAAACTATTTGTTCTCATTCTGTTGGTTTTTAGCTCTGTTTTTTAGAAAGCATAGCAAGTTGGAAGCGAATTAGGTAGTTAATTCCAAGTTATTTGTTTCAAACAACTATTTGCTTCTGAAATTATTCATATTTCCAAATTCAAGTTCTGGAAAACTCAAAGAAGTCAATTAGAGACGAGATTATCAGTTTAGGATGTGCTGTGGCTCAAACTGCGCCCCTTTACCTTTGGAAGACATCAATGCCATTTATGGACACCTCTGAAAGGGCCCTTGGTCCTATCTAATTCAACCCCTCTGTTTCTCCCAGATGGAAAGCTGAGGGTCAAGGTTACTGACTGAGTTGGAGACAAAGCCTTGGACTGAGCATCTGGCCTCCCTCTCCTCCATTGTAGAGATTGGGGACCACTCAAAACAAGGTCCTTGCCTCCCTCTCTCCATCCCAACTGCACCCTCCTTCCCTTGCTTCAGTCTGTGATGTCCTCTGCCTGGCCCTTCCTCATCTCTGCCATGCAATCGAGGTACTGTTGGGAGCTTTCCTCGTTGGCGAAGACCCCTGTGGACCCCACCGACCACAGACAATAAGCCTGTCCCTCTACATCAGCCCGCCTTCACAGGACTGGAAATTGAGTATTTGAAGCACTTTGCAAGTCTTGTTTAGTTAAGCCCCATAATAGCTGAGAATGGAGGTCACTATCATTTCCCCCATTTCATTCCTCTAGCAAGGAAACCAAAAAGCTGCAAGATTCAGTGGTTTCCTGGGATTGCTGGGTGCTGGGAGCACTGGGTTCAGAAGCTCTCAGGTGAGCATTTTCCTCTCCTATCCATGAGGAAATGAAGGCTGGAGAGGAGCATGGGAGCCAGCCTTCTGCTGCTGCCTTTAGTACCTCCCCACCCCGCCTTTCTTTGTATCCCTGGATCCCCCAAGATGGGCTGTCATCTGCTCCCCTGGCTCACAGGGAAGTGGATTCCTCCCTATCACCACTCAGGGGACTTCCTGGGCTTTGGTTCATTCATTCAATAAATATTTGCAGAGTGTCTTCCAAGTACCAGGTGTTGTGGTAAATGTTGAGGATGTAATGGGAGAACAAACAGACATGCCCATCACCCTTGTGTGTTTTATGAAGCTCCTCTCAGAGTGCTGGCCATTTATTCTTTCATTAATCCAGTCCTTTAGTTACTCCCCAGTCACTCCTTGGGCATCTGATCTTTGATTTTCAAAGGCAGCTGAAGGAAGGAGGAGGAGGTACATTTATATTTTCACATGTGTGCTTTCTGCCAGTGCTGGGATATATTTTAGGTGGTGGGGAAGGATCCCCTTGGTCTCCACCTACCCCACTCCTGCAAAATTATTTTCCTTGCCTTTTCTAATCTAGGTGATAAGTAATCTGGAGATTATTTAAAGCATAGGGGGCAATATGCATTGGTTTTACGCCAGTGTCTCAGCTGTCTCTCAGCAGCAGGCTCACACCCATTCTCGCTACCTGCCCAGGATAATTTCCTGCTGCTTTAGTCTGCTCAGGCTTCTATAACAAAGTGCCACAGACTGGATGGCTTATAAATGACCAAAACTTATTTTGTACAGTCCTGGAGGCAGGGAGTCTGAGATCGGGGTGGCTGCATGGTCGGGTTCTGGTGAGAGCCCTCATTCTGGATGCACACTGCAATATGTCTGAAAGAGGGTGAGGGAGCTCTCTGGGGTCCCTTTAATAAGAGAATTAATTCCATTCGTGGGGTTCTACCCTCATGACCTCAACACCCCCCCAAAGGCTCCATCTCCTAATACTATCACAGTGGTGGTTTGGGTTTCAACATACACATTTTGGGGGGGACAAAAGCAGTCCATAGCACCTGCCATTTAATTTAATCCAGCCAACATTGTATGCCTTCTGTATACAAGCCAGTTCTGTACAAGGCATTCTTCTGCTCAGCTCTCCTGTTCACAGCAAGATGGAGCTATACTCTGGGCCCTGACCACTTGTCCAACTGCCCATTGTCGATCCACCAGTATGGATGGACTGAGGCCCCAGGATGCATTGTCCCAGGCAAAGAGGGAACAACAGTGAGCAAGACAGACGCAGTCTAGCTAGCAGTGCATAGTTAAAAGTCCAGGCATCCAGGAGCTTTGATTTTGCCCAACCCGGTAACTAGGAAGTAGGCGGCAGTTAACAAAACTACCAAAGGTACAGTGGGCTCTCATATCCATGGGTTCCACATCCATGCATTCAACCAACTGCGTATGAATTTTTTTTTTAAGAACTGCACCTGTACTCAACACATACAGACTATTTTTCTTGTCATTATTCTCTCAACAATACAGTTTAGCAACTGTTTACATAGCATTTACATTTTATTGTGTATTCTAAGTAATCTAGAGATGATTTAAAGTATAAGAGAGGAGCACATAGATTCTCTGCCAATCCAATGCCATTTTATATAAGGACTTGAGCATCTTTAGATCTTGGTATCTGCAGGGATTCTGGGGCCAATCGCCCATGGATACCAAGAAGCGACTGTACTTTCTCTTAAAAAAATTAAAAACTTCTTACTATAAAAGTAACATGATTCCATAGATATTTTTTAAAAAAGATGTAGAAAGAGAAAACACAATCTGCTCTAGTAATACCTCTGTTCTTTCTAGTCTGTTTTCTCTGTATTTTTAGGTAGCTATGCTCACAATACCAACAACTTTTATTTTTAATCCTGCTTTTTAGGGACCATTGTAGCATGATCATTTTTTGTCCTGTGGTTACAAAGTCTTGTTGAATATTTTCAATGACCATACAATATTCCATGCTCTCCCTCAAGGCTCTTACAGTCTGTCTCCGTTTCCTGTAGTTGCTGTAACGAATCATCACAAACTTAGTGGCTTGAAACAACAGAAGTTTACTCTCTCAAAATTCTGGAAATCAGAAGCCCAAAGTCATTATCACTGGGCTGAAATCAAGGTGTCAGCAGAGGTGTGCTTCCCCACAGAGCCTCTAGGGTAAATCAGTCCATTTCTTCTCCCAGTTTCTGGTGGTTGGCAGCAATCTTTGGCTCGTAGTTATATCATGCCAGTCTTCAAGGCAGCATCTTCAAATCTCTCCCTGTTCTGTCTTCACATCACTTTCTCTTTTTTGTGTGTGTCGAATCTTCCTCTACCTCTCTCTCTCTCGCGCGCGCTTTTTTGTATAGACATAGTTTCGCTCTTGTTGCCCAAGCTGGAGTGCAATGGTGCAATCTCAGCTTACCGGAACTTCGTCCTCCCTGGTTCAAGGGATTCTCCTGCCTCAGACTCCCGGGTAGCTGGGATTACAGGCATGCGCCACCACACCCGGCTAATTTTGTATTTTTAGGAGGGACAGGGTTTCTCCATGTTGGTCAGGCTGGTCTCGATCTCCGACCTCAGGTGATCCACCCGCCTTGGCCTCCCACAGTGCTGAGATTATAGGCATGAGCCACCGTGCCCAGCCTACTTCTCTCTTATAAGGGCACCATGATTACAATTAGGGCTCACTTGGATAATCCAGGATACTTTCCCCATCTCAAGACCCTTAACTTGATCATATTTGCAAAGACCACTTTTTCCAGTAAGGTAACATTTCCAGGTCCTGGAAATTAGGACCTGATATCTTTGGTGCCATTATTCAGCCTACTGCACAGGCATATGAGGAGACAAAACCAACAAAAAAAGTGAACTACATGGTGTGACGGTAATTAACCAAGGGAAATGAAGCTCAGAGAAGGTGGGGATAAGGTGGGGATCAGGTGGGCTAAACTCCAGAGGTGAGTAGGGTCTTTATGCACAGATGGCAGGGCAGGGGATTCAAGCCGAACCCTGATGGATGAGAAATAGTAATACCAACCTCCATTCTCTTAGCCTGTTAGAAGCCTGCAGTGTGCTTTCATAATTATTCCTTCATCTTGTAGGTATTCCAAGTTGCTTATGGACTCAGACCTTGGTGCTAAGAGTATCAGGCTTCCCATCCTAACAATGCCACATCTTACTGGATGACTGACTGTGGTAGGCAGAATTCTAAGATGCCCCAAGATTCCTGACCCTTGATGTCCATGCCCTGCATAATTCCCTCTGCTTGCATGTGGGCAGGACTTGTGAATGTGATGGGATTTCACCAAACTGAAGAAGCTACATGTAGACCTTTTGTTGATGATTCTAGCTGAGTCCAGCCTTGCAGCCATTGCCTCCAAGGTACCAGGTATGTGAGTTAAAGTTGTTTTGGACACACAGACCAGGCCAGCTTCCTGCTTAATATACCAAGTAACCTCAGTCAATCCCAGGTAAGTGGAAGAATTGCCTAGCTGAGCCTTGCCTCAGATCTTGATCCACAAAATCATGACACTTAATAAAATGACTTATTTTAAGCCACTAGGTTTTGGAGTAATTTGTCTTGTGGGAATAGATGACTGGTACATTAGTGGTTCTGGAAGTTGGGTGGGAATTTTCTAGTTCCTTATTTAGAATTCCTTTCACTAGGACATGTTGGCTGGGAGTTGGAAAAGCAAAGGGCAAGCAGGAAAGTGTTCTAAGTAAATGGAGACTAAGTAATTCAAGTCATTGGAGTCAGAGTGGAAATAGTGGGGTAGTGGAATAGGAGGAGATGAGATGACTAGAGAAAGGGAGGAAGAGGCTGGCAAGGTTGGCTGGGCAGTTGGAGGTCAGGGAAAGCAGGGACTTAAAGGGGACAAGGAAGTGTGACTTGGTGAAGCAGTCAACAGAGTTACTGTAGAATCTTGAACCGGAGGAGGAGAGATGAGCTTGTCTCCGAAAATGAACCCAGCAGTAGGGACAGCAGTGAGAGGAGCTGCAAGGATGCCTCGGTAATCCAGGGATGAGGGAAGAGGAGCCTGGCTTTGAGTGTGGCCATGAGAACAGAATGGAGGAGAAAGTGATGAAAAAAGGATGATATGGAGCAATAGAGTAGGAAGAGACCTGAAAATACCAAGGATTTTA
Organism: Aotus nancymaae; assembly: GCF_030222135.1. Taxonomy (NCBI): domain Eukaryota; kingdom Metazoa; phylum Chordata; class Mammalia; order Primates; family Aotidae; genus Aotus; species Aotus nancymaae. The sequence goes on from NW_026988421.1 coordinate 12,973,357, forward strand.
GGCCCTGAGACTGAAAGAATGGAAAGGTATAGAAAAGAGATGATCTGGAACTAACGCCTACTTAAACCAAAATATAAAAAATAGCAGGAGATACAAGGAGTGCTTAAGACTTCAGAGGAAACACATAAAAGTGAACCAGGAACCACAATTGCGGTTTCTCAACCATTGCTGATCAAGGGGAAAAAGGCTTTGGCTAATGCCTTTAATTACAATGAGCAGTAGGAAGCAGCCATTGCTAAAGGTTCTGACACGGGATTAAAAGAACTTCCCAAGCAGCTCGACCTGCAGGTTGACCTGACTGTTGAGTCTGCTGTGACTCGTGAAATAATGAGTCCACAATAAATTCCAGTTTGTCCCATGCGTCTTTCCAATGGGCATATTATTCAGTGACTAATACAAAATATGGTTCTATCTCCTGTTTGTGGTAAAGCTACTCACGAGTTTTCCTGTGAATTCACCACCATATAAATTGCGATAATTTTAGGCTCGTTTTAATGTTAATTATAACTTTGAAGAGAACAGCTAAAAGTTTGCAGTCTGAAACGTGGCCCCTGCACTTGCAAGAACTGCAGTTAAGCTGACTTTCCTTTGAAGTCAGCACAAATGATAACTGTAAAACAGTCAGTTTCTCTGGAAGGTCTAATTTGGGATGTATATCAAATAGAAGGCACATTTAAAAAATAAAACTTCCATTCTATATAAAGGATTAATAGTTTTCTCTAGTCATTAGATTCAGTACTTACAATGCATTTTAAAAAACAGTAATAGCTTTAATGAGGTTTATATTAGAAATCATTGTTTCTACTCTGTATGCACATGAGCTCTCATAAACCAAGAAGTATTGTGTTTCAAACTCTTCCCCCAGTTTCATCATTTTGTTGGAAAGAGCGGGTAAAGATTAGCAATCCTACTTCAGTACACTTTTATTGGGAGCAAGTGTGTGCCCAGGGGAAGATGAAGTTGGGAAGCTGCCCTCTGGCATTTCAAAGGAGGAGTCCTGCAGGTGGGCTGCAGTGGCAGGTCGTGAAAGGCACAAGGCCAGGGTAAGCCCTGACAAGGGAGGGTGTTCACTTTTCCCAGTGTGAAGATGGCATTTTTGTCCTTTTTAAATTACGGAGGCAGTTTTTCTTTGTGGTTAATTCCACACTGGACTCTGAATCCAGACTATTACCTACCCTGCGTGGTGGCTCACACCTGTAATCCCAACACTTCGGGAGGCAAAGGAGCCCAGGAGTTCAAGACCAGCCTGGGCAACATGTTGAAACCCCCTCTCTACAAAAAAAAAAAAAAAAAAAAAAAAAAACTCAAAAATTAGCTGGGCATGGCAGTACATGCCTCTAGTTCCAGCTGCTTGGGAGGCTGAGATGGGAGGATTGCTTGAGCCTGGAAGGCAGAGGTTACAATGAGCCAAGATTGTACCACTGCACTCTAGCCTGGGCAACAGAGTGAGACCCGGTCTCAGAAAGAGAAAGAAAGAAAAAGAAGGAAACAAAGATGGAAAGAAAGAAAAAGAAAGAGAGAGAGAAAGAAAGAAAGAAAGAAAAAGAAAAAGAAAGAAAGGAAAGAAAGAAAAAGAAAAAGAAGGAGGGAGGGAGGTGGGGGAGGGAAGGAAGGAAAGAAAAAAGGGAGAAAGAGAGAATAAAAAGAAGGAAGACAGAAAGAGAAAGAAAGAAGAAAAAGAAGGAAGGAAAGAAAAAAAGAAAAAGTTAAAAAAAAAAAAAAGACTGGCATTACCACACACAAGCTGTATGACTTGGACAAGTTAATGGTTAATGGCCCATTCTGTGTCCCAGTGCCTTATTTTAAAATTGGGCATAATAACAGTGCTGATTTGGGGCACAAAGATATAGTTAAATAGAAGAAATAAGACCTAGTGTTTGACAGATTAATAGAGTGACCACGGTTAACAATAATCTATTGTACATTATAAAACAGCTAGAAGAGAGTAATTCAAGTGTTCCTAGCATAAAGAAAAGACAAATATTTAAGATGATGGCTATCCCAATTACCCTAATTTGACCTTTACACATTATATGAATGTATCAAAATATCACAGGAACCCCTAAAATATGTACATTTATTATGTATCAATAAAAATATAATTCCCTCAAAATACTACTGATATCATAAAATATTACTTGCAAGACTCAAATGAGTAACTATACAGGAAGCACCTAGACCATAGAAGTAGCGTCTCCCATGCTTCAGCCATGATTGCTCCTGTGATAAGACCATGCATGCTCTTTGAAATCAGGGCAAATGGTTCAGTGAAGGATAAGAGTAGAAAGTGAAAATCGCCTTCACTCCCTCTCCCTTGAGATAACACTCTTCCTATGGGTGCCATTCTTTCATTCATATCTTAGTGAAGATAAACTTGCCCAGAAATATAATTTTATGTTAATGGATATTATATCTATTAACTGGATATAATACCCTCCTCCCACATGGATGGAGGAAGTGACATTTGAACTCAGTCATAAAGGATGACCAGAATATAGAAGGTAGAGAAGAGAGCAAAGACATTTCAAGTAGAGCATGCATATATATATATATGGATATTATATCCATGGATATTAAATCCATGCTTTTCTTTTTTTAATCAGTAATTTTAAAAATCTTTTATTTTTGGATTATTTCTCTCTGTCCACCCCTTCATCCACCCCTGCACCCAGGTCAACAGTGCTAAGAATCCAGTGTACATCCTTCCACATCTTTCTGGAAGTTTCTGAGGTTTATACAAACCTGTGAAGCAGGGCTTGCAAAGCTCACTCTTAAATATGGTCAGATTTTTCACATTTCTCTGCATGTGCGTGTGTAGGGTTTTTTCCCCTTTATTAATGATATGCTTCCCTCCAAATCAGCTTGTAATAGATCTAACTCACTCTTTTTAGTGATTGTATACTATTTTGTGCTTCTATCATTGGTTCATCCATTCTGCCACTGATCAGCACTCACTTGCTTTGTTTCCATGTATATATGTTTGCGTCCAATCTTATAAGCACAGAGTTTTCATTTTAGGTATAGTTTTTCAGGAATGAGATTGAGGGTCAGTGTGTGTATTTTTAACTTTATGGAGAGTTTGGGGAGGTGGCTTAAGGGGCCTTGGAAAATAGTCAAAGACATAGACAATATCCCAAGAAGGAATGAGATCAACCCATCCAGTTTTTCAAATCTATAAACTTTGAAATTGGCCTACATGGGAAAGGTGACTTGTTTTATGTCATATATCCAGTGATTGGAAGAGCTGGACTTGAGGCTAGGGCTTCCGGTTCATGGTCCATTGCTCTGTTTCCCACATGGATGGAGGAAGTGACATTTGAACTCAGTCATGAAGGATGACCAGAATATAGAAGGTAGAGAAGAGGGCAAAGACATTTCAAGTCGAGCAAGAAGTATGGGCAAAGGCTAGGCCAGTATAAAATATCATGGAACTTGAAGGAACAGTGGGTCTTATTGCTTAAACCTAGGGATACAGCAGGGGGCTTAGATGGTGGTGCCAGCTATGGAGAAACATCAGATTTTTAAGCTGATTGTATTACCTGAGTGTGTGTTTTGGTTTGTTTGTTTGTTTGCTTGTTTTTCAGGCAGAGTCTTGCTCTGTTGCTCAGGCTGGAGTGTGGTGGCACGATCACAGCTTGCTATAGCCTCTACCTCCTGGGCTCAAGCAGTCATTCTGCCTCAGCCTCATGAATAGCTGGGACCATAGGTGCACACCACCTTGCCTGGCTAATTAAAAAAAAATTTGGTGGGGGCGGGAGATGAGGGTTCACCATGTTGTCCAGGTTGGTCTTAAACTCCTGGCCTCAAGTGATCCTCCCACCTCAGAATCCCAAAGTGCTGGGATTACAGGCATGAGCCACCATGCTCAGCCTCACATGGGTGGTTGGGAGAGATCGCTCTGGTGGCAAGTAGCAGCTAGGAGGTTTAATTCACCAGAACAATTGAATCTGCAAGTCAAGGAGTCCAGGTAGGAAGTTAGAGTAGAGAAATAGAGACATTTTAGGGTGAAAGACCCAGGACATGTTGACTAAATGCCTAAGACATTGATCGTCTTGAGCATATGGTAGGCTCTCAGTAAATATTGAAGGAAAGAATCTCACAAGGGAAGCTGGTGATGATGGGGAAGAGTCAAATATGGACATTGAGGCTGAGTGAGTCATTGCCAAGTTGCTGTGCCTTGATTGAAGCAGTCACCCAAAGAAAGAGATACCACAGTGGACCTTAGCCCCAGGACTTTGGAAATATCTCCCCAAATTCTCAAGGATTACCCTGATCTCATGTTTATGAAGTAGGATCTGTTACATGAAGGACAGTCTTTTATAGCCCTGTGCTCTTGGCAATGAACAAACATCTCAAATTCCCAAGAAGAAAGCCGTGGTTCTATTATGAAATTAATTTTCCACTGATCCAGGACCAGAAGGCTGTTTGAAAGATAAGCGTTGATTGATGTGAGCATGAAGACTTCCATCCAGCTTTGCAAAATATGAGATCTGCAAATCTGCCAGTAGAAATAGAGTCTCTCTGGAAAAAATAGTAATACGTTACCTTGGTGTTACTGGGTGATTGCTTTTCAACACCTGGGAGAACTTTTAAATGAACAATTCCTATTTATATCTTCCCCCAAATAGCGTTGGAACTCCCAGGCATCTTATAAAAGTCTGGAACAGGCCTGTGTTGCCGAGGTCATAACTTGATTAATCATACAGCAAGTGCAAGCCCAAGCATATTACAATTATAGAAGGATCATGTCTCAAATGATCCAGGCACCTGAATTGAGTGAATGTCTAAGTCCCAGGAGGAATTCTGGAAACAAAAATGCAAGGAATGAATCCAGAGGATGGTAGTGAAATCTACAGCAGTTGGCGAGTTTAAGACAGAATTGAGAAATGAAAGATGAGAAAAGAAAGAGGCAGCACCCTGAGAATGCACTTCCATGGCAGCTGTCAACTAGTAGGAGAGAGAATGGACAGAACAGAGTACTAAGATGAGAACAGAGTGCAAACACACGTCGCAGACTCTGGAGGAGGGGAAAACTCAGGGAGGCTTTGGAGGAACCCAGAAAACCCTTTTTGCCTCCCCACTTTATACAAGGGAGAAAACCCAGTTTCCAACCTGAAAGTCAACCCAAAGCCCACTTACAGGATCTGCTTTTATTTCACCAGGCTGCTCTTCATGGGGCCCCAGCCTGATTCTCTCTAAGCCTATGCCAGATACTGTGCAGAGAATTTGATGAACATGGATTCTGTTTCCATTTGCCACAAACATTGAAATGAGACTAGTGGTTCTGTGGAACACTGAGGCACAAATAGTGATTCAAGAGCAAAGCAACACCTTTTCAGACAGACGCAGGAGGTTTGGTTGGGGTTTCTTTTCTTTTGGTGTTTTACAAACTGGCTTCGGAAGATATGTGAGGACACAGAACTCACTGTGATGGGCAAAATAATAGACACATCGCAAAGATAGCCACATCCTAATCCTTCTAGCCTATGAATATGTTACCTTACATGACAAAAGAGACTTTGCAAATGTGATTAAGGTTAGGGACCTTGGGATAGGAGATGATCTTGGATTATCCATTTGGGGCCAGTGTCATCACAAGGGTCCTGATAAACAGAATCTTTCCTGGCTGCAGAGAATCAGAGAGACAGCAGCCTGAGAGAGACCTGGCCCAACGCTGCTGGCCTTGAAGGTGGAGGAAGGGCCACGAGCCAAGGAATGCAGATGTCCTCTAGAAGCTGGAAAAGGCAAGAAAATGGATTATCCTGTGGACCATCCAGAAGGAACACAGTCTTGCTGACACCTTGGTTTGAGACTAGTGAGATCCTTGTCAGACGCTGAGCTCCAGAACAGTAAGATGATGAGTTTGTATTGTTTAAGCCACTAAGTTTGTGAAATTACTTTTAGCAGCTGCAGAAAACTAAGGCACTCATCAGGCTGGTGGAGAGAGAAGGCCCCCAAGATGAGAGGATCTCCCCCAAAAGTAGAACGAGGCAGAGTTCTGCCAAGATTTTATCTCAGGGTTTGCCTTAGCACGGGCTGCTATAACAAAATAACAAAACATGTATATGACAACACAGTATGATAACATGCCACAGACTGGCTTAAACCACAGACATTTATTTCTAATGACTCTGGAGGCTGAGAGATCCATGATCAAGGTGAAGGCAGATTCAGTTCCTGGTGAGGGTCTGCTTCCTCATTTGCAGGTAGCTGCCTTCTTGCTGTGCCCCTACATGGCAGAGAGACAGAGCAAGAGAGACTGAGAGACAGAGAGAGCTCGAGAGAGCTTTGGCCTCTTCCTCTTCTTCTAAGGGCACTAACCCCGTCATGGGGGTCTCATGGTCATGACCTCATCTAAACCTAATCACTTCACAAAGTCCCCATCTCCAAATACCATCACATCTCGCATTAGGGACTCAACATGCACATTGTAGAGGGGCACAGACCTTCAGTTCATAGCAAGATTCTTAAAAACATCAATAGGCAAGAATAAAAAGCAAAACGAAATAGAACATTTCTCTAAATCAACAAGCAGGTTAGTTTTCCTCAGGGGTAGACACTGAATGTTGATTATGACCAGTAGAGTAAAATCTCTGAGACATTTCTTTTCATGCCTGGGTGTACCCTGACCTTACTGCTTGCCACTGGGGAGGCATGTATATCCTGGACAGGCTCAGGGCTATCATAGCTGGAAGCATGCAAGAGTATGTGAAGGCTGTGTGGCTGCTCGTTGCAGTGGAGGAAGCACAAGAAGAGAACCTGGACCTGACCTAGGGAGGTTCCAACTGGGTTGTCCTGTTGGTGGTTGTGTTCATCAGATGCAACCCTGAATTTCAGTAGCTTCACTCAACATATCAATTTCTCGCTTCTCTAACAATCCTGTCAATTAACAAACTGTCAGTCTGGCAGTTGACATTCTACATAATGGCTCAGGGACCCAGACTCCTTCCCTCTTGTATTTCTGCCCTTTCCTAGGGCCTTGGTCAACTTTATGCCTGGCCAGTGGATAAGGAAAGATGGTGGAGAAGACTTACCTGCTTCTTAATCTCCTCTGTCCCAAAGTTATTCACTTTCACTCACATTCCACTGGTGAGACTCAATCATGTTGTCTTACCTAGATAGAGGGGAGGTAGGGGCCTGTCTCTGAACTAAAGAAGGGGACACAGAAACCTTTGGGGCAGCTGGCAGTCTCTGCCACAGTGGTAAGCACACTTGGTGGGATTTGTTTTAAGGGTCTCACTCTGTCGCCTAGGTTGGAGTGTAATGGCATACTCCTGACTCACCACAGCCTTCGTCTCCTGGGCTCAAATGATGGCATCTAGTGAGACGTTGCCCAGGCTGGTCTCGAACTCCTGAGCTCAAGTGATCCTTCCTTGGCCTCCCAACATGCAGGGATTACAGGCATGAATCACCACGCCTGGCCAGACACTAAGTATTTTTAAAAGTCCAGTATCTAGACCCTGGAAAATGTACTGATATTGAACAATTATGTCTGATTTAACTGTCCAGCTATAAGCTGCAGAGAAGATCACTCTTCTGTGGGTAGCGTGTCTGTTTTTTTCCATCAGGGAATGAATATTGACAAACTCAGTCACCCTGGAAGGGGCTACTCCTGAAAGAGAAAGGAAAACTGGAGAGGTGAGACCAACAACTAAGAGTCAGAAAAACTTCTTTCTTTCTCTGGACCTCCCTGGTTGGGTCTGGACTCTGAGGTGCAGAAGAAATTTTTATTTCAATGGCATAAGAGAGTGGTTGGTCACTGCCAAGTGTAGACAGATTGTTTTCTGTTTGTTTGTTTTGAGACTGAGTCTCACTCTGTCACCCAGGCTGGAGTGCAGTGGTGCGATCTTGGCTCATTGCAACCTCGGCCTCCCAGTTCAAGTGATTCTTCTGCCTCAGCCTCCCAAGTAGCTGGGATTAGAGGTGCCCATCACCACGCCCAGCTAATTTTTATACTTTTAGTAGAAACGGGGTTTCACCATGTTGGCCATGCTGATCTCAAACTCCTGACCTCAGGTGATCTGCCTGCCTTGGCCTCCCAAAGTGCTGGGATTACAGGTGTGAGCCACCGAGCCTGGCCAGTGTGGGTGTTAAGCAAGCTAATGTCCTTTCAATTGGCCAGGGGATTTGGTTTAGACTTGCAGGTTTTGAGTGAACCTCTATGCAGAAGTAGTTGTAGCAGTGCTTTCTTCCATATTCTCCAAACGATTAGTAAAGCCCTGTTTAAAAAAGTGTGCAATGGTAGCAGTTCTGCTGTGAAAACAAGCTTGTGTTATGGGCTGCCTGTGTCCTGCACCAATACATATATTGATGTCCTAACCCCCAGCACCCAGAATGTGACTTCATTTGGAAATAGGTGCTTTAAGGAAGTGATGTGGTTAAAATGAGGTCATTAGGGCATGCCCTAATCCAGCATGCCTGGTGTCCTTATAAAAAGTGGAGATTAGGACACAGACATGCACAGAGGGACAACCAGAAGACAAAGCAAGAAGGCAGCCACCTACAAGTCGGGGAAAGAGGCCTCGAGGGAAACCAACCCTGCTGACACCTTGATGCCAGACTCCTGGCCTCCAGAATTGTGAGAAGACACACCTGAGTTGTTTAAACCACCTAATCTTCAATGTAGCAGTCCTAGCAAATCAATAGAGCCTGGTTCACACTTGGGGCAGAAGAGTGAAGAGGAGGGCAGGACACTCCGCAGGCCACAGTGCTGGTGTGAGGAGAAATCACTGGCAGAGGCAGTGTATTCATCTATTTTCATGTTGCTGAGGCTGGGTAATTTATAAAGGAAAGAGGTTTAATTGACTCACGGTTTCATGTGTCTCTGGAGGCCTCATAATCATGGCAGAGAAGCAAGGGATATCTTACATGGTGGCAGGCAAGAAAGAAAATGAGAGTCAAGCAAAAGGGGAACCCCTTATCAAACCATCAGATCTCATGAGACTTATTCACTACCATGAGAACAGTATGGGGGAGACCGCCCCTATGATTCCATTATCTCCCACTGGGTCTCTCCTACAATACGTGGGAATTATGGGAGGTACAGTTCAAGATGAGATTGGGTAGGGACACAGCCAAGCCATATCAGGCAGCCATGGCCAGTGTGCAGTAGCAGGAGTGGCGAGGTACTGGGCCATGGGGCCGGTCAGGAGGACATAAGAACACATAGAACTCTTGAGAATAATACATAGAACTCATGGAACTTACTGGATGACCAAGTTTTCCCATGGCCTGGTGGGCTGGAAGTCTTCATACATCATATTAGTGGATATACGACCTCTTCTGGAAGTTCCAGGTTGGTGAAGCCAAGCCTGGTGTGGGTTGCAAGAGGATGCATATTGGCAGACTAAACTGTCCAAAGGAGCTGATGGTGTGATTTGAATCCCCAACTCCCTCCCTTTCTGTGTGTTCTTTACTCAACCCCTATGAACCTGGCTTTCTCATCTGTAAAATGCCGATGACAACAGTTTTTGCCTATAATATAATATAGTAGTCCTGCCATTCGACCAATGACCATGATGTAAGGCTCTTAGTACTGGGCTTGGCACATACTATGTACTTAATAAATGGCAGCTGCTGTGTTTATTATAGGAAAATATCACTTGTGAGAAGAACGGAGTCCCTGAAGCTTGGGTTCCTTTCTCACGAGCAGAATGGATTACTATGAAGGCTGCTGGCCTTTTGTGTTGGGGAAGACTTCAGCCCACTGTGGTAACTTTCAGCATGGCGACCAGATTCCCTGTGGAATGAAAATGACGGCAGAAAGGAGCAAGAAGACTGAACTACACAGAGATCTGTAGTTATCTTCTGTTTCAAAAACTAATTCTGTTGTTACAGGGCCAGATACAAGCACATCATCCAACCAGAGTCATGTGCCAGTGCTCGCTGAATTCTATTTCTCACAGCTTTTATCATTTCTAAAGGAGGCCTTATATGTCTCAACATAAGCGTGTTAGTCATTACCAGAAGGAGGTTCGTGAAGCCAGATCATAGAGGAAACTTGCCCAGCGTTTAGCCTTTATACTGTGTTGCCTGTGTTTAGGATACACAGTGATGCACAGATGCATAGGAACCAGAAGTGGGGTGTTTTTTTTTTGGAAGGAGCAGTATTTAGTTTCTGTGCTCACAAATGAAATACTCTGATATTTAATCCATGTTAAATATGGATTATAAATTCAGTGGGTATTTGACTTATTGATGGAGTTCCCTGTCAGCTCCCACCGTTATCTTGAACCTAAAAACCTTCAGTCCTGTTTCCTTTCACTTTTCAGACTGATAGAATTCAGGAAACTGTAGGAAATTTTGGAACAGAATGCTTGCCACGCACATTGCACTGGTCTGTGCCTGATTACACACGAGCAGCTGCACTCGCAAATGCTGCTGGGATCACATCATCCTGTTATGAAATCAGACTTTTAAAGAGCTGGAGTCAAGTGGCAACTTTAGTGGTTGTCAACACAGCCTCAGTCAAGGCCTGGGAGAGTGTAGTTTACTGGGTGACGTTGCTCTCAGTAGCCTTAAAAGGCCCTGTTTGGAATCAGTGGGTGAAGGAAGGAGGATGAGGGCAGGGAAGAAGCCAAGAAGCCAGGAAGCTGCAGCACAAAGCCCCACATCTTGGTCTCTTGATGCTGACTGAAGTCTCTCAGCCTCTGGTCTTCAATTGCTCCCTGAGCTCCTGCCTTGCTCATCTCTGTCTGCTAAGGACTGGGTCTCACTTTCATTTCCTTGAGCTGTTCTCCTAAACCTTGTGACAGAAAGGATAGAGAGTCAACGACATCAGGCCAGAATTAGAAAATCGGCTATTGAGTTGAGGGCCACGAGGGGCCACACAGTAATCACATTACAAATGTCCTGTCTCATCAACTCTGAGAGTGGGCATGATTTTTATGTTCATTCTATAGATAAGTAAACTGACGCTGATAGAGGTTACATAGATTACTCAAGGTCACAGGGTCCACAGATGGTGAAAATTGAAATGCAGGTGTTTGGGGGCTCAGGCTTGATTAATAAATGGCAGCTATTGTGTTTATTGTTTTGTTTCCTATACCACACTGATCCTCCATTCAAAAAAAAAAATATAAGAATTATTGGAGGCAGTGTTTCAGGGAATTTCGAATGTGGTGTGTGTGTGCATGGGCATCTGTGTGTGCCTGTGTGTGTGAGGGACAGAGAGAGGAAGTAGGAGATGCCACTGGAAAGACAGAGAAGGATGAAACTGGGGAGGACTTTCAGTGTCGGGTGGAAGAATATGTATTTCATTCTGAGCGAAATGACTGCACAGGAGGGAAGTCACGAAGGCTTGTGAGGAGAGGAGGGACCCACAGTAGGGTGAGCCCACTGTTTTGCTTATCAGGGATGGACTTGGGTGGGGACAAGAGGCAGCAAGACCCCATGGTGTGCATCCACAGAGCCCCTGAGACGCTGCTGCTTATGGAACCACTCATTCCATCAGCCAATACGAAGCTCTCCATGTGCTGGTTTCCAACTTCCATCTGGATTGTTAATTATTGGATGGCAAAAACTGCCTCACACATTTTTGATTTTCCACAAAACCTAGAATAATGCTGAGCACACAGCCAGAGCAAACTAACACGTGTTAATTGTTCTTCCCTTTTGAATGAATCCTAAGCTATTGTAATACATCTACTACGTGTTACATATGAATCCCAAGAGAAAGGATGTGATAAATCTTTTTATAGGGAAAATTTCCTCCTCCACTGTTGTAGGCCTTTAGCAAATGTGTTCCAAGTTGCTTTGGAAATTTCCCAGTCCTCAAAATAAGAAATGACAGAGAAGTTTTACTGAAAAGTCTTGTTTTGTTTGTTTGTTTTTTGCATTTTTTTCTGTTTAATATTATATGAAGATCTTCAATAAATGCTTTAAAAACCCAGTGAGATCTTGACTCCTTATTTCAACTCTGCTGGCTTTACTGGAATTTTCTGTCAAACACACTGCTGAATTCATGCATAAATGACGACAAACTCTAGAATGTGATTACTACCTCTGATGGGCTTCTTCTTCCTGATCACAAAACAAAAAGGCAAAAGAGGCATTTCCCTGGCTCTGCCCTCCCTTTCAATTGGAGGGATTTATAATGGTCAAAGGCCTCACCTCCTGCTATGAGCTGATTTAAACAAATCAGCCATCAGAGCTGATTGGCACTTGATGAACAGCAGTCTAAACACTTGAGGTGACTTTTTTTTTTTTTTTTTTGCGATGGAGTCTTGCTTTATCCCCCAGGCCAGAGTGCGATGGTGCAATCCCAGCTCACTGCAACCTCTGCCTCCCAGGCTCAAGCAAGCCTCCCATCTCAGCCTCCCAAGTAGCTAGGACTACAGGCATGCCACCACACCCAGCTAAGTTTTGTATTTTTAATAGAGATGGGGTTTCACCATGTTGGCCAGGCTGGTCTTGAACTCCTGACCTCAGGTGATCGTCCTGCCTCAGCCCTATGAAGTGCTGGGATTACAGGTGTGAACCACAGTGCCCAGTTGGAGATGACTTTTAAACACTGGGATTCAGCTTCCTGGGAACTTTATTGTCTCAAAGATTTATTGTATTATGCTTTTATTATTATTTTTAATCGACATAGTAACTGTACATGTTTATTGGGGTACATGTTTATGGGGCACAGTGTGATATTTTGATATACATGTATATAGTGTTAGTGATCAAATCGGGTAATTAGCAAATCCATCACCTCAAACATATATCATTTCTTTGTGTTGGAAACATTCAAGAGATGCTCTACTTGCTATTTGAAAATATACAATAAATTGTTGTTAACTGTAATCACCCTGTCCTGCTGTAGAATGCCAGAACTTATTCCTCCTCCTGCCTAGCTGTACTTTGTATTTGCTAACCAACCCTCAGATATCCCTCCTCCCTCAATCCTGCCCTACCTCTAGAAACCACTATTCTACTCTCCATTTCTATGAGTTCAACTTTTTGGCTTCCACATATGAGTGAGAACATGCAATATTGATCTTTCTGTGCCTGGTGTATTTCACTTAACATAATGTTCTCCAAGCTTATTTATGTTGCCTCAAATGACAGAATTTTGTTCTTTTTTTATGACTAAATAGAATTCCATTGTGTATACATACCACATTTTCTTCATCCATTCATCTGTTGATGAATATTTAGGTTGATTTTATATCTTGGCTATTGTCAAACGTGTTTATTCTGCATAGTCATGTATCCTTAATGATGAATATATATTTTGATAAATGCATCATTAGGATATTTTGTTTTTGTGCAAACATTAAAGAGTGTCCTTATGCAAACCTAGATGGATTAGACTACTCTACACCTAGATTATATGGTCTAGCTTATTGCTCCTATGCTACAAACCTGCATAGCGTGGTACTGCACTGAATACTATAGGCAATTGGAACACAAGCGTGACAGGGTGTATCTTTTTTATTTAAACAAATATAAACATAGAAAAGGTATAGTGCAAATACCTCTACAAGATAAGAAATGGTACACCTGTATGGGATACTTAACATGAATGAAGCTTGCAGGACTGTTAAGTTGCTCTGGGTGAGTCAGGGAGTGAGTGGTGAGGGAATCTGAAGACCTAGGACATTACTGTGCACTACCATGGCCTTTATAAACATGCACACTTAGGTTGCACTAAATTTATTTATTTTTAAATGATTGTGCTATGACATTATAATGGCTATGCTGTTGAATTTTTTAGCTTCATTATAGTCTTATGGGTCTACTGTTGCATATCGGTCCCTAACAACCAAAACCTAATTATGCAGTGCATAACTGTAATTCAAGTTACTTATATCCCAAATCATCCTGTTAAGGATTTGAGAGCTTATGGCAAAAACACAAAGAATGAAGTGGTAACCTCAAAATCAAATTAAAAAATCAGATCCAGGGAAAATGGAAATTAAAACAGGAAGTCAAACTCGGGGAGAAAAATTGAATGCAAATATCTGGGCCCCACAAGATATTTCAAAATGGCAGCACATGAGCAGACTCAACTGAAGTGGCATTTTGTTTGGCCCACATGATGTTTTTTAAAAGTTTTTTATCCTGTTTTACAAATCAGTGAGGGGAGAGACTGTTATAGGACAAAAGCAAATGAAGAGCTGTAACTAATAAATGCAACGTGTAGGCCTTGTTTAGTCCAACTGCAAAACTAACATTGGTTTTGAATTTGGAAGATTGGAATATCGACTAAATACTAAAGGATATTAAGGAATTATTAATTCTCATAAGTATGATAATGGCATACATGTCAGTAAAACCACAAAATATCTGAGATGTGTTTTAAAATATATAAGCAAAAATAAAAAACAAAGTGGGGTAGGAAAATAATATTAGCAAGATGTTGACAATTTCTGAATATGAATGACAAGTTTATGAAGGTTCATTATACCTATTTTTATGTATGTTTGAAAATTTCCATAATGAATATATATTTTTAAAATGTAGGTATAAATGTCTTGAGATAGGTTATATGCTTTCTAGTGTCATAGGGTCTCCAGGCCCCTGACATCCCCCCTGCCCAGACTCAGTCTCTTAATTTAATTACTGCCCTGGGCTACATTATTATATAACTAAGATTCTTAGAGTTAGATAGAAAAGGGAGACGTGGTCAGTTGTTGAATGGCAATAAACATAGTTTTCTTAACTGGGAAGGACTTAACTAGCACTTAAGAATAAAAGAAATGTCTTTCGAGGAACTTTATCAGCGACCAGAGTAATGCTGCTAGTTTCACTGGTGTCCTTTACAGCAGCACTTCTCAGCCCACTTTGGTGAAGGATCCTCATCTTTGGGGACTGGTGAACATGAAGTTTGAGGAGTGACATCTACCTACGGGCCACACTCGAAGTAACACTCCTCCACTTCAGCACCCCTCAGCAAGAAGCAATAGAAACTGACTGAAATGCCTTTCTCAGGAAAGCCTTTCTGGGAGGACCCAAAGCAAGAAGGCCTAGGGATTAAACTTTCTGATGGTCTTGTTGGATCTATAGACAAAACGTGAACTATTTGAGGAGAATAGGCGGAAGACATTTCTTCAAACGGCCCTTCATAAGCATTACTCATTGCTGTGGGTTAAATAGTAGTTCCCCTCAAAATATGGTCAAGTCCAAGCCCCCAGCACCTGTGAATGGGATGTTATTTGGAAATAAGATCTTTGCAGATGTAATCAAAATGAAGTTTGTGATTATTAATATTGTGTGTTAACTCAACTGGGCCACAGGATGCCCAGATAGCTAGTTAAACATTATTTCTGAGTGTGTCTGTGAGAGAGTTTCTGGAAGAGACTAGCATTTAAATAGATGGACTAAGTAAAGCAGATGGCCCTCCTCAATTTGGGTGGGTGTCAGGCAACTCATTGAGGGCCTAAATGGAACAAAAAGGCAGTGGGAGGTTGAATTCTGTCTCTTTGCCTGACTGCTTGGGTGGAGACATTAGTCTTCTCCTGCCCTTGTAATAGGACTTATATCATCAGTGCACCTGGTTCTCAGGACTTTGTATTCATGCTGGATCTCCACCACTGGCTCTCCTCTGTCTCCAACTTGCTGACTGCAGATCTTGGAACCTCTCAGTCTCCATAATCTTGTAAGCCTATTTCTCATTTTGTGTGTGTGTGTGTGTGTGTGTGTGTATGTGTGTGTATGCAATATATATAAAAAGACTGATAGGCTGTGTATGTATAGATTTATATATACGGAGAGAGACCAATAAGCTATATATGTAGGGGACAAAATTGGCATGTACTAGAATGATGAGTCTGAGGTTACAGATGGAGAACCCACAGCTTTCACCATAGGGTTTGTGGTAGTTTGAATAATGGCCTGTGAAGAGACCAATATCAATAGCCTATTGGTATATATTTATGTCTATATATAATATATATTAGTCTACAATCTATTATATAACAATCTTATTTTATATATAGAATAATAGACTAATATACACATCTATATGAAGATTAATAGGCTATATAGATATATGTAGAGAGATATATACACTAGTCCATTAGTTGGTATGTATTATATAGTTTTATATATATTGCCTAAATATAGGCTATATATGTAGTCTAATATATGTTTTAAACTATATATAATACATAGTTATATATAATATATACAGACTAATATATATGAGTATAGTTATATATAATATGTAAGTCTATATATTAGTCTATATTTTATATATATAGTCTAATATAGATTAGACTATATAAATTATATATACATATAATAGGCTATATATATATATATAGAGAGAGAGAGCCTATTAGTCTGTTTTGCTGGGAAACCTTGATTGGCTAATACAAGGTCATACTAGGTTACATTAGGCTCTAGCTGATCACTGGTGTCTTTATAAGGAGAGGGAAATTCGGGCACAGAGACGCAGATACACAGGGAGAAAAACACGTGACGATGGAGGCACAGATTTGAGTGATGCATCTACAAGTCAAAGAATGCCAAGGATCACCAGTAACCACCACTAGTGAGGAAAGAGGCATGGAACAGCCTCTCCATCAGAGCTTTCCAGAAAAATCAACCCCGCCAACACCTTGTCTTCAGACTTCTAGACTCCAGAACTGTGAGAGAATAGATTTCTGTTGTTTTAGACCACCAGTTGGTGGTAATCTGTTATAGCAGTGATAGAAAGCTAATACGTTTCTCTCAATCAGGCTTTGGTAAGTTTAAATCCCAAACAATTCTTCCCTGAGGCGAGTTCCTTGAGAGAAGGTGTCCCATGCACTTGATGAGGGCAGCCCACTGCTATTTGCTGTTTGAGAGAGTGGGCAGACACAGGTTGCCCCCATTCAAGGGAATGAAGCTGTCCACCCAGACTGTCAGAGCGAACAACTTGTCTGCAGGTAGTGCCTGCAGACTCCAAGCCACAATTTTTTCTGGCCCTCAATGACTCATAAACATTAGTGTGCGTGAGACCTGGAGATCGTATTTCCAACTCAGATTCCCGTGGCTCTCTCTACCTAGGACCCAAGAATTTGTGGGTTTCCAGAAGCTGCTGGTGATGCTGATAAAGGGGGTTGGGGGAGTGGTGCTTTTAGAAACACAGACCCAGGTGAACTGGTTTTTGCTTGAAGTACTTGTTCCTGGAACAGACTGGCTGGCATCACCTCCTGATGAGACAGCACCCTACTTTGGCTTTGTTTTCTCCTGGACACAGTAATGAAATGCAGAAGCTAAAAATGGCCCTAATTTAATTCTCTGAACAAGGTGGGGCTTAGGTAGTTTTATTTTTTTTTAAGTAAAAATTCCCCAAGAACTATAAAAATGTCAATGGCATGAGAAAAGAATGGAGGCAAGGGTTGTGATTTTTTTTTAATCTGTCACGTAGCAACAACATATGTATGGCTGACAGTTGGACTAATCTTTGAGTTGGCAACACAGAATAGTTAGGAAGTTTAAATTTGTGTTTTATCATTGTTAGCGGTGTTTTAGCAAATCATGTAAGGTACAATATGTGCTTTCTGCTGTTTTGGAAGGGAGACATTTTAAGTCAGAAATATTTGACTGTAAACATATTTTGTACTGATCCCTACTTTCTTCTACACAGAAGAAAAACCAAAGCTTACCTAAGCACAGTAAGAAACCCTGTTAATCACTGCTATAGGATTAGGGGGGAAATGTGCTTCAAAAATAGTTTATGAAACTTTTAATTACACACACAATCATAAAATGCTCAGTAATTGCTGCATATTGATTCCGGTTTTTTTTTCTTCTGGAAATGCTAAAACTATTTCAATATACACAGAATCAATAAACATAATTAAAATATGAGCTCATCAAAACAGTAATTAAATGTACTTAACAGCTTTTGTGGCTTTTCCCCATATGGTTACTGTGGGAGTGTGAATCTGGTGCGCTAGATAAATGTAACAAAATAAAGTAAAAGCCTCAGAAAAGATTACTGTCGTATCATAATACAATAAAACCCAGCTCTGCAGCAACTTGTGCTAAATCACAAAGTTGACAAAAGGAGTGGTGGATGCAATTATTATACATTTTGGGGCTGTTTTCTATTTATAGGAGATTAACACTATCATGGTCTGCATTCAGAAGGAACAGTAAAATCCTCCAACATGAAAGGAATTTGGGAACAGCACCCTGAATTCTGAATATGACAATTCCTTTGTAAGGATCTTGCTGGCAAAGTGTTTGATCTGCAACCTCTTACCCCGTAGACTCGGTCTGACTTTCAGAGGCCGAGTCACGTGACTCTGGGGCCTTAAACCATGTGGTTCTCAGAGTCCTATTTTGTGAAAATGGTTTCGCCCTTTTCTTAATTCATTTTAGCAGACCCTGTGATTCCATTAAGGATCTGGCAATGAAGCTCTTACCTGGGATTATCTATGAGAAATTAGTGCAATCACAAGTGTCCTAATAAAAGGGAGGCAGAGAGAGATTTCAAGCGGAAGAGGAAAAGGTAGTTGTGACCTCAGAAGCAGAAGGTCATGTGATGTGATCATAAACCAAAGAACACCAGCAGCCACCATAAGATGAAAGAGGTGAGGAATGAACTCTTCCCATGGGCCACTGAAGAGTGCGGGGTCTTGTTGACACCTTGTTTTGGCCTGAATATATTGATTGGGACTTCTGGCTCCAGAACCAGAAGAGAAGACATTTCTGATGTTTTAAACCACCAAGTTTGTGATAATTCTTTACAACAGTTACAGGAAAACAATACAAAGTTGTAGGAAGGAAAGATTCTTTCAAAGAGGAAGGATAATGGTAGACAGAGATGAAACAAAGTCAGCAATCGTGTAATCAATAGGTAATTGAATCTGATAGAAGTTTTTTTGTTTTCTGTTTGTTTTGGAGACCAGGGTCTTGCCATGTTGCCCAGGCTGCTCTCAAACTCCTGGCTCAAGCAACTCACCTGCCTCTGCCTCCCAAAGTGGTAGGATTACAGAAATGAGCCACTTCACCTGGCCTGCATCTGAAACTGAGATTGATTTCAACATCATCCCAATTTCCTGTTCTCTTTCTCTCCCAATACCCTACTTCTGACCAATTCCCTTGCAGAATGTTTTTTTTTCTTTTTTCTTAGCAGGTGCATCTACACTTGATGGCTGGACCACGTTCTTTCTTAAACTGAAATGTCTAAAATGCAGCCATTCTTATTCTGTGTGTTCCTGTATCTTGGCCATGGAGGGTTAGTCACATGAGCTGTCTTTTTCTGAATTATATGGAGGCTTTCTACTGACACCTGTGGAACATGTTCTTTATGTGTTTTCCTGCATCTCTGAGCACACCTGTTGTAGAATTCTACCCAGATTATAAATGAGTGGGATGACTTGACTTTGAAGCTATACATGAAATTTCCCCAGACTGTTTAGAAAAAACAGACTGTACACTGTAATGCCGCCAAGGAGCCTGCAATTAGACTTGGTTTTTAAAGTTGAAAAATACCTAATCTATAGAAATTAGAGAAGACGAGGAAGAAAAATGCCTGAAAAAATAAACTCTAAAACCTCTTGATTATTTTGGACTTGAGACAAAGATGGGAGTTCCTCTTTATGCCAAAAAATCCATTGAACAACACCAGCTGTGGGGGTAAAGAAAATCTGAAAGAATCACACATTGCTGCTCACAGAAGGAGCTGTGTTAAGGAGGGAGGGAAAACTTTTGCAGATCAGTTGATTTCTCAGTGCATCATGTGGCCAGATGAAAAACCTAAGACAACATCTGCAGGCGGATTGTACTAGTGTTAATATTCATGCAGAGACAATCTAGAAAGCTGTTTCCTCTGCATTTTTAGCAGGATGGTAGGTCTGGAGGAAAAAATCATTTCTTTTGTGTTAAGGAGTTTATGCTGCATTACTTTAGAGCTTTATGAGGATTAATTTTAAAAGCATTGGGAGTGAAAATATTAGGCCTTATGCAGGGTTAATATTCAAAATATTATACAGTCAGCAAAACCAGGCTGACCAATCAGATGCTGTCCTGGAGCCCCTGCTGGGGTGTTAACCTTTCTTCACTTACTGGATCCTGGAGAGGTCTGGGGATTTCTGGTGGCCTGGCAAGTGGGAGGGGATGCCAGGGGACATGCAGAGGCTCAAAAGAGCAGCTATGTACAGCATGGCCAGACCAGTATGTACTGGCTAAGTATGAGCCCTCACCATACTATGCATAAAAATACCAGGCCTTCCTCTCAGGGGGAGGTGAGAGCAGGCGCTAGAGATTCAGTTCTTTAGTACATGTTATTTGAGGCTACTGTGTGCCAAGTATCGTGCTAACTGAGCACTGGTATACAAGTGCTTGCCAACTGAGGAGCAAGGGGGAAGGTGTCATTGTTATTATTTGTTTGAGATGTCCAAGCACTTGTCTTCTTTGGGGCTTCTTTAGCTGCCCCAAGGAAATGACGAGAAACTTGATGCTGACTGGCCTTGGTAGAACAGGAAAAGGGAAGGAGATTGGTTGGCTCAAATGACAGAAATGTTCAGAGGCAGTTGCTGCTGGGCCCAGGGGATCATGAATGTGTGTGTGTGTGTGTCAGAGTGTGTTTGAGTGCCTGTGTGTGAATGTGTGTGTGAGAGTGCCTGTGTGTCAGTGTGTAAGTGTGCCTATGTGTGTGAGTGCAGGAGTATGTGTGTTAGTGCCTGTGTGTGTGAATGTGAATGTGTGTGAGTGCCTATGTGAATGTGTGTGGATGTGAAAGTGTGTATATGTGTGAATGCCTGTGTGTGAGTGTGTATGGGTGTATGGGTGTGTGAGTGCATGCATGTGTGTGTGAGACTGTAAGGGAGTCCCTGTGTATGTGTGTGTGTGAGTGCCTGTGTGCATGTGTGCAAGTGTATGTGTGAGTGAATACCTATAAGTGTGAATGCCTGTGTGTGAGTGTATGTGAGTGTGTGCGTGTGTGTGAGTGCCTGTGTGTGTGAGTCCATGCATATGTGTGAGTGAATACCTGTGTGTGAATGCCTGTGTGAGTGTGAGTGCATGTGTGAGCATGTGCATGTGTGAGTGCCTGTGTGTGTGTGGGGGGGTATGTGTGTGGTGCATGTGAGTGCCTGTGTGTATGTATGTGAGTGCATTCATATGTGTGTGAATGAATACCTGTGTGTGTGTGAATGCTTGTGTGACTGTGAATGCTTTTGTGACTGTGTGAGTGCATGTGTGTATGAGTGCATGTGTGAGTGTGTGCATGTGTGGTGCATGTGTGTGAGTGCATGTGTGAGAGTGTGCATGTGTGAGTGCCTATGTGTGTGTACGTGTGTGAGTGCATGCATATGTGTGTGTGTGAATACCTGTGTGAATGCCTGTGTGAGTCCATGTGTGTTTGAGTGCATGTGTGCATGTGTGAGTGCATGTGTGTATGTATGTGAGTGCATGCATATGTGTGTCTGTGTGTGTGGGTGTGAGTGTGTGAGGGCCTGTGTGAGTGTGTGCATGAGTGAATGTAAGTGTGAGCACCTGTGTGTGTGTCGTGTGTGTGAGTGCATGCGTGTGTCTGAGTATGTGTGCTTGTATCTATTTTCCTGCTTTCCTTCCACTGGCTGATATACCATTTGAGTTTCCTTGAAAGCAGAGCTTGAGACAAGGACTTGGGAGCAAATAGTTTATTTGGAAAGTGATCACAAGAGACAGAAGCAAAGGAGAGGGACCTGGCAGGAAGAAAAGCCACCATGTGCTGGGGTAATGGGCTGAACACATGAGCAATTGGGGCTGAGCCCTGCTGGAGACCCTCTGAGGAACCACAGAGAGTTCAGAATATCTATAGAATTGTCCAAAATGGATGATGGGGAGGCTAGGACATTTATCTGCAGATCTTTGTCTCCTATTGGTGGAGGGTTGCTCCTGGGGACATTAAGTCCCTGTTCTTCCGGGCTGTACCTACTCGTGCCTGGTACAGGTGGCATACTCAACACAGGACCCTGTAGTAGGGGTGTAAGTGTCCACTCCAGTTGCCCTCAAAGTGGGCAAGCCAAGGAGATGTGGCACTGTGCTTCAGAAACATCTGCCCAGCTGGGCTTTCCTCAGTGTTGGCTCAGTCCCGGGCTCCACATGGCTGCCCACATCACATCATACCAAATGTAGCGGCCTCGGTAGGAACAGGAGCTTCCTGGATCTGCAGAGAGGCCAGCTGAGCAAGCCCCCTTCTCTCTGGTATTCAGAGGTCATTAGTGTAGAATCTAAATTCTGAGCTCCTACTTAATGATTTCAGAATGTCACCCTGATGTTAAACTTAGAACCATCTCATCAACCAAGTTCTGGATTAGTTTCACTGTATCTTAAATGTGGGCAAAATTCCCCAGGTCTTTACTGATTGCTCCACAAAGCACCTTGAGTGCTCCATTGGTGAATTCCCTCAATCTATGAAGGTAGCAAGTTTGGGGTCCAAGGAATGGTGATCAGGGTTCTTATCTATAATTAGGTAACTATAAATTAACTTGACTCTAAATCTCCAAGCTCAGCCTCTTAGTAGCCCCCTTTGAGGAATACTTGCTGTGCTGCATTTGTGTTCCCTTAATATTGTATTGTAAGGTTTAAATGTCATGTTATGTTGGCACTTTAACTATATATTGGAAAAGAATGAAGTGAAAATTGCTGAGTTTTGCCTCTCATCGAAGCTTCATTTGTTAGTCAGGGTTACTTGCCTGGCTCCAAGCCATAACGTGACTCTTCCAAACTAATTCAATTTTAAAGTTGACCTTACTCACGGTGAAGGTCCCTGTGGGGTCTCAGCCATTTCCATTAGGTTCCAGCCCAACCACTCAACGATACAATTCTTGTAATCTTTAGGTCCCTCGACCATGACCCCCGAGGCTGTTTTTCCCTAGAGTTTCTGGTGAGGTCAACCAATGTAGATGGTGTGAATTATTCTGGTCAATTTTCTTTTTTCTATGAGCAACATTTTCATTTGCAGGGGTCTGTTTTGGTCAGAGTTCAGGAAGGAGTGTTGAGCCTGAATGATCTTGGCAATTGTCTTCACTCTTCGCTGTATTTGGTCTCTGTTGACAAAACCTGCTGATACTCTTAAGGCCTTTAAGGTCAACATAGTTGCTTTCTGCCTCTTACCTTTGTGAGCCTGACTGTGTTTGAGAAATAGATTTTTCCAGATGGACTGCAGGTCACAGAGCCTCATGGTTGTGGAAGGGACACTTAAGCTAGGTTTTACCTGCTGCCAAAAGCCAATAACAGAGCACAGCTTTTTTCCTCCTGTGGGAGAAGGTGACAGGGCTACAAGAGCCCATGGCTCTCACTCTGCATTAGCGCATTCCAGAAGACCATATGTTCAACGACACTTCTCTTTCATTCCAAAGTCATTCAAGGTGGAGGGTACTTCCTCTAAAAACTCTTGAATTAATCTCTTGGTACCAATACCTTTTCAAATTTGTTTCTGGACTTTTATTAACTTCTACTTCAAACACAATAGTCTAAGGGTTATGAAAACCCACAGAGAAACTTGAGTGAACACCTACTATATCTTGGAGTGGTTCTAATTTATATCCTGTGAGGAATGGCCTGCTGAAAGTGCGTATTCTTTTCCATTTCTAGGTTGGCTTTTTGGCTGATCTAATTCTTTATCACCGTTGAGCTTATGAAACACCTATTGGTGCAGCCTGAGTTGACCTTCTGCATTCCTACTGACAGTTGAGACATAGATAGGCATAAATTAGGAAACAGAAGTTTCCTTTTTGGAAATCAGTGGCTTTTAACCCTTCGGAGGTTAAGTAAGCAACTAAAATAAATAATCTTTCTTTACAATTTTTTCTCATGCCTTAGTGTGATATTTATTGGTGTTTAGGTAGCGCTTTTTATACAGTGTAGTGTTGGTTAATGCTTTCTCTGACTACACTAGTAAAGAGAGCTGCTAACATAGGCTGTTGCGTCCTCATGCGCTGTTGGGTTGAAGGAGGATGTCACAAGGAGAGATTTTTGATGACAATTTCATGAATTGTTTATTTATTTAAAGTGGTTAACAGCACACACTCCGAAGCTAGACCTCCTGGTTTTAAATTCTGATGGCTTTACTTACTATGCATGTGGCTTTGAGCAAGCTACTTGGCTTCTGTGTCCCTCACTTTTCTCTCTGTGAGTAGGAATAGGAATAGTACCTGCCCTACATAGTTGTTGGGAGAACTAAACAATAGCATACCTCAAGAGCTGAGAACAGTACCTGGTGCATAGTCAGTGCTACATGTGTTTCTAAACTCCGCTTGTAATTTTAAAATTCTTTTAATATTATTATTATTGTGTGCCATATATTGTTTGAGGCTCTAAAGGTACGATGGTAGGCAAGACACACACTTATTAATTAAACAAATATATTTCAAGACCCTAACATAGGAGCTGGACACTGGGGACACAGCAGTGAGTTGGAGAGGATCCCTTTTCCTCCCTGCAATCTAGCAGGGTAGACAGAGAATAAAGAAATCAGCAAAAAAAAAAAAAAAAGAAAATAACAAAAATAAAACGAATGAAAATGCTAAGAAGAAAGTAGGATACCAGGATAGAGAGGGAAGGGTGTGTGAATCGCAGGATTCTCTGATGCTTGATGTTTAAGAAGAAGGAAGTGTGGGACTCTTGTGGATATCTGGACAGAACAAAAGCAAAGTGCAAAGCTCTGATCCGCGAGCAAAACCGGGGTGCCTGGGGCACGGTGGTAAAGGGGAGATGGCAGAAGACAGGGCAGGAAGGTGCAGGACCAGACTGAGAACTAGTAAGTGATTATAAGGATGCGGGTATTGACTCTGTGTGAGGAAGAATGAGGCAGGGGCAGGAGATGTTGAGCAGAGGAGCGACTTGTTCTAACTCACCCTTTTACAAGATCCCTCTGGAAACCATGAGGAGAGAAGGGGGCATGAGTGGAAGCAGAGAGAGCAATGAGGAGATGAGCGCAATCATCCAGGTGCGGGGTGGTGCCAGCTTGGGCTATCCACAGGATACATTGAAAAGTGGCTCTCAGGGATTAGCTAATGTTGGGTGTGGCACTCATGTTCTAGTGAGAGGTGCCAGAGACTAAACACCCACAAACAAAAATAAATAAGATAATACAGATAGTGACAAGTGCCGAGTAGAAATGAGAGAGGACAGTGGGATAGCAGGGACCAAGGAGACCTCTCAGAGAAGAAACCATTTGAATCAGACTTCAGTGGCAGCCAGGTGTTATAAGCTCACTGTTAGCAGGGGAAGGATTCCCACCTGAGGATGATAGAGATAGGCAGGTACGTGACACTGGGCCCCAGGCAGCTGAGATGGCATTTTATTAGTCACACATATTCACAGGCTGGGAGAGGGGGGCACCACATGCCATGCAGGGGCACCCAGGCCTTGCACTTGGGAACAGAGTGAAAGCCAACAGCTGTGTAGTATCAAGTGGATAGGGTGACCCGCAGAAAGATGTAATTGGTTTGTCTGAATAATTCTGCAGGTTGGCAGCAAACTGAAACCTGGTGCTCAGGAATAGGCAGGAGTTACTTGGTCTCTGGATACAGAGGTTATTTGGGTGGTGGGTCTTGTCGCAGGAGAACAGGGAGGGGAACTTGGGATCAGGCCATCCGAGACCCTCCCAGTTTCACCAAATGTCAACATTCGGGCCTTAAATTTAGATTTTAACCCACACCAGGTCATGAAGAAGATGATACTGACCTGGAACAGAGGATAGCAGCCCTGATGGGGAGAGGTAGGGATTCATTTGACATTTCTGAGGTGGAGGTGATAGAATTTGCTGATGAGCTGAGTGTGATTGGATGTGAGATAATATAAATCAAAGATGTATATGTTATTTTGTATATGTTACATGCAAGATGCTGTTCTACACGCAAGTGGAGCTACCAAGTAGGATTTAAATATATCTGAAGTTCAGGGAAAATGAAGGAGCAGAAGAAATAAATGAGGAATTATCAGTATATAGGTTTATTTAAAGCCAGTGGACTGGATGAGGTCAACTTAGGGTATAGAACAGAACCTTGGAATCCTTCAGCATTTAGAGATTGAACAGAAGAGAAGCCAGGGAGGGAATCAAGGGTGGTTCAGTGAGGTGGGAGGAAAGCTGGAAAATACGAAGCTTAAGAATTATAGAGAACAGAGGGTTTCAAGAAGGAAGGTGTAGTCAAATGTGTCAACAGCTTGCTCCTGAGAGGTCAAGAAAGATGAGAACAGACAGGCATTGGACTTGGAAGATGGTGGCCATTGGCATTCTTCAGAAGAAGCAGAAAACTGGGAGTGAAAGAAGAAGAAATGAGGGAACAGAGAGCAAATTTGGACAATTCCTTGGAGGACCTTAGCTGTAACAACGAGAAATAATATGAAGAAATCATATTGAGAAAGAAATCTTTGAAAATTGGCATAAGCTGATAAGAGTGATAAAAAAGATGAAACTTGTGACGCCAAGGAGATCAGAGCCACAAATCTAGGAAAACCTTGAGTAGCTGATATGGTATTTAACAAAGCGGACAGGCACTCCCACTGCACATTTCAAGCTGTTAACATAAGTTGGAACTACAAATAGTACTTGTGAAATTGAGGACTATGTGGTATGTGGATAGTCCTAAAGAGAATAGGGATTCTGTAGAACAGGCTTCGAACCGAAAGATGGAGATGAATTATTCTAAATATATAGAACAGAGGTAGATGGCATAATAATCACACTATTTTTGTATAGCTCATAATTTTAAGACTCAGAAAAATAAGGAAATGTAAGATATTATGGGAGAAAAGCTGTTCTACACTGACAATGTAAAAGACAATTTTAAAAGTACCTTCTTTGTGTATTTAACATTCTAGTTTAATCATTAACCCCATACCACCAAAAAAAGGCCATGATGGTAGATGGTTAAGAGTGGTGCACTTCAAGTCAGATATAGGTCTGGGTTGGAATCTTGGGTCTGTCAATTTATAACCAAAGGTCTTAGGCACTTTTCTGTGCTTCAGTTTCCTCATCTGCACAATAGAAGTACCATTACCAACTTATAGTGAAGGCCAACTTAGAAAAGGCCCTAATGTCCCATTTGTCATTCATCAGTGTTTTACATACGTTAAAGGAACCACAAGAAGGTATCACAGCTATCAAGTGTGGAGAGAATACCAGATGAAGAAGAAATCTGATGGTAACCTCCATCAGCTAAATGTCAGGTAGCAAGACATAGTGGAGTCTGCCATTTTTATGTTTTTGCACAGGAGCTCTCATAACCTTCCTCAACTTCGTTGACTTGTTAGGTCAGGTTCTCCATTTCCTCAGTAAAACCTTCTGACTGATGCCCAAAGCATGTCAAGTGCTTATGGCAAACACTACCCTCTCTCAAGCCCTGACACGTTTATTCCCATCCGTTGTGATGACCAAGAGTCAGCCATGTGTCTTCCCAAATCTATTTATGTTCGGTAGCCTAGCAACTGTTTATGCAAATATTATATTCTTATTATTTATATAAATACTATGTAAACTGATGAGAGATTTGACAGTGACAAATTACTTCAATAAATTATTATCAAAGTGTATGTCAAGCACACATAAAAGATGAGAGGAGAGTAAAAATGTAAGGAAAAGACCTTTATCTTAAAGGTCTCATTCTGCCTTAACGAAACCAAAATGGAAACCTCTGGATGATGCATTATGGGTGGTTTTGACAAAAAGACTGCTTAGAACTCAGATCAGACCCCGGCACAAAGAAAGGGCCTTGGCTCAACATCAAAAGAGTGGCACGTGAATGAACATCCATATGTTTTAAGTTAAAATTAAATCTGTAAGGTATGTATGTATCACATTTTATGATTCACTGCTTTAATTAACTTTTGCAGTTGACTCGCCAAATGCCATTCCCAACTTCACTGGATATCAGTAAAACTGTAATGTTTATTTTTCAGTTGTTATAAATGTATACTCATTGCTTAAACAACTATAAAAATTGTAAATGCATAAAGAAGAAAATAAAAGTTATTAATCCAGAGACAAACATCAGCAATAATTTACCATAGTTCTTTCCAGTCATTTTTTTAATATACTTTTGAAAATAAAATTATACTACTTTCTTTAGTGTTTGTCTCTGCTTTTAAATGTTATATTGTAAGCATTCCTCATGTTAACATTCATCTATATTCGCCACTGTATTTGTTTTGTTAAAATTTAGAACAATAATATCATTGGTTATTGTATTACTCCATTCCAAGCTACTAATAAAGACATACCTGAGACTGGGTAATTTACAAAGGAAAGAGGTTTAATGGACTCATGGTCCACATGACTTGTGGGGACCTTACAATCATGGTGGAAGGCAAAGGAGGAGCAGTGTCATGTCTTACATGGAGGCAGGCAAGAGAGCTTGTACAGGGGAACTCCCATTTATAAAATCATCAGATCTGGTGAGACTTATTCACTGCCATGAGAACAGTATAGAGGAAACTGCCCCCATGATTCAATCATCTCCACCTGGCCCTGCCCTTGACACATGGGTATTATTATAATTCAAGGTGAGATTTGGGTGGGGACACAACCACACCATATTAGTAATAAACATGATAATCAGTTGTTGTTAACTTCAATCAATACAAAGAGTATACAAAGCAAGAGCAACAAATCATCCTGAAGCCAACTACCCAGAAATAGCCAGTATAAAACTTTGAGAAACACCATCCTAGGCATCATTCTTCACAAAGATTTAGAAAAAAATGATAGATAAGTATGACATATACTATTTTGTAAGAGGCTATTTGGAATTAATTTAGATCTACTGAAAAGTTGCACAGATAGTATAGAAAGATCACAACTACTTGTCACCTGGACTTTCCTAATATGAACATCTTATGTTACCATGGTACATTTGACACAGCTAGTTAATTTACTGTTAACTATAGATTTCATTTGGATTTGACTAGTTTTTTTCACTAATGCCCCTTTTTATGTTCTGCTATCCAATCCAAGATACCACATTGCATTTAGCATACTATTAAAACAATTAGGTTGGTACAAAAGCAATTGTGATTGGCAAAACCGTAATTACTTTTGCACCAACCTAATAGATAAATTTTAATTTTAACAGAATAAAAAGAAATTGAATAAGCATAAATAATTTCTAAACCACAGATACATATTTCTTCATCATAAGAGAGTGTTTCCTAAATGATCGCTATAAATTTTAAAATAAATATTATGAAAACATTGATGTTAGGGTCATTAATTTTTTAAATTAGATGTTATTTTTGTACAATATTCATCTGCTATGAAGATAAAATTTGTTTCTTTCTATTTTTTCCCATCTCCTTCCTTACTTTAATTGGTTATATTGCTTTGAAGTATTTTTCCAGATTTCTAATGTGCATCTTCTATTCTGCAATCAAATTTTCACTTTCAACCTTAGCCTATTTCTCATTTGACTTCATCATATTTACCAGTCTCTTCAAGTACAGCTTATCTATTCCTAATTCTATATTTGATTCATCTATTGGTTGGCTGGTACACTCTGTTGGAAACTCATTTCAAAAGTGGGTTAAGGATGCTATATTTTACTAATTTTTGTATGTTTGCGAATGCTGTCTGTGACCCTTATATTTAAAAATAAATTATCATCATATTAGATTTCATCAAATCTTTTTTACTTAGAAAATAATTATAGCATGTCTGAGATCAACCTCATAGTTGTCCTTTGATGGTGGATTGCTTTTACTCCCTGATAGTTTGAAGAATTCTTTATACTGTTTTTACACAAACCAATAATAGTCATTTATTATCATTTTCAAGTATTATTTACTGTACATAATTGTATGTGCCATACTTTATTATTGGTTGCCACTGATGCAGAATAATTGTTCATGTGTGTGGGGTACAGTGTGATGTTTCAATACATTGTACACTGTATAATGATCAAATCAAGGTAGTTAGCATGTCAATCACTTCAAATCTTTATCATTTCTTTGTGGTGATAACTTTCAAGATCCTCTTTTCTAGCTATCTTAAAATATATGATACGATTATTATTAGCTATAGTTACCCTACTATGTAATAGGACACTAGAAAATATTCCTCCAGTCTAACTAAAACTTTGTACTTGTTGAATGATCTCTCCTCATTTCTCCCTCCTCTCCCCACTCCCCAAGCCTCTAGCAACTACCATTCTAGCCTCTACTGTGAGATCAACTTTCCTAGATTTCACATATTAGTGAGATCATGTAGTATTTATCTTTCTGTGTTTGGCTTATCTCACTTAATATTATTTCCTTCAGGTTCATCCACATTGCTGCAAATGACAGGATTTCATTCCTTTTTATAGCTGAATAGCATTCCACTGTGTGGAAATACCATGTTTTCTTTATTCTTTCATCTGATGATGAACACTTAGGTTGATTCCATCTCTTGGCTATTGTGAATAGTGCATGTAAACATGAGAGTGCAGATATTGCCAGGTGCAGTTGCTCACGCCTGTAATCCCAGCACTTTGGGAGGCTGAGGCGGGCAGATCACAAGGTCAAGAGATCGACACCATCCTGGCTAACATGGTGAAACCCCATCTCTACTGAAAATACAAAACATTAGTCGGGCATGGTGGCACATGCCTGTAATCCCAGCTACTCAGGAGGCTGAGGCAGGAGAATCGCTTGAACCTGGGAGGTAGAGTTTGCAGTGAGCTGAGATCCTGCCACTGCACTCCAGCCTGGGTGACAGAGCAAGACTCCATCTCAAATAAAATAAAATAAAATAAAATAAAATAAAATAAAATAAAAACAAGGACAAAAAAAACCCATGAGAGTGCAGATATCTTTTCAACATATTTAAATTCTTTCGGATTTTTACCCAGTAATGGAATTACGGGATCGTATGATAGTTCTATTTTTAATTATTTGAGAAATTTTCATACTGTTTTCTATAATAACTGTACTAATCTATATTCCCACGAACAATATATAAGATTAGAGTTCCCCTTTCCCTGTGTCAACAGCATTTGTCATTTTTTTTATCTTTGATAATAATGATTTTAACTGGAGAGGGGTTATCTCACTGCGGTCTCAATTTCCATTTTCCTGTTGATTAGTGATGTTGAGCATTTTATCATATACCTGCTGGCCACTTATATGTGAAATTTTTTTTCTTCTTGAGTTTACTGTTTTTACCAGAACACATTTCCATGTGGACTCACATATCAGCTTTTCCCTAGAACATAGTGTACCCTTTCAACCTGCAGATCTAGTTCTTCCTTTGTTTCAAAGATTTTGTCTTTCACCATTATGTCTCAAAAGAACTCCTGTTCTTTTGCAGTATTACATCAGGGATACCAATTATCCTTGTGTTAGATTATCTTCATCCTCCATCTTCCTTCTAACTGCTTTACTTTCTGCTTTCTTCTCTGCATTCGCTGTGATTACCTCAAGATTTTCCTCATTCGAACAATTTAATTTTTATTTTCATCTCTTTTTTTTCTTGCTAATTCTGCTTTGTTCTAATAGTGTTGTTTTAGTTCTCAATGTTTTAATGGTTGCTTCAATATTCTTTTTAATCTCATTGTGTTAGTTTCTCATTCTCACTTTACTACTTTCTTTTATTGACTTAATGTTTTTAAGTTCTATAGCATAAAGCACTTAATCACTTGGAATGCTTTCATCTGTTTTTTTAAGTTGTTTTCTTTCAGATGTGGTTGCTCATCTATGTTCTATACCATAGATCTTTTATTATACAAATAAAAATAATCTTACTTTTATATAAAATAATAACCTTTTATTATCCTGCAGCTGGCCAATGATCTCTCTCTCTCTATCCCTCTCCCTCTCCCTCTGCACCCTACTCCTTTTTTGTTTTTGAGATGGAGTCTTGCTCTCTTGCCCAGGCTTCCAGGCTGGAGTGTAATGGCAGAATCTTGGGTCACTCCAACCTCCACCTCCTGGGTTCAAGCAATTCTCCTGTCTCAGCCTCCTGAATAGCTGAGATTACAGGCATGAACCACCATGCGTGGCTAATTTTTGTATTTTTAGTAAAGATGGGGTTTCACCATGTTGGCCAGGCTGGTCTCAAACTCCTGACCTTGTGATCTGCCCATCTCTGTCTCCCAAAGTGTTGGGATTACAGGTGTGAGCCACTGTGGCCAGACCATCTCTCCCTTTTCTAAAGGACCTTGGTATGGTTGTCCAGACCTTCTATTTAACACAATATGGTGTCTATGACTCCTCCTTAATGACTTTCCCAGCTTATCTGAAGGTTTTTTTTTTTTTCATTTTCCTCTGAGTTTGAGGACAGAGTGGTACCTAACTCTTAGCTACTCCTATCTTTTTTCCCTCTCTCTTAGTCTAACATATGGAATGGAATGTAGAAATGCAATAAGTTCTTGTAGGGGGAACATAGCTCTGCTCTTTCCTCTGAGGTCCTGTTAGGTATCCTATATTTCATCTTTAGCCTGTCTCCTAAACGACACAGTAGAATAAAAGGCCTTAGCATCTTTCCTTTTCTAACCCCCATGTGGTATGAAGGGGATTAAATTTGCAGAGCTTCCTGAGGCTCTTCCTCATGTTACCTGTTCAGTCTTCCCTCCAAATTAGAAGGCATTAATGAGATATCTCAGCATTTCACCCAGGCTTGAGTGCAGTGGTGCAATAATAGCTTATTGCAACTACGATCTCACAGGCTCAAACTAACCTCTCGCCTCAGCCTCCTGAGTAACTAGAACTATAGGCACATGCCATTACATCTAGCTAATTTTTTAAATTTTGTAGTAGACATGAGATCTTGCTATGTGGCCCACCTCAGCCTCTCAAGTAGCTGGAAACAGGTACAATCCACCACACCTGGCTAATTGTTTAATTTTTATGTTTAGTAGAGATGGTGTGTTGCTAGCTTGTCCAGGCTGGTCTCAAACTCCTGAGCTCTAGCAAGCCTCCTACCTCTGCTTCTCAAAGTTCTGAGATTACAGGAATGAGCCATTGTTCCAGGTGAGTGAATTTCTACAAGGGGAGTTACTGGGTCTAAAGGTATGAACTTTTGTTTTTTAAGATTCTTGATACAAATTGCCAATTTGCTTTTCATATTTGTTATGTTTCAAAATATCCTTCTGAAAGTTCATGTCAGAATTCCCAAACTGAATTTATTGCAGTGGGTTTCAGAAGAAGTGGAAACAAATCAGTCCAAGAAACACAGAATCGTTCATCTGAATATGTAAGCTACCAAGAATGGGAAGGAATTGGTGCCAAAATGGTATGAAGGTTGCACTCAGTGAAGTCTGAAGAGATCAATTCTGAAACCTGATGAGAATAAGATGGGTCCTGAGACAGTTAGGTGGTCTTCAGGATCAGTCACCAAGAAGGAAATGTGAGGTATCACAAAGCATTCCAAGTTGACAACATGTTAACCGGGTCTATAAAAAGTGCTTCAAGATAGCACTCTTCATTTTTTTAATTCTTGTAAACTATCTGCTATGCTTTCTTTCTGCTGCAACAACAAAATAGTTTATTTTTACTTGGTTTTTCTCTCCTATAAAGAAAAATCAACAAAGCATTATCATGTTTCTCCAGTACAACTGAACTCATCTTGTTAGTGAAAAACAAAGAAGGATGTGTCATCTTATTAGAAATGACATGATGTATATATAACCATATGTTTTCAAAGGGTTTTCTGTCAGTGTTAATCAAAACTCTTCCAAATTTATGAACCTACAGAGCAGCATGTCAACCATATGGTAAGTATCTCCCCTTCGATATTGAGATTTTGAATTAATAATAAACATTACTTAGTGAACCTAAATGAGAAAAACATCAACCTTAAATTTAAGAAAAGTAGAAACTTTAAAAAAAAAAACCTCCCTCAGGCATTAATATTCTTAGCATGCTGTTTAATACCTCTATCACACTATTCTGTCTTTATTTTTACTGTCTACTCACTTACTGGACAATGCAGAGGGGCTGCAATCTATTTCATGATTGCTACGAAATTGTCAAATAACCAGTATGCCATGTTTTCCTCTTTGCTTTGTATTATGTGGGAAAACATTTGAAAAACTTGCACTGCAAGAGAAACCAAGAAGGCTATTCAACTTACAGCTGTTTAAAATCTGTCCAGTGAGCCCTTCCCCAGTCTTTATCCATGGCCTTCCCCCAGCAAATTAGTAATGTCTTTTGTGCCTAACAGTCACCTCTAGCCCTTTTGTTATCTTCGGAGAAAATATCATTCCAGGATCTGTGTTATTTAACTTAGTTGATTTCTAGCATGCAGGTTGGATGGGTTATCTGTTAGGGTCTCTCATCAGGCAAGTGAGTACTTCTTAGTTGGAGGAAACAGCTTTGATTCTTACACATGGATATTAAATATAAATTTTCACAAGACTTGGGTTGGGGGGTGTGGTCCTAGTTGGGAACTGGCTGAATAGGAGCCAGAAATGTGCAGCTGTTGACCATAAGCTCAATACGATGGGCAGGGGTTAAGAAACAAACCAAGGGCAGGAAGGAGGGGCTCGTCTATCTTTACAGTACTTTCTCTGTCATTTGGAGGGTGATTTGGACGAGACAAAGATGTTGATGGTGACGATGATGATACTGTCTAGTTTGAGCCATTATAATACTCAGAAAATATGCAAAAATTTTAGGGACTTCCAAAAAAGATGTGGCAGACACACACTAAAATGATCCCTCAACAACCCCTCCATTGAGTGTGAGTGGGACCTGCCATTGACTTCTAGCTCATAGACTTTGGCAAAGGTGAAGGCAATTTCTAGCTGTAATTAAGGTTCTAAATCAGCTGATTTTGAGTTAATGGAAAGAGAGATTATCCTGGGTGGGATTCACTTAATCAGGTGAAAGATTTAAAGGAGAGATTTTTGCTTCTGGCCTTGAAGAAGTCAGCTGCCTTGCTGTGGGAGGACCTATAAGGGACTTGTGATCCTCTGATGCAGGAAGAAATCTGTATTTGGTCTTCATCTCAGGCTCCTGGCGCAGAGTTTCTAAAACTCTTGTGATATCCTGAGTGACAGTAGTGTCTTTTGTTATTCATAAGAAGTCCCTTTTTATTATTCCAGGTTTCATGCTAATGAAGTGACTTAGGGTAGGCCCCCCTAGACAAACTCAGGACGGAGCTGGTCACTGCAAGACCAAGTACTAGAGGGTGGGAACGTTCAGCTCCACCGACTGACCTCTGGGAAGGAGATGGGGTGCTGAAAATTAAGCTTCATAAAAACTGTTAAACAATAAGATTTGATGAGCTTCTGGGTTGGTGCCGGGTGGTGGGGGCACCCTAATGCCATGGGGCTGAAGTTGGTGTGTTTGGGATCCTTCTGGAATTCACCTTATGCACCTCTCCATCTGGCTGTTCACATGTACCCTCTAGAATAAATCAGCTAATGTAAGTAGAGAACTTTCCCGGTTCTGTGAGCCATTCTAGCAAATTATCAAACATGAGGACAAGGTTGGAAAACCCTCTACATTTATAGCCTATCAGTCAGAAGTCCAGGACTTGCCACTGGCATCTGAAGGGGCAGTCTTGTGGGACTGATCCCTTCACTCGTGGAACCTGATGCTAACTCTAAGTGGATAGTTCAGAATTGAATAGAATTGTTGGACACTTCAGTGTTACAGAGAGTTTGAGAACTAGTCAGTGTAAGGAAAACCCCCACTTATTTGGTGTCGGAAATGTCGGGTGAGTAAAAGCAATTTATAGGACTATGTGGGAAGACAGTACAGGTAGACTGTATGAGCTGAACACAACCACCGAGTGAAAGCCAGTGAGAAAATGAGGACCTGGTCCTACAGTAGCAAATAACTGAATTCTGCCAACAACCATGTTGAGCATGTGAGCTTGGAGAAAGACTGAGCTCCACAGAGGGAAAGAACTCAGTCAGTACCTTGATGGAATTTTTTTTTTTTTGAGATCCTAAACACAGAACCATCTAAGCTGCGCTAGCCTTCTAACCCATGGAAACTGGGAGACAATAAATGCATGTTGTTTTAAGCTACTAAGTCTGTGATAATTTTTTATACAGCACTAGATATCAAAAACAAAGGACAACCAAAGCAATACAAAGGTTAGAGGTTTAGTTCAGGCATTTGGTAATGAATTTGGAATTACTCGTTACAGAGAAAACTGCGACATAATTCTTTCTTCAACTTTACTTAGAAATATAGGAAGTTTCTAGGAACATAATTATTATCAGTTATTTTCTAAGACTACAGATGACAAAACAAAGAGATGATTTTGCTAATTTTTTTCAGAGACTCTTCTCTCCAGAGAGTCTGATCTGGTTGATTTGGGGTGGGACTTGAACATTAGTATTTTTGAAAATTTCCCAGGAGATTCTAATGTGCAGCCTGGGGTTAACATCTACTGTGCTTCTCCCTGGGAAGAAACACGCCTTTCTCAGTCTATAGTGAATAATATTAAAATCTTTTCTTTCTTTCTTTCTTTTTTTTTTTTCATAGGCCAAATGTCTTAAAAACGGGCTTTAGAAATGCCAGTGTCATAACTACATGAAGGGAGAGAGAAAGCCAGACTTGCCAGGATAGATCTGGAGATTTTAACCAAATGGAAGATATGGGTGAGAGGTGACAGGGAGAGGCTAGAGAAATTCAGATGGGACACCCAGGGGCTGTTAATTTAATTTGAAGGGCTGATATTACTCAGCCCCCTTCTTGTTAAAATTTTGATTCCAGATCAAGCCATTCTCTTCAAACTTACCTGAATACCATCTGAGTAGTTTGAGCATTCACTTCCTCTGCCTCCATATTTGGTCCAGCATGTTTTATTATTGCTGTTAATATTTCTTCCTGCATCCTTTCTATCCACTAGAAAAATTTACCTAAGTTAGCAGCCAAAGCCTTTCTGGCTAAGGTAGAAAATATTTCTAAAGATTAAAAATATCCAGAGAGAGCTTCAGGAGATGGCAATTCCATGGTTGGAAATACATTTGAGAATCTTCTATGAGCCCAGAGATGGTGACAAAGATGATCTTAAACTAATTGGGTAACATCTACTACTTTGGAATAAGTCATTAAGACCCTAAATTGGAGGACCATAAAGAACAAATAACTCTTCACCCTGAGGGACTGTGCAAGTCAGGATCAGCCCAGTTGTGCTGCAGTAATGAACAGCCCTAACATCCTAACACAGCTAGGGTTATTTCTACTAATGCTTCATCATCTGAGTGTGGCTAGGGTGGTTGGAGGTTTTCCTCTATGTCATTCTCAGTCAGAGACTGGTCAGTGGAACCTCTGACAGCTAGAACTTTGCCAGTAGAAAGGCAAATGATTTATTGACTCCTAAAGGCTCCTGCCAGGAAACTGCATACATCACTTTCACTTACATTTTATCAGCCAAGGTAAGTACCATGGTTCTACATAACTCAAAGGATCAGGGAAGTGCAATCCTACCCTGTACCAAGGAGGAAGAAAAGCAGATCTTTTGGGAAAACCATTAGTAACTACCAAAAAGATTTAGTTCAGAGTCTCCCTGAGGCCATAGACTTTGGCAGGGCCACAGCAATACTGTAAGGAGTCCATGAATCCACACTGGCTAAAGGTACTGTCTACAGACACCCAAATTACTAAACATCAGACAAATGCAATTCTTCATGAAATAGCTATAGACATGTTTGTACAGAATTTCAAATGATTATTGAATTCATAGTACCTTTTAGTCTTAATACATTTTAAAATGCATTAGATATCAAAAACAAAGGACAACCAAAGTAATACAAAGGTTAGAGGTTTGGTTTAGGCATTTGGTAATGAATTTGGAATTACTTATTACAGAGAAAACTGTGACATAATTGTTTCTTCAACTTAGAAATATGGAAGTTTCTAGGAATGTAATTATTGTCATTTTCTAAGACTACAGATGACAGAACAAAGAGATGATTAAAATTGTATTTTAAAATTTGCATTAAAATTACAACTATTATTATACTGAAGAAGGGTTTTGAAGTGAAAAAAATTGTCCTTGTGTTCAAGAAGGTTGGGAGCCACTGGATTAATGCTTTACCTGGCTCAGTGCAGGGAGTCATCCAGATGTTTTTCTCCCAGGTAGTATCTTTGATCATCCAGCATCTGGGATGTATGATGATACTGAGAAAAGTCTCCTGAATATTGAAAGCATTGGTTAAAATATACACTCCACCTACATACCACATATTACTGCTACTACCATTTAATTACCCATGAAGATTTCATCAATTTCTCTCACACCCTCCAGAATCTATCTGAATATAGAGTTGCCTTTGAAACTGCAATGCAATAGAGTCATTCTTTATTATAAAGAAATATGCAACTTCTTTTTGTACCTTTTAGCTGAAATCAGTTGTCATTAAATAACTAATGTACCTAACTCTCTGTGGCCAACTCAGTAAAAATTAATTTGAATTAAGAAGTTATTACTTTTGGAACATCTACCTGTAATTTATGGTTTCTGCTTGAGGGGGAGGGAGGAAAGGAGGGTCTTTGTTCTTAAATCTTTTGAGAAATATTCCATTATATCATTTGCTTTCTGCTTTTGAATCCACCCTGCATCCAGTTCCTTTCATTGGTGTTGGTTGAAAAGACGTTGAATACAACCATCGTACTCTGAGGGGACACTCCCCCTGCACCTGTTCTTTTCTTCTGGTAAAGACTGGCCACAAAGAAACCAAGTACAAGGAGGAGAATTCTCAGCTCTTTTCCTTACTTATCATTTCATCAGTCTCTGGAATTTTCTTACACTATTGGTTATGCCATATGATACCCTGCAGAAGTTCTTCACCCACGAGAATTCTCCCTAGGCTTGGAACTCACCATCCACCTGCAAACGGCCTGATGATTCAAAAACAATATTCCTCTTTTGGATGGATATTTACAGTTTTGAGAAATTCTTCCCAGGATGTAGAAAGAGAAAGCAGTCCCACGAAATTGGCATCTTTGAATAATTTCTGCATCAGATGAAAATGAAGAATTTTCCAAATACAACTGGACATGCCACAAAGAGAAAAATAAACTGGAAAACAGCTTAAGCCCTTCACTGCAGGTGTGTTGGCAAAAATTTCCATATAACTTTCACATGATTCCTGGCACAGAAAAAAATGTTTACACTGAGGTCTCTTGAACCTAGAAGAGGAATATTAAAGAATGCCCTCTAGAATTCTTTATTTTTAATTAGCTCTTATTTCCAATTATAAAGTTGATGCACAAATTGTGAAAAGACTTGACAAGTACAGAAAATAGTAAAAAGAAAATGCTTTCCCTAAGTAATCACATTACCCAGAGACAATAACTGTTAACATTTTGCTTATATTTTTCCAACACTTTTTTATCCATAAAAGACATATTTTTACTTAAATTACATAATGCCAAATTTTGTGTTAAAGATATATAGCCATATTCTACTTTATTGAGTTTATTATTCAAATACTTTTAAAATTGATTTTTAATGTACTTAATCAGATAACAACCAAGAGTGGCAATATTAAAAACACCCAATCCAAAAATTAGTCAACAATTGCTCATTGTATTTTAATAGGTTTTGTTTTTTATATTTTAATTTTTAATCTTTAACAGTACATGATGGAGGCACCTTTATTGTATATTTTAGCTCTAAAAATATCTTGAAGGTGTTTTACAAACTACAGAGAGTTTGCAAATTATTTTTCTTGTCTGTCTAGTAAAGGGAGCTTAGTTGGAGAAGAAAATGGAACACAGAAGCTATATGAAGAATTGTTACTTTTTCCAACATAGAATGACCTCCGTTTCCTCATTTAATTTTTTGGGGTGCTATATGTCTTGTAAAAGGAGAGAGTTGGGTTTCATTTTTTAACCCAATCAGAGGCTTTATCTTTCACAAAGGTGTTAAACACTTTCACTTTTACTAATTGGAGCTGCACAATATAACACCTCCATCATCCTGTTTATACTTATTTTTTCTTCCATGAAGTTTCTTTTTGCTCTGATTTTTCCTGTGTGTACTGTTTTCATTGATATTTTTTCCCATCGAACAGGGATTCTCAATCTTAGTTTTCAGAGACCCTGAATAGCAGGGCTTTCTAAGGATTCCCTGAAATTGTACAGACCTCTCTCTCTCTCTCTCTCTCTCTCTCTCTCTCTGTGGATACTCACCTGTGCACGTATACATGTTTGTATAAGCTTTTGACCAAAAGATCTACACCTCTCAGTACATTCTACTCTCCTCTGATCTCCAATACATCCTCTACTGTCTTCACCTTTACCTGTTTAGAAAATAGAAGCAAGCACAAGAGAATTGACCCCATCCTCCCCATCTTATCTGCCAACCTGTTTTTGTGCCCATGGGGCTGAGAGTTGTGGAACTGGAACCAGCCTCTCCTTGGAGGTCCTCAGGGAAGCCAGGTCCAGTGAGAGTGGGAAGGTAGAGGATGTAGAGGGGTGCTGAGGATGGCTGACTGTGAGTTCCAGGGGTGCAATAGAGCAGTGCTGGAGGCTGAAGAGGGGAGGGAGAGGGACGGTGTCGGCCAGGGCAGGTACAGGACCACTAGGCAGATGCAGGAAGGAGAGGTGAGCTCCAGTGGCAGCTCCCTTTTGCTTCCTGCCAATGTAGGTGTGGAGGCCAAGGGAGGGGTGATCATCAAAGAAGTGTTTTTCTGAAATTAATAAGTACGGCCCCCACAGTGCTACCATCTTGAGAAGCTAATTTCTTGTTCTGGAAAAACCTTTCACAGATACAGATTTTGCATGTTCCAGGTTGGTATTCATACTGTTCTAACAGATTGAACTTATTTGACATACCACTGAAGGACTTTTCCCACACTTCTTACAGGGTTTTCAAAACTCTCATCTTAATGGCTCTATGAGACTCCCTCCCATTTGATAGGTCATACTAATTGCCCCCAGATGCTGGACACTTAGCTGGCCTTAACGTGTTTGGCATTATGCGATGGCACTGCCTGAACCCCACTAAGCACACAGCTTCTCTGTGGACATCAGAGACTGGCCTGGTGGGAGCCATACCACAGCCCTGCTGCTGCCCTTCTAGTGCCATCTTGCTCCAGGACTTGAGTTGGCATCCCTGCCACCCTTTCACCAGCAGCACGGACGTGTGGAGCATCCTGCCTCAATTGCTCAGTTTTCTGGGCTGGAGGAGGCCAGGGCCAGGCTTGAGCTCTGTCCGCAGTGGAGATGAGAGTGGGATGGGGTGGGGGCTCAAGTGTCTGGCTCCTGCTTAGGTAGGACCCATGGAGCTGAGAATTTCCCAAACACAGCAAGAATGCAGCCAAAGTGCCAGGCAGGCAGGGGCATGGCAAATGTTGAATGGAGGCTCTTACAGGTGCAAGATGCAGCCAGTAACAAAGGTACACACGGCATGGGTACAAGCTGATCAGTAACAAAGGTACACACAGCGTGGGTACAAGCTGGTCAGTAACAAAGGTACACACAGCGTGGGTACAAGCTGGTCAGTAACAAAGGTACACACAGCATGGGTACAAGCTGGTCAGCTTTGGGGCTATGTCATTTGGAAAAAATGTAAAAAATTACTTTAATAGTTGGGAAATGGTATCTCAATATTTTTTCTTTAATCATTAGAGAAGAAAACGATTTTTCCTTTTTTCTTTTTCTTGAGTTTCATTTGGCCTCATGGGAATCCATTCATTCCTCATTGTGGAATCCCCAGTGCCTAGCAGAATACCTGGCACATATTGGAGGTTTGACAAATATTTGTTGTATGGATCAGATAA
Source organism: Aotus nancymaae (assembly GCF_030222135.1). Taxonomy (NCBI): domain Eukaryota; kingdom Metazoa; phylum Chordata; class Mammalia; order Primates; family Aotidae; genus Aotus; species Aotus nancymaae. The sequence continues at coordinate 13,014,939 of NW_026988421.1, forward strand.
CATTCAAAGAGACATTGATGGAGCTGGCAGAGCCTGTCCCCACAGAGCTCCAGAGCTGAGTGCCACTGCTTGTTTGCCGTGGGCTCCCCACTCCCCACAATGAACCTCAAATAAAACTCAACATGAACAGGTTCAAAATCATCATCTCCCCATCTCTGCCCCAGTCTCCTAGTATCTAGTCCTCAAATGCCTGGATGATTGTAATAGACTCCTACTGGGCCATCTGTTCCCAGCCTCTCCCTACTCTGCCATCCTTTCCTCTTTTAAGTCATCTTTCTTACATGTTGTTCTGATCATGTTACATTTCTGTTCTAATGTCTTTCCTGGTTCTCTATCATCTGCAGGAAAGAGCTCTAAATCCATAGTTTTTCTTAAAGGGTCTTTCAAAATCCACATTTATTACCCCTATAGTTACTTATCAAATCACTACCCTGGTGTCCCACCCCTAATCCTTGCACCATGCACCCTACACTCCAGCCACATGAAAAGCTCAGTGATGCCTGAGAATCCCAAACACATCATGCCTTTTTTGCATTGCTTATGTCATTTTGTCCACATGGAATATTTCCACTTGCCTTGCTCAAGTCATTGACTTACTAAATTTGTGATATAGAGATTAAATACCCCTTCTCTGAACTTTTTTACTTTCTCCTCCTTTATACCATCCCAGTTTCAAGCCCACAGAATCAACTCATCCAAATCCCCTTGGCCCTTATATCTAGCACATATGTGCATATTCTGTGTGTGTGTGTGTGTGTGTGTGTGTGTGTGTGTCTTAGAACTCCTTGAGGGTTGATGGATAAATAATTCATCTTCTCATCACTAGATCCTTGTTCAGTATCTGGAACACAGTCGGCACTGTGTTTTGTGTGATTTTGCAGAATTGAATGCCATGTCTTGGGTAACAATTTTATCTGTGGCAATACTCATGGATTTTCCTCACCAATTTCTATGTTCTCTTCCTCCATATGACCCAGATTGAGCTAAAAAGAAAATGCAAAATCAAATCTTTCCCACACATTAGAACCAGCATTTCTCTTTAACAAAGGAGAAGACTCTTCTCCTGATTCTCTTTTTGAAAGGCACATGACCTCTCAGGAAAAAAAAAAAGATTCCATTGTGTGGCAAAAGTCAGAAAGGCTTCACACTGTCTGAATGCCAACCAGGCGATCTGTGTTCCCAGTCAGACCTACAGTCCCCACACACAGGACGATGTTGGTTTGACCTCAGCAGAAATCAGATCTGCTCTACATGGTGATGATGATAGCAAACATATGGAATTGATTAAATGAATAAATAACCTTACTTAGTTTTGCATAAGAATATGTGGTACCCAGGTCAAAGATAATCCCTAATTTTTCTATGCATAATAGATTCCAAAGTGTAAACATCACCAGTAGCTTGAACCAAACTAGATGCTTTAAGTCAACAGTCAAAGGTGTGATTGTAAACTCAGAAATATTGACAATGTTTGTGAATATCACTTCTCTAAATTAGGTGAGAGGTTCACAGCTGATGTGGGTGCCTAATTTATCTGACATCTCAGTGTCAGGTCCTGGTCAGCCTCAGAAATTTGATCACAGCCTTCTTCTTACATCTCAACTGTAGATAATTTTTCTAGATGTTGTCTGCTCTCTTTTAATTTATAAATGTAGTGCAATGTCAAATAATCCATCAGAATCTATTCATTCTCTGCCAAAATTCCTTTGGTCATGTCTCTCCTTTGAAACCAAGGTCATTGAACAAAATTTGTTAAGGTCTCAAGGTGATTTCTGTCGACAGAAATTTTACTTCACTCTTTTACTTCACAAGATTTTAAGAGATATTCACTCAGTGATCACTGGTTTTGTTATCTATATGCATTCCTCTCTGTCTGAATCTGGCTGGCTAGGGTGCCAGGACCCAGAACCAGGGTGGCTGGGACATGCCAGCTTGGGAAGGTTTGAGTAGCAGGTCACAGGAGGAAGGGCAGGAGGCCACGATGTCAGAAAATGGACCAAGGGCCACTGGGCAGGAGATCAACATTACAAGGACTGGTGGTGAAATTCAGCAAGACTCCCTGTGGCTAGGTGAATTGCATCCCTCCATGATGTGGTTTGGCTGTGTCTCCACCCAAATCTCATCTTGAATTGTAGCTCCCATAATTCCCACTCATCATGGGAATGACCATTTGGGAGATAATGGAATCATTGGGGCAGTTTCCCCCATACTGTTCTCATGGCAATAAATAAGTCTCATGAGATCTGATGGTTTTATAAGGGGAAATCTCTTTCACTTGGTTCTCATTTTCTCTCATCTGCTGCCATGTAAGACATGCCCTTGGCCTTCCACCATGATTGTGAGTCCTCCCCAGCTACATGGAACTGTGAGTTCATTAAATCTCCTTTTCTTTATAAATTACCCAGTCTCAGATATGTCTTTATCAGCAGCTTGAAAATGGACTAATACATCCCAAAGACTTGTCTGGTCCTAACCTCTGGTCCCTGTGAATGTGACCTTATTTGAAAATGGGGTTTTGTCAACGTAATTAAGTGAAGGATCTCAAGATGAGATCATCCTAGATTTGGATGTTCCCTACATCCAATGATGGGTGCCACTGAGAGAAAGGAGATGAAAAACTGAGACAGAGACACAGAGGGAAAGGCCACATGGAGACAGAAAAATAGATTGGAGTGCTGTGTCTATAAGCCAAGGAGCAGCCAGGGTTGTCAGTAACAGGCAGAAGGTAGAATAGAGGTGTGCAACAGAGTCTGTCACAGAGGTTCCAGGGGGAACAATCCTGTGGACACCTTGATTTAAGACCTCTAGGCTCCACATCTGCGAGAGAATAAAGTCAGCAAGTTTTGGTAATTTGTTACAGCAGCTCTAAGAAATGAATACACTCTTCCATGTACACACACTTCTCACACACGGCATGCTCAGAAAGTCACAAGGGCAGGGCCTGAGTCTTATTTACTCCACGGTCTCTAGTCCTCCAGCAGTGCCTGGCATTTAGTAGGTGCTCAATCAGTATTTGTGGAATGAATGAATGAAATCTGTTCTGCCTGCTTCCCACTAAAATAGATTGAAACACTAGAGGTGAAGGATGATAGGACTTTTCCTATAAATTCTAAAAATATACATGCTTAGGATTGATCATTTTTGAATATAAGAATCAGTATTTAGAGAGGGTTAGGTAAGGTTTTATCATATTTAATTATGAAAACATGTAAATAAATTAAAAAATTATTCTATTGTATTTCAAGTCAGGTACAATGTTGGAGGTGAATAAAGTAAGTTTATGATTTGTCTACAATAAGACATTCATTCTTTTTTTTTATTTAATCAGAAAATATATAGATTTGAGCTGCACAGGTCCACATAAGTAGATTTTCTTTTACCTCTGCCACTCCAAAGATAGCAAGACCAACCTCTCCTCTTCCTCCTCCTCCTCAGCCTACACAATGAGAAGACAACAAAGATAAGGACTCTAATGAGAATCTGCTTCCACGTAATGAATAGTAAATAAATTTTCTCCTCCTTAATAATTTTCATAACATAACATTTTCTTTTCTCTAGCTGACTTTGTTGTAAGAATATAGTATATAAAATATACAATATACAAAATATGTGTTAATCAACTGTTTATGTTATTGGTAAGGCTTCTGGCCAACAGCAGGCTATTGGTAGTGAAGTTTTGGGGGAGCCAAAAGTTACATGCAAATTTCTGCCTGTGCACGGTGGGAGGAGGGGGCAGTGCCCCTAACCTTGTATTGTTCAGTGGTCAACTGTATTTCAAGTATTTCATAAGCACTATAAATGTGGTGAGCAATTTACTCAGGGTATGGATCCAGGACACAAAGAGTCAGAGACTTGTGGAATCTAACTGGAAGAGGAAACAGCAATTAATCAAATTACTGCACTAGTATATCACTGCAAACATAGTAAGAGCACAAAGGGGGAAGACAGTGTGCTCTGGTCACAGGTAATTGCTTAGTGTGTGTTCCTGCAACCTAACTCTACAGCCAGTGGGGCAGGGACCATTTCCCTTCTTGCTCCCCTCTATTTTCCTAGTGCTTAGCTCAGTTCATAATCCAGATATATTCCAGACATATTTTATTAAATAAGTGAATAAATATTATTGTTCTGTCCTCTAGAATCCCAGGTACAGAACTCTTCCTCTTCTAATCAAGCTTTTTTTCTTTTTCTTTTTCTTTTCTCTCTTTCTTTCTTTCTTTTTTTTTTTTTGAGACAGAGTCTCACTCCCTTGTCTGGACTGGAGTGCAGTAGCATGATCTCAGCTCACTGCAACTTCTGTCTTCTGGGTTCAAGCACTTTTCCTATCTCAGCCTCCCTAGTAGCTGGGACTACAGGTGTGCGCCACCATGCCCAGCTAATTTTTGTATTTTCAGTAGAGACACGGTTTCACCATGTTGACCAGGCTGATCTCCAGCTCATGACCTCAGGTGATCCACCCACCTCAGCCTCCCAAATTGTTGGGATTACAGGTGTGAACCACTGCATCTGGCCCTAATTGACTTTCATCATAGGGAGAAAAATGCATCCTTTTACCAGGATGAGAGATGCTGAATGAGCCAGCATCCCAGGCAGCCAAAAATCATTAAGAAGCCAAAAAAAATCTGTTCTCAAGGGCATGGCTCAGAATTGAGGACAGTAGGCAGAGTAACAGGGTCTGGCTTCTTCACAGAGTAAGGAAACTTCATCTGGGGAACCGCCAGCATCCTGCCTGGCCATCTGCTGCAGGAGCCTCAGGCACCTGTTGAAACATGTGCTTACACAGAGCCGTGTCTACAGGAACAACCACTGGGGGCTGGATGGTGTCTGCGGGTCAAAAGAAAAGAATCATCAAGGCAAGGTTTTGATTAGCCACTATTTAAAACATCTTGATTTTCTTTTGGCTTTGGCGTATTAGTCAAAAAGATCATGTGAGTAATTCTCAATCTCTTGATGCCCTCATAAAATACCTGTTGGATGTAGGATGTGGTGCTCAGCTTAAAATAGCAGCTGAGATTTCTGTCCTCAAGTTAGCTTATAGCCAGGTAGGTGGACAAGGCTCTAGGGGACATTCACATCTCTGCTAACAATACTCTTTCTCTCTTCTTTCCCTGTAAAGTGACATCTCCTCCCCACCCCTTAGTCCATATGCTGCTAATGGATTTGACTCCACCCTCTGTTTATGATTGGAACATGTGGCTCAAATCAAGCCAATCAGCTCATCACATTGTCCTACCCTTGGTCAATGAGATTTTGGCTGAGAATGTGGCACCAAAATCTCCCTGTCTCCTATTGCATGGGAAGATGGAAGGACAGAATCCTGGGAGCTGCTGGCAGCCACATTATGCCCCAGAGGGACCATAGAATGATTTCAACATCAAAGATGTGGAACTGAGAAATGGAAAGGAAAACTGGATCTCAGGCACAGCATTTGAACCCTGGATCAAGCCAACAACCATCTTGAACTCTTCAGTTACAAGAACCAACAATTTTTTCCCTCACTCCCTCCTTCCTTCACCCCTCCTTCCCTCCCTCCTTCCCTCCTTCCCTCCTTCCCTCCTTCCCTCCCTCTCTCCCTCCTTCCCTCCTTCCTCCCTCCCTGCCTCCCTTCTCTCTCCCTCTCTCTCTCTTTTGTCTTTCCTTCTTTCTTTTCTTTCTGCTTCCTTTCTTCCTTCCTTCTTTCTTTTCTATTTTTGCTTAAGCCAGTTTTGTTTGCACTTTTTGTCATATGCAACCAAAAGAATCTTAACTGACATAGAGACACTATATAAAGGATGTTAGCAAGAAGTGCTTGAGGTCAAGAGACTAGCCAGGATGGGCTACAGATAGAGTAACAGAAGAGGCAGAAAGAGAACATCCTGGGCTCAGCCAGCTGTGCTCATGAGTAGAACAGTGTGACTGAAGGACAGCTCAGAGGGCAGAGGTGGGAAACAATTAAGGCTGATGCCAATACAGTGAGTGGCTGATGCCAGTTCATTGAATGGTTGAATGATGAGTTTGGAATTTAACCTGTGGGCCTTGAGGAGCCCTTGGATCTTTTGTGCTGAGAAATGACCTGATAAGGAGGAAATGTTTCCTTAAGGATCATCAATTTTGTCAATCAGCTCTCCAGGCCAGGCTGGTTTGAAAGGCAACTGAATGCTTTGTTTGTTTAACCATCTTTTTAAGAGGCTTTTAACACATCAGAGAATACTTTAAATTGTACTGGTTCTCTTCAGTGACAGAAGAGCAAACAGAGCTAGGAACCCTGACCTTGCTCACTGAGGACAAAGAGCCAAGTGAATACACCATTAGCCCCCAAGGAAGATGGCCTGCAGCCTCTTAATAACCATCTAGGCTGCTTTGAAATTTTTCAGGTCTAACAACCAACCACTAGGCTGGCTGTGTATGAATCTTAGTCTTGGGTGCATCTAGGACAAAGGAACATCAACCAGGAAAATGACCCAGGTGGGAGTAACTTTAGTCTAACAAGTTAAAGCATCCTTAAATAAGAGCTTCTCAATGCCAGTTTCCCAGAAGAACACAGAGGGTATGTTTTGGGTACTTGTGGCTCAAACAGACCTGATTAAAACCAGACCTACAACTTGTGTTTAGAATAGTCCTAAGTGAGTCTACTATCTCTACATAGTCCTGCTTATAAACTGGGGGCAGAAGTAGAAAAATCAAAGGGAACATTTTTATTCCCTTTTAGAAGATCTGTAGACTCTCTGACTCCACCATTGGGGTAATTATCTTTCAGCAGCAATTAATTCCAAAGTTATAAAACATATGAATAAACTGTTCTTTTTCTACATAGCTTTCATTTTAATATACCATTACAAATAGTGAGAAAAAGGCCTGCTCGAAGATAAAATTCCAAAGAGGAGGAAGTTATTTCAGAGGGACTGTCTAAAATTTTGTAGGATTTTAAGGATAACATGAGACTCACAGTGGTATTATGTGAAAAAATGCCAGAACATCTGTTATGTTAAGTATAACAACAACAAAACCAAAATAAATCTCTAGTGAAGAAAAAACTCGTAATAGATTATTGTGGGGCTTCTGCCTTATTCAAAGGGAAACTGGCAAAAGCTTTGCAGTGGGACTATGATGGCGAAAAAGTAATAATATGATGTGAATGAAGTGATGCCAACTTTTAGGGTCCGCTAGCTCAGCCCTCTCATGCTTGGCATATTTGTGCAAGGAGTCCTCAGTTACCCCAGCCAGCTCCCAAGGAAACCCACTGTCAGTCACATACAAGTTTATGCTTTCGTGTTTTCTTCATTGTTTTCAGGATAAGAATTTTTTTCTATTAACAAGAAAAGTGTGATCTGATTGGTGACAAAAAATACACATGTTGTTAAGTCAGTTTCCCCCTCATTCATTTTAATGCATAGCCATGCCATTTGAGATGAAAAGACTTTAATCTGGCTAGATATTAAGAAATAAACAGATGAAATGCTAAAATCATAGCAAATGTTTAAAATCCAGATTGGCTCAATCTGACTTATAAGGAAGTTTTTGAATAATTTTCAGAATGCAGCTAATACAAGCAAACTTTCACATCCTCAGGAAATAAAATGCCCCTGTTCTGGCTGAATCTGAGAAATCTTAGCAGCATTGTAATGCATTTAGAGTTTTTGTGCAAAATTAAAAGACTGTACTGGGGAGGGTATAAATCAGTCTGAACAGTAACAAAGTGATACATTCCTTGCATCTTAAAAAAAAAAAAAAAACCTCTTAAATGATTGGTTATTGAGCATCGGGCATTTCCAAGTCAAATATGAGGATGTGATGTTCTGCCACTTTTAACGTAAACATAGTATGTCTCTTTTGGAACAGAGTAGCTGCTACCCCCAAGATTTAGGAACTCTGCATAAGAGGAGATTACCTAAAAGATTTCTATAGAAATTTGTCACACATTATGAAAAGGAAGAGTCATAATGGGTTCTGTGCTATTGACCTAGAATAGTCTAGTGATCTGATCCCTGCTGTTCTCTCCAAATTCATCTCAATTCACCAGTGCCCTGGCTCCCTGGCTCCCCACCCTTTAAGACACACTGACTTTCTATTGGTTTCTTTTATGTGTCAATTATTCCTGCTACTCTCTCTGTCTGGAATGTTCCTTCCCACTCAACTCTTCACATGACTGGCTTTTTCAAGATGTATGCTGTGTATGTCTTCTGGACATTTCTCCACACTTCCTTTGATAACAAAAATCCAAATCTTCATTGAGAGGATAAGCCTGCATCCCTCAGTTTTTGAGATTTTGGAGGAAGAGAACAAACCCTTTCCAGGAAGCTGAAGGCACATGACTTAGCTACAGTCAAAGTGATGGGTTCAAAGATTGGCACGTGACTTATGACAGGCGAACCAGGGCCAGCCCCTGAAGTCAGTCTGGAATCAATGAGAAAGAGGTACTTCTTTACTTCCCTCCCTCCTTTCCTTCCTTTTTCTCTCTCTCTCCCTTCCTCTCTCTTCCTCTGTGTCTTTCTCACTTTCACCCTCTGTTCCTCTTCCTCACTTCCTTCCTTTTTTTCCTTTAACTGGTTTGAATTTACTTTTTGTCACTTGCAAACTAAAGATTATGGACTGATGAGCTTCCTCAAAGAGGACACCTCTGAGTACAATATCTAAAGCCATTGCTTGTCCCCTTCTCATTATTTTCTTAGCAGGCTGAGTTTTTAAAATAGCTGTAACCACAATTTGCAGTTATGTTGTGGTTTATATTTTATTGTCTCTCTCTGTAAGATAAAAGCTGCATGGGTCTCAAATTCCAGACTAAAGAGGACATTTTATTCTATAGCCACTAAAGTGCCACTGAAGGACTATGCACAGGTAATAATCAAATCTGAGCTTGGCCTAGAAAAAAAATACAAAAGTGATAAAAATATTAACAGCAAGACATGCTGGATAGAGAAATGTGTGTCTTAGAAGTCTGTTATCTGCTGCTTCTATCATGGAAGATACCTATTAACTCAAGAACCAATGTTTCATCACAGGGGTAGTTCATAAACATGGTAGCTGAGCCTTGAACGCCAGACCACCTGCTGGAACACTGAGCAAAGGACCATAATGGTTTCAGTGGTGGTAGATTATACTGCATAGTTCAGCAAATGAGCTATAAATTGATGTGTAAGTTGCTTCCTAACAATTCCCCGATGATCTTGCTGAGTTGCAGGCTTTTATTTGTTTGTTTGTTTTGAGACAGATTTTCACTCACTCTGTTTCCCAGGCTGGAGTGCAGTGGTGCAATCTTGGCACACTGCAGCCTCTTCCTCCTGGGTTCAAGTGATTCTCTGCCTCAGCCTCCTGGGTATCTGGGATTACAGTTGTGTGTTACCATGTCCAGCTAATATTTGTATTTTTAGTAGAGACAGGGTTTTGCCATGTTGGCCAGGCTGGCCTTGAATTCCTGACCTCAAGTAATCCACCTGCCTTAGCCTCCCAAAGTGCTGGGATAACAGGTGTGAGCCACTGTGCCTGGCCTATTTAGTTATGTATGTAGCTAGGCAACTCACTGAGCGAATCAAGAGAGGGAGGATAGCATGGTAATGGCCATGAGTTTTTCATGTTGTCAACTTGGGAACTTTTAAGGGAGAGGTGAGATTTCAGAAACTGTTTAAATGACGTGAGTATGGGAGCTCTTACAGGTATTGAGGAGGCTGAGAAATTCTAGGCCTCCGGTGTTGTATTAGAATGAGGATTGGACATTCACTTGATATTCCCCTCCCCTTTTCCTATCAGCACCACTTGGGATGGATAGATGAACTGAATTATCTCACCTTTATTTTCGGTGAGATACTTGCTCAGGGTTCTAAAAGTTTAGTACACATCAGAATAACTTGGGGGCAGGGCCAGCTTCTCTTAGGAGGGTCCCCTGCTTGGCTTAACTCCCTGCTGTGGCTGTCTAAAAATTCTTAACAACTTTTTAACAAGGAGCTTCAAATTTTTATTTCACTGGGCTTCACAAATTATGTAGTTGGTCCCACTTGGGGGATTTTTGTAAATGCAGATTCCCAGACTCTACTCCAGAGCATGTGATTCAGAAGGTCTTACATGGATTTCAGAATTGTCATTTCTAGCACAAAGCCTAGGCAATTCTGTTACTGACCACCCTTTGAGAAATATTTTCACTAATGCTAAGTATGGATTCATTTAGTGTATAACGGGGAATTTAAAGACATTTTCCTAAGATAAGCAGAAGTCTGAAAGCATAGAAAGGGCAGGCATCAGCATTTCCAATAAACGAGAGAATCCTTCTTCCTGTTCTCCCTGGATACAACTTCTTTCTGTCTCAGCTCTGTCATTTCTCTAACGATCACTCTTAGAAATCCTTGGGTCCTTCACATGCACACATATGTTCATTGAAGCACTGTCTATAATAGCAAAGACCTGGAACCAACCCAAATGCCCATCAATGATAGACTGGACAAAAAAAATGTGGCACATATACACCATGGAATACTATGCAGCCATAAATGATGAGTTCGTGTCCTTTGTAGGGACATGGATGAATCTGTCCCTACAAAGGACATGAACTCATCATCATTCTCAGCAAACTGACACAAGAACAGAAAATCAAACACCGCATGTTCTCACTAGTAGGTGGGTGTTGAACAATGAGAACACATGGACACAGTGAGAGGAGCATCACACACTGGGGTCAGTTGGGGGGGCTAGGGGAGGGACAACGTGGGGTGGGGAGGGACAATGTGGGGAGAAATGCCAGCTATAGATGATGGGGGAATGGAGGCAGCAAACCACCTTGCCATGTATGTACCTATGCAACAACCCTGCATAATCTGCACATGTACCCCAGAACCTAAAGTACAAAAAAAAAAAAAAGAAAGAAAAAGAAATCCTTGGGTCCTTGGCTTTTTAAGGGTCCTTCCAGAGAAACTCAGAAATGCCAGGGTTATTTTCTTCTGTTATCCAAGAGAAGAAGGGGTAAAGAGTGCCTGAATTCATGAATGAGTCTCATGAAAACCAACAGAGATGTTTAATGTGAGGAACTAGTTTTTTTCTAGTCCAGACATCACCAATCATGGCCCTAGACATTACTAATCAATCACAACATTCATCTCCTCTGAGTCCAGGTATGGCCCCAGGTCCCCTCTCAATCCAAGCAGCCAGCACCAATGAACTATTTGACATTGTGGGTGAAAACTATTTCTCAGGTATATCAACTGGGACAGGGACTGGGGAGCTGAAGTGAAGCAAGTTTAAGAGAGTTACTTTTTGCTAGATAAAATAGAACAATTAAAAGGGTCACCCCTTTTATGGATAACTTTACTCTCCACCTTGGCTGTGTTGAAAATAAACAGAAACCCAACACTTTGAGGGGAATGATATTATCACTGTCAGCTCCTTCCCTTGGGGTAGTTAAAACTCTGAAGCACTAAAAGTAACTTGATGACTTTTGATAGGGAAAGTGCTGGGTGATATTTATTGATATATTTAGCTCAAATTTACCAACGGTATGGGGAACGTTTGTGAGCTGAGGGGGGCTTCTCCCCTTAGCTAAATTCATTAACTACTGTGGTTTCAAAGGAAATCCAGGAATTTGCATCCTTAAACAGGAGGTAGCTACTACATTACCTCTGAGATCAGGATCTCATTAAGATACAACAGCACATCTTGAAAACTGTCTCACCAAATTGACATTTCTCTGAACTCAGCTTTTGGCTCAAAAATGTCACACGTACTAAAACTCACTTGAAAGTATATTAAATTCCAAGATCCTGCTGTCGGTTAAAGAGGCGGGTGCCTATGAGCCAGCTGATTCTGGGATCCAGAGCTCTGGTTCCAACCACAGCATTATTGAGCACTTCATCAGGGCACAAATAATTTCTCTCAAACACTAGCTGATCAGGTCACTTTCTTATAACATGTTGGCAATTTGGGGATGGGCAGGGCTGGCAGTAAATCCAGCCTTTCCAGAGGCATGTACCACACTTTATAGTGTTAGTGTTTGAAATGGAAAAACAAATCCCCCAAACAGGCAAACAACAAAAGCCCCTTTGTCACTTTCTATAATATCGTAAACACAATATAAGGACATTGCATTAGGATGTGTTTTGTGTTAAGGGCAAAGTTGGAGGGGAGATTACAAAGACACTGATAAACTGTTTAGTAAATTTCAAGCAGGAAGTGGCTCAAGCTGTGAAATCCATCACGTTTGTCTTTAGAAGAAAGAGGAGACATTTTCTCTGATCAGCCACACCAAAAACCTGTGAGAGGTGTGTACACACACACACACACACACATGCACCAAATATATAGAAGAAGGAATGGATGGTAACACAGTTCCTTCTGCCACACAAACACACAAATATTAAAGTGATTATCTTCGGGGTGGGGACCTGGCTTAGGAATGATGCCTGAAGAGGACTTTGGTCATTTTCATACTTCTGTTTTTCTCAAGGAAAATGGACTCGAGTGTGAGTTGTGACACTAAAAATGTAAAAATATTCTCTATGATATTCAGATGGATGTGTTAGATCTAAACCTGGTCTTTTTATGGCATCATCCTGAGATTTAGAGGAAATGGAAAAGATGTTGTGTCTACAAATTATATCACATGACAAAGAAAGGAGTGAGTGGCAGGAAGTCAGGCCAGCTGGGTATGGTGAAGGCAGCTTGAAAACCAGGCAGACAGTTGAACTCCTCTCTTAAGCTGTGTGGTTCCTGGTGAAGGAGAGAGGAGGAGCTGGCAAAGGTGGTATATGAGACTGATTATTCAACAAGCAGCTGTGGGCTGTGGCTGGGATTACAGAGTCTACCTAGAGTCCTGGCAGGACTTGATGAGAGCCTGTGTCAGACAGCAGGATAGAGGTGAGGGAAGAATGGATGGATGTGAGAGATGTGTCCAAATAATTGTCTGGGTAAGACTCAAAGCTGACACCCTGATTGTAAATCTGAGACATGGAGATGAAGTGATGCCACCTAATCCAACCATGTGGGAAACAGGAGCCTTTGAGAGTTGAGTAGGAAGACAAGCCAGTGAGGAAACAAAACAGGAGCAATTAATAAGCCCTTGGAAGAGTTATGGGTCTCACAGGCAGGAGTCTTGAAATGAGAGATTTGGGAAGGTTTATCAGCGGTTTTGTTCTACAGAGAGAGCATGGAGAAAAGACAGAGATGTTTGTCTTCAAATACCAAGATCGAAACTCATGCTAGTAAGTCACTGGTGCAGTAGCTAGGTAGTAGAAAATTGACTTAATTTGTTGATGTGTCAATTCCCCAATGCTTAATGGGTCAATTATTCAGAACTAAGATAGGACTTGCCTTCTCAAAATTCTAATAAAGTAGTGCTTCAGTCTTTGGTAGGAGTAAGCTGTCAATTGGCTGAAGACAAGTGGGAATATATTTGTGTTTATATATATATACACACATACATATACATGTATTTTTTAAATCAACACTGTACAGGTTAATCAAATATAGCTATAAAAATTCCACATTTAGCATTATCTTCAGAATTACTCAAACTTTATTAGATGCCATTTCCAGCTAGGAAGGGGAAGGAGGGTAAAAGCTAGACATGACATTTCTGCTTGCTAAGTGAACAATTGAGATATCCGAGGTCTTGTTCATATATTTCACTCTCATGAAATCAATTGAGCTCATTGCTTAAACTGTCAGGTCTGCAGGTTATGTCTGTATTTAAGAGACTTAAATATTTATCAGTATTTTTATTGAGTCATCTGAAAAATTGCCTTGTACAGCTGGTTATTCGTGGGAGACAGAGTCCTGCCCACCCCAAATGAACTAGGAATATTACCCCGTTTCCTCCTTTGCCCTCTCTCTACCTTAACCCTTACCAAGAAGTCCATGTTTCTGAAGAACAAGCCTCAAAGATGTCAAATATGGTATTATGTTATCTCTGATGAGGAACCTAAGGTGGGGGAGTGGCATAGTGGCTCACGCCTGTAATCTCAGTGTTTTGGGAGGCCCAGGTAGGAGGGTCACTTGAATCCAGGAGTTCAAGACCAGCCTGGGCAACATGGTGAAACCCCATCTCTACCAAAAAAAAAAAAAAAAAAAAAAATTAGCCAGGTGCAGTGGAGCACACCTGTGGTCCCACCCACCTATGGGGGAGGGTAAAGCAGGCGGTTCACCTGAGCCCAGGAAACTGAGGCTGCAGTCAGCCATGATCATGCCATTGCACTCCAGCCTGGGCAGCAGAGAGATACCCTGTCTCAAAACAAAAAAGCAAAACCAAACAAAAAAGTCAAGGTTGGTGGAGGGGATCTGAGAGAGACATTCTGTACTAAAGCTGAGGTAAAGCTGCTGAAAACTGCTCTTTCTCCTTTCTCTCTCAAGCAGAATGATTCTAATTGTGAAGACAGCTCTATTTTCATATATATATTTGTTTTGTAAGCCTTTGGCAAATACAATATTATTTCAAGTAATGTAATACATACTAGGCGATAAAACTAAATCAGCACCTATTCCATTTAGCCACCACTGCATTTAATGCAAAGATTACAGTGATTGTGTAGACCTACACTTTTGTGTGTGAGTACATGCATGCACTTAAGGCTAAGACGTTAATGAAAAACCTACAGCCCAGTGAGCATGCTCAAATGAAAAGAGCTGTCATCTCTTCAGTGCCTACTATGTGCCAGATACTGTACAAGATATTTTGTAGCCATTATCTCATTTTATAGCACAGCTGTTTTAAGGTAGATGTCTCTCTCTTTATTTATTCCCCAGATGAAGATCCAAGTGGTTAGCTGACTTACCCAAGATCACACAGCTGGTGAGTGTCAGGACAGAGATTCAGTTCTAGGTCTAGGCACCAGAAGCCATGATCTTTCTGTCTTTCTTTCTTTCTTTCTTTTTTTTTTTTTTCCAAGATGGAGTCTTGTTCTGTCTCCTAGACTGGAGTGCGGTGGTACGATCTTGGCTCATTGCAACCTCTCCCTCCCAGGTTCAAGCAATTGTCCTGCCTCAGCCTCCTGAGTAGCTAGGGTTACAGGCATGTATCACCATGCCCGGCTAATTTTTGTATTTTTAGTAGAGACGATGTTTATATGTTGGCCAGACAGGTCTCAAACTCCTTACCTCATGATCCACCTGCCTTGGCCACCCAAAGTGCTAGGATAACAGGTGTGAGCCACTGTCCCGGCCCATGCTCTAGCTCCCTGCCCCACCTCCCTGTCCCATTGTAAAGAGGAATTTCTCAAGCACCAATAAGCTTCTTACTACCTTTTTTGTCTAACAGATGATTTTCTAACATTTCCAGATTTTCCAATAAGACAAGAATGTAACACATTCTTTGACCAATGGTTTTAGACCATATTTCCCAAAGTTTGTTCAATAAAGTGCCTTCCCCATCAACGTATTCTTCACTGTCAGGAGAGTGAAGAGCCATCATCAGGTAAGGGAAGGTCTCTAGAGACTCCACCATCACAGATGCTCTTTGCCCTTCAGCTGGTTCTCTAAGGCTACAGTGGTGGTCTCCATCCACAATGACCATCTCATTCTTCTTGTTTTTTCCAGAAGAAATAGAACATATCCATTTCTAATGAGTGTTAACTTTTTCTAGACTTGAGCCTATTTGTAAAGCACACAGCACCATGAGATGGCCAGAAACCAAGAAAAATCTCTGTCCTTTATTACATTTGCCTAGTGATCAAGGATTTCTAACTAGACATTTTTTCTTGCATTGGTTGTTTGCATTGGATATGCAAATCTTCTCTGTTCCCAGGCCAGTCTTGAATATATTTACGAGGTTACGAAAGTCCGTTATTCACTTAAGTATAGGTTAGGAATACTGACAAATACTGTTATTCAAAGAGTTAGATCATTTTCAGATCACTCTTCATTCTAGGATTTAACCTTCCTCTACTCCCAACAACTTTCAAGTACGCATTCCCACAAACCCAGCGTTTCATAAAAATGTACTAAATAACCTTAAAGCCCTTTATGAATAATTATGAGTTTTTAAGTTTTTGTGAATCTGCATATTAATTCTGTCCCATAAATAAAACATGAAGCAAAAATGCAGCGTACTGAGTGTCAGGGGGATAGAAGAAAAGAAGGAAGGATAATTATCAGTTTAATGTGGGAACATACTTAACCTAAAAGATTACCTCCAAAATTGGTGACATCTGAAGTATATAGAATATACAAGGATGTTTTCATTTAAATAAAAGGAGAAAAGGCTTTATATTATGATTCTGCCATTTCCACAGCTCTCTCAACAGCCCATGGTTGAAAATATAATTGTCAAAATTTGTATTTGCTAGGGATTAGTCTTTCTCACTTAATCAGTGTCTTTCATCTCTAAGCATTGTATGTCTTGTTGCCATATAATTCACATTTTCCTACTTGGTGTGTACAATTTGGTTATCCATCTAAAATTACAGGTTTTCCTGGGGGATGTTAATGAGACATCACTGGTAACCAAATCGACTCCATTTTTCTCACTTTCAGACCTTATGCATAGAAAGGGGAGGAAACAGCAGAACTGGTACGCAGAGAATTCCGTGTCACTCATGCCTGCAGTTCCTGGGGTGGGCGACATATGGCAACCAAAGTGGAGTAGGTGGGGATCCACGAATATCTCCTCTAGAACATGATGCCGGTGGGCGCCGTGTTCATACCTTTAACCAGTTTGCAAATAAGAGACATGCTGACTAACCCAAGGCTCTCTGGGCCCACCATATCTGTTTGATCATTAAAACCAACCCAACTATGGTATCTAACTCTGAAATGCATTTTTTCCTTGCCTCTGAAGTTCACCATGTTTATAAATGTCATGTGTGAAGAGCTTGAAATCCTCCACAATTTGCACTAATCATGCTTGCTTTCATGCCTTTTTTTTATTTTAGACAGTGTCTCACTGTCACACCCAGGCTGAAGTGCAACAGTGTGATCATGTCTCACTGCAACCTTACTCTCCTGGGCTCAAGGGATCCTCCTACCTCAGCCTCCCAAGTAGCTGGGATTATAGGTGAGTGTCACCACACCTGGCTAATTTTTAATTTTTCTGTAGAGACTGGGTCTCCCTCTGTTGGCCAGGTTGGTCTTAAATTCCTGGACTCAAGAGATCCTCCTACTTCAGCCTCCAATACTGCTGGGATTACAGGTGTGAGTCCCCACTCCGACCCTGCCTCTATGCTTAATACTGGTTTTCAGCAAACACCTGCTATCACCTGAGGTGGCGCCAAGCTGCTGGCTCCAGGACTTCTGATTCCCAGAGTCACATGGGGTGAAAATGGGTTTTGCCTAGGGCATTCTGCTGCTAAGTTGGTTGAAAACATTGCCAAAGACTTTTTCAAAGTTTGTAAAGGTGAAGCCAAGTGACGATAATGGTACTATGGACCCCATAATTACTGAAAATGTTTCTTTTTCTTTTTCTTTTTTTTGAGACAGAGTCTCACTCTGTCGCCAGGCTGGTGGAGTGCAGTGGCGTGATCTCGGCTCACTGCAACCTCCGCCTCCCAGGTTCAAGTGATTCTTCTTCCTCAGCCTCCCGAGTAGCTGGGACTATAGGCGCATGCCACCATGCCTGGCTAATTTTTATATTTTTAGTAGAGACAGAATTTCGCCATGTTGGATAGGATGGTCTCAATCACTTGACCTCATGATCCACCCACCTTGGCCTCCCAAAGTGCTGGGTGGGGTAAGCCACCATGACGGGCTGAAAATGTTTCTTTAAAGGCATTTTCTACTTAAAATGTCATTTCTTTTTCCATTTCCTGAGTCCCACAGAACTGGTTGGGGCAAGTGCCAGGAAGGTCCTGTTGTAGGTGGAGACACCAAGACATGGAATTTGGTAGAGTCTCAAGGGCCTCCAATTATTTCATGCAAATGTCTGCAATTATTGACACAGTACTACTAGTCTGTAGAGTATAGAACACTGTTCTCTTTGCTTTTTTTCCTCTCTTCTCTCCTACTTTTTTCTTACCCAACCATGAGGAGCTGGGATGCTTTAAAGTTTATAGAAGGGATAGTTTAAAATAACACACATACCAGTGACCCAGTTTCACCAACTCTGCCTGCCCCCTGCAGTAAGACATGTTCTCTATTCAGTTGAACAACCAAGATGGAATCAATATAGAAATTCATGCCCACCGGGAATTTCTCACAAGCAACCATCAAAATGGTGATTTAATGTTAAAGCTCAACAAATTATATTTAAGGTTGACAAGAGGAGCATCAGGTTTCATCTGATTTCAAAATGGGTTCAATTCCTACCACCGCTCCATACTACCTGAGCACTGGGGGCATGTTACTTAACTTCTTGGAGCCTCAGTTTGTTTATCTGTCAAGTGGGGATGTTTTGTAGAGCATTATGGGGACTAGAGCTTAAGTGCATAAGTGTGTGACCTGTGTGTATTCCCGTCACCTCTCTGAAAGGGTTGTCAGTTCTCTGTTGTGATTACTTATGCTAGAGTTCCCTAATGAAAGACAAGGCTTTCTCCTTAAAAATAGAATGATAGCTTAATTATTACATTTATTTCTTTTTAAGGACTTAAATTCCTGGCATTGGCCTTGGTGTGTGAGAAGTTCAAAGTAGAATTAGACAAAGTTTCTTGCCTCTATGAGCTCACAGGTTAGCCAAGGAGACAGAGAGACATATAATCCATACATGCCAGTGGCCAGAAGTTTAAACCCATTGAAAGTAGAAATATAAATTCTGCTTTGTGAGATTGGAGAAGGCTGGGACAAAGACAGAACTTTCAACAGAGTCTTGAAGCCTAAGCCGGGTTTCCCAGGATGGAGAAGGGGAGAGGGCAATTTAGCAAAAAACATAGAGGAGCAAAGTCACTGAGATGCATAAGTCCAGGCTCTGAAGGGAGCGTCTCATGTTCCCTCATCCCCACCTTCATTCTGTAGACATGGACTGAGCCCCTGCTGAGTACTGGGCCTTGCTCCATCTGTTGGGGATGCAGCAAGCGAGGTCTTTGTTCTCAGGGATTTTAGGGGCCAGTGAACAAGCACCAGGAGACACAACAAAGACAGGGAATGAACTAACCTTGGCTGATGAAGTGAGGGGAACTGGGGACCGCTTCAGGTGACCATGAAATCTGTGAAAACTGTCGTTTAAGCTGAGACCTATTTGGATGATAAGTAGAGATAAAATCCAGGGAAAGGGGATTCCAGGAAGAAGTAATAGCAAATAATAGAGAGAAGGATAAATATTTTCACCCCTTTCAAGACTGGGACATAGAGAAATTCTGTATAGAAGAAGGAAAAAGCATATCCCTGACTGATCCTGAAATCCAGAAGGAGTTAGATGTTTGAAATTTGGAAGAAATAATCTTTCTGGCAATTCCTTACAATTGTCAAACAACAACCAATAATTTTCACTACCTCCCTCCCACTAATTAGAAAGTGATAAACTGTCATTAATCTTGAAAGTTCATAGAATGCACAGCAGATTCAAACTACTCATAGGCAACAGTGGATTCTAACTATTGAAAAAAAATGAATATCCAAAAGTGGGATGAACCAAGATATTGTCCAGATTCAGAGAATCTATTTTATAGGGTGATAATTCCTTTGAATTTCACAATAGCCATTCTATGCTTTTTGTTTTTAAGTGAGGCTTTAGTATGGATCAATACTGGGCAACACCAGGTCTCTACAATGAGTGAGTTGCCAATTCATTAGTAAAAAGGAAGGTTTCTAAGGATCTGGGTTGAGAAGAGAGCTTGGAATTTTAACTAGAAGTGCCTTTTCCACCCAGTTGAGGGGAATGATAGCAGGTGGAGCAAAGAAGCATGCATCTTAATAGAAACCTTTTTAAAAATCATGCTTTTGGTTTATAAAATCTGTCAATTAGCAGCTAGAAATAGACAATAAGATTTCTTCTTTGAGCTATATTATTGATTTCATTACAGAACCTCCCCCCTTCATTGAATCACCATTTTATTGACAGCACACAAATCATACTTGGGCTGTTTTTTCTCTTTGTATTCTAAAATAAATCTTAGATGATGAAACTTCGGTTTTGTAGACATTTTTAAACTATAATAAATTGCAAAGGCTATGCACAGTACCCACCCCCATAACCCAAAAGCAACATTTTGGTAATATGCTTGCCACTGTCACATTAAAACAAAATCCAAAATGCATTGCATAACTCAATCAACAAATACCGTGCTTCGTTTGGAAGGATCTGAAGCTGTATTTCTCCCCCTAAATTACAGTATTTTCAGCTAGACCTCGTGGTTAGCAGTTTAAGTTAATTCTGCCATGTGTTGGCCATACGTAGATGCATGGACTTTATATTACAAACTCAGCTGCAGTTTAAATTATTGGGTAAACTCTTTTCATGGAGCTCCAACACAACAAAATCCACAACAAAAATAGTAGGCCAGCTGCCCATGCTACCAGGAGAGACCCTCATTAGATGTCATTTGCATTCCATTAACCACCAAGCAGTGGGTCAGTCATTGCCTGTCAGATGTTCAACTCATTCTTTTGTGTTAATTAGCAGAGAAAGAAGGAGTTAATGAAGATCTTGTGATCTGTGATGACTCATCTGGTTGTTTGAGCCGAATCACCACTCTGGGCCACTTCATTGGACCCAGCTTGGGCTGTTCGGAGCAGGAGAGGGAGGCTGCTGAGGGGCATTCTCAGGGGCCTTTGGCGTGGTGGGCTTTGTTAGCTCAAGATTAGAAGGAGTTAATTGCTTCAAGATTGCTAGGAGATTAGGTTACTGGGTGGGATGTATCTATGTAAGCACATGTCAGCGCTAGTTAGAAGATAGGAGACGCTTATTTTAATAAACTTATGAAAAGAAGAATTAATTTGTCATTACATTGGAAGTCTTATTTTATTAACTTAATTTGAAAATGTAAAGCTGTCCGAAATGCGGTTTTTCACTCACTTTCCTTCTGAATATGTATGAATCACAGATTAGTTGATGTGTAACACTGGTCATTTCAGACTTTTTGCCTGGACGTTTTCCCCCAAGTCAGTTGGCTGGTGGTGTCTGACTCCGGGGGAGTGGGCTGGTTACCATAAGCCCTGGGTTCTCTCTCAGTAGTGAGATGCTTGTGGCCTCTGGGAGACTCTTGGGCAGTTCTGCCAAGAGAAGGGAAGAACCTGCTTCTGTCTGCCTTGTTTCCTCCCCTCTGAGTACTATTCATGTACAAATGCTGTTTGTATTTGGGGCCCATGAACAGGATGGAGCAGGGACTGTGGGAGAAACCCCAAGAACCCTTCTCTGAACTGGAGCTACCAAAGGTGTTTTCTAAATGCTCAGTTTACATTTCACGGTTGAGGCAAATGACCTAGCAAGGCAGGCTGTTCCAAATTGTCACATCTCCCATATTCCTATAGGAGAATATAGAAGCAGGAGACCTGTTTATTCAACATTTATTATGTGCCAGGAACTGTCCTTATTGCCCTTTTAAATCTTTACAACAAACATACGATAAAGACTCTTAATATGTCCATTTTTCAGGGGTAGAAGCTGAGGCACAGGGAGATTCAGTAACTCGCCCAAGGGGACACAGTTAGAAGTGTCAGCCATCCACCCCAGAGCCCTCCATCCCCACTAGACCCTGTTTGTCTGTGACATAATTGAGGGAGCTTGGCTGTTTGACATCAGGAAGGGTGGGTGATGATGGTGGTGACTCAGAGAGCTCATTCTCTGTCTATATAGGGCAGGGGCTATCCTAGCAGAATGTGGCCAGGTCGGGGGAATGTGGGCCCAGTATCACAAAAGCTTCTCAGGTTTTCAGTTTTATTTCCCCAAAGAAGTTAAAAACCTGAAGTTTTGTGCTTGCTTCAGCAGCACATATACAAAAATTGGAACGATACAGAAATTATCATGGCCCCTGCCCAAGGATCACATGCAAATTCATGAAGCTTTCCATATTTGTAGAAGAAGAAACTGGCAGCAGCTCTTACTGTTCTGCAGCCGCTGCAGGTGATCCCCAGGCAAGCAGTGTCTGGAGTGGACCTCCAGCAGTCCTACAGCAGAGGGGCCTGTTAGAAGGAAAACTAAAAAACAGAAAGAAATAACTTCATCATCAACAAAAGGACGTCCACTCAGAGACCCCATCCGAAAGTTACCAACTACCAAGACCACAGGTAGATAAATCCACAAAGATGGGAAGAAACCAGCGCAAAAGGATCAAAACACCCAAAACCAGAACACCTCTCCTCCTCCAAGGGATGACAACTCCTCATGAGCAAGGGAACAAGGCTGGATGGAGAATGACTGTGATGAATTGACAGAAACAGGCTTCAGAAAGTGGGCAATAACAAACTTCTCTGAGCTAAAAGATGATGTTCTAACCCAATGCAAAGAAACTAAGAATGTTGAAAAAAGGTTTGATGAAATGCTAATGAGAATAAACAGCTTAGAGAAGAATATAAATGAATTGATGGAGCTGAAAAACAGAACACGAGAACTTCGTGAAGCATACACAAGTTTCAAAAGCCGAATCAACCAAGCAGAAGAAAGGATACCAGAGATTGAAGATCAACTCAATGAAATAAAACAAGAAGTCAAGATCAGATAAAAAAGAGTAAAATGAAATGAACAAAGCCTCCAAGAAATATGGTATTATGTGAAAAGACCCAATCTGCATTTGATAGGTGTACCTGACTGTGACAGGGAGAATGAATCCAAGCTGGAAAACACTCTTCAAGATATTATCCAGGAGAACTTCCCCAACTTAGCAAGGCAGGCCAATATTCAAGTCCAGGAAATATGGAGAACACCACAAAGATATTCCTCAAGAAGAGCAACCCCAAGGCACATAATCATCAGATTTACCAGGGTTGAAATGAAGGAAAAAATGCTAAGGGCAGCCAGAGAGAAAGGTCAGGTTACCTACAAAGGGAAGCCCATCAGACTCACAGCAGATATCTCAGCAGAAACCCTACAAACCAAAAGGGAGTGGGGGCCAATATTCAACATCCTTAAAGAAAAGAACCTTCAACCTAGAGTTTTATATCCAGCCAAACAAAGCTTCATAAGCGAAGGAGAAATAAAATTCTTTACAAACAAGCAATTGCTCAGAGGTTTCATCCCACCAGGGCTGCCTTACAAGAGCTCCTGAAAGAAGCACTAAACATAGAAAGGAACAACCAGTACCAGCAACTCCAAAAATGTACCAAATGGTAAAGAGCATTGATACAATGAAGAAACTGCGTCAACTAATGGTCAAAATAACCAGCTACTATTAAAAAGGCAGAATCAAATTCACACATAACAATATTAACCTTAAATGTAAATGGGATAAATGCCCCAATCAACAGACACAGACTGGCAAGCTGGATAAAAAGTTAAAAACCATCAATGTGCTGTATCCAGGAAATTCATCTCACTTGCAAGGACACACATAGGCTCAAAATAAAGGGATGCAGGAAGATTTACCAAGCAAATGGAGAGCAAAAAAAAAGTAGGAGTTGCAATCCTAGTCTCTGATAAAATAGACTTTAAACAAACAAAGATCAAAAGAGACAAAGAAGGGCATTACATAATGGTAAAAGGATCGATGCAACAAGAAGAGCTAACGATCCTAAGTATATACACAGCCAATACAGTAGCACCCAGATACATAAAGCAAGTTCTTAATGGTCTACAAAGAGACTTAGACTCCCACACAGTAATAGTGTGAGACTTTAACACTCTACTGTCAACATCAGACAGATCAACAGACAGAAAATTAACAAGGATACCCAGGACGTGATCTCAGATCTGGACCAAGCAAACCTAATAGACATTTACAGAACTCTCCACCCCAAATCCACAGAATATACATTCTTCTTAGCACCACATCACACCTACTCTAAAATTGATCACATAATTGGAAGCAAATCACTCCTCAGCAAATGCAAAAGAATGGAAATCATAGCAGTCTCTCAGACCACAGTGCAATGAAATTAGAACTCAGGATTAATAAACTAACTCAAAATCTATCAACTTCATGAAAACTGAGCAACTGGCTCTTGAATGTTGACTGGATAAACAATAAAATGAAGGCAGAAATAAAGATGTTCTTTGAAACCAACGAGAATGAAGACACAACATACCAGAATCTCTGGGACACATTTAAAGCAGTGTCTAGAGGAAAATTTATAGCAATAAATGCTCACATGAGAAGCAAGGAAAGATCTAAAATCAACACCCTATCATCAAAATTGAAAGAGTTAGAGGAGCAAGATCAAAAAAACTCAAAAGCTAGCAGAAGACAAGAAATAACTAAGATCAGAGCAGAACTGAAGGAGATAGAGACATAAAAAACCCTCCAAAAAATCAATAAATCCAGGAGCTGGTTTTTGAAAAGATCAACAAAATACACCACTAACCAAATTAGTAAAAAAGAAAAGAGAGAAGAATCAAATAGATGCAAATAAAAAAACGATAAAGAGGATATCACCGCTGATTCCACAGAAATACAAACTACCATCAGAGATTACTACAAACAATTTTATGCACATAAACCAGTAAACCTGGAAGAAATGGATAAATTCCTGGACACTTGCATCCTCCCAAGCCTAAACCAGGAAGAAATTGAAATCCTGAATAGACCAATAACAAGGGCTGGAGTTGAAGCAGCAATTAATAGCCTAACAACCAAAAAAAGCCCAGGTCCAGATGGGTTCACAGCTGAATTCTACCAGACATACAAAGAGGAACTGGTACTACTCCTTCTGAAACTATTCCAAACAATCCAAAAACAGGGAATCCTTCCCAAATCATTTTATGAAACCAACATCATCCTGATACCAAAACCAAGCAGAGACTCAACAAAAAAAGAAAACTTTAAGCCAATATCTGTGATGAACACAGATGCAGAAATCTTCAATAGATTCAATGCTATCCCCATCAAGCCACCTATGACCCTCTTCACAGAACTGGAAAAAACTACCTTAAATTTCATATGGAACTAAAAGAGAGCCCACATAGCCAAGACAATTCTAAGCAAAAAGAACAAAGCTGGAGGCATCACAGTACCTGACTTCAAACTACACTACAAGACTACAGTAATCAAAACAGCATTGTACTGGTACCAAAACAGAGATGTAGACCAATGGAACAGAACAGAGGCCTTGGAGGAAATGACACACATCTGCAACCATCTGATCTTTGACAAACCTGACAAAAACAAACAATGGGGAAAGGATTCCCTATAGAATAAATGGTGTTGGGATAACTGGCTAGCCATGTGCAGAAAGCAGAAACTGGACCCCTTTCTGACACCTTACACTAAAATTTATTCCAGATGGATTAAAGACTTAAACATAAGAACTAACACCATAAAAACCCAAGAAGAAAACCTAGGCAAAACCATTCATGTCATAGGCATAGGCAAGGACTTCATGACTAAAACACCAAAAGCATTGTCAACAAAAGCCAAAATAGACAAATGGGATCTAATTAAACTCCAGAGCTCTGTACAGCAAAAGAAACAATCATTGGAGTGAACTGGCAACCAAAAGAATGGAAAAAAATTTTTGCAATCTACCTATCTGACAAAGAGCTAATATCCAGAATCTACAAAAACTAAAATAGATTTACAAGAAAAAAACAAACAAACCCATCCAAAAATGGGCAAAGGATATGAATAGACACTTTTCAAAAGAAGATATATATGAGGCCAACAAACACACGAAAAAATGCTCATCATCACTGGTCATTAGAGAAATGCAAATCAAAACCACATTGAGATACAATCTCACACCAGTTAGAATGGCAATCGTTAAAAAATCTGGAGACAACAGACGCTGGAGAGGATGTGGAGAAATAGGAACACTTTTACACTGTTGGTGGGAGTGTAAGTTAGTTCAACCATTGTGGAAGACAGTGTGGCGATTCCTCAAGGACCTAGAAATAGAAATTCCATTTGACCCAGCAATCCCATTACTGGGTATATATCCAAAGGATTATAAATCATTCTGTTATAAAGACAAATGCACACATACGTTCATGGCGGCACTGTTTACAATAGCAAAGACCTAGAACCAACCCAAATGCCCATCGATGATAGACTGGACAGGGAAAATGTGGCACATATACACCATGGAATATTATGCAGCCATAAAAAAGGATGAGTTTTTGTCCTTTGTAGCGACATGGATGAATCTTGTGTCAGCAAACTGACACAAGAATAGAAAAACAAACACCACATGTTCTCACTCATAGGCAGGTGTTGAACGATGAGATCACATGGACATGGGGGGAGCATCACACACTGGGGTCTGTTGGGGGGGAATAGGGGAGGGACAGTGGGGGGTAGGGAGTTGGGGAGGGATAACATGAGGAGAAATGCCAGATATAGGTGACGGGGGATAGAGGCAGCAAACCACATTGCCATGTATGTACCTATGCAACAATCCTGCATGTTCTACACATGTACCCCAGAACCTAAAGTGCAATTTTATATATATATATATATATATATACACACACATACACCCCTGAAGTTTTAAATAAAATCTCCAGATTTTTTAAAAATATTTTTCTAAATAAAAAAAAATACTGTTCAGGTCAAACAAGAAACTTCTGTGGAAGGTGAAAAGCACTTTGAGGTAAGTTTTTCCCCCCGAGTGCCTTGTACGTAGGTACTCAGTACTAACAGTCAAATATATCAGTGAATCCAGAAATGGGTCCCTGGCCCCATGAACACATGAAACCACTGAGTTATGGAGAGTCACCATCCAGTGACTTCAACTCCCAGTACTGAGAATCACTTTATCAGATCAGGCAAATGACCCATCCCCAACCTGACCTTTCTTGTGGAAGGCAGTATGTTGAGATTATGGTGATTGTAATTTCAGCAGAAAAAATTTGAACCCTCTTCCTGGACCGCTTATTGGGATTGGGTCCCCTTTCCTGACTGGGGTTAATATGAATTGGGCCAAAAATAATCTTTAAAATATTTAACAACCATATAGCCACAGAAGTGGTAACACCTGGCTCAGCAGGGCCTCTGAGACCCTGCCACAATATGGCTGCCCCTCCGCTTGGCCAGTGCCCCAACATTCTGTTGTTAAATATTTTTAACATCACCTCTCCAAAATAGTTCTAAATGCAAAGAAAAAAGAAGGTGTGTGATAATGACTCCAGGGCCCTTTCTTGTCATTATAACTAAAGTTATGGCTCAAATTTTGAGAATCCTGTGATAAAGATGTATAAGCATTGTTGAATTTTGTAAATACTATAAAGTGGAAATTTTAATATTATCATGATCCTATTTTGCAGTTGAGGAAACCGGGTTATTTCTCAAGATGACACAGCTGGTGCACGATGCAGTTGGGACAAAACCAACCTCGTTGCCTACAAAGCCCAAGCAAGCCCCTGTGCAGCTTTTTCTGTAAAAGGCCAGACATGTGGGACTTGGGGTCTCTGTTGCAACTGCATACCTCTGCTGTTGTAGTACAAAAACACTGATGAGCAATATGTAAACAATTAGGCCTGGCTGTGCCCTCATAAAACTTCATTTATTTATTTATTCATTTATTTATTTATTTTTTGAGATGGGAGTCTCGCTCTGCTGCCCAGGCTAGAGTGCAATGGTGCAATCATGACTCACTGCAGCCTCTACCTCCCAGGTTCAAGTTATTCTCCCACCTCAGCCTCCCAAGTAGCTGGGACCACAGGTATGTGCCATCATGCCCAGCTAATTTTATTATTTGTACAGATAAGGTCTTGCTATCTTGCCCAGGCTGGTCTTGAACTCTTGGCCTCAAGCAATCCTCTTGTCTCAGCCTCCCAAGTTGTTGGGATTATAGCCGTGAGCCACTGCACCTGGCCTAAAACTTTATTTTTAAAAGCAGATAGTATGCTGTATTTGGCCCACAGATTACATTTTGTCAAGCCTTGCACAGAGCCATATTATTTCTCAATGGTTGAAAAAATTACACCTGCTTAACCCTTCACCCTCCAGTGCCTTCAGCTTACCACAGGAGCTGTTCTAGAGGAGGTTGAATTGTGACTTTTCAGTGCTTCTTTCCAAATTGTTAGACTTTCCCACATGGTCCTACGTAAGGTCCTCACTCTGTCCTCATCAGAAACACATGCCAGGGAATGATGCTTTTTGTTGTATTGGATAAGCCACTGGGCATGCGCTGTTATGAAACCTCCAAACTCAACATGTGGTCTGTGGACCAACAGCATCAGCATCACCTGGGAGCTAGCTAGAGAGGCAGAATGTTGGTGCAGCCTCAGGCCTACTGTATTAGCCTGCTTTTAACAAGGTTCCAGGTGATTCACGTGCACATTGAAGTGTGAGAAGCACTGGTATAAAGAAAATTTAAAAATTGAACCTGCTGTGGCTTATTTGAATTTGGCTCCAAATATGATGCATGGTATGTGACACTGAGAGTCCTTTTTTTTTTTGAGACAAGGTCTTACTCTGTCACCCCAGTTGGAGTGCACTGGTGCAATGACAGCTCCCTGCAGCCTCAACCTCCCCAGGCTCAGGTGATTCTCCCACCTTAGCCTCCCTAGTAGAGGGGACTACCATCACTTCTGGCTAATTTTTGTATTTTTTGTAGAGATGGGGTCTCTCTATGTTGCTCAAGCTGGTCTTGAATTCCTGGGCTCAAGCTATTCACCCACCTCGGCCTCCCAAAATGCCAGGATTACAGGTGTAAGTCACTGTGCCAACCAAGAGTACTTTTAATAAGGTACAAATAGAAGTTACAAAGTAGAGAATTCCCTTAACACCATTAATAAGAGAACTGTTTCTGTTGGGTGACTGAAAAGGATACCTGCTGTTGACAATTCCTGATGCTATGTTAACTAAGGTTTAGTTCAGGAAATACATCAAAATGGGCCATCTCTCTGGCTATGTGTGACCCCTGCTGTGATTGCACTTTGTTCAAAATGGGCCCCTTCAAATATCAAGGAGAACCTGAGGCTGAGCTTTATGTCAGCTGGTGTCTGTTGTCCAGGTGGATGAGTTGAGCATAGTATGGCAGCTGGGCCATCCCTGGGGACCCGCCTTATGATGGGGCAGATCCATGACCTAGGGGGTGAAGGGAGGTGGAGGTGACCCTTAGACCTCGGGGTGAGAAAGGGAGCTTCCTTTTAGAAAGAAACACATCATTTTCCTGGTCAGTTTGTTTCAGGGGGATTTCATGAATCTCATGATCTTGACTATATTGTACAAAAACTGCAAAATCAGAATTGATCTGAACTACAGTCCTTGCAAGAGATTGGGATCAATTTTAATCCCTCCCTCCCTCCCTCCCTCCTTCCTTCCTTCCTGAAATGCCTTCAGGGTTTGAATCCCCACAGCTCCTAGCCAGATGCCAGTGCCCAAGATCACCCATCTTTCTCCATCAAGGGACTCTCTGAAGCTCTCATCAAGTCCATGTGTGGTAGGCAGCTGTGAGCAATGGCGAACTTGTAGAAGGGATTAAATCAAGAGTTAACCTGGGCTTGGACTAAACCTTGCATCTGGCTGCTCTGGGAGAACTACACAGGCTTTCTAAAACCTGCTTGCCTGGTGTGTTCCAACTCAGACAAAAATAGAGCATTTACTAGTGTCAAAATTGCCTTTTCTTCATATTGGCAATATATTTAAAAATTCCAATTATCTCCTTAGCCTGCAGTCAAAAGGTTAGCAGAGGTGGAATGCAAGCTCTCTGTGTTTACCAAAAAAAAAAAAAAAAAAAAAAAAAAAGAAAAGAAAAGAAAGAAAGAAGGAAAGAAAAAGAAAGAAAAATGAGTAGGAAAAGGAAAGACTAAGACAGCTGTCCACCAACAGGAAGGAAACATCCTGGAGGCTCCAAGACAGGAAATGCTGGCTGCTCATTTGCAAATGAATCCACTGGAAAGAGCAAATGTGGACATTGTGAACAGATATTTCCTTTTCTTTTTGAATTAGATAATAGGTCTCCTGGCAATTCAAGTCGAGTTTAATTGCTTTCCCATAAAATAACTGGCCCTGGATATCATTTCTGAGATTCATTGATTTGTAAAGGACCATAAAATAAAATCATTGAGAGGTTAAGAGTCAGGGACTGAAGAGAGGTAAGATGTTATTTACCACTTGAGGGAAGAGAATTGACTTCCAGAATATCATTTATTTCCTCGTTTCTTGACCTTTGTCAAAGAGGCAGAGCTCAAAGGTTATCAAAGGCTGAAAATAAATGATGCATGCATTTATTTGTCTACAAACAACCATGGCTAAAGTGCAGGATGAGTTCTGACAAAGTCACCATCCCCTCCCCAGACACACCTGTTTTCATGGACCATTTTGCTAAAGTTCTGGTGTCACTGTTGCTTGGCTTGTAGAGTCCTTGAAACAAAATTCTTGAAATAAAATTGATGTTTTTCACCTCCTTCCTTTAAAAATAAATCACTTAGTCTAAGCAAACTAAGGAGGAATATTGTTTGAGGACGCTGGCTACTTTCTTCAGAAAACTCATTCATTTATGGAGATACATTTTCTGCCCACAATCCATGGAGAGTGCTGGGGATACACAGTTGGCTAAGATAGTCCCTGCTTTTGAGGAAGCCACAGCTGAGCAGGGTGGAGAGACAAACACACAAACATTGATTTATTTATTCAATTAGACATCTATTTATTAGATGTCTTCTAAGTGCTACTCCCTAGACAGGCAAGTTATAACATCCATAGTGTGGTTATTCTAGTGCACTGAGACATATGTTTCTTGTCTATTACAGGAAGCACAGAGAAGGAAGCAAGGAAGGGAATTCAATGTTTTGGAGGAGGTGACATGTTGCTGGAGGATGGAACATTCAGCAGACAGTCAGGAAAAATGAGAGTTAACCAGGTAGGGAGGGGAAGAAGGGACCTCCAAGTAATAGGAATGTCAGGAAAAAAAAGCACAAAAGAAAGAACCAGTGGAGAGCACTCAGGATAATATAGACATGTCACAATTTTTGAACCATAAATTACAAAGCAGAGGATGGGGAAGATGTTTCTAGGGCATTAGGGAAGCCTTAGTCCCCAAAGCTTCCCTGAGCCTGCTGTCTTCAGGCCAATGACTCACCTGACGCCTGGTAGCCCTCCCCACCTGTATGATTGTGCTTTTATTTCCATGATTCAGTGGTAAATATTTGTCTCCTCCATCAGCACAGGTCAGGCACGTGCTCACATTATACACCCAAGGCCTTCCACAGTGTCCAGAAGGTAGTAAATGCTCAATAAATAATGCTGATCAAAGAAATGAGACAGTGATCAAAAACCAGGCAAAAGAAAGCTATTTAAAGAGTTAAGCAAAGGAGTCACATGGTGAGATTTGTGTTTTAGTAGATCATTCTGGCCATAGCATGGAGAGAGGAAGCAAGGGACCCAGATGGGGAGTGGGACAGTGGCTGCAAATAGATGGTGGCGGCCAGAAGCAGAGTCGTAGGAAGGGAGGAGCTGACCGAGGAAGGGACATGTTTGAAAACTATCTTGACGGCAAAATCACAGGACTTAGTCGACGATTAACTACGTGGGGTTACAGAAGGTGGAGGCATCGCAATGACTCCTAGGCTTGCAATTTGGGTAACTGAATGGATGATGGTGTCAATCTTGAAAACAGGACCCAAGGCACTGGCAAAGCAACAGCTTAGTTTTCAACAAGTTGAGTGTAAGGAGCCTACAGAACAAGCAGGTTGGACTGACGGCTGAGTCTTAGGGAATTAGCTGTACCTGAGAGAAATACTGAGAGAAACTAGAGTTGACCATGGCTCACAGTGGCCAAGGAAACACTCTCTGTTCCAGCCTGCTCTTGGCTTCTCTTCTTGTGTTCTGCAAGTTTGTGTGATCTTCTTCCATGGGCCTCATGGTCCTCCTCACCCAGATCCTGTGGGAAGGAATCAGCTAATCTACAGGGCATGTGCCTCCAATTCTCACAACCACTCTGTAAGGTAGGTACTCCACTATACCCATTTTAAAGATGGACCAACCCAAATGCCCATCAATGATAGACTGGACAGGGAAAATGTGGCACATATACACCATGGAATATTATGCAGCCATCAAAAACGATGAGTTCGTGTCCTTTGTAGGGACGTGGATGAACCTGGAAACCATCATTCTCAGCAAACTGACACAAGAACACAAAATCAAACACTGCATGTTCTCACTCATAGGCGGGTGTTGAACAATGAGAACACATGGACACAGGGAGGGGAGCACTACACACTGGGGTCTGTTGGGGGGAAATAGGGGAGGGACAGCAGGGGGTGGGGAGTTGGGGAGAGATAGCATGGGGAGAAATGCCACATATAGGTGAAGGGGAGGAAGGCAGCAAATCACACTGCCACGTATGCACCTATGCAACAATCTTGCATGTTCTTCACATGTACCCCCAAACCTAAAATGCAATAAAAAATAAATAAATAAATAAATAGATAAAAGATGAGAAAACTGAGGCTTTGGGAGGTTGAGGGACTTCCCATGACATGCAGCTAATACGTGGTAGAGACAGGATTCAAGGCCCTTTCTTTCTGACTTCAGAGTCCAGGTTCTGTACCTCTGACATCTTAAATGCTCAACACTCAATTTATAGGCTGTCCTTAGGCTATGATGGTATGATCTGGAAGACTCCATTCATCCCCATTAAGTGCTAAAAGCACTGGCTGCCTCCTTTTGGTCCCCGGGCTGGAGCACTTGCCCATTACAGCAGCCCTGATCTGATGGCCCAGCGTCTGCTGTCTTAGTGTGCTGTGCAAGCTGTGGTGATGAGCAGATCCATGTTGAACTTCTCTTTGAGTCTAAGCTAAAAGTGGATTTTCTCCCCATTTAGAAAAATATGAATGTTGTGTTGCTTTCTGTGAAAAACTGGTACATTTCCCTGACCTCCCCACCCTTCACCCCTTTGCAGGACCTCCTGAGGGGGTTTAGTTCACCTGCTTCAAGATCTAGTCTGTGTGAACTCCACTGTTTGTCCCAAGTGGCAAGACAAGATGTTGGAAAGAGCTTTGTGAGCAGTTCAAGTGGTGGTCAAGTGATTTTTAAAAATGTTTACTTACTAGCAGTACAATCTACATTAATCAAATCGCTCCTGTCTACAATGCATTTTATACGAAAGTTGCTCGATAGATTTTCTCCAAAGTTGGAGTGTATATAAGGGATGTACTGATGGATAGTAAAATAAAAACATTGTGGTATACAAAAAAAAAAAGTTTTCTGGTTCCTGAGGTCATCTCTAATGAAGACACAGGAAGTTATCTTCCAGAGCACCAGAAATAGCCATCTGCACCAGGGTGTCTGCGTGACCCATAAGGCCGTATCAGATACATTAAAATGATATGGATAAAAAAACCAACAAGGTGTTCAAATATCAGCTGAAAGCAGAAGGTCCTGAGGACACACACTTCTTAGGTGGAAATTCACAGCTTCTCATATGGGCAATTCTCTCTATAGCAGCTTCCAGGGCAGTGGAGAAACAGGATTTCTTGATGTATTTAGTGATGGTCAGTGGTTCTTCTAAGCAAACAGTGGATGGGGAAGACAGTTGGCTACTATAGTAACTTTTTACTTTACTATGGAAGATGCTATTTTTAGCTTTCATCATAAGGAGCAATGTTGCTCCTTCAGGCTACATGATTGGAGTAGCTGTATAGAATGTCTAGGTCCTGAAGTATGATTGACAGAGCATCATGTTAGGTCTTCCCATCACCCCCTTTCCTGGCTTTGTGACTGTGAGTACAAACATTAACCTCTAGAACACTTCACGTTTTATTCCTAGGGTCACCATATTAAATGCATTTGTTTAGTCCCAGGGCTGGCCATAAAGTCATACACAGAGTTTCCTCCCTGAAATTAGATAAAAATCTCTCACATCCCATTGAAGCAACATGCCAGAAACTCAGAACGGATGCTCCAGATTTAGGGGAAAGCTGATTATTCATGGTGATTGCCTGGCAGCATCATGAATTGGTAATGAGGATGCCACTATCACAGAGGGATCAAGCCCAAAGCCCCGGGATAGCTATGAAATACAGTATTGTGTTTACACTCTGTAACCTCATCCCTCAGAAGTGAATGAAAAAGCAAGACTTCAAATGTTGCTGCAGCTGAGAGTTCCTCTCTCCCAGCAGCACCCCGGCTCACACTGGCCATCTGAGGAGCGATAAGATGGGGCAGGAGGGAAAGACAGACCAATCAAAACACTGCAAAGCAAGCTCTAGTGAAACCAGACTGTTAACATCTTATGAACTTTATGGCATAACGAATATGCAGTAAAAATCATTTGCATTCTCTGATTATATATGTTAGATTCCTAAATATCTTTATCATGTTATTTTGCTAAAGATATTCTGATGGTGGATCTATGTATGATTTACATAAATGATGCATTTGCATAAATTAAATTAACAAACATAAATACATGCATATAAAATGCTGATACCACTTACTACACTCATAAAAATAAATTATGAGGGATAACATGTGATAGGCCATGTGGTTTCTGGGCAATCCTCGCATGTTCCTGATACATGCTTGGCATTTTGCTACCCGAAGAAGGAGGAAACTCCAGCTCAAGCATTTTTGAAGGCATGTTTCTCCCAGGGAAGCTATGGAACAGACTTTTGGAAGGAGATGATGTTTTAAATGATTAAAAATTCAGTTTTGTGTAGTGACTAAACACATGAACAGTAGAGCCAGATTACCTGAGTTCAAATCCTGACCATCATTAAATCAATGTGAAGTTTAGGACAAGTCACTTAATCTAGGGCTCTCATCTATAAACTGGGGATAGTAACAGTAACAACCTCGAAAGGTTGTTTTCAGAATGAAATGAGTTAAGCTCATGAAAGAACTTGAAAGAGTACCTAGCATATGCAAAATGGGCAATAAATATTTGCTCTGTTCATATTGCTGTCATGTTGTCACTTGACATGTTGGAAAAATCATTTCCCAAGGCCACATAGCCTCCTACCTACTCTCTCTCTCTCTTGACTAGTGATGCTCAAACCAGTCTTTGAAGCCCTGGGATGAGAGAAGAAACATTCCCGAGGATCATGCCCTTTACCAATATTCAAATCACCGTCTAAATTGGGTGGCTAGGAGGTGACCCTCCAGGGTGTATAGATCCAAGCATGGCCCACAAATGATCAGCATTGCATCAGAGGCCCCAGTGGGCTGGTCTGGCTGGTGGATTACATGGAGAGGACCAGTGCTAATAGGTAGGTGACTCCAGATCTAATCAGACTAGGCATGGGGCAAGAGGAGGCAGGAGAACTTGGTGCCCAGCCAAGCTCAGTCTTTGTCCCAACACAGCCAGACACTTCACATCAGCCAGCAGCTTCCAATGACGTTTGCATCCGAGGCTGGATACTGAATCCCAGAAGGTTTTGCTATAAACACAAAAGATTCGCCAGTGAGTTACCACTGCCTTCCTTGCCCATACCAATGGGAATGTTTACTTCTGTGAAGGAAATTATTTTATTTTTCTTTTCTAAATTAAGCCAGACTTTATTCAAAAAAATTATTTTTTTAACCAATTCTCAGAGATCAAATTACCCAGTCTTTTTATTGATTTGTGGGTCACTGGAAAAAATAGTCTCCAGACTTTTCCTACTGAGCTTGGACCAATCAAAATATCCACTTCTGTTCACTAGCTGTTCTTCAGACCACAGAGCACCTTCAGATGTTTATAAACCAACCTCAAATCTCTCTCAGGCTTCTTTCCCATTTGAGAAGCCCAGTTCCCACAGTGCCCTGATTGATTAGGGGAGGTTTCCATGGAGACTTGCTGGGACCATAATCCCAGATGTGGGGTCTGAGGGCACCAAAAGTCCCTCTTCCCTGCAACGATCACACTTGCTTTGCAATTTTGCTTCACACTGGCCTGGTTGGACTATCCCAGAGGACAGTATACATGTTTCTGGGGTCAGAACGATAATTACCATAATAGCAGCTATCAGTAATCCAGACCTTTCTATGGGTCAGGCCATATGCTTTACATATGCTATCTCAACCATCCTGGGAGGTAGCTTTGCATATTTGTGTTAGTAAAAATGGAATGCTGAGATGAAAGGCTGAGGTCCTATCCCTGAGTAATTCACCATTTGCATTAATGGGAAAGTCTAACTAAACTCGATGGGCCCATTCATGTCCATCCACATTGGGCCTTAGTGTCTGGCCAGGGAACCAATCACACAATGTCCCAATCTCCCCAGGGTCACCCTGATATCCTAAAGTCCTGTTGTCCCCGTCCCCCATCCCCCAGAATCTCCATCAGAAATTCTGTCAGGGTACCCTTGTCTTAAGATTGTGACACGGCTTCTCACCTCTGTAGAATGGTAACCTTGAGTTCCTGCCCAGCATATTCAGAGGGTTATTGCACAGATCAAATTAGATCATGAGTGTGAGAAGCACCACACCACTGCTGGTTATTGGTATTTTCTTCCCACTGGGACAGATACCCTCTCAGATTTACATCTGAACAACTATTTAGTGGAAACTTACACACAGGAAGAAAATAACACATGATGGAGACTACTACTTGAATTCTTCTAATTCCAGATTTCCAGCCCTAACCTTTCTCATAAGCTCCAGACTCAAATACTCAACTGCAAAGCCCCAGGATGAAATGAATGACATTGGCAATGAAGACTCATGTTGAAGGAGCACTAACTGAAGTGGCCCCAGTTATCATGACCAGGAAGCAGGACATGAAAGCTTTCTCTTTCCCCTTCTCCAGTCCAACACTGAGCCCAAGGGTCTTCTCTGAAGAAGTTAATCTCTTGCTGATCCCACGTGGAGGTCTCAGCCTAAGAAGAAGCTCTTTGTGATTACAAAATAGGTGCTAAGCTCTCAATGCAGCAGTAGGTCTTAATGAGTTGTCCACCAACTGCCTATATCGGAATCCCCAGGGGTGCTTGACACAGCAGCAGCTTCTTAAATCCACCAAGTCAGAATCTAAGCATGGACCTAAGCACTTGCATTTAAGAAGATTCTCACATGATTTTTCTAATGGCCTCTTTTCTGTGTACACATGGAGACAGTAAAATCTCTGGTGTTGCTTCCTCTTCTTATTCAGATAGCAGCCCTTATGACCTCACTTAACTTTTATTATCTCTTTATAGGCTCAAATACAGTCAACTTGTAGGTTAGAGCTTCAGTGTATGAATTTGGGGAGGACAAAATTTAGTCTGTAACAGTTACTGTAAAGATTCTTGAACATTTTTAATAGGTCTAATTATTTATCTGTTAATTTTCTTAAGAGTTGAGAACCACGGTGTTAAAATTACCACCCTCTTCTCTTCTGCACTGTTTCATAATGAACAGTAGTGATATTTTCACTAAGCATTTCTGAGAGAAGGTAAATGGTGTTTAAATTCAATTTTTCAACTTGCAATTGTGGGACTTAAAGGCATTAGAAAATTAAAGGGCTATAAGAAGGGCTGATCATTATGAAAAAATAAAATCTTCAAATCTGTGATCATTTTATTGCCTTTGCTTCTAAGAGGAATTTTCCTTAAAAGAACCCACAATGTTTACATTCATTCACTCATTCATTCATTCACTTTGTACTTTTTTGTGTCAAATGCTAATAAAATAGATGAACAAGACACAATCCCGTCTTAAAAATAAAAATGTTTTTAAGAGAAGAAAGATGACTACGTCAAGAAAGGCAACGCAGTACTCCAAGTACTGTCCCAAATTTTCCCTCCAAATATCCTGCCATCTAGTCAAACTGTTTCAGCCTTTATGTGGAACTGTGGGAGGGGACCCATTTATAACAATAATGATTTGAAATAGATTTCTTCAATTTGTCTGATTCAACATAATGCTACAAATAGGGCCCATAACTTATCCAAATAGTTTAGTCGAGTCATTGAATATAGCATATGCCAACTATTTCAGTAGTGGGTGTTTCATTTTAAAGCAGTCCCTGTGTTTTAAAACCTACAATTATGACAATGAAGCGGTAAGACAAGCATGTGGGTGAGGTATTGAGCATGTGGCTGGGTTGGCCAGGGGAGATGAAGACCAATAATTCAGAGAGTGAGAACAGAAAAGAGAAGAAAGATGACGAGGGGCAGAAGGAAAGACAACAGCAGAAACAAAGCGGGTGGGGGGGACAGAGATATGCAGGGAATCGTTTTTAAAGGGGGGCCAAGTGGTGACCCACAGGTGGAGGCTGTCTCCCATTGCCACCCTCATCTCCTATTACGGGGTGTTCCCAGAGCAGGGTCTGCCAGTGACAATGACGGCAGTGCTGAGAAAGCCAGAGTGGAATGAGGCTGATTCGCCCCCACCGCCCCGCCGCACCACCGCTCCCTGTGACATCCATCAGAAAGGGCCAGCTTTTTAGCACTGAGAGAGGGGGGAAATAAGCAGAAGTAATTTATTCGGGATCTTTGAGAGGATAATAGCCAATTATTTGTTTATAACACTGGTTAAATTTTCATTAGGCAGATTAATGGAATATCATGTACTGTCAACATTGGACTGAGGGGTGGTTCGTAAGAGATAAACGGGCAAACAGGCGCTGTGTCTCTCTGAGTAAATTAGTTTTTGCTTTCCTGTTTTTCATATGAAAATGGGAAAGGTGGGCAAGGTGGTGCATTTTAAAACAGGTCTCGAGATGGGCCAAATTGGTTAAATATGAAAGCAATCCTGGTAATAAATACATTATAATAATTTAGCATCATGGCCATCATTTTGATTTCATGAAAGTCTGGGATAATGTCGATTTTTAACCTGCTCTCTTAATACACATTCCCTCTACCTGAACTCAAACGCTGCTCAGTGTGAGGTGAAAACATATTACTTTGGGGGGCCTGATTTGTCTGTGTAATGTGCTCGGTGTTAACAGCTGGTAAGTGCGAGAGGCTCCTTGGCTTTCTTCTGAGTTTGGGCATTGTCATCGTGAATAGCAAGAGTGGCTCCCCCAGGGGTGTTATGAGGATCAGAATTCCCTGCGCTCAGCAAGCAGGGGAAATCACTTATCACTCTGGACGTAGACTGGAAGGTGCACACTCAACCGTGTACTTGGTGCTACATCTCTGGTTCAGAGTGAAGCTCTAAATGGGCTGGGTTCAGAATTGTAAACATTATCCCATGTATGAATCAGAAGGTTAAACTTTAGAGTTGAAAATTCTCTTAGCAAATTGGAAAGGACTTTCTCTCACTGGAATTGGCCATCTCCTAACAACTGATGTTCTGCAGTTTTAAGGAAAGTAATTGGCAATTAAGATTTTTTAGTTAAATTAACATTGGAGAATCATTAAAGTTCCCATATATAGAATGCAACTAAAAATACTCATTTGCAGCTCAATTCTGGATTTCCAAAAACAAAAACAAAAAAAAAAAGTCATTACTTAGAGAAGGCAGGTGATAGAATGTAATTTCCATCATCATTTAAAAAAAAAGGAGAGAGGGGAAGAAGGAGAGTTAGAGGAAGAGACGGAAGGGAGGGAGGGAGGGAGGAAGAAAAGAGCATTTGTGGTATTGTGGAAAATCAACTAAATGGACCTCTTTTTCTTTTTGTAAAATGCCAAAACTTGCTGCAAATATGTCTAATAAAATCTCTTTCAAAGAGGTCGGGCCTTACTGCGAATTTCTTCAAACTGTTTTGCTGGTCTATATATTGATATATATAATCCTATGCCCCCAAAGTAATTTCTAGCATGAACTGGTTCGAAAAGAATGTTTTCTTTAAAAAAAAAAAATAAGACAGTTTTTCCTACCAAAGACACATCCCTCCAGTGGTTTACCTTGGTCCACACTGAGTGACCTGTCTGCAAGGTCCCATGATGACTCATCTGCTTCCCTCACAAGACTAGGAAGGTGGAGAAAATGATGGATGAGGGGACTAGCTGTGTCTTTTCTGCTCCCATCTTCTTGCTTGCTCTTCTCTGCATCCCCTCTGCAGTGGCAGCGGAGTGGGATTGGATGAGTGGTTGCCTAACACCTGGGATAGCTGGTGTGATTGGGTAATCAGAGGCTTCTAGGGAAAGCTGGGGTTTCCACCCTTCCTTCTGAGTAGTCACATCCTTGCTTAGTTGTAGGTTCCAGGCCAAAGAGCAAGGAAATGTGTTGTTATGGGATAAATTGCTCAGAAATGGGGGAAGTGGATGGTGCACTGAAGGTCACATTTGTCTGCAGGCTCTGTGAAGTGGTAAGGATCCTTTCATGGCAGCAAGCCAGGACAATGACCTTTCAAAGCCTTTAGAGAGAGTCATGTCTTCAATATTTGACATCCAAGTGCTGCATATGGATCTCCTTACTGGGGTATCTAGGCCACGGATGGTTCTGTTGCAAAGCTTTGGGCAGAAATAGTACAGCACATGTGAAGAGTTCCATTGGAGGGGAAGGTAGGTGAGGGATCATTGTCGAGTCTCTGGGCACTTAGAACAAGCATAGTAAAACTGCCTGAGATATAATACCTGAGGACCTCAGGTCTCAGGGTCTGGGCTGCAAGAGGCCCTCATAGGAAGGCCTTTTGGTTATTCAAGAACTAAAACCCCTTTGGCTGGAGGGTCCCAACAGGCCCACCAAATGAAGGACATTATACTGCTTTGCCAAGTGAGTTAAAGAGAAGTTGCCTGGAAGAATGCAGAGCCTAGCTTTCCTAATTTGAAATATGAAAGATAT
Organism: Aotus nancymaae; assembly: GCF_030222135.1. Taxonomy (NCBI): domain Eukaryota; kingdom Metazoa; phylum Chordata; class Mammalia; order Primates; family Aotidae; genus Aotus; species Aotus nancymaae. Next base: position 13,055,420 of record NW_026988421.1, read on the forward strand.
TCTCTGAGCTATTACATCCTTTTAGTGAAGGCAATTCACATTCTTTTGGTGGTTTATCCTACTTATAATGATCAAATCGTAGAGTCAGAACTTCTAATGCAAACCACTTTTACAGCTGTAATTGGATCTGAGGCAAATGCAACCACCAAGTGGCCTAAGACTCCCTGGCAATGTTCAATCAGGATATGATATCACTTATGAAAGTGATATCTTACTATTGATACTTCTCCCAAGAGCAGCACAAATTAGAGACATACTCAAGTGATTCCAAAGCCTCACAGACAGCATGAGAGTATGTCACTGGTAAAGTGGGCATTCTCAAATACAGTGTGATGCACGTTTCATTGTGGTCATTTAATGGAAACCCTATGAAAATGTTCTTCTGGGTCTAGGGGTAAAAGAAGTTCTAACTTTTGGAGAACCACATGAAATGTGGTTCTTAAGAAAATTCGAGAACTGATAACGCTAAAGGCATCTGAAATCAGACTTTGGGGGACTGTGGGATACATGGTCTCAAAGTGAAAACACATGGACTTTCCCACTCTATCCACTTGGAGAGGACCCTGCTGTAAGTTCATGTGCACCCATGCATACGTGTTGCACACACACACACACAGACACACACACCCAATTCAAGAGCTTGGAGATGGCCTCTGAAGGTGCAAAGGTATGAGCCCTATCAAAGGATGGCTTCAGCACTCAGATCTCTCAAATGCCAACATAATAAAAGCAGGTAAAAATCTCAGTCCACAAATTCAATCATGTAGAAATATGATTGCTATATTTACATTTCATGTATTTTAAACATCCATTTTATATATAATTTCTGATTTTAGCATACCCCCATTTGACCTTCAGCCTCCCCCATTCCTGAGTTATGCTACCATTTCAGAATCTTATGCAGTGAGCGGGAAGATGTGGAACATCCGGTCTACCTGTCATCAGTCTACAAAGGTTATAGATGAGACATCTGCTGTCCCTCCCCGGGTGGTTCCCTCAGGCCTGAGACATCACACTTGGAACATGGGACATTTTTCCAGGTTGACCTTGGTCCTCTGTGCCTAGACACACCCTACAGCCACTTGTCTCTGGGGTCTTGCTGTCTTCTAAGAGACATTGCCAAGAAGTGGGCCTCTCTCCCTGCTGCCACAGAAACAAGCCCTGCCTGTTACTTAAACTCTGTAAACCTGTTTCCCCACGTGTACAGTGGAAGAATGATAGCTATAGTAAGCACTCAATAAAGGTTAGCATTTAAAAAGTCATTATTAACAGATAAGTTTGAGTGGCTATAAATGAAAGCAAAACATCCAGCCTTCTAGGGCCTCCTGACTCATTAATGCTATAGGGTCACATCCTTTTAAATGTAATCACTTCACTGGCATTTCTAGAAACACTGTTGCCTGTTTACTATACATTCCTGGATGTTCTTACAGTCTTTCTTCATGACTCTTTGTTTTTTTAAATTTTTCTGTTGAATTAAAATATAAATTGTATTTAAAAGTACAAGTAGGTATGCAGCTCAAACACATTCATGTAACCAGAACTCAGAACAAGAAACAGACATAGCCAGCTCCCTAGAAATCCCCCTCATGCTCTGACCCAATTATTATGCATCCTGCAAAGGTAAACACTCTCTTGACTTTGACAGTGCAGCTGTCTTCTGCATCGGGTTTAGCTGTCTTTCTACTTTATAGAAGTGGAATCATTGCCTATGCGTTTTTTGCACCTGGATTCTTTCACCCTATTATATTTGTGAGAGTCAACCATATTTTGCTGAATCTGTAAACCATTCAGTCTCATTGCAGTATTGCACTCTTATTGTAGAGCTGATATGTCCATTTATTTATTTTCATTTCAAGACATTTACAAGTGACAACCTTGGAGCTTAGTGTCCCCACCTCAAGTCTGGGGCCTACTAGGGGCCCCTGTCTTTGAGATGCAGGAGCCTCTGCTTGCTTGGATGGCTCTGGGTACACGTGCCCTGGTGAGTTGAACTGTTTCCTCAACACCTGAAGATTCAGCCAGCCTGGCATCAGGGCGGCTTTGGCTTGCCTCTTCTAAACCTAACTCTTAGAAAAAGTCATCCTCTTCCAGCTTTCCCAACCTATTAGCAGAGTGTAGGGGCGGGACACAGAAAGCAGTTCCAAGAGGAGAGAAAACAAAGGGTGAATGACAGGAGGGAGCTGAAGGAAGGACTGGCGCAGGGCTGAGCTGGAGGCTTCACGTGTCCCCTCCCTTCTCACCTCGAAAATCAGAAAGGGGCTGAGAATCCTAAAAGCCCATCATTGGAACTGAAGTTCTGTGGGATGCCACTTCAGATACAGTTGCAGAAACAGTGATGACGAATTCCTTGACGCTATTTAGAACTGGAAATGGAAAAAGAGAAGGATGAGGTCTCAGGTTGGATCGGCCTACCCACTTATACTCTTTATTGTTTTTAATTTACTGACTTTAGAAATAATCATGCTGCTCATCAGAAAGATGTCAAGCAGTGTAGTAATGTGAATAAAGTAAAAGTCCTCTAGAATACCCCTTCCAACCCAGAAATATCCACTGTTAACACTCTACAGCACAGAGTCATCCAGCTTCTCTCTCTCTCTTTCTCTCTGTCTCTTTCTCTCTCTGTGTATATATATTCTCTTTCTCATAATATATATAATGTCTTGGTCAATAAAGCAGAAAACCTATCCCGTGTGTATTTCAAACCACTGCATCTGAATCACAGAAAGCATGGAACTGCCAGTGGTCTCAACCCCCATAGGTGATGTCATGGAGATGATAATCTCCAAATTGCCTCTAATCCTATAATGGCTTCCAAACCACATATTACACCACACGTGACAACCCAATTACTAATACCACCATTTCCATGTATGCAAAGGACAGCTAGCTTTTCAGCTCTACGATTAGATAAAAGCACAGCCACAAATTAACTGGCAATTTCAGTGCAATATGAGGAAACAGGTGTTCTTATCACATTCCAAAGAAAACCATAACCAAACAGCCATACTGAAAGCTGAGTGTCATCCAAGCAGGCTTGTCAATCAGCAAGGTAAATGCGTCTCCAGGGCCCTGGCTGTGCCCTGAAGGAGGAAAACCCTCATGGTTCTTCATTTAGTCAAGAGGCTAACAGGGACCCACAGGCATCAAAATTCCAAGATTGCAAAATTAGGGAAGGACAGACTTTCTCAATCAAATTGCGCCAACAACTCTGATACTTAGAATCAAAAATGACAGGGAAAAAATCAACCATTTGTTTCATTTTCAGAGCCAGGACTATGTAGTTACTCTCTGATGGGCCCTACAGGTCATCTAGTCCAGCCAAGACATGGAGAGGAGAGAGTGCTCACATACGGCCTGGCAGAGCTCAGCCTCTGCCATAGCTCTGGACTTAGAGCATCAACCTGGGGCTGCCAAGACAGGTTGAGAGCCAGTGAACACATTTGGAAAAGAAAGGGAAGGGAATGATTCTTCCTAGAACAGCTCCTCCAGATCCTCCACCACTCATGAGTTTCAGGGTGGTTCTCACCTGGCTTTTATCAGCCCTCCCTTTGCCTGCCTGTTGGAATCAAGAATTTCTCCATTGATGCTCCAACTTACTTCTCCTTAGGCTTCCATGGACTTCCAGCCACTCTCCACTTTTCACCTTTATTTGGTCTCACTTCTAACGGTTCCTCCATAAATTGTCCCCTTTGTCATCCTCAGGGAAGGCTGACCATTCCTTCTCCTATACCCCTGCCTGCCCCAATATGACACCTTCCACATAGTACACTTTAAAGAGATGCCTATCTCCCCTACAAGATGCTCAGCTCCCTAAGGCTAGGGGCTGTCTTGGATTTGCCCTTGTGTTCACACAGTCCCTGGCACATGGGAGGCACTTGGTAAGTATTTGATGAAGGAAGGAAGGAAAGAAGGAAGGAAGAAAGAAAGGAAGGAAGGGAGGGAGGGAGGGAGGAAGGGAGGGAAGAAATGGAAAAAGAGGAAGGGAGGGAGGGAGGGAAGGAAGGAATGGGAAAAGAGGAAGGGGAAGAAAGGAAGGAACTAATCTCACATTTCATTTGTATGTGACCTGGTATGATTTAAAATCAAGTGGAAATGACTATCTTTTCAAAACCATCTAATCTAAAACTTTCTTCTAGAAATAGAAGAAGTGTATAGATTTTAGACTTCAGCATGTTCTTCTTCCTTAGGAAAATATGATGGCTCTCCGGCTGCTATGAGGAGCTGTGTTCTCTGCAGAGTGGATATATACAAATAGACTTAAACTAGAGATGGATGGTCCCAGATGGATGTGGTTGGGGTGTGGAAGAACATCTTGAACTGTTTTTCAAACATTTCGGTTTCGGCAAAAACCAAAACATGTTTTGCCAATCACTTTCCCTTAATTTTAAAAACTCATGGATTTCAAAGGAAATTTAATCTGAATGTTTCTACTTCATTTATTCCATCTCTTCAAAATGCTCTCCTGAAAAAGTGAACTGATGTCCTAGACATTTAAAGGACCTTTTGTAGTCTGCTGGTTGCTTTTAAGCAAGAAGCCACTTAAAATTTTGGCCAGGATAGGGGTGAGGGAAGGTCAAAGTCCCTAAATCTTAAAGAAAAAAAAGTGCACATTCATTTGAATTTGTATCTAGGAAGTGAGCAACATGTTCCTCATGCTGAAGCAAAGAAAAAAATGGTTAAAGTTAAAAATAAAAAGAAATACAATTCTTTAAAAAGTGAATAAATTTTACTTGATCAATCAATAAAAAATAAGCCTAGAAATTATTACAGATTTTGGTTTATATGCAATACAAATTATTACAAGGATGATTACAGATATCGATTCATCTGTTCACTTAGGTTTATTTGTGATAAAGTCTGAACGTGTTTTGTCAATAACTCCTTAGTTGTAAGCACATGTGACTGTGATGATGTGGCAGACGGATCACGGCAAGGCTTTAAAGCGAAGGGAAATAGCAGAATGGGAGATGCACAGCTCCCTCTGAACTCCTTATAATCTGCCAATTGTCCCTCTGTTCATTACTCCATAACTGATCCTTAGTGACACTTGGGTGGGATTTGTTTACAATCTGCTGCTCCCGGCAGACCTTACCTGATATCCTTTTGTTCCACCAGATCCTTCCACTGTGTAAGTTACAAGCTGGGAACAGCTCAGGCCCCTGGGGCATGCATCTAATTCATTGGAATCACTAGGGGAAATTTAGTGCACAGGAGAAATCCAGTCAACACCCTCATTCCCAATAGTTAATATACTGTTTGACACCACCGCGGCCAACAGAAGAATTAGTCCATCTCTCCCAGACCACCCACGCTAGTAATAGCTAATAACTAACACATGGGGAGACCACAGCTAATGATGTCCCTGGGTTCAGTGGTTCCTTATGTTTTTATTTCCTTTTTTCTCCCTCTTTATTAGCATTCACTCACTCAATTAACAATCATGGAGTGTCCCCTGAATGTCAGGCGCAGTGCTGGGCATTTTGGAGGAGACACAAATGTGAAGGAACTATAGCCACTGCTCTCAAGGGTCCCATGGGCTTATCTTACCATCTTGGTACTGTCCTTCATGCCCTACTGTGGCCAATGCAACACGCGTCAAAGAGGGTGCATTTTAAATTGGGCACTTCCAACTGGAGGGAAACCCAAATAGGGAGACACATTTTGCCTCACGAATCTGTTAGTCTCCAAGAACCCATTAATACTGACATCTTCGTGCAAGAAGCCCTCAGCAGCACAGACGTTACATGGATTTACCTGGGAAAATAAAATGAAAGCTGGAGGCATCCTCGAGGTACCTTCTGAAATGCTGTGGGCATTACCAAAACAATGAAAAAGGCCAATATGAATAAGAAAAAGCAGGCATCATAGATCTTCCAAATGATGATGAAGAATATCTCCAAGTGAGAACTGACAATAGAATTTTCCACATCGGTCAAGACGTCTGTCCTTAGACCAGAAGTCACTGACTGCTAAGAGCTTGCCGATCCTAGTCCTGCCACATTAACTTGCCTCCCAAACAAAGATTCCAAGAACCACACGTTTTTAATTATACAAAGTAAAGGTTGATGAATGATTCATACAACTAATCTAAACTTGGGCCAGGTTAAAATAATACTGTGTAATAACTTATATTTATACAGCTCATGCGAGCACTTTTCCTTCGAGCTCGAAGTAGTTTTCAGATAATATCTCGTCTCTTCTCATAACATCTTTGTGAAATCGACATGGTGAGGGTGTCTGGGTGTCCTCTTTTCTTCCATAGACAGGGCAATAAAGGGCCAGAAGATTTCAGACCCAAGTCCAGGATCACACAGGATGGCAGACAGGAAGCCAGGACCATCTCTGCACTTAGGAAAGATGCCATCTCAAGAATCTGGACACCCTGGGGCAGTGGCACTGGACTTTGGAGCAGGCCTCCTCCTCCCTGAAGGCAAGTGACCACAGTAACGCTGGAGTCTGGGATCATGACAGCTCTATCGTTATAACGTTCCCTTTGTTTTGGTAGTTTTGGGGGGATCAGAGGAAGATTTGAGGACCTAAGGATGTAAGAAATGTCATTGTGGGTCAAACCTGTGGCCTGTCAGCTCCCAGATTCTTCCTCCCAACTAGGAAATAAAGGACTATTGAATCAGCATGGCTGTCAGAGTAGATATCAGCTCCCTCCCTGGCTCTCTCTGGCCTTTGTCCTTCAGTCTGCCACTCTTTGTATCTTTACCAGAGAGCTTTCTCTCCAGTCCTGGAAGAAAAGTGTCTTGCCCACTTGAAACAGGCCAGGGTGCCTGAGTATTAATATCCCCCTGACTGTGTGTGAATGTCTGTGCTTCTAACTGGGTGGAGTAGTAACTGGTGAAGAGGTGAAATGGTGGGTGGCCCTCATGCTTCTTGAGGTCTCCCCATGGGATTAAATTCTAGGCTCCCAGTGGTAGCTGTCTGGTAACACACACTTTAGAGTGGCTTTCCCATGCCCAGCTCATTTCCCAACAGACAGCTTGCCCAGAATTCTCGTCTCCGGTTCTGTTTCTGGGAGAACCAAGTAATGGCAACTTTCTCTGATATAGTTTATATGTGTGTCCCTATCCAAATCTCATGTTAAAATGCAATCTCCAGTATTGGAGGCAGGGCCTGGTGGGAGGTGATTGGATCGTGGGTGTGGATTACTTGTGAGTGGTTTAGCTCCATCCCCCCAGTACTATCTTTGTGATAGTGAGGAAGTTCTCGTGAGATCTGGTTGTTTAAATGTGTGGCACCTCTCCAGACTCTCTTTCTTGCTCACTGTGGCCATGTGATACGCCTGCTTGCCCTTTGCCTTCCACTGTGATTGTCAGCTTCCCAAAGCCTCCCCAGAAGCTGAACAGATACCAGCATCACACTTCTTGTACAGCCTGAGAAACCGTGAACCAATTAAACTTCTTTCTTTATAAATACCCAGTCTCAGTATTTTTTTATAGCAATGCAAGAACAGCCTAATACATCCTCTCTGACACCTTCCTTGATGCCCTGATGATTCATTGCAGAGACACCATGCATGGACCAAGTCTCTGTAAATACCTGTATCTATGCCTCTCTCAGGCTCAGTTTCCCCCAAGTTCCCTGCACACCATGGGAAAAAAGGAATATCATTAAGTCTGGGACAGGACCTGAGCAAAAAAGAATAAAAGTAGACGTGTGCTCTGAAAATCTGAAAATTATCTCAGGCTTCATTTGGATTACTATTTTTTTCAGTGTCTGGTGAGGACTGCATCAGGAAGTTGGAAATGAATGGACTTTTGAAATTCATCCTCATTCTTTTTAATGTAGTTGAGATGAGTTTTTTATTCTACCTATTGTATGGCCAATGGCATATATGAGAGCTGCAATGCTGTTTGAATTTATTTTCTTACGTATGTCAACCATATGTGGTACACTGGAGATACGTAAGTCCATGTGATGAGTATATTTGCCCTCTAGTGGCTTAGTGGTTATTTGCGGAATGTAACGTAAATCCACTTCATTCATTCAGCCAGTCAAGATATTACAGAGCTCTTATTTTGTTTCAGACACAGTGTTGAAGGCTAGTGAAAAAAACAGTGGTAGTCCCTGGGTTCATGGAGCTTACAGTTTTGTGAGGGAGATGGATATGAAAGCAAGTTAACAGTAAGAATCAAAACATTAAAAAATATGATTAGACCTTTCAGGGAAGGCAGCAGGGTGCTTTGAGAGAAAAGCAGGACATATTTAATTTGAAGACGAGTCTGTGAAGCCTCTCTAAGAAGTTATGTTTGAGCTAAAATCTGAAGGTGGAGTCGTCGGGCAAAGGTTGGGGGGGACACTCTTAGCAGAGGGAACAGCATGTGCAAAGGTCCCGAGAATGGAGAGAGCTTGAAACACATTCTCGAAGGAAGGATCGCCTAGGGGTTAAAGTCATGTTGTGCAAATCCTGGCAGTCTGGGTCCCAAAAGTCCTATCTCTAATATTAGCTCTGTGACACTGGGTAGAGCACTTAACTTCTCTGCGCCTCATCGGTGAAATAGGATTTGCAATAATAACATCTCCTAGTGTGAAACTCAAATAATAGCTCACAGTCCAAGGAGTCAAACATGTTTTCACTGCTTGGATTACTCATTAGAGTGAGAGAGCTGAACTGGCAAAGAACGGGCCACATCTTAGGAGGCCATTGCCACCACATGCATACACACACACACACACACACACACACACACACACACACACAATTCCTAATTTCCCAGCAGTTCACTATCTTGAATGCCAATTCACTGTTCTTCAGAGCCTTGCTACGTAGAGTGCAGTCTGAGGACCGGCAGCAATGGTATAACCTGGGAGCTTGTTTGAAGTGGTCCCATCCCAGACAGTCTGAATTAGAATCTGCATTTCCCAAGCCCCCAGGGACTCTTCTACACATTCAAGGGGGAGAAGCACTGCTTTAGAGGCCTCCAGTGCCAGGCGGCTCAATGTCAAAACACCAACAACACACGTCCTTACGGAAAGTGCTACCAGGTGACACCTCTTCCCTATTTTGGCTCCAACACTGTCCCCTTTAGCACACAGCTGGAATCTAAGATCCAAAGCAGAAATTTCTTTTGTGCCTTACACAGAGATTGAGAGGCTGGAGACAGGTACTTAGTTGGAAGACGTAGGCACTGAATTGTAGAGGGGAAGAGAGAAAAATATGAGGGGAGAGAAAAAATACAGGAGTACAGCTTTTCTTTTTTTCTTTCTTTCTTTCTTTTCTTTTTTTTGAGATGGATTTTGGCTGTTATTGCCCAGAGTGGAATGCAATGGCGTGATCTCGGCTTACTGCAACCTCTCCTGCCTCAGCCTCCCAAGTAGCTGGGATTACAGGCATGCACCACCATGCCTGGCTAAGTTTTTGTATTTTTTTTTTTTTTTTTTAGTAGAGATGGGTTTTCTCCATGTTGTTCAGGCAGATCTCAAACTCCTGATGTCAAGTGATCCACCCACCTCAGCCTCCCAAAGTGCTGGGATTACAGGCCTGAACCACCGCACCCTGCTGCTTTTCTTTTTTTCATAACCCCCAAATTTTACCCCACGTCTTTCTAAAAATTACCCTCTAAAAACTGACAGTTCCTCCTTCTCTGATATGTTTGGGCACCCTAAAATGACCCACCCTCACCCATCCAAAAATTATGACTGACACCACTATGTTGAGATGTGATCGCATGTTAAATGTTTAATGATGTTTCCATGAACGTATTTGTTAAAAGATGGTAAGCATGTGAAAAAGTAATGTCGCTTTATGAAAAAAACTAAAAAGTATAACTTTATGTTTTTTAAACTCATCTGACTTTTGATCCATGCTTTATAAATAATCCATGACTTTGGGATGCTCCTGATATTATTTACAATGCAGACAACTAAAACACAAAGGCTGATAATCTGCTCATATTATCTGAACATCAAGCAAGAATTTTTAGCACCATTTTTCTCTTAAATGTGCGATTTAGATTTTGTTTTATTTGTAATTACTTTCAACATTTCACACACACAGCACAAAAGATTCTGATGCGACATTTCCTTTGATGGCCCATTATGCTCAATGTGAATTCTAAATCAAATCTTGTTACCAAATAACATTGCACATTAAAGGTTTTCAGAGTTCATTTGCAAAATAAATAATAAGCCCACAATCATCTCAAATGGAAACAAATCAAGGATGCATTCCTAATAAATTTGCATTATGTTTGATCGTTTTTGTGATAAGATTTAGGTACCCTTAGCAGGGAGAAATTGGCTGAAAAATAATTTACCAGCTAGACAGGCCAGTCTCTTCTTTAGTCTTTTAAACATATCTTCTAAATAACATCCATTTGATGATAGGTCTCTACCTGTGTTTAAAGGCCACTCACTGAGAGTGACTGAAGGATTTCTATTACAAGCTCTTGAGAAAGGATAGCTCCATCTCACTAGGAAAAAAATCCATGTCTCTATGACAGAAGATAGAAGGAGGTTCTAAATTGTTTAAATACTGAACACACTTGACACTTTTCTTCCGTGGCCTCATGTTGCAGTCTTTTGAGGTAGTGAAGGTGTATGCACATTGAGGGGGCTTGAACTTGGAGACATCATTCATTCAAAAATGTGCAAAATTCAAGGCAGAGAGCTGAAGAAAAAGGGGGGAATTTATTAGAATGTACCATATAACCTGTACAATATTTTAAGTAACCTTAAACAACCAATACATGGAAATGTTAAGAAACTTCTCCCAAAGTCAGACCATCCGCAGTTTTGTGAATGTGCTTGCAACTTTTTAAGAAAAAGATGCATTCTCTTATACATATTTATACTTTTCACACTGGTTCCAAGTGAGTGCTCAATAGATACTGGGTGGGTACATAGATGGTTGGATGGATGGATGGGTGGATGATGGATAAAAGTCAGGAATGATCATGAATGTCTAGATAGCATGCTGCCTTTCCAATTAGGTTTGAACTGTTGAAGGGTAGAGGTGAAGGGAAATGAAGTAGGACATTATTTTAGATTGTATTCTTTTGATTTTGTATTACAAAAATTCATTCAAACTAGCCAGAGCCACAAATAAAAATTTATGGTTTATGTAACTGAGAGGTCCATGAAATAGATCTTGCTGCAAGCAGGGCTGAATTAATATGCTGGAATGACATCCTTGGGGTGCTTGGTTGTTGCTCTTTTTTCTTTTTTGCCTCTGCGTTCCTCCACATTGGCTTCATTCTCAGGCATTTTTAGGTTTACATGGTAATTCCAGAACTTGCTGTTGGTTCCTTTTTTCCTCTGTTCCCCTCCTCCACCCTCACTTCCACCCTAAACACACCACAATCCCCTCATAAGTATAACATGATGTTCAGAGACAACTATGGCAGCATAAACTTATGAGCAATAAACTGAAAAAAATCATCTTAGAATGTGTTCAGCCACCAAAACATAGAATTTTCTCATGTAATCAAAGAGAAATTTCTATCTCAAGCATCCTTAACTATAATTTCACATTGTTTCCCCCATTTTAGAGGAATAACATGTTAGTGGTGACTGAAGCCCAGAGACCCCAAGTGATTAGCGTAGGGGCACATAGCTATTATGTGGCAGAGCTGCAATGCAAACCTGGGGAGGCTGGTAAGCAAAGCTAAAGCTCCTATAACCTTTCTTCTCCTCTGCTAAAAGTATTTCCTTATGTGTAAAACGGAAATAATAATAGTAACTACCTATAGGGTTGTTGGGAGGATTTTGTGAATTAATACATAGAAAACTCTTTTAATAGTGCTGAGAACATAGTAAGCACTCAATAAATGCCAAGTGTCTCATGCCCTAATGCTTCCCTAGGCTGAGGATTGCAGAGAGGTGGGAGAGGAGACAGGTAACCAAAACCTGATTCACTTAGTGTCTACTTAGGGTACATTTCTGGCTCACTGATATTAGACTTCACAGCCATACCCCATTTTACTGTGCTCTGTTTTATTATGTTTCACAGATTTTGTGGTTTTTACAAGTTGAAGGTTTGCAGCCATTCTGCAATAAGCAAATCTATTGGCATCATTTTTCCAACAGCATATGCTCACTTTAGGTCTCTGTGTCACATTTTCCTAATTTTCATAATATTTCAAACTTTGTCATTATTATTATGTCTGTTATGGTGATCTGTGATCAGTGACTTTTGATGTTGCTATTTTAATTGTTTTGGGGCACCATGAACCATACCCATATAACACAGCAAACTTAATCTATAAATGTCAAATACGTTCTAATTGCTCCAGCAACCAGTCATGACCTCATCTTTCTCTCTCTCTCTTTGAGCCTCACTGCTCTTTGAGACACAGTAATATTGAAATTAGGCCAATTAATAACCCTACAATGGCCTCTAACTCTTTAAGTGAAAGGAAGAGTCACATGTTTCTTACTTAATGAAAAGCTAGAAATGATTAAGCTTGGCAAGGAAGGCATGTCAAAAATCAAGACAGGCTGAAAGCAAGGCCTCTTGTTCCAATCAGCCAAATTGTGAATGCAAAATAAAAATCCTTGAAGGAAATTAGAAGTGCTACTCCAGTGAACACAAGAATGATAAGAAAGCAAAACAGCCTTCTTGCTGATATGGAGAAAGTTTTAGTGGTCTGGATAGAAGATCAAACCAGCCAGAGCATTTCCTTAAGCCAAAGCCTAATCCAGATCAAGGCCCTAACTCTCTACAATTTTATGAAGGCTGAGAGAGGGGAGGAAACTGCCCAAGAAAAGTGTGAAGCTAGCAGACGTTGGATTGTGAGGTTTAAGGAAAGAGTTGATCTCCATAATATAAAACTGCAGGGTGAAGCCACAAGTGCTGATGTAGAAGCAGCAGCAATTTATCCAGAAGATCTTATTGAGATCACTGATAGAGGTGGCTACACTCAATAGCCTTTTATTGGAAGAAGATGCCATCTAGGACTTTTGTATCTAGGGAGGAGAAGTAAATGCCTGGCTTCAAAGCTCCAGAGGATAGGCTAATGCCTTGTTAGGGGCTAATGCAGCTGGTTACTCTCAGTTGAAGCCAATGCTCATTTACCATTTCAGAAACCCTATGACACTTAGGAATTAGGCTAAGTCTACTCTACCTATGCTTTATAAATGGAACAACAAAGCCTAGATGACAGCACATCTGTTTTCAGGATGGCTTACTGAATATTTTAATGCCTCTGTTGAGACCTACCATCCAAAAAAATATTCTTTTCAAAATATTACTACTCATTAGCAATGCACCTGGTCACTCAAGAACTCTGATGGAGAGGTACAGGGATATTAATGTTTTCATTAATACAATATCCATTCTGAAGCCCCTGGATCAAACAGTCATTTTGACATTCAAGTCTTGTTTTTTAGGAAATACATTTCATAAAGCTCTACCTACCATTGATAGTGATTCCTCTGATGGATCTGGGCAAAGTAAGTTGAAAACACTCTAGGAAGAATTCACCATTCTAGATGCAATTAAGAAAATTTGTGATTCATGGAAGGAGGTCAAAATATCAACATTAAGAAGAATTTGGAAAAAATTGATTTCAACCTTCATGAATGACTTGGAGGAGTTCAAGCTTGCTAAAGGCTCAGATGCATTCACAATTTGGCTGATTGGAACAAGAGGCCTTGCTTTCAGCCTGTCTTGGTTTTTGACATGCCTTCCTTGCCAAGCTTAATCATTTCTAGCTTTTCATTAAGTAAGAAACATGCGACTCTTCCTTTCACTTAAAGAGTTAGAGGCCATTGTAGGGCTATTAATTGGCCTAATTTCAATATTATTGTGTCTCAAAGAGCAGTGAGGCTCAAAGAGAGAGAGAGAAAGATGAGGTCATGACTGGTTGCTGGAGCAATTAGAACATATTTGACATTTATAGATTAAGTTTGCTGTGTTATATGGGTATGGTTCATGGTGCCCCAAAACAATTAAAATAGCAACATCAAAAGTCACTGATCACAGATCACCATAACAGACATAATAATAATAATGACAAAGTTTGAAATATTATGAAAATTAGGAAAATGTGACACATAGACCTAAAGTGAGCATATGCTGTTGGAAAAATGATGCCAATAGATTTGCTTATTGCAGAATGGCTGCAAACCTTCAACTTGTAAAAACCACAAAATCTGTGAAACATAATAAAACAGAGCACAGTAAAATGGGGTATGGCTGTGAAGTCTAATATCAGTGAGCCAGAAATGTACCCTAAGTAGACACTAAGTGAATCAGGTTTTGGTTACCTGTCTCCTCTCCCACCTCTCTGCAATCCTCTCTGAGGCTCGGTCACTGGTAAAAATCATCAACACTAAAGCTGCCTTAAACACGTGCCGAATTAAGACTGATAGAGGAATTTTTGATTTTCACAAACTCATTGCAGGCATACGTCAGTGATATTGTGCGTTCACTTAGCAAAGTAAAGTATTTTTAAATTAAGGTATATACACTGTTTTTCAGATATAATTCTATTGCACACTTAATAGATTGCAGTATAGTGTAAGCATAACTTTCATATGTGCTGGGAAACCAAAGGAAAATTTGCATGTTGCTTTACTACGGAGGTCTGGAACTGAACGCACAATATCACTGACGTATGCCTGCAATGAGTTGGTGAAAGTCAAAAATTCCTCTATCAGGCTTAATTCAGCACGTGTTTAAGGCAGCTTTAGTATTGATGATTTTTACCAGTGACCGAGCCTCGGAGAGTGGGCTCCCTCAACAGAGACTTCCTTTTGCAGCCACTCACAATGGAGGTTTACTCTGCAGCTGAGGATAATTTTAATTCTGTTATGAAAATTGTATGAGCACCATGCAGTAGAATTCCAAATGTTTTACTTTGTAGTAGAAAAAAAGCTAGTACCAGAAAATAAACACGTTGGCTCTTTAGAGAAAACTTCAGAGGCAAAAGAATTCAGAGCATTTAAACTTTTGGCAAACAATAGTATCTCTGACTGAGATTCTCCCGTGTGCACCATCCTCTCTGTCTCAGACCCAGGAACATGCTCCGGGGACATGCACCTGTCCTTTCTGTCTGGTGAGAAACTTGCTCCATAGCTGGCCATTAAAGACCCAGGCAATCAATGCAGTCACAGCTATCACAATCCTCCTCCAAAAGCCCCCATTTCTCCTCCCACAAGAAAATATTTCTAATGTCATCAAGTATTCTATCATAAATGATAGATTAATTCCTGAGATGGGGACATAGGAATCCCTAGTAGTTCAAGGATTACTAAAAACTTTGGGGCATCTCCCTAAAGAGGGACACAAGCTCTTAACTGACATTGACATGTATTAGCGAAAAGGCCAAAGCAGGTGTCTTGCTTTGCTAATTCAGCACAAAAGAGAGGATCGCAGCATTATGATAAGGGGGCCATTCATGTTGCTGTAGGCTGTAGCTGTGTGTTCACACTTCCATAATAAACCTATTTTCAGGGGCTTATAACTCAACCGTAAAAATCTGCTCCATGCTCAAACTTGGCAGAACAAAATCTCAGATTCTGAGCTCAGAATCCTTCCCTTACTTTAAAATATTTTTTAAAGATGTGTTTTGGATGAGTTTAAATTTACCGAGTGCCAAAAATATTAGGGATTTGAACAGCTATTTTTCTTTACTTGATATCTAGAGACGACTAATCCGTGCCTATGTAAAAGGAGTCTTGGCTTTTTTTGATCAGTTTTGCCTGAAAGGTTGTCAAGTTGGAAAAGAAGTTAAACACCAATCTGAAATGAATTAGAGAGCATTAGACAATAATTAAACTGAAATTAGGACATCATTTATTCATCAAGTCATCACTAAGAAAAGAATCCAATCCTCATAGATACCTTTAAAATATTTAGATCTTAATCTTAAACACCTTTGCAAGTAGGAAGAGAATGATGGGATTGTTTCTGCTCAAAGGGGTTTGCCGATGACAGTGACTGAATTTTAAATGCTGCAGAGCTCTGTAGGCAAAGTGGAGAAAGAAAGCTACCCTCCAAAAGCTGTTTTCCACTTGTGTTGACAAATGGAAATGAAGGCTGATGGCAGGAAAAATCTCCCATCTCCATAGGATATCCTTGGTCATATCCCCAGGGTCAAGTGGGGCAAAATTAGCAGGTGGGTAATATATTCCTCCAGCTTTATTCCTGAACCTTGGTTTCCCCATCTGAACAAAGCAGCGGTTTGCAAAACTTGGATCCTGGGGTTTTGGAGAAAGCTTTTCTACAGAAAAGGGGTGTGGGAGCCCTTGAAGAAGGACCCTGTCAGCACACCCAGGGACTGTCTGCCACAGCTGCAGCTGAAGTCATGGGCGGCCCCAGGGGATGTGGTGAGCAGAGTGACCTACTCCTCCTGGTTTGCCCAGGACTTCCCTAGTGTTAGCATGGAAAACCTCACATCCAGGAAACCCCTCGGTTGTGAGAAAACTGAGACTGTTGGCCAATCTAGTGATGCAGAAACCAATGCTGTCTACTAAAGGGGAATAAGCGTGCCTAGAGACATGTCCAGTGGGCACCTGTGAAATTGTTTTCTAACAAGAATGAGTCTACTTATCTGCAGGGCTTGCTTTTGTGAGTCGGGGCCAGCACTGAATGGCTTAGACAATAAAGGTAATGCCACTCAGGCCTGGGGGTGGGTCCCTTTTTCTCTACCACCTTTCCCTCCTGCACCATTCAAGCTCTAATCCAAATGAACGCTGAGTAGATCCTAAAGACCACTGATTTGGAAGAAATCAAATTTCATCTTGTCTGTCTGTATCCATCAGCCCTGTCCCCATCTCTCCATGGGACTCAACCGTTTCTCTTCTGGTGCCTCCCAACTCTAGGCTTCAGGAGGTCCACAGCTCACACTGAGCCCTACCCAGGCTCCTCTGTCCTCTGAGCTGCACATTCACCTTTCAGCCCAGTCACCTCCTCCTTGAAGCCTTCCTGATATGCCCTTTTCCAAAAGAACTAACCACCACTTTTGTGCCCCTGTCCCCTGTCAAGACTTCCATCAGAGCTTTCAGAGTCTTCTGAAACCTCTACCTCTACCAACACTTCCAAGGCAAGGATGAAATCTTACCTTTTCTCACCAGGCCCTCCCTTTCTGTGCACTCAATACAAATGTGTCGTCAATGAATACACAAATCCCCATCAAAAGTAGTCTGTTCCCTTCTCAAACTCATCTGAGATAAGTGTGTATTAGTACAAATGCAGGCCAGGGTAGGTCAAGGACGCAGGTATAATTCTGGAGCCCAAATAGCTAAGAGAGAATGCCGATTGAGGTTTCCCTGCAAGCCTTCCCTACTGGTCAGTTTCTCAGGGGGATTCTAGAAATTGTAAGCTCTCCCTTGTTAGGGGCTTTTGATTTTAATGATGCCTCAGAGAGTGAAGGCTAGAGGGGCCCTGCAGAGTTTTAAAGTCCCTCTTTTGTTTAAATGGAGAAACTGAGGTGCATGAATAAGAAGGGAGTTGCCTCCAACTTGCAGCCAGCAAAGGCAGCAGGCCACTCTGTGTTTGCTTATAGCCCACTAACTCTTCCTTCAAAATGTTGCTGAATCACATGGAAATCCAAGGTTGAAGAGGATTTCGAGTCATCCAGGCCTCTCTACTCAAAGTGTGGTTCCTGGGTCAGCAGCAGCAGCCTCACTCTGGAGCTTCTTAGAAATGCAGGACCTCAGGCCCCATCCCAGACTCACCGAACCAGAATCTGCATTTTTTTTTTTTTTCTTTTTGAGATAGAGTCTCACTCTGTTACCCAGGCTGGAGTGCAGTGGTGCGATTATGGCTTACTGCAACCTCAACGTCCCAGGGCTCAGGTGATCCTCCCACCTCAGCCTCCCAAGTAGCTGGGACTATAGGCACACCTCACTGCATCCAGCTAATTTTTGCATTTTTTATAGAGACAGGGTTATGCCATGTGGTTGAGGCTGGACTCAAGCAATTCTCCTGCTTCAGCTTCCCAAAGTGCTGAGATTACAGGCATGAGCCACAGCGCCCAGCCTGGAATCCACATTTTAATAGCATGCTGTGGTGCTGTGTGTGCATCTTAAAGTCTGAGAAGCACTGAGCAAGTCCACTGGGACTCTCAAACATTTACCTAGCCCACAGGTGGCTCTAGTCACCTGGAAATCTTTAAAAATACGGATGCCTGAGCCCCACCCTAGACAGGTACAACCAGGAAATAGGAATTGTTTTAAAGCTCCACCAGAAGACTCTAATGGGCAGCACAGTTTGAGAACTACTGATCTGGTCACGTCCATAGTGGTCCACCAGCCTAGTCCATCTTTGGACAGTTAGAGGCTCTTCCTCCAATAGTAGAAAGATCTTTCTCAGAGGCTATCTAACTGTCCAGAGTTCTCTGGCCGACTTCCTGGTCATTTGGTCCATGTCACTGCAGACTCAGTATCTGATGACAAGACTGCACACCTGAAACAGGTGTGCATGAGTATAGTTTATCTTATATCATGTGCCTTAAATGCATCATAATGTATTTAGAGTGGATGATCTCTCTAGCTGGAGTTACTATTTTCTCTTAGAAAACAGTGATCTCTGGGCCATTCCTAGACATCTGGAATGGCCCTGTCCTAAGGGAACTAACTTGAATAGTGGTGGGGGAGGCATTTTATCTATGGTTTTAAATTTAGTGCTGTTGATGGTTTCTTTTGCTTTGAAAAATACTATGTAAAGGAGATGAATTTCCTAAGAGAATCTTCAAAAATTTTTGTGTAGAAACTTAATTCTTCTCATTATGTCATTTTGCTTTCCTGGCATTATATCATCTATATGACTAGAGCTTTCTGACTTGCCTTGAAACTAACTCAAAAGCTTATATGCTGAAAAATATATAGTGAGATTCAGTCAGAAGTGAAGATGGGTAAAAATAGAGCTCTCTCTCTCTCTCTCTCTCTCTCTCTCTCTCTCTCTCTCTCTGTCTCTCTCTCTCTCTCTCTCTCCCTGCAGTTATTTTTTTCATTTAGTGCTTTGATGGCTGTCTTTCCATCCTATCTGTCACTTCAGTTGCTGAATTGTATGGACTTCTAGTTGTGGGAATGTGGACAAAGAAGGCGGTCCCTTCTGGTGAGCTGAGAAAGTCCCCTCAGATGATTAACAGATGAGAGCTAGAAAGTGTAGCATTTCAAAGCTGCCAAAACGTTGTGGAATATTTTACATGTCAGTGGATTCATCCGTTTCACAGCCATTGCTGGCCTGGTGTGCTCCCCTTCAAGACATATGCTTTTGGTTTGGATCTTTATTGGTTTTGTCCTTTATTTCCACTCTTTCCTGTACACAGGCAGATAGGAAAGCATATTCATAAAGTGGTGTATGGCGTGAATCGCAACAAATATGCCCTTTCTTCTGAGGAAGAGACAGGTCTAAAACCGGTTTGGGGCGATTGATCCTCATGCTGCTGGTGCTGCTTTTGATAGGCGTGGAGGAGGTGGCGGTGGGGGGAGACTTGTGATTAAAGACCATCTTCCATTGTGCTCCACGAGTCTAAAAGAGGTTCCAGAAAGTTTAAACCATGGTAATACACATGGGATGGCCATAAAGTCCAAATTGATAGATTTTTAAAAATTCAATCATAGATTCAAGGGAAAGCGTCCCCACTTTTGCACCCCCCACCACTGAGAAATGTTGTAGGCTTGTGGAAACTAGAGTCTTTAAACATATTCATTTGTGCCAAGGTAGGCATTTGTTTCAATGGCTTCCATAGAAAAGTCCAGGCTCATTCTGCATCTGTACGTGACTTCCACGGATGCAGCTGGCACAAGGAACATGTAAGAATTTCTACTGAGGGAAAATGATGATACAGAGAGGCCAGGTGTGGTGGCTCAGGCCTGTCACCCCAGCACTTTGGGAGGCTGAGGTGGGTATATTACCAGGTCAAGAGATCGAGACCATTCTGGCCAACACAGTGAAACCCTCCCCCGCCACTGAAAATACAAAAATTAGCTGAGTATGGTGGTGTGCACTTGTAATCGCAGCTACTTGGGAGGCTGAGGCAGGAGAATCGCTTGAACCCGGGAGGTGGAGGTTGCAGTGAGTCAAGATCACTCCACTGCACTCCAGCCTGGGTGACAGAGTGAGACTCCATCTCAAAAAAAAAAGATGATACAGAGAACTTGGCAAGTGAGATCGCTGTTTATAGTAGGAGGATTTAAATAAATTGATTGTCCTAAATATCAGAATGTGTGTCTGTGTGTGTGAGAGAGAGGTAAGAGAAATTGTGCTAGACAGTTCACCAATGTGGACTCCCAGACCTTCTCATGAGCAGCAATGACAATTATTCTTAATTTACATCATATATTGACCAACTCTTTTGGCAGCAACAAGAAGTTCATGGCCCAAAGCCAGTGCTGACCTCCCCATCCCCGCTCCATGCACACTATATCTGTACAAAGTAGAATGCTACACCTTGCTGCTCATAAGATGACTCATCAACTTTCCTTTTTCCCATTTTCCATAACCACATCTAACTGGCCGGCTAGGTTGTGTGGGTGGCTCCTAATTCCAAAGGCAGAATACTGGATGGTGAAGGAGGGGCACAAAGAGAGGGTAGGGTAGCTCCCATTTACATGAAGATATGAGGGCTCCTCTAAGAGAAAGTGCAGTGCTTCATCCCTTCTGTTTATGGTGCCAGGTATTTCAACAACTTCTCCTCTTTACATCACCCCTAAACAGGGAAGATTATATTGAGTTATCATATACAAACAGAAGCGCACTAACAATAAATGTTCAGCTCGATGACATTTCAGATTGTGACACAGAACATGTTCAACCCCTGAAAGTTTCCCTTATGCCTCTTCCTCATCAATATTCCCATCCAGAAGCAAAACACTATTGTGTCATCTGTCACCGCAAATTGACTTCAAAATGACAGAAAGTTAAATATTCTAGAGAGAGGCAACCAAAATAAATACATTCATTAATAATGATGATGGTAATAGAAACCATTTATTGATCATTTACTACGTGCAGACAGTAAGCCAAATGCTTTATTTTAGCATCATAGTTTATCCTTGTATCAACACTAAGAGGAATACATTATCCTCATTTAATAGGTGACGGCATTTCATCCCAGAAAAGTTATGTAATTTACCCAAGGTCACACAGCTAGTAGGAGGTAGAGCCAAGATTTGAACACAGGTTTGTTTCTGCAAGTCTTGAGCTCTGAATCACTGTGCTGTATCATCAAGAAGTTCACATTGGGTGGAGTTCAGATGCGTATAGGAAAATATTCTATCAAGCCACAGGCTTGGAATTTCATATGGCCTAACCTCATTCCTTAACAAATGACAAATCTCATCAAGCTACATAACTAGCCTCAAGTAACTAAAATGCTTGATTAACTTGGATTATTGCTAATAGTTCATTCATTTATTCATTCAACAAATATCTATTTGTTCCCTCTGCCCCCCGTCCCCTGACATCAGAGCCTGTGAGAAGCACTAGAATACAGTGGTAAACAAAACAATTTATAATCTAGTATAGCCACTTTTAATAGCCTGGTCAAATGGAGAAAACACCTTTGTAAATCATAATTTGTTTCTAAAAACCAAATCCCATTTTCTATACCAAGGTCATATGACATCTTATCATGATCAATATTCCAACTGTCAAAGACTGAGCCTGTGATGTTTGTTTTCCTGTATTTCTAAGGTAAGAGAAGTGATTAATACATTTTCCAAAGATTTGTCACAAGTTCTTCAACAAAAATATCCCATATGGTAAGCCTTCTGGTTACTGGGGGTTTTGTTAAATAGTATAAACAGTAACTCAATGTTTTTTCAAATAGTGCTTGATTTCTTGATGCCAAACAATGGAGTGCTGTTTGGCATATGATTTGCATATTGTTCCTATAATATCCAAGTTAACTGACCTTGGCTTTCCCCACCCCACTACCTGCCTCATACCCTTTGCTCTTTCTTCTTCTTCTTCTTCTTTTTATTATACTTAAGTTTTGGGATACATGTGCCCAACATGCAGGTTTGTTACACAGGTATACACGTGCCATGGTGGTTTGCTGCACACATCAACTCATCATCTACATTAGATATTTCTCCTAATGCTACCCCTCCCCTAGCCCCTGACAGGCCCAGGTGTGTGATGTTCCCCTACCTGTGTCCATGTGTTCTTCTTGTTCAACTGCCACTTATGGAGTGAGAACATATAGTGTTTAGTTTTCTCTTCCTGTGTTAATTTGCTGAGAATGATGGTTTCCAGCTTCACCCATGTTCCTGTAGAGGACATGAACTCATCCTTTTTTGTGGCTGCATAGTATTCCATGCTATATATGTGCCACATTTTCTTTATCCAGCCTATCATTGATGGGCATTTGGGTTGGTTCCAAGTCTTTGCCATTATGAATAGTACTGCAATAAACATACATGTGCATGTGTCTTTACAGTAGAATAATTTGTAATCCTTCAGGTATGTGCTCAGTAATGGGATTACTGGGCCAAATGGTATTTCTGGTTCTAGATCCTTGAGGAATCGCCACACTGTTTTTCACAATGGTTAAAAATTTATACTCCCACCAACAGTGTAAAAGCATTCCTATTTCTCCATATCCTCTCCAGCATCTGTTGTTTCCTGACTTTTTAATAATCACCATCTTAACTGGTGTGAGATGGTATCTCATTGTGGCTTTGATTTGTATTTCTCTAATGACCAATGATGATGAGCTTTTTTTCATGTTTGTTGGCTGCATAAATATCTTCTTTTGAGAAGTGTCATTCATGTCTTTTGCCCACCTTTTGATGGGGTTGTTTGTTGTTTATTGTGCTCTTTCTATTCTTAGTGTTCTCATTCAGCGTGGAAAAAAGTATATTACAAATTGGGTTTTTTTCAAGGGCATTCAAGTAAGACTACAGTAATTTGCTAGCTGATGGAGTTACTTTTTTCAATAGTCTTTATTTTTTAAAACAGTTTTAGGTTCACAGAAAAATTGAGCGGGAAGTACAGAGTTCTTAAATATCCCCAGACCCACACAGGTATAGCTTCTGTGATGGAGTTTTTTATTTGTAAAGATGTTTGAATGTGAAAAAATTATGAAGGGAAGAATTGGAAACTGAGTTGTTTGAATCAAGATCACAATAATTAAAAATCATAGAAAAAAATTTAGACTATTATGATTTACATAACACCAGAAAAAAAAAAACAAATCTTATAAAATTGTATTAAAAGAGAAAACTATAGATCTAGTTCCCTTGGGGATACAGATGCAACTGAATACAGTAATGTGTTTTAAAATTAATACATCATAACTAAGTAGTGTTCATTCCAGGAATGAAAAGATTAACATTAGGAAATCTATCAACATAACTCATTTCATCAAAAAATCAAATAACCATGATTATATTCACATTTGAAAAAATTTAACAGCCATTCTGAAGAAAAAATAGTAAAATAATAATAAAAGGAAATTATTTAAATATGAAAAATACCATTTATTCCAGACTTGTAGCAACAATTATTATACCAAATGGCAAAATTCTGAAGTCATTTACATAAAAAAAGACAGGATATTTATAATCTTCAGTATTATTTGAAATGGTTTTAGAAGTTTAGCTATTTTGATAAGATAAGAAAATAAAATAGTTGTTATGGTTGATAAAGAGAGAGATAAGGCTATCTTTACAAACAGTTGAAGTGAGTGTATACATAAACATATGTATATATCACACTTCTACTAAAATCTTTTTAAATTAATGGGAGAAATTGGTGATGTGACTGGATGAAAGATACATTAGCAAAAATCAATGACTTTAAAATTAATGGGCAAATTTTTTAGGAGAAATAGGGAGTGCCTTGTCTTGAAGTGTCTTGACCAAGATATTTATTAACTACAAAGGGAAAGATAGTAATTTTGCAGTAGAGGTAAACTCAGTAGAAATCACTTCAACCAAATGATCAAAGTAGAAAGTCACTAGTAATAAGACATCATGAACCCCTTCATATGAGGCACTGGGAATGACAATATCATTTTTCTCATGTTTCTGCCAGGAATGCATAACCTCAGTCCAATCATGAGAAAATATCAAACTGAAATTAAGGGACATTCATATAATTTTCTAGTGTCAAGGTCACAAAAGACAAAGGAAGAGTAAAGAACCATCACATGCTACAAGAAATTAAGAAGAAATAACAACTAAATGCAAGGT
This sequence comes from Aotus nancymaae, assembly GCF_030222135.1. NCBI lineage: Eukaryota > Metazoa > Chordata > Mammalia > Primates > Aotidae > Aotus > Aotus nancymaae. Next base: position 13,079,522 of record NW_026988421.1, read on the forward strand.
GGGGTCCTGGATATGAGTGGGAAAAACTGGTGAAATTTGACTAAGGTCTTTAGTGAATAGTACTGAACTCTCATGAAGTTCCTTGTTCTAAAGATTATTTTATAGTTATTTGAAGATTGTTAGCATTTAGGGAAAGGTGAGTAAAAGATATACAGAATGTACTTTTGCAAGTTTTCTCAAAGTCTAAAATTTGGTCAAAATTTTAAAAGTTAGAAAAAAGCAATCACTTCCTATATATTGGCACTTAATTTAGTTTTCCTCAAAGCATATCTAGAGACAAGAATGAGAGCAAGGAACGTATTTAGCAGGTGACTTATCTCCAACTGCCATGACAAAATAACACAGACTGGGTGACTTAAACGGCAGGAACTAATTTCTTACAGTTCCGTTGACCAGGAAGTTCAATGTCAAGGTGCTGTCCAATTCAGTTCCTGGGTAGGGCTGTCTTCCTGGCTTGCAGATGGCTGCTTTCTTGCTATGTCTTTACTAATCCTATCATATCAGGACACCATCCTTATGACTAAATTTAACCTTAATAATCTCCATAGAGAGCCTATCTGCAAATACAGTCACATTGGGCATTGAGGGTTCAAAATGTAAGTTTTGGAGGCAGAGAGAAGATATAAGCTTGCAGTCCTTTTCAGAGAGTGGAAGAACAGCAGTGAGGCAGTGGGGAAGGGAAGAGAGCCTGTAATGCGTGCATTATCAGGAGAGCTGCATTGGGAGTGCACCAATAGCCTCTGCACTCACACCCACATGGGCTTCACTTTCAGCTTACTCAGTCCTGTTTCTACTCATTCAAGGCGTGCTGGTCATAATTTTTCTTTTTCTTTTTCTTTTCTTTCTTGTTGCCCAGCCTAGAATGCAATGGCACGATCTCAGCTCACTGCAAACTCCACCTCCCAGGTTCATGTGATTCTCTTGCCTCAGCCTCCTGTTAGCTGGGATTATAGGCATGTACCATCAAACCTGGCTAATTTTTGTATTTTTAGTAGGCATGGGGTTTCATCACATTGGCCAGGCTGGTCTTGAACTCCTGATCTCAGGTGATCCACCCACCTTGGCCTCCCAAAGCGCTGGGATTACAGGCAAGACATAATTTTTATTAAAAAAAAAAAAAAAAAGTCCTACAACAGAATGTTTATTGGGCCCACCTACAATCTCCTATGTCTAGAGGTTACAACTGATATTTACCATCCCATTCTTGTATCATCCATTCTAGATTCTCCTCACCCCTGAGGAGCACTTTTGCTGGTCTAATTGCTTGCACAGTGGAGCAACCAAGACCTTCATCCCTGTGGGTTCTGAGCCCCCGTTTACCTTGCCCTTGCTGAGCTATTACTGTATTATTGTCCATTTGTGGTTCCAACAGGATATAAAAACACCAGGAACCAGTGAATTCCCTGAGTTCCAGGTATAGTCCTTACTATCCCAATTACAAGGCAGAAACTGTTTTTCTGATATAACTAGGGTCAGTCACTTCTGCTAGCACAGTGAGTCCCTTATTTATCTACTAGCTACTGTCATGAGGAATCCATTATGACCAAGTTGTAGCTGTAACTTTAGGTTTAGTAAGATTCTTACTGTGTTACCCTGACAATGTGTTTCCTATCCCAGAATGAGGAGCTTTAGTCTAGCAGAGTCTGAAGCTGTAGAGATGAGAAGAACAAACTCCGCAATTGCATCATTAAGAATAATGGTGAGAGGGGCCAGTCATTGATTTCCTGACCTGCGTATTTCTGCAGAGATATAAGAACATACAGTGACTATTAGCTCGGAATATATCTATCACATCTTGAAGGACAGTAGCCCGACCTACAAGGTATACCCCCTAAGCTGGCACCTTAGCTGCATTGTTAAGAGATCATTCCAATGTTCTATCGGGCTGCCAGCTTCTAGATGATGCGGCATATGAAAAAACTCTTAGAAGAGTAACTCAGAGCAGAGTATCTGATTTACTACTATGGGATCTTATAGTATGTCATCTTGGACATAGCGGATAGTGATTCTGTCAGAGACACACAGACAGTAAAGGCCAAGCCATGCCCAGAATATGTCTCAATCCCATTAATGACAAATTGTTGCCTCCTCCAAATGGCATGCTATTCCTCCTTAAGGAATAATAGTACCATATTGAGGGCTCAGCATCAGTCCCTGCAGCTGACAGATCACACACTCAGCAGTAGCAGCAGCGGATGAATCAGCCATGGTGAAAGGAAGCTCCCCATGATGACTTCATTCATGGACTCACTGTGTAAGCACTAGGATGGCCAAGAGCAGACGCTGGCTGGCATCTACTGTCCACCTTGTTGTTCCACGCCTTCTCTGCAGTGGATCCCCCTGGTGGGCACTGACGTGGATCACAAAACTCTGCACATTATGTGCCTACTCCCTCAGACCTTCCACATGCTACTTCCCAAGACCTCTTTGTTTCTGATTTTCTAATCTTGCCAGACAGACCATTTGCCACTTCCCAGGAGTCTGTGAATATCCTTACTTCAGGTCACTTCTCCAACCACAACAAGTTTGTGGCAAGATATGCTTCTTGAATTTCTGCTGTTATTATTTTCGGGTCACCCCTGAGTGAGAGCATTCATTTTAGCATGGCATGATATATTGGACTGACTTATCTGTGAGCCCCAAACTGAGTTTTTCCTCCTCAATCAGCTGGTCCTTGGAACCTTCCCCTGTGGCCATAAGCATGAGCTGGGAGGGAGGTGAGGCAGCTGGGGGATTTTTACCTCATCTCCCAGCAGTCTCCTAGAACATCTTAATTCCCTGGCACCTCAATGAGAATGTAAACCTGGCAACACTCAAGCAGGGAGGTTGTAGGGATGCGGGGCAGCACGACAGTGTCTGCTGCACTAGCAAGAACCAGTTATGAGATGGAAATTTAAAAAAATTCTCTTCACCATATTAACCAGGAATAAATTTAATAATAAAGGCATAGAACTTATATGAGGAAAGCCATAAAATCTTACTGAAGATCTTAAAATAAGACCACCAAAATGGGAGAGACACAGTACACTCCTAGTATTGGAAAACTTTATACCATAAAAACATCAGGCCTCAAATTAACTTAGAAATGAAATGCAATTCAAATCAGCATTCACTGCTTCTTTGGATGTTGGGAGTACATGAAACTATTTTAAAGTTTATATATAGTCATATCTATCTGAGAATGACCAAGAGAAGTTTAAAAGGGAAAAATATTTGGGAGATCCTCTTACAAAATTATGCAGCTCACTATACTATTCTATGTATACTCATATATACACGTACATACACATACACACACATATATATACACACACACAATACTGAGCTACACTATACACACACACACACAATACTGACCTACACTATACACACACACACACATATATATACACACACACACACACAATATTGAACTACACTATAATCTAATACACCACTGACAGAGGAAAAAAGTAATAGAGAAAGAAGAAAATAGGTTCAGAAACAGATTACAGTCTATATGGGAGCAAAATACATATAAAGGTGGCATTTTGATTCCATGTAAAGAGGACCATTTATATATGAAATAATGCAGGAATAACTGGCTGGCTCTCAGGGTTGGATGGAATGCTAGATCTCAAAACTCACATCATAAACAAAAATAAATTCCAGATGAAATACTCAAAAACTATGAGTTTGAAGAAAGTTCAGTGCTATCCCCACGAGAAGTAGGTGGGCTGGGCTCTGTCCTCAGGCAAGGGGTAACGAGAGCCTCATTGCTTCAAGCTTTGAACTTAAAAGCTTGAACTTGAAAGTTTCCCTGGCCAATGACTGGGATGATGGAGTGAACAGGTCCTGTGCCCCAAAGCACTTTTCCAAAATGAGTTTGTCCCCGCCCTGGGACAATGCATGTTTTGATCCCAGCTTGCCAACATGAAGCTTTGTGTGCCTTAGAAAGTGACTTGACATCTCCAGACCTCAATTTCCTCGCCCATAGAAGACTGTAAAGACTCAAAGAGAAGACAAAGGTAACACACTCAAAACAGTTCGTGGCACATAGTAAGCACCTGGTAAGTGCTAGCCATTATGATTTTTACTATTGTCATTAATAGAGTTTCTGTTCTCCTCTGTTCAGCCAGCAAGTAAAATCTACTGGCTATTGCCAGAAAACATCCTCCTCCAACATTCTGGACACAAACTGCTTCTCATTTCATCATTAATACACAGGCACTGGCCCTGACAGAAACAGCTAAGCCAGAGTTCGTCATGGCTGCATTTATTCCCAGTAGCAACTGCTTTCTAATACTTATTATTATTATTGTTCTGCCAGCCCCATGACTTTAACACATGGCTATTTATTTTCTTTTGTAATTTTTTCCCAAGGTTGTTATCTCACTCTTTGTGAAAATCCAACCTAACTAGGTCTACTTGGAGCCTATCATTAGCTAATGTATTTTTTTTCTGTTAAAGAAATTTTCTCCACTTAGAAAAGGAAGAAACAGGGCCCAGCTTGACCCTATCAAGTTAGAGTAATCACCATATCATTATTGCCCTCTTTTAATTAGACTTCCCAACAGTTTTCCCAGGTCCAAATGGAGACTCCTCAAGGATCTGTGAGATCTGAAAAATATTTTCCGTAATCTTAGAAGAGCAGAAATCCTGAAACACATGTCCTTTTGCTCTATAACTGCAGATCTTGCCCTAGTGGGAGACCAACTGCGGCCCCTCATCCACCCCAGACTCCTCCCAGCCAGATCTGAATGGTCATTTCCTGGGTGGTTTCAGGTAGTGCCAATTCTTATACTGACTTAGGAATAGAGATTCTCTTTGCTCACTTTAATGGATAATTGGCTTTCAACAGAGGAAGCTGTTTATTATTCATGGCTAGACACGGTGGCTCGCACCTGTAATCCCAGCTCTTTGGGAGACCAAGGAAGTTGGATTGCTTGAGGCCAGAAGTTCAAGACCAGCTTGGCCTACATGGTGAAACCCCATCTCTACTAAAAATACAAAAACTAGCCTGTTTTTTTTTAAACTACTAAAAATTACAGTAGTTTTTTGTATTTTAAACTACTACTACTCCCTGTAGTCCCAGCTACTTGGGTGGCTGAGGCATGATAATCACTTCAACCCGGGAGGCTGGGGTTGCAGTGAGCTGAGATTGTGCCACTGTACTCCAAACTGGGCAACAGAGCGAGTCCCTGTCTCAAAAAATAAACAAACATCTACTGTGTGATGAAGCACTATACTCAGTTCTTAACACAGAACTAGCTGTGTTTGACCTGCCTAGATTTTTTTAAAACAATTTTTCATTTCGAAATAGTTTAAAATTCACAAGAAATTGCAAATAATAATAATAATAATAATATTAGGTTGGTGCAAAAGTGATTGAGGCTTTTGCCAGAATTGGCAAAAAGGCAAAAGCCGCTATTACTTTTGCACCAACCTAATGGTAAAGAGAATTCCCACATACCTTTCACCAAGCTTTCCCTAATGATAAAATCTTTCATAATTGCAGCATATTGTCAAAACCAGGAAACTGACATTAGTATGATACTATGAACCCAGGCACCATCCTTAATCAGATTTCACCTAAATTGCTTGGTTTTAAATATGGCTTCACCCCTCATTGGCTATGCGAAACCTAACATCTCTCTGCTTTGGCTAGCTCACTCATAAAATGTAGACAGTAACAGTATCTACATCATAGGGCTTTTGTGAGAATTTAATAAGATGAGCTACTATTACATGTGAATCCTTCCCACAACCCTATGAGGTAGGTAGGGTGGAAGATTGTTTGCAAAACCAACTGCCATTACCCCGATTCCTGGATTCACATCCATTGCTACAAGTCTTCGTGTTTCTTCCCATCAAGAGATGGAGTCTCTATTTCCCCACACTTTGAGTCTGGATTTGGCTACATAAGACTTACTTTGGCCAAATACATAGGGCCAGAGTGACAATGTGCCAGTTTTGAGCCTGTGTCTCAATAAGCTTTCTGTTCTCTTGCTTTCTTTAAACACTGCTTCCATCATATGAATAAGTCCAGTCTAGCTTGCCTCATGAGGAGACACATATGACTCAAGTCACACCTGTCACCCCAGCAGCCAAACCCCAGAGGCAGAGGTGTCTAGCTGACCAACAGCTGACCGTAGACAAGAGGGAGCCCATCTGAGATCAGAAGAATGGCTCAACTGAGCCCAGCCTAAATTGCCCACACCCAGCAAGCTACGTAAATAGTTATTTTAAATTACTAAGTTTTCAGGGGCTGTTAAGCAGCTCTAGAAAACTGGTACAGATAATACCATGAAAATACTATAATAGCAATTACATAATTGGATTATGATGAGAATTAGTGAGATTATATATATAATACATTTAGCAGCTAGCACAGAAGAAACCCTCAATAAATGTCTATTATCGTTGTCATCCTCCTCTTAATCATCCCATTCTACAAATGAGAAAGCTGAGGTTTAGAAAAGTTTAGGAAATGCATTGGTAAACAGCTGAACCTGGCTTCAAACACTGTCTGCTTCTAAAGCTATGAGCTTTTCTCTGTAGGAAAATTTCTTTCTGTTTGCTCAAGTCATTGGTACATCCAAATGCTAAATGAATTCACCAGAATTCAAATAGGAAAATGGTTCTCACTCTACTCCTCTTCTCCACTGACTCTGTAATAAACCTTTAAATAAAAGTTGATAACATGAATATTTATGTATATCTATATATCCACACACAAAGAAAAATGTTGGACATTTTCAATTAATTGTTTAAAATGAAAACACTCAAATTAGAGTTTGGAAGGATACTACAAGTTGTCTTCAAATTGTTATTTGTTAAAATATTCTAATAGCAACTGGTTGACATCTCAACGCAGGAACAGTCCCCACTATCGTTATCTATGGCAGCAGTCCCCAGCCTTTGTGGCACCAGGGAATGATTTTGTGGAAGACAATTTTTCCACAGACTGGAGTCGTGGGGGATGGTTTCAGGATGATTCAAGTGTATTACATGTATTGTGCACTTTGTTTCTATTGTTATTACATTGTAATGTATAGTGAAATAATTACACAACTCACCATAATGTAGAATTAGTGGGAGCCCTGAGCTTATTTTCCTGCAACTAGATGGTCCTGTCTGGGGGTGATGAAACAGTGACAGCATTAGATTCTCATAAGCAGGCCAGGTGCAGTGGCTCACGCCTGTAATCCCAAAACTTTGAGAGGCCGAGGTGGGTGGATCACTTGAGGTCAGGAGTTCAAGAGCAGCCTGGCCAATATGGTGAAACTTCATCTCTACTAAAAATACAAAAATCAGTTGGGCATGGTGGCACACTACTATAATCTCAGCTACTTAGTAGGCTGGGCAGGAGAATTGCTTGAACCTAGGAGACGGAGTTTGCAGTAAACCAAGATCACAACATTGCACTCCAGCCTGGGTGTCGAAGATTATCATAAGGAGCATGCAACCTAGATCCCTCACATGCACAGTTCATGAGAGCATTTGCACTCCTATGAGAAGCATTTGCACTCCTATGGTTACTGGTCCATGGCCTGGGGATTGGAGACCCCTGTTCTGTGGAATAGTCTTGTTGCTTAGAATGCTAGGTAGAAGTCAACTGAATGTTGCTGAGTAAAATAATAAAAGGAAAGAAAATCTTAAAGGTTCTTAATAATTGTTAGTCCTACAACACCATGATACTTTTTTTTTCAGGTAAGGGCCAAGGGTAAGGCTCATGAGCATGTGAGTGAGTTGACACCAACATATTCATGTGAATGAGTAGGCAGAATCCCATTGAAGACATGAATGTGCTGCACTGCTGTCTACTTTTACCAGGAAGGCAGATGTGGTGTGAGTGAAATGTCTGGGAAGGGAACACAGATGACTGGAATGTGTTTATCTTCCATTCTGATAAAAATCCAGTGATTTTTATACTACCACGGATCAAATGGAATCATAGCTAAAAGGTGACTTTTACATTTCTGTGTTCATTTTCTTGTGATAATTCAATCATGTAACCAGGCTTATGGTCATTTCATAAATTACCACTCCCATTCCTAGAGGAGTGAGAAATACACCCCTCACTACACCACATACACTGTGTCCTGGGGAAGGAACTGGAAGGCAAAAAGCCAGACTGATGGGTAAAGGATCCTTCAGCCACCATGAGATTTAACTAATGGAATTCTTTTCCAGAATGAACAATAATGTCATTCCTCAGGGCAGAGACTCTGGGGATTCACCAAATATTTGCCTTTCTCTTTTTGTATTAACAGAACTGTATTTTCCCAGCATCCTGGCAGCCAGAAGTGGCCAGGTGGTAGCTAGGCAGAAGGCCTTTTGCTCTTCTCCTTCCTCCTGGAATACAGATGTGATGGTTGGAACTACAGCAGCCAGTTTGCAATTTTTTAGTATGCAAGTGTTTTGAACCTCAGCCCAAGTTCCCTTACTTATGAACTGAGCAATTAATCTCACTCTGCTGTGCCTCAATGTCCTCACCTGTCCAGTCCAGATAACAATAGTACCTGGTCATGGGTAAGTGTAGCCACATAAGGTCCTGGCAGAATGATTGCATATAGTGAAGGTTTGGTCAAAGGCAGGTGCATTTTGTAGAAGTACCAGGAATAGAGGTAATAATGGTCATTGGGGTAATTTTCTCAGTAGTAACAATTATAATAATAAAATGAGCTGAGGGCCAAACTTAAAATAGCACTTAAAATGCTATTATGAGGCGTTCCATGAAAAGAACATGTTGAATAATCTTAAGCAGGAGAAAGACGTGACTCTATCCTAGTTTGAGGAAATCCTCGGATGGATTCAATGTTGGAGATGGAATTAACTTCACCTGATACCAACTGTCATATTGAAGGGTAAAGGGCGTTAAGTGAGAAGAAGGATGCTTCTTTGCTCAGAAATTAATTTGATGTCCTCGGTAGCACTTACTGAAATGGTTGAATGGGGTGGGAGATTTTTATTTAAATGACTCTCCTCTGCAGGGGTTGATTAAGCCACAAGTAGGAGTTTTACCACACTTTGTTCTAGATATTCCTTTGTAGGGTGCTCTGGACTTGACTGTTGGCAAAATTTCCGAAAGCAGGTTTTTCCTGCACTTTCAGAATCAGCACAGGTGTGGTAATTTGTTTTGAAACTGTAGTTGGTCCCTAACTTACTTCAAGATTCTGAAACATTTTCAACTTTCAAGTGCAGCAACTGTAACTGATTGAGACATCAAATTACTTGGGTTCTTGGCATTAATGAGAAAAAAGTATTATTTAAGTTATCTTTGGTTTCAAAACAGGGGACTATAATTTGCTCCCAAGTTGGAAACTGCTGTGTATTCCATCCATCTTCAAGGAAATGGTGGGTGTGTGATTCGCTATGGAAATGTTCTATGTAAAAACTGTAAGGCCTTAATGGACTTTCCCGAGTTAAACTACATAAAAGCCATTATTGAGCAGGAGTCTATTTTTCTACTTATTTGGATATAACCAGAAACCTAAAATGACTCTTATTACTCATTTAAAATCACTTCAGCTGGCTGGACGCAGTGGCTCACACCTATAATCCCATCACCTTGGAGGGCTGAGGTGGGCAGATCATTTGAGGTCAGGAGTTCAAGACCAGCCTGGCCAACATGGTGAAAACCCATCTCTATTAAATATACAAAAATTAGCCAGAAATCACTTGAACCCGGGAGGCAGAGGTTGCAGTGAGCTGAGATTATGTCACTGCACTCCAGCCTGGGCAACAGAGAGAGACTTCATCTTGACAAAATATAATAAAATAGAATTAAAAAATCATTTCAGCTGATAAAAAGCCTAATAAAGAATTCGAGATCACTAAATATCCTGCTGCTGTTGCAAATTTATGTATTATCAGATGTTTGTGTTTGGACCACTTTCAGTCACTGGGTACCATATGCCCAATTTCCTCTTCCATTGGGGAAAGATGAACACATCCTTGGGATCATCTTCTTGTGATAACTCAATCATGTAACCAGGTTTATGGTCACTTTATAAATTATCACTCCCAGTCCTAGAGGAATGAGAAATACGCCTCTCACTCTCCCACATACACTGTTTCCCAGGGAAGGAACTGGAAGGCAAAAAGCTAGACTGATGGGTAAAGGATTCTTTAGCCACCATGGGAATTAACTAATGGAATTCTTTTTCAGAATGAACAATAATGTCATTCCTCAGGGCAGAGACTGCAAGGATTCACCAAATATTCACCCTTTCACTTTTCATATCAACAGAACTGTATTTCCCAGCCTCCTGGAAGCCAGGAGTAGCCAGATGAACAAGTCGTATCTAGGCAGAAGCCCTAGATTCTACCTGGTGACAGGTAAATCAATTAGATACATTCTGAAAGCTCGTTCCCAAGGCCTGTGATTATAGAAACCAGAAAAGGGGAAACAGAGTCTAGGAAGGATTTACACGTAGATCATGATCGGCCAGCTGGGAGAGGCTTTCTGGAAGCCCATGCTGAAGATGCTGAGGCTGTGGATTCAGAGGCAAAACAGACCTGACTGGTCAGTAGTATCTACTGTGGGCCCAGGAGTGGGGAACAGCCTGGTGAGGGCCAGGACTACCATTCCTAAGGACCCTTATCTCAGAGGAGGGAGACATGGAGTGGAAAGGCTGTCAAATAAGCAGTCTCTTTTTAGCTGATCTTGGTCCAAAGAAGATTTAAGGCAACTTACAAATATATGCAATATATTTGTGTGGAAATCCAAAACAGATCTGGTGCAGGCCATGCTTGGGGTTTTACTATACAAGAGTATACTTGGGGCAGTCATGTGACCTCTATGAGCCTCAGTTTCCTCCTCTGTAAAACAGAGTGGAATGATCCAGACAGCTTCTGAGGTCTCCTCTACGCCTAATCCATATGCTTTTCAAAATGTTCCACACAAACAAGAGAATGATCCTTTGTATGATAAAATAACTTCCAGAGAGCTTATGTGGAAGGCTCCCTGCTAAATATTGCCTCATTTAACCCTTAAGAACCCCTCTGAACGAGGGGGCTTCTATTACCCCATTTTACAGATAAGAACACTGGGGATCCCAGAAAGTTGCATAAATTGACCAAGATCACAGATACAAAGAAAAGGGAAGTGTATCACAAAGCTTGAGATAAATGAAAAGGCTGGGAGAAACAGCCCTAATTTCACAGATGATGTGAGTTATGATGAAGGAACAGGAGCTTGAGTCCTTGCTCCTGGGGCTGGTGGAGGGCTGGTGGAGGTCTCCGCTCAGCTCTCCACTGTGAACGTCCAGCAGCTGGAGCATCTCACCCTGGTCATGTCGGTTTCTTCTCAGGAAATCCTCAGGGCTGGTCTCTATGGCAAAGTAAGGCAAATGTGGAGAGCTTGTGAAGGCAACGTAATTTGACCACGGACTTGGCCACATAATTTTCTAGTCCTCCTTACTTTGTTTCTTTAGCCTCCAGTATCACATGCATCCCTTTGCCAAATTTAGGCCTTCTGGTTTACCACAGAATGACCAGGGTAACCGCAGTACACCAAGGAGGAGCCAGGAAGGGGCCTGAGGTCACACCAGGGAGCCAGCAGCTGCCTCTGGCACAGGGATCCAGGCAGCCGTGGACCTAGGTCAGCCGCAGTCCTGCCTCTTTCAGTTTGACCTTGAAAAGATGGTCTCTCCCCTCTAGAAAATCAGGGCACAGGCCCCTCAGCTAGGTACTGGGAGAGATGCTGGGCTTTTTGCTAAGTACCTAGAAATCCTTTAGAGGTAAGAGGCCTCAGGCATTGCTGCTCAAAGTGTGGTACACAGACCAACAGCAACAGCATTGTCAGGGAACTGGTGAGACGTGAAGAACCTCAGGTCCCACCCCAGGCCTGTAGAACCGGAGCATCTGAGCAAGGTCCCCGGGGGAAATGTGTGCATGTAAAACTTTCAGACGCTCTGGAGTACCAGGCGATTTATGAACATTGAAACGGTCTGATGTCTGTGTCCTAAACCAGACCAATTAAATCAAAATCCCTAGGGGTGATGCCCAGGCTTGGGAGTTTTTAAAGCTCCTCAGGTGATTTTAAGGTGCCGCCTTGGTCAAGAACCGCTGATTTCATGTTCCTTGCACCCTCTCTCCTCAATCAAAAGCTGCACTAGCCATTTCTAGATGACAGTTGGCAAGTGAATCTTCAATGAAAAGAGTAAATGAAGGACAGTATAATGTTTTTTATAAACATAAACTGATTCCACTTACAGGATTGGCTTTTATATGGAAATTATGTCCTTACTGTTTTCTTTTGCGTGTTTAAAAATGTTTCTTCTTTTATGAAACGTTGGTTGGGGGGTGAATATTGTTAATTACAAAATAAAGAGCAACAAACCCTATTTAATACCTATTTTTTTTTTTCCAGAGACAGAGTCGTGCTCTGTTGCCCAGGCTGGAGTGCAGTGGTACAATCCAGGCTCGCTACAACCTGGACCTCCTGGGCCCAAGGGATCCTCCCTCCTTGGCTTCCCAAGTAGCTGGGACTATAGGCATGCACCACCAGGCCCTGCACACCTGTAGTCCCAGAAATCCTCCCACCTCAGCCTTGACTTTCTGAAACATCCAAAGCCAAAGAATCACAACTCTAAAAAATAGATTCAAATATTTCTGTGGATACACTCTTCACCCCCCTTCTCTATCCCAACTCCCAACTCTTCAAATTAAAACAAAAGTCGCTTCACTCAGCAAGGTACTACATCATGAGTCAGAACTCAGGAAATGATTCCAGCCTTGGATATAAGCATGTGGTAAAAGGTAGAAAGACATGGAGTCAGGTTAAATAAGACACATTGTCCCATTATGTAACATGCTGGATTTTTTAAAAAAACAAATGGTGATATCATAATTAACCTACACTGGCCATCTACAAAGGAGTTTCTTGGACACGTGATTCTCAAATGTTAGCATGTCTCAGAATCACCTAGAAGGCTTGTTAAACCCTAGATTACCATCTTACTCCTTGAGTGTTTGATTCACTAGGTCTGGGGTGAGGCCATTTCTAAGGAGCTCCCAGGTAAAGCTGATGTTCCTCTTTCAGGACCACATGATGAGAACCACTGCTTTAGATGGAGAGAAATTGCTAGAGAAAACACGTCTTGGAACAACAAAAAAGTCTTTTAGTTTCGTTTGTCTACAGAGTATGTGTACCTTCAGCAGGAATAAGTCACTTGTAGAGAATGATTTGCAGTGATCTTATAAAATCGGTTTTTAAAAACAGCATCACAGTAGCTGAAAAGTCCCAGATGGGAGTGGGGAATGTCCTGTGTTGGAGGCAGGTGAATAATCCCACGGGGCAGTGGTGTCCTTTGGGGTCTGAACTCCATGTCTGTCGGTGTCTCCCTGCACGACCCGTCCCTCTTCCACTCCATCTGGTCCTCTGATTCCCAGAGCAGCTCGAATCAGATGCAACCTTCCCGAAGGCGGGCTCCCTGTTGTCCAATGCGGACCACAGGCTCACTACACTTAGCAGAAGTGAAAAAACACACCCATCCCCAAGCAGCCTCACTTCGGGACACACCTGCAGCCCAGCGGACAGCTCACCAGCCTCCAAACCGTTCTGCGAAAAATTAGGCTATCTTTCATTAGCTATCTATCATGCGGCCTCCACCAGGCTGCAGGATATGAGGGCCATTTAATTAGGCCCTGCACCACTCTGGGTGTGAAAAGGCTCTCAAAAGCTTTGATTCCCCGCTGCTTCGCAGCAGGAAGTTGTTGGCGATAATTGACATAGGATTTCCTTGTTAACCAGCAGCAGACACGCCGGATTAAAGCGACAGAGATCTCGAGAAGAAAGTGAAAGAGATAAGAAGCTCGGAAGACTTCTGCTTATTTGGCACTTGAGGATGGCAGGAAACAGCAATAACCCACTCAAGTGGCGACTCCAGAGTGGAAGGGCGTCCCCTTATCAGACCCATTTCAGCTTGGCTGATCAAAGATTGACTCCCTGCAAAATCACATAGGCCTGGGGTTTGTTAGTTTATTAAACGGCAGGTTTTAGGAATTATCACAGGTTTAAAGATGGATTGCAGTTTATGTGAAGGGGGAGAGGATTATCGGGTTTTCATCTTAACAATTATAAAATATCACAGCTGAAAGCTTGCTTGCAAATGACATAATTTTCCACTGCCAACTAAACAGGTCATTGTGAGGCTGCCTGTGAGCGCACTCAATGAGGGAGGAAATACAGGCAAATTAACTCTGGGGAGGACCGGGGATGAGGGGCCTCCACGCCTTGTTCCACTTCGGAAGACGGTGCCGTCTCGTTCCGTCCTGTGCGATGCCTTAGGTAATTATATTTAATTTCTTACCGGGGCCATTTAGGTCAGCTTGCATTAAGAGAGAGGGACAAGAGAAACAGCCCACTGAGATGATTCCTAAAATGCAGTTGTGAGAAACGACACAGAAAGCCACAGGAGTGGAGTGAAATAAATGTCTACTTTGGAGTACAGACAATTACTGTATTTCACTTAATAACCTTACAGGAGCACATGTGGCATTAATAAAGGATGGGGAGCTGAAAAGGCATGTTATGGGACTTCCTTTGGACAACTCTATACAGGTCCGGGCATAGTGCAGCTGGGAGACAGGGTTGCATTTCTGCTTGCCTGTGTGCTTGACTGTGGGTCCGTTCTTCAGATAACTACACCAGCACAAGGGCTTGCATCCTTACTGGTTTTTAAAAATAGCATTTTCTGGCTTTTGGGTTGGTTGTTTTTTGTTTTGTTTTTTTCTTTTAGTTATCGAAGAAATAGGTGATGGTGACAGAAAAATTAGGAACTACAGCAAAATATGTAGAATGAATAAAAAGAATCACCCCCCTTCCCCGCCTCCACCCAGTGGTAAGCCCTGGTAAAGCCCACAGATTCTGTCCTTACACATACACAAATATGTAATTAAATCAGATTCAGTCCTTGCAATTTTTTTAAATGCACAGTTTACTTAATAAGCCATGAATTTCTCCTATATTTAGAATATATTATTTGCAGGTATGATTTTGAATTGTGGCATTATGTATGACAATAGAATTTACCTAAGTAATCCCCAATAGTTGGACATTCAGACTGTTGTAAAATTTTTGCTATTATATTAAAAGCTAAAATAACCGACTTTGAACACAACTCTTTATGTGTTTTACTGCTTCCTCGGAAGAGTTGGAATTAAAAGTAGAATTTCTGGTTCAGAGGGCATGTGCATTTTTAAGGACACTGATACCTGTTCAAATTTGCAGATTCTCAACCTAACTTGGTGTTTTCCTGGTGTTGAAACCAGAAGCATTCTGTGTCTTCCATCTTGAAATGGGAGCATGTGACAGCAGCTATTTTATTTAAAGATCGTTCTGATCTGACCTTTTGCAGTTAAGCACTGTGACAATGACAATAAACAGTGGTTCAATAATGGAGTTAATAGGGCCAAACTCTGAAGATAATCATGTCAGTGTTAACGACTTTAAACATCTTTTATCGGAGAAGTTCAAGTTCCTCTAACAGCACCAATTCATTATCCTTCACAAGTGCAAAGGGAATTGGTTGAAAAAACAACAAAAACAAAAACCTTTAAAGCAAACTGAAAAGGAGGCAGTGAGAGGGAGGAGGAGAGAAGCTGATTCTGAATCAAGTTTTTTTTTTCTAAACAAAATAATGGGCCTGATCTAGTATTTAAAAAATGGATTTTGTCTTTGTTTTTAAGTTTTGTTTTTAATTTGCTGCAAAAGGCTGGGGTCTGTGAGCCATAGGTCTTTGAGACTCTATCTTGAAAACAACAAAGCAAACGTCATCTTTGCTTTCTGTGCCCTTCACATCATTCCTGCTTGAGCATGGTTTCAGGTATAACATCCGATTGCTCCTGTTCAAAGAAATGTTCTGCATGCAAATGACAGAGATACTCTGGGGCATTCAAATGTATTGTTCCTGAAAGAAAGAAGTGGTCTGCAGGGGTAAAAGTTTATGCTGCTCAAGGATTTTTCTGCATAATTTTCTCCCAAAGAGGATGTAAAAAAGATGCTTTTATTTAACCCATAATTCTTTGGAAAACATCTATCTATAAAAAAGATACTCTTTTCAATATATCTATCTATGAAAAAAATATATCTACCTATGAATTGACCTATAGTTCTTTTTAAAATATATACCTATAAAATTGTTTTTGAAAAACTCAGTGTAGACATTGTCTATCTGCTGTCATATTACAAGCAATATTTAATCATTCATTATTTTGAAGCCACTTATATTTTTCCATTTACTGGCAAGGTTGGAAAATGGTTGCTTACCTCTCAGCACCAGAGTCTAAAGCTTACTACATTGAAATCGAACCGAGCATGAAAACATGGTACCATGTGCCAGAAATTAGCCTGTTTCTGACTGGAGAAAAATAAACTGGCATGAAATTTATTTTTCCTAATCTTTTTCTTTTGTCCTTTTTATTTTGAGGTAATCCCTAGCTATTTCATGAGGCAAAATGCAATGAAATCTTTATCTACAGTGCAACTTAGTAGACTGAAGACATTGGTAAATTCTGCTTCACGGTAACCCTGACTTTCAACACTTTTACCCATCTGAAGGGCTGAAGAGAAACCAGTCTCCTGTCCCCTGATCCTGCTGATGGAAGAGACTTAGAAATCATTTCATCAGCCAGGGCTGCTTTGCTCAGAGAAACATCTGTGCAAGAAGGCAGACAAACCATGGAAGTATCAGTAACTGAAATAAAATACAGCAAGGACATCACCTTTTCGATCTGTTCCTGGACTGTGCCTTGGGAAGGATTGTCCCTGGACCTCTTGTAATTTAGGGTACAGAAATCAGAGTCAAAAAGGTCATGTTGTAATAGTTTCCTTATTACTGTCTTGGAAAATTTCCAGCAAAGTTCTGGGAAAATAACATGATGCCCCTGATGCTAGGAATATAGGCTGACTCACAGTTCCAGCTTTCACAGGACTGTACACATGTATGAAAACAAATTTCTAAGCTTGAGTTTAAGACCGTATCCATAAAGAATATCCACAGAGAAGGTCAAGGAGTTCTTTCTAAATACCAGTGGTCAACTCTGCTTTTTCAAATAAGGAAGAGTTCGTACTTCCAATCTTCTACAGAAGAGAACCCCAATGCTCAAACTCTTATAAGTTTTCTTTGGAGCCTAACAAAGCAAGGTTTGTTTTAAAAATCCTTCCATCAAGAAGAGCCAAAGGTCTACTTTCATTTATTATTAAGTTGCAAATCCTTTATCCACAAGAGAAGGGACTTTATATTATATATGATCTATGATCTATCTAGAAAATCAATATATTCAATATATATGTGAATATATAAATATTGATATATAGATGATCAATATTTATATATAATATATATTGAATATATATTCTCATCTATATATAATCTATAGAATCAATGTATTTCATATAATTATATATTATAAAATTATGTAATATAATTATGCCTAGTACATATTATAGAATAATATATATAATAAATACACATAAAATATCATGACATGTTATGATGATAATGTGTATAGCAAAAGAAGGACAAAAAAGGATGTACAGGCATTTGATAAATTGTCATTTCTGCATTTTTTCTTACATCTTTCTATAGAAGATATTCTGCTAGAAGATTCCTCTGTGAGGCTGCCGGTACTTCTCCAGCAGACCAAGCCAGGAGAGCTTTCTGAAAGGTAAGCTGATTTTCTCAACACCCGTAATGAAAGTCAGTCACTCACATATATCAGAGACTTCCTGTGTTATGTCAAGCATAGTTTTAAGTGCTTTGTTATATAATCTGATTTAATCCTCACACCACCCTATGTACAAAACAAATTTTCCAAACTAGAGGTCTTCATTTACTCATTTCTTTAAAAATAATCATTTATGAAGTGTCTCCTATTGGTCAGGCTCTGCACTGAGTGTTGAGGATTTGAAGGCAAAAAAGACACTGAGTACGTGTGGGAAAATAGGCCCCTAAGCTAGTAGAGTATAACATAATCAGAAGGATTGAGTGGTTGGTGTATTGGCTACTGATTCAGAGGGACTTGAATTGGGATCCCAACTCCATTACTTCTGTTGAATTTCCTTGGGCAAAATGTGTGACTTCTCCAGGCCTTGGGTGCCTAATCCATAAAGTGGCAATAATAATACTGATTTTACCAGTTGCTGCAAGGATTAAAAGACAGCCACATGTCAACCACGTAGTAAGGAGCTGACATCTAGTATGTACTTAATAAATGGTACTACCTACTCATTATTACTGTTCATGCTGTAACCATTTAGTCAAGTATTTTAGAACTACAAAAAAAAAATTCGAAAGACGCAGTTTTCATCTCTAACATCAATCTCGCTCCCTACAGATTTTACCAGATTTTCCAAGGGTTCTCAAAGATTGCCTGCAGACCAGCACTGATAAGTGATTGCAGCTTCTTGACTCTATAGCGAGAGACCTTCATGCTCTCCTAGGAAGTAATGCTTTTTCCCTGATATTATGTTCTTTTTAAAATTTTTATGTGCTTTTAAAATTTCATATGTGCATCCTTTCTTTACAGAATGATGAAGACAATATATAAATTTCTGAAAAGATTTGAATGGGTTGATTTGGCAAAATAAAGAATTGTCTGTCCTACATAGAGCCCCACACCCCAATTTTTAAAAATAATTTAATTGCTTCACAAAATCTAGGAACCATTTGATATATGAAGTACCTCTTTTAGCAAAAGCAAAAGTCAACTCTCACCCTAGAAAAAAAAAAGTTCATTTTTTTAATCTGTTTTCATTTTTCTGTGGCAAAAGGGCTTTTGTGGTGCCTCTTTGAATAAAAGACTCATTTTCCTAAGTGATGCATCTGCTTTTAATGTCTTAAATGCTGGGATAGAACAGACATATCTTCCCTGGTCTGGGTTTTCTTAAATAGCCAGAAGTTTTCATGATGGAGACAAGCAAGCATCTAATAGAGAAATAACTCCAAGACAAAGTGCCTTGGCTGCATGGTGTCGCCTCCCTGACAACCTATAAATGGACCATATTGATGAAGTGAACGGGACTCTCTCTGGTCATTTTCAACTAGAAACTAATAACCCCCGTCATGATATCAGGCATGCAATAACCTCGGTTAAAACTAGGTTCATCAAATAAATCACTCAGGAATTTCTCTATTTCTTTCTCTGGACACATTGCACATCTGCTCAATGAAAGGAAGAAAGAAGCAATATTTCTTTGATCAGGAATTTTTTTTAATATTCTTGTATCCATCCCTTGGGATATTATCTTTTCAAGTGGGTGCAGATAATACATCACTTTCTAATGAATGTAGAGAATTTATGAATTTAAGCTATAAAACCAAATATGAGGGATTTCAGTTGATCTCAATCTATATTTTACACTGTCATGAGAAAATAAACCGGACCACAAAGCCGTATTGTGCCCAGTTCACTAAATCTCCTGATCTCTCATGACCTTTTCAATGTGTTCCATTTGTGGCCACATATGGGAGGGGGATACAAACAGATGATTGCTTTGTACTTTTTCCCGATATGTCTAAATACATGTTACACTTTTCATACCCTCTCGGCCGTGGACAGTAAGGGCTTGGCCAGAGCATTAGACATCAGCCTTAGCTAATATTGTTGTATGTTAACATCCTACTGACTCTGTTAATATAGGTATTGGATGAATTTGGAAATTTGGAAAATGGATATGCTTGTCATTCTGTGTCCTGGAGATCTGAAAAACCCTCAGTCAGTTCCCCGAGTCTTAAGGAATTAGAGATAGAAGATGTCTTTTCTGCATGTAAAATAGAAAACTGTAAAAAGCTGTACAGCTAGGTTAGCTAAGCTGTCCTGAATATAGAATAAAAAGTGAATGAAAAGGCAAGGCCTTCAGTCTGCTCTTGCTGGCCTATTCTACCAGTCTTAAGCCAATGATAGCCAAGGGCACCGGGAGCCAACTTTAAGTCCCAGCTCTGTCATCTGGCAGCTTTGTGGCAGGACAGTCACATAAACCTTGAGTTCCCCATGGATGAATTTGGGATAAAGGTACTGATCTGTAAGGAGTTCAATGAGTTAAGGTTGAGGACATATTTGGCACCTGGACTGCTACATCAGTGGCCCCCAAACTTTTTGGCACCAAGGGCTGCTTTTGTGAAAGACAGTTTTTCCATGGACCAGGCAGTAGGAGGATGGTTTTGCAATGATTCAAGAGCATTACATTTATTGTGCACTTTATTTCTGTTATTATTGCATTGTAATATACAAGGAAATAACTGTACACCTCACCATAATGTAGAATCAACAGGAGCCCTGAGCTTGTTTTCCTGCAACTAGACAATCCCACCTGGGGGTGATGGGAGACAGTGACAGATCATCAGGCATTAGATTCTCATAAGGAGCACCCTACCTAGATCCCTCACATGTGAAGTTACAATAGGGTTCATATTCTTATGAGAATCTGATGCTGCCACTGATCTTGACAGGAGGCGGATCTTAGGCAGTAACAGGAGCAGTGAGGAGTGGCTGTAAATACAGCTAAAACTTCACTCACGTAACCACTGCTTACCTTCCGCTGTGCAGTCAGGTCCCTAACAGGCCATGGACCCATACTAGTCCATGGCCCAGTTTGGGGACTCCCGTGATATGTGGTAGGTGCCCAAAAGAAAGCTTCCCTTTCTTTTCCTTGATTCAAAGTCCAGCCTTACGACTTGCTAGCTGTGTGATCCTGTGCATGTTACTTAACCTCTCTGACCCTCAGCTTCCCTCTTTGTAAAATAAGGACTATTATAAAATGTGTCTTGTAGGGTTTTTATAAATGGGCACAAAGCTCCTGAGACAGTACCTGAGATAGAGGTGTTATTTGCTGTTATTTGTTACTGTAACTTTTAAAAAACTCTCACTATTATTTCTGTTATTGCAACATTACAGTTATTTTTCCTCTTCTTGGTTCTTTTTCTTGGTCTTCTGTTTCTTTACCTAGAAAATGAGGGGATTGGGCCAGATAATACTTTTATCTTTTCTAGCTCTAAGCTGTTATGACTCAATATGTGAAATAATGTTGGTAGGAGCCATTTACCATCTATGAATTGCTATGCAATGTAGGGTAGCAGTTTTATCATTTGCTTTTCCTACCAATGCTTTCTCCTCAAAAGAATAGTAATAGTCATCACTTTTTGAGTGCCTGCTATGCACCTGGCATACTTATTTTTAAATAATTTTTTTAGTGTGAAATGATTCTAGCAGCTGGGTGCAGTGGCTCACTCCTATTATCCCAACACCTTGGGAGGCTGAGGTGGAAGTAGTGCTTGAGTCTATGAGTTCAAGACCAGCCTAGGCAACACAGTGAGACCTTGTCTTTACAAAATATCAAAACAAATTAGCTGGGTGTGGTGGTGTGCACCAGTTGTCCCAGGTGGTCAGAAGGCTGAGATAGGAGGATTGCTTGAGCCCAGGAGGTCAAGGCTGAAGTGAGCTGTGATCATACCACTGCACTCCAGCATGGGTAACACAGCGAGACCCTGTCTCAAAGTACAAAAAAAGAAATAATTATAGATTTATGAAATTTGCAAAAAATACAGAGTTCCTATAGACCCTTCACATGGCTTCAGGTTCTATTACTGTTACCATCATGTTACCATGATGCATTTGTCTAAACTATGAAACGAATATTGATGTATTACTCTCACCTAAATTCCAGAGCTTGTTTGAATTCTGCCAGCTTTTTCTTTTCATTAATGTCCTTTCTTTGTTCCCGAAAAAGTGTGATCATCTCTCAGTCTTTTCTGTTTTTCACGGTCTTGACAGTTTTGAGGCGCACTGGTCAGTGGTTTGTAGAATGTCTCTCAGTTTGCATTTGTTTGACATTTTCTTCCATTAGAGTAAGGGTTTGGCTGGGAGAACACCACAGAGGTGAGGTGCCCCATTGCATCAGTGGGTACTTCATGATATTCATGGGCCATGATGAATGATGTTATCTGGTGTACCTTTAATGTCGTCACCCATTGTATGGATCTTCTGTTATCTGTTCCACAGTTGAGGAATATCTGAATTGTTTTCAGCCTTTTGTGATTATAAATAAAGCCTCTATAAACTTTCACATAGAGTTGTTGTACAAACATAAATTTTCCTCTCATTTGGGTAAATACCTAAGAGTGGGTAAGATTGTTGAGTCATCTGACAAATGTGTGTTTAACATAACAAGAAACTATGAAATCGCTTTCCAAAGTGGATGCACCATTTTCTATGCCAACTAGCAATGCGCGAGGGTTCCAGTTCTACATATCTCTACAAAAACTTGGTATGTCGGAGTTTTCTAAGCCATTTTAAGAAATGTGTAGAGGTATTTAAATTATAGTTTCAATTTACATTTCCCTAATGGCTAATTATGTTAAATATTTTTGTAACTTTATTTGCATTGTGTATCTTCTTTGTTGATGTTTCTATTTTGTCCATTTTTTAAAACTAGGTGTTGTTTTCTCACTGAGATGTGAGAGTTTCTTATATATATTCTCTGCATACTAGTCTTTTATTAGGTGTGTCATTTGCGAATATTTTTTTCCTGATATGTGGCGGTTTTATTTTTCGTTTTCTTAACTGTCTTTTGAAAAACATAAGTTTTTATTTTGATGAGATCAAATTTGTTTTTTCTTTAATGGATCACCCTTTTGGTGTTGTACCTAAAAAATATTTTCTGCCCAATAAATAAAGCCTTGATGGTTTTATGGCACAATGACGTTCTTCTGATGTCTTTTAACAGCCTTATAGTTGTATATTTTATATTTAGATCTGTAATTTGTTTTGAGTTGGTTTTGCATGGAATGTTAGGCCATGCAAGGATTGAGGTTCATTTTTAGTACATAGATATTGAATTGCTCTAGCACCATTCATTGAAGAGACCATCCTCTCACCATGGAATTGCCTTTGCACCTTTGTCAAAAAAATCAATCAACCATGTATGTGTGGATCTGTTTCTGCACTCTATATTCTGTCCAATTGATCTATCTATATCTCTGTTCTTTCTCTATCATTGTTTTTGTTTTGCCTCCTTTGCATTTGGGCCAGGTTCACTGGCCCATTGACAGATAAGCAAACCTATCTATCTCTAAGCAAGCCAGCTTTCATTTGAAAGCCAGAACTCACAACTGAATCTCATTCTATCATTCCTGGCCAGGGAGGAAATCATTCTAAGTTCCAGTTAAGCTAAGCAATCTCATCATGAAATTCCAAAAAGCATTGGTTAAAAAAACAACAACAAAAAACAAAACACACACACACACGCATGCACGCACGCACACACAAGTGTTTTTGCGAATGTGGTCCCATAATGGAGCAGAGTGGAGTCAGGAGTATCTGTTTCCTCTGACTTGCCTCTCCTGCCCTCTAAACACCCTAAAGGCGAAGGCCACATGTTCTCCGTCCAATGAAACAGGGATGTCAGAGCTGTGACCCTGTGAGGGTTATACCATTTCTTTTATAACTATCAAGAAAGACTCTTAGGCAAGACTTCACAAAGATTGTGTTGGAAAAAATACCTCCAAGGACCTCAAAACTCCCTTTTTCACATCATTATTGCATTCAGAAAGTTATGCCTTTTAAATGTAAATATTGTGACCAATGTAAATTTATTTGAATTAATCTGGCTGAACCATGTATTGAAGCATTGAAGTTCATTATGTGTTTACATTTTTAAATAATATTTTTAGGCATAGTTGTTTTTTTCCTACCACAAAGGTACTACAATGTTTTAAAATTCTACAATTTAACAAAAACCCCATATTCATATTTTTTTCATGCAAAGCTGCTGCAACAGCTAATTTCTGGTAGGTATTGAAAATATAATCTCAGATCTAGTCTGTGGTTAAGAGCTTTCACTCAAGCCCATTCCAAAGGGGAAATCTTCTCAATCACAAAAAAGTAACAGTTTTTAAAAATCATTAAACATTCAAACCTTTCCAATTAGAACTGATGTTAAAGAAAGACACATTTTATCCTTTTGAGTTCAAAGGCCCCTGTGACAACATCTCTTTGCCTCATATGGTTTTGGCTATGGTGTGAGACCAACCATGTTTTCTGAAATTTAAGCATTTTCAATAAGAACCTGATATGGCCTGATTGAGCTGTAAAACACCTGTTAGGCCTGTCCCCCAACACCAGACGACAAAGGAGGTCCGCCAAACACAGAGGGCCTTGAATCCATCCAATAGAACACGCCTCTGTGGGGGCCTTCAGGGACTCTGGTTTAATGAGTAAAGAGGAATGATTTATAATTAGCCTGGCAATTGTGCTGAATGGGTGTTTGCAACAGGATTGAAATGTGTGCCTAAACTAAGTTTGAAATTACCTATAATTCTAATTACATGGTTTGGGTTTTTTTTTTTTTTTTTTTTTTTTTTCCTGCTTGGAAAACTGTTTTCTATAGACAAAAAAGCAGGGTGGAAAATGGCTGTTTCTTAAGAATGATACCGGCATTATAGCATTCATCACTTCCTGTTAGCCTCACAGAACCTCTGAGAAGTAGATTCTAAATTCCAAATGGGTGAGGCTCATAAATAAGGTTTCTACTTCCTCTAGAAAAATGACAGCATTCTCTAGCAACTCTACCTACCCCATAGGGATGTGCTAGCCCATAGTAAGTGCTACTCAAGTGTTCAATTAGCAGACACACCTGGAATTTCAGCACTTCGAGTCTTCACCTGGGTTAGATAGCCCACTTGTCCCCATCCCTTGCAGCCCCTTGCTCTCTGATGGAAGAGATCAAATGTTTTTTATGATATTTTTACCACAACCTGTCCCAGTGCCCTTCACATCTTCCAAATGTACCAAGTAGGTTCTGAGAACCACCTCCAGAGAGCAGCAAAATTCAGTTCCCATTGCCTGGGAGCAGCTGTACCTGCTCATTGACATCCATGTCATCCCTTACTTAAAATCCTGCTGCACCTGCCCCAAGCCCCGATGAGAACGGCATGCAGACCCTTTGCCATGGCCTCCAGGGCCCTGCCTAACGGCTTCTCTTTCTGCCTCCACCCTCTGTCTCTTGGTCTCCCCAGCACACCCACCCCTTCCCTGATCCAGGGCTGGGCTTGGCGATTCTGTTTCCTTGGCTCAGTTCATCCTTTCTTCCTGCCATGTGTCCCTTCTCATCCTTTAGCTCTCAGCTTCAGTCACCAAGTACCAGAGTCCTTCCCTGACTACTTCAATAGGTGCCTCTCCCCTTAGGGTGTTTAACTTTGTCTATTTCCTGTCTGTTTCCCTTGCAGCATTTGCTACTATTTGCAATTATATAGTTATGTTTGTATGTGTGTGTGTCTGTGTGTGTGTGTGTGTGTGTGTGCGCGCGTCCCCACTAGATAGAAACTTCCAGTAGGGGCAGAATCTATATCTATTTTAGTCCCTGGTTTATTTTTGTTACCTAGGATACATAACAGACACTGGCTAAACATTTGCTTAATGAATGAAAAGGAACCAACATGCAGACATTGCTATAGGATAAGGAGAGCAACCAGCACCAGAGAAAAAGTGTACTTTCCCTGGGAGTGATTGCTCTCCTCTTCATGGACGTAACTGCAAATCATTCCAAGTTGACTTATGTCACCTTTCTGCATCACTACAGCCTCTGGCCACAAGCATCTCTCCCTGGTATGAGAGCTCCATGGCCCTGACAGCTGCAATTTCTCTAAGATGTGGGTTAGAGAGTTTCACCACCCAAGATGCAGCCCCTGTTTACTCTCAACTTCCTTCTTTCAGATCTGAAGAGCTCTGTGCCCAGCCAAGGACCCAAGGGTCTTTTATTATCCTCTTCTCGTAGTCAGACGGTCAGCCATGGAAAGCCACCTGATATCATGCTTGCCGCTTATAATGCCTGAGGAAGGACACCTTAGGGAACTATTGAAACTTTTAACCAATCCAGGACAAAAAAGAGGGGAGGCTTCCAGTAAGGAGAAAGAGAAGATGGAGGAGGAGGAAGAGGAAGAGAAAATGGGAGGAGGGCCAGGGATGAGGAGGAAGAAGATAGCAGCTAGCACACCAAATTCTTTCTATGTGCAGTTTACTTTGCCAGAAATTGACATACATATTTTGTGTATGTTCTCTAACCCCTAGGGGTTAAGAGAAAACTAAGGCTAATAAAAATAAGGTGGCTGAAGTCACCCAGTTACTAAATCAGAGCTGAGATCAGATTTACTTAAGATAATATAATTTTTAAAAAATCAAATCCCTCCTAGCTAAGAAGCTGACACAACAGTTTGTATCCGTCTCCTGTCCTCTTAGCTCTGCTTTTGTACACACAGCCTTTTATGGAGCACATATAATCCACCCTACAATTACAGAAGGCAGCCTCAGACACAAAGGTGCTGTGGAGGTTAAAGATGCCCAGTAGAGGAAATTGAGGCTGGGATTTGTTCTGTGGCAACTTAGCCTCCTTATTCCACCAGGAAGCTGGCTGCAGAAATGATAATGATGAGTAATGATGATAATCCTTTGATTTAATCAATACTTATTATGTGCTAAGCCCTAGAAGTAGGGACTACTAGTATTGGTCCCATTTTACAGATGCAGAAACTGAGGCACAGAAAATCACATAGCTAGGAAGGCTTAGGACCTACTCAGTGTACCCATAGTGGGAGCCCCATGTCACTACCCCACAGTGCTTCAGGGGAGTTGTCAGAGGAAAGACTTGTGACACTGAAAACTGTGTGTTGCCTAAATGCCTGGGCATGGGGCCTTCAACTCATGATGTCTGGGACCCAATGGTACCAGGCCTGGTGCAACCCTTGGAGCAAATGATCCAAAACCTGCCATCCTCTAGGACCCACCTCAGCTGCCACCTGTTCCTGGAAGATTTTCCAGAGCCCCTGCTGGCATTAACTCCTCTCTTCTCTGGGCCCACAGCAGGAGATGACTTGCTACATTTTTCTCATATTTCTCTGTCATCTCCTATTCCAGCCCACAATCTGGTGGTTTTCACTTTGATATGCCCTGCATACTCCATGACCCATATGGGTGCAAAGAAAATAACTTCTGTGAGGTTGAGCTCAGGAAGCGATTCAGGCACAGAACCCACAGAGAGAGTGGCTGCCATTTTGCTACCCAGCCTTGCAAAGTTGTTACCTTGTCATGATGCTGTCAGCTGGGAGCCTGAGCACCAATGGCTTAGTGAATACCATCTGTGCCCTTCAGTCCCAGGCTGTCTGTTTCTTCTCTGGAGCCATGTGATACAGGCTTTGCATCTGACCAAACTAGTCTTGGACCCCACTCTGTCCCTTCTTGGCTTATTGGCTTCAGACAGGTCATTTACCTTTTGCTTCTCAGTTTCCTCATCTGCAAAATGGCCTAATGACATGTGTCTCATAGGTGTTGTGAGGATGAGGTAAGACAGTGTATACAAAGCAAGAACACCTGCTGGCTCATAGATCTCAGCTGTTGACATATTTGCCATTGGAGCAACACAACCACCTTGTCCCTAGGAAAATCTAATGGGCTGGGTGGCTACCCCACCACCAGGAAACCTGACCCAATGCACACAGAACTCCCTTCAAATCCTGTGGTCCACAGCAATGGCTGTCACCCACCTTGCCATCCTAGGACTCCTGCATTGTTCTGGCTTTGACTCTCAGGCCAGGAGTGAGGCTGCCTGCCCTGCCTTGGAGAGAGGCTGCTGCCAGCTCTGGGCTGCAGGATTTGGAAGAGGAGGTGGCCTGATTGACACACCCCCTGTGGCACCTGCCTTGGGGAAATTCCCAAGACTAAATTTTGGGCTGACATTTTTGTGATGGAGGGTTGGGAGTTGGAGCTAAACTGCTGAGCAAACCAGCCTGAGGGTAAGGAGCAGTTTGAACCCTGTATTTTGACACCATCTCCAGCAGATTCATTCATTCATATCACAAACCTTTCTCAAGCACCTACTATAGGCTGAATGCCAAGTATCCCCCAGTTCAGAAGGGAAGAAAGGCAGGTAAAGAAACAATTACAATCATGTAGACAGGTGGGAATGACTTAGCTAACAGGGTAGGGGGCAGGCAAGATGTTAGAAAGGGCTCCTGGAGAAGGCACCTCTGAGGTTGCATCAGTTCTTTGCTTGCACTACTTCCATGCACGGCTGATTCATGCACAGGGATTGAGGTGTGTTAGGCTGTTATTGCATTGCTATAAATAAATACCCGAGACTAGGTAATTTTACAGAGAAAAGAGGTTAAATTGGCTCACGATTCTGCAGGCTGTGCAAGAAGCATGACACTGGCATCTGCTTGACTTCTGGGGAGGCCTCAGGAAACTTACAATCATGGCAGAAAGCAAAGGGGGAGCTGGTATCTCACATGGCAGAGCAGAAACAAAGTGGAGGGAGGGGTGTCACACTTAATCAACCAGATCTCAAGAGAACTCACTATCTTGAGGACAGCACCAAGCCATGAGGGATCTGCCCCATGACCCAAACATCTTGCACCTGGCCCCATCTTCAACAGTGGAGATTACATCTCAACATGATATTTGGCAGGACATTCAAACTATATCACAAGGAGAGTGAAAATCCTGATTGTTCTACCATCTTAATGATGGGATTTTGCCTGGGGTTAAGAATGAGGGCCTGGAGTCAGGCACACCACATTGAAATCCCTGTTCCACCACTTACTAGTCCTGTGACCTTGGCCAAGCACCTTGGCCCCTCTGAGCCTCCCTGATGTCACCTACAAAGTTAGGACAACAGTAGTGCCTGCCACACCTCTACACAAGATAATGTAGGCAGTGTGCTGTCACATAATAAAGGCTCAATAAATGTAAGTCATTTTTATTAAAAGTAGCAAGCCAGCTCTTTAGGGCTTTAAACAGACCAGGTGGGATGCAAACAGTGGACTTCTGCCAGCAAATCTGTGGGACCCATCAGACCAGCTGAGCCCAGGGAGGAAAAACACAGCTGGGAGAGCTGGCAGGAAGATGCCTGCACCTTTCAGGGGTATGGAAGGGAAAGGCTTATGGAGGCCACATTGAAATGATGGAGTGGATGAGAAAATAAGAAAGGGGAAAAGAGGGAGCTCCAGAAAGAGAGCTGGAGTGAGCTGGGGGGAAGCACAGTGTGTGGAAACAGGAATGGACATATGAAGTGTGATAGGAAGATTATGGGCTGCTGAGAGCCAGAGTGGGCGGTGAGGAGAGAGATGGTGTGGAAGGAGAGGTAAGCACTTTGCTACAATAACCAGAGGGATGAAAAGTAATGAAGTGCCAAAGGGAGTGCAGATGGTCGAAGAGCACGCGGGAGAAATCCAAGCTTTGCTGGCCAGGTTGGTCCAACTGAGAAGCCAGAGAAGCAGGAGAAGGCATCCTGCAAGGACTCTGTTGTGTGTGTGTGTGTGTGTGCGCGCACATGCACGTGCACATTCACAAGCACATATATAAGCGTGCATATGCACCCAGGCAGTTGTCAACTACAAGACCCAATGCATATAACCTCAGGGGCACAAGGGCATCATGTGCTTTTTCACACAACAAATATCAGTGATAATAACAGCAGCGACAATGATAACAATCTTTACTAACCACTCACTATGTGCTAGCCCCTCTGCAGTCAGCCTTAAATGCATCATCTTAATCTTCACAATAATTAGGTGGAGTTGAAACTATTTTCCCATTTTAGAGTTAGGATTGAGGCTCAGGGAGCTTAAGTTACGTGCTCAAGGTCACACAGCTGTAAGTGGTAGTGCCAGAGTTCAATACTATGTCTGACTGGTCAAATAGCTGGTACCATTATTTAAAAACATCCCAGGAGATAGGTATTTAGCCAGGAGTCTAAACTCCCTTTAGTTGACATTCCTTTGAAATAATGTCTTAGTTGGAAAAGAAATGGAGCTGGTGAACACAAGAGGTAACCGGGCTGGCTAGGGTTTTGCAAGTTAAGGCCAATGTTCTGCTCATCCCTGTGGGTCCCCAGGGTCTGAAAGTGAATTAAGTCCATGTGTCACACTGACATCCCCAGGTCATTCAATGGATAAGGACAGCAATCAGGTACAAGGCTGCTCTTTGGTCATTAAAGAGCGAAGCCAGCAACCAGTTTGCAGGCTGTCCATCTGTCTGTCATGGAAGCAACTCACAATAAATATTTTAGTGAAAATATAGTCATACCTGTTAAACATAAGGGCAAAAAAATCATATTTTAATAAGGCTATGCTACTTTTTCTGAAAGGGTATCAAAGGAGGTGTTTACAGGATTTATCCTACTCTGAGGGCTATATAAACAGCTATTTGAAGCCCAGTGTTAGATAGTGGGAAATTGTCTGATGCAGCCTTGGAAAATCACAGCTTTTTCACTCCAGATAAAATTCTGATTGTACCTGCTGATGGTGGTTCATTCTTTCACAATCTCCACCTTCCATCTCCATCAATGTCTGGCATTTTCTTGTGTCTCTTGGTTGGGGTGAAGCATGCATGGGCTTGATCCCAAATCATGATGATCATGGGTGTTTTAAAGCACATGCCAAAGATCAGCTGTACTGAGTGCTCTTCATGGGTTAGCTCATTCCATCCTCTTCCCCACTTCCCAGATGAGAGTCATGTCTCACTGTTCAATGGTCTCCTCAGGGGCCTATGATAATCCTCATAGGCAGTAGGGCAAGGGGAATAATTGGCATTTGGCAGGTTGCAGGGCAGTGGGGGGAGGGGTAATATACCCTTAAAATGGTCAATTCTGATACAAAGGAAAGATTGAAAAATAGCTATAAAAATGAGAGTGTTATACAGTGGAAGTGGGATTCATGGGAGGGAAAGATAACTTCTTCACCAGGCAGTTAGGGAAGGCTTCCTGGAAGAGGTGGTTTTTGAGTTGACTGGAAAGAATAAACAACATTGCTATGAATGGAGACTGTAGTGAGGGGAGGAGTTCCAAGAGTAGGAATGAGATGACCAAAGGCACAGAGGCAGGAATCTCCTGGTTACTCACAGAAGTCCAGGAACTCTGCCCACAAATGACTGTTCAGAGAATCTGATGTATTCTACTTTCTCCATGGGGTTTTCCTCAATGCTGATTTCTGGTACACCTATATTAGTCAGGATAGGTAAATCACCATGTAACAAACAACCTCACAAATAGTAGCTAACCTAATACAACTAAGTTCTATTTCTTGCTTCTGTTACAATCTGTGGGGAGGGGCCAAGGCTTCTGCTGTCCAGTGACTTTATCATCTCAGGACCCAGAGGATTCTACTGGACCTCATCTGGCTAATGGATGAAAAGAGTGTGTGCAGGAGGTTTTGGGCCAGGTCTGGAGGTAGCAACCTCACTTTCATGGAGAGTCCCCTGGCCAGGACTCAGTCACATGGCCCCACCTAGCTGCAAGGGAGGCTGGGAAGTAAGTTTTCCTGTGCATCCAGAAGAAAAATAAAATGGGCTTGGTGAACACATGGTATTCTCTGTCTCTGACACAATTTTCTAGATCTGTAGACAACTTAGAACCACCAAGCAACTTGGAGATGAGAATAATAAACCCTTGAGATCATTTAAGTAAGTTTATAAAGTGACCTTGCTGTATGTTTTATTCTCATGCCAGGAAAGCCCTAAAATATTTTGCATTACCAACTCTGTACAAGCCCTGTATAGATTCATTGCAGAAAATTAATCATGTAAACACCTAAGAGGTAGACAGGATAGATGTTAATACTAACTCCACTGAACCATTGAGGAAGCTGAGTCAGAAGTTAAGCCCTGGTCTCAGGACTCTTTTTCCCCTTTGATCCAACCCCACCCATTCCAATGAGGAAAGGAGGCCATGGAGGGGGTCCCATCCCCACTCTTGTACCTGCCTTTAGAGCAATGGTTCTCAAATGGGGACACTTGGCAACGTCTCGGGGAAAAATAGGTGGGGATGCTCCTTGCATCTGGTGGGGAGAGGCCAGAGGTGCTGCTAAACATCCTGCAATGACGGGGCACCCCAAAAAAGAATGATCCAGCCCAAAACATCAATAGTACTAAGAAACCTTGCTTTAAGAATGGCTCTGAGAGAAGACCATGAACTTAAAGTTTCACATTTCAATTGATTTTCAAAGAAAAGCAAAGACTAAAGAGACATCTGTAGTCAGAGGATCGTGTGGGGACCGCTTCCAGGGTCTGTGTTAGGACACGATCAGCATCTGGCCATTATGGTGAAAGCAGTTAGCAGCTGTTGCCAAAACTCTGTGTCAAACACTCACACATCAGGATTATAATCTCTACTGCCAAACCAAACATGTTAGGAAGCAAGTCAGACCTCTTTGATGAGATGTGTCCATAACCACAGAATTGCTCAAAACATGTCATGTGACTCACAGTGAGCAGGTTGTGCAGTACACTGTAGCTATGTAAAGATACACAGACAGAAGACTGGGAGGAAACCAATTGTTCAGCATGGTTGTTTCTGAAGGATGAGGTTTTCCTTTATTTTGGCTGCTATATTAGTCTGTTTTCATACTGCTAATAAAGACATACCTGAGACTGGGTAATTCATAAAGAAAAAGAGTTTTAAGGGACTCACAGTTCCACATAGCTGAGAAGGCCTCACAATAATGGCAGAAGGTGAATGAGGAGCAAAGTCATGTTTTACATGGTGGCAGGCAAGAGAGCTTGTGCAGGGGAACTCCCCTTTATAAAATCATCAGTTCTCATGAGACTTACTAGCATGAGAACAGCACAGGAAAGACCTGCCCCCATGATTCAATTACCTCCCACTGGGTCCCTCCCACAACAAGTGGGGATTATGGGAGCTATGACTCAAGATGAGATTTGGGTGGGGACACAGCCAAACCATATCAGCTGCCATGTGCTTTTCTAAATTTTCCAAAATGACTGAAATGGGACTGTATTTTTTAACTTTGTATTTCAACGTAATTTTAAACTTGCAGAGAGGGTGCTAAGATAGTACAAGAAACTCCCATAAACCCATAGCCCTGTACCCAGATTCACCAGTTCAGTACATTAGACCCCATGTGCTCTGTTATTTTCTCTTTCCCCCTCCCATTTAGAGTGATTGGAGACGTTGCACCTCTTTACTCCTAAACACGTAAATTATATATTTATCCAAATCAAGAAATTTAACATTCATAGTTCACGTTCATGTGAAACAGTAACTTGACATTTTTTGCATTTTTTGATCTTGACAGTTTTGAAAATTATATGCCAGTTATTTTGCAGAATGTCCTTCATTTTGGGTTTGTTTGATGTTTCCTCATGATTAGACACAGATTATGCATTTTGGGCAATAATACCACATAGGTGACATTGTCTCCTTCTAGGATGCGCTATTTTCTTAAATAAAAAGGAAAAAACCATGAAAACAGAAACGACTTGATCAGTGAATCTAGCCTTCCTTCCCACTCGCTAAGCTTCACTCCCCACCTCCTTTTAGGTCAGGCACCACCGCCATGTTTTACTCATCTTGATGTGCTTTGTGGGCATAGTAGCCATCTTTTCCTCGTTTTACCTCCTTCATTTGCTGAATCTTTTGATGGCAGAAGTTCTGTGCTGATCCTGGGCCTGGACTGTGTGCTCTGAGCATGATAGGCAGTCAAAGATTTACTAAGTTGAATTACAGGTTCCCACCTCATCCTAGCAAATCTGTGTAGCCGTTATAGTGTTTTTCCTTCTTTAGTGATTACACAGCTATTACTTCCTACCTCTCTCTCAGGACTTATGACCTGCAGTCAAAACCATCTGTTTGCTTGTTTCCCTGACTTGTGTCTGAGCTACCTGAGGAGCAAAATTATGTTGCATCTGTCTCCAGCTCCAGGGAACCTTACCCGATGTGCCAAATCAGTGTTTAGTACTCATTTCCAGAATAAATGGCACTCAGGTAACCATTCAGTGTGGATGGGTGACTTTTCACTTTGAAAGAATTGCCTGAGAGTGTTCCTTCTGTTTAGATCGATCCTTAAATTATAAAGAGGCAGAGGGCAACGCAAACAGCAGAAACCTCCCCCCACACACACACGTGTGCACGTGCGCGCACACACGCACACACACACTTGTTCTGGGGGGATTTGGAGTTAATTTTCTTGGGGGGATTTGGAGTTACTATCCAGTTGAGGGTGTATTTCTTAAATCAAAATAGCCCATTGTGCCCGAAACTGGCTAATTCTGGGCTTCAGGTAGCTGGGAAATTGAGCATCATATCCTTTTATTAAAGCAAAGTAATTTGAGAGTAGCAGCTTCTCAGCTGCTACCAGCACTCAGAGCCTCCAGTCTTCATTTTGTATCTACCAGTTGTCCTGGCAACTTTCTTTGCTTATAACTCTAAAACCATGAAAAGTAAATGAGAATGAGCACTTTAAATTAAATATGATAAACAATTACATTTTGACAGTTTAATTGCATTCTTTCTCCTGGTCTAACTTTCTAAACAAGATACAGGACATATCAAGTATGCCAATTGTATTTTTAGATTCTTCCACAATTAAGAAAATATCCCTAAAAGAGAGAAAATAATTGGTGGACTTACTGGCTATTTCTTGAGGGAACTATATTAAGAAATGAGTGCTGAGCCATTGCATCCATAGTAATCAGCTTTCAGCCACTGTGGACACATGAAAACTCCTCCTCAATGACAGAATCGTATTCCTCAAGCTTTCCCTTCTGCTTCATATGGCTGACCCAACTGAGCCTCAAGAAATGCCTTGGATGGCAAGGACTGGGTAGGCCCATGGCCCTATGGTCTAGAGGAGTGCCCAAAGGGAGCTCCAGAGGTAGCCACATCTGTGTGACCACCCAGGCAGAAAAGTTACCGGGAAGTGATTTCACCTGAGAACCATGAATGTATTTGGAATATGATATGGCTTCTGTTAGAACTTTTCTTTAAAAGAGAGAGTCAAAATATACAGTGAGACGGGAGAGAGGGATACATGATTAAACTGAAAAAATAAAAGTAAATCGTAAATGGCACAATCTCAGATAGTACCATCTAGGCACACATATGTTGAAGAAAGACTGAAAGAACAAAAGGCATCTAAATGTTAACTGCAGAGCGGTGGGTTGAACAGTGAGCTTTACTTCTTTATTGTATTCTTATAAAAAAACACTAGATGTTTCCCATAGCTCTATGGTCGAAGACAAATTTGAAATAATAATGCTAGCAGCCTATGTTTGATGCTGCCTGTTATGAGCCGAACTGTACTTCCTGCTTCAGATTCATATGTGGAGGTCCTAACCCACAGTGCCATGGTGGTGTAACTTTATTTGGAGATAGGATCTTTTAAAAGGTAATTGAATTAAAATGAAGTAACTAGGGTGGGCGCTAATCAAACATGCCCAGTGTCCTTCTAAGAAAAGGATATGTGAACATAGCTATGCAGAGAAGGGCAGATGGTGTGAAGACACAGGAGATGAGGGCCACCCATCTACAAGCCAAGAAGAGAGGCCTGCAGCAGATTCTCCCTCAGGGCCCTCAGAAGGAACTAATCCTGTTGATGCCCTCATCTCGAACTTGCAGCCTTTGGAACTGTGAGACAATCCATTTCTGTTGCTCAAGCCACTCAGTGTGTGTTGGACTTTGTGACAGCAGCCTAGGAAATGCTTCAGTCACAGAGTTCAGCGGACATGGGGTGGGGTTGATGAAGGGGTGACCTGTGCAGCTGCACAAAGCCCAACGCTCAGAAGGGCCCTGCACATTCTCTATGCTCTGCTGTTGCACTGGCCAATAAGTTATTTAGTCAGTCCTGACTGTACCCATTCATCCATGCATGTCTCCACTCTCTAAGGTAGAGCAAATAGATATTTATTTATTTACTAAGTATTAGGCACCTGCTGTGTACCAGGCACTTTGTTCTGAGACATAGAAGAGTTCAGCTCAGATCTTGCCCTCTGGGAACCTGAACTGAAGAGAAAGAAAAAGTCTTGTAGACAGTGCCCACAAATGGAGAAGGCAGAAGCCATGGCAATACCAGGAAAGGGGCATCCTCAATTCAGACGACTTCACACCAGCCTCAGTCACACATTCCACCCCATCTCCATCCTAAAGATAAGGAAACTGGGGCTGAGCTGCCCAAGTTCTGCCAGTTGGTCAGTGATAGGCTCAAACCCCAGTCATACATCTCTTTCCACGATTCCATGCCACTCCCAGAAGCACTCTATATGATTTCCCATAGCATTAACACAAATACCAAGGGAACATTGAGCAGGTGCATAGCATATTCACTCCTGAGGATTAGCTAGGGCTGCAGGTGCTTTGTGAAGCAATTTTAAAGGCTTCCATTTTCAGCACGAGGCTGCTGAATCCACCAGGTAGGAGCGGCACCTAAGTGCAGAGCCTAGTGTGGGATGGAGAGCCTGATATGAGGGGCAGAGCTTCCTAAAAGGGAATCCACATTGGCTCTGGATAATTTTAATTGTCTTAGAAGCAATCGTGTCTGGATCTGTTCCTGGGGTCACAGGGGCCCCTCTTTGGGGAATAATAATGCCCACTCTCTCTACCAAATCTTGAAGTGTCTGCTTATTTATTTCCCACTATTGACAAAATAACTGATACCAAAAATTCCATGCTCAGAAATTATACATGAAGGCAAAGTTAAAGTCTGTGTTATCAGCCTATATAAAGTACATGCTATTATTTCCATGAAATAAAGACCCTATTTACCATGGCCTCCACTCAACTCCCCAGTCTGATGGGTTTTCTTCAACATCTCAGAATGTCTTTCTCACCGGCTCAGAGAAATGCTGCCACTCCAATAACCTCATTATTTAAGATGCCCATTCTTTAAATATGACTAAGAGATGGGTAAGAGTTATTCTCATTCAAACTTCCAAGCAAGTGAAAACTCTGTCATTTATCAAAGCTGGGCTGAAATACCATCCACTTCCGTCTGCATCAAGTGGTCCTGGAACCAGTGCTCACCCGGCCACAGACTCACCGTAGCTTTCTGGAACCCCGCTGGCCAGTTCAGCACTGTTCAGCTCGTATGTCAAACTCACTCAGGCTGTTAGCCTTAGTGCCCCACAGGCCATCAAAAAGAGGTACCAGACTCCATTATAACGTCTCTTAGCACTTTCTGCACTTCCACGCCATGCCGGTGGGATACCTGGCTGTGCGAAAGAGGACTGCAAATGGGATTAGAGACATAACATCATCTTGCCTCTCCCTCCAGCCAGGCGAGGAAGAAGGCAGGTCATGCCAAGCAACCAGACACGCTCTTTGATTTTCTTAGAGGGTTGGTGCCTAACCTGTTGCCCCTAAGTTTGATAGATGAACCAACACTCTGCAAGCAAGGGCTGCCATCTGGGGCCCCTCAGTTCAGGTAATGGAGGAAACTGAGTCATGATGACTTGATTCAGAGCACCTTTATGCACAAGCAAGTTTCCGTCACCTTCCAGGTTTTCTTTCTGAGTTATGGTGGTGATGTGTGTATGTGCGTGAGTATGTTTTCTTTCGGTTCCTCCCAGAACACGGCGGTCTAGAGAGAGGGTATATGGTGTTCCAGGAGGCAGAGGACAATCAGTGGATCAGGGCATCTGGGCCAGGCTGGCAGAAAAAAATGTCTCAGCAGTGTATAAAAGAAAAAATAAATAAACTGCATGATTTGAGTCATCTGCCTTGCCTGTCCGAGTTCACCAAAGAGTTGACGACTCAGAGCTTCACTTCATGCTGTTTGGACCTTGCCCGAAACCTTCCAACTGTCCCAAGCAGGAAAGAATAGGCTCTCTGCTAATTACCCCAGAGACCAGCTTTCTGCTGCTTTGAAGAGCTCTCTTTGATGTGATGCAATTCTGCTGCCAGGCCCGGCTGTGCCCAGATTAAGCACATAATGAGCAATTATCAGCTGGGCTCTAGGAGTGTGGCTGGGCAGCCGAGTGGAAACCCGGCCTGCGCTTCAACCATTCCAAGCTGCCAGCACTCCTTCTGAGCTGGAGTAATTCACTTACCCACTTCTCTCTGCACCCCTGCCCTCAGTGATGTCTGTCCCATCTGTAAAATGGAACCTAGGAAGCTGAGGTGGGGGGGTTAGAAACTCTTCTTAGAATGCCCCCAGTGACTGGAGAAATCAATTTCCTGGACACATCACACATGAGCAAAAGCTCACAGCACTAGAATTACACCTGGAAATACAACCTAGCATAGCACAGAGCATAAGGGGGCAGCTCTGCGAAGTCACTGATACGAGCTGCGTAACTTGGTGAGGGATTAATCTCTTTAACTTTGGTTTCCTCATCTGGAAGAGCAGGAGGGTAAGAGAACTCAACTGTAGGGCTGTCAGGAGGGTCCCTGTCTGTCTCTGTATCATCCGCTTCTCAATAAATGCTCACAGGTGGGGTTATGATTATATTCACATGTACAATCTTGTGGGATCCTTGCTCCCACAACATACAATGGGGTGGGGATTAGTGCATTCGTTATAAGAGAAGACAACTTTGGCATAGACAGACTGAGTGACTGACAGGTCTGTCTGCCTTAAAGGCCAAAGAAGG
Source organism: Aotus nancymaae (assembly GCF_030222135.1). Taxonomy (NCBI): domain Eukaryota; kingdom Metazoa; phylum Chordata; class Mammalia; order Primates; family Aotidae; genus Aotus; species Aotus nancymaae. The sequence continues at coordinate 13,117,883 of NW_026988421.1, forward strand.
AGATTTGAGAGACATTTCAAAGACATTATAAGGAAGCAAAGGGCATTTCGGCGGCATTTTTGTCCCACCTACTTCAAAAAGTCTTTAGGATCCTTTCTGGTTTTGTCCACCATAAAGCTGAGTCCTGGACTGACAGGTTTCCTCAAAACATAGGGCAGGTCTCCCAGGAGGAAAGAAACCTAACCAGAGGGAAGAGGTTTCTCTGTTTACAAAGAGCACAGGCTCTTCTTCCACCTGGAGGGCCCTGGCCTTTCAAAAGCCTTCTCTTCTCTGCTTCCTAAAATTCCATTTGTCCTCCCACCACACATCAGGCTTGAAAGACAAGGTTCTCTGGAAAGGGGTAGGGGACTGCCTGTCCCAGGCGGTTCCCTTAGTCTATCCCCAGGTCCCTATCTGCAGAAAGCCACCTCCCCTTGCCTCCCTCGGGGTCTTCCTTGAATTCCTATAATTCTCCTCGTGAGCCTTGCATCTGGGGTCCTGCAGATGGTTCTGAGGGGCAGGGTAAGGAGGCTGTGAACATCCTGGAACAGAGACCACATCTTACTCATCTCTATCCCTCATAGGAACACAGTAGGAACTTTTTTTCTAAATTTAAGCCAAGGGCCTGCGATCACTTCTTGAGAGCAGGGATGGTAGAGAAAAGGTAGAGGAGACAGCCACGGTGGAGGATGCTAAGGATAGGCTGCCTCACATTGGTGCCTGGAAAGCCAGGCTTTGCCATCTTGGCAAGTTCTGGAATGTTCTATCTGCCTCACCCTGTGGGGCTCTGCTCTCACCTTAACCCTTCTTTCAAACCCTGTGATAAGAGAAATGCTTCAGCCAAATTAAATGTAAAGGAGTTTAATTGGGCGATGAATAATTTGCAAATCAGGCAGCCCCCAGAATCATAGCAGATTCACGGAGACTCCAGTGCAGCCACAGGGTGGAAGAAGATTTATAGACACAAAAAGGGAAATGATGTGCAGAAATTGGAAGTGAGGTACAGAACAGCTGGATTGGTTGCAGCTCGGCATTTGCCTTGTTTGAACAGTTTGAACACTTAACAGTCTATGAGTGGTTGAAGTATGGCCTCTGGGATTGGCTGACTCAGTTATTGTTACAGGTGCATATTCCTAAGTTAGCTTTCCAATCTTTTCCTTTTTTTTTGAGACAGTCTCACTCTGTCACCCAGGCTGGAGTGCAGTGGAGTGATCTTGGTTCACTAGAACCTCTGCCTCCCTGGTTCAGGCAATTCACCTACCTCAGCCTCCTGAGTAGCTGGGACTATAGGTGCCCACACCACCATGCCTGGCTAATTTTTTGTATTTTTAGTAGAGATGGGATTTCACCATGTTGGCCAGGCTGGTCTCGAACTCCTGACCCTCAGGTGATCCGCCCACCTCAGCCTCCCAAAGTGCTGGGATTACAGGTGTGAGCCACTGCACCTGGCCTTGTCTGACTATTAAGCTGGAGTACAGTTTATCCACAAGGACTCAAATATGGAAGTATGGAGTCCTTCTTAGCCCACATTTAGTTTGCTTTAACTCCTCAAATGCAACAATGGCTCCTGTCCCCGTCCCTCCACACAAGCTGCACTTCCTTCTTTCCCTTCATCGCTTAATTCTACCTCAATCTTTCAGAGCTCAGCTTAAAAAACCCTTCATAGAGAAGCTGCCTCTGGCTGCCTGATTCAAATAGGGGGTCCCATTGAGTACTCTCTGAAGCCTTGACTTCTGCTTCATGGCCTTGGCCCAGTTTTTCCTCCAATGCTTATTTATGGGACTATCCGATAAGAACACATCTCTCATGCCCAAAAGTCAAGAAGGCAGAGAGTGGCCCTTTCATCTCCGCAGTTCTCCCAGGGCCTGGGGCATCATGGGTGCTCTATAGAGATCTGCCGAGTAGTGAACAAGCAAAGGTTAACAACGTTATTTGGGTCAAGTCATCAGTTCTACCGTGAAGCCCAGAATGTGTGCAGCATCCACCACTAGGAAGGGACGGGGCTGCTTTCTGTCTGCCCACCTGTCAGCCCCAAACTCAAGGGCACCTCAGCTCCCACCACACCTTTTACTCACAGGAAACTCAGGTGTATGTTCAAGCCAGATTTTAACAACAGCCAAAGCCAGAAAATATTTCCTTAAAATAAAATGCTCTCCTCCTTCCCCAAGGGGAACTTTTCTGACAATTGCCACCTTTGGGAATAATCACCATTCCCTGTACTTGTCCCGTGAGGCAGGCGAGTGACTGGAGTAGCCTTGCCTTCCACTAAAGCCAGTGTCACTTCCAGGGAGGCCAGAGGAAAGGGCAGCAGGGGGGATGGGGGGTGGCAATCAAGCAGTTTTCACATCTCAAGCTCTGACATGATTGCCTCTCTCTCTTCTCCCGGTGGGTGGGGAGGTGCGTTATGAGCCGGTGACTTCAGGCTGCGCCTGGAGAGGGAACGAGCCCCACAGTTGTCAGGAGCAGCTTAGCAAGTCTCTCCACACCCTCACAACTGAGGTCCGATCAATCCACAGCCCATCAGCGGGTGTTTATGTGGGGTGCCAGACCAGAGACCTGGGAGGGGGCTGCTCTGCCGAGATAAATGCACATAATAGCACCTGTGAAAAAAGACCCAGAAAATCTCTGCTCACCGTGTGGCCTGCTACAAGGCAGGGCCACAGAGGACGGTCCCCACAAAAGCTCCCAGATACCAGGGGAAGAAAACATGTGCCACCCATAGAAACCCCATCTGAATGTCTTTCACTCCAATCCATGGCACCAGGGCCAGGGCCTGGCAGATGAGGGCTTCATGGAGCAGCGTAACATAACGAAAAGATGCTGACTTCAGGGTCAGACGGCTCAGGGTTCAAATCCGAACTTGGGCACTTGCTGGCCAAATGACTTTGAACAAGCCCTTAATCTCTCCTCACCTCATGCTCCCATAAGGGGTTAAAGACATCCCTATGAGGTCGTTGAAATAGTTGTGGGTGCACTCCACACATAGCTATGGTGCTCCAATGGCCATGGTCCTCCTATAATGACAAAAACACCGTGGGCAAAGAGAAGAGACCATGGCCTTGAAAGGGTGCTCTCTCTCTCGCTCCCTCTCTCTCTCTCTCTCTCTTTCTCTTGCTAGGATTCAGGTCAGTGTTCCCTGTCCCTGTCTTTGAGCCTGCAGCCCACTATAATCCATCTGAGAATTCATTTTCCTTTGACCATCTTAAGTTTACTAGCGTGGATAAAAAAATTACACTAAATAATTAGGCTGAGAATACACAGAGCAAAATGCAGAGCCTGAGTTTCGAAAAACGCTTCATTGTTGACAAAGTATTTTTATGCACAGTGTCGCTTGACCACAAGGAGTCCTGTTGGAAATGGAAAACACAAAACAGGTGGGAGGAAGTAAACAAATCGTCTGAGATCAAACTCCGACAGTGGGAAGGCAGCCCTGACTGCAGGGGTGCACCTCTGGCTTCAGGTGTCGGCTGCGGGGTTGGACTTGCTCTGCCAGTGGTGCCAACAGCACCTAGTGGCCTTGGGAAATGCTGGGGTGGGGGGTGGGGGGCAGGGGGCAAAGTGAAGGGACGTGTAGTGGTTATCAATCCCCAAAACTCCATCAAGAGACCTGTCTGTTCCAGCTGCTATATTGTCGGTGTTTACTTTTATACCCTGGCTCTTTAGAAAGGATTTGGCTTAGCTTAGTGACATATATATATATACACATACATACACACACACACACACACACACACTATATATATATATGTGTGTGTATATATATATGCCTAGGCTTGGAGTCAGATGGCTTGTGGTTCAATATAGATATAAATATATCTATATTTGGTAAGTAAGCTATGCCAAATCCTTTCTAAAGAGTGGAAAGCATATATACGTACACACACACACACACACACACACACACACACACAGAGTTCACAATACAACAAAATAAGTACATGAATAAATCAAAGTAAAAGGGAAATAGAACTAGTAAAATCACATCAGTCAAGAATTCAGGCCATGGAACCCAGAGCTACAGGTAGGGCAACTCTGATATTAACCTATGGGGGGATGGGGAACCCGGCTTCATTTGTAGACATGCAAGGACTCACCCTCAAATGTCATCCCCGGAGCTGTCTGGACACACCGTGGACACCAATCACAGATATCCATATGGTATGACTCACCTCGCATCACTGTTTTACACTGAATTTATTTCCCGGCATGAAACCCGAACACTCTACCTTTAGGAGCCATGGCCTTAGTCACTTTTCCCCCGGGAATTAGCCCAGGTATGAAACGGCTTCCAGATCTGGGAAGGGACATGCCTCAGCCTATTGAAGGTCAGGATAAGCATCTTAGGAAATTTTGGACACAGTGGAAGAGATATTTACTCATTCAGATGTTCCTAATTCTGTTGTGTGCTTACAAGCCTGAGTGCATTTATCCATGTGGACTAGCCTTGTGTGTCCTCTGGATTTGAGAATGAGCCCACTCTGTAATCCACAGAGAATCCAGTGCATATCATTGACAAGGTACATGGACCATTTCCCTTTTTCCTTTTTTAAAGTGGGAACAGGATGATTTCTTATCCCAACAGATTCTTAAAGACAAGTTCACTCCTGGAGACAATAGGAAATGAAATTGTACAGTTTCACTGCTTAACAACAAATCCAAATTCAACAGCTTCATCCTCTATTTCGTGGTGTGGGTAGGGGCTTCGGGGTTCCACCACACGTGTAGTACTTGCTGTGTGAACTCAGGCACAGCCTAACCTCTATGAGCACAGACTTCCTCCCCTATAAAATGAAGTAATAGTAATCCCAGATAATAGAGTTATTGGGAGGATTTTAAAAGTGATAATGTATATTAAATATTCAGTCATTTCTAGCACTCAATCAACGTTTACTGCTGTTATTCACATTTTCAATGTCGTGATGATGATGACAGCGGTAATGTTTCAAAGCAGTGGTTCTCAACCAGGGACAATTTTTCCTTCCAGGAGACATTTGTCGTTGTCATGACTGTGGAAGGGGGTGCTGCTGGCATCTGGTGAGTAGAAGCCAGGGATGCTGCTCAAAATCCCAAAATTCACAGGACAATCCCCCCACAATAAAGAACAATCAAGGCCAGGTGCAGCGGCTCACACCTGTAATCCCAGCACTTTGGGAGGCTCAAGTGGGTGGATCACTTGAGGCCAGGAGTTTGAGATGAGTCTGGTCAACATGGTGAAACCCCGTCTCTACTAAAAATACCAAAAAATTAAGCCGAGCGTGGTGTGTGCACCTGTAATCTCAGCTACTCGGGAGGCTGAGGCTGAAGACCTGCTTCAACCAGGGATTCAGAGTTTGTGGTGAGCCGAGATCGCACCACTGAACTCCAGCCTGAGTGACAGAGTGTGACTCTGCCTTGCAAAAAAAAAAAAAAGAAAGAAATCGAGTTCAAAATATCAATAATGCCAAGATTGAGAAACACTGCTTTAAGATATAAAAAAATCTTATTTGGAATTAAATTTTTGCTTTTTAGGAATTCTCTTACATCAACTCAAGAAACCACACTTTTTAAAAACAGGAGGGAAATACCCTTGCCCTTTTGCTAACTGGCTGTGTCATTTGACTTAGTCTGCTGATACCTCAGTTTTGTCATCTATAAAATGGCCAGGTTGTGTGAATTGATTTCTAAGTTTCCTTCAGGCTCTAACCCTCTCAGACTCTGTGATTCTAATTCTCAACAGTCCTCTCTGGTGCCCGAAGGAAGAGGGACCGGGCAGAACCCTGCTATGCTCTGGATAAATACGAGCACAATAGAATTCCTTGTGGAAATAAATCATCTTTTCATATAAAGTCTTCTGAAGACCATTTCAAGAAGAGTAATAGGTCTGCCAGTCCAACACCTGCAAGGTGGGTAATAATTTACGTAGCCCACTGACTTGGGGGCAGGTCCTGCACTTGATAAATGGCCCAATTAAGCATCTGTTAATCACAGCATTATCTCATCGGAAGGTGGAATACCTACTTCTCTCTCAAGCAGTTTTTCAGTGAGATAACATCACGAATTCCCCAATCTGCGAAGGGAAGGGCATGTAACTAGCACCGGGAACGACGGAGGGCCCCTCTCCAGAGCTTCGGCCCCGATAGTTGCTGGGAATATTCCCTGTGCCCCATCCCGGCCCTTCCCCCAGCAACCTTCCTATAACCTCGGCTCCTGAACTCTCGTGTTCATCTGAGGCCTTGATAATAAAGCAACATCTGCAAAACCTACAAGAACTTTACTACAGTTAATTGAGTAATTGAAGCAAGATGCAGGGAGGGGTGATCTATGGGCCTGGGTTGAGGGCCAAGAAGGGAGACAACGGATTTATTGCAAAGGCCGTGGGCGGCCTTGGGTCCAGGCCCTGGTTCACGGGAAGTTTGAGGTCATGTGGGATTAAAATATCTTTAGAAACAAATGGAATAATTTGACTGAAATATCAGGAACACTGTGCCAGTTTATGCCAGGAGATCAGGTGTGATTTATTTACCTGTGCCCAACACATTTTTTGATATTGGACCCATTGGTCTAAATGTATAGACGATCTGGCAAATGGATATCCCCTGTCTGTGTCTGTCTCTGTATCTCATCCTGATTATTACATGAGGCCAGGCTTTGTGTGGTTCAAGATAAGTAGAGTTATGCCTGAAAGGGCTGGAGGCCCGGAAACTGTCCAGGTGGTAAGCAGGACCAAAGATATTTACAATCCAGCACTTGTATTTACTCAAAAATGGCTTATTAGAGCAATGTGCCATTGGTGGTAATATCTTCTTGTAATCTGAATTAATCCATAAATCTACATTTAAGTACAATTCACCACCTTGAAGTCATTGGGAACGATGTAATTTATTTGCTAGCCTTGCAGATGCCAGACCTGTGTATTATAGATACATAAAGTTGCCCATACGAGCACCTGGCATCAGACCTGGCCCCAGCAACTGGCCTGAGCACACACCCCCAGCACACAGGAGGATTGCCTGTTTTGGAAGGTTATTGCTCCTTTTGTAGTTTCTCTGTTGCTTTATTAAGTCCCAAATTCCTTGCAAAACTGTACAATTTTAATAACTCAAATCCGTGTGCATCATAAAGCTGTCTAAATATACCTCACGCCCTGGGTATCAGACAGATCCTCAGGTGATGATGTCACTGGGCCTGATTAACCAGAACAGGTCACCCACAAGATTTTATTACAAGTGTCATTTAGATTTCTGACAGCTTTACAGGGCTTAATGGCTTTTTATTAAATACATTGTGTTCAAGGAAGCTGACAGTTGTGGATGCCTTGTAAATACAATGCAATGGAATTTCCTTAGAAGCTGCGTGAGAGAAAGCAGAAGGGGCACATCCCTCCCTGTCCCCGGGCCCATTGCTCAGGAGGCCTCGAGTTCATCGCCTTCGGAGCCGAAAGACAAATGATCTCCTGAAGACGCCACCCCCGCCAGCTCTCCCAACCGAGCAGGTCTGCTCCAGGTTGGCCCAGATGTTTTCATCTGAAGCTCTCCAGAGAATCAAATTCCTCAGCCTAGAGGGTGACCCACGCCAGCCCCCACCCCCAGTCCCTTCCCCAACACTGGCTGTCTCCAGGACATCCTGAAATTAATGTGCTCCACAAACCAGTTACTACGTTTTGTTTGTTTCTTCCCAGTAGTTTGTTGGACCCACTCGGAGGGAAGACAGGAGGAAGGATGGATGGACTTAGGTGCCCCTCACCACCACCCCCAGGTGCTGGGTACTGTGTTTGATGCTCTTGGTAAATTGCCTCACTCAATTTGTACAACCACAACCACTGTGATAAGCAAATCGTTTACTCTCGAGTTGCACCCATAACAGGGGTTTGCACATAGTAGGAGCTTCTCCTGCAGCAGCTTAAAATCAAGAATGATTGTGTAGCGTATCTCTTGTATATGAGATTTTTGGTATGTGATTGGCCCTTGCCAGGACGTGTGTATCTATGAAAGAGCACGATAACAGCCACCTTGTTGGGCTGCAGCAAGGATGCAGTGACATCACAGGGTACAATGAGACCTTAGTGAACACTGGCTGTGACCATTACTGCCTTTCCATTACTGTCAATGGTGAACCCAGCAGTCATGTCCAACCAGAGCCCTAGAGTAGTGGAGAAGGCTGTAGATCCTTGGGGTGCACGGGGCCCCCCAATCTACATGTTTCACAATGCCCATGAAAGTGGAAGCACATGTGTGATGATCCAGACCAAGACAGTCAAACCAGAGACTCTATAATATTCCAGGAGCCACCCCCAGAGAGACTTGGGGTTAGTCTGGAAATTACTCCCAGTTAATGTGGGGCTGGGTCTCTGGGGACCCTGCTGCATTCCCCTGCTTGGCAGCCATGCTGTTTCAGCTGGGTTCTGTCGTGTTTGAAGTTAGGCTTCACAGAGAGCTGGCAAAAAGAGCCAAGTGGGCTGGGAAATTTTCCTTCCTTCTATCTCCCCACAGCCTGTGGCCTGGAGTGGGGTAGCCAGATCTCTCTTTGTAACTCACTAGTTCTGATCTTGGGAGCTTGGGTGTATAATTTTATGTGAAAATGGTGTTGCTCAAATTCCAACCATGCATGGACTCCATTTTGAAGAAAAAATAACTCACAGATTCTAGAGAATTAATTCATCTTAGATCCCAATTTGAGACACAGAAAAATGGAAGTCTTATTCTACAACAAAGTGAATTATCATTGCAACAGAGATGTGTCCAGATGTCTAGTTAAGACTTATTTGTATATATTTTTAAGTGTGTATGAGACTTGTGGCTTCCTGAGATTATGCGTATGGACTGTGCTTGGGGAATCACTGAATTAGGGAGAACTGCAGTGTTGGAGGTCATTCAGAAAAGGCAGCGTGGCCTGGAGGAGTGGCCCAAACCTCCCCTGTCTCATTCATCCATCCTGTCATCTCTCATCCTCAGGGAAGAGACACCTGGCTTGGTCCCCCTGTGCCCACCCCCAGCATTTGGGTGGCAACTTGGAACTAATTCCCATGGTGCAAAATCTGTCTCCCTGGCTTGGCAAGCCAGGACCTGTCCTCTTTCTCATTTCAGGGCAGGTAGAGTTTTCCTGTGTGTTTCTATTTCCCTCCAGAAGAAATGCCACTCCGGATCAAAATCCTAATGGTGGTAGGTTGAATTTCCAACTGGGCTATTTTGGAAATATTCTATGTCCTGAAAGTTAGAAAGTAGACATTGCTTTTATGAATAACAGAATCCAACTAAAATGATGAAAATTAGCTTTCCAACACGTCTTCTAAAATAGACCCTACCTGCCTAAACCTTCTCTGTTGTGCAAGGCCCCACAGCCACATGGAAAGGACATCCCTTGGAAAGGGTCAGGAGTGAGTACGCCACTCCACCGCTGACATTTTGGACAATGTGTTCACCCTTCAAGCCACAGTATTTTCTGTAAAATGTGGGTGATGCCAGCCACCTTGGTTATTTTATGTAGCCTTCATGGCCACGGGGCTACATGAAATAACCAAGGTGCCTGGCAAGCGGCTTAGCACAGAATGCAGGCTACCCGCCCCCCAAGATCCAGCATTACCCCTGTAACTCACTGTGAAATCAGAAGGGGGGGCCACTCTCTTTCTGGCCATCCTCAGGACAAGTCTGTCTGGATAATGCATCACCTAAAAGGATGCTAAATGTCGACTTTTTGGAGATGGCGCCAGAATGTGTTGTTTTGTGCCCACTGAATGATAAGCAACACTCTTACCATTTCATTCCATTTCTCTGGGGCCAACATTTACCATCGTCTGCCATGGGTCAGCCTCCTGTCACCATGGCCTTGGGAATCCCTGTAGAGCAGAAAGTGATGGCAGAGGTGCAATGTGCCATGTCTATCCTGTTGACTCTCAGCAGCTCCTGCACCGCTGGTTAGAGGTGGGCCAGGTAAGACTGCCTCTCCCCTTCCAGGCTTTCCCCGTAGGCAGCGCCTCACTTGGTTTCTTGCAAAAGCCGGATAAATAGATTTGTCTGAGTGAAAAGCACTGCCAAAGTGGTGGGAAGATGTGCAGATATTAGAAATGTGCTACTTCAGCTTATGGGCAGTGCCTTCCCATTAAACAGCCTGATAAAGAGAGCTGCTGACTGGCAGGGCCAGAGAGCAGGACTCTGCAGACAGAGAGCTTCTAACTTCTCCCAGGTCCCTCCACAGCCCCGCTTGCTTGTGTTGCCAAATGCCACTGCAGAGCCCTACATTTCACCAGCTCCCAAATCCATGCCCCTCCACTCCCGCAATCCTTAAAGGGTGTCCCAGCCGTGTCTGGATTTACCTGTCACGCTTTGACAAACCCTGACACTTAGCAGCTGTGTGACCCCAGTGATTTACAGTCTGTGAACCTCAATTTTCCCATTATTGATAATGGACGTAATGATGGGGAAATTAAGTGAGCTAACATGTGAAAGCATGCAACAGAGCTGGCACATAGTAAGTGTTCAATTAATTTTTTTAAATAATCAATACATGATATTCACATTAAATTCATTTTTGTGAAAGAAAATATAGTCTCTAACACTGAGGCCAAGGTGTTCTGATGCTTGACAGAAGTTATATGCTACCCAGGGTCACCCACCATGTCCACCTGGTCGTGTGTCCAGCCTGTACAACTGTCCATGGCTTCCCTGGGCCAGCTCTTACCTGGTGCATGTCTGGAGTCTAAGAGAAATTTTTTTTTTTCTGAGTTATTTCACTTAGGATACAAGGGAAATTCTTTGCTCACTTTTGACTTGAAGCAATCCAAGACCAAAGCTATCCAAGAGTTTAATTAAATCTTACGAGACTTAAGACAGGAGCACCCCGCCCTCCATCTGTCTTTTGAGCTCTCTCTTTTTCCCTGGCTATCTCTACTTCCCTGAGAGTTTTCACCTCTGAGGAGGGGCTCAGTGGGTTCAGAATCAGATAGATGACATGGAGCCTGCCATTAGTGGCCCTGGGGGGGGTTCCTTGTGTTCCTCATGGGGGATGTAAGGACAGAATATCCCTTGCACCCCAACAGCATGCCCCCACTGGCAGTATCCCTGCTAATGTCATACATCAAGCTGGTCTCCCTGCTTCCATTCTTGCCCCTTCTCCCATCCTCTTCATGCTTTGACCTCTAGAATATGAATCTATTCCTGTAACCCACACCTTCTTAAGACCCATCAATGGCTCCTCTTGCCTTTGGACAAAATTCCAAACTCTTTCCCAGGGTTTAGAAGTTCCTTCTCAACTTGCCTGTGCTTTTCTGCCCATCTCCCAGCTACCTCCTACTCTAGCTTCAAGTCTCAGCTTAGGTGTCACCACCTCTGGGAAGTCTTCCTTGATTGCCCCACCTCAAAGCACCCACAGCTGTCTGTACTTCCGCCTTCAGGCATGTATCAAGCCTGTGTGCTACAATTGCCTGTTCACATAACTGTCTCTCTGACTGGCTGAAATAGCCTACTCCTCCCAGTGTCTCAGTGCGTAGCCCAATGCTGGAAATGTGTGCAGAACTAATGAGTTAACAGATTTGTGATGACTCCTACTGGAGACGTTACCCAGATCTTTTTCAGCATTAGGACAAGCAAGCAGCTTAGAGCTCCCACAAGACTCCTGGAGACATCGGAACTCTCCATCCTGTGGCCCAGCAGAGGTCTGTGGTTTTTAACTGCTAATGGAAATTGAACTGGCAGATCAAAGGCAATGTCTCCTACAGACCAGATTGCCAGCAGCCAGCACTATCGGAATATCTGCTGAATTGTAATTCAAAATTAAGTGGATTAATGATTGACGTCAATTTGTAAAACCTGGCCTACCACCTCGCCTCCTGCAAACAGGGCCTTTCTTATACTGGGTTGGCTGGGAGGATGGAGCTTCCCACATGGGAGTTTGTTGAGCTCTTGCCATACCCTGCCCCCATCCCAGCCTGATTTTAAAGGGCCTCTGTTCTTAAAACTACACCATTCCTGTTAGAGGTCTTAGAAAAGTCTTAGCACCTGAGATCACTTTTAAAGAAATAAACTCACAAATTTGAGCCAAAAGGGAAAAGCCTGGTACAATTTTGCACCTGTAACACATGAGTCACTTGATTAAAGAAATACTCAAATATCAAGTTTGTGATTCTCTCTGTGTGGGCAGGAAAGTGGAGGGCATGTGGAGGGTGGAAAATGCCTTCAACTGCATTAACTTACAAATCCTAACCAAGGCCTAAGTATTCTGGGGCTGTCCACATTTTGGAAAATGACTTTTCTCCTGTGAGTGCTTTATTTGATGGTCAGAGGGAGACTGGAGAAGGGAACAGCTGCTGGAGGATTTCAAAGCCTCCCCCTCTGGCAGATAAGGCTGGTTCCTCCATCTTTGTTCAGAAGTTGGGGAAGGAAACAGGGGGCTGGGGAGGACGACTCCACAGGAGCAACCCCTCCTGCAAATCCCCTGGTAAACTGGGCATTGTAAATGCTTGGAAAATGTGCCTAGAATCTGTAGGAGGAAAATGTCCCTGGCGAAGGCAGCTAACCCTGCTGGGGTCTCTGCAACCAGCCACAAGTCCAGATAAGGCACACACTGCCTGATCTACCCACACCCCCTGGCAGGTCCAGCAACACGATTCCAAGAAGGCAGATCTGGGCTTAGGATGCCACTGCCTCCTGAGAAGAAAGGACATGGGCAGCCCTGGGGTCTGACCACAGCTCCTCTGTTTCTTCTTCCATTAAATGGGGACTGTCATTCCTTCACCTGAGGCATTGTCAAGATTTGATAAAATCATTTACCTAGCATAGGTGGCCGACGGCTTGGCATCGAGGGAGGCACCAGTATCCAGCCCTCTCCCAGCTCTTCTGAGAGGCAGGCATAGGAGTCTCAATGACTGTGACACTCAGGGGACCTGGGGTCACTCTAGGAATGCTTTTTCATGCTGTTTGTCTTAGGCCTTTCTGGGAAAGGGACGGGGAGATGGAAAGAGGAGGAACACAACTCTGTTGTACATCAGGTGTACATGGGGAGACCTGGAGGACAGGTCGGGGTGGCAGTTGGCTCCTCCCCAGAGCTCCGCTAGGGTTGGACGGTGCGGACATGGGAGGCAGGAGCACAAGAGGCCACCTCCAGCCTCCCTCATGGCCTTTAGCTCAACTCTCCTTCCAGTTTGTTATGAGCAAGAGATCCTGGGCTGCATATTAATAAAACAATGGAATTTTTATTTTTCTCATAAATTACATAATTTAAACCTTAAAACACCTTTAATGAACAGTGACTGGGCATGTGACACTTAATAAAACTGGGCTCAGTTCAGTTTCTGCTTGACAGCCTACCAGCCGAGAATGTGCCTTATGAGTAAATGATTAAGAGGCGGAGATCTTTCCTGGGCTCTACTATTAAACACTTCAAAGGTTTCCAAAGTCAGATAAAATGAAAAGCAAATGTGTTTCACTGCCTCTCAAATGCCTCAAATGTTATAGCAGGTGCAAGCAATGAAACCTTCCATGGTGACAGCATTTTAGGGTCTGCAAAGTGCACCCGACTGAATTCTGGGAATTCTGGGCTGGCTTCATAAAAATTCATGATTTCCATTGAGAGGAGATGATCACCTTCAGAGTCCATCTACATATGTGGCACAGAAGGAAAATATCACAGGGTCCTTTAGGTCATGGGTCAGCTTAACCCTTTCTGTTCTGGAAGAGACCCCAGCATGGAACACTGCAAGACCCCAGCCAACATGGTCAGCCTTGTGCTGGCAAAAAGGGGGCAAATCTCTGAGTCGGCTAGATTTTTCTGGAAGCACATTAATGGTCAGGTCAAACCCAGGTCCTCTTTTTGGGGGCATGGCACATTTTTTTGTTTGTGTGCAGGCTTGGCACATATAGATGGCATGGTTTTATGTAAATTATTTAACCTCTCTGTGCCTCGGTTTTCCCATCTGTAAGCTGGGGATAATTGTAGCACCTACCTCACACTTTTGGGGAGGATTAAATGGGTTAACATCATAGAAGCACTTAGATCCCACAGCAGAATTCAATCTGTCTTCTCAATTCCTATTATTGTTCCGTTAGGAAAAATGAATATGAAAAGTTAGTATTCTGCAGCTTGGCCATTTGAGATTTTCATTTAAAATTTGCTATAACTTAGCTTTATAAGTCATAGTAATCTCTCACATAGACATATAATATTTTATAGTTTACAAAGGACATTCTGAGACGTTACCTCATTCCAACCTTTCAACAGCAAAGCATCACCCATGGACAAAGGATGAGTTTCCAACTCTGCTGTGGCTCTCTTGCATAGTGACGGATCCATCCCTTGGACTCCTGTGTCCCAAGGGCACCCATCTGTGAAATGGGCACAGACAGGCTGTCTCTGAAGCACAGCCCAAGCCACACTTGGGAACTAGCTCTACCGACATCTGCTGAGTTACTAGGGCTCACTGGCTCCATTCTCTCACATTTTTTTAATTCACGGAGGCACTCAAATGCTCTTTGTGTGTTATCTCAGCGATCTTGCAAGCACTTGTTTATGAGACTGTGATTTTTATTCTTCCCCTTTGCTAATGAGGAGGGCAATGAAATGGCATTCCAAGAGTCAATGAAGGAGAACCCCTTAGTTTTTTCTTCAGGGAATGGCTGAGTAGCGATTGTTATCAAAGAACCTTGTCTTGATTTCCAGGCAACACAAGATTACTCACTTCTCCCCTCGACACCACCTCTACACATCTCTGAAAGCATCTGCAGGTTCTGGAGCACTTCAAATTGGGACATGTCTCATGAGTTCTTCACCACTTGGTGGAGTCTTCAGGGGACATTGCTGTGAGCATCTTACCTGCTACCTGCCCGTCCCCACACACAGGCAGAGCCAACCTGAAGCAGAGATATCCTTCTACAAAATCACGTTTAGCGTTTTGACTCAGACACCCCTTCCTCCCCACACACTCAAAAAACACATTGGACCCAGCCTGGCCTCTGACCGCTCTCTGCTCTTAGCATACACCACCCATTTCTACTTTTCAAATCATCACAATTAAGGATACAATTTTAAGATGTGAGAGAAGAGGTGATTACCAGGATGTTCATCACAACATTAGATATGAGAGTGAAAAATACAAAATATCTTAAATGTGCAGCATTAATAAAATGTGGGACATGCATATATCAAAGAAATCAATAAGCATTTTAAATAAAATTGAAAGTAACATGAAAAAACTCATATAACATGTTAAATTAAAACAGCTACATGGTAATGTCATATATATATGTGTATCTAGTATGATCCCTTTTTTACTAGAAGTACATATTTTATATGTAAATACTAAGAGATATGTATGCCTATTTTAAAAGGCCTAAGAGGCTGTATATAAGTTTGTTAATAACGTTACTGCTTAGAAATATGATTTCAGATTTAGTATTTTTTCAATTTCTTTTTTTGGCCTGCCTGTATTTTCTTATTTCTCTATTTAAAAAGCATGATTTTTTTTGTTACGTTAAAAATATGTCTTTTTTTTTTTAATTCCCTTAGAGTTTCATAGTTGAGAGTGGCTTCAGAAGGTATCTAGTATAATGGTTTGAGTCCAGGCAGGTAAACTGAGGCCCAGAGACATAAGATGCCTGCACAAAGTTCTTCAAGCTATTTGCTGGCAGAACCATGATCAGAGCCCAGGCCCCCTCACTTATCCCTGTTCTTTCCATGACGTCCTGTGACATCTCTGAGATTTGCATAAATGTATCAGGGGCCTTTTCCATGGAATTGACTGCACGGAATCACTTTTCCTCTCAGTGAAACTAAGCATTTCTCAATTGGATCTAAAGCAAATATACCTCATCCTGCATCTGTCTCTCCCTCTCTCCAGGTTCTAGCCAAGCATGGTTAAAAACCAATGGCATCAATCATTGTGTATGGGCCAGGACAGAGGAAGAAGGGTTATTATGCCAGATTTCCACACATAAGCCTTGGCCAAGCTTTCATTCTTGTTATGGTCTGAATGTTTATGTCCCTTTAAAATTCATATGTTGAAATCCGCCCGTCTTTTTTTTTGATGTGGGGTTTTGCTCTTCCTACCCAGGCTGGAGTGCAATGGTATGGTATCTGCTCACTGCAACCTCCGCCTTCCAAGTTCAACCAATTCTCCTGCTTCAGCCTCCTGAGTAGCTGAGATTACAGGTGCCCACCACCATGCCCAAGCTAATTTTTTATTTTTATTTTTAGTAGAGATAGGATTTCACCATGATGTCCAGGCTAGTCTAGAACCCCTGACCTCTGGTGATCTGTTTGCTAGGCTAGTCTAGAACTCTTGACTTCGGGGGATCTGCCTGCCTTGGCCTCCCAAGTGCTGGGATTACAGGCGTGAGCCACCATGCCCACCCTATATGTTGAAATCCTAATGCCCAAGGGATGGTATTTAGAGGGGAGGACTTTCAGAGGTGATTAGATTAATAAGAGCACAATCCTCATGAATGGGATTAGAGCCCTGACATTAGAAACCCCAGAGAACTCTCTTGCTTTTTCTTCCATGTGAGGATACGGTAAGAAGGCATCATCAAAGAACCAGAAGGTAGGTTCTCTTCAGACACTGAATCTGCCAGCACCTTGATCTTGGACTTCCCAGCTTCCAGAATCATGAAAAAGAAATATTTGCTATATAAGCTAAATGTCAGGCCAAGACCATTGTATATGCAGGACCAGTATTTGAAGACTGGACTGACCTCAACCTGCCCTACCCCTAGGCTCAGACTGGTCCAGCTACATGGGTAATGAACAACATTGCCAAATGAATGGGTTGAGATTCTATCAGCCTTTTTTAAACAAAGATATTTTTTTCTAATTCACCTTAAGCATTTGTTTTTTTCTTCTCACCCATCATGACTCAGTCATTTGTTGATGCTAAAATGAAAGGTGGCTGTTCCTCTCAATTGCAGTATTTTTTTCCATCAAGGAAAAGAGAAAACCTATGCAAGCAGCCACGTTAAGTGAAGCTAAATATCCTGATGAGGCTACAGCAGTACCTATAGGTAGGAGATGGAGGGTCTTGTTGGAGCTGAGCTTCCACCAAGGACTCTAAGAGAGGAGGTTCACACTGGTACAATGTCCAGCTCTTGCCTGGACATAATGTCTCACAGCCTCCCAAACCTTCATCTCCTAAAGGTTTAATGAGGATGCCAATGCAACCCTCTACAGCCCACTTGCGAGATTGCTTTGAAGATGGGGAGATGAAAATGTGAGGAGAGGCTGGGTGAATTTCCAAGTAAGGGACCCTGCCTCCTGCTGCAGAATTTGTTTTTCCTATACTAGCTCCAGTGACAATTTGAGCAGAAACTGCTCTGACTCTAACTATAGGAGGCAGAAGGAACACTTAGAATCATGTAGGAATGAGGATGAAAAAATTAAACCACGGACAATGTACCAACCTCCCAAGCTCTGAGCGTAGGGCTTATATCACAGGCACCATTTATTTTTCTTCTTTTCTTCTTTAAATTTTTTAAACTTAAAATTTTCCCAAAGTCTTAGAATCTTCAGTTCTGGGAACTGAGTCCATATAAATAGAAGCACAATGACCTAAAGATATGGATCTAGGAACAAACACACGGAAGGATGTTTAGTACAGCACTATTGTCAGGGCCAAAAAAGAAAATAAGATGAATGCCATTAACGGGAGAATGTTCAAATAAATTCAGGTTAGTTCCCACTATGAGAGCTCCATTATTTGATTTTTTTTTGAGACGAAGTCTCGCTCTGTCACCCAGGCTAGAGTGCAGTGGCATTAGCTCACCACAACCTCCACTTCCTGGGTTCAAGCAATTTTCTTGCCTCAGCCTCCCAAGTAGCTGAGATTACAGGTGTGTGCCACCACACCCAGCTAAGTTTTTGTATTTTTGGTAGAGATGGGGGTTTCATCATGTTGGTAGGCTGATCTCGAACTCCCGACATCAAATGATCTGCCCGCCTCAGCCTTCCAAAGTTCTGAGATTACAGGCCTGAGCCACTGCACCTGGCCCATTATTTGATTTGGGGGATTTCCATGACATATTGGTGGGTGAGAAAAGCAAGATGCAGTGATGCATATAAAATATATCTTAGCCAGGTGTGGTGGTGTGTGGCTATGGTCCCAGCTACTTGGGAGGCTGAGATGGAGAATCACCTGAGCCCGGGAAGGTGGAGGCCGCAGTGAGCTGTGAGTGCACCACTGTACTCTAGCCCGGGCAACAGAGTGAAACCCTGTCTCAAAAATAAATAAAATATGTCTATATGTTGGATGGGCATTTATATTTGTGTATCTGTACATGACTATATGAGCCCAGTATAGAGGAGAGAAGGACACAAACATTTGGTGAACCTCAATTCGGGAGGTGGGTGGTGGGGAAATTAGTGAGAGGAAGCAAGTTTGAAGAAACGTTATGCACAAAAACAGCATATGTAATAAGATCTGAAATGTGCAAATGATATATATGTGGGTATGTATAAATGTCCAAAAAAAAATTGAAGTAGATTCAGATTCTCTGACTTGTTGAGCCATCAAGCACAGAAAGCAAGAAAGGTTGAGAGAAATTGAGAAAGCAGGATTCCATCTTCATGAAAACAAAATTCCTAAGTCCGCACACGTCTGTCACAGCCGTGTGGGAGCCTCACGCCAGCCCAGGCCTGGGTTGCAGCGGGAGGGTGGAGGTGACGAAGACAGTCAGCTTTTTATGCATCTTTGCCTTGTCTCAATGCTTTAAAAACTGATTTTTTGTAGGGAAGATATTCTGAAAAGTATCAAATTGTCAAAGTTTAAATGCTCCAATGTGCTTATTCTTTGGTGATTTTAAGTGAAACATCAAGTAATTCTCTGTTGCCCAAACAGGTGGCCTTCTGAGCCGCCGGCTGTCCTTGAGTGTGGGGAAGGCTGGAGCCGGGCAGCTGGGACCGGCCTCGGGTAACCTGGGTGAGGGGCTGCAGGTGTCTCCTGTCAGAGGCTAGGTGAGGCCCGGATGTGGTACTGGCGGAAATGCATTACTCATGCAGATCCGGGGAAGGCAATACGCCCTTTGGGGTCTTTGGTGGCTAGACAAGGCCAGCACAGCACATTTCCTGGGGCTCAGTCCAAGGCGCCATCTTCTGAGGAGGCAGAATTAGAGTCCTGAGTGAGTGACTCAACTCAGCTTGTGGGGATTTTGGTTTCAGCCAGTCTGCTGGGGTTGTTGATTGTGATCACGCTGAGCAGGTGAGAAAATGGGCAAAATAAAGGGCTGACCTTCGTTTTAATACCCAGGATGTTTGCATGTGAAAGAAAAAGAATGAGGCAAAATTCTCCAGACTCAACTCTGATGACTGAAATGGGAAGGAGAGAGGCTGAGGTCAGGCACTAGAAGTCCATGACTGCTGTCCCAGAGAGAAAGGGGCAAGGCTGTCACAGGGCTGAAATGGAGGCAGCTGGGGTCCTCAGCTGAGGTCAAGACTTGGAGCTCTGCCCAGGCACAAGCGTTCATGGGGCAGCCCCTCCACCCAGCCCCACTGCCACTTTCCATGCCCTTCCCTGCCAAGTTTTCTCCAGGACACACACCGCCCTCTGATGTGCTGTGTGTCTTCCTCAGTTGTGGTCTGCTTTTCCTTCACTAAAGTATAAGCCCCCTAAAGCCATACTGTTTGTCTGTTTAGTTCTCTGCTATATTATTACTTAGGGCACAGGGAGCTGCTCAACAGTGATTTAATAAGTGAACAAATAAACAGTGAATAAGTGAAGATGATGGGGACCAGAAATCAAGTGTGGTACAGCCATGTAAACGGATACTATACAGTCATCAAAAGAGCTTTAGATGATGGCGTGTGCCCAAAACTGTCCACATCAATTCTCTTTGGGGGTGGGTTTATGAGAAGAGGGGAACTTTACCTTTTCCTAATATGTAGTTCTGAAATATTTCAACTTTGTGTTACTTTGTACAGTATTTCATTTGTAAAGATAAAAAGAAAAGCTTGTTGTTTGATGTGGAAAAAGTTTAGAAGATTTTTGTAATTACATGGAAAAATGACTTTGCAGCACCTTAGGTTAAAAAAAAAAAGTTGGCCGGGTGCAGTGGCTCACGCCTGTAATCCCAGCACTTTGGGAAGTTGAGGTGGGCAGATTACTTGAGGTCAGGAGTTCAAGATCAGCCTGGCCAACATGGTGAAACCCTGTCTCTACTGAAAAAAATACAAAAATTAGCTGGGCATGGTGGTGGGCAACTGTAATCCCAGCTACTTGGGAGGTTGAGGCAGGAGAATCGCTTGAACCCAGGGACAGAGGTTGCATTGAGCTGAGAGCGCACCATCGCACTCTAGCCTGGGCAACGAGTGAAACTCTGTCTCAAAAAAAAAAAAAATTGAGGTATAGCCCGGCATGGTGGCATATGCCTGTAATCTCAGC
This sequence comes from Aotus nancymaae, assembly GCF_030222135.1. Lineage (NCBI taxonomy): Eukaryota > Metazoa > Chordata > Mammalia > Primates > Aotidae > Aotus > Aotus nancymaae. Next base: position 13,138,191 of record NW_026988421.1, read on the forward strand.
TACTCGGGGGGCAGAGATAGAAGAATCACTCAAACCTGGGAGGCTGACGTAGGTTGCAGTGAGCCAAGATCATGCCACTGTATTCTAGCCAGGATGACAGAGTGACACTATTTCAAAAAAATATAAAAATAATAATCAAGGTACAAACATTTATAGAAAAAAATTATATATTTGTGTCCAAAAAGAAAGACTAGGAGGTAACTTTAACAGTGATTTTGTCTCAATTTTTTCTTCTGCTTTATACTTTTTTGTATTTTCCAAATCACCTAAATAAGCATATAGTCAGATCAAAGAAGTTTTATTTAAAAGCAAAATTTTACTGTAGCTAAACTTATGAGAAATGTGATTATGCAGAAATATGATAGGAGAAAAGAAGAGAGGGTTTTTTTTAATTGTCAGTTCAAACTGTGTCTTCAGTCTTCAGTGAAGGCATCAGTTATTGTTCAAAAGACTAGAGTCACAAGGATTCTCAGGATAGGACAGATTCTGCAACCTCAATCAGAGGATCATTGTCATGATAAATAATCTTTCCTTCAAGACAGCTTTCTCGGGTCTAACTGAATTTCCTCCTGCTTCATCAAAATAAATGAATAAAAAGTCCACCACTCTTATCTGTGGAAATGACTCTGGCAAGCCACATACCTATAAAAACCCTCTGCAGACTTCAACATGGTTACTTATTATTAAGTCTTTCTCCGTCCCTCCCCCTCCCCTTCCCCCACAAAGTGCAAACTACTTTTAGCTCCTTTAATCCTGCTTTGCAACACTTCCACGTGATTGTCACCTCCCTCTGGCCTCTTTCCAGGGTTTCTGAATCATTCCCCAAACAGGTAGCCTAAAACTAAAGTCAAGAATGGACTTGGCCAGTGTGGAAATGGCTGAGCAGTTTACTTCTTGGGGCTTGCAGAGCCTCCCTCCTGTGGATCTCTCCCTGTGTCACTGGCATAAAAGAAAACAGCCCTTCCCTATCCATAGACCACTGTCAGATTCCCCAGGTAGCCTAGCTAGCATCTGGGGACTACCATGGTGTCCTTCCTTAGCGAGGCCTCAAAACTCTGATTCCTTGGTCTCTTCGCCTTCTGTCTTCTCATCCATCCATCCAGGAGTGTAGGATGGTGGCATTCACATGGTCCCTATCCCATTGTCACTGCATGTTGCAGTCGTCAGCCATGAATTCTGCCCCACCAAAACAGCTGCCACTGAGCCAAGTGGCATATCCAGAGGCACCACCCTACTTCCCAGGAGGATCAGATACACTGGGCAACTGCGCTGGCCCTGCTGCTCCCAGGACAGAGGGACTGACACTGGCATTCACAGAAGCAGACAGCATTTCTGTGAATGGGCAGGTGGGCGCTATTCAAATGCAGAGCAGCTTGTTTCAGTTTGGTGATGTTGAATTGCGTGCAAGCATGTGCACACACTGCTTATTGTTGCTTTCAAAAATAAATTTAAAACACATTTATGGAGTTAAAAGACTGTGAGAGTTGTTTTGGTTTTAATAAAATTAATCTGTAAAGATTCCAAGACCTTAACAAATGATCGATGAGACTTTTGTAATTGACTTAAAAACTTCATTAAGTACACAGTGTGGCTTCCTTATTAACTTCTACTTTGGATTCCAGTTGGGCTTTTGCTACATCAAGTGTATCCAGGAAGAGGAATTTCTGTAGTCTCCCAGGTTTGAGCCTCATCCTGGGACAGAACCCCTTGCTTCTAGGCTTTGGGCCAGGACGTCAACCCTGGGGTCAGGCTTAGTTGTCTTCCATGCCTGTGAAGAAATGAGGTTGAGTGTGAGGGGGTTTCAGGAGACTCAGGGAGTCCTCTAGGTGCCACCTGAAACTGCGTCATCTTTCCTAGAGCATCCGTCATAGACAGCAGGCTAACGTCCAAGTGAGGCACTCACACTCTCCATGCCTACCTCTTCTAGATGGGGGCAGGGCTGTCCTCAGCCTCCAACCCACCCAGAAATCTCCCTATGATACCTTTTCATCCAACCATCCATTCACCTGTGCAGTCTTCCATCTAATATTCATTGAGTGCCCACTGCATGCCAGGCAGTTGACTGCATACTGAGAATTCCACCCCTTATTTCTCTTTACTTTTTTCTTTCTCAAGAAGGGGACAAAAGCAGGAGCCCAAGGATCTCCAGAGAGAGTGGGCTGCCAGCTGGTGACCAGTTACTGCCAGGAATTTCTGTCCTTTGGGAGAAATTTCTGGGAGACAATCTAGGCTTCTTAGAGGTCCTAGCAAAGGGTCTCACTGCCTATCACTCTCCCCAACTTTGCTTTCTTTTTCATTTTCTTTATAGCATTTATTGTCCCTAACAGAGTCTACATTTGACTTCTTATTTATTGTTTCTCTCACTCTATTAAAATGTAAGTTACATACATGTAGAGATTTTGTTTCATTCACTGAATTTCCCTAGTAACCTCATCGGTGCCTCTCACATGGTTGGCACTTAATATATTTGTGATGAATGGATGGATAGATGAGAGGACAGATGGTTGAATGGATGGATAAATAGATGGATGCATGGATGGGTGGATGGATGGATGGATGGATTATTGGATAGATAGATGAGAAGACAGAATCACTTCAATTAGATGGAAAAAACTCTCCAATTGGAGGGATAGATGGATGGATGGATGAGCAGAGAGATGGTTGAATGGATGGATGAACAGATAGATTCATGGATGGAGAAATAAATGGATGCATGGATAGATGCATAAATGGATGGATGAGAGCAGATGGATGAATGGATGGATGTATGGATGGATGGATGGATGGATAGATGGATGGAGGTATGGATGAAGCATGAATAGATGGATGAGAAGGCAGATGAATAAATAGATGGATGTATGGATGGATAGATAGATGGAAGGAGGAATGGTGATGAATGAACATTTAAATAGATGAATGGATGAATGAACAGATGGATGCATGGATAGATGGATAGATGGGTGGAGGAATGGATGGATGGATAGATGGTTGGAAAGCAGACATGGTTCTTGCCCTTGTGGAGTTTTTAGCTTTGTGAAGGAGACTATAAGTGAAATTCATGAAAAACTATGTAAAATTGCAATTGTGTCAACTGCTGCAAAGGAGAAAAACTCAGTGTCAGTGAAGACTAACAAAGGGCTTTGGCAAGATCTAGTTGAGGAGGGGAGCCTACCTCAAGGAAGTAAAGACTGAGCTGAGATGGAGTAGTTAGAAGGAACCATTAGCAGATACAAACTGTCCCTCTACAGAGTTTCAAATTGTGTAAGCCTTGCTCTCATGTCACTCTTTCTGCCTGTTTCTCCCCCAGGATGGCATCATGAGCAGGAACCCAGGTTTCTCAGGAGGCCTTGGGCTACTATCTGGTGGTCATGACTCCCAGAGTAGAGAGACAGGAGCTTGTGCTTCCCACTTCCTCCCAATGATTGCCTGGATATGATGGACCATGGTGGGATCACAACACGAACTTGAGACTATGATGTTAACCAGATGGTGCCAGGCAGGGTGGCAGTTCTCTAGGCTTGAACAGAGCTGGTGAGGGCCTTAAATTCAATTGAGTGTCTTGTTTTCTACTGGCTCCCTGACAGAGAAGGACAAACGCTCAAAATGGAGTCAGCACTGCTGGGTTCAAATCCTCATTCTGTCATTCCCAGCTGTGTGACCTTGGGATAGTAATTTTACCTCCTTGGCCACCATTTTGTCATCAGTGGAATGAGAGTGATGGTTGTAAAAGTGCTTTCTGACACAAGCCAGTAAGAACTGTGTACATATTTACTATTTTTATTACTAGTGGTCAATGATCCTCACAAAAAAAAAGAGAGAGAAGAGAAAACTGGATAGGTTCATTGGTGCCAGTTCAAATGCATTTGTCCTTTCACTCAAAAAAATACAACTGTTGGGTATTTTTCATGTTCCAGTACTGTGCTGGGCATAGTAGGGCCACAAATATGAGCCTAAAATAAGTCCTGCCTTCAACTATATGACATTCTAGTAAGGGAACTTCATGGGAAGTCACAGGCAGAGCAGATAGCTCTACTTGGGGACAGAAAGAGAGTTCAGAGGGAAGTTCAGAAGAAAGCAAAAATATTTCAGTAGAGGGAATCCCAGAGGGCTTCTTAGAGGAGGTGACATCAGAGCTAACCTTCCTTTAGTCCCTGAAGCAGCACCTTTCTCCAACTTTCATGGTCTGCGTCCTCAGTGCTGTGTGACCTTATCTCCCAGGCTCTTCTCAAAACACAAACTAGGAGGAGTGATAACACAGCAAGCCAAACTGTGGCAGATGCTGACTGTGTCCTGTGTCACATCCCCTGCTGTCTTTGACTTCGTCTTCGATGTCACTAAAAGCAATGGGTAGTGTTCTGCATGCTGGCAGGGTTCTATCTCAAGGGCCTGAAGAGTGTCTCCACCTCAGTTTCTGCTTCAGAACCTTCTCCAAAATCAGGGAATCCCATGGAGCCCACTTTCAAGTTCAGTGTGAGACTGGGGGAGAATGAGCCTGCTGGGGCAACCCTTGAGCAACAAAGGAAGAGCCTGTGGATAAATGCTCTGGTGTCCTGTCCTTTAGCCAGAATATTCTGGAAGGCAGTCTGCAGGCTTCCCCAAGTTTCGGGCAATTGAGTCCCCATGACCTACAGCAGCAAACTCAACAATGCACCTTCATGCTGGGCACTTCCTCCCTCTTTCACTTCCCCTCTCTCGCTCATCATCATGATCATACGGTATTTTATATAGGATATTATAATGTGTGCAATGCTGTCAAACACAACACAACAAAACCTCAGTGACCGAGCACAATGAACATTCATTTTGAGCTCATATTCCATGTTGGTCTGGGTTGGCGGGGGGTCTGTCATGCATTCTTCTCCTTTGGGGACCCAAGGTAACAGAGCCTCCACTGTGGAGCACATCTAGTCTGTGGCAGGGGAGGGAAACATGGCAGATTGAGCACCCCATCTTCAAGCTGCTGCAGGAAGTGACCTCCCTCACTCCGGGCCACATTCTACTGGCCAAAGCAAGTCACTTGTTCATGTCCAACTTCATCTAGGAGGAAAAGGTAGCCCAACCTTGTGCTTAGAAGGAAGAAAACGGGACTGCAGAGGAGCAGCCCCAAGGACCACCATGTTATTCTCCCTGAAAAGCCAGCTCTGTGCCCCACCCTGGGCCAGAAGCCCTGGATGTTGGTGGGAATGAGGGAGGGAGCAAGATACAGTGTGGAGGGAAGCAGAAGACTCCAGCTCTGTCCTTGGGAGCTTCCAGAGCCTGGGTCTCTTTTTTTGCAGGCCGTTGTACCTGCTCCTCCCTCTGCCTGGACCTCTCTTCCTGTCCACTCATGGCCCCAATTCTCATTCATTCTGTACATCTCAGGACAAATCTTACATCCGCAGAGAGCTCTAGCTGCTCTCCCTGCCATAACTATTCAAACACAGATCTTCTCTCTTATTCTCTCATATTCTCTCTGTTCTTTTTCATAGCGGCACTCGTTACATTTATAACTGTATCAATGTGGTGGCTTCATTGGTAGGCACCGCACCAGGCTATAAACACCATAAAAGCTGAGACCACACCTGTTTTTTCCTGGTTGTATCTCTACCACCTACCAGTCACACACATAGTAGATGCCCGGTAAATATTTATCAAAAGAATTAACTCATCAGGGAGACAAGAAAAAAATGGGATGAGCAGAAAAGAATTTAAGATATCTAGTACCCCCTTTATGTTTATATATTTGATTCATGTTGCCCTTTGCTAAACCTGAATGTAGATGTAAAAACTCTATGGAAACTGGAAAGCCTTCCATGTAAGCGGTTAATTATTATTCTTTCCCATAGTTCTACTCACTCCCCCAACATCCCTGGTACAAGGACCCAGGATTTTTATCTTCCTCTTAGAGATGAAGAGTCTCAGAGAGGGGCAAGTGACCTACTTAAAGTCACCTGGGTAGTATTCTGATTTGCAATCCTAAGCTTTTCCCTCTATACCACTCTTCCTAATTCAGGCTCCAACCAAATGCTTGGAATCTGGTTGTCTGACTAAATGTGGTCATGGTTAAGTTTGAGTCCATAAGTAGAATGACTGAGATATCGCACATCCATCAAGTTCATGATCTTGGTTGATTTTTCTCAGCAGACTCTTGCATTGCTTCCTCTAGAAAAACATGGATAATTGGAAAAGGGCATGAGGTTCTCAGGAAGGGAAGACCCTGAGTGCCTGTAGGGTTTTCCACCAGCAACCCAGCCACGTGGTTTTATTTTCACTGCTGAATTTGGTCAGTTTTACATCTTCACCACACCTGAACAAAGGCAAACGCACATTTTAAGGGTCTGTGTAAGGATACATCAGAAGAAGGTATAGTAATCCTGGCCTGGTGGTCAATTTACTGATTGCTCTTTAATTATACCTATTACTACTTGTTGAGTATCTACTGATTACCCTTCTATAGAACAACATGCACTAACTCACTTTATGCTCACTGCCACCCTCTGAGATGCTCTGCTGGGGGCCAATTCAAACTGACTTACAGGGAGGATAAAAGGGAAATTTGGGCTCAAATCACTGAAAAGCATGGGGCAAGGCTGTATCCAGTCCCTTGGGACTCTGCCTCTCCACGTCAGCTCTGTTTTTGTCTGTGACAAGAAGACCTTCTTCATGTAGTAGCCCCGACTGCTCCAGGCTTACGCCTTCTAGGAGCAAGTGCAGAGAGAGGGTGCTTCTTTCTAGATTACTCTGGCTGGATCCCCAGGATTGGCTCTGCCAGATTCTCATAAGGCCCATTAGTGTCCAGAGAGATAGGATGGTCTGATTGGCCAGGCCCGGGTCACATGTTCACCTGGAGTCTGGGGGGCAGGAATCAGCTCCCGATAAACCCTGTGACGGAGAGCCAAGGAGCAGCGCTTCTGCACAGAAAATCGGAGGCTATTACTGAAAGAATGGGAACTGGCTGTTTAACACGTCAAAGCAAATGCTGTCCATAAAGAGCTCTTATTATTATCCATCCCTCTTTTTAAAACGAGAAAATTGAGATCCAGAGAGATTAAGCCACTTCACTTCCCCAAAAATCACAGAGTGTTGGGGAGAAACTCCCTGCATCGCTTAACCATTGTTCTCCATATAGTACCATGAAGCTTGGGTCACCTGCTGCTGGGTCCTGAAAAATCACCATTACAGTCTGCAATCTCGAGAGACTAGGTTCCAAGAGGGATGTTTGTAACTAAGTAGGCTTTAGTCTGAATAACTGCACCATCTGCCTTGGGGGCTAAAGAAAGCTCCACACCCTTCTCCATGAATAGGGCTCAGAGTCATCCTCCCTCTCCCCTTTTATTGTTTTTACTTTTACTGGGTTGGAATTTAAACATTATTGTAGTAACTATTAGTTTCAAGGAAAAATTGTAATTGCTTCTAGATCCACCCACTGGTTTCAAGAGCGCTTTAACCTTTAACTTTCTCAGTACAAAGGGAGGCTGGCTGTGCAGTGAATCTAACAAGACCATCATTTATCGCTGGCAGAGTTCATTAGTCAATTGTAACAGTTTAATTATTAGCATTTTAATGCATGAGCATTTAACTAGACAGAACAACAAGCTTTGGCGTACAGAACAAGACTTCTTAAATGGAGCTGAATTAACCAGCACAATTGTTTGTATTGTGGTGTGTTATTAAAACGAGATGATTAAAATGCAAGAAACAAATGGATCCATATATTTAGCCAACAAACCAGCACTTGGCTTAATGGTATTGAGAGCATGCTTTCTTAAGCTTGAATTTTAATTTTAAAATCTTTGCTTTATTTTTTCTGCTCTAAATTACGGATTAAAATGCTATAAGGAGGATTCATGTTGCTCCACTGATTGTAGGGGCAGCTTTAGTGAAGAAAAGTGTGGGAGACACAAAGGAGACAGCCCACAAATGGTCCTGAGTGGCCCAGCTGGGAAGCACTGTTGCTGTGGGCTTCATGGTCCTCCATTCAGAAGAATACCCTGGGAGATTTTTAAAAACTGTCCCATCCAGGCTGCACCTCTGGAGAATCTGACATTCTATTGGTCTAGAGTGGTGCCCAGATATATTTTGTCATTTGTTTGTTTAACTTCCCAAGCCATTCTTATTTGCAGTCAGGATTGAGAACCACTGCTCTACCTCCATGTGACAAGGTGGATCCCTTCATCACACTTGTCAAATGAGACTAAGGCTTGCCAATGTTCATAGTAGCACTAGTCATAAGAGCTAAGAAGGAGAAAGAAAACAAATATCCACCAACAGATGAATGGAGAAACAAAATATGACATAGCCATACCTTATTAAGTTTTAAAAAGGAATGAGATTTTGATGCATGCTACAACAGGGATAAACCTTGAAGGCGTTGTGCTAAGTGAAAGAAGCCAACCACAGAAGGACAATGATTGTATGATCCGTTTATATGAGGGACCTAAAATAGCTAAACTCATAGAGAGAGAAAGTAAATTCGAGGTTATCAGGTTGTGGGAAAGGGAGATGTGGAGTTATTACTTAATGAATACTGTTTGAGATGATGAAAAAGTTCTGGAAATGAGTAGTGGTGGTTTCATGACGCCGTGAATGTACTTAATGCTACTGAATTGCACACTTAAAAATGACAAAAATTGTAAATTTTATGTTATATGTACTTTATCACAATAAAAATATAAAGGAAAAAATAATAAGTCTTGCTATATTAACTTCATAGAATCAGTGTGTATATCAAGTGAGATTGTGGATAGAAGCCCTTTGCAAGCTTATCATGATGTGCATATTTAAGGTGGTAGTAATATACTTTAATTATTTGTTTTAATCACATTGTTTTAATAAGAGGATACAATATAAACAGCCGAGAAGGTTCATTAATAATGTCAAATTTGAACGAGTATAATTAATGTCACTCAGCAAAGGCCTTCACATATTTTCTCTCTGGGGTAATCTTGGCCTGATTTTTCTATCTAAACAGTTTCTTCTTTGATGGGGAGGCAGAAACTCTTAGGGAGGATGAGGAAAGATGGAAAGTCTTACATTTTTATCTGATTGTAAAGATCATAGTGTGGTCCTACATGATGTCAATGACACCCACATCCTAGCCTTGGAGATTTGGGTAGAAAATAAAGTTTCCAAGTCCTGGAATGGCCTTTCCTATGAGAGACACTGAAATGGACAAAGCGTAACAAGTACTAATCATAACAGCCAGCATTAATTGAACCTTTCCTAAATGCCAGGATTCTAATGGTAATATGGTTGGGGGAAGTTAGAAGGCTAGAGAAGAGTCCTGCCCTTTTGCCCTCTTTCCATGGTGAGGCAAAAACAAATTCAGCATTCCAAAGATTATGCTATTATTTCCTTACTTCTGATTCAAGCAAGATTATCCAACCACAGAGAGTCTGCAAGTTGGTGGGGATTTGAGCCTGATTGCTAGACTATTAAGTCTTGTCACCTGATCCTCAATGAACAGAGTGAGCCCCCTTGTTCCTCTCCAGCTATCCTCCAGGAAGTGAGGCCTTGGTGGGCAGGAGAAGGGGAGCCCATTCTGTCATGCTTTACTTATTTTAATTCATCTAAATGGTACCTTATTCCTTTCTTTCCTAAAGAGTTTTAATGCAGCTTGCAAAATTGGACACGCTACAATGGAAAATAATCTGACTAAATAAGAAAATGAGGTGAGCTATAAAACAAGAAAAAAGGCAAATACCTCAACGTCATGCCATATGGAGTAAAGAAAGGAACTGGGGTTGGGGGTAGGAGGATTTGCAAATAGAGGGGCTTAGTCTCCTCTGCCCTCATTATTCCATATAGAGGAGTGTCAGGGCCTGGGAAAGGCTGCTGAGCACACGTGGGTCTGTGTTTCAGGGGAGGAGACCCTTCCCGTCTCTGCCTATGGAAGCACGGGCAAGATCCTGTAGAACTTGGGAACACACAGACTATGTACATGGCTGAGCTCAGACTTCAACTGTTTGTAGCAATTGCTGGGAAATGCCACCACTCAGCACTTGGAAGCTGTGGGTTCCTGTGGGGGAATTGTAGCCCCTTCTAATGGAGGTGTGGCTGTGATCAGTTAAGTTGGTAAAACTCCCCCCACTGGAGGTGGGAAATTTGAGGGGCACACAATCTCTGCCAGACTTCTGAGATGAACACCCAGAGTGATTTTTAGACAACCTTTTGTGCCCTTCCACTTAAAGAGAAAGTAAGATTGAATCAGAAATGAAGCAAAACATATGATGGATGCTACAGAAGCCCCATAGTTATAAGAGTGGGTCTCAGATTTGGATCTTCATCTTCCAACAACTGATGCGGACAGAGAAATATGATGATACAGGGAATTGCAGCATCCTTGAAGTAAAAATCAGCCTGAGTAAGGCTCAGTTCTTCCTGATCTCAAAACAAGAATCATTTCCCCCATGAATCCTCGCAGAAAATTCTAGGTATGACATAAAGAACACCATCCTCAACCAACTGCTGTAATGAAAGTCATGTGGTTTTTGTAATGATGCTGCTCAAGGATATGTATGGATCTGCCTTCAAGTAGAAGTAGGTTTTTGAGCTGTGCTCTCCAGTGCAGTAGCCACCATCCCCTGTTGTTATTTAATTTAAATTAAATTAAACTAAAAATGTATCTCTCAGACACACTGACCACATTTTGAGTGTGCAATAGCCACGTGTGGCTCATGGCTACAATATTGAACAGTGCAGAGATGTACAAAACTTTCACCAGAAAGTTCCATTTGACAGCATTGTTTTAGGGTGGTTAGGGTCTCAATGATAAATTGCACACCCATCAGATAGTTTGCTCTACGTGTGATGTCCCTCAGCATAACTTTTGACAATGAATAGCCATCAGCTTGAGCTTTTATTCCCTGCCAGATACTCACTATTCCAGATTGCCACTTGGGTCCACAGATAGGGGCTTTAACCAGCAGATGAGTAGAGAGAAGACCCACCAGTATCCTCCCATGATACCTTGTGGGGGGGGACCTGACTAGAGCATATTCTTAAAGGGGAGTCATCTTATATCTGTTTAGAGGTGAGCCTGGGAGAGCTGACAATGGGGACAGAGTATCCTTAGAATGTGACTTTGGTTCCAGGCTGATAGGCAATACAGGTTCAACAAGCCCACCATCTAACATGGCTGCTAATTTTGGCCAAGTATCATAAAGCATGTGGAAATCAAGCCCACCTCAGTCATACCTGTATCTCAGTAATGTCCCTATGTCCTATATACATTTGGGCAATTAACTTACTGAGAGCTTTCCAAAGCAAATTAGTTGCAAAATGAACCAATAGGTAGACTTAGGATGTAGGCATCACATACGGTGACTTTCAATTTTCTTTTTTCTCATTTGCTGATTTTTTCAGCAATGTTTGCCTAAGGAATAGAAATGGAAAGGATTGTTTTTTTCTGCTAATCCTAACAACACTGATGGGCTGTCCTTCAGTATTGACTGAGCCATGGGACCAAAATGTATTCTTCAGGATGACACTGGCCCAGTAGTTATTGAAGTCTGGGTCTAGGAATTGAATAGTGGGTTTCCTACCTATGACTACTGAGAGTTAACATTTTTCATAACTGGAATTTCCAAAGAATAAGACCCACATTGACACCCTTCTAAAATTTCATCGTCTCTCAATGGGTTGCAGTAATGGAGAAGAGGTCAGTGCAAATATTCCCTCTACTGCCAGCTCTGGAATGTGTCTTCATCCTATTGCTCAAGCACATGTGAGTCCTCCTTGAGAATGCTGGCAATTCCCCATAGAAACAGAAGACCTAGCTCAAGAAACTGGAAAACATTCTCTGGCCTAAAAGGGGCTAAAAGAAACAGAAAAGGCAATAATGCCTCAATGATAAGGCTAATTTTTCTTCTATTTAAATTCTAAGCATAATTTAGGACTATCTGTCTGGAAAACAGTGGAAGAAAACCATCCACAATCCCAGCATCCTCATATAATATTTTTGTGTATGGTCTTTCACATAATATTTGAAAACATGATTTTCATCCCGAAAACCATCCCTGCTTCACAGTAAAGTGTCCAGGTCCAAGTGTACTGTCCTCCCAAGGTTTGTCTGAATCACAGAATCTATTTTCTAAAAGAAATATATTTTGCATGGTTTTGAGGGTCTCAGGTCAGCCCACAGCATTCTACTTAACCCACCATGTGGTCCAGCTATGTGATTAACTCGATCACAAGCCCACCTCCCAGCTGCTCACTCTGCATTTTGCGCATTCTGCACACATTGGAATCTCCTCCTACAAACATAGTTCCCAGGGAAGGCATCTGTCCCCTCACAGCAAATTGGACAATGCTGGAGGAAGACACCTGTCAAGATGTCAGGGTCCCAGGTTCCCCATCTGGTTGGAGAGGAGCTGGAGTTCTGGCCACTGTTATACAAGGTACCACTGACCATCCTCAGAGGTTTTTGACAAATGATAATGGGAGAAGATTTCAAATTGTACTCACAATCTCAGACAGCTAATACTTTCATCGTCAAGACAGCATTCTAGCCCATGAATTGCCTGCCTTAGGGTGCATATATGTGACACACACATTTACATTAAAGTATAGGAAGGGTCAAACACCCTATTGTAGCTCAGGAAATCATACCAGCTATTGAATTCTTTTGTACATGTGAGTTTCTTTATTTCATACCACACCCCCATCCCCAGTCCGCACTTGCCATTCATTTTTGGATTTCAGCTTAAAGCATCACCCCCTTGGGGAGTGTTTCCAGAACACTCCATGTACCATCCATCTAGACTAGATGAAAACTCTCTGTTGTAAGATCCTCCTCTTTTCCTTCCCAGAATTCACCATACCTGAAATCACTTGTTCAATGTCAATCTTCCTTGTTAGAGAGTAAGAATCATGGCAACAGAGATGGTTTCTAGAGACTCCATACTCTATCTTCAGCATCTAGAAACACGAATGGTAAATAGTATGCACTCGGTAAAGATATACTGAATAAAAGCCCATCTTAGTTTCTATTTCTGAGGATTTCAGCAAGGATGTGCAGATGGAGAAAAGAGAAAAGGATGTGCAGAGGAGAAAAATTTCTGATGTGCAAAAAGAGAGGACCACTCTGATGAATCAGAGAATATACTTTCTGGAAAAACTGGTACTACAAGAAGCAGGAGAAGCTTTTAGGAATTGTCTAATTTGTATCCTCAATACCATATCAAGAGCAAACAATAATTTAAAAAGAACACCTGAGATTTAGAATTGGGGAATTTTATAAAATGATGAGCATAATTACTGAATTGAAAGCAAAAAATAGCAGCTTGAATACTTGTAAAATTTTAAATCAGTAACATATAAAATAAGGTCAAGAAATTTTCCCAGAGCAAGGAGATAAATATTTTAAAATAATTTTAATGATTTAGTGAAGTCAATTATTATTTATTAAGAATGCCAATGGAGATAGGAAAAAAGATGGAAAAAGCAACAATCTAACAAGTAATAGAAGAAAACTTTATAAAATGTCTTTAGATCCAAAGGGTCTCATGAAGATCAGGCAATATTAACTAAAATAGCCAATATGTAGTAATATTCTGGTAGTTATATTTTACTTTTAGGTAAGAGAAAAATCCTATAATTCTACCCAAGAAAGACAATGTGTCTGGCCTCAAGATTCTCAGAAATATAAAGTAAAAGGTAATATAGCACTGACCATTGAGGCTATATTTTTCTTCTTTGAAAAAAAGTGAGAAATAATATATAAAATTAAAAGTACATAAATAATAAGTGTACAGTTCAATGAATTTTTTAAAACACCCATGTAATTAGCACCAAGTTAAGAAACAGAACATGATCATCAGCATGGACACCTCTCATGCCCCTACAGTAGGATAGTTTAGCCTATTTTTTGAGCTTTGTATAGATGCAATCATACTGTGTATAGTTTCTTGTGTCTGGCTTTTTTTTTTTTTTTAACATTGTGTTATTGCATTTAGTTGTGATTTGTTCCTTCTCATCGCCATACAGTATTCCACTGTATGACTAAACTACAGTTGTCCATTCTACTGGCAGACATTTCATCAATGAATACTGGCTTCAAGTGGTACTATGATGGCATATATATATATATATATATATATATATATATATATATGTCTTTAGTAAGCATGTATATGCATTTCTGCTAGTATATACTTAAACTTTAAATTGCTGCATCATGGGCAGACATATGTTTAAATTTAATAGATACTGCCAAACAGTTTTCTAAAGTTATTGAACCAATTTATAGTCCTGTCAGCAATATATGAAAGTTCCAGTTGCTCCAATACTTTCTTCCAATACTTATTATGTCTGTTCTGAATTTCAGTCATTCTGGAAAGTGTGTAGTTATATCACATTGTGGTTTTAATTTGTATTTCCCTGATGGCTAATGAAATTTAGAATGATTTTACATGTCTATTAGCCATTGAATATCCTCCTTTTGATGTGTTTGTTCAAGTCTTTTACCCTAAATGCTCCTTGGTCTAAATTACTATAGTTTTGTAAGTCTAGATTTCTGATAATGTAAGTCAATTACTTCCCTATTTCCTCTTTAAGATTGCCTTGGCTTTTCTTGGCCTGTGAATTTCCATATATGTTTTAGAATCAGCTTGTTGACCCCACAGAAAAAGACTTGCTAGAATTTGTTTAGGATGGCATTTAATCTATGAATGAATTTTGGGAGAATTGACATGTTTACACTATGTCATAGATATCCATGAACATTGTATATCTTTCCATTTATTTATATCTTCTTTAATTTCTTCCAATAATGTGTTGCAGTTCTCACAGTATGGATTTCACACACATTTGGTTAGATACATTCTAATGAATATTATGTTTATATATTATAGAAATATGTAATTTATAATTATATTTATATAATATATAACTAAACAATTTATAATTATATTAATATATAACTATATAATTTATATTTATATAATATATAAGTATATAATTTATAGTTATATTTATATAATATATATTTATATAATTATAAATTTATAGTATATATTATGTTTTTTTGCATGTGGTAATAGCATAAGGATAGACACACAGACCAATGGAAGTTCTAGTCTATTCTATTCTGGAGCACTAGAAATATTTTATATCTTAACCTGTTTACAGATACAATATTTGTTGTATACAAAATATATACAATTGTCAAAACTAATTGATCTGTACTCTTAATTACTATACTTTATTTGTTTTCTGTATGTTTGTTTTACCATAACAAGCCAGTATGAAAAAGAAAACATTTGATTTATATGGACAGACAATTCAAAATAGAAGAAATACACTACTAATAAAAATAGAAATTACAATAGGATAAATTTTTTTGTCAAAATAACAAAGTTTTCCTTAATAATATTATCAGTATAATAACTGTAGGGTAGAAGGACACAAGTACTTTTATGTATTAGTGGAAGTGTAAACTGGTAAAACTTACAAGAGGGCAAGTTAGCAAAAGACTTAAAAATATTTGTGTATGTTCATTAGAAATTTTACTCCCAGGAATTTATTTTAAAGAATCCTTTATTCATTCATTCCTTCATTCATTCATTCATTTATTGAGACAGAATCTCATTCTGTCACCCAGGCTGGAGTGCAGTGGCTCAAACTCAGCTCACTGCAACATTTGTCTCCTATGTTCAAGCAATTCTTGTGCCTTGGCCTCCTGAGTAGCTGGGATTATAGGCACATGCCACCATGCCCAGATAATTTTTGAATTTTTAGTAGAGACAGGGTTTCACCATGTTGGCCAGGCCAGTCTCAAACTCCTGACCTCAAGCTATCCACCTACCTCAGCCTCCCAAGTTCTGGGATTACACGCATGAGCCACTGCCCACAGTCAATAATCCACCATTGATATAGCACAGATTTCACTATTAGAATGTTCACTGAAAAATTGTCTATGATAATAAAATACTGAAATCTACTACTAAAAGGGAATTAATAAGACAAACTATGATATATAACAATAAAATAATGTCACTCATTTAAAATTATGGCATAAAAGAAAAATTAATAATATAGGAAAGTATTCTTAATATAATATTTGGCAAAAGAAAATAGCTACAATATTGATTACTCAATGCAATCCCAGTTTAAGTTTTTTAATTTATGTATATACTAATTGAGAAAAAATTGGAAGGATACAAAACTAAATGTCAGCAATGACTATCTTTGTGTAATGATATCAATGATGATATTTCCATTTCTTCTTTTTGGGCCTTCACTTTTTCTACAAGTTTAACAATGAGCATGTATTACTTTTATACTAATAAAAATTATATTTTAAAAAATTAGAATAGTACATACAACCACATTCTAATACATTTGAAAATCTCCATGAATAAAACTGTTTTCTTGGGAGAAAAAATAAATTGACTAAAGAAAAAAATATATTTATATACATAGAAAAGCACACCAATCCTGAAATTGTGGATGACTTCTACTTTCTTTTTTAATATCCATCTTCAGTTTTCAGGAGTTCTCCAGTAAATATATATTCATTTTATAATTGGAAAAAAGCTAGGAAAACACGAAGGGAAACTAGGAGAAACAGCCATAGTTTTCCATGCTGCTGGAATATTGCGCCTTGTGTAATCTTAGAGACACCTTGCAAAGAATCCTGGACACAAATACAGAATCACTATTTTTACCCAGACAAGCTCAGCTCTGGTGCCTACACCCTCTACCAGCAGCTTCCATTTAAATTTGCTCATGTAAACTTCACAACAGCCCATTGATGTTGGCATTACTCTTTTTAGTTTTACAGATAAAGAGAAACTGCCCAGAGAGGATGACCACTTACTTAAAGAGACCCAGGAAATATAGAGGAAGAAGGGATTTGAACCCAAGTCAGCCCACTTTCAAAGCCAATGCCCCCCTTTTTTTTTCTACAAGAGTATTTTCTAAACATATTACAACCAAGACCACCAAAAAGTTGTTATAAACTCAAGCCATGATGCAGAGGGCCTCCTTCAAGATAAACACAATCTGTTTGGAATGCACCAACTTTATTGAAAAATATTACTGAAATCAAAGCCTTTTGCACTACTTTATTCATTATTTTTATGGTACTCCAGGATTTTTGTGGGATTTGTTTTTCATTTCACTTCTGTAAGCCTGCCAATGCTTTAAAGCAATAGTTCAATTGGGGGTAAAAAAAGTAGTTTTCCTAGTAAAAATTCAACAATGTTTTCCATCCTTCTTTCATACGGTTTTGGGAAATTCTCCCCTCCTACTTTCCCTATTTCTCCTCCCAACTCCCATAAAGTACAAATTTAATACTCATGCTACTTTTAAAATGTCCCCTAATGTTCAAAAGAAATTAAATTTGCAGTTGCAAAATTTTGAAATGTTACTTTTATCACCAGCAGTTCCACCTGGGAAGTCACAAATCATCCAGAAACAAAGGCAATGAAAACACAAGCTCTGTAGTCCTCAAGCAGTTGTGGACTGTCACCTTATAAGATGATGAAGGATTACATGGAGGTGTGCTCAGGGGCTGGAGAAGCCCGATCCCTGAAATAAAAACAAACTGTTTGGCTCTTTCATTCACTGGACAGACACGTGTTTTCAACAGGTTCCAGTACTGCTTGCTCTTGAGAAGCTGACAAGCCAGGTTTGGTTTAGGACAGGTAAATTTTAGAAAGTGAATTTAATTCTGCAGATGTTGAGCAGTCCCAAAATGCTTTGGTTTCAGACTGCTCTCTGGAATTCTAGGGATGCCTCAGATGTGTCTTGGGGGGCTACGGAAAGGAGGAGATGAAGAGGCAAGGATTCTAGGCCAACATCCCCTCACTTAAACCATAGTTGTTTACAAGGGCTTGTTTCATGCACTTAGATTCCCCAACAGGTTTATTTTAGATGAAGGACAATGTTGTTTAAAATAAAAGTCTAGGGGTCAGGGGGAGGGATCCCTGCTTCAATGCATGAGATGGAGCTGAATGAAAACAGAAGGTTTCATGCTCATCAGACACTGAAAGAGTGAAAGCACTGAAAAATCTGCAAGTGTCCCGAACTACACACCTTGGTCTAAATACCTGCTTTAAAAGCTGAGAAACCGCAGACCAGACCAAGCGAGGACATGCCCAGGGTCACAGAGATGTTCCTGGCAGGTGCCACTGAGAAACTTCAGAAATTTCAGTATTGGTGGTCCATCCAGAAAACTCAGACACAGGATTTTTTGTAAGAAAATCACATTTCCAAAATACACTTATTCACTTACATCCTGCTTCTTTTCAAAACAGAGATAAATAGGAGAGCTACTAAGATCCACTGCGACTGCAGCCTGAGAGCTAATATTATTATTAAATGTTGAAATTAAGTTTTGAGCTTCCTGCCAGTCGAGTAGAAAGAGAAACCCACTATGTCCCATAGCTTTAATTGATGAGGAAACATCCATTCTTTTTCAAAGAGATTACTTCACAAAGAAATGTCCTTATGTAACCTCACAGAGGAGAAGAATTGAGCCCTTTTTCTGAAGAAAGACACTGATAAGTCCAAAGATACTAACTTTCTCATCTAGACTGACCCATTCAGCTAGTTTGCACGTTAATGTGTGAACTCACCCACTGGCCACTTCCACTGACATTATAAATGAAATCTTTGGTTTCGTAAATTGAGAAATGGAAAATTCTTGTTTTTCCTCTTCTCATTTTCCAGAGTTACATCTGTTACTCCAAACTTTGCATTCCGTGTAACTTGTATTTGCAAAAAAGGAATATAAACTCCATAGACAGAAGAAAAGAGCAGAGAAGGAATCAAAATATTTATTATTTGGGAGATCTCCACTATTCCATATGCCATCTCATGATATTAACACTTAATTTTATGCCCACTCTGGGTCACTCACTTCCTGTACTCAGTGAACTCCATGCTATATCTCAGTGAATCCCTACCACAACCCTTTACAGTGGCTTTTCCTTAAAGAGAAGGAAAAGCTGAGAACTCACCAGGCTCAGAAGTTTGGTCCATTTACACAGATAGATGTTCATTCAAACACCTGCTGTGGGCCACCTGCTGTGAGCCATGCACTGTCCAAGGTATTCCAGGTCCCTGAATAACATCCGTTGAGCCCCTGCCTTCAGTGGCCTCTGTCTCATGATCCAGGAAAGCCAGTAGTCAACAAACAAGAAAGAACAACAAACAAAAACAAGCAAGGGAATCACAGATGGTGTCACATGTTGAGAAGGAACCAAACTACAGAAAGAGATGGGAAGGTAATTGGAGGTGGGAAGAGAAGCCATGGTACATTATGTGGGTGGTCAGGAGGGTCTATCAGAAGAGGTGATAATTAAGCTGAAACCAGAAGGATGAGAACGAAGAACCAGGGACCTGAGGGCCAGGTGGGGACTAGCAGAGCCTGGGTCTGCACTGGGCAGTTGAGGAGGCCTGGGAGGCCTCCTATCTACTCTCTCTGACAGTCCTATGAGGTTGGCATTATCCTTTACTGCACAGACATGAACATGGGGGCTTAGAGTGATTAAATGACTTGATCAAGAACACACAGCCAAGAACAGTGAAGCAAGATTTGAATCCAGGAATATTTGGCCCCAAACCTGTGCTTTTAGCATTGACCTTATTTGATTTGACTCTTGATTGACTAACCAGCTACCAGCACTGACAATATAATTTACACTGGGTCAGTTAGTTAATTAGTTCATTGTCTATACATTATTATTCATACTTGGCCTCATTCCAAAAATGGTTTGAACCCCCCCAAGATTCTCTGTATTTACTGGAGTCTCCTTCAAACAGAGTCCCCTACTCCAACTAGATGGGTGGTACAAGAAATCCAATGAGGATGTCTTCTCAAGATACAAGTTCACAATCCTTAAGAAGAATCTTGCAGATAAGGGTGCCTAACCACACAGCCCATTTCTCATCCAGGGGGTACTTGGGAACCTTCTGATCCTCTGTTGAGAGCTGGGGGTCTCACCAGAGCAGGAGTTTCACAATACCATGTTGCTGTCATGAATCTTGCAAAGATCCTATGGACACCTAGAAACTCAAGCTTTCATTTACCAAGACAAAAACTAAGCAAACAAAAACACTTCTACCTCCTGCGATGCAGCCAACGTCCCCTGGGGAGTCAGGAGAAGAACGTGTGTTCCACTGCTCCACCCGTCTCCATGGCCATCATTTTGAACATGGTGTCGTCATGGAAGCATCCTTTCACCTACTCCCCAATCCTGACATAAGCTGCACTGCTGTGAAAGCAGTCTAGAGTGGCAGGAAAATCTTCTAACCCTGTGGCTCATTTCCAAGCCTACTGGTTGATGAAACCCACTGCAATGACCTCCATGAAGCACAGGAAAGTGGGTCACTCCCTAAATTGCCAAGTGTGCCAAAAATAGGCATGTTACATCATCGCCACACAGGACCTGATTCTTACTCAAACAAGTGTAAGTAAGGGGGGTTTTATGAATAATTTGCCAGCTGAAAAAAGAGGCTGCCATTCAGGGAGCTCTTATTATCTCAGAATAACAGGCAGCACGTGTCTAGTTGTGCTGAGAATTCTTCCCAACCCTTTACCGTATTAACTCATTAATTCTCACAATTCCATAAGGTAGGTATAACTGTCATCATTATTTTACAGATAAGAAAACCAAGGCACAAAGAGTTTGTATCACTTATCTGAAGTCATCCAGCTAGAAAGGAATAAGGACTGGATTCAGGCTCCTAATGGCTACCTCTGCAGAATCTCATACAAAGTCATATGAGAAGGTTCTTAGCCTATTACTTGTGCAAAAATCAGAAACTCATCTCCAGTTGTCATCATGGACAAAAAAAAGGAGGGGGAGAATGGAAATGGTGGAGATAGCATTAGCAACTTATTTTCAGCTTCACTTTTATGCATGCCAAAAGCACACATTGCAAAAACATACATTTCAGACAGTGAGGAGCTGGACATAGGTAGCAGAGGTTAGAGCTAATACTAAGTCTGCAGCTGTGGGACCTGAACTAGCAGCTTCCCATCCCATGGCTCTGATTGCCCCATGGTTTTCAGGGTTACAGGTCTGTTCCCCATCCCTTGAGACACATTAGAGCATGGTCCACTGGGCAACTTTCTAAGTGACAGCAATGCATCCATAGGCATTGACAGGGCTTCTGCCCCCTCTGATGGATGATCACAGATCTTCAACATCCCTTAAGGAATCATCTAGTTCCTTGCTACTCAAATATGGCTGGCCAATTGATAGCAATGGCATCACCTGGCTTGTTAGAAATGTAGAATCTCAGGCCCCACCCAGAACCTATTTAAATTAGAATCTACTGCTATCCTCAGGTGATTCATCTGCTCCGGCACATGAAACTCTGAAAACCCTGTTATCTCCTCTTAAGCACTTCCTGTGGCAGGGAACTCACCATCCTATCCCCAAGGAAGCCCATGCCATCTTTAAATGGGTCTGGTATAGAAAGGCATTTATCCTCCCTTTATTGAGTGCTCCCTATGAGCCTAGCACTGTGCTAAGCACGTCCCATGAATTATCTCATTTAAGCCCAGTACAGTCCTATAAGGAGAAGGGAGGCCCCATAAAACTGGATAACTGGCCCCAGATCATGTGGCTGGCCAGAACTCTGTTCCTGTGCCTGTTTCCTGAACCACTCACTGTACCAGGGTCTCCCTGTCCCTTCTGCCAGATGCCATACAGAGCCCAGGAGTCTTTTCCAGCTTCGGAGAAGACTGTTGTTGGTGCTCAGGAGAGATGGTCTTCAGTACCAGACTTTATATTTTTGTGGGTTTCATTTCTTGCTGATTTCATTCTTTCATTTATTTTCATTCCATATTTCATTTCTTGCTTAAATACACTCTGTTGGTACCTGCCCACTTAGCATTTACTTTCCTCATCAAGGTTTAGAAAATGTTTAGAAATGGGCAGCTAAGCAAATAGGCAGAAATGAGTAAAAGTCATATAATGCCATTAGACCACTCAAAGGTTCCTGGTTTCCAATTAAATAAGGTACATGGCTGGAAAAATCAGGTAAGCTACACACAGGGAGGGACCCCAATTATATCACCACCTGTGTTGAGAAAGATACTGAACGTGCCAGAGAATGTCATGAGACAGCAAGCCGAGGAACATGATGGAAGTACAGTCAGGTGGAAAATGGAACTAAAGAGAGGAAAGCAAGCTCTTAAGGAGTTTTCCTTCTTCACCATTGTGTATCAAGTGAAACTCCCAGAAAACAAGAATGTCACTTTCCATCTGTGTTTCCCCTCACAGGAGGAAATCACTGACTGCCCAGTAGAGGGTTGAGGGTCTCTGGGGAATTGTACTGTTGTTTTGGAAGTGAATTCTTTCTCAATTCGAAAGAAAACTCTTTGTCTTGAATAATAATGGAAATCACTGGAATCTTATGGTAAAATTCTGGTAAATAATTGTGTTATTTTTAAAAGACTGCCATATTCTTCAGCTTTCCAGGAAATCAAGGATCACTGTGCATTTGAGGGAGAGTGGAAGTGGGAGAAGAGAGGAAAGGAGTTAATAGGGAAATGATGAATTAGAAACAAAGAAAAATAGGTAGCACCAAACAGAAGCCCTACACAGCCAATCTCTGTAATAAACCTTAATGCCGACTTGTTCCCACGTGATGTGATGTGCCTGCGTTGATTTTCTCTAAATTAGAAAATATATTCAGGATGGCCAAACTTAAGATAGAGACTACATGGCACACACAACATTCATCTGGGCAGTTACAGGGGACCCCGAAGAAACAGTCGTCCTCTTGAGCAGCTGATTATAAGGAGAGACCTTCAATATCAGTTGATAAAGAAATATCAAACATATTGAGATGCCGCAGAGAAAATAAGCAGTAGTTTCAAATACGAGTCCTGGTTTAAAGTCCTAACAGCAGAACATCTGTACTGCGGCCCATTATTTACCATCGTGATATTTCTGACATAGGCATTTCTATATGGGCAAAGGCACTGGTTAATGTGAAAATAGTAAATTATTCTCCAGTGCAATCCTAGGCACTAGAGCTACTTATGAAATAAGAACCAAACGCCTTCACTGGCACCTTCCCAAGCAGCCCAGACTCCACACCTGTTGTGTTCCTTTCATTCATCAAACACTGTGTTCACGTCAGGCCAGGATCTCCAGAATTCATGAGATTCCAGTCAGCAGGAAACCATGGTTGGTGATATGCTTTGGATCTGTGTCCCCACCTAAATCTCACATTGAATTGTAATTGCCACTGATGGACGCAGGGCCTGGTGGGAGGTTACTGGATCATGGGGACGGTTTCTCATGAATGGTTTAGCACCATCCCCTTAGTGTTGTCCTTGCAATAATGAGTAAATTCTTGCGAGATCTGTTGGTTTAAAAGTTCTGGCTCGCCCTTTGCCTTCCACCATGATTGTAAGTTTTCTGAGGCCTCTCCAGAAGCTGAGCAGATGCCAGCACCATGCTTCCTGTAGAGCCAGCAGAGCAGTGAATCAATTAAACCTCTTTTCTTTATAAATTACCCAGTCTCAGGTATTTCTTTATAGCAATGCAAGAACAAACTGATACAGTTGGTTAATCCACGAGAAATTCTCTAGGGCAGGACCAATCTGTGTCACTCTTGTATCCTCAGTGCCTGGGACAATGCTTAGCTCACATAAGGTATACTGGGCATTCAGTGTAAATTTGTCAAAGGACTGACTGTCCTGGAGGCCTCACTCCTATGTTCTGAAAGTCTTCATTCTCAGCAGTAGAAGTCACAGCAGTTGGCCAACATGGTGAAACCCCATCTCTACTAAAAATCCAAAAATTAGCTGGGTGCAGTGGCATGCACTTGTACTCCCAGCTACTCAGGAGGCTGAGGCAGAAGAATCGCTGGAATCTAGGAGGCAGAGGTTGCAGTGCACCAAGATTGCACTCCAGAAAGAGCAAGACTCTGGTGAAAGAAAAGGAAAGAAAGAAAGAAAGAAAGGAATGAAGGAAGGAGAAAGGGGAGAGGGAGGAGGGGAGAGAGAGAGAGAAAGAAAGAGAGATAAAGAAAGAAAGAGAAAGAAAGAAAGAAAGCACAACAGTTAACATTTATTGGAGTTTCACTTTGTCCTGAGCACCATGTGAAGCACTCTATCAGCATTACCCATGGAACCCCCAACAGCATTATGAGGCTCTGACTTTTATTTCTATCTTACACACAAGGGAATTATGGCACAAAAAGATTCACATGGGCTGGGCCCGGTGGCTCAAGCCTGTAATCCCAGCACTTTGGGAGGTTGAGGTGGGTGGATTGTTGATCAGCTTGGTCAACATGGTGAATTGAAACCCCATCTCAACTAAAAATATAAAAAAATAGCTAGGCATGGTGGCACATACCTTGTAGTCCTAGCTACTCAGGAGGCTGAGGCAGGAGAATCGCTTGAACCTAGAAAGCGGAGGTTGCAGTGAGCCAAGACTGCGCCACTGCACTCCAGCCTGGGTGACATGGGTGACAGAGCAAGACTCCAACTTAAAAAAAAAAAAAAAAAGAAAGAAAGAAAAAGAAAAAGACTAACATGTTCCATGTCCTCCTGCCAGTAGGTGGCAGAACCAGGATTGAAACCAAGATCTGTCAGCCTCCTTGTTTCCAACCATCTCGCTTGATGCCTCATTCTTATATTCATTCTCTGCACCCAGAAGCCCACAGTAACTCTGCTACTTCTCTGGGGAAAGAAAAGGGAAGGTCATTCTGCAGCAGGGACTGCCACCTTTGAAATGTCACTGCACCAATTCCATTCAAAGGCTGATACATTTACTCTTCTGAAGTAGAAAAACTTTTCTAGGCATAGGTCTTATGCCAGGCACTGGAGCTACAGGGATGGATAGTTGGTAGTTCCATCGCTCCACAGGCTTGTCTGGGGGCAAATGGATAGACTTATAAGGTCAATACAATGTGGCACTGAAACAAACTTCTACTGGACTCTGCCAAGCTGGCATCACCAAGCTAGCACCAGGCAGGGTGTGGGGATGCCACAGACCCTGTCTGCCTTTGGAAGCTGAGCAGCCCACACTTGGGACCAAATGCATGGTCAAGACCAAATGTGTTGGAAGCATGCAGAGGGAGTGAGATTATTGCAAATTGAGGTCATTGCCAGTTCCAGGAGATGAAAGCAAAGCAACCCCAACAGATACACCCTGAGTGTCTCTGTCATTTCTAAGTATGTTTCAGTTGGCATATTCCCTGGGGATAGTTATTTAGGAGGTCTGGGAAAGTAACACTTGCTGTGGCCACATCTGTTCAGCAGCCCGAGGCTTAGGGATCCCTGTGGCCGCCTTCAAGCTGCTGTAGTTCCACTTTGGTTAGAAAACCTCGGGAAAATGTTGCCGTGGTCAAGAATGAACAAGGCTGGGCTCTTGTTAGTGGCTGGGGATTGCTGTGGTTCAGCAAGGTCAGATAAGCTTCCTGGACTTGACTGCGACTCTGAACAACACATCTGAGCTGTTTAACACTCAAAAGGGTAGCCTCTAGTGGAAATAGCCCAGAGCTATTTCTCCAGGAGAGCCACACGGGCAAACCCACTTCTCAGAATCCTGACCAAGGCTCAGGGGAATTCTCTGAGCCTTCACTGAACCAATTTTCCAAAGTACTGTGTAATTAATGACTCCCAGAAGAAATCCTCTTCTTGTCACCAAGAAGGGAAAAATAAAAGCATTCCTGCAACTGTTTTATACCTTGGGCAGATCCATTTTTAGCCAGCTCAAATAAAGTATTATGATATAAATCTATGATGTAAATAATAATAGAGACCAACATTTTATAGGATCGCTTGGCAAATGCCCCTCAAGCATGTTCATCACTTTTAAAATGCAAAAGAATTGACAGAATTTGCAGGAGATGTTATTGCTATTAATAGAATAGAACAGTTTGGGCTTTTTTTTTTCTTTTTCTCTGCAATTTCTGCAAGAGCATAGATTTAGTCTATGTCACATAGATTTATGTCACATAGATATAAGTCTATGTCACATAGATTTAGTCTATGTGACAGCTGGCATGGGGACTTTTAAGTATAATTTGTTTCTATACAATGGGCGGATCTATTCATTTACTCACAAATATTTATGAAGCACTTACTAAGTGCAGGACACTCAGATAGAGATGGTGGAGAAAAAGACAAAGCCCCTGCTTATGCAGCTGGCATTCCTGTTGGGGAGACAGACATTGAAAAAAATGATAAGACATACGATTTTTGATAGATGCTGTGCAAAATATAGAAACAAGAAGTGACTAAAATTGAGGAAGAGGAATATTTTGGGTTCAGGCTCAATAAAGACCTTCCTACAAAGATAACCTTTAGAGTGAGTTCAGAAAGATGCTCTTGCAAAGGGCAGGGGAAGATCTTCCAGGCACAAGGAAGAACTTGTGCCTATGTCCAAGGACAGACAGAGCATAGCTGAATTGGAGAAGCTGGAAGAGAAGCGGGGGGGCTGGAATGTGATGAGTGAGGGGGAGGGGGCTGGAGGAGTGGGCAGGGGCCAAGTCAGGTGTTCCTTGATCTGAAAGTGGCGTCTTTTAAAATATTCTGCCTGGCTTCACTTAGCAACTCATTGCAACAAACCAGTACCTGATCTCCTTTCCCTTCCCCCTACTTAGAACCCCGGAAGCACTTCCTTAAGGTTTAAAAAGAAAAGCCAAGACACTGTGGCCATCCTCTGCTTCGTTCCAGCAATGTCCACAGGGATGAGGAATCAGGCTCCTTAAAAGGGTGTGGGTGATGTTCTCCGAAGAACACATTCATTCTTCCCACCCCAGCCAGCCAACCCAGGGTGGCTGCACTCAGAATGCTGCCTTGGTCGTTGATAATAATTGTTGCATTAATTGGTGCTGTCCAGACCAGACAGAACGTAAAAGATCCCACTGTGTCCAATAATTAATGTTTTTCCCTCACTGCAATGCCATTAATAAGGGGCTCTTCCAAGAAAGGAGTAATTGGCTGGTTGGGCGTCATTAGGGTATTTATAGATAAGCTTTGGTCTGGAGACAGGGAGGAAAGCTGATTATGTTTATTTAGACTCTATTATCTATCGCTAATGTGTTATCCTGCGTTCTGATCGTCCCCATTCTCTGGGTCATAATGATACAGGGCACACCCACAATGTGATTTCAATGACCTACAATACGGCTTTCTCCCTGTTGCAGGAGAGAGAGGGGGCCGTCGTGGGAGGCTGTTCACAGATACTGCCCACTGCCACTCATCCACTGTGCACCTTTGATTTCCTCTGAGAAATTCAGAGCAAGGCTCTGGGAAGTACCGGAAAGACAGTTTCTCCTAATTAAACCTCAGAGGAGTGGAAGTTTCTTGGGTTTGTGATTATCTGAAGGGTTTTTGAAAATGTAAATCTAGTTGAGTAAAAATAGAGGGAGGAAGAGGAAGCTTGAATTTGAGAGGATGTCTCAGTGGTTAGCAAGAAATCTCAGGGAGTGATGAAATCTACTAGAAATGCACATCTTCCTGGACAAACTGATGTGCATTCAAGCAGTCTCTGGACCCTGGGAACTGCACGTGGGTGGTGCTCTTTCTCCCAAAGCCTTTGATTCCATTGTTCTTTGCTAGGATTTTCAGAAGAGAATTCTTATGTGTGTGTGTGTGTGTGTGTGTGTGTGTGTGTGTAACTATATCTATGAACAACTGTGTGAATATACTCAATGACACTGGATTATGCAGTTGAAAATTATCAAAATGGTAAATATTACATTATGCTTATTTTACAACAATTAAAACAACATCACTGAAAGGCAAAGAAGAATCTAATTTACAAGCAGAATTTAGAAGCATAAGTAAGGAATAGAGTTTTAAGTTTATAACTATAATATATTAAGGATTCATTTTATTAACCAAATAAACTTCTAAATCATCCCTTTAGCACACAAAACTACCCTCAAGTTAATTTTTTTAAACTCTTAACAACGGTAATTCAAGAAAATTATTTGATCAATTAAATCAGTTGTATCAGTGGGGCTGTGGTGTGAACTCAACCTTATTCATCTTTACCAACTTCCCATTCAACTTGTTCTGAGGACAGATTTTTACGCACTCCTGTCTATAATCTCATATGGGTTCCGCAGTTGTATCTGTCACTTACAAAGTAAAGAACCCAGACCCATCCAATGATAACTTTGTAAAAAGTATAGCCAGATTAGTGTGTGCATGTATATGTATTCTACACACATCAACCCCCTTCACATCTCTCACTGCATTGTGTGGTAGAAAAAAACCTAGAGACTGGGGTTCAAGCTCAGGCTCTGCCCCATGTCCCATGGTATATAAGGGGAACAGAAGACACATGACCTCATTAGGCCTCAGCTTCCACACCTGTAAGAGGAGGATGACGCCAAGGTTGATCTCAGAAAGAAATGTAATGGTGTCTGCGAAGGTACCTGGCACGTGCAGAGAAGGCACCCCATGAATGTCCATCATTCCTCATCTATGAGAGGGGAGGGGAGTACTGGCCTTGAGTGTGTGAAAGCATCTGATAGTCCTCCACAACCTCCCCTGCCTTCTCTGCAAAGGACACCCTCAGGATCCTCGACCTGTCTCTGTTTTCGAAATAGACTCCCAGAAAGTTGACCTGTGCATAAATGTGTGACGTAACTTTACAAATTAAACGTGTAATGCTTTTAAAACGACAATGCCCTTTCCTCCCTGGCTCCCCACCACTGGGACCAGGTAATTTGCAGCCACATCTGTTGTAGGTGTTGGGAATACTCAGAGATATTTTTAGATCCTGGCCTGGGGTTCAAAGGTAAAGAGGCTGGCTCCTGGGACCCGGCGATGCCTGCGGCATCGGTCAGGTAGCAGGGGCCAGGCAGGAAGTTTTGTGAGCAGGGCGGATGAGAGCGAGGTTGGTGAGTAGAGCAGCAAGCAGAGAAGCCAGAAAGAATGGGACTGACTGCTGTTAGGGACAGTGAAGGGCGGCAGCACCCCCTGCCCAAACACACAAACACGCACTTATTTATCAGCTCTTACTTAACCAGATATTACCTCGCTCAGGGAAAGAACTTAACCCCTCTGAGCCTTAGTGACTTTATTTGTAAAGTGAGGAAATAGACCCACTTAGCTCTTCTGCTGTGGTCATTCAGGCTAGCAGCACTTTAATTTACAGAGTGTCTGCTGGGTACCCAGCTTTGTGCCAGGTGCTGGAGGGAGAGGCATGGAGGATCGAAGAGAAAAAGAGGAAGTGTAATCGTCACCCTTGCCTGAAAGAAACCATCACTCTTCTGCAAATGTTGTCATGCTCTTCACTCTTCTTAGCATGAAATCCAAAGTCTTTATCAAGATCTACACAAAACTTTGGGATCCAGCCCTGGTACTTCTATTAGACAATATTTTGTAATGCTCCTTTGATATCCTGAAACAAAATTCAGAGATTGCATAATTTATTTACACACAAGATGTTTTAATAAATATAATAACCATAATATAAAAACAAAACAATAGAAGACACATATTATTTTAATGTTATACTGAAATATATTATTTTAATATAAATCTTTAAAAAAACAAAATAATGTAATATAAAAACAAAAAATAAGTAATTTGTCACAAAACAACATGCATTTCAGTACGTAAATCCTCTGATGTGACTTCTCTAGTGAACACCAGAAAGCAATCATGTACCTATGTTTGGGTGTAAAACCACAGAGAACGCCACAGACTGACAGCTGCTACAGCTGTCAGTACAATGCTACAGCTGTACAATGCTGCAATGCTACAGCCACAGACTGACAACATGTATATTGTTCTGGAGATTCAAATACCAAGAGTGATGTTGCCATGGGTGACCTGATGGTCCCAACATGGTAAACGCTGCTCGAAAGCCTTCTAAATGAAACACAGTGTCATTTTCCCTTAATTTACATAGTAGTTGCTTTTTAGACAATTCTATATATAATTGAAACTGTGCTAAAAATCACTTTCTGTTTATATAAATAAGGGAGTTAAGTCCAGGCTCGGATTTTCACTAATAGGCCTTTTACCTGTGTGAATATCCACCAGGACATCCTGAAGTCAGGCAGGACTCAGAACAGTTTCTGGTTGTGTGAGTCTGTTACCCACACTGCTTGAAACCTTGCATCCTCCCTGGCACCTACTCACCAAATTCACAGTGCCCCCTTCCCTACTGCCCCTGAAATATCCCAATAAACTTTAGAGGAACCCACCTCAGGAACCCCTGATCAGATGCCTGGCTACCTCCCTGACACTGTCCTACTCTCCTTGTTCATCACATTCCTGGACACCCAGCTTTTCCCCATGTCTCCAGGCACACCAAGGGGCCTTTGCACATGCTACTCCCTCGCCATGAATGCTCTTCCCCAGATGTGCACATGGTGGCCTTCTCATTAGTCGTGTCTCAGTTCACATAACATTTCCCTGACAGTGGCTTTCCCTGACCACACTTTCTACAGTAAGACAGACATTCCCACCCTGCTGTCCGAAGCCTATCACCTCATTCTTGTTTTTGAGATGAAGTCTTGCTCTGTCACCCAGGGTAGAGTGCAACAGCATGATCTTGGCTCACTGCAATCTCTGCCTCCTGAGTCCAAGTGATTCATCTGCCTCAGCCTCCTGAGTAGCTGGGACTACAGGTGCACACCACAATGCCTGGCTAATTTCTATATTTTTTACTAGAGATGAGGTTTCACCATATTGGCCAGGCTGGTCTCGAACTCCTGACGTCATGATCCACCCACCTCAGTCTCCCAAAGTGCTGGGATTACAGGTGTGAGCCACCATGCCTGGCCTGCCTTTCACGTCCCATTTCATTGCTGTAATGATCTGTTTCTAGCTTGTCTTCCCCACTAGACTGGGGTCGACAAACTTTTCTGTAAAGGGCTATATTAGAAATATTTTTGCTTTGCAGGCCATGTGATCTCTGTCATGACAGCTCACTCAACTCTGCCATGGTAGGAGCCACAATGCATGAACACAAGAGCATGACTGTGTTCCAATAAAGCTTTATTTACAAAATCAAGAGTCAAGCTGTATTCCACCTGTGGGCAGCAGTTCACCAGCCCCTGCTCTGGACTGTAAGCTCCACATCTGTCTGGCTTGTTCTTGAATCCCTTGGGTCTAACATAGTACAGGGAAGATGGTGAGAGCTGAATGCATGTTTGTTGAAGAAATGACTGTTGTCCAGTTGGAGTGAGGAACAACAGAAAACATGAGAAAGATATACCAATTCTTAGCACCTAGGGAAGCGTTTACATGTTGATTGCACAGCCAGCACTGCAAGAGTCCTGAGGAGGAAAGGGCAGAAGAATTCAGGGAGGGCTTCCTGGAGGAAGTGACCCTGAATGGGACATGAAGGATTTGGGATTTGGATCATGATAATCATGGCATTTACTTGTTCAGTCATTAATTCCTCCACTCATTCAGGGACTTTTGTCAAATGTCATATAGGTGTTGATGAAACACATGCAATGCTCTCAGGGAAGAAGGAGACTTTGGGCCTGTTGTCAGGACAGTCTGGAGATTTCAGAAACTCTGTGACCTAGTCACACTTTGGGTGCCTAATGTGTACCAGAGAGATGAGGGTCACATCCCAGGCATGGCGCAGTAGTGCCACAATTGGCCCTCCATCCCACCAGCCAGCCACAGCATCCAGCCGGCCCTGGGCCATGCCTGTGAAATTAGTGCCTGCTTGTTCTCAGCCTCTGCAAAACCCTCTCCCTCCAACCTCACCCAGTCCCAGGGCCCCAGACTTCTGCCCTCTCACAGCTTTATCACAACCTGCTCTTGGATCCTCCATTCACCCAGCAATATAATCACACAGGAAGGAGGTACAGTCATGGGGGGTCTTCGCATAGACACCTGGGTGGACTTTGAGTCCACATGTCCCTCTTCAGAGCATCGTGGCACACCTGCCAGGCAGTGTTACGTAACTGCGGAGGAACATTTCAGCACCAGGATGGCCACCTGAAGACCATATGTGATGGTCTTAGGGAGTTATTTCAGGTTCTTTTTAAAAATGAATCAAGATTATTCCTATTTTTCCCTCTTGATTGTTCTTCCCGCCAAAGTTCCAGGCCTTGTACGTCCTAAGAACCTCATAACTGTTTTTCTTTCTCTCTTTGCTTTGGCTTCTAAGAGACTCAAAGCCAAACGTCTAGTTCCCAGTCTGTCCACGGCACACCTGTTGTGCAGTGAGTCCTCACTCAAACTGATTTTCCTGCCTTATTTCCCTTGCATTTGTGGTTGTACTGGATGCATCTCTGCAGGCCAAGTCAAGTCCCATCAAAAACAAGCCAGGTGTCCCTTTTGTAAAAACAAAACAAAACAATTGCAGAATGGTCGCCCTGTCTCCCCACCCCCTCCAACCCTGAACATATTTCATTATTTCATTAATATTAAGCTTAATTATTTTGCAGTTTAGTTTGATCTAAACAACCCAGTTTATTATTAGCATTTCATAAACAATGCATTTTATATCTGCTAATGAGGGGTAAAAATAATCAACTCATTTCTTGACAGAGTATCCATATTGTATCATGAAAACATCTCCTACAGGAAACAGTCTGCCAGGGCCTCCTCCCTGTCCTAATCTTGGCTCTGTGTCCTTGTGGAGACCCCGACCCAGTGTGCTGTGTAGGGCAGCCCATAGCATTTCTGCACCCGGGGAGCTGGGGGCTGCAGCCCAGAAGCGAAGATCACACATTTTTTAAATCCCCAAAGGGCTGCTCTTCGTGGAGTGACTGAGAGCCAGGCTTTGGGATGGGAGAACCCCTCCTTCATTCTTTTGTTAGTCATTCAATAAATGGAGCACCATCCGGGCACAGTGGCTCACCCCTGCAATCCCAGCCCCTTGGGAGGCAAAGGCAGGTGGATTGCTTGAGGTCAGGAGTTCAAGACCAGCCTGACCAACTTGGTGACACCCCATATCTAATAAAAATAAAAAAAATTAGCTGAGCATGGTGGCGGGTGCCTGTAATCCCAGCTACTCAGGAGGCTGAGGCAGGAGAATCCCTTGAACCCGGGAGGCAGAGGTTGCAGTGAGCCAACATCGCACCATTCCACTCCAGCCTGGGCAACAGAGCGAGACTTGGTCTCAAAAAATATTTTTTTAATAACAAATTTTAAAAATTTTTAAATAAAAAATAAACGGAGCAACTTTGGGGGCCAAGCATCATGCTAACCACTGGGAAAGCAGGAAAACAAGGTAAAGAAAAGCCACGCCCTCACGGACCTCACCTCCCAGCAGTGTGGTGAGACCACAATCAACCAGGAAGCCACCAAGTAAACCAGATCTTTCCAAATTGAACTAAGGTAACAGCGAGCAACGGACCGGGGGTAGCCAGAAAGACCTCTCAGAAGAGGCAGCATCGGAGCTGCCCATGAGAGGAGGAGGGGGAGGCTGCAGTCAACGAGAACCACAGAGAAAGTCCAGAGCAGGAATGAGCATGACACGCAGAGACCGAAGCCTAGAGGCCAGTGAGGCTTCCACCCAGCCTCTACCAGGAGGCTCAAGGGTGGAGAGGCAGCCCCAAGATGCCTGGGAAAACTGCTTGGGGCCTCCGTAAATGCATCTATGGTGACAAGACAATGTCATCTCACTCACAAAATGCTGATTCCAGACATTGGAAGACTCCAAAGAGAGAACAAACAAAAAGTGGGGGTAGAAAATAGGGCCAGAGATTCTCTTCTAAATACACCAGCGGCCCTTGTGCCAATGGGCACTGTAAAGATGCCAACGCCTCCAAAAGTCTGGTCCCTGGCAGGGTCATCTGAGGATCCCAGGCCTTCCCACAAAGGCTAGCCTGGTGGCTGTGTGGTTTGCTGGGCTGTCAAGAGGACCATAGAGCTGTGTAGAGAATCGCAGACCATCTTTTCATAGCTAACAAGTGAAAACTCTTTTCTCTCTGCGTTTAGCTTGAGACAATGCCATTCTGGGCACGCCTAAGAAGACAGAAATCTACTTGACAAACAGCAAGGGCTTCTCACCCCATCCATGAGTAGGTGACGCTTTCAGACCCGGCAGAAAAAGGTTTCTTATGCCAGCAATCTCAGGCGTTCCTTTGAGGCCTGCTGGCGACGTCTGATCACCAAGATCACACAGCGACAAGCCTGGAAGACACAAAACTCTACCTCACCACCTTTTTAATGAGTAAAATTCTCTGGCTGCTGCCACAGCCCTCAGAGACCAGCTATTAATGAGCACTTAGAATAGACCTTGCCTGTTTGATCCACGTACGGTGGCCTGGGAGAGACACTTCAATTTCCATTTTACATCTGCTGCCATGTTCAAGTGTCTCCTTAAGGGCAGTAAAACACTTTGCAAATTTTGTCTTTAAAGAGACATGTTCAAAGAGAGCATCCTCTCCCCGCAGCCACATTCTATATGTGAGCACTTTTCAATTTTCAAAGTATATATTTAGATTATGTATATCAAAACCCAAGAGATGCTGCCAGGCCACGGAGCCTCAGCTGCACGCACACACTTCTCTTCCTGCGTCTTGGGGCTGCGAGAAGAGGACTTTCCGGGTTCGTCTTCTGTTCTGTGGCTTCACTCACTGAGATGGGGATGGGTGCAGGGGACAGGGACAGCTGGTGTTTCGTTCTGACTTGCAGATACTGGTCCCAGGCCGGCAGGCGATGTGGACCATACCTTGAATACCACGATTTTCAGAGATTTCACCTGCAGTTGGGAGTCAAGGCGCCCAGGAAGGGAGGCTGGACCAGGTGCCCAGATAGCCACAGCAGGGTCTGGAAAAGAGGCATGGGTGGCCTGAGCCCGCCAAGGGAGTCAGGGGTTGAGGCTACATTCAAGATGCAATTTTCCAGGGGTCTTTCCTAGATTAAAGGAAGGTCCAGAGTGGAAGAGAAAGGAGGAGGTGGAGGCAAGAAATTGGCTTTAGAAGAAAGTGCAGGCTTGGAGTTCTCAGGAATGCCCCTGTTGTCACAGGGAACCATTTCCAGCAATGTGAGGTGAGGGCAAAGACAGTACATGAACTGAGGGGTTGTGCAGTGTGCTGGAAAACATTCTCTCCAGCTCTGGCATTTACCAGCTGTGCAATTTGGAGCAAGTTGCTTAGCTTCTCTCAGCCTCAACTTTTAACTTGCAAAATGGGATCACAATCCCTTAGCCTGCAAGATTGTTGTGAGCTCACATGCCTTGCCACAGGTACAGTGCTGGTGTATGGGTGGTGCTGGTTCAATGGTGTCTGTGTTTGTGTCTATAGACTCATCATCAGAGAGCAGCTCAGAACAGGAAATCCATTCTCCAGTCAGCCTCAGAAGGTGCGCAGGATAAATGTGTTATGAACAGGAAAATAAATCCAGAGAAGTAAAGCTTATCTATATTTTGAAAGAGGGCATTGTGGGATGACAGCCACTGAAGGTATGAATTACTATTGATTTCATCATTATTGCCACCTCCAGAACAGATGGCCCTGAAAGCACCCTAAGCCTGTGGCATCACAGGTTGTTTCCAGTGATCTCAGAGTGTTACAAAACTCATCAAACCTGAGTTTTCTCTGGTTCAAAATACCACCATTCTCCAACACCAGGACTTTGGCAAGTAGGACAGTTGGCACAAAATCTGGCGTTGCAGAGCCTGCTCGCTACTCCTCCAGGATCCAATCTCCCATTCTTCCCCCACTGAGAGCTCCTCTATTCCAGAGACAGTGATATTTCCAAAGACCTGACAACCCAGCCCCTCCCACTGCCAGGTGTGACCACACAATTAAGTCCTGGCCAATGAAACATGAGAAGCTAGTGGGGAAGGACTTCTGGGAAGGTTCTTTGAAAGGGAGAAAAGACAACTGGAAAAAGTCCTCTTTGCTTGGCCCTCTCCCTCCTTCCCACTGCCTGGAATGCAGACACAATGGCTGGAGCTGAAGCAGGCATCCTGAAATACTGAGGACAACAGCCATATGTTGGGAATGGCAAAGCAGGAGGAGAGACACAGCCTGGGCCCAGATGATTGTGAAGCCACCACACAAGCCTACCCAGGACTTCTTCAATGTCAGAGGGGAAGCCTGTGTGTATTTAAGCCACTGTTACTTGGGGTTTCTGTTCTGTGCAGCTAAGCCTGATCCTAAATACATGCTTACTTACTGGAGGCTGGTGGTTATGTCAAAGAGGAGCTCTGGGTCCCTGGATACCAATCCATTTTCAGCAAGAGACATGGTGGGGCACAGGGAAGAAGGGGGCAGAATGTCCTGGTGCAAGATGAGGGTCCTAGTACCTACCCATCTTGGCTAGTGCTAGACCTCAGGGTGAGTGACCCATCTCTCCCTATTTCACCTTCTAGAGACCTCCATTCCTTCCAGCCAAAGCCTGAAATCTAGGAGAGACGGGTGCCACAGGAAAGGAGCATAAGTCAAAGTGAACCCAGGTTCAAGTCTTACCTCTGATTCTTACCAGCTGTGTGGTTTTGGGCAAAAGCCTCTTAACCCTTAAGCCTCAGTTTTATCCTCTGTAAAGTGGGAATCATAGTAACATCTACCTCAAAGGGCTACAGGAATAATGTAAGTAAAGTGCCTAGAATTCTGTTCTTAAAAATGATAGCTGTTATTATGCAGATTCATTATGAATAGACAAAATTATTTTCAGAGAGGGGTCTTGGGACAATGGCATGTCCTCTCAGTAAATGCAGAAAGTAGCAATGCTTAGGCATCACTCTATGTCTTCCAGGAAAGGTGGAATCAGCTCTGTTCCTGACTATCTGAGAACTGGAAAGAGGACAGAAATGAGAGGGGGGAGACCCAGATCCTGTCAGTGGCTTTGCACTAACTAGCTCTTTGACCCCAGACAAGTCACCTACTCCTTCTGAGCCTCAGTTTCCCCATACATGAAATGAGGATGCCAAACTCCATTTCTGAGGTTCCTTCCAGCATCAAAGTGCATCAATTCCATGAATACAGGCAGCCTGGAGAACCAGGATCAAAACAATCAATCTGCCCTCTCTCACTTTGACCTGCTGTAAGTCTTAACCCCAGCTAATCATTTTCCAGTGTTCTTTCCTCTTGTATTCCAATCAAGGGCCTGATGCAGAAGAAAGCATCATTTCTGCAGACACTGAGGCTAAATCTAAGGGCTGGGTCAAGAGGAGATTTGAGGGAGTAGTTTGTTTCACTTCATGAAAATTTCCTGTAAAAATTCAGATGTGCAAACCTAATACATTGACAATTGTTGGTTTCTAACAAAGTTATTTAGAAATACAATAAATTTGCTCTTCTAAGAGTCTCCCACATAGATAA
The DNA here is from genome assembly GCF_030222135.1 of Aotus nancymaae. Lineage (NCBI taxonomy): Eukaryota > Metazoa > Chordata > Mammalia > Primates > Aotidae > Aotus > Aotus nancymaae. Next base: position 13,175,358 of record NW_026988421.1, read on the forward strand.
TGAGGAGGACATTTTGCAGAGTGCTTGGCTACCATGCTTGAGGTCCTGAACTAGATATTTAATACAAGTCATTTAATCTAACCCTCTCCGTAAGCATCCCATCAGGTAAACAATGCCGTCCTCATTTTGCCAATAAGGTAGAGGGACAGTGAAGTTATATCTTTTGCTTAAATGAAGGACACACAGACAACAAGTGGTTGAGCCAGTATTATAATCTAGATCTAATCTAGATTGTCACCACTGTACCATAATCTCCAGGTCTGAAAGAAAATGGCACAATATGGGAAGATGGCTAGGCCAGGTATCAGAACAGAGTTTTGTCCTAAAACCAGCTGCCACTGGCCGGCTGTATGACACTGGGATAGTCACAGAATCTCTCTTTGCCTGAATTTTCTCATGTGTCAAAGATGCATATTGGGCTGGGAGCAGTGGCTCATACCTGTAATCCCAGAACTTTGGGAGGCTGAGGCGGGTAGATCATTTGAGGCAGGAGTTTAAGACCAGCCTGGCCAACATGGTGAAACACTGCCTCTACTAAAAATACAAAAAATTAGCTAGGCATGGCGGCTGGCACCTGTAATCCCAGCTACTTGGGAGGCTGAAGCAAAAGAGTCACTTGTATCTGGGAGGTGGAGGTTGCAGTGAGCCAAGATTGTGCCATTGCAACAAGAGCAAAACTCCATCTCAAAAAAAAAAAACCAAAATGGCATATTGGACAGATCATAGCCTGCATGCACCTGCTAATAGCTCTCCATGCTGCCACAATGCCTCCATCCCACTCCAAACCCAATATATACCAGGACCACCAAGCAGGTAGTCTTGGAAACAACGCCTTGATGCCTGCTTTGCTTGGGACCCTCGTAGTGAGCACATCTTCCCCACAGAAGGCTGGGGAACTTGCCTTACTCTGCCTTTCCCTGGCCCCTTCTGACCACTCTGGAAGCCTGAACATGTCTCCATTGGGTTCCCAAACTCAGGCAGATCTGCTTACAAACCTGAACGTGCAACATAGACTCTGGGATCACTGAGAGCCTCTTTAAAGGTTCTCCCCAACAACCCATTCAATTGGAGGCTCTCTTCACCCAGTAGTTCCATCAGTAGGTGGGGCCTCTCACTTCCATTAACGTTCACCTGCATCAGCCATGCAGTGCCAAATGACGGAAGTGCTTCCTGACATCCTATGAGACTGTTGCAACATATAGATGATGTTGCTGCAAAAAAATTAACAGAACAACAATTGACACTAGAAGGCTTTTGGATTTGCCAATGAATCTGATGCCTACGTGTTGCCAAAAGCATTTATTGTCTCATAATTTGATTTACTTTTTTCCATGCTGCTCCTAGGGCCTGCAAGTAGGGGCAAAATGGCTGAGGCCTCCAGATGCCACGGAGGCTAATAAAGCGTGCTGTGCTCCCAGCATGCTCTCTGCTGTCAGAAACCGGCAATTAACTTAATAGGGTTCTTGAAATGGAGTCGATCTGGGAAATGTGGCATGTGTTGACACTCTCCTGCTGATCCAAGCAGCCTCCCACCATTGACTTGCAGGGTCTGTTTGCTATTTGAATTATTTAGGAGCTTGTTATGTGAATTAAAAAGCAGCACTTTGCAGCATTAAGTCTAATATTTTATGATCTTCAATTGATTAGGTGGGCTTTCAGGATTACATGGAAAGGTTAAGATAAAACACACCTCAGACAGGCAGCTTTCACCAGTCTGCTTTGCTTTTCAAAATCCTAGAGGAAAACCCAAAAGGGGCCTGCCTCCTTTTTCCCTTCCACTCAGTCTTCTGGAACCTGCTTTTTGGGCCATCGGGGAGCTTTAGCACCTGGTGGCCCAAAGCTACCATGATGACATCATGCCCAGAGAGATGGCATTCCAGGCCTGGGCCTACAAAGAGAAAGCCCTGCAGTGGGTCCCAGCCACTCACTTGGACCTGAGATGGGCACCACTGCCATACCTGCCTTTGGCCAGGGGTGTAGGCAGCACAGGCCCCACAGAGCATACAGACCACCAAGCTTCAGGGGACCTCCCTCTGCCATGAGTGCCAGTTCATGCTTTCCCTGTTCTGCCAGCTACCACTGTCTTCCTCCCGGTTGATGACAATGGCATTCTCCTGGGCTTCTCCCACTACACCTATTCCAATCTACCCTACACTTTGCAGTCAGAAGGATTTTTCTAAAACTCAGCTCTGGCCACGACACTCCTCTGCTCAAAAACCTTCAGTGGTTCCCAATTTTCTGTTAAGTATACACTCTTCAACCTGGCCCCACCTCTCTTTTTTCTAGCCTCATTTTCCATTGTTCCCATGAAACCCAGCCAGCAAGAGATGCTCATTATTCTCGAAACACACCTGTGCCTTCTCAACTCTGAAGAATTGCCTGTGGCATTCACTTGGTGCATTATGCCTGATATGGTTTCGCTGTGTCCTCACCAAATCTCAACTTGAATTGTATCTCTTAGAATTCCCATGTGCAGTGGGAGGGACCCAGAGGGAGGTAATGGAATCATGGAGATGGTCATCCCCATGCTATTCTCATGATAGTGAAGCCTCAGGAGAACTCATGAGTTTACCAGAGATTTCTGCTTTTGCTTCTTCCTTGTTCTGTCTTGCTGCCACCACATAAGAAGTGCCTTTTGCCCTCCGCCATGATTATGAGACCTCCCCAGCCATGTGGAACTGTAAGTCAAATTAAACCTCCTTTGCTTCCCAGTCTCGGGTATGTCTTTATCAGCAGTGTAAAAGCAGACTAATACAATGCCTCTCTTTTCTCCTATTAAAATTCTAGAAGTCCTTGATAATTAAAAAGAGTAAAGAGGTATACAATATAAAGCTTACTGTGTTTCACACACTTTGCATGTTAATTCACTTATTTAATCCTCCTGGTCATCCTATTAGGTAGGTACCTTTATTATCTCCATTGTATAGATGGTAAAACTGAGACTCAGAGAGGCTAGACAACTTCCCTAAGTCACTCTGCTAGCAAGTGGCAGAGCTGGGATTCAAATCCAAATAGACAAGGCTCATCCCAGTCCCACTTCCTGGGTAAAGCCATCTCCATCCCTACCCTTGTGGCCTCTTTCTCCTTTAAGGACAGCCACATCCACCTTCCCATGGCACTGACTTATTCGGGCTGGAAGCGGAGACACACAGCCCCCTCTCTACCAGGATACCAATGCTTGGAACAGTTGGGCATCCCACGCATTGTCACAGGACTGAGGACCAGCGTTTGCGCGCAGTGGGTGCTAGTTCACCCTGACTGCAGGAGGGCTCCCACCCAAAGGTCCGCGCCCCTGGAGCAGTGCCTACTTGGTCCTTGATGCACTTTCCAAGTGGCAGGAGAAGGTATTGCAGGTGCTGAGGGAGTGAAAGAGCAAGCTCTAAAGGAAGAGGATTTTGCATTTAAATCTAGGCTCCATTTCTCTTCACCAACAAAAACTTGTTTTTCCCACCTGTAAAACAGTGATCACAGCAGTACCCACTCCATGAGGAAATTATCAAAGTGAAACAAAATAACTCATCGAAAGCATCTGACGTACATTGCTCCCAGCACACAGTTAAGGGCCAGGAAATGCTGGGTGTTATGACCATTGGATTCACCCAAGCTGTTCACCTTCTCAACTCTGGGCCTGGCATCTTTATACCTCCACTTCCGCATCTGCAACATAGGCTATTTAAAACTCACCTCATAGGATTGGGAGGGTGGTAACAAACTAAGAGAAGGGCCTGGAACAGAACAGGCATTTGATATATTTTTTATTAACATAAACCTCACTCAAGCTGAGGATTTTAACTTTTTCCAGAAGACCATCAGGATGGTCCCTGATCCCTGAAATCAACAACTCTATGCAAAACAGATGATGTCTGCCTTGCACCCCAACTCTGCAGCAATCAAGGGGAATGATAACAGCACAGCCTCAGCCTCTGGGGAGTGTGGGATTGAATGGGGAGGCAGCGCTGAAAGAGCCCATCTCACCCAAGGCAGAACAAGGGCAGGGCTGGATGGGGAGGAGGGGGCTCCCGAGCAGAGTTTCAAGGGCTCAGCTGGGAGGAGCTGCAGTCTGCCTGATCCTCTAACCTGTGATCCATCAAATCTATTGGGTGTGCCATGAGGCTGAGAGCAAGCACTGTGGCGACTGCAGCACAAAGGAGAGTGTGGCTGTGATGAGCGGTGCCTTTGTAGGAGACGGGTGCCCTGAGAGGCCACCGTCACTAAAATTCCTTCGGTAAGGGGCTGTCTTCAGAACCTCTCCGTTGCAGGGAGACCCTGAAGCCAGGAAGTTGCTCTCAGGAATTGTCTCACTACCATCAATAGCAACTGCTGAGTCTTGCTTTTTAAGGCAGTAAGGCCCTAAGAGGGCTGGAACCAAGAAGAGTCTAAAATACATGCAAAATCTTGAATGCATGGAAGTAGCTGTGTACACTAGATACAAGTTCTATAAAGTTCAGTGTTGTCAGGACAGGCTCACTGCTAGCTGCAATCACGAATACCCTGTGTGTCTCATTGGTTTCATACAAAGTGTCCCAGTCCAAGCAGGCCTGCAGGGAGCAGGCAATGCAGGGCAGGGTTTTCCTGGCAGGGGCTTCACCATCTTCGACACATAGTTTCCAAGGTCCCACTGAGCATTGACAGTCAGTTGCCAGATGGATGAGGAAACAAACATGAGGATTACAGGAAATGTTAGGGGCCAGGCCTGAAAGCAGCGTATATTATCCCTGCCCACATTCCATTAGCCAGAACTCAGTCACATTGGGCTCTGACCCCAAAGGAGGTTGGGACATGTCTTCCTGTGCACTTAGAAAGGAAAGAAAACTGGGTTGGAGAACACATCAGTCTTTCAAAAGGGTTTGTACCGAGAAAAATGTTAGAAGAGCAGGGAGGTGAAGAATAATAAGTACTATTTGCTTTGTGTTCACTATTTAATCCTCACTATCAATAATGGACTTTTTTAAGTTTATAACCATTTAACAGATAAAGAAACTAAAGCACAGAAAACTACATCACCTACCTGAGATCACACAGTGGTAAGTGGTGAAACCAGGAATGCACTTCCTGCTCATCTCTTGTCAACATACAGCTGTAAAGCCACTCCACTTTGTGACTTTTGTGTGTTACGTATTTTGAATGGGAAGGAAAATGTGCATAGAGAAGATAAAGTGGAGCTGATATTTTGGGGTCAGCTAATATTTATTGCCTGCTTATTCTGTGACAAACATCATTCCAAATGCTTTTCTAATTGACTCCTCCCAATCCAGCTATGACTTCACCTTTATGGATATGGAAACTGAAGCACAGAGAAATAATATAATTTGCTCAAGGACCCACAGCTAGCAAGCAAAGAATGGGGCCTCTATCCCCAGTGGATCCACTGAGGAGTCCTATCGTGACTCCTCAACCCCATTCTTGGACTCATTCAGCATGGAGTTGCTCTTGGTCACCCATGAGTTAAAAGTAAGCAGTGCACATGCCTCCATCATCCTCATGCCCTATCATACAGCCTAAATCTGCCCCCTTGGAAGTCATGGTCTAAGGGCAGAAACCCTCCCAAGGGCATATTGGCATCCTGGTAAAGTCACCAGTCACTGGTAACCTGAGAGCACCATGCCAGAGGCCAAGAGCCCATTTATGTGGCACCACAAGCCCACAGACAGCTGGCATCCCCTCCACAACCTTACTAGATTCACCCAGTGCCTTCACGAAGGGAATATTTTTACTATCTTGGACCACCTTGTCATTTAAGTCAAAATAAATTTAGCCTCTGGGGCCAGAGGCAGGTCTGAGGTGAATGTAGAGGGAAACCCAGGCTACACCGCCTGTCGTATGCATGCCATCCTGGCCCTCCAATGTGTTGCTCACACAGGGGGAGGTCCAGACCCACAGCAAGCTCCTGGGGATGGAGCGTGGTCCCTTGCCTTGCACCTTGCTCAAGTCCCGGGTGTTAACCATAAACCTTTAATACAAAAGCAGCAAGCTGGTGGGCAGGTGGACGGGGTGTGAAATTGGGCCCCAGAAACTCAACAGGGGTATTGTATGGATGGTAGATAACCCAAGAATAGGGAGGGCTGGGCCAGGCATGGTGGCGCATGCCTATAATCCCAGTACTTTGGGATGCTGAGGTGAGCAGATCACTTGAAGCCAGGAGTTCAAAACCAACCTGTCCAACGTGGCAAAATCCCATCGCTACAAAAATACAAAAATAGGCCAAGTGTGGTGGAGCATGCCTGTAATCCCAGCTATTCGGGAGGCTGAGGCACAAAAATCATTTGAACCTGGGAGGCGGAGGTTGCAGTGAGCGGAGATTGCACCCCTACACTTTAGCCTGGATGACAGAGCGAGGCTCTGTTTCAAAAACTAAAAACGTTAAAAAAAATAAAGAATAGGGAGGGCTGAAAGACATGAAAGTGCTGAGGTTGTGGAGAGGAGTCACTCCAGATAAATGAGCAGCTAAAGCGGAAAGTTCTGACGCAGAAGAGAAGAAGGGTAGCTTTCTTCCCAAGCTGGTGCGAGGACTCTGCAGAGCTGCAGCAAAGATGCAGGGACTGGAGTCAGCTACACTCAGTTCAGAGACCAACTCCTCTGTCCATTAGCTCCAGTTCTTTCACCTCTCAGTGTCTTGGTCCATAAAATGGGTGCAATGTCAGTTTCAAGCCCCAGGGCTGCAGAGGGCCCACTGGGGTTGACCACACTAAGCATCAGCACCAGGCCCGGCCTGCAGCCATCTGCAAGTGTTGGCTCGGGTGCCTTTGAATCCAATCCTTTTAGAAAAAGATCTTAAAAAAGAAAAAAAGTAACATATTTATCTAATAATCTGTATCATCAAATGAGACCTCTTATTACCCTATTTTTATAGCAGTTTTGCAATTTTTTTTAAGTAATTTCTTCATTTTCCATGGGCCATGCATCCTGAACTAGAGGCGTGAACTCTGAGGTGGGCTGGTCACCTGGCTGCACCCCATGCTGCCCAGCATGGATCAGAGCCATGGAACTGAACGTTTCTGAGGTCAGCAGTTTGCACTTCACAGAGCTCTTCCTCTATGTTATCTTCTTTCATCCTCATTCACGGTGGCCCTGGGGGCAGGTAGAGCTGACCTCATTACCCCCATTTTACAAACAATGAAATGGAGATTCCCCAGGGCTTCCAGTTAGGGAGCAGCAGCTCTGGGGCTCTAAGTCAGGTCTTCAAGCTCTTAGCACAGGGTGTTTTTCCCTAACACCTGAGCAATCAGAGACTTAGCACCCTCTGGCTGCCTGCAAATCAGCCCATGGGCACCATGACCCTCCGACAGAGGCCTCACACAGGGTGAGGGTAACAGCAGGGACCCTGGAGCGAAGGGTCTCTGAGTTCAGATCCCAGCTCTGCCACTTTCTAGCCCCGAGATCATGGGCAAGCTGCAGGATCTGCCTCACCTATAAAATGGGGGTGATGTTACTCCCCACCACCTAGGGTTTCTGCAAAGATTTGAAGAGCTAATAATATGTGCCAAGCAGTTAGAACAGGGCCTGGTATGTAGTAAGAGCTGTAATATGTCACTATTGATCTTCTATGCAGGGAACTACCTCCTCCCACCCACCTTCTCTGTTTGTGTCTGTGGCTTTGCGCCCAGAGAGGGTTGAGGCTGTGCCCTCTCCATTTTGGGGACTGAAACAGAGGGACAATGCAGCATGATGGTTAGGAGTATAGGTCCTTGTTCCAAGCCCAGATTCTGCAAACTCCTGGCCACGTGATCTGCTTCTGTGCTGAGCCTCAGTTTTCTCCTCTAAGAAGGGGACAATAAAAGAACCTATTTGTGAGTATTATATTAAGGAATGTAACACATATGAAGCACCTAGAACAGTTCCTGGCACATGGGAAGTGCTAAACAAGTGTTAGCTATCTGTGTCCCCAGCACCCACCATTGTGCCCAATGGGGCTAAGCAGCTGCTTTTGGATACATGAATGAGTTGAGTATTTATATTTCTTGTCCCTAGATAGCAAGAGATCCTCTCTAAATTTGATCCCAAGGATAGGATTTTGGGATGGGAGTTGCCACCAAGGATGGTCACTGTGGCTCAGATACTGATTGTTTATAATGATCTCACTGAGTAAATAAATAGCACAAGACAGGAGGCAGGCCACTTTTGGAAATACTCCGCCCCTAGCTCCAGCCGGGGCACTGAGAGGCAATGACCCTGGCCAGTTGATTCATCTCGGCCCCACCCAGCCCCTCTCAGCCTCCCTCATTTGGCCTGGCAAGCCTAGCAGGAGCCAGTCTAAAGCAGCTGACTCTGGGGAAAAGAAAAAGCAGGTGTGAATCTGTGACTAATGCCAAGCCACAGAGGGGCAGTCAAAGGAACAGAAAAGCTCTGACCAAGGAGGTTAAGGACAAAGGCCCGTCCCACAGGATGCAGTCACTGAGGGGGAAGGGGGCGTCAGAGGGCAGATAAAGCAGGCATTGCCTGTGGGGTGGAGGTCTAGAAGGTTCCTAGGGCCAGGCTGGGTCACAGCCAGCATGGCCCTCAACTAGAGAGGAATCCCACAGGCCCCTCTGCCATCCTCAAGCCTCATCCTCAGGAACAGGGAGCCATGGAGAGAGTTCACAGAAGCTGGCTCCAGTCCATAGTCAGAACTCATCAGGGTAGATGCTGACATGGAGAAAAGTCTCCAGTTGTCTGGCACCCTTCTTGAGAACCTAGATTTTTTTTAGAAAATTGTTCCTTTAATTTTGAAAATATAATTTCCTTGTCAGTGATTTCACTTACAGCCTGGTAAAACAGACTTTGGCACTTAGAAAGGAGGCAGTTCAACCTCGTTGGCATGTGAGTTGGAAGGAATGTGACTCCATTGATGAATGGATTCCACAGTATTTGAGTGCCTACTACAAAGCAGGCACTGATCAAGGCGCTCTGTACCTGCAGAGAACAAGAACACACGGACCCCATTGTTATGGAACTTAAATTTTGGGGAGAAGACAGACAATAAACATTAAGCAAATGGTGAAAACCATTCAGATCAAGATAAATATTGGGAGGAAACAAAGAGCTTTATGAAAGTGAAGGGTGGGAGGGTTGATGGTGGTGAAGACCTCTCATCCAGAACAGATGAGCTGAGGCCCGAAGTAAAAGCCACGACAGGGCCAGGGCAAGAGCTCTGCCTGCAAGTGCAAAGGCCCTGTGGCAGGGACACGTTTAGGGAGGTCCAGGAAAATGAAGATGGGCATGGCTAAGGCAGAGTGAGCCCTGCTAATAGTTACTGGGCACTGTACCTTGTGCCAGCCCACATGCTAAGCACGCTATTGGTAGCTCATGGAATGCCCATAAGGGCCCTTGCAGGTGGGGTTCCGTTATTAACTCCATTTACAGCTGGGAGACCAGAGAGTTAAAGAATCTGCTCCAAGTCACCCTTCAAGGACGGGCAGGCAGGATTCCATCCTGGCATTTCGAATCCAGAGCGCTTTAGAGAAGCCGCCCCGGAAAAAGCTGGAGAACCTATTTCCCATGGGCCTCAGGAAGGGGTGTGGATTTTGTTCCAAGTACAGTGGGAAGTGGTCAGGTCCCACAGTCCTTCAGAGGTCAGTTCAATTGTTATTAAGCGCTCAGCCAGATGCTGCGTTCTATCCCAAAGCCCCTTCCTGCGTGCCATGCTGCCTGTGGTGAGCCTGGAGTCGGGACCCTTGGCATGCGGCCCTTTTAGCCACAGGCGACCCTCACTTTCCCGGCTGGCCTTCTCAAAGATCCCCTTACCCCCGTGTCTCCTGTCCCATCTAAACTTCTCCTGCTTCTGAACGAGAACTGGCTCTCTGCATTCGGAGCGGCTCAAGTCTTGGGCTCTGAGCGCCCAGGCGGGTCCGGGGATGCTCAGAGAAGAGCCCACCGCACTGCGCCCAGACGGGGCTCGCAGAGGGGCCTCTCCAGGCTTCTTCCTCGGCAGCGCCGCAGTCTCCGGGAGCCTCCCCGACGGGTCTCTCGTAGAGCGAATGTTGGCCGAATTAACCTGTTATCAAAGAGCCTTGGATCACCAACCCGCCCGGGGAACCCTTTGCGCCGGCAACTCAGCCTTGCATTTCCAGCGCCATAAGCCCCTGGTGCCCGCAGTGCCCATGCAGTTTACGCCCTGGCCGTAGCGCACAGACGCTGACCCCAGCAGAGACCCTGGCTCTGAGCCAGCTCCGAGCTCTGTGACCCCAGCACAGTGATACCAGAACATTCCACCCTTCCATCCTGGAACGTCGGCGACCCTAGGCTTCCCAGCCTGGTGGTGGCGCAGCCTGATTGGCAGGTTCCCCCTTGGCGGGGGTGGGGGGCCCGGGGACAGCCGTTGTGCACAATTGCTGTTTTTACTCCTGCCATCATTAATTCAACTATTGACAGAGAAAGGAGGGTCCGCCGCGGCTTTGTGTCACCCACTCACTGTAATTTACTTGAAAAGAATTAAATCACAATTACCTGCCATTTGTTTTGCATAAAACGAGCCTGTAATAGCAGAGCGCTTGAAAGGACAACAGCCCCATTGTTGCCGTAGTAGAACAATATTTCCCAATTTGAAACTTAAAGCATTCGAATTAGCAGCTTTGTTTGACGGTGGCCCAGGGATAGGCAAGACTGACACCCAGCTCGGACTCCAGACACTACAGTTAACGAGCATAATTTTCATCCATTGAAGTCTAGACCGATTTTTTAAATTGTTGCACTTCTTGTACAAGTGTACCTCCCAAATGTTGGAAAGGAAAACGCAATCTTTTATCTGTTACCTAGCCCAGATGATAACTTATCTAAATGCCATGAAAATTCCTCTTGCTGGAGTTAATTCAGAGCAAAGTGTAATTAACCCACTTGAGATTTGTTTAAATGTCCAAAGAAATCACACTGTTTCTCCAAGTTACTTCAGTTCTCATTTTCTCTCCTTTCAGATATGGTGATCGTGTAAATATGACTGATTAGCTTTTAAACCAAGGTTTAAAATGTATTTAGAATATTCAATCCTGCAAAATTGCATCATTGTTAACTAATGTGTTCAGCAAATTTGGAGCAGGGTTGGTTTTTTAACAACTTCTGTGAAAGTAAACTGATGCTTTGAGTGAGCTGTAGTTTCCATTAGCATTCATGGCTTTTTAGTAACAAAATGTAACTGTTCAATCAAGCTTGAGTATTAAAAAGAACCCAGTTACTAATTGTAAGAACCCTTCAACAACTAGGAAAAACAGCAAATACAAAAATCCAGTTGGTAACATTGGAAGCTGTGTGCAGAGAGGGTAACAACATGTTATAGCAACCTTTGCAAATGAAAATAAAGAGAAGTGGCAGAAAAGAAGGTTGAAAGTAGAAAAGATGAAGAAAAAAAGATAGAATTTAAAAAATCTGATTGGCAAAAAGCAAGCTGAAATGCAGATTTAGTTCAGGGAATAATTGCAATGTAAAATAAGAAAACCTGATAACCCAGGAAAACAAGTCAGGGAAGGAGTGAAATGCATTTGCTGTTGTTACCACTGGACTCACCCAATTCTGAAAAGTGCAATTTTATGATTGAAAGGTGACTCCTTTTTTAAGAGGTTTATTTTTTAAAGGAAGAGAAAAGGGTACTGGCTTAAAATAATGAATGGCTTTTTAAAGGAAAAAATATTGTGTTGTCCTTTTTTTTTTTAATGTATGTGAAAATTTAAAAGTTTAATTTTTACTCTTAGTGACTTTTAAATGTTTTAATGTTTCCTTTACTGTGCTAGGTAAGAATAAATGTTTGTTCAGCAGAAAACAAATTATATATGGAGCAAACCAAAGACTCAATTGCATTTTTGAACAATAATCCATAGAGGTGGGGAAGGGGATTCATCAGCAAATGAAACAAAGTCCCTGATCTTTATTCCTATTCTGATGGCACCTCCTGGAATCTCGGCAACATTTTAAGCTATGAATTCCGTCAGAACAAATCAAATGTCTTTAAAGAATATTTCTGTTTGAAAAGGAATTAAGCTCTCCTGAAAGAATTTTAAAGGTTGTGATATTCACAGTCTGATAAAGCAGCACCTTTAATGAAATTCTAATTAGCAATTTCATGCACTTTGCTATTAGTCATATCAGATTAGTGCACATTTTCACAGCCTTCCTTTAATTAAGTGCACTTATTCCAAGTTTCAAACACTTTCCTTATAAGATGAAAACTGTGCTGAAATGTTATTTAGTAAACAGAGGAAGTGTGAACGTGTAGGTGTGCGTGTGTACAGAGACGGACATTTTAACTGTCTACGATTTTTTTTTCTTTTACTTTTAGAGTTGGTGCCCTCAGGTTTTCATCCCTTCTTTCTTGTATTCTCAGTATTTCCTCATATTTCTAAGAGACCTATTGAAATCATTATCCAAAGTGCAAATCGTGTATTCTGCTTAAAACATATTTTCTGTATGTGTATATATGGAGAGTGTTGTGGAGTTTTTTGCTTTTTTGCTTAAAACACCTCCATATATATTTGTGTGTATATGTGCATGTACATATATGTATGTATTATGTGTGTATATATACAGAGAAAAACTGTACAATCTGTAAATCTAATTTTAAAAATCTCTGAAAAGCAATGAGCAATATTTACCGATCTCATATATCCCCACTCCCCACTGCCTTTTGTAGCTGCCTCCTTTCCTTTAAAAACAGCAATACAATTTCATTCTACCTTCTAAATTTTATTCCAAAGCCCCAGCCAGGAGCAGCCAGCTCGCTTCATGAGTCGATCCATGGGTCGCAGGACGTCTTCCTCCACTTCAGACTTCACTTCTCCACTTCAGGAGCCTGGCAGTCAAATCAGTCATTTTCAGGCAAGGCAGGATCTACCCCGGGGGCGCACACCCTACAAACCCCTGAATCCTCTGGGTTCATTCCTCCCTCCCAGCCTGCTGGAGTGTTGCTCCAATTAAGGGAGATTATATTGTCTGGGAATCGACTTGATCTTATGTGTAGCCTTTTGTCAAGAGGAAATTTTTGTTGCCTGTTTTGCTCAGAGGTTGAAACTTGTAATATCTTAACTAATTGCCTGCATCTCTAACACATGTTCTCTTGTTGGTGTCGTTCATTTACACTGTAACATTTTTGACATTTTTAGATCCTCTCCTGGGACACCCGGGCCTCTTAGCAGTTCTCTTCATGAAGAGTGTTTGCCTAATGATTACTGACTGACATCTCAATAACGTGCAGTGTATGAGTTGGGTGCATCTATTGAAGAGTTCTGGGGTGTGTGTGTATGTGTGGTGTGTGCATGTGTGTGTATGTGTGTTTTAATTCATGGTCCACTTTGTCAAGTCATGTGTGAGCCATAATTTAAGCTAATAATTACCAGACATGAATTCAATGAAACATTGGTGTCTACACTTTAAAAAAATAGTCCTGAATTTTAATGCATTCAGAAAACGTTTGCCTAGGGCCAGGCTGGGTCCAACGCGCATATGGAAGCACTTTAAAAGTGATAAATGATTTGGAATCTACCCTGTCTACTGGTGTGCTTCTCAGGAAAGAAAATTAGAGCTAACAGGTGTTAGATAGGGAATGCTGGGGCATTTTAATAGAATTGTCAAAATGTTGGTACCAGATGTTGACATGAATGCACACAACTCGGAACGTAATGCCGGGCCACCATTTAAATAATTATTTGTTTAAATTTCAAGTCGCCAGCAGGAAATCTTTACTTTGTTCAGCACCTTTCTCTACAGACCATCCCCCGGTTCTCTCTCCTACGATTTGCATCAAAGTGTAGTGGCTGCTCGGCTCACATATGCATGCTTTAAATAATCCATGCTTGTCAAATTTCATTTTTTCTTTTCAGATCATACTCATCGCATCCCTGTCCTCGCCAGCCTTGAAGTCGGCCTCAATGTATTCATATATGAGAAAAGATGATTTAAATACTGCCAGTTACAGGATAATTAATCTTTGAACTACTCGGCAACTTCAAATGTATATACCAAGTAATCTGCATGAACTTGTAATTACTATGTATTTATACGATATTTCCCATGTAATCACCAAGTAGTTACATGGTTACGTGAGCCTTGTAAATTACGACGATAGCAGAAAACTAATCTCACCCATGCTACTGCAAAAAGCCCATGCAGGAGAGGCTGGTATCCACCACCGTCAATTAATTGAAGGATCCAGAAAGAGTCTATCCTTTAAAGGACATTAAGACATTTGCCTACAATAGAGTCCCAACTTTAAGAAATATTGGGGGATGGAGAGCCTGGCGGGGTGAGTAGAAAGTGCCTTTGTCATCAGCTTACACACAAAGGCTATGACTGGTTTGGGCCATTTATTGCTGCTAGAGTTGAAAAGCAATTGGAGAAAAAAAAAAATCTCAGGAAAAAATTCACCATCACTTCCATAAGCAGGATTCTGCTGCAATTGGGAAGGTTCTGAAATAAATTCCACTGTGAGTTTCAAAAGCAAACCCGGAGGCAGATGTGCTTCATCATCTTTTTGAACCCGATTAAAACAGGAACAAAGCCTCCAGTTTTTCCAGACGAAGGCATCTTGTTCTGATGTCCCAAAAGTCAGCTCTTGCATGAATGAACTGTGTGTGTGTATGCACGTGCACACCTGTGCCCATACACATACATACACACACAGGTTCAGGAGCTATCTTAATGTCCTCAAAATCCACACTGGATCCTATGGCCCCTTCTGTTCAAAGGCTACCATCCAAATGGGAAGGATTTCTCTCTCCTTCTCATAAGGTCCTCTCCCTTCTCCCTGACAGAACAGCTGTTCTATTTTTTTGCACAAGAAAGAATGAGGTAGCATGCCAAGCCATGGCCTTTCTGGGAGCTACAAGTAGCCGTGCCACTCAGAAAAGGGCAAGGTGGCAGAGAAGCTAGCTCTATACTGGATTTTCAATTTCTTCACAATTATGAGCTTTTCTCTTGGCTCAGCACTGTTAGACATAGGAAGGGAGAGTCCAGACAACAACTTTAAAGACTACCAAGGCCCTGCTGCTCAGCAAACCCACATCCAAACCCTTGTCTGGCTTCCACGCACCCTTGAGACAGGATCTCCAAACCACTAAGGGGTGATGGCCATGTCACTCAGAACCTCCCAGGGCCCGTTTTCTTCAGAGGCTGAGGTGTCTGGAACTGTGCTGTCTAATATGCTAACCACTAGCTGCATGTGCCTGTACAAATAACTCAAAGATTCGGTTCTTAATGAGAACACACGGACACAGGGAGGGGAACATCACACACCAGGGCCTGACAGGGGGTAGGGGGCAAGGGGAGGGAGAGCATTAGGACAAATACCTAATGCACGCTGGGCTTGAAACCTAGATGATGGGTTGATAGGTGCAGCAAACCATGGCACATGTATACCTATGTAATAACCCTGCATGTTCAGCACACGTATCGCAGAACTTAAAGTAAAATTAAAAATAAATAAAGATTTGGTTCTTGGCTGCGCTAGCTGGCTGCATTTCATGTGCTCAGTAGCCACGTGTGGCCAGTAGCCACCATATTGAAAAATGCAGATATATTCTATTTTCAGGATGGCTAGGCTAGAACTTTTCATAATTCTCTGGTAATTCTCCTGATCTTTTTCACCCAGAGACACCAGCACATGGGACTCAAAGAGCAAAACCAGAGGTTTTTTTCTGAGCCTGGTAAGAGGCTGCCTTGATTCCTCAGTAAGACCTCTCCTCATTGCACCTGGGCTTGTGTACAGGGCCAGGGTCAGACCCAACACAGCACTGGGTGACATCTGAGACCATGGAGGTTTTAAGTGGCTAGTGGCCAGTTCTGAGGGCTGAATTGATAATTGCCTCACAGAGATGGCAGCTTTGCTGGTATAAATCTGGAATCCCATTTTGCCTTCCAGGATAAGATATGCCAGGCTCATTTGCTGGGGATAAGTTTAATTACTCATTATTACTGGCCTTTCATCATATAAGCTGTTATTTGCTACTTGATTGATACCATATATTACTCAGTATTGCGGCTGTTTTTCCAGTGCCTGCCATGTGCCTGCCAGACCTGTTGCCTCTTTCATCCTCACAACAACCTTATGAGGTAGACACTGAGATCCCATTTCACAGATGGGAAAAATCAAGGCTAAGATGGATTCTCTGACTCCCTCAAAGCCACATGGCTAATCAGTGGTGGATCAGGAATATAAACCTCATGCCATTCACCATCCCCCGACTATAACCTCCCCCTCGCCCACCCCCCTACACACAGAAGGTTTGTCTCTTCTCTGAAAGGGCAAGCAGGAAGCTAAGCAGAATTTCCAACTCTTCATGTCACTCCTCTGACAGCAGCCTTTAATTAGTCTCCTTATCTGCTCCTTATCTGTAGTAGTTTGCAAAATGTCCCCAATAATCCAACTCTCCCCAATATCCATGCCCATTCGCAATGTGACTTTGCAGCTCTCTAAGAGGTGGAATATATTTTTTGCAGAATGTATTTCTGAATCTAGGTTGGCCTTGTGACTTGCTTTAACAAGTGAAATGTGGCAGAAGCAACATTGCACCAGTTCTGAGCCTAGGTCTCAAGAGGCATTTTTCGTGCCTTTGCAGTCTCTCTCTCCTTCTCTCTCTCTCTCTCTCTCTCTCTCTCTCTCTGAATCCTGCTGCCACCACCTAAATAAGCGCAGGCTAGCCTGCTGGATGATGTGAGATAAATGGCCCAATTGTCCCCACCGTCCAGCTAATAGCCAGCTAAACTCCAGAAGCAAAGCCACCCTACCTGACCTGCAGCTGACTATAGATGCATGAGGAATCTCACTTAGAAAAGAAGAACTGCCCTGCTGAACCCAACCTAATTTACTGACCCCTTGAACCATAAACAAATGGTAGTTGCAGAAGCTCTTCTGTTTGCAGGTGGTTTGTTCCACAGCAAGCACTAACTAAAACACTCTCCTGAGCCAAGTGCTTTTTCTCATTATCTGAGATGTACTCAGCTTATGTCTTCTCCTTCTTTAATTGGCTCTTTCTTTAGAGATATGCTCAAGCTTCTGCTAGAGACCCCCAAACCCACAGACCTGGTGAGATTCAATAAAGCTCTTCCTGTCACCACCTCTGAGCAACATGAAATTTCTCTGCTTATTAAACAACTGACAAATGAGAATTTTCATTTTAAAAAGTCTAAAACTTTGGCCATTGGATATGAGATTCGTTCTCACTTTTGATTCTGATTTTCAACCAACCGCAAAACCCTCCACATCTACTGAGATTCTTGCTTTTCTTTTTCCTTTCATAGCCAGGCATCCAGAGGAAACTGTTCATCCCTCCCAAATCCATCAGCCGGCAAGGCTGAATGAGACCCACCCAATTCACTTTCATTCCCCATTGGATCTGTTGATTCCAGGCTTTTCAAGCCCGGAGTGGAACTCACAGTGGAAATTCTATAGGGTCTCATGTTTGGAACAGTGAGTGCTGTGGAGCCCCGAGTGCATTCCATGCAGCTGGAAGAGAGATGCTGAGGCTGGGTCATGGCCAAGCTGAGCTGTTCCAATAGCCTCCATGGGGCCTCAATGAAATGGCTCATCACTCAGGCTTTGGGTTTTATGATTTCACAGTATAAAGATAAGTTTCTGGGATTCCTAAATATTTTAAATTTTGTGTTCTTTCCATAAGTAGGTCTTAGTCACTTACTGTGTGCAAGATTTGAAGGAATATAGTGGGGAAGAAAATACAGCCTATGTTTGGAAAAAGCTCACTGATGGAAAGATATAAAAGGGACAAAGTAATAAAAGGGTGTCCAGCAGAGAATTTAAAAAGGAAGATCTTGCTTTATGGACACTCAGTATTTTCCACGCTCTCCTCTAATTATGCTAATGTGAATTAATTCATTTAATCTTCACACCTCTCCTATTATGGAAGCACTATTCCCTGATCCATTTGATAGATGAGGCATAGAAAGGTTAAATGATACGAGTAGCTCCTATCGCATTCCTGAAAAAATCCACATGAGGATTTAGTGTGTGGAAGTTGAGCAACCGGCCAATGCAGCTCCATTTCAATGATGTAAAACAGAAAATACCTAGCACCAGTATTCTATGATCTACATCTGATTTTAACATTAAAATTATGGATACATCAGAATTATTAAAACATTGAAATATTAATTAAATATAAATATAGACTAAAGCATTGCCAAAGTAATTTCTTACACCAAATTACAGTCCTCTTGTCTCACTTGAAGTGGTTTTTATGAAGCAAAAAGCGCCGGGTTTAATCCAGGCTAGAAATATTTGCAGAGAATGAGGCATTACTGCAGAGCCAGGGGATCAGCTCAGCTCTTAGCACACTCCTAAGCTGAGAGGCTACTGGGCCTGGTGAGCCAAGCAGAGCCTGGAAATGTGCAAATCTGGATTTAAACAAGGGCTTCTCCCCTTGTAGCTGGGTGTCCTTGAGGTAGTCACTTAACTTATCTGAGTCTCAGTTCCCCAGCTTAGCATGACGCTATTGATAACTTTTCATGCCTTTTGGGCTCTCTGTAAGGATCAATAAGAACATGCTGTGAATGAGTTCTGTGAACCTAGGCTTCTCAAAGTGTGGTCCATGGACCTGCGGCAACAGCATCTGGGAACTTGTTAGAATGCAAATCCTCAGGCCCTAACCTTACTGAGCATACTGCCTAGAAAACTCCCCCGCCGCCAGCAATCCTTGCGTGTGGTAAAGTTTGTGAACCATCACCTTAAGTAACATCAATTTCCCCGGAGAGTCCCAGGTTACAACTGTGGGCCCAGGAAAATTATTGAACGTGCTCCCTTTCATTCTCAAAAACGTTTCAGAATGGATAACAAATTGTACAGCTCCTACAAATGACTCACATGAGTCTGGCAGCCTTCCTAAGAGATGGGGAAATCACATTATCACCATGGAGACAGGGCTGAGAAAAGAAGAGAAAAGAAGGAATAAAGACAGGTAGGCAGGCTTTCTCTCAGAGCTACCTTTTGGGCAACTAGAAACAACTAGAATTAGGAATTATGGGCCCACGACCTCACTGGCCCAGGGGTTCCTGGCTGTTGGCACTGTTTCTGTATTAACAATCACGCCATCATCTCTAAATGCTAGCAATCACTTGCTGATCCCCTCACTCTCATGGAGCCTGGGTGCGGCCTCAGAATTCTACATACAGCACTCCACGAAGTTCTTATCTATTTGACAGACCTGATGTAGTTCATCCCCTTTCATTTCCGAGATGAACAAGCTGAGGCCCACACAGTCACTCCCCAGTGGGCATACAGAGTGTTTGCAGAGCCTGGTGTACCTCACAGAGCTAATTCTTCTTAGCTTTTTGCACCCACAAGCCATTAATTCACCCAAGGGTGAATTAATTTGTGTTGTGTAGCTGGGCCTGCTGAGAAGAAGGGAGAGAGGAACATTGTATTTTTTGGTAAGGCAAGCTTGGGCAATCCTGGGCAAAGCAACCTTAACTTCAGCCTCACTAGATAGATATCATCACCCATTTTACAGATGAACACGTAAGATGCAGAGAGATTAGCAGGCCTGCCATGGTGGCTAAGGGGACCCTAACCTGTCAGCACTTTATTCTTGTATATTTGATTTAGAGGGTGGATTGCCTTTCAGACTTAAGGCATCTCCCTCACTGTTGGCCTGATATTTTTACATTAGGTATTCATTCATTGGGCTCCTGAAAACATTTTGGTCTTTTGGAGTCCTCTCTGTGAGACTAGCTCCCGTATCTGCAAATGCAGTTCTTAACTGGCAGTGGGCTAAGAATGAGGCTGGGGGTGGCAGGAAGCAGTGGTCTCACCTGTTTGGTCATATCTGCACACCTACTCTTCTATTTCTTACTCAAAATGTTACTGTAAATTGATTTGGTTTTTGTTATAAATTTAATGCATTTATTTTAAAAGAGCATATCACATTACTGTTGTAAATGGAAAACCAGTTTCATGCACCAGAATTTATTAAAACCGATATAGAGCTTTCAAAATATTAAAATGTTGCTCAGTGCAGTAACTCCAATCAGTTCACATACTGGTGCATTATGGGAAACTCCAACACACAAGGAAAGAGCCAGACTAGGAGAAGAGAAAGGAAAAGAATTCCCACTTCTGCACTGAGACTCCATGGCACTTTTTAGAGGAGTCCCAGGGAGTGGAGAGAGGCTTGGGCATGATCTTGGGCATGATCTTGGGCACTCTATTCCAAGCCTGAGTTTCTTCAGCTCCAAAATAGGGCTGAGTTCAGCCATTCTTTCCTCTCAGGATGCTTGGGAGGATGATTAACTGAGTGATATGGTTTGGCTGTGTCCCCAACCAAATCTCACATTGAATAGTAATAATCCCCATGTGTCACGGGTAGCACCAGATGGAGATAATTGAATCATGAAGGCAGTTTTTACCATACTGTTCTTGTGGTAGTGAATGAGTCTCACAAGATTGAATCATTTTATACATGGGAGTTCCCCTACACAGGCTCTCTTGCCTGCTGCCATGTAAGATGTGCCTTTGTTCCCCCTTCAACTTCCACTATGATTGTGAGCGTGCTTCCCACTCCCTCCCACCAGCCATGTGAAACTGTGAGTCCATTAAACATCTTTTTCTTTATAAATTATCCAGTCTCAAGTATGTGTTAGCAACATGAGAACAGACTAATACACCGGGATTATGGTTGTAAGCTTTATAAAGAAAGGCATAGGGCATCAAATTGAAAGTTCAAGATTTTTTTTATTTTAATTTTTATTTTAGGTTCTGGAGTACATGTGCAGGATGAGCAGGTTTGTTACATAGGTAAATGTGTGCCATGGTGGTTTGCTGCACCAATCAACCTGTCACCTAGGTATTAAGCCCAGTATGCATCAGTTATTTTTCTCATTGCCCTCCCTCCTCTGACCCCATGTCCCCCAACATGCCCTCGTCGTGTGTGTTGCTGCCCTCCATGAGTCCATGTGTTCTCATTGTTTAGCTCCCACTTATGAGAACATGTGGTGTCTGGTTTTCTGTTCCTTGGAAGATTATTGTTCTCAGCTCCCTCCACAGTGTGAAGCTGCCAGCCCTGATCAGAGGAGGTGGCTGCATAAGGGAAGTCACTGTTTAAGGACACCTGGCAACATCTGTTGTGGCAACTGATCATAAGAGACCACATAGTTTCTTTGGTGTATCTTCAGATTTAACACTGAGCTTCCTGGTGGCAAAAGTGAAAAGAGAAAAACAGTCATTTATGAAGGAGGAAAGAAAAGAAGCATATCAGCTTCTCAGGGAACACAGAGCTTTCCCTAGTCTTGAGTTGAAAAAAATTTCTCACACAAAGTTTAAAATGAGGTCAACTGGGGTAACAAAAAGAGTTTTATCCCAGAGCTAACAGATACTAGGGCCACTTCCAAAACTGACAATACAACTTCGCTACTTTTATATTCATGTGTTTTCTCTGTTTTGTTTTGTGACCATCTCAACAGTGTACAGGGGAAGAGTGCTGAACTCTGAACCAGAGAACGTGGTTCTAATCCTGGGTTGTGGGTCCCATGCAAGGAAGTTAACTCTAGCAAAAACTTCACCATCTGGTGATACGGCTACTAAAAATCATTTTAGAAGAATTGCAATGGCATCAGAGACACTCATGAGGCATTACTGAATGGAAAAAAGGCAGGATGCAATACTGTAGCTATGATATGATTTCACCCATATTAAATAATTCCACAGATGTGTACAGAGGCCAAACGCAGAGTGGTTAGGAACACAGGACAGGGGCTGGAGCCAATTGGTTTGTCTGGACTCAGTCCTTACCCACTCCCACCTCCACTATCTGTGTGACCTGGGGCGAGTGAAAACTTCTTCATGCCTGTTTTCTGTAAAATGTAGGTAATCATAGGGCCTACATAATACAGTTGTTTTGACGTGTAAATGAATATGGAAAAAGCACTTGTGACAGTCTCTGGCACAGTGAGCACTCAGTGGGTACGTGCATGTGCATTTGTGTGTGTGTGCATGTGCATTTGTGTGTGCCTTGGTGTATGTACAAGCATGGGTTTGCTCATGAGCATGGGTGTGCATGGTCACTGAAAAAAGTCTAAAAGGAAAGAACCCAAAACACTAACTGTCATCTGGTGGTAATGGGTTTTCTTTTTTTTCACTTTTCTCTGCTTTCCAAATGCTTTTCTGTGTTTTGTTTTTCTACTCAGCGGTCAAACCAAAATGCTTTGTGTTTGCCTTTCACCATCTGCAAAATGATGATCACAAGCCTTGTTCAAGGTCACTGTGAGATTCAAAAGAGATATTGAACCTCAGGGGTTTATAAACTGTTAAGTGCTGTACACAGTTGGAGAATTACCCTTACAAGCACACTAGTGCCTCAGACCCCCAGGTCTTTGGGTGCAGTCCCCGACAGGTGGGTCCTGCAACTGTGTCTCCCCAACATTCTGGCCTAGGATGTTGGTTAGGGGCTGCTCCCTCACTTGGGTGAGTCACCTCTGATCCCCTCTCCCAAAAAGGTACCTTGGGCAGAGAAAACTCTTCTACCTTCAGCCATCAAATGTTCACCAGCCCCTGAGGTTTAAAAGCTGAATGACCCTTTATCATCTTATTAGCAGTGGAAAGAATATCTTTCCTGCACCCTTCTGCCTCCATGTACCCCCACCCCTACTACAATCCAGCCTCTGAATGCTTTTCATCAAATACAATGATTTTCTTTTCAACATGCAGGGGTCTCCTTCCTCGGGCACTTATCCCACAACTTGGGGGATAAGTCTAGAGCCAGCTCCTTCTCCAGCTCACTGCTCCAAACTCACATCTAGAAATGAAATAAGAATCACTAATAGACATTCTGTGCTGTTCCACATTTTCTTTCTTATTTCTTCCCCTTAAAACAAATTTGGCCTTTTAAGCCAGATACCACCGTATATTTATGGGAGTTTAATAACTTCTTCCATTAATAACACAGACAAACTAATTTACCCAAACGTGTCTGTTTTAAACTCTGGGAACAAAGGGTGGGAGGATGAAAATCAATCTTTCCTTTGTACTTGAGCCATTGACCCGTTAAAGCTTTGAAGATCATTTCTTTAAGAAATTGTGAGGAGTTATTTAACTACAAACAGCAGCTACCTTCCCATTCCAGCTGCGTAATCAAGCATAATAAATTAGAGTTTTTAAAAGTTGACTCTATTTTTTCTTTCCTTCTTTCTTTTTCTTTCTTTCTTTTTTTTTTTTTGTATAACTGAAAATCCTTAATAGCACTTTGACAAATTGGCTTCATGGCAGACCAGCAGCAACCCCTCCTTCCACTGGAGCTGGTTAAGCCAAGTGGAAGCGTTTGGAGGCATTCCTGATTGGAGGCTGTTGGGAGAAGACCAGGTTTTACTTTTGAAGCAGGGCTTGATAAAGTTCCTGTCACCAACAAACGCAAGCATTGCCCTGGGACCCAGCCACCCTAAACTGGGCAGCAATTTCCGGCCTTAGCCCTGGACACCCACCCAGCTGAGAACACTTTGTTGAGAAAGAGAAGTTCAGGCCAGCCCCTAGGAGCGGCAAGCAACCTCCCTCCCAAATCTGGTCAGCATTCCTCCACGCAAAGCTTTCTGATTGACTTTGATAAAAATCAGTCTCCGTGGGTCTTGAAAGAGTCAAAGGCCCTTCTTAATCAAATGATCAACTGTTCATTTTGAAAGCTTGACTGGTTCAATTAAGACCACAGGCAGGAGACAGGCGGGTCATATTACCCTCGTTTCCAGCCGGCCTGGCCAGTTGAGGTCCTGAAACCTGCCTTTGACCAGCCCACTTCTGTGCCTGCCTGGAATGCTCCACCACCCCCCAGTGAAATTTGACCCACCCTTCAAGGCCCCATTCTGGTTCCACCTCCTCTCAGGAGCCTTCCCTGGCCCTACCAGCTGGCAGTGACCTCTCCTTCTGAAATCTTTCAACTGTATTTTAAGTCCTTTCACCTGGGGATTTATTGTGTACCGCCTTGAGCTGCTCCTTACCTTCTTAGGAGCAAGACGGTTGCAGACTCCTCCAGGAGGCTGACCACACAACTCGGCCTCTGTGAGCATGCTCGCATGACTGCCTGAAGTCTGGCCTTTATACACCTTTGTGTGAGCCTGCGATCAGAAAGCTCTCAATGACAAAGGGTTGGTGGCTTCCAAAAGTTGGCTCATGAGTCAGCTGTTTGGAATTTAGAAGGCGATCTTTCCTTTTTTCCAAAATAATCATGTTCTAAAATGATACACTCACAGTGACCAGGGCGCAGGCTAGCCCAGTAAGTCCTATTTTGCCTGTGACCTAACAGCAACAGCATTCAACAGATGCGCTCCAGTCATAGGACCTGTGTCTGCAGGTGTCTGTATGGCTGTTAAGTCAATTATCTTCAGCCACTGTGAGCTAGATTTTTTTGGGGCTACACTGGGAAGTTTACCCTGTCCACCACTCAAGGCAAATACTGCAATGGGAAAGCTCATTCATATCCCTGTGCCTCCTCCCAGTCAACCCCTGCCACAGCCGCCAGCAGGATACAGAAAGGGGCAAAGCTAGGAAGCTCCTCCCTTCTGCTTTCTCCCCTTAGTTGGACCTAATGCAAAAATAGAAGGGGATTCAGAGTTTCTTAGACTCAGGCTGAGCTGGAGTCGACCCCTGATGAAAGCCAGTTTTCTAATGGGTGTGGCACCAGGGGTTGGGGCTATAAGTTGGTCAGGAGGGCAGCGCCCTTGCCAGCCCACGGCAGTGCCTGGCATGCCCATGCCAGACCTTCGGAGAGCGTTATCTCTCTAAGACTTGTGTGTTTTAATTTGGAGATACAGCAGAGACATGCTTATCCTCTGATGTCACCTTAACATTCTGCATCTGTCCCTGGCACTAGCTTGTGTGGAACTGTGAGAGCCTCCCCCACAGACCCCTGCCTCAGAGTACAAGGTCAGATAACGCAGGGACGCCCTCAGCTCTGATCCCGCCAGTCTGTCCACATGGGGCAACTGGCCACGCTGAATTGTCATTTTTCAGAACGACACTTAAATAATAGAATGTTGTCAATCTTGTCACCAGCTAATCCCCTCTGTCGAGGCTCCCGCCCTAGAATTTGTGCACCCGCAGATAGTACCATAGATGTCTCTTCTGATCAAGCAACCAATGACCTACGTCAGTGTCCAGTGTTTTTTTAGAAATGTCTCCACCCCAAATTTTAGACCCACCCTTTCTTCAGTCCGGGGACCCCAAAACACCTTTTAATACAACACACTAACACCAGGGAGGTTGCCCCTAGGAGGAAAGTCACCAGAGGCCTGAGTCGTGTGACTGTGAGGAAATTCTAATGGCATAAATCTAAATAGAGAAGCTTCCTGAGCCGCCTTACGTTGTCACCACACCACTTTGCGGATGCTGTGTTAGAGCCCATTTAAAGCATTCAAGCATATAATCAAATTTCAGTAATGAGTTATTAATTAAGCAGGGGCAACCAATTCTCTGCTAACTGCCTCATAAACAATCGACAGGAGATTTGTGAATTTTGACTTCCTGACACTATTAAACAAATCAATATTAGGTTTCAGACACAGCAATTCAGACAGTTTTCCCTGTTATTTGGCAGCCATCTGCCTGGAATACTAATGAAAGAATTAAGAGCTGGAGATTTTGCATGTGTTCCATCAAAAAGATCCTTATCTGTGGGGAATTGGGGCCTGATTTGCATGGAAGAAGACTTTGCTTTTGTAGGTACAATTTTTCTCAATATGTCACTCATTAGTATTTATAAAAGCACTGGGCAGTGGAACGGCCACCAGGCTTCATAACAAGCAGGCAGAGCCCTACTGGAGACAGCTCAAACAAAGCAATTCATTTATTTATATATTTTTGCAGACTGGTTAATTTATAGCTAATCTAACCCGTGGAAAACTTGGGTCTAAGAATACAGCCAAGCCTCTTACTCAGCTTTTATTTATTTTTTTCTAAAGGTCCATTTGTTCTCATGTAGAAATAGCTAACTAAACAAGAAAGACAGAGTTTTGCAAAATCTGGGTAACCTCTAAGTGGCAAAATGTGGTCATCTAAGTCACCTCCTTGACCTTCACTCTTTCTTTCACTCTTTATTTGCCTTCAGAAACTCTGAATAGTGGTGCTACTGGAAACCCCTTGGAGGAGGGCGGCGGGGATTTACCTCTGCTTATCTAAAGAGTAAGTGCAGGCAGTTGCAGGGCTGAGCTTGTCTCACTGGTTCCTCCGTGCACCCCAGGCCCAAAGTGCTGGTTTTATTCAAGGGGCCACTCCACCTGTGTGATCCATTGCCGCTGTGGCCTCCTGACTTAGCCAGAAAGGTGCCAAGTAGGAGCTGACCTGAAGGTTTAAGTATTGGCACTAACACAGTAACAAAGACCCTTTCTAGGATGGCAGACACAGAAGGCTTCCTGCTTATCACATACCTACCTAAATGCCTTGAAGCCAAAAGAAACCCTTAACTATATGTATATAATTTTTATATTATATATGTATATCTATTGTGTATATATGCATCTGTGTATATAAACACATATACATGCATATATATGTGTATGTAAATATATGTGCATGGATATGCATATGCACAGATATGTATACACACATATATAGTTGTTATGTATTTACATATGATGTATTTTTATATATGGGTATATATTATATAGATATAAGATACAGAAATGTACTCTGTTGGGAGATTTGGGGTTGTGTCTTTTGTCAGATGTGTTTTGATTTTGTTCCTAGTTGAAAGGAATTGAAAAGTATTTTAAAACAATATGTACAACCAAAAAATGGAGTGTTAATTTATTCCTAAAGCTGAAATATCTTCTTGAATTCTGGTTCTAATCCCCTGGTGCTTAGCCCACTAAGGAACTCATCAACCTGCTACAGAGGCCTCCAAGGAATCTCCTGATATCCTCTGCAAAACTTTGTATATTTGTATCTATCTGTATTTTTTTTAGGAGATGACCCACAGATTTAAGCAACATGTTTTGCATTCTGTAACTCAAAGTAAATTAAGAACCATTTTTCTGCCCCTTTTATAGATGGGAAAACAGGGGCTAGGTGAGTGCTGTGATTCTCAAGATGAGTGATGGGTGGTGGATAAAATCCTACCTCCAGGCTCTGGTCATGTGGTCTTTTAGCCCATGGCATGCTGGAGTTTCTGTCGATACACCAATTGGAACTAGGCTTAACTGTCAGCAACAAAAATCTAAAAATGATAGTGACTTAAATGAGAAAGAAATGTGTTTTTCTTTCATGTACATGAAGTCCACAGGTCAACAGTCCCATGGTCATCAGAATCCGAGGCTTCACATACTTTGTTGCTCTGTCATTGCCAGCACTATCTCCTTCCACGTGGTCCTAATTGGCTGTCACAGCTCCAGCCATCACATATTTAGCTCTATCCAGAGAAAAAGAAGAAGGAGTGGAGGGCAGGGGATGGAAAGGACATGTTCTTTCTCCTAAGGATATTTTCCAGTAAACCCTCTTACTTCTTAAAGGCCAGAGTTTAGTCACATGATCATACCTAACTGCAAGGGAGGCTTGGAAAGGTAGTCTTTGTGGTAGGAAGGGAAATTGCACACTGGAAGTAAACCACTGGTCTCTACCACACAGTACGTTAGAGAAAGTATCCAATGCCTCTCCCCAGCACATCCCAAGGACCAAGACAGAGTGTACCTGAAGTGAGTCTGGTTTCAATGTAGTCTACTGCATGGAGCCAGAATAGCATCTTACCTGAAGGCAGTGACAGCTCAAAATGGAGGACATGTGGAAAATTGATCACCAGAATCAACAACGGTGGAGGTGACCATCTGGCGTGGTGGTAGAGAGCCTCAGAGAGGACTGAGAACCGTGGGAGATAGAATGGGTGACCTGGAAGGGGAGTGGAGGGTTTCAGAGACACAGACCAACATCCTGACGGATTTCTACCTGTTGCTCACAGATGCAACCCACATAAGTAAAGCAGATTCCTATAAAGCTGCCACTAAGGAACAGATGTTGGGTGTGGTTCTCATTTCATCAGCCTGGTTCCCTCACTCTCAGGCTTCGATGTCTATGAACCCATTTAGGATGACTAACCACAGTAAGCATTCCTAAGGCCATCCTTATTTTGAAGCTTGTGAGAGAAGGTGCCCTGTCCTTACATAAAAAAGGAAACTTCAGGCAAAAATCCAAACTTACAAAGCTAAGAAATTACATGAAGAGCTGCCCACATCACAAAAAGAGCTTCATTTTGCAAAGTTTTTTTAAAAAAGTTTTACAATGTGTTTCTTTACCCCAACATAGTCAAGTCTAACTTGGTATACCAAAATTCAGTACACATAGAATATTTCAGAAGTATAGCAACTGATTGTGCTACCCCTCTCTATTTACCGAAATAGGCAAGAGGAAAACAAGAAGAGGTGTCCATCATGAGTTGAGTATTTATTATTTGGTGGGTCCATTCCTAGACATTGTCTCATTTAATTTTCACCACACAGTAAATTAAGCTATGTAGGTATCCTGTCCTTAACTTGTCCAGAGTCACTGAGCACATGGCAGAATGGGAATCTGGTGCTCTTTGACTGAATATCTTATTCTATCTCTAGCTTGCTGTGATATGTTCTATGCTATCTCTTCATCAAGAAGAATCTCTTTTAATCTTGTCCAAATATTGTATTTTAGTTTTCCATTTAACTAGTAATTAGAAAAAGACCAGTTGCTAACAATGGGATTTGTTGTTAGGGACCTGGAAATTTCCTTCACTGTTTTGCAGAATTATAATTTGGTTTTAAGTTTTCAAATGTCCCTGTTACCTTCATAGTCGGCATTTCCTGGTGCATCCGAACTGTTAGTGTGAAATTCCTACAGATAGTTAAAATAATTCATAAAATGAAAAATCAAGAGAAAACTCAGAAACTCTTTTTGTTCCCCCATCAATCTTTTAAACTTGCCTTGATAGTGCCACCTGGAACCGTATTATATTTAAAAATCTATTAGTTCAGAATGCTGGCCACATGCCAGTAGACAACTTGGACACCGAAGGGTGACATTTCCAGTTTCATGTTCCTAGATGATACCATGTCAATCTTCAAACATTAGTTTTGGACAACAGCCATCTACACTAGTCAATTTAAGCCAAAGAAAAAAAAATATTTCTTTTTTTTAAATTTAATTATACTTTAAGTTCTGGGATACATGTGCAGAACATGCAAGTTTGTTACATAGGTATACATGTGCCATCATGATTTGCTGCACCCATCAACACATCATCTGGGTTTTAAGACCCACATGAATTGGGTATTTCTCCTAATGCTACCCCTCCCCTTGTTCCTCATCCCTCGACAGGCCCCCATGTGTGATGTTCCCCTTTCTGTGTCCATGTGTTCTCATTGTTCAGCTCCCATTTATGAGTGAGAACATGCAGTTTGGTTTTCTGTTTCTATGTTAGTTTGCTGGGAATGATGGTTTCCAGCTTCATCTATGTCCCTGTAAAGGACATGAACTCATTTTTTTTGATGGCTGCATAGCATTCCATGGTGTATATGTGCCACGTTTTCTTTATCCAGTCTATCATTGATGGACATTTGGGTTTGTTCCAAGTCTTTGCTATTGTAAATAGTGCTGCAATAAACATACATGTGCATGTGTCTTTATAGTAGAATGATTTCTAGAAAAAGATTTCTTAAGGAGGATTATACAGATAATAGAATCTCAAGATGGGCTGGAAAACCAGATTCAAATGCTACAAGCAATATCGTAGCAAAAGGGCCACTTTGCTAGGAGAAATAGTAACTCACACCATGGGACCACGCTATATTGTGAAACACAAGGTCCCTCAGCTACGAATTTATAACCCAACCTGCAGATTGGCCTACTCTTCAGAACCAGTGATGCTGAGCAGTGGAGGGCAGGAACTCCACCCTAGCTAGCTCTAGCACAGATGCCTACACCACACTGCTCAGCACATCTGATCTTCCTCTGCATAGTGGCCAACTGCTATTGCTCACTTCACTTACGAGATTTGCATGGTACAGCTACTAGACAGATTTCAGATTATATGCAGATTTCTAGCTGCAAAAGAGTCTGGGAAATATAGTTTTATTTTGCTTTGTTTTTAGCTTGATGGCATCTACAATACAAAAAGATAGGCTAGAAGGGAGTTGTGATGAGTAGTAAGTGACCTAGTCTACAAAATCAGCCACAGTCATGCTATGGTTTTCCTTCTGCAAAAACAAGCACGTACACCAGAAAGCACGCAGTACACCTACAGTAAATTAAGGGCTGAGCTAAATACTTTCACTTCTGTAAATTAATTCAATTTCCATAAAAATTCCCTCAGCTACGTATTTATAACCCAATCTGCAGATGAGAAAAGTGAGGCTTAGACATATTAAGAAAGTTTTCAAATCTCATAAAGATGGTGAATGATGGACCTGAACTTTGCTACTTCTTACTCTAGCAAAAGAGATACTACAGTGAGAAGATCACAGAAACTCTGACACTTAGGAGCTGAGTGACCCTAAGTGAGTTTTTATTTGACTTCCCTGAGCCCCAGGTTATTCATCTGAAAAATGGAAACTTCTTAGCTGGAGTAGCAAGCAAGGAGGGAATGAGATAACATATGTGTATCCTTTAGCTTAAGATTCAGAAAATAACTGTTAAATAAATCAATATATAAAGAAATTTGGAAAAACAAACCAAAAATTCTTTTTTAAAAAGGAGGTTGTTCTAACTTCTCACTTCTTGATCACTCTTCTGCTAAGTGGGACATGATTTACTTGATAATCTGCCTAATGCAGGAAGGTTTCATGGCCAATAGTGCAATGTTAAAATAGGATTATATGCCCAGGAAAAGGGAACCTTTTATAGCAGCAGTGTCTCCTTTTAAAAACAGGAGTTCTGTTAGCACTCAGGCTTAATTAAACTGATTCCTTGATGAATCCAGCATGACAGGGACCCCCGCTGTTAACAGGCAAGTGCACCCAGGCTTTCCCTGGGCTTTCTGGGTTGCAGATGCAGACAAATTGTTAAGAGGAATAGTGAAATCAGAAGTTGGGAGAAATCTCTCTTCTTGGGCTAATCTCTGGGCTTTTGTTTGTGTGCTGAATTCGGGAATGGGGAAGTAAAAATTAAAACACAAAGAACCCAGAGAGAATAAATTGATATAGATCTTAAAGAACTTGGGAGTAGGAGAAAGGATAGGAAAAGAGAAAACCTAGCTCACAGTCAGGAAGAACTTTTTGGGGGAGTGGAGTATAGAGAGGTTTGAATGTGGAAAACTCCAAAACAACTGTTTGGGAAGAATGGGAGAGGAAGAGAAAGGGATTTTTAAGAACTGTTGTTGAGGTTATTCAATGGCTCTCCTTTAATATTTCTGTATGTTTGGAGAATTCATTTTTAATTAGTTTTGGCTGATGCGTTGTGCTTCTTTGAATATGACCCTGTATGGACTGGACCATATAGGGCCTTATTTGTATTTGGGTTACACTAATTTTTTTTTAATTTGGCCAATAAAGCAGTGGCAGTTGCCTTATTTAATGACTCATAACCAGAAAGAAAAAAAAAACAAACGAAACAATCCCATTAAAAAATGGGCAAAAGACATGAATAGACAATTCTCAAAAGATTATATACAAATGGCCAACAAACATAAGAAAAAATGCTCAACAACACTAAATATTAGAGAAATGCAAATTAAAACTACAATGTGATACCATCTTACTCCTGCTAGAATGGCCATGATTAAAAAATCAAAAAAATAATAGATGTTGGTGTGGATGTGGTAAAAAGGGAGCACTTTTACACTGCTAGTGGGAATGTAAACTAGTACAATCACTATGGCAAACAGTATGGAGAAACAGGATGGAGACTCCTTAAAAACTAAAAGTAGAACTACTGTTTGATCCAGCAATCCCACTACTGGGTATCTACCCAGAGGAAAAGAAGTCATTATGTGAGAAATACACTGGCACACACATATTTATAGCAGCACAATTTGCAATTGCAAAAATGTGGAACCATCCTAAATGCCAGTTAACCAACAAATGGAAACAGAAAATGTGGTGTATGTACACCATGAAATACGACTCAGCCATAAAAAGGAATGAAATAATGGCATTTGCAGCGACCTACATGGAACTAGATCATTATTCTAAGTGAAATAACTCAGGAATGAAAAATTAAACATCACCTATTCTCACTTATAAGTGGGAGTTAAGCTATGAGCACACAAAGGTGAAAGAATGACATAATGGACTTCAGGGACTTGAGGGGAGTGGTGAGAATCAGAAGACTATACACTTCGTACAGTATACAGCGCTCAGGTGGAAGGGGCACCAAAATCCCAGAAAGAACTTACCCATGTAACCAGAAACACCCATCTGTTCTCCCACCTTTATTTTATTGATATATTTATTATTTTATTGAAATAAAATATAAAAAATGAATAAATATATAAAGTAAAAGCTCATAACTTTGAGTTTGGGGCCTTCAAAGGGATGGAAGCTGGGAAAAAAATTTGCAAGAAATTTTTGTCTTCATTTGTTCACCAAACACTGCACGTAGATTAAATATAGAATATGCCTTGTACACACATGTATGCACAACTATTTTCCTTCTTTTTATTTAAAGTCTTTAATTATATAAGTAACACATTACCAGTTATTTCAAAAAAATCAGACTGATAGAGTTAAAGACCCCATTACCAGCATTTCATTTAAAAATAAAATAAGCATTTACAGTGCCCTTCCTATATCTGAGAGGTACAGGACAAGTGCTATACATGCAAAGTTCTCAGTGCTTTACATGTATTACTTCATATTCTCCTCCAGACAACTCAAGATACTGGTGTTACAACTATCAACATTTTACAGATGAGAACCTGAGGCATGGGGTGGTTAACAACTTATCTAAGGCCCCACAGCTAGCACGTTATAAAACTGGGATTTGAACCCAGGATCTGTGACTTCAGAGTTCATGCTTTTAGCCAACATAACATGCTGACTTTAATCCCATTGACCTCTCTAGAGAAAGACACCATTATCACTTTGCTATTATGCTTCTAATATATTTTTCTTCACTTTTACATACATAGGCAAACTTATAGAAATATTAAAGTTGTGTGTGTTACACATTAACAGAGTGGTTCTCAAACTGTAGTCCTTTGCCATCAGCATTACCACAAAACTTGTGAAAATGCAAATTCCCTGTTCCACCCTAGACCTACTAAATCGCAAACTGCAGGGGTGGGGTCTGGCAATCTGGATTTTATAAATTTCCCCCAAGTGATTCTAATGCTCACTAAAGTTTGAGAACCACTGCATTCATCGTATGCATAGCCCAGCGCCTTGGAAGAAGTAGACATCAAAATTGGACTAAATGTATAAGACTCCTATGAAGGAAAAACCCAGTATGAGAGAAAACAGGGACGGAGACATATAGGGAGGAAGCAGACAAAAGATAGGGAAAACACTGGGGTAACCAGCAGACCACAATGGAGTGTGGTCTCTCAGAGTGGAGGAAGCGGGGATGGAGGGTAGGTGGAAACATCCTGGAGTGCTCCGGGGAGCTCCTAAGCTCAAAGTTGGCCGATAAAGGAATCCCATGTCTTCTAGTGACAGGTTTGCTTTAGTGTCCTTCCCACATCCAGTCACTGCCGGCCAGCAGCCCCTGGGAGGCATGGCCTAGATTCAGACACAGTGATGGATCTCGAAGCGCACTAATTAGGACCCTCGATCAATTACGCTCCCTGGGCACGTACGAGGCTCATTCTGTTGGCTGCCATATAGTATTATAGGGGATACAATTGATTTACTCAACAATTTATGCCTTGGAAAGCTTTCTCTTTCAGCACATATTGATCTGTTAACTCACTGTAATGGCTGTATAGTATTCCACTATATGAATATTCTGTCATTTGTGTAAATATGCCTCTATCGACATTGAACTTATTTCCAGTGGTTTTGCTATTTCATACAGTGATTCAACATGTATCTCATCTTGTGCACTGGAAGAGTTATCAAGAAGTGAAGTTGCTAAACCACTGTGTGTGCGTGTGTGTGTGTGTGTTTTAATAATCACTACTATATTCCCCTCCAAATTGACTGCATTGATTTATACTCCCCTGAACAAAAAACAAAAGTAAACATTTCCCCATACCCTGAGCATCACTAGATAACATTAGACTTTTAATTTTTGCCTATGTAATGAATGAAATCATGTCTTATTCTTGTGTTAATTAGTATTTCCCTGATTACCAGTGAGATTGGTCACCTTTTCATACACTAACTAGCCATTTGTATTTCCTCTGTGACTTGTTTATGATATCTGTACCATTATTGCCAATTTACCTAGATGTCGTGATGAACAAAATGCAGGCCTATTTTCATGTATTATTAGATTAAAAGTACCTTTTTAATCATTTTGCTTTTTTCAATTAAGAAACCAAACAGATAGGAAAAGTGTTTGGAGTTTTCATGTTCAATGTGTCCTGTTCCCGAAAGGGTGATGAGCCAGTGGATTCTGTGGACTCCAGGCTCTGGAAAGCCCAGGGCCTGAAGCAGGATACAGAGAGGCTGAGTCAGCATGGCCTGAGCCAGCCTTTCACAGACACTGCAAACATCAGCCCTGGACAGAAGGAAGCCCAGAGCTCCCACCAGCCCAAAGACAGCTTTCCAGGGAAGGTGTCTCCAAGTGACGTGACATCAGATAAGGTCTTCTCTTCCCTCCCTGCTTTCACCTCCGTGTCCTGACTGTGGAGCCCTATAGATGGGGCTTAAACCCTCACTCTGCCCTCTACTGTTAGTGCAGTCTCAGGCAAACCATGAAACATCTCTGAGCCTCAGCTTCCTCATCTGTAAAATGCAGATAACCACAGCTTTCCTACAGCCGCTGTGGAAACCCAAGTGCAGGCCCAGCCCCCAACCCAGAGAGGAGCACAGGAGATGCTCAATGAATGGTTACTGTCATGATTGCAATGTGAATCAACTATTTCCAACTACCATAAAGAAAGAGACAGGGGCTGGGCACAGTGGATCACGCCTGTAATCCCAGCACTTTGGGAGGCCAAGGCAGGTGGATCACCTGAGGTCAGAAATTTGAGACCAGCCTGGCCAACATGGTTGAAACCCCATCTCCACTAAAAATACAAAAATTAACTGGGTGTAGTGGCACACACCTGTAGTCTTAGCTACTCTGGAGGCTGAGGCAGGAGAATTGCCTGAGTACGGGAGGTGGAAGTTGCAGTGAGCTGAGATTGCACCACTGCATTATAGCCTGGTTGACACAGGGAGACTCTGTTTAAAAAATAAAAAAAGAGAGAAAGGGGTGAAAATATCTCTCAGGCCAGTTGAAGTGAAGAAGGAAGATGTCTAATTCCCTATCTCACACATGGATTCTGGGCTGTGACTCTAGCCAAAGTGCACTTTTAAATTTTATTTTAAATTTTGACACATAATAATTGTACATATTTGTGGGGTACATAGTGATATTTCAATACATATAACATTTGGCAATCAGATCATGGTAATCAGCATATCCATCATCTTTTATCATTTTTTGTGTGTGTTGGGAGCATTCAATATCCTCCTTCTAGCTATTTGAAACTATAGAATATCTTAGTGTTAACTACAGCCATCCTCCGGAGGTATAGCACACTAGAGCTTATTACTCTTATCTAGCAGTAATTTTGTGTCCCTTAACAAATCTCTCCTTATCTTCCCTTCCCCTACCCTTCCCAGTCTCTAGCGTCCTCTGGTCTAGTTTTCACTTCTATGAGATCAGCTTTTCTTAACTTCCATATATGAGTGAGAACATGTGGTGTTTAATTTTTCTGTTCTTGGCTTATATCCTTTAGCATAGTGTCTGCCACTTCCATCCATGGTGCTTTGAATGACAGGGTTTCCTTTTTTGTGGCTGAATAGTATTCCACTGTGTATGTATAACACATTTTCTTTATGCATCCATCTGTTGTTGGATACATGGGTTAATTCCATATCTTTGCTGTCTTGACTAGAATTGCAATAAACATGGGTGTACAGGGTGCACTTTTGCAACCTGCTCTGGAGACACTTGACACAAGCCAGCACCCTGGGACTCATACTTGGTGTTGTCCCTTCCTCTGGAAGTTTGTCACTCTCCTGGCCAGCTGGCTAGACAGCATTTAGTACTGCCTTCTTTGTCTCTTGCTGCCTGCCTTAATCTTTCGATGCCAATTAACTTTAATGAATGTGAAATGGAAAAATTGTGGAGTGTAGACATACAAATATGTCTTTAGCAGAGAAACAAGGACAGCCACAGAACAGTGGTGATTTCCAGGTGGAAAGAAATGTGGAGGCTTCTGTCTCCTCCGGGTAAAAGAGAACTTGTGAAACTCAAAGAAAATAACGCTTGAAGCAGAGGTTTGAACTGTGCCAAGTTTGTGACATGAAGAAAGCGGCTTGCAGAAAGAAAGTTCTGATTAAGACTGACAGCTTCATTGCCACTCCCAGGGGAATGGGAAGGCATTTCTCTTAGACAGGTATGTGGGCTCCACCCACCCACCACATGAGCCCCTGTGGGGCTGGGGGACACACCTGACTACTGGTGATGGATTTCCCCTACTTTTAGTTAATTACCCTAATTCCTCACATCTGCAGAACCCTTCAGAGATTATAGCATACCCATAATCTTGCTTCATCTCATGACCACCCTGTAGAGTAAGCATGGTTCCAGTCCCTACTTTGTTCATGGACAAAAATGAATCTCAGAAAGGTGAGGTGATTTGCCCAGGGGTAAGACTAGACACTGGTATCCCATGAGCACTGCATGTCCTGCTAGTTTTCTCCCAGTCTGAAGAATTCCTCCTGAATGTGATGGGTAGAACCTGCCAGTGGCATGAGAACCAGCCAGTCATTGCAAAATCCTTATATCCTAGGCCTCATCTGAGGGACACCTCATCTGAGTCAATGCTTTGTCCACAACTTCACCCGAGAGGTACCCAGAGCAGGTGTCACAGTCTACAAAAGTCTTTTGGCTTCTAGGTTATATACTTCCTGAGTCTTATTCAAACATTTCATTTACAGCTGAGTTCTTTTATTTTTTTCCATACCACCCTGCCCTACTAAAATACCAAGAAAATGTGCACTCTAATTAAATTATTATAACATTCATCCTAAAAGAATTCCTTTGAAATGGTTAAATAATAGCTGCCATTTCTCAAATGCAGATGGAGTGTCAGGTCCTATGCTTTGCGTGTTATACATATTACATAACTTAGTCCACACTACAGCCATCTGACGTAGCTATTTTTGATGAGACAACTAGTTATTCACCAAAGAGCAATATTCCCTTTTTCCATAGGAAGGGAGTTCTAGCTGCCCAACTAGACTGCATTTCCCAGGCTTCCTTTGTGCCTACCTTTGGTGACTACCCATTAGATCAGCGGGATGTTATTGCAAGCCATGTGTGCAACTTTGGGGTCATTTTCAACTCCAAAGGCAAGCCCCTTGCTGTGATATCTCTATCTCTGTATCTCTATCTCTATCTCTATCTCTATCTGTCTATCATCTCTCTTCCACTGCTGTGCAAAAATGGTAATGACTTGATTTTGACCATGGACGTGAAGACAATGTCCTAGGGGAAGTGGAGCAACAAGGTGGAAAGAGCTCAGGTCCTGGCATAACGCATGAACAGAACTTCTCCATCAACCTTGGCTGTTCACCCAGGACAGATACATGAGAGGGAATTAGACGTGTCTTTCTTGAGGCACTCTATTTTGGCGTCCCTTTGTTTTGTTACCTCTTTGTTTTGCTACTACAGTTTCCTCGTTATTCTAAAGAATGCAGTATTATGATATACATTTTACAGATGGGGGACTTAGGCTCCTAAAGACTAAGTGACTTGCCCAAGTTGACACAAATACAGAACAAGGACTGCAGCCCATGTCTGTTGGATGCCAAAGCCCCCTGCAATACAATTCATTTACTCATTGATTCCTCTAAGCTGTAGTGACTATGTAATAGAAGCAGGAACCCCAAGGCTTTGCCCATACAGGAGGATCATAAATCCTTACCTTGCCTCCCTCCCTTTCACCCTCAAGAGAATCTCCTGCTCTGGAGGTGAGTCGTCCTGAGAGGCAGGTGAGAGTTAATTTCAAAACTTCTACCTGGTTATTGTGAAGCCATAAATGGGTAAAAGGCTCTGACATGGTCCCAGTTCCTTAGGCAGATGGGTTCCAAAGAGTAACCTGAGGGCTGGCCAAACAAGGGTTAAAAGTTAGACAAGAGGAGTAAGTTCTAGTGATTTATTGCCCAAACTGGTGACTATAGTTACTGATCATACGTTGTATATTTCATAGTTACTAAAAAAGTAGATTTTAAATGTTCTCATCACAAAGAAAAGTATGCGAGGTGATAGATACGTTAATTACCCTGAATCAATCATTCCATACTGGATGCATGCATCATAACATCATGTTGTACCCCATAAATGTATACAATTATTATTTGTCAGTTAAAAATAAAATAATTTTTAAACCCCTTTTTAAGAAAGAGAGAGAAAGAAACTGACATCACATTTCTTAATGCTCTAAAGGCTTTTCACATGGAGGGCAGGAGTCTGTGAGGATGAAATTGAATTTAGGAAAATGCCTTTATGCTGTAGTATGTTCTAAGCTGTTTGATCTCCGAGAATTATTATTTGTCATTGAAAGAGGTTCGCGTTTGAGTGCGTGTGTTTTTACTTATGTTTCATATATGTGTGTGCATGTATGGTTACGTGTGTATGGGCACAGGATTTAGTATTGACTTCTTTGTCTCTTGCTGTGTGTATGATATATGTGTGATGTGTATGTCTACTGTACATTGGATGTAGAATTTGTGTATTTGCATGGGTGTGTTCATTTGTAGTTGTGTGTATATGCTGATCCACGGGCAGATCCTCCCTTCACACCTTCCCCTGGTGGGAAATCTGGAAACAGAGCTGACATAGTATGGCTCTACTCCAAATTTTCCTGTTCAGACCCCCTCTGGTCTTCCCCCTCCACACACACAGACACATACATGCATACACCTTTTGTCAGTCTTCACCAATTTGATAGGCCTCTGGAAATGAGTTGCAAGGTTTACAATTTGGCTGCTGAAAGGAAGTGGATGAATTTCAGGACAAGCCCAAGCCCTTTGAGTGGACCGTGTATTAACTCATGTGATCCTTCCATCAGTCCAACCAGTGGGTGTTGCTATCCCTATTTCACAAACGGGGAAATTGAGAAATAGAGAGCACATATGACTTGCCCCAGGTCATACGTCTAGTAAGAAGCAGCCTGGGATTTGAACCCAGGCCATTTGGCCCCCCTGCCGATGTCTCACTGCCTTGCTGTGTGTGAGGCAGGGACACAAAGAAGCAGGAGCTGGCCTCTACTTGCAGGAGGCAGGGCAGGCTTCAGAGGGGTGGGGTGCTCAATTCAGGTTACCTGAGGGGCAGGACTAAGTTGGCAGATAAAGGAGGGTCAGAGGACAAAGTGGGTGGTGTTCTGGACACTGTTGAGGGTGCAGGGTTGATAGAGCAGTAGTTTTCAAAATTTATTTTTACTGTGACCCACAGTGAGAAATGCATTTTACACTCTGAAATAGTACACATATATGTATGTATAACTGAAACCTTAGTTTTCCGACTCAATTATTATGTAAGATGAACTTTAATATTTTCCATTCTATTTCATGTTTTATTAGTGTGGTGTAAAATACCCAGCAAATTGGTATTAGAAGCCCCTGATGTTTCATAATGAGTAGTAATGCAGGACTTGGCATGGGGTGAGGCCCAGGACAGAGAATCACAACAGCATCAAAGCCCAACAGGTTTGGGAATAGATGAAGGGATGAAGGTGCCTAAAGCTGAAATTTAAGGAGGCATTGGTTCACAGGGTGTTGCAAGTGCAGGCTTGGTATCAGAGAGGGAGTGCCTCCTTAAATATTGTACCCTAGGCACCTCGTTTGTTACACCCTAGTCTCAGCCCCATAACTGAGCACCTCTTCTATGCCAGGCACCATGCTCAGGGCTGGTATACACCATTTCATTCACTCATCCCCACGGCCCCTCTTTCCAGTTAAGAAAACTGAGGCCTAGAAAGAGGCCCAGAAAGTTGTCAGCTGTGACCATTAGCACCTCTGCCCTTCAAAGATCTTGGGTGATTGACAGCACCGGGACAACAAACAGGAAGAGCTGGAATGAGGATGGAGAACCATCAAGAAGTAGGGCTGCCATCCATTCCCAGGTGCACACTGCTTGACTGCTTGTTGATCTTGAAGCCCAGACATCCACATGGATTTCCCATAAGCCAACTTTTCAAGACCACTGTTTGAAAGTTGCAGAGAGCTCAGCCTGCAAAGTCTTCGACATTTGTCCACTGCTGTGTTTAAACAGGGGCAGTGTGTGGTGTGTACAAAATACCCAGACACCAGTTGACTGGTGAGTACTGCAGTAAGCTTCACTCAATATCACAGAGTCCTATCCACTCAGAGAAAGCTAATTTGGCTGGGCATAGTGGCTCATACCTAAAATCCTAGCACTTTGGGAGGCCAAGGTGGGAAGATTACTTGAGGTCAGAAGTTTGAGACCAGCCTGGCCAACATGGTGAAACCCCATCTCTACTAAAAATGCAAACATTAGCCAGGTGTGGTGACAGGTGCCTGTAATCCCAGCTACATGGGAGGCTGAGGCAGGAGAATCACTTGAACCCAGGAGGCAGATGTTGCAGTGAGCTGAGATAGCACCATTGTACTCCAGCCTGGGCAACGAGAATGAAACTCCATCTCCCCCCAAAAAAAAAGAGAGAGAGAGAAAGCTAATTTGTGCTTCACCAGAATAAATATAGCCACTAAAAAGTGTGTCTGAAATCACAAGGGAATATCACTACATACATACCAAATGGCTAAAGTTATAAAGGTTGACAACACAGAGTATTGGTGAAGGGAAAGAGTAACTGGAATTGTCCCACACTGCCGGTGGCAATGTCAATTGGTACAATGACTTTAGTAAACATTTGGTCAAGTATCTTCTAAAGTTGAAGATAGTCACATCCTTCGACCCTGAGATTTCATTCCCAGGTATATACTCAACAGTGACCCAGGAACACATAAAAGACTGTCACAGTAGCAGTATTCATAATAACCCTGAATTGAAACAACCCAAAGGCCTATAAAAGAAGAACAAATAAATAAATTGTAGAACAGTCATATAACAAAATAGTATACATACATGAAAATAAACTACTGCTACACCTGACAACCTGGATGAATCTCACACACACATTATTGGATGAAAGAAACCAGACATGGTTGAACTGCACTGAAAGATAGCAGTTACAGAAAGTTCCAAAGACAGGCAAAATGAAACTGTGCTGCTTGGGGACACTCACTTAAGCGATAAAATAAGGAAAAGCAAGGAAGTGATTTCTATAAGAGTCAGAATAGGCTGTGGTGGAGATTGGAAGGGACACGAGGGTTTCTCAGGTGCTGGCAATGCTCGGTTTCTTGACCTAAGTGGAAGTTGAAAGGTGTATACTTTACAATAATTCATGTATATGTGAATTTGTTTTATGTATTGTTGTATGTAAGTTATGTTTTGCAATTTAAACACATGTGTACCTTTGTGTGTGTGTATAAATGTGGCCCCATGATCTGTGAGCCATTCATGTTCCCAGGACCCTGAAAGCTCGAGGCTCCTAACATGTTGACCTCAGAGTCAGGGAGTCATGAGTTCAAATCCTGGCTCCACCCATGGCAAGCTGTGTACTTAGACAAGTTACAGAGCTTTTCTGAAACTCAATTTCTTTATTTGAAAAATGGGGATAAAA
The DNA here is from genome assembly GCF_030222135.1 of Aotus nancymaae. Taxonomy (NCBI): domain Eukaryota; kingdom Metazoa; phylum Chordata; class Mammalia; order Primates; family Aotidae; genus Aotus; species Aotus nancymaae. Next base: position 13,217,057 of record NW_026988421.1, read on the forward strand.
ATATTCATATGGGAACTAAAAAGCCACATGTATAAAGAGCACATATATTCCTAGCACATTGGTGGAGCTCAAGAGAGGGTAGCTCAATCAGGAGTGGTAGCAAACAGTAGTAATGGGTCATTGTTCCTGCTGCTGACAAGAAACTCTTTGCCAGGAAGAATGCCCACTCTAGTTTATGTACTAGAATTTTCTCTGTTAACATCCTTCATGTCAACATCTTAGAGTGCTGCCCCAGACCACAGCTAGCCCTTATGTCACCTTTGGGTGAATTAGAAAACACCCCTTCCTCGGGGCAAGCACAGTGCACCACCATTCTTAGCAGCCTGGAGTCATTGGCACAGACACCTCCTTGGTGAACACTGAGGCATCTTTAAATTCCCCATTTTTGAACCAAATGCTACCTAAAGGGGAGAAGCCAGGTCAGATCCCACCCCAGAGAAGTACATAGGAAAATCCCATCAATGCACACAGTCATTCATCAAATCATGTGGCTAGATTCAGCGTTGATGTTGATAAGGTTAGTGGAGCCCTAATGGAAACGGTTACCAATGGCTGTTGTATTTCAATGCCATGTGAGGGGAATGGGAGGGACCAAGACTTGCAGATTCCACATAGAGAAGCCAGCCATGAAATACAGCCTGAAACTCATCCTTGTCACTACATCCATCTACAGAGGCCTGGGAGCAGGAGGACTGGCGGGGTTGGCCCCACTCTATAGCAGGGAGAACACCTTCCATGTATCCAAGTTTGGAGGGATTTTTGCACACTTGGATGACGACTTAGCATGGGGTAGACTCTGGCATTAGATGCCTGCATACCCAGTAGCCCCAGAAAACAGACTTGGCTTCCAGGTTCCACTTAGGGAGGGAATTGTTACTATATTCAGGAGAAACATCAGGGCCCAGGGCCCAGGAACTATAATCATCATGAAGTTTATAGATATCAGGTAAAGGAAGTTCCGCCCCTCTGATGGGATTTGACAGGCCCATAAAGGCTGCTTAATACCTCTGAGCCCCATGTGCTTTTGATATCATGTCTCATTTTCTGCATGAATGAGAGACTCAGCCAATCTGAAGAAATCTCCAGGTTTCTTTTCCAGCAAAGGAAGCTCACCTGCTGTCGGCAGCCTTGAGGCCACGTGGCTGGTGGCAGCCTCGCCTGGTGAACACCAGAGGAGCCTGACCCATCAACTTAAGGCAGAACGTGCAACTCCCTTTCCCTCCCAAGGATGAGTTTCGACAAACAGGGTTTCAGAGACAAGTCAGAGCGAGTGCACAGCCCTGACTGCGTGGTGCTTTGGGGGAGAAAAGAAATTCAGAGCTCATAGGTGAAGTCAAGCCTCGGGAACTCTGTTGAGTTTGTGATTGGTGACTCCAGTATTAATATTCAGGCCCTCTACTCTTGCTCCCTCCAGGGAAGGGAAGTGGAAGGGAATGGATGCTTATTTAGCACCTACAGTTTCAGGCTATATGCCAGGGTCTCCACCTCTGCTCTTTCTCTAACCCTTATTCCCATTTGACAGATGAGAACACTAGGTCACGCAGCTGCTAAATGTCAGAGCCAGGCTTCTCATGCCCTCTGAAAGCCACAGCAACCACTGAGCTCTCCCCACCTCCCCCAACATGCCACACCCCCAATTACTCTTGCTCCCTCAAAATCTGCTCCCAAGAAAGGGTCTTACAGCAGCCATTTACAACCCTTCTCAGCAGAAGGGTTTGCAGGGCAGGGTGGCTACAGTCTGTTGGAAGAGACTGGCATGCTGCCTTAAAGGTGCACATGCAAAACAAATGGGTTGAGTTCACTGGAATCCAGAAGCTTCTCCTGGAGACCCGTCACTGAAATCCATTCTAAGGCCCTGCATGTGGGGTGTATTTTATTTTATTTTTTATTTTTTGAGACGGAGTCTCGTTCTGTTGTCCAGGCTGGAGTGCAGTGGCATGATCTCAGCTCACTGCAACCTCCACCTCTGGGTTCAAGTGATTCTCCTGCCTTAGCCTCCTGAGTAGCTGGGATTACAGGCACAGACCACCACGCCATGCCCATCTAATTTTTGTATTTTTAGTAGAGATGAGTTTCACCAAGTTGGTCAGGCTGACCTCAAGTGATCTGCCTGCCTCGGCCTCCCAAAGTGCTGAGATTACAGGTGTGAGCCACCACACCTGGACTGCTTATGATTTTGTATTTGTAATTTTATATTCTTACCCAAAATTGTATCCCATTTTAGCTTGAAACCTCCACTGCTGCATGGATGCAGACTGTGTTCCATTTGGGAGGGGGCTTTGAAGGTGGTGCTGATGGAGATGGAGATGCTGGGAGAGCTGGAGAGAACTTAAAGGAAAAGGTGCCCTAACCCTGAGTGAAGAACTGTGTGTACATAAAAGACTTCACTTCCCAGCCAGCCTTGCAGCTGTGGGTGATCATGTGACCCCATTCTGGCCAATGAGACATATGCAAAACTAGTTGCTAGTTGGAACTTACAGGAAGGTTCTTTGATAAAGGGGCCATTCAGCCAATTTTCACCTCTAGCTCTTCACCCCTCCCCCTCTTCCTGCTCTGAATGCAAGAAAGGACACAAGAAGTGGGTAGTCACTTTGAGACACAAGTGACAAACCTGAGGACAAACACATACTCAGAGGGTTTAGGCCAGGTTTCTGTTGGGGTCAGAGAGCCTCCAATCCAATCCTGGCTGCGTCTCCCAGACTTCTTGGAATGTAAGAAAACGAGCCCCTCACTTGCCCAAGCTGTTATTTTCTAGGTTCTCAGTTATTCAGAGCCAAAGACAATGCCAAGGATGGAGCTGTCCTCCCACCAGCACCCACATACAATCACTGCTAACGCTTCGCCCTGTTTCCTTCTAGTCCTTTCTCTGTGTAGAAGGAGACTCCCTGTCTTTGAATGCTGGCTCCTTCACTCACCAGGTAGGTTCCTAATGCAAATGACTTAACCTCTCTCTCTGTCTTCATTCTTGATCTGTAAATATACAATAATAGTAGCTTCCACATGGAGTTTTTGGAGGGCTTAGTGAAATGATACACAAAGCAATGAGCTTAATGTGTGCTTGATACATGTTAATTCTTACTAAACATCAGCATTTTATATCCTGCTTTCTTGCATGCAATTATACCACATGCATTTTCCCTTGCTCTTAAGATGCCTTATAAACATCATCTGATCAGTGCCTAAAACTTCATATGCACTTAACAAATGTTATTATTATTAATATGAAAATGTCATATCCTACCTACTTTTTAACTTGCCATTATGCCATATGCATTCTTCCATGACAATAAAAAATTCTAGGCTGGGCATGGTGGCTCACGCCTGTAATCCCAGCACTTTGGGAGGCCAAGGCAGCCAGATCACTTGAGGTCAGGAGATTGAGACAAGTCTGGGCCAACATAGGGAAACTCCATCTCTACTAAAAATACAAAACAATTAGCACTAGGGAGACTGAGGTAGAAGAATTGCTTGAATCCCAGAGGTGGAGGTTGCAGTGAGCTGAGATTGTGCTACTGCACTTGCACTCCAGCCTGAGCAATAGAGTGACAGTCTGTCTCAAAAAAAACAAAAACAAAAACACTTAACATCATTTTGAATGCTTACCTGGCATTTCTTCATGTGGTTCAACCAGAGGTCAGAAAATGTTTTCTTAAGGTGCCAGACAGTAAATATTTTTAGGCTTTGCGGGACATATGGTCCCTATAGCAAATACTCAGCTCTCATCATAGCATCAAAGCAGCCACAGACAATGCACTCAGGAATGGGTATAGCTGTGTTCCAATAAAACTTTATTTACAAAAACAGATGGAGAGCTGAGTTTGGTGCAAGGGCTGTACTTTGCTGACCTCTGGTCTAGACCACTATTTATTGATTAATCCTTCTTATTGTTAGAGCTTAGGCTGATTCTCAATGTGGGGCTATTATACATATGTTAGCAGGAAAGATCTTGGTGCCGAAATTCTTGACTACATTTCTAATGATTTCCCTCAGATAGTTTCTCAGGAGAAAAATTACACTTTTAAGGCTCTTGAGTTATATGTAAAAATTCAGTAGGCATTACTTTTATTTTATTATTTTATTTTCGAGCCAGGACTTGCCCTTGGATCTGTACCTCTGCTTGCTAAACCACTGTTTTCCAGATGTTTCATGAGCAGGAATTCTGTCTCTTCTACCAGCCAGCCAATTCCTCAAGTGTAAAGATGTGACCTCCTCTTATTCTGCTGTTGTTTGCCTGGACTCTCAGCTTGGCCATCTCCCTGTCTCCCACACACTTGTGCACCTGTACAGTATCTATCATGACTATACAAAAGATAGAAAAGAGAAACTTGGTAAGTGGTTGAACGAATAAACACTGCATTTTTAAAACTCCAAGGAGGTGTGACCCAGATGCATATAGCCAATTGCTGAGACTTCAGTGTAGAGACCTTCATAAATGAGGGGATAAACACTTAACTCTTTCTCAGACATCTCAGGGCAAGGCATCAAAGGAGACAGATTTTTCCCAGGGTTCCATGCCCCCCTTTGCTTGCCTAGAGCTTGGTGCTACCCCTGTGCCACCCAATCCTCAGAGATACTCTTGGAGGACACTGATGTGCACCACTTGGACTCTGCACACCCCCTTTCATCATCTTCCAGCACCCCCAACTTCTTCCCAGGTCCGGCACCATGGTGGCTTCTTTTACCATGAAACAAAATTGGAGAGAGCTGCCACCTCTGCCAAAATCCAGCTCATGAACATGCTCACCTACATTTCTTTTCACCTTGAATATTTTTGTGAAACCAATGGCAGTTTCTAAAGGTGAAAAACTGATTTTCCCAGACAAATACCTGTGAAGTGAAAATTGCTAGTTTCTCACAGCTCTATCTGGATGACTATTATTAGTTTGGACACAATTTGATTAGGAAAAATAAAACCTGGATTCTGGTCCCAGTAGGTCTTAAATGTTCCTACAGTCAGACTTTAACAGACCAGGAGCCAGGGAGGCCTTCTCAGGGCTCTTTCCACCATCACCATCCCTGGGGATGCCCACTGAACCCTGACCCCCCACCAGACGCAGCCAAGCTCAAGAACATTTCTCTCATCCTTCCAAGGGCAGGGACATACTTCTTGGGAGACCAGGGCATCTCCCTGGTAAAGAGCATGGGTTTAGTTCCTCAGAGAGGAGACATACAAGTTTGCCTAGTGGTTTTATATTGGAATAAATAGAAGTCCTTAAAATGGCAAGCTGAATGGGAAGCTGTCCCTCCATGTATTCATTTGTTAGGGCTATGTATTAGTCCACTTTCACACTGCTAAAAAGACACTATCAGAGACTGGATAATTTATAAGCAAAAAACTCACAGTTCTGCATGGCTGGAGAAGCCTCAGGAAACTGGCAATCACGGCAGAAGGCCAAGAGGAAGCAAGGCACGTCTTACATAGCGCAGGAGAGAGAAAGCACAGGGGAAACTGTCACTTTTAAGCCATCGAGATCTCGTGAGAACTCCCTCACTATCATGAGTTTGCATGGGAGAACCACCCCGATGATCCAATGACCTCCTGCCAGGTCCCTCCCTTGACATGAGGGGATTACAATTTGAGATGAGATTTGGCTGGAGACATAGAGCCAAACCATCATTTCAGGCTGCTGTGACAAAGTACCATCGACTTTGGAGCTTAAGAAACAGAAATTTATTTTCTCATAATCCAGGAGCCTAGAAGTCCAAGATCAGGGTGTCAGCAGGATTGATTTTGATCCTCTCTGCTTGGCTCATCAATAGCTGCCTTCTCCCATGTCTTCACATGATTTTCCTTTTGTGAGTGTCTATGTCTTCATCTCACCTTCCTATAAGGGCATCGGTGATATTGGATTAGAACCCACTCTAATTATCTCATTTTAATGTAGTTACTTCTTGAAGCCTCTATTTCCAAATTAAGTCACATTCTGAAATATGGGGGGGTGAGTAAGGACTTCAATTGTATTGATTTCAGGGAGACATATTTCAGCCTATAACTCCCCACATCCCCAACCCAGCCATCTTGCCATAGCTTCATAGACCATCACAAATAAAACGCAGCCAGGCGCAGTGACTCATGCCTATAATCCCAGCACTTTGGGAAGTCGAGGCAGAAAGATGGCTTGAAGCCAGGAGTTCAAGACTATCCTGGGCAACACAGCAAGATCCCCCTCCCCCCCCAAGTCTCTACAATTTTTTTATTAGCTAGGTATAGTGGTGCATACCTATAGTCCCAGCTACTTGGGAGGCTGAGGTGGGAGGATTGCTTGAGCTCAGGAATTAGAGGCTGCAGTGAGCTGATTGTATCAGTGCACTCTGGCTCACACAAAAGAGTAAAACCCTGTCTCACATCTACAAAATACAATCAATAAAAATAAAAGGACTTTTGGAGCTTTTATAGATTGGTGGTTTTCAAATTGTGTTCCATAGAGCACTTAGGGTTCCTAAAGTGACCTTAGGGGCTTCCATGGTTGGAAGAAGGAAAACAAGTAGGAACCAGGGACCCCAACTCTGCCTCCACCAAATCAGTCTGGCTTCCATCTTTCCTACCAGAGGCTCCGTGGAAGACTTTGTTTGATCAAAGTTTCTTTGTTTTACAAAACGCTTGAAAATTGTTGATTTTTTTTTTTTTCAAGTAAGCACGCAGAAGTGCAGAGAGGTGAGTAGATCTAGGCCTGGGATCCTGCAGCTACTTGTTGGCAGAGTGGGCCAAGCTTAGCCCTTGCATTCTGGCTTAGAGTTCCTACAGCTGCTCCTTACCAAGGTGGCCCTTAAGGGAAACATTAGGAACCACCTGCCACAGAAGGATTTGGGAGGCACCAAAAGGCGAGCATTTGAAGTCAAATGCAGAATTGAACTCACAAAGCACTTAGCATGGCTTCAGAGGTTTATACACCTGCGTCTGGGCTTAAATGTTGGAAAACCTGAGTCACCACTCTCCTGACTCAGATATTACTGGGGAATTTTCACTTTGAAACAAGGAGGAAAAAGTGTCCCATTTAGGTGCATTTGGGTGTCTTGTCTAAGAGCTGTGCACAGTGCTAAGAAGTGATAAATATCTTTGGTGACAAGCCATGGATAACTGTGTTTGCACGCTTTCCTGGGTGTCTGGCTGTCAACAGCAAAGACAGAGATGAGAAAGAAGTATCAACCTCCACTTTAAAAAAATAATAATTTAATCTTCTAAAGCCCAACACACTGAGCTCACAGCAGAGCAAGAGCTTTGTCTCATGTACAGTTCTGAAGAAATGCCCTATGTTTGGAATATCCCAAGTAGCTCTCAGCTTTGAAAAGCCAAGTGATTACTTTACCTAGAAATAGAGGAGGGGGCAAGTTTTCTAAGAGAAAAAGGCACATTTCACCACCATCCACTGGAGCATTCCCTGAACCATCTCCCTATAGGTGAGCTCCAGAATTCCCAGGCCTGAGGTGGGAAGGGGAGCACAGGAAGCAGGGCTGGATCCAAACAGTGCTCTCCAGGCTGCCTCTAAATATCCTGATAAAGACTGCACAAGGCAGGTGGAACCACTCAATTTTGATCCTTCTCCTAATAACACTCAGAGCTACTCTTTATAAAGTCATTGAAAAAAATTCGTGGAGGAAACACTGGCCCTACACAATGGAAAGGACATTATCAACTCACCGATCACTCCTTTGCAAAGCCTCATTCTGTGGTCTGAGGACTTGTCTCCTGGCATAGCCTTGCTAACTCAGGCCTTTCTCCAGGACGCAGTGTGGATAGCATTCTTTGCAAAAGCATTTCCCCATAGCCATGGCCTCTGCAGGCTAGTGGTCCTTCCTCCACCCTCCCATCATCCTGTCTCCTCCCCATCAAGGCACTTAATTAGACACACAAGATCACTCTTCTGTCTATTGTCAGACTAGACAAACTGTCACAAAACTTGGAGAGTGCATTTGTTTTATTCTGACTTAGAGGGCCTAGGTGGTCTACACCCTCGCTTCACAATGGATGGTCCATGGACCGGCAACATCAGCAACACCTGGGAGGTGATTAGAAATGCAGAATCCCCAATCTTTTCCAGAGCTACTAAATCAAGATCAGTCATAAGAACAGGCAAAGATTTCATGACAAAGGCACCAAAAACAATTGCAAAACAAAAGCAAAAATTGATAAATGGGATCTAATTAAACTTAAGACCTTCTTCACAGCAAAAGAAACTATCAACAGAGTAAACAGACAACCTACATCATGGAAGAAAATATTTGCAAACTATGCATCTGACAAAGGTCTAATATCCAACATCTATAAGGAATTTAAATTTACAAGAGAAAAGCAACCCCATTAAAAAGTGGATGAAGGACATAAACAGACACTTTTAAAAGAAGATATACATGAGACCAAAAAGCATATAAAGAAAAGCTAAATGTCACTGACCATTAGAGAAAAGCAAATCAAAACCACAATGAGATACCATCTCATACCATTCAGAATGGCTACTATTAAAAAGTCAAAAAATAACAGATGCTGATGATATTGTGGAGAAAATGGAATGCTTATACACTGCTGGTGTGAGTGTAAATTAGTTCAACCATTGTGGAAAGCAGTGTGGTGATTCCTTAAAGAGCTAAAAACAAAACTACCATCTGACCCAGCAATCCCACTACTGGATATATACCCAAAGGAATATAAATCATTCTACCATAAAGTCAAATGCATGTGAATGTTCATTGCAGCACTATTCACAATAGTAAAGACATGGAACCAATCTAAATGCCCATCAATGATCAGATAAAGAAAACGTGGTACATGTATACCATGGAATACTACACAGCCGTAAAAAAGGACAAGATAATGTCCTCTGCAGGAACATGGATGGAGCTGGAGGTTATTATCCTTAGCAAACTAACACAGGAACAGAAAGCCAAATGCTGCATGTTCTCATGTATAAGTGGGAGCTAAATGATAAGAACTCATGGACACAAAGAGGGAAACAATAAACACTGGGGCCTACTGAAGGGTGACGGGTGGGATGAGGGAGAGGATCAGAAAAAAATAACTGTTGTTACTAAGCTTAGTAACTGAGTAAGTAAATAATACGTACAACAAACCCCTGGTGACATGAGTTTACTTATATAACAAGCCTGAACATGCATCCCTGAACCTAAAATAAAAGTTAAAAAAAATCAAGATCTGCATTTTTGCCAGATCCTCATCAGAGTTTGAGCAGCACTGGTCTGCCCGAAGTTAACTTCAGGGGCTCGTTCTGACTGAGGCACAGTGAGAGAGGCACATGTGATGAACAAGGAGGAGTAACGGGCCAACATCACTGGGGAACTGTGGACGGAAAAATCCAACCATGGTTCATAAGCCCTAAAGTCAAAGCCAGATTCACAAAGGGCTCCCGGATGAGTAGCAGCAAACTATTGTTGAAGATGGATAAGGATTCTCTCCACCCCAGGGTAGTGGAGGAGGGCGAAAGCAGGGAATCATAGATAATGTGTCCTGGACATCTGCTAAGTGCAGACACTGTGCTAAATGTTTCCCGGTGCATTGCCTCATTTAATTCTAGCATCAGCCCTATGAGGTTGGCACCCATGTTATAAACAAAAATAAAACCAGAGCTTTGGGGACAAGCACACTGGAAAATAATTCGATGCTAGCCCGTAAAGTTGAATATTCCTATTCCCCATGAGCTTGCCATCCCACTTCTGTACATGTATCTTGTAGAATCCCGTATGTGTGTGCACATATTAAAATGTTCACAGAACTACTTTTTATAATTGCAAAAACACTGAATCCAACCCGAGCACCCATCAAAAGGAGTACGGATAAGTAAATGGTGGTGTACTCTTACCATGGGGTGTGCTCCAGCAGAGAAAAACAGAGGAAACACGGCCTTGAACTGTAACGAGGATGACTCTTAGAAATGTAACTTTAAGTGGGGGAAACAGCAAGTCACAGAAGACCTCACAGAGTATGATACAGCTTTTATGAAGCTCAAAAAAATAAGCAATATGTTATTTAGGGTTACATATACAAACAATAAAAATAAAGTCTTTTTAAAAAATAACAACAAGGAAACCACAGAGGTGTTTGAGGATCATGGTTACTTCTTGGTAGAGCAGGGGACTGGAAGATAGAGGCCCATCCAAGCCCTACTTCTTAGGTTGGAAGTGAGTTCACAGGGCTTCATCACTTACTTGCATGTTGCATGTCTTAATACATGTGTCACAGTTCCTTAAAAAAATAAAAATGTTAAGGGCGGGGGTGGTGACTCATGCCTGTAATCCAGCACTTTGGGAGGCCAAGGTGGGCGGATCACTTGAGATCAGGAGTTGGAGACCAGCCTGGCCAACATGGTGAAACCCCATCTCTATCAAAAATACAACATGTTTAGCCAGGCGTGGTGGCACGTGCCTACAATCCCAGCAACTGAGAAGGCTGAGGTGAGGGAATTGCTTGAACCCGGGAGGCAGAGGTTGCAGTGAGCTGAGATTGTACTACTTCACTCCAGCCTGGGCAACAGAGCAAGACTCCATCTCAAAAAAAAAAAAAAAAAAAAAAAAAAAAAAAGGCGTTAAAAGCCAAAGATCAGAGAGGCTGAAGAGCTTGGCCAAGTGGACGCAGTTAGTGCTGTGCTGGTGCTGGGGTCTGAACCCAAGCATCTGGCTGCAGAGCCCACATAAACCACTCAGATATGCTGCCTGTTGCCAGACTGGCCTTAAGAGAAACTACAAGTATTATAAAAGGTATGACTAAGCTGCATGGGTTGCCTGATATTAATCACCATCCCTTTCCAGGAGGGGCTGGGTGGACACCCCATAATGGAAGATGTCAGGCTGAGGTCATCACTGGCCTGTTCCCCTCCCCCGGCCAGTTCTAGGGGACTGTGATCTTCCTCTGAATCTCCCGCCTGCCTCACTCCACTGGGCACATGGTGACTGCCTCACAGCCCCAGTTTACAAAAGGCTCTCAAAAGTCTGTCTTTGCTCCAACTTCAAGTTCTGTGCATCGATCACAGATTTGTGAGACAGGGAAGAGAAGCAGAAAGCAGAAGAGAAAAGGACGTCAATCCAGTCACATTTCAGTCCTTCATCCCAGCTCCCAGCAGTGTCAATCCAGTTACATTTCAGTCCTTCATCCCAGCTCCCAGCAGTTGGAACAGGGAGTTTAAGAGGACCTTGCTTTCAGATAACATAATTGCTAAAAGGACCTCATTTCTTGTGTCTTCCTACCAACCACTCGAAGGAGCTACGACAGGTCTCTACACTTTCTATTCTCAGATAAGGAAAGTGTTTACCCAGAGAGGGTAAGTAAATCACCCAAAGTCAAGGCTGTGTGGCCCTGGGTGGTCACTTTTACTCTCTGGGCTTGAATTTCCTCACCTGTAAAAGACCTGAGCCTGGTGATTTGCAAGAAATTTTCCAGCTCTGAAAATCTGCAGTTTTAAGGAAGGAAAAAAAAAAAAAAAAAACAAGAGAAAATCCCCCATCTCCCAGTTTTACTGGTTGTTCTGACTATTAATTAATTACATCTGCCCTGCACCAGAAGCCCAAACTAACCAAAAAAGTAAATGAAAAAGACAAGAACACATAAGAGGGAGAATAAAAACACAACCCCTGCTGCTAGTTGTTTGGGCTAAATCCTGAAGGGTCTGAGAGAGTTCTTTGGATTTCTTTGTCACTGTGTGGCCAATGGCAAACTGCCTATCACCAAGAGAACCTAAAGGAAAGAAGGAAGAGAATTGTGCCATCAGCAGCGTGGCCAGCATCGTGCAAAGACAATGGGCGCTGGTTTAATTTCCCCACCACCTCCCAAACTGCTCTTGAAGCAAAGTCAGATGTCTCCTTCCCACAAAGTGTAAGAGGAAAATATCAATCTGTTTCGGGGAAAGTTACGAATTGCGTGTGCCTCGAATACTTGATATATGACTGTAGCCTGGTGCACAACAAGTGATTCTTGCTGTTGCATTTGATCTCGGGATGGTAATGTGCTCTCCTGACATCATCCAAATGGGGAATGACTGAAGATGTTTTCTATAAGATGGTTGCAAACTTCAAAGGCCACTCTTAACCCCGTGCCACCCCCACCTCCCTCCCCTTCTTCCTCCTTTCCCTCCAGGCCCTCCTCTCCCTTCACCTAGCAAATTGTTTCGGGGCCAAAAGTGATTGTAGGATGATCAAGAATCAAGGAACTTGTGGCAGGTGGTACCACCTGTGTCTGGGCAACAGCCACACACGGGCTGCATCTGCTCCCCAGTTGTGGAAGGAGGAAGGGGCCACATCTGAGATATATTCCCAGCCAGGCTGAGCTGCAGCCCAGGCAACTGCAGTGGGGAGCTGGTAGGGGCTGATACCCCTTCACCACCCTCCAACTCTGAGAGATGGAGGAGGGCTCCCTGGGAACTCAGTGGCTGCCTGAGGTCTGAGTGGTACCCTGCAGCCCCTGGTCATGCCCCTACATTTCACAGAGAAGGAAACCGAGGCCCTAAGTGATGAACCAGCTACCCAAAGTGTGCAACACTGAGGGGCAGGCACAGAAGCAGACCCCAGTCCTCCCGACGTCCAGCCTTGAATTCTTTCCCTGCACCAACCCCTAGACTCCTGCTTGGCTGGACGGAGAAAGACTCATCACATTTCTCTTCTTCCACCCTTGAATTGATAGGAGCTAATATTTATCCAGGGCTTACTCTGTGCTAGGCACCATCCCAAGCACTTTACGTGAATAAACTCATTTTATGCTTACACTAACCTAGTGGTTCTCAGCTGGGGTGATTTGCCCCCCAGAGGACGTTTTTATCACCATGATTGGGGTGAGGAATGCTACTGACATCTACTGATCCCTGACAAAGCCAGGAATGCCGCCAAACATCCAGCAATAGATAGGACAGCCCCCTACAGCAGAGGAATAACCAGCATGAAACGTCAATAGCGCCATGGTTGGGAAACCCTGAATTAATCTTATGAGATGTGTATTATTATTGTTATGATTGCGGTGGTAGTTGTGGCGTTGGTGGTGGTTATTCTCATTTTACAGATGTGGAAACAAAGATTAAGTGCCTTGCCTGGGGTCATGCAGCTTCTAAGTGGCAGAGCTAGGATGTAAACCCAGGCAGTGCCACTCCCTGGACTCCTGCTCTAATCACAACACAAGTTTTTGCAGGGAATGCAAAAATCTAAGTTCATCTAAAATGGCCTAGAAATACAGATCAAGCAATAAAACTCTTTACCCACCAGCCCCCCGCCCCAACTTCTCTCACATTTCCTGAGTTAGCAGTGTGGTGCATATTATTTTAGGCTTTTTTCTCTGCATGTACATGAATGTATAGTTCTACAGTCCCGTTTGGTGATTGGAGAATAAATAAATGGAACTGTTCTATTTTTATGTTTTGCAACTTGCTTTTTCTCACTTAGCCATTGTCTTAGAAATCATTCCATATCAGAACATGCTGGCACACATGATTTTTAAGCAGCTGACTAACATTCCATGGTTTGGGTGTTCCATGTCATCACTCCCCTGTTGATGGACATATGGGTTGTTTCCATTTTTGGACTCAATGAAACATATGATATGGTGGCTTTGGAATCACAAAGACCTGGATTAGAATTCTGGGCTGGCTGTGTGGCCTTGGAAGAGTTTCTAAACTTCTCTGAGCCTTGGATTCTTTGTCTGTTAACTAGAACTAGTAGAAGTTTTCAATGACATTGTGTTAAAAAAAAAAAAAAAAATGAATGCAGTGCAAGGCACATAGGAAATGCTTAAAAGTGGCTGGATTTGCTACGATTATCTCCATGCATCATTATCATATACTATTATTTGTACTATTGTTATTAATTCAAATCGTCAGTAGTCTGCCTGAGCCAACTCACCCAGAAATGCCTCCAAAATCCTTTGGAAAAAGTGGGTCAAATGATGGAATGTCTCAAGTCCAAAGACTTGAAACACTTCCCCAGCATTAATTGACTCATCTGTGAGTCCCCCTGTCGGGATCTTGGAAGCCTGGAGGGGTGAGGGGTCTGTGTTGCTAACATAGTTTAACATGGATTACCTCCCATCCGGGCCAGCATAGAAATGCCAGCATCCACATTCTCAGCCCATGACCCCACACAGAAATCGAAAAAGGAAGACAGGGAGTTCTGTGTCCAGCTGAATCCTGAACTGTGCTAGATTAGGATGTGCTACTTGACAAGCTCAGCTTGTATCACAGTGAGCCATGGTTGCCAGGGGTCCTGAGTGGGCAGAAAGGCACATCCCCACACCTGCATTTCAGGGGAGAGTGCCTATGGGAAGGAGATGACTCAGAGGCAGCCTTGGAGTGAAACCTTGTAAACAGGGCTCCATTTAACTCTCTCTTGGGTGTTCCCCAGGAACAGCCCCTCCAAGCCCCTTGGGATGGAAGGATGTTTCTTCTAAAGGCATGAAACAGGGGCCCTAGAGCAGAAGCTATGGCAAGGAGTTTGCAAATTAAGACAACTGGACCAAGAAAGATTCCCAACTACTAACTGCTGTCATTGCCCAGGTCCTGGTTGGGATAGCTGGGGAGGAAGCAGGGGCTGATTGTCACACACCTGTGGTGTCCTGCCCCACTGTTCCTCCTTCAGTGATCTTGATGAGAAGGGATCTTGTCACTCTAGCCATAAGGGTGGGATCATACCCAGCATCGACCAGTCACAGTAGAGCACCTCCTAAAAACGGGTTAGATTAGTCCTGGAAATGGCCCATGACTCAAGGTGAGCCAGTCAGAGATCTTCGTTTTTTTCCAAGCCAGGAGGAAAGGGGAAATAGCTTTCCCTCTTCAGATAACAAATCCTGTGGATATGTCTCTAGAGCTGCTGGCAGCCACAGAGGTGGGTGACAGCACAAGGCAACACAGACATGGCCATGGAGAGGTGGAGAGAGGATCGGCCCTCATCCCCAGCAATGATCCTCCTCGTCCTCCCAGTGACCTAAGCCAATTGACATATTTTTTGCTTAAACCTATTTGAGTTGGGTTTCTGTCATTTGCAAATGAAAGAGTTCTGAGTAATACAGCAACCCAAGTCTGATGAGGCAATGCTGCAGCAGGGTGTGGCATCAGTGGGCACAGGACCCCCAAGGCTCATAGACCAATGGCTCTAGAAGAGTCCTTGGTCGTCATCTAAGCCAGTGTTCCCCAAGAACCATCACCATTTTCCAAATATGGGAAGGTGGTTCAACCGAAAGCAAGAACCAGACCGGTCTGTCCGTCCCTGGGGACCCATCTCTGCTTGGAGACCCATCTGTCCTTGCCAGCCTGCTGAATGGAACCTTTGTGCCAGCCAATCCTTGGGTTCCTGAGGGAGAACATTAAATAGAAAAAACATGAAGCTTGGAGCTGGGATGAGGAAGGGTATAAAAGCCCATAGAGGAACTGAATCTGGAGAAAAGACGCTGACTGGCCAGAAAAAGACAAGAAAGAAAAAAGCTACTGAAGGAATGACATGGAAATAGAAGGGGAATGGAGTGTCAGGGATCCAGAAAGACATACCAGTAAGAGGAAGCTGGAAGTCAAGGGCAACGTGGAGGCAGATTGACTTGGGAGCCAGAGCTGTAGAGGTCAGACTTTCAGGACCCTGCCCTACATATCTGGACTCTCTGCAGGACAGCGGCTCTATCCGGCCACTGCCAGCCTCCATCCCCCCACCAGCTGTGTACCTGGAAGAAAGGCACGGGTATGCACATGTGTGTGTACACATTCATGTGCACATGTGAGTACATCCATGCCCAGGAACTGAGGGGTAACTGAGATGGGGTCCCTGCCTGACCTGCTATTCCTCGGGCATGCACATGTGTGGCATATGTAGTAGGGAGGTGCAGGATGTTTGTGAACGAGTGTGTGGTGAGGGGGCACAGGTGTCTGTGGACAGAGTGGAGGAGGGCACATGAGTGAAAAATACTTGAGTCTGAGGAAGTGGGGTAAAGGTGGTGAGAGTGTGGGAACGCTGGGGTGTGTGTGTGTGTGTGTGTGTGTGCACGTGCGTGCATGTCCACACATCCCTAGACACGACAGGTCATGGGAGTGCAACCCAGCATGCACAGGTGCAGCTCTGCCTGGTGTGCCTGGGCTGGGGCATGTGAGTGAGGGGTCTGTAGGGCACACAGCTCCCTGGGGAGTCATCTCCTTGGGGCTGTCCCTGAAAGCTCTCCCAGGTGAGGCAGCAGGGAGCCCCATACATCACTCCCCACATAAAACCTGAGCCCAGAGGTCGCCAGGAAGGGCAGTGGCAGTCAGGCACACTCCAGCTCCTCCCCAGCCTGGCAGGCAGGAGTGAGGGGTCCTGCCAGGAGAAGCAAGACTGCTTTCCTCACCCCAGTGTGTGTGCCAGCGCCCCCAGGTCTGGCCTGGGGACTGGGGAATGAAGTTGTTCAGAGAGACTCTCTAATTTGCTCTTCCAGTCCTCGGGCACCTTCGGGACACACAGGAGAGGGTTGGAGAGAGCAAACCTCGCATGGTGGTGCTCTTTGCTGGGGGCTCTCTCCCGGGGCTGCTGAGCTGCCTGGTGGACCCTCAAGGGGGCAGCCAAACCATCAATAATGCCTAAGAACCAAGAGCTGTGGGCTCATGGAAATGATTGCCCAAGGATGGGCCACACCCAGGACCCTGGCACGTTCCCAGTTCTGCAAGGAGAGTGTGGGAATTGCTGGGCTCTACCGAGCCCATCTCAGGAAGGCCAGAATCAGTCGGAAATCGGGGCTACTTGTGTCCAGGCTGAGAGGCTCCATCCCCAGGCATCTTGTTGGTATGAAGTTGGAACAGGCCTAGCCTGAGCCACATCCTGACTTCTAAATCTGCTTTGTGTTCAATGCCTGCACGCCAAGCTGGCTGGAATATCTGGTCCTTTCTCGTTGTCCATTTCCTTTCCCCACCCCAGACTCCCCTACCTTGGACCTTTCCCACCCAAACCAAAGGACACACATTATTCTGCAGTGGGTACGTCTTCCCCTCGGCCCCAGCCCTGGAATTCACAGGGTCAGCGGCCACCAGGAGGGGCTGCACCACTTTCACAGGAAGGCAGCTAGGGGAGATCCCCTCGTCTCCCCAGCTCCGTGCGTGATCCACGCCCGTGTTCCTTCCTCCCTCATGGATGGTGAAATCATAGCCTAGATCTGGACCTGCTCATGCCATAAGATAAATTGTCAAAATGTTTTGATCTAATTGGGTCTTTTTCAAGTCAGCTGAAAACCATCAAGCAGGGAGCCAGATGGAGCCGGTGATTAATGAGGGACATTTGGTTGCTTCTCCACATCCATCATGGAGCTCTGTCTGGGCGGGGGTGTTCTAATCTGCCAGGAATGGGTATGCAGGTGGATCACTGAGGCCGGCACTCTAGCGCAGGAGACCCCTCCTGGCTTCTGGGGGCTGCAAAATGCGGCCTTTTCCCCATGAGGCTCCAGAATCTCTGATCCAGGGGAGGTGTCCCTGAACAGGCCCCAGGCTGGGAGGAGACCACCTTTTCCCCACCAAGGAGTCCCAGCCCTGTCGGGGGCCAGGTGTGATGTTGCCATGTTCCAGCAATGGTGGGGGTATTGTGCTGAACCCCTATTAACCTCAGTCAGGAAGGCATCAGATTCAAGAGGCCCAAGAAGAGACCCAGAGCCAACAAATGAGACACAAGGTTTTATTAGGGGGTGACAGAGCTGAAAGCGCAGTGGCGGTGGGTTGGACATGATATCTACCTTCCTACAGCCCAGTGGCAGTGGGCTGAGCGGGAAAACCACTTGCAAATGCCATGCAGTTTCTATAGCTTTATCTCTTAATGACTTCCCTTCGACAACCTCCACCTGAAATCTTCATCCAACCCAAAACTCAGGGCCTCAATCCCCTGTACGACCTGTGTTCCATAGAAGAGTCCAGGGGCTCAGATGCTCTTCATCAGTAAGGAATGAACCTCCAGGTTGGCCACTCCCAGATTCCCTAGCCAGGAACGCATACTCAGGTGTGTCTGCCATAGAGGGTCATTTGAAGGGTATGCTTAAGTTATTGCTGTCAGGTGCTTTTACCCTGGGGTCGGTGGTGACAAGGGGATAGGTTTCTGTGAGCCCAAGGGGAGTGCTGGCTGTGCCTCCTCCTGGCCCACCCGCTGTACACAGCCGCTCCATCAGACTGGGTTAAGGGGCTCTGAAGCTCAGCCTGAGAAGCAGCCCCCTTCTCTCTGTCTGAAGGGCACCCTGCTCTGGGGTGGAGGACTTGAGGAGATTCCAGAGGTTGCCCCTGCACAGGGTAATGGCCTTCTGAGCACTCTTGTAGAGCCTGGCTGCTGTCCAGGACAGCCTCCCACTTGCTGTGTGACCTTCAGTGAGATCTGCCCCTCTCTGGGCTCCCGGTGTTTCATGGGTAGAATGTAGGCGGGGTTTTGCCCTCTGGTTCTCCAACTATGGCTAGATCTGTATCCTCCACTCTGGCTGCAAGTTCAAATTGGCTGGAGAGCATTTTAAAAACATCGAGGCCAGGGTCCACCCCACGCAACTGAAAGCATCTCTGGGGCTGGGCCCCAGGCAGGGGTCATTCTCCAAAGTCCTCAGGTGATTCTAATGTACAGGCCAAGTACAGAATCCATGAACTAGGGGAAAGTCATCTCTGCAGCCCAGACGAGCACCCTAGTAATGTACTGAGCCTGGAGGGAGCCCTGATTTCCTCATCTGAAGATCAGGATTGTTAAATCAGCCCTGCAGAATGTTTAGAAGATCGAAAGGCAAGAGGAATCTGATAAGGCACTGAATGGTTCCTTGAAGGAGAGGAACCATTCAAGGCTTTCTCACTGTGGTCGCAACAACAGGGACTGTGTATTATTTTTTCATCTGACAAACATTTACTGAATACCTACTATGTACCAGGCATCCCAAGGGATGCAAAACAGAAACACGGTCCCTGCCCTTGAGAACTTCATGGATTAATGGGAGAGACAGACTTTAGTCAGTAATCACACAAGTATGTAATTACGTGCCGTGAGGCTCGGCGGAGGGCCTGGGCTAGAGCCAGGTGACTTGGAAAGCTTCCCTAAAGAGAACGTCTGAGCCGAACTAGAGAACAGGTAACTAGGCCATGTGGTGGGGGAGTGATCCAGGCTCAGAGACCAGCAATACCCATTACCTGCCCAGACTCCTTCTTCTTTTTTTTTTTGAAACAGAGTTTTGCTCTTGTTACCCAGGCTGGAGTGCCGATCGCAGCTCACTGTAACCTCCACCTCCCGGATTCAAGCAATTCTCCTGCCTCGGCTTCCCCAGTAGCTGGGATTACAGGCACTCACCACTATGTCCAGCTAATTTTTTATTTTTAGTAGAGACGGGGTTTTACCTTGTCGGCAAGGCTGGTCTCGAACTCTGACCTCAGGTGATCACTCACCTCGGCCGCCCAAAGTGCTGGGATTACAGGTGCGAGCCACTGTGCCCAGCCCCAGTGTCCTTCTAATGCTTTCATTACTTGACATATGTGCATCCCTTCTACTCTACACAAGTATTTAAGAGCAAGTAAAGTTCCCATGTAGGCAATGGCAGTGCCACTTCTCTGTGTTGAGCTCATCCTTGAGTCTGCCTCCAGCTGCCCTGGAGCTCCGTGAGGGCTGCCACTCACCCAGGGCCTGGCGTGGTGCAAGGAGCACTGCAGGTGCTCAGTCCATTCATAGTGGCTGGTGGATGAAATGAACATCAGCAGCAGGTTTTGGCATACCTGCCCTCACTCTGAGCCAGGCTGCCAGGAGAAATTACAGGAACTTTCAGCTCATCCTCCTGACACTTCATCCACCCAGTGGCTCCCAGTTCTGTGTACTGAGAACCTCACAATGAAGGGGTTGGAATGAGGAGGTTCTAAGAGTAGAAGAAATAACTCCTCCTGACACACTAAATGCCAGCCTAATGTTCCTTCCTCCAGGGATATTGATGTCTGATGCCCTGACCACCAATAGATCAATCTCCTGAGATGCCGTTGTTGATGTGTCACATTTTGACTTGATGTATTGATGGTATATCCACCCCCACCTCCACATAGCTCAAATAATAAGCTCTATAAGGCCAGGCATGGTGTCTCACACCTGTAATCTCAGCACTTTGGGAGGCTGAGACGGGTGGATCACGAGGTCAGGAGATCGAGACCATCCTGGCTAACAAGGTGAAACCCCATCTTTACTAAAAATACAAAAACATAGCTGGGCATGGCGGCAAGTACTTGTAGTCCCAGCTACTCAGGAGGCTGAGGCAGGAGAATCACTTGAACCTGGAAGGCAGAGGTTGCAGTGAGCTGAGATCACGCCACTGCACTCCAGCCTGGGTAACACAGTGAGACTCCATCTCAAATAAAATAAAATAAGCTCTGTGAGTTCCAGGACCTGTGTGGTTCACTCACCATTGAATCTGCAGCACATAGTAGGTGTTCAATAAATGATTAATCAATTCACAATATCCTAAGAATAGGGGCTGGCTATAATTACATTGAAAGTTAATTTGCAAGCATGGGAAAGCATCTTGCCAAGCATGGGGATGAAGGAGGGGGAGGTGATGTAAGACTGAACCTTTGCTCCTGCAGGCCTCATGGATGAGGAGTCCCAGCTACCCCTGGTCTTTCTCAGCCTGATAGCTCCAATGCCAAGAGTGGAGAGGTAGCAGCTTAGTGTCCAATCCCTAGTTATGCTGGGAAGCCAGCTAGCCACCACCCCACAGGTGACTGGGAACAGGAAGCAAGAAGGCTGTTTACTCCTGGAAGAGAAACTCAATATTGCCTCTTTATTCTGAGCAGATGCTGTTTCTCCCCATGGTACACAAACCTGTCAGCTGGTATCAGAAGTGTGCAGTCCAGCCCTAGCTTGCTACTGCAAATCTCCCCAGCCAGGTTAAAATTTCACAGTCACCCTGAAGTGGTTCCCAAGACCCAGGATTTGTTTTTCCTGATCCTTTACTTTGATCAGTGAGAATCAGTGAAGTGGAATTTACTGAGTAATTTATTTTAGGTAGCTGGGAAGTTGTCTATTTTCTAAATGGTCATGGGTTCCTCCTTCCCCAGACTCTGGCATCATAGAACACACCACTCTGTCTCACTCAGGGTCCGGCCCTAGCATGCGAGGAAGCTGGAGTATCTAACGCAAAGCCACAGCAGTGAGCAGATCTGGCTTCGAGCCCTGCTCCTGTCTGCTTCATGCCTGTGTGGACTTGAGCAGGTCATACCCACTCTCAGATACTCTATTTCCATATCTGTAAAATGGGATCATCACACCTACCTTTTCAGGATTACTGTGAGGCTTAAATAATACTATGTATATGAAAGCACTTGGTGTCTGGAAAATATATTTCTTGGTTGAGTTGCTGTTATTATTCTGTAGAATCATCCACGGGGAGTGGAACAGTTGCTTCTGGACCCCCAAACTAATTTCCCCTTCTGATCTATGAAATGCCTTTAGTGCTATATTTCTCAAGCTTGGCGCAATTGATATTTGGGGTGAGATAATTTCTTGTTGCAGGGGTCTGTCCTGAGCATTGCAGGATGTTCACCAGCATCCCCAGCCTCTGTCCTCCAAATGCCAGTAGCAACCCTCCAATTGTGACAACCAAAAATGTCCCAGATGTTGTCCAACGTCCCCTGGAAGGAAAAATCGTCCATGGCCAAGAACCACTGCTTGGTCGTAGGACACATGGTATTTCTGCCTTGAGACATGATGAATTGCCTAAAGAGAAGGGCACAGCGGCTCCAGTTGATACCAAGGGTACAGCTGGTTCTCCCTCTAGTGAACTGTGTGAGCTTAGCCAAGTCCCTACCCTCTCTGGGCCTTGGTGTCTCATTTGTAAAAAGGGTATGTGGGATGAGCTACCTTGTAGGATTTTTCCACCTGGGGCCAAGTGCTTTCCAAGAAGCCATTCTGCTGGGGTGGGGAAAGCCTTGCAAGAAGCATTTTTAAAAGGTGGGGAAGCAGTGGCTTCCAAATCAGGAAGCCACCATTTCCCCAGAGGCTGGCCCTGTAGAGGACACACCTGTGGGCAAAATTCCTCCTTTTTAGAGTTTCTTCAGAAGAGAGTATTAACTCTGCAACAAAATCATACTGCCAATAGTAATAACCACCAAGGGTTACCAAATTTTTTTTTTTTTTTTTTTTTTTTTTTTTTAACAGCGTCTTGCTCTGTCACCCAGGCTGGAGTGCTATGGCACAATCTCAGCTCACTGAAACCTCTGCCTCCCAGGTTTGAGCGATTCTCCTGCCTCAGCCTCCCAAGTAGCTGGGATTACAGGTGCCCACCAACAATCCTGGCTAATTTTTGTATTTTTAGTAGAGGTGGGGTTTTACCACATCGGCCAGGCTGGTCTCGATCTCCTGACCTCAGGTGATCTGTCCACCTCAGCCACCCAAAGCGCTGAAATTACAGGTGTTCTTGAACCTTGATAATGAGGCATAGTGCTGAACTTCTTATGTGCATTATTTCATTTAGTCTTCACAAATGAGCCTCTGAGGTAAGTCTAATTATTCCCCATTTCACAGATGAGGACACTGAGCCTCGGAGAAGTGATGTAACCTGAGCAAGCCCACACAGGCGAAGCTTCTAGGATGAGACTCAGCTCTCGGACCCTGCTCTCACCTCTGAGGTGCCTCCCAATCCAAGGCTCAGGCCCTCTTATTCCCTGAAGGCCTGATCACAACAGCAGCCTTGAAAATCTTTCCCAACCCTTAACCATTGGCCCAGGAATAAATGGAGATATTAAAGAGCATCCACTTGGGGAGGGTGGCAACCAGAGGCCAGGCTCACCGTGGCTGACTGCTGTGTGGCTTTAAGCAAGTCACTTCTTCTCTCTGAGCTCATTTCCTCACCTGAAACGTTCTCTCAAGTATGGTGCTAAGCGCTTAGTATATGGTAGTGGATAAAACAGCACAGTCTCTGTCCTCATGGGATGCACAGTCTGATGTGAGAGACAGAAACCAATCAATACATGAATGCAAGAGACCAGCATGGTGGCATGATAGAACATACAGACAGGGCTTATTTTAATGGGATGGTCAGGAGATCTGCATGAGAAAGATGACATTCTAAACTGAAGTGAGAAAGAAGAGGAAGAGCCAGCCATGGACACTCGGAGGTGATAGAGGGAAGTGGGTGAATTCCAAAATGAGGAAATGTTATCAGTTGGTATCAGCTAAGGTAAGAGGCTTTCATGAACAACCCTGAATCTTCATGATGTCAAATAATAAAGGTATAATACATGTATATTTATTGCTCATACTGTAAGCCCAAGGCAAGTCAGTGGAGTGGGAGAGATGTTCTGTTACATTACAGAATGTTCTAGAATCTTTTAATGAAGCTACCATCTCAACACAATATTCAGGGTTTTTGCTGAAACAGTGGAAGAGTAGTATCTCATGCAGGCAAGCAAATGTTTCAGCTGTGAAGACACAAATGCATCATTTCCACCCAAAGTCCATTGGCTAAAATGACTCACACAGCCTACCAAACAGCAGAGGCCCAGGAAATGTAATCCATTCTTGTGCAGAAGGCGGGAAGAATGGGATGGAGGTGAACATAAGAAATGTCTACCTACATCCTGAATCAGAAAGGCCTTGGAGCCTCTCCTCTCAGCGTGGGTCACGTTTACACATCCCAAAGTGGCATCTCAACGTGTTTGCAGTGCTCCTAGACTGGCCTGAGGGGTCCAGGCAGAAGTCTAATACGATGACCATAAGCCCCTCTCATAAGCCAGCTGCCATCGCCAGAGAGATGCAGGACAGGGCCATCTACCCTCACCCTTGACTGCTCCTGGGGGCCCCACATATGGCCTTTCCTTGACTCTGTGCTGTGTGGCTTTAAGCAAGTCACCTCTCCTCTCTGAGCTCATTTCCTCACCTGAAACACTCTAAATATGGTGCTAAGAAGCATAATCAAGTTTTCAAGAAGAAGCAGCAATTAGGGAGCACTTGCTGTATGCCTCATTTTCCACTTTCACCTTGGGAGGGTACAGTGTGGGGGCGTCTGCAGGAGGGCCTGGGGCCGCACACAGGGCAAGCCCCCAGTCAACCCTGGCTGAGGAGGAGAAAACTGCATAGCGCCTCCACAGCAGCCTTGCAGAGCTATGAGTAATGATGGTACCATCCCACCGTCTTCCGTTCAGTGTTTTGGTGCGTTGTTGCAATTATACTATCAGGTAGATTTTATTATATCCTCTTTCCGGCTTCTAACTATCATCTTTCAGTCAAGACCAGAACACTTCTATAATTGAGTCTTTTAGCAAAAACGTCTGCGGACAGTATTTTAACCCAAAGGCATCTCTTTAGCAGTAACATGTCAGTCACATGATAGGCACATAGGTGGGTAGGCTAGGTGAAGACGTTGTGACACCTTTCGGATCCAGCCAGAATCTCCACCATTGATCAGCGTGCTTCTTCTGTAAGGGCCGGACAGTCAGGCAGATGGCAACAGCAATGTCATTAGGTCTGTGGGATCTTGCATCAGAAAGTTCTGGATTTGAATCCCAGCTTGCTGTGTGGGTTTTGTTCTGTGATAGATGCTAAGTCTCAGACTCTTCATCTGCGAAATGGGAATTAAATCTACTTCAAAGCTTGTTGGAAGAGTTAACATTGGATCTGAACATAAAATGCACATCATGATATAACATGAACAAAGAGAGCCCAGGGGAAAATAGAACCCTTTCCCTACAGCAGAGCCCTACACCAATTTTACTGAGTTCCTGTTCCAACTGGAGAGAGAAGCTTCCTTGATTTATGTGTCTGATAATAAAAGAGGTGCCAATTACAAGACGTTTACTACTGTTGATTAGTTCCGTGTTGCTGGAAACTAGGTCTGTCGAAAAGATAAACCGACACCACATCATTTCCACGTGGCTTTGGTGCATTCCTTTTCAGCCTTCCTTGCTGCTCTCTCCCTAAACACAAAATCTACCTAGCCCTTCTGGGGCCCCGCAATCTCCCACCCTTACCCCGGGACAGAGGTGAGAGGCAGCCAGCCCCCATATTTCAAACTTTTCTGGCATGCCAACCCTTCATATTTTTGTCTCTGGCTTAGCCTCTTTCCCTCCCACAAATAAACTTGGGCTATTTTAGAAAGCTTTTGCCACAACCGTCCCTGAGTGCTAATGAGTGTGACTTCAGAAGAGAATTTTCCATTAGTAGGTAAGAAAAACGCACACACACAAATCACCTTGAAATGTAATAAGCAACATCAGACCCTTGTCTCCTCACAATGTCCAAATTCGAAACTAAAGCTGCTTTTGATTAGATGTTTCATTCAACAACTATGTCTTGAGTACCTACTATGTGCCAGGCATCAAGCTGGATAATGCTGAGAATACAGGGATGTGTCAGGGAGAGAACATGGTCCCTGCTCTTCAAGGGTTTATAATTTCAGAGGACTGCACAAATAATGAAATATGGCCAAGGAAGGACGAGATATGCAGATCCGTGGGAAAGTCAGAGAAGGCTTCCTGGAGGAAAGAGGCAACTAGGATGGGCCTTGAAGGATGATAACAGATGGTGTCCCACAGGCTGGGTTCAAATCCCATCTCCGCTGATCACATCTGTGGGACCAAGGCAAGTTACTTCTCTTTGCCTCCTTTTCCTTATTTGTAAAATGGGGACCAAAATAGTACCCATGCCAGTGGCTGCTGTGATGATTAATTGAATTAATTACAGATAAAGTACAGGGCCTGCCACACAGAAGTTCTCAATACAAGGTAGCTATTAAATAGCTATTATCTGTTAAATGGGGCTAATAAATAGGGCTTATTTTGCTTCCAAGATAAAGAGGAGAAAATTCCAGGAAAGCACTTAGCACAAGACCTAGCACCTGGAAAGCACCGGATAATATTGCTGGGGAAATAATGTTGTTGGCCGCTGGGGATAGGGAGGAGAGGAGGGCAGGCAGGACAAAGCATTAATTAGCTCCCCCTCCTCTCCTTCAGAGTTCCGGGCCCTCGGTTTGGCCCCACGCCCTTGGCTGCCAAGTGTCCCCTCCAGATCCCCAGCCATGAATCCCCCCGGAAGCGGGAGCAAAGAGAAGGCAGATTCCGGCCACTCTCCTCTGTTCTCAATCAAATGTGCTGCTTTTCTGCCTGGCTTCACACATTGTAAAAGGCAGCCATGTTCAGCTGGCTCAGTGTCCACACATCAGGCTCCTCCTGACCCGCTGTTGGCCCAAGGATGGGTTCGAAGCCCATTATTGTAATGGATTTGCTGTTGTGTAGAAGGAGTTGTCCACCTAATAAATCTTTGCCCCAGTGGATCGCATCCAATAGACCATCCTCCACACTGTGGTTTTGCTCCGACGGATTTGTTTAGTGATTTCTGAAAGACAGGTAAGCTCCAATGAGTGCCCTGAGATAATATAGCAAGACCCCATGAAGACGGAAAAAGAAATGCAAGACTTTTTTGGAGCAATAATTTGAGGTATTTTTCCTATTCTTTTTTCTTTCCTTTCCTTGGTCCACCTTTTGAAAGTGTTGTAATACCATCTTGCTGTCAGGTTAAAAAAAAAAGTGCTGCTAATGAAATGCATAGAAAAGCAAAAACATGTCATGCAAATTAGACACCTTTGGGGATTTTGAAAAACCTGTTTAAAGGACTAATTAAGAAGCTATTAAAAATCATTAATAATAATCTCCTTTTCCCAAATTCTTTTCAGTTCAGAAGTATAAGTGATGCCATTTTTATTTCACTTTTTAAAACACGTAAGTAGCAGGTCCCTTATTTACCTGGACACACTTGTTTTTTAAGCAATAGGTCCCTCGTTTACCTGGAAACACTTTCAAAACCTTTAATGACTTTTTTCAAGATAATCCCATTTGTCCCCCTCCTCCTGATGGTTTCCTTTTCTGCTTGAGCTGGTTCTTGCAGCAGATCGTTCAGCAAATGTGGTCAATGCACCGTCGCAGGAGTGACTCTAAGTCTCACTGGGAGAAAATTGTTGTGAGTTACAGGAAATTAAAAAATTCCTGCAATACCAACCCACTTCTCAAAGTCAATCTGTGGTATCCCAGCATCCACTCGACTCTGAAGTCAGGCCAGAATGATTTTTGAAGAGTAATTTCCAGCCTTATAAAGGGTCACGTCGTGTATTGAAGCCATATTTGCTTCTGTGTTTTGTAAATTTCGAACTCATTACTAAACCTTGTCTCTTATACCTTGTGTCTGGCTCTTACCTTGCCCTCATCAATCTGAGCCTTGAAAATCTAATGAAAAATGCCGCAACACATTTTGCATGTGGAAATGTGATAAAACACCAATTGTTGGGAACCTGAGGAGGAGCCCGATTTCAAGGATGGGCGGGGAGGCGGGCCACTGTTCTTAGAGCCAGCTCACTGCTAGGTCTCAGCAAGTCCCCAGGAATAAAGAGAAACAAACAGGATTTTCCCACTCTCCTCGGAGCTCCACTGTTCCCTGTCTTTGAGATAAGCCACAGGCCACGTCTGAGCCACAAGATTTCAAACTGTTCATGCTCTAAGAGCCAGGCTAGAAGACGAGCACCGTAACATTTTCCTTATAGAAACCAGAGGTCTCTGCGTCTGCAGAACAATATTACCCATTACCTGTGTTCCAAGATAGTAGCTCAGTTAAGCTGTGAACACCTTGGGAATTTCACACAGTATCTCATAATGGACAGAGAAACAACACACGTAAGTTCTGCAATTTTCTCCAAAGAAATCTATAGGGGACAGAGCAGCAGATAATCGTGGCCTTTGGGGCACTGAGAAGACTGATGAAAGCTGTGGGACCTTCTCCTAAACATGCACACATACACATGCACACACACATATGTATGCACACACACAGCCTCTCTATCTCTCATTCTTGTTCTCTTTTGCATCCCATTTTAGAGAGTCCACACTAAAAACCTTTGATACAAGTAAGCACCACACCCGCAGCTCCCTTCACCTGAATAGATGGGAGTCAGCTTGGAGAAAGGGAAAAAAGTGAACTTTGGAGGCAGGCTGACTCAGGTTTGCAAACCAGCTCTGTCATTTCCTAGCTGTGTGGCACTGGACAAGTCACTTGACCTCTCTGGTCTTGGCTTTCTCATCTGCAAAATGGTGACGATACCTACTTTTCAGGTTTGTACTGAGAATGGGCAAAGGACTCAGTAGATGGAGGCTCATCTATTGGTTCAGATGGTTCTAGGCTCAGTTTTGGGGAGAAAGGGGTAGGCAGATCCACCAAAGGAGTTGAGCAAATCAGTGCTTTGTGCTGCCTCAAAAACTCTGGATTCAGGCCTAGAATGGCTCTGTTCTTTAACACCCAGCCTGACACCTCCTAATGAAATGTAAATGAGGGTTCTGACAAGCCTGGCATTTGCTTAAAAGAAAAGGTGTGAGCAGACAGCCACAGACAGGGTGGCCTCAGAGTGTGGTGGCTCAGGTCTGAAGCTGGCTGGTTTGCAGTGAGAGCACCTTGCTTTCTCCCCTGGGGTTAGCCCCAAGGTAAGGGGTTTTCACAAAGCCTGCCCTCTCCCAAGAGACAAGTTCTGACCTCTTTTGGGCCACATGTCCCTCTGGATCTTCCCA
The DNA here is from genome assembly GCF_030222135.1 of Aotus nancymaae. NCBI lineage: Eukaryota > Metazoa > Chordata > Mammalia > Primates > Aotidae > Aotus > Aotus nancymaae. The sequence continues at coordinate 13,245,511 of NW_026988421.1, forward strand.
TGGGTGGTCATCACAGCTGAACAACCTGGTGACCCAACAGGAAGTGGACACATCCCAATTTTACAAGGTCAGCCTGTCCACCCTGGCTCCTGCCTCCCATGGACAAGTGAGTATTTCTTGGAGAATCTTCTGCCTGTGGCAGGCTTGGGGCTGTACTCCCGGCGCTGGTGTGGGTGCAACCTTCTCAAGCCCAGATGCTAAGAGGCCAAGGCCCATGAGTGACCTCCATCAAGCACAGCTCTCCTTGGGGCGCCTGTCTGCACAGCTCCCTTCAAATGTGAAACAGTCCTGCCCTGGCTGGCCTGAAAAGACTTGGAATTCAAATGGAAAGTGCTTTCGTGACCTGTAGACACAGACACGGTAGGCACTGGGAACAGCCCAGCTGTGCACCTGTGATGGAGCAGCCCAGTTGGCAGCCTCGAGTCAAGTCCATGCCCCGCTGGGCAGAGACGATAAGACCCAGAGAAGTGAAGCTGCATGTCTGAGATCACACAGCCAATTGGGTTAGGGCCAGGAGAGCTCAGAAATCATAATCTGACACTCTGGGCTTCCAACCGAAGTGTCCCAAACTGCAGACCGACTCTTTCTTCTTCATTTAAAGAGAATGTTTCCTGAGTTACTGTGCTGTGCCAGGCCCTGGGAAGCTAAACGTGAGTGAGATCATTGTCATCCTCCCTGCCTCCCAGAGACAAGGGCAGATTTCCTCACAGAAGCAATGGCTGAGACAACATCCAGAGCTTGAATGGGAGTAACTAGGCCAGGAGGAGTGGAGAGGGTCCATGGCAGAGAAAACAGCTCGTGCAAAGGCCCTGTGCCCAGAGGAGCACATAGGAGGCACTGAAAGAAGGAGAGGGAGGCTGAGGCTCAGCGAGCGGGTGGGAGCTTGGGTCAGGTTGAATGTCTCCAACAATTTCCATGTCGTGTTAAGACTGAAAACACCTATTTGCTAGTACTTCTTCCCAGTTTTAAAACTGTGCAATTGAAAGAAAATACAACCGTATACTTTTCATTAATTCACACTTAAGTCATCAAACATAATAGAATATGTGGGAAACTCTTTGGTATCTACCAGAGCTTTTGGTCCATTTTAGTAAGATTTTCTTGTGTCTTTATCTCACAATCTTCTCCAAGGATGAAGGAACTAGATGCCCAGAGTTATCAAGCAGGGCCAGAGGAGACCAGCCTAGACTGAGCCAGGCAAAGGAAGGGCTGGATGAGGACAAGGGCCCTTCTTCCCCTCCCCTAGCCCCAATAGCTGATGCCTCCATCACCGTCCTTTATGAAGCTCTGGATCTGGGGTTGCTGTGAATGTCCAGGCCCTTCAGGGCTGCCTTCACAAGCTTTGTTCAGGGACAGTGCTGGCTAAGGTCAGTAGCCTCCTTTTCCTCCTGCAAAGGTCATCTTCCTGGAGCAGGCTCAGGAAAACCACTGGGACCCTGGACAAGCATCCCTGGGAGATAAGGGGCCCTGCCCTGGTTCTCTACTTTTCCACTGCTAAGACAGGCTTCCAGACCAGGGTGCCAAGGGCTATGACAGCCATGCAAGACGGGCAGTCTGGAACAGATCCCTCCTAGTAACACAGTCACCAGATTGCCAGTTCTTCAGCCCACCAACTCACTGGACAGTCCAAGATCTGCAAAGTGGTCTGCAGAATTTTTAGAAGGGTTGATATTTGAGTCTCTTCTTCGTGCTCCTGTCTCTGGGTCTAGGACTATTGACTGCAGCCATTTGCCTTCAGAGACAAGGGCTAGGTTTGACATAGGGGAGGAGGGGGAAAAAATCTTGGGAAAAGGTCCTCAGGAATTTGGCAAATCAGCTGGTCAAGGAATTGATTGGGCAGGAATTAAGTCATTGGGCTGAAAGGCCCTTTGGCAACCTGGTTTTAGGGAATTGGCCTGGGGCTGTGGAGTGAGCTGGAAGAGAGGGGTTTTGGAGTTGGATGCCTGAGTTCATATCCTGGTCTTGCTATTCACTCCTGAGACCAATTCATGTCTCAAAGCCTCAGCTTCTGCATGGTCAGGTGGAAAGTTGTCAAAGCTGACCTTCTGCACACAGCAGTAGGCAGGACTGATAATAAACACTGCTATGGTTAGGCTGTGTCCCTGTCTCCACCCAAATCTCATCTTGAATTGTAGTTGCCATAATCCCCGTGAGTCATGGGAGGAAACTGGTGGGAGATAATTTAATCCTAGGGGCCGCAACCCTCATGCTGTTCTCATGATAGTGAGTGAGTTATCACAAGATCCAATGGTTTTATAAGGGACTTTGCTCAGCACTTCTCTCTCCTGCCACTTTGTGAAGAACGTGTTTGCTTCTTCTTCCACCATGACTGTAAGTTCCCTGAGGCCTTTCCAGCCATGCTTAACTGTGAGTCAATTAAACCACTTTCCTTTATAAATTACTGAGTCTTGGTTATTTCTTCATAGCAGCATGAGAACTGACTAATACAAGCACCAATATGGCAAGACAGACAGTGTTCATTCTCATTGGCTGGTGCTCATGTGGTATCTGCCAATAAACACTCATAGCCAACTGCTGGCTGTAGAGTCAAATAACATAACAGATAGGTCAGGGAAGCACATGGCACAGGTGAGCACCCAGAGTGGTGGCTTGGTTACACTGCCCAGGGCCAAGGCATGCTCACACACCCCAACACACTAAAGCTGCTCCCCACAACACACACCCCAACCCCAGCCCAGCCAAAGTTGCAGAAAAGTGAGGTCAGAGGCTCAATGGAAAACTAGGTTGACCTCTTCCCAGAGACCCAAACATCTGGGGCTATCATAGCAGCTGTTTGGAGCTGTCTGTCAGCGAGCAGTCCAGAAAGCTGACGTAGAAAGCAGTCCAGAAAGGCCAATTTTCCCCGTGACCCAGGGCTGGAGTGCAAAGACAAGGCCTCACAGGAAGCATGCCTTGCCCACACCAGCACCCACATCTCAGCTGAGCCAGCATTCTGAGTTCCTCAGCCCGTCTGGGACCTGGAGGTTCTGGAAGCCGTGCTGCCCAGGGGAGGAAACCCAGGTGGAGAATTGGAGGGATTCGTCGCTTTTCAAATCTATTTAGTGCCGCATTTTCAGACTCATCGCAGGTCAGAGGGGTTCAGTGAACTTGACTGCATTTTGTAAGGGATATTGTCTGCTATGGGAGAGAGATTCTCAAATGTGTGGATGGCCAAAAATTCCCTGACATGAAGGTCTGCTGTAATAAGCTCATTAGTTTGTACTTAGGTCTGCAGGAGTAGGGATTGAAATTCACTTGGCTGTGTCCTCACACTTAGTGTATAATGAGTGGTCAATAAATGTTTTTATGTTAATAAACGAATAAATAAAATAGTTTATTGCCCATGAGAAAACCTAGCCCAGTATCCAGCCTGGGGTCAGGCCTGAGCTGAGGCCCTTCCACTGAGCTGTCACCCTAGGGCCCGCTAGTCTCCATCACCAGAAAAGGGCCAGCCAAATCCCAGGCAGGATGGAATCTGGGATGGGGAAGATCATTTGTGACCCATCCCCTGCCCCTATACAGCGCCAGAGATTCTAGTTTGTTCCTGGGTCCTCTGTGAGTTTGATTTGGCTGCCTCTGTCCACCAGGCTGCCTCCTGCCAAGGCCCAGATTTGCAGCCCTGCACCCGGAGAGCCAGCCTTGCTGGGGCCTGGGCTTGAAGACGCTGGCTTTCAGGCTACTGACTGCTCCTTGGGTCATGTCCCCTCTTGCCTGGCCTCTGCAAACCACACTTTGCAGTCGTGAGGACCCAATCTGCCTTGGGTCCCCTGGCTCCTCACTCAGACCTCAAATGTCACTTTCTTCCTTACATCCTAGCCACGACGGCTGCCCAAATCAACAAGCATGTGATCTGCAAATATGCTCATTTTGATCTTCTGTGCCACCTCTCAACTGCTGCGGAGGAGATGATGGCAAGGGTTTCCCTGAGGAGCCGTTCCAGCCTAATGCATCACATGTGCTGAGAGAGGCCAGGCCGGGCCAGACATTTGCAGCTCAGGTCCCAGCCCTCCTAGGATTCCAAGCTTGCATGCACCTTGGCTGAGCTGCGAAGGAAGAGGCTGGGAGGTTGGGCAGGGAGGACTCATCCCTTCCACCATGGCCACCAGATCACACAGATCATCCCCTCTGGGCTACTCCATGGCTGAAAGACATTTTCTGGCAGTTCCTAGTGGATTCAAATTTGTACACAGAATAGCATCTCTTTCCCACGCCAAAGCCCAAGACAGGAGATGTTGAAGGTGTCCGGCCCCATGGACTTAACACAAAGCCCCCAGCCACTGAGTTGAAGTTTAAAATAACACTATTAATAATCCACAGATTCTAGACCCTCCTACTGAGTCAGGTGCATGGCAAAGTTGTGTTAAAGGCAGCATTTTGCACCTTTTACCAGAAGCACAAATGTGTACAGGAAATAGAGTTTTATGTGCAAAGAAACACCTACTATGTATCGGGCCCTGGAAGTCGCAGGGGTCTGGTGGGGAGAGTTAGCCACTAGGGTAACTAGCAGATACAGTGGAAAAACTAACAGTCAGTGGAAAAAGAACAGGCTTTCAAGTCAGAGAGGCTGCACTCTGCTGCTGCTCAGCTGTGTGACCTTAGGCCAGTTCCCTACCTTCTCTGAGACTGTTCCCTCATGCATTAGGCAGCCGTAAAGCAGCTTCCTTACAACAAATGAGATGCTTCATGTAAAGCGCTGAGAGCAGTGCTTGGTGCATAGAAGGTGTGTAGTAACTGCCCCCCGCCACCCCAGCTCACTTGGACTCTTGACTTTTCTCAGCCACTGGTCATCATCTTGGGCTGTCCCAGATGCACCTGGAACACTGAACTTACTGTTCTCTCTTGAGGCTGAATCATGTCTCAGAGCCTCAGTTTTCACCTGGTCAAGTAGAAAATTGTCAAAGCTGGCCTTCCCCACACAGTAGTAGGCAGGGCTGATAATAGGCATCAATATGGCAAGACAGAGAGTATTCTCTATCAAGAAGTGATGGACTTATGTCTCAGATAAGTCTTTGGTTTCTTGGGTCTTCAAGGCTTTTCCTGTTAAAAATAACGCCCAGAGCCCAATAAAGCAGGACATCCACTTTCCCAAGCCCACAGGCACTTTCCATCCTTCCCACTGGTCCCCTGTTAGCATGCGTGAGTTCTAGGCCACTTCTCTGCCTCCATGGGAAATGCCCCTCCAGCACATCAACGATTTAAAGAGACCCTTTGGGGCTGTAGTGCCATCCTTTCTGCTGGACTCCAGCTGTGACCAAGTGGCCAAGTGGCCGGGTGGGGGCCACTGTCAGGGCCAGGTGAGAGTGTCAGATGCCTGCCTTCCCACCCTGAGAACACAGCCAGCAGGGAGGGGAAAGTAGGCTCTCTGCCACACTCCTGGCCATGTGGCTCTCTCCACAGGGGCAATGACCAGATTCTGCCCATGGTGGCCAGGAATGACCTGGAGATAAGGTCTGGGCATCTTTACAAACATTGCCAGGTTGCAGAAAAGTGAAGCCAGGAGAAACGGGGTGGGAGAGCCTGTGGACTCGCTCTAGGCAGCTGGGGCACTAGGAAGGCCACACTGGGACTCCTGGTCTACCATGCACCGATCATGAGGTCTTGGGCAGGTTGCCTCACCTCCTTGGGCCTCAGTTTCTGCATTTGCAAAATGAATCTCATGGTGCCCCATTCCTGGTGTTGACAAGAAGATTCTCAGAGAAATGGACATGGAGGTGCTTGTCAGCAGCAGCCCACTCTACCAGGGTATGAGATACACTTACATCAAGGGTGTCCATCAGCCACCACTTCTGTCCCACATCCCCAGCCCCCATAGCCACCTGTACCCAGGACACTTTCCCCTGGATGTTCCACAGACTCCTCCAAGCGGCACACTCAGAACTGACCCCATCATCTTCCCCTAGCCTGCCCTCCTCCTGCACCCCTAATATGAGGACTGGCAACACCATCTCCCCAGACTCCCAACCCCCAAATCCCTGGCCTAATCCTGGTTTCCCTCCTTACCAACCTCTCACCAGGCTTTAGCTGATGATTGGATACTTTGGTCACCTCACCGCCTGCTCATCTCCAGAATTGCTCCCTCCTCGCCATGCTCAGGACACCACCTCGGTCTGGGTTCTAGTCACCACTCTCCTGGACTGGTGCCAAAGCCCCTGACTGGTCTTCCAGCCTCTGGTGTGTCCACAGAACTGACCCTCTAAGCCAGTGTCTACAGAACTGCATACTGGATGCATTCTTAATCAGAAACAGTAATGGTGATAATAACCATAACAGGCAGTAATAATATAGGCAAGTCCTTTGTCTACATTAGCTCACTTAAGCCCCCAGCAGCTCTGTCAAGGAAGTGCTATTATCATGCCCATTTTGCAGGTGAGAAAACTGAGGCACAGGGTGGTTATGCAGCGTGCTGAGGCCACACAGGAGTGAACAGCAGCAGTGAGGTATGGACCCAGGTAGTCTGGTCCCAGCCTCCCTTACTTAATAAACTCAGTAGGTTTCTTTGTAATCACACACAGGATAAACTTAGCATGGGAACACAGCCCTTCAAAGCCTAGTGCACCCTCAAAATGCCCTCATCAATCAATCTCCCCACAGCCAGGGCTCCAGTCAAAGACACGAAGCCAGTGCTGAGCACAGCAGATGTTGTGATGCCTCTGAGCTTACGTGCATGCTATTTCCTCTGCCTCAGACAGCTTTTCTACTCCCATCTTTCCCCTTCAAGATGACTCCAGGAAGCCTTCCCTGACCTCCCAAGCCCACCCACCCACAGACCCTCTACTGTCCCCACACAGCACCCACTACATGATATGGCAGGTGTCTCTGCAGCTGTCTCCCCCATTAAACCAGGAGCTCTCAAGAGCAAAGATCACATCTTTTAATCTCTTTGTTGCCTGCTTCTTGCATAGGGAGTGATATGGTTTGGATGTTTGTCCCGAATCAAATCTCACGTTGAGTTGTAATCTCTGACGTTGAGGTGGGGCCTGGTGAAAGGTGTTTGGACCATGGGAGCGGGTCCTTCATGAATGGCTTGGGCCATCCCCTAGTGGTGAGTTCACAGGCGAGCTGATAGTTTGAGAGTGTGTGGCACCTCCCCCCACCTTCTCTCTCTCTCTCTCTTTTTGTTTTTTATTTTTTGCTATAGAGCATTTATTGCAAACAATATTGAGGTAAAAGAAGCTGACCCAGAACCCACCCTGCCCAGACTGGGGAAGTCTCTACTTGCCCCACGCCAGGCAAGCACTGCGGGCCAGAAGCAGCCCCCGGAGAACAGACAGGTCCCATGCACTGAGGTAGCTGCATCTTAAGTCCCCATGAGTACAACTGCCCAGGTTTGGCTGCCCACTTCCCAGAGAGGAGGAGAAGGAAGAGGCAGACAGGTGGAGTCCGCCTTCAGGTGGGGCACACCCCACACCCCCAACAAACCTCCCAGCCTCTCGGGCTGGGCACTTCCTGCCTGCCCACCCAGCCAGCCGTGGGGAAGCGGCGCGGGCACTCAAAGCGGGCATAATGGTGCCAAAGGTCACTGCTGGTCTGTACAGTCCTCGGTCACCCCCTGGGCAGCTCAGTCAGCACGTTCTGCAGGTAGTTGGGGTAGGGGGAACCGTGGCCCGTCACGCTGTGGTCCATCTCTGGCTTGTGGTGGATCTTGTTCTACACCATGGTGCCCATCTCGCCTGTGGTGTTCAATGCATCCGCTGTGACAATAAGCTGCCTCTGCCAAGCCACCTTCAGGAGCCCCAGGACCTTGTGGCCCTGGGCATCATCTGGAAGGTAGCACTGGCGGAGAAACCCTCTGGCAGTGAACAGTTTCTGGGATTGGGGTGCTTGGGGCCCTGGATGCTGTGGGGAATATTGTAAACTATGAGGATGTTCCCGCAGTCCTCATGGCCAGGGAGCAACACCTGGACCCGTAACACTTCCATCTTTCCCTGGGGCTGGGTCCCCAGTTTCTCTCCATAGATGGTTTTGTAAGAGGGACACTGCAGACATCCATCCTTGTTGCCATTGCAGTACTTGGCCAGCAGGCACATGCCTGTTCCTGCTTCACCTCCTGTGCCAAGTAAAAGCTCCCTGAGGCCTTCCCAGAAGCAGAGCAGTTGCCAGCACTGTACTTCCTGTACAGCCTGCAGAAGCATGAGTCAATTAAACCTCTTTTCTTTATAAATTACATAGTCTCAGGTATTTCTTTATAGTCATGCAAGAATGGCCTAATATAGGGAATGAATGAATGAGCAGGAGATTTTGTTTATTTCAAAATGTAATAGGATTTTGAATCAGATAATAAAGCAGGGACTTTGATTCTGATTGCTCTGGATTCAAATTCCAGTTCCATTACTTATTAGCTGTGTGATATCGGGCAACTTACTTAACCTCTCTGAGACTCAGTTTCTTCCTCTGTAAAATACAAGAGAGAGCATAACCCCTTCAAAGGGCTGTCCTGAGGATTAAATGAAGCAAAGCAGATGGCCCTTGACATTAGGTGGAAGCAATGATGATGATGATGATGAAGCTTGTCACATCTGCACATGCTACTACCTTCACTGCATAGCCAGGGCACCGCTGAGCCCATCTTCCCTAAGGCACTCTCTGCTTCCTGCCTCTCACATGATCAAGCAGAGCAGCACCTTCCCACCACAGGATCTTTGCACGTGCTGTTCCTCTGGAAGGGATGCTCCTCCGTCCACTCTGCCCAGAGTTGGCTCCTTCTCATCTTTTATGCCCAAGCATAGATGTCACCTCCTCAGGGTCTGTCTTCTCAACCACTCTATAAGAACAGCCCCTGAAGGAGTCTCATGGCACAAGAAGATTAAACAATGTCTTCAATTTTAATAAATTTCTGCAACTCCCCCAAAAAATAAAAAAGAAGAGCAGTGCCTGCACTCTCTACCCCACCATTATCCATCTCAACCTCTGTTGGTTCCGCCATAGCAATGCAAGAATGTATAACTATTTTCTGCATTGTGGCAGCCCTTGTCAGCCCCAAGATGGCAGCGGCACAGCTGTCGTCTTCACTGCTGACAGTGCAAAGCTCAGTAAGTAGTGTTGGGTGAATGTTGAATGAATAAACTACTTAGACTCCGTCCAGCAGAGCAAAGGAAAGGTGTGGGAATTTGCAGCCCCATCCCTGGCAGATGGAAGCGAGACCCCTCCCTTTCCCCGAAGCCTCAGCAAGGCTGCACCTGGCTGCCTGCAGCCAGTGGTGCTCAGAACCAGCTCACCAGAGACAGATTGGAGGGAGTTCAGAGGAGTGGGCCTGGCAGGATTAAGTGGAGGGAGAGGGTGATTTATAAAGAAAGATAAAAGGGCCCAGCTTCATAAGGGCAGGCTGCAGGATATTTCAATAACAGCCTCCAAATGTTGGCAAGGTGTGTGCACCAGGGGAGCAGAGATGACTCTCCCACAGAGATGCAGAGGCAGGCACAGGGGACATGCAAGGAAATCTCAACTGACTCTACAGGCCTAAAGTGGAGTGGGAACCTATGGCCAAAGCAAGGAAGCTGCCAGCATCAAGGGACAAGCTCACCTCACCCAAGCAACCCATTCTGGAGGCCCTCTAGGAGTTCATAAGGCAGAAAGCAAGAGAAGAGACTCTTTCCAGAAACCAGAGGAGAAAACCTGTCCCCTCAGTAAGACCACTTTGCCAGGCATCTGAGAAGGAAGATGCCTCAGACCAGTGATTGGCAAACTACGGCCAGCAGCCTAAAATCTAACCCATCATCTATTTTTGTAAATAAAGTTTTATTGGAACACAGCTGAGCCTATTCATTTAAGAGTTTTCTGTGGCTGCTTTTGTGCTGTGACTTCAGGGCTGAACGGTTGTAACAGAGACTGTGTGACTTGCAAAGTCTAAATATTTACTCTCTGGCCCTTTACAGACACAGTTTGCAGTGCCTATTTTAGACTATGGATTCCCAGGTCATGTGCACATCACTCTGAAAGGGGAAATAAATGTCCACATGTCCCCAACTTTGTCTTAAATTATTTTATTGTAATATTATTTAAATAGATGCACACATATAATTAGGTATAATCATCTTAGGCTTTTAGGTCTTACACAACTAGAAAACAAAAAATATTCTTGGATTCAATACCTGCAGAATGACAAAAATATTCAAATTAAAATTAACAGCATTAAAATAATGCAACTGGTGATGTTTTTGCTGAAGAGGCATTGTTAGTTGGAGCCCGGGTGGCCTCTAGGATACAGATTTGTTTGCATTTAGCAAGGTGAGTACTAACAGAGTGCTATGTGATGACTCAATTCTCCCACTCGGTTTCTCCCTTCTAACTATTGCAAACACTTTCTTTCACACGGAAAGCCATGACATCATGGGCCTTCAGTGGACGCAACTACTCAGCCACATCTGTGCTTTCTTGCATCAGCCTGTGAGAACTAAGGTGTGTGGTTCTGATTGCCCTCGCATCTCAGAATACAATTAAAATTTGAGCACTAAAATCTTATGTCCACACCCAAATATAAAGTGACCAGCCAGCCGAGCCAGAACATAATTATACCCATTTTTTGAATTAACAATAAAATAAAAAAAGAATTTTAAAAAATCTTAGCGGAATTATCCACTGGTTTGAGGATCCTGATTTGAAAAGCAGAGATCTAGCCCACCATTCACCTCTTCCTGAACGGAGATGTGATGTGTAAGTGGCTCAACTGGCCCCTGGCTTTGCAGGGGTGCAGCACCTGTTCTGGAGGCTGCTCTAGCCCAGCACTGCCTCACTCTGTACTGGGAGCAAACCCACAGCAGCAGCTTTTCAGGACAGAAAAAAGTTGTATGCACATCTATCTCCTACACAAAATGCATATTTAAAGACTTGAGACTGGGTGGTTCAGACTAAATGGGAATATAAGATACTCCAGAATATCCAGTACATTTTGAGTAAAGGGCCAGATAGTAAATATTTTAGGCTTTGTGTCTTGGGCTTAAAAAAAAATCTCTGAAAAATGTAAAAACCATTCTTAGCCCACATGCTCTACAAATACAAGCTGCAGGCTGAATTGGACACACAGGCAGTAGTTTGCCAACCCCTGTTCTAGAATATCACTAACTCAAAACATTCCCTACAAGATCAACTGGTCTTCCCATGGAACTAAAAATGCCCGAGGACCAATGATGCTCTCATTCTAATACTCACACACACAGACACACACTTGGACACAGACATCTTCACAAACACACTCAGAGCTTCCAATGGGGCAAAAACACATTCTCTGAAAATAACTTCTTTAATTTGCAGAGCATACACATGCTCTGAAGTTTGTTCAGGGTCAGTGTGTCATGTGCAAACCCACAGTGTCCAGGGCTGAGAAGCTATAAGTGACTATTCCTGTGGGTATGTAAGGTGCAAGGGGAGCTCGGAGATCTAGTCTGCCCCTGATCTAGTCTGAAGTCTCCAAAGTGTTCCTTAGAGCCATAAGGCCTTTGGAGAGGCACCTGTAAGGGTCAGCTCCTCAGGCTGCCACACTCAACCCAAATAAGCTCCCCCACCTTTAATCTTGTAGATACTGAATTTTCATCAAAGATTTCACCTGAATGTCCTATTTTATGGCAAAAGGAGGGGAGTTGTTAAAAAATAGTGCTTAACCAATGGCTTTATATCTGGCCTCTCTAAAAGTTCTAGTAAGATTAGCCCATATACCTGCCTACCTATTAAAGTGGAGGAGAAGCAGCCAGCATCAGGCCAGGCAGGTGCTCCCTAGCTTGCCACAGTCGCCACCACTCCCTCTTGCCCTGTACCTACCTGCTTTACTAATTAGTAGTACCTGCCTGGCCCCTGGAGGCATTTGATTTTTTGACCCTTACTCAATACTGTTTCAGCTGCCATAAAATGAAGCTCTGCTCCCTGAACGGCTGAAGTGGTTCATTTAGCAAAGTCACCACTAAACTCAACCAGAAGTACTTACCAATTCCTTGAGATCCAGAATTCTGGCCTACTGACAGGGCCGCCACAGCTTACAGATCTTAGGTAACCCTTGACTGATCTTGATTCTTTTCAATGTTATAGATTTATTTATATCCCACTACATTCCAAAAATTATTTGAGTCAGCTTGTAAATATGCATATAGCACAATAAAATTTTTAAATAGATTAAGAAATCTGAGAAAAGGAAAATCAGACAAGAATAGCAAGATGAGGCCAGAGGAAAAGTTAGGACATGAAAATGCAAGTCAAGAAGGTTTTCACAGTTTTTAATGGTGAGCAGAAATTTTTGAGTTAGGATAGCTAATGGAAGCTGCATGGAGAACCTCCCTCCCCAAACAGCTAAAGAAAGTGATTTAAAAAATAAAAAAATAGGCCAGATATGGTAGCTTATGCCTGTAATCCCAGCACTCTGGGAGGCCGAGGCAGGCAGATCACATGAGCTCAGGAGTTCAAGATCAGCCTGGGCAACATGGTGAAACCCCATCTCTACTAAAAATACAAAAATTAGCCAGACATGGTGACGTATGTCTGTGGTCTCAGCTAATTGGAAGGCTGAGGCTGGAGGATTGCATGAGACTGAGAGACAGGTTGCAGTGAGCCAAGATCGCGCCACTGCACTCCACCCTGGGTGACAGAGTGAGACTCTGTCTCAAAAAATAAATAAAAATTGAAATACAGCAAAAAGGAATGAGGCATAGCACAAAGCTTCAAAAGCATCAGCCAAGGAAAGAAAAGGAAAATTATGGGGTGGAGCAAAATGATTCAATGCAGCAAGGTGTCCATCCCCACTCCCAACCCCCCAGGAGCCATTCTCGGGGATCAACAAAATCCTAGCTATTCTCACTAATACCCTCAGATCTGGAGTGAAGCTGGCCACAGCTTTCTCACCATAGACTGGGGATGAGTGGAAACTGCTGCTGAGGGGAACCAGGGAAACTGGGGACAGGATCAGGCCCTTACTCTCTCAGATAGAAGTGAGCGTTCTGGGTCCATATGGTGATTGGAGAAACCATCTAAAGCCAAGAGTATGCCATGGGAATGGTCAACAGCCCTCAACTGGGTGTGATGAGCCCAAGAGTGGATATTAAACGAAAGTCCAGAAGTAGAAGTGTGACACAGACACTTGCTTTATTGGACCTATTCAGGACAAAAATATATGACTACAACATGAAACACCAGCCCTCAAAATGTGGCAAATGATATGAACACCTGGCCAGGCACAGTGGCTCACGCCTGTAATCCCAACACTTTGAGAGGCCGAGGCGGGCAGATCATGAGGTCAAGAGATTGAGACCATCATAGCCAACATGGTGAAACTCCATCTCTACTAAAAATACAAAAATTAGCTGGGCGTGGTGGCACAGGCCTGTAGTCCCAGCTACTCAGGAGGCTGAGGCAGAAGAATCGCTTGAACCAGAGTCAGAGCTGCAGTGAGCCGAGATGGTGACACTGCACTGCAGCTTGTCAACAGAGTGAGACTCCATTTCAAAAAAAGAAAAAAATGAAAAAAGATATGAACACCCACAAAAAAAGTATGCAGATGTTTATAGAAGCTTTATTTATAATCATCCCAAATTGGAAATAATGGAAATGTCCCTCAACTGATGAGAGGATAAACATGCTGTGGTTCATCCAGATAACGCAATCATCCTCAGCAACAAAAAGAACAAACTATTGATTTGCCTAACACCACAGATGAAGTGAAAGATTTCAGACCCAAACGGTAACATATTGTATGATCACATTTATATAACATTCGGGAAAAAGCAAAACCCTAAGGAAATAGATCAGAGGTTTCCAGGGCTTGGAGGTTGTAGGGATTGACTACAAAGGCACATGAGGGAACTTTGTGGAATGATGGAAACAGTGAATATAGTGATTGTGGTGGCAGTTACACATCTGAGCACACTTGCTAATATTCATAGAACTGAGCGTCTGGGGAAGGATGGATTTTAATCTATGTAAATCATACCTTAATAAACCTGAGTTTTAAAAAATACTGTAGCCAAGGAAAGAAAAAAATCAAAGCATCCTCAAGTACAATGGAAAGAAAGTCAAGAAGCCAAACATACTCCATTAGATCAAAATAAATGTCTGGAGAGAGCTGCTCAAGCACAAATCAGCTGAAAAGAAATGGTACAGTGACTCAGAGCGCCGAGCTGCGGCCACTCCTCCTGAAAGCAAAAAGAAACAGCAAGTAAAAGACCAGACATGACCAAACCATGAAAGAGACATGAACCAAACCTCAGAAGAAAAATTTTACAAGCGCATTAGCTGTAAGAACATGAATCCAATTTTTAAAAAGAGCCCCAAATGACCACTCTACCCCACCAAAAAGGCTAAAATCAAAAAGACTGACAATACCATGTGTTGCCAAGGATGTGGAGCAGCTATTTAATAGAAGCTTCAAGCATTGCTGGTGGTAGTGTAAGATAATATGAAAATTGGAGGAAAGTTCTAGCAGCGTCTTATAAAACTAAGCATATACCGACCTTATGACCCAACAATGCCAGTTTTAGGCATTTATCCAAGAGAAATGAACAAAAGACTTGCACAAAAATGTTCCCAGCAGCTTTATTCATAATAGTCAAAACCTGGAAACAAACGACCTGGTGTCCAGCAAAGAGAATGGAAGAATAAATGCTATGTTCATGCAATGGAAAACTACTAAGCAATAAAAAGAAGCAAATTACTGATAAAGACAACAATAAAGACATTTCAAAAACATCATGCTGAGTGAAAGAAGTCTTACACAAAAGAGCATGTATTATATGATTCCATTTATGTGGGGCTCAAGAGCAAGCAAGACTAACCTATGGTGGAAGAAATCAGAATTGTGGTTGCCTCAGGGTAGGGGCTGGAGATGAGCTGAGCAGGGACCCCAGGGAGTTTTCTGACATAGTGGTCTATAGTGTGACAGTGATTTGGAGCACACAGTGGATGTATTTGCTAAAGTTCATCAAATGTACACTTAAGATTTGTGAATTTAATTATACATAAATTTGGCCTCAAAAGAAAATATATATATGTGATAAAACAAGTAGAGTTAATTGTTAATAGAAAAATCCAGGTAATGCATATGTGGTTGTTTGCTGTAAAAATCTTTCAATGTTGCTGAATGTTGGAAATGTTTGCAATAAATTTGGGGGGAAAACTTATCAAATGACACACTTAAGATGTGTGCATTTTGTTGTATGCAAATTTCACATCAAGGGGAAATAGTAAGAAAACCAAATAAAAGTTAAACTCCAATTAGTGATTTTTTTGTTTTGTTTTGTTTGAGACAGGATCTGGCTCTGTTGCCCAGGCTGGAGTTCAGTGGTGTAATCACAGCTCACTGCAGCCTTTGCCCTCCTGAGCTCAGTGGAGCCTCTCACTTCAGCCTCCCAAGTAGCTAGGACCACAGGTATACAAAACCATGCCCAGCTAATTTTTGTATTTTTAATAGAGATGGCTTTTTGGCCATATTGCCCAGGCTGGTCTCAAACTCCTGGACTCAAGCCATCTGCCTGCCTCAGCCTCCCAAAGAGCTGGGATTACAGGTGTGAGTCATTGCGTCCAGCCCAGTTGATGATATTCTTGCTGAAGTATTTAGAGGGATATGTACCAGTGTCACCCCTTGCTTTTGAAAAATATGATGAATACATAGATTGAAGGACTAATTAATTAACAGATATATGGTGAAGCAAGTAGATTAAAATGTTAATTGTAGAACATGGGTGGTGAGTATATGGGTATCCACTATCAATTCTTTAACCTTTTCTGTATCTTTGAAACTTTCGTAATAAAATGATGAGAGGAGTGAGAAAATGACATGGTGAAAGGACAATGGGGATTACAAACCAAAGAAAATAAATTGTGGACCACACAATATTTAAAAATAAATAACAATTAAAATCAGCAAGAACAGCACAGATATAGCTGAAAATTGAATTACTGGCATAAAGGAAAGGCCTGGATAATCACAAAGAAATAGATGAAAAAGACAAAGAAACCAGAACAAAGAGAATTCAACACAAGGTAATTAGTGTCCCAGATATAGAGAAACCACAAAAGGCAGGGAAAAGTATTGACTAGAAAGGAATTGAATGATACAATACAGCACTATCTGAGAAGAAGGAAGAACTGAATCCGTAACATGTAATGTTCCAGAAAAAATAATCTCATTCAGTAAGTTCGACACCATGGTATGTTCTAATTATGTACTTTAACTTCAATGAACATGTGACAGCTTCTCAAGAATCCAAGCATGGAAAGCCTATGACCATCAAGGAAGGAGAGGGTCAGGCTGCCCTCAGGCCTGAGGCAACATTCCTCCTCTGCCAGCGACAATGGAGCAAGGATACCCATTTAAAGGGAGAGGGAAATCAAGAGTACCACAGCCAGCCGAGGTTCTGGTCTCATAGAAAGGCAACAAAAAGACATCCTCAGACATGAATATTAGTATAAAAGAGACATTTTAAAACTCAGTGAATATGCTTTCTTTTTGACAAAACTACTTGCCCATGAAATCCAGCCAATTAAGAGATAAATCGAAATTGAGATTTCAGTGGTGGAGAGGGGTAGTCAAATGGCCAGTGGTAACAATAGAATCTACTTAAACACAGAATTAACCAAACCACTGTGTGAACTGTGAACATTTTATGACTCCTCAAAGAAGGGTGTGGGAGGTGTGAGGTGCTCAGGTCCTCATCTTACACAGCAAGTGGGTGGCTGAGAGTGTCTGAAAGTGAAACAACGCAACTAGAAAAACATCATTACCCCAACCTCAATGTTCTCTCCACAGTCTCTCGTCTTAACCTTAGACCTTTGAGAAAAGAGTATCTCTTGTGGTGGAAAGTTCAACAATTCATTCCACTTACCTTTAGCTTCTTTTTCTTCTTTGGGAAATTTAAGTAAAATCAACTTTAAGGCTTTATGTTAAAAGTAACATGCATCATTCATATGATCTGTTTTCATGAATGTATTTCCACACATTATCTGTTTATTTATTTATAGATAGATGGAACAAGAGAGAGAGATGAAGGTAAGTACAGAGGTAGATATAGATAAGTAATTAGATAGATAGATAGATGGCAGATGGAAGTCCATTCATGAATGAATATTGACATATATGGAAAAGCGTATGTGTGTATATGTGTGTGTGTGTGTGGGTGGGTGTGTGAGTGTGTCTACACACAGAGAGACAGATAATAATATCTGGAATATTTTTACCTAATAGTAATATTTGAAGTGATTTTTAAACCTAAATTTTCTTTTTCATACATTGTTGCACTGTTGAAATGTTTAATTATTGTTATAGTTGTATGTATAAAAATTAACAAACTGATTTTTACCCTTCAAAACATGTTAGGAAAATACTCAGCCCTGAGTTTCCTAGCAGCCAAAGAAAAAAGGGAACCACAATCAATGACAGTCTAACTATGCATGGTATCTATCAGATGAAAAACAAACCAACCCAAGAAGAGCACAGCAGTTTCTCAGAGGAGGCAAGACTTTTCCAGGCTCTGAGGTCTGATGGATGAGATGCTGACTGGAGTGGAGTGTGGCATCCTCACCATCTGCCTTCAGTAATCCAGCAGAGGGTTGGATGCTGGTCCTCATTACACCACTCCAGGCTTTCTAACAGCATGAGAGAACATGTGCTCATCTGTCCCAGCTAAGGAAAAGCACCAGGTGGCCATTACCAGTGGCCTCTGTCTAGCAAGCTGGACACTTCTCTATGACTTATTCCCACCAGCCAGTGATTTTCCCTTGAGGTGGAATCAGGTTGTGGTGGGGTCACTTGAGAGAAAAGCCCATCTTTTCCCTTCCTTTTGCCCTTAATACACACCCTCTAACCTCCAGTCATGAAAGCTCCCACACAGTTCTCATACTGATGCTGCTGTTTCCTTTTACCTAGAAAATGCTCTATTGCCAATGCCTGACATGAGAATGACCCTCCTCATCCTTCAGGGGACGGCTTACATGCCATCCACTCCAGGGAACCTTCCCTGAGCCCAGCATGGAGAGGGGTGGAATCAGGAGCCCAGGGAAGGATTAAACTTAGAGAAGAAGGTAGAGGAGGAGGACCCTCCGAGGATGAGAGGATGACACTCAGACAAATTGAGGCACATTGAGAGGAAAGTTGGGGACCAGGAGCCAACATCTGTAGTCTGGCTCCTCTCAGTAAAGAAAAGTCAGGAATCCTCTGCCCAGAGTGGCACAGTCAAAATGGTCCTCCAACCTTGAGACTAGAGAGAAGTCACAGAGCTGAAGGAGAGCTGTTTGGGGGTTCTCCACAGGCTTCTAGACTTGGGGAAAGAGGAAATTGACACAGGCATCACACTTATGGAGTCCCATGGCAATTCCTAGGGCGGAGGGGGGTTGGGGAAGTGAGAATCTGTGCCTTAGTTCTCAATCTGTAAAATATAACAAATAACTCATGCCCAGCTATTCCACAGGAAGGCTATAAAAGTCAAATGGGGTAAAGAATGAAGTTCATGTACAAACCTTATGATGGTCCTAAAATATGAAGGATAGAACAATTATTGCCCCTTGGAGCTATGCATAAATATTGGGGTAGATCCACAGATCCTTTGGGTTTCTTTTAAGCAGCATTTTGGAAGCTTAAAGAAAGTTTTTATCATAAACTGGGGAACTAGAAATAGCATTTTATTTGGTTCTCTCATATATCCACCTACCATAGATTGTACTCTAAGAGGAAATAATATACAATAAAGTAAAATCTCCCAGCACCATACGAACTGAAATAACTCAATTATAAGAGGCTAGCCCATGATATCATTTACAACTGCATATCATTCTTGTTATGCCAGGTAACTAGAAGTGAGACTCTTAAAAAATATCTTGTAAGAAATCCTATCTCTCTCCTTTCATCTGGGCTTGGTCTTGTGACCTAGTTTGACCAATAGGACATTAGCAATCACAGCATAAGTAGAGTCTTTAAAAAGTGTTGCACATTGAGAGATTCCTCCCTTGTTGCTCTTGGAACACTGTGACTGCCATATGGGCAAACCTGGGCTAGCATTTTAGAAGATGAGTGATCACATGGGAGAAGCCTCTATTATCTCAGCCATCTCAGATGATGCCATTATAACAAGCCAGCCCCAGCCAACATACTACCTGACTGCAGAGACATGAGTGAGGCCAGCCAAGATCAGCCCAGCCCAGCAAAGACCCAGCTGAACCCAGGCCAATTGCTGACCTACAGAACTGTTACCTCAATAAGCAATTTAAATCACTAAGATCGGGTCAGTTTGACATACAGCAAAAGTTAACTATATATTGTGGTATCCTAGTATGAGTTGGGAGACTGGGACCCTGTTCTTAACTCATTGCATAACCTTTATTAAGTCACTAAACCTTTCTCCTGCCTAGTTTCTTGCACTAAAAATGAGGAGAGTAAATTAAATGATCATTAAAGGCCCCTTCTAGTTCTGTCTCATTCTGTGATACTAAATCTTATTAACAAAAAATCATGAATATGGCAAAATTGTATGAACAACCTGAAGCATAGGACAGTATCTGGGGCTTTTTGTACGTGCCTAAATGTTAAGCTCTGAGATTTAGCTACCTGACAAGGGGGCACAAATGTAAAATGCTTCATTGGTTTTCTAATGATGTTATCGGATTCTGGGCTAAAATATGAAGTTGAAAAAAGCTGACCAGAAAAAAACTGTAACTGATGCTGGCATGTAAAAAAAGGAAATTAGTGTCAACATCTAAATCCAGAAAAAGCTTTCTGCTGGGATGTAAAGCCTTCAGAAAATGCAGGAGCAGAGCAGGGGCTGGGCCTTTTGGAAAAGAAATACCTCAGATCTTAATGAGAAGAAAAACTTTAGTGAACATCAAGAATTTGCTCGACTCCCAAATTCATTCTTCTACCTATCTGGAAACTGATCCAACAATTTGTTTTTCAAAAGTCACTAGGAAGAAAAATTAAAACATGTGTAGCCATATATATTTTATTCGTTTTCTTAAATGATCAAACTAGATCATAATGAACATCTAACTGCTTTCTGGAAGGAGCTGTAATTTCATGAATGTGAGAGTGTACACTAGCCAAAGGAGTGCTGCTTTTCTAATCCAGAATCAGTGCTAAGGAGGACCCAGAGACTGCTGGTGCTGGTGCATTCCACATTGCAGTGGTTGAGGTGGAGGGTTACTTTGCCAGAAATGAGTCATCAACATGAGTCATTTCACAAACTGGGGTATGTAAACCCCTCTGTTACTGACTGAGAGTACACAAGCCTGACTCACTTGAAGTGTTTTTTTCATTGTTGTTGTTGTTGTTTGAGGAGGCAGCATTTTTATATAAAAGTAAACCTGAGCATACCTTGAAATCAAATTCAAAATGTACATTAATTTTCCAATAAAACGTCAAAGAAGTGTCCTCCTTACTGCACGTGTCTTTAGCAGTACATGGCTACTCTCATCTGTCATGAGGTTACTTGTGTGGCCAAGAGTGAGAGGCCCAGGGTTAGGTAATCTCCAGGGGCTAAAATGTCCCCAAAGTAAGCCACTTTGAGTGACATTTTCCGAGTAAAGAAAATTACTCAAAGTACTGCATTTCTTCTGAGAGATTGTCTGGGGTCATGATATTGGTTCATTCTATACAGCTTTCTAAGAGACAGGACTGAAGCCCCCAAGCTCCCAAAACCATGCAAGGAACTGGTTAAACACATACATACACACACCCCTCCCAGTTTGGAACAAAGAGAATTCTGGTAGGGGATCTCCCAGTGGAGGTCAAAAGTAACAGCACTCTCTTCTCCCAGAGCTTCTGCTTAGCCTGAGTACCCTAACACAGCTCTACAACTCACCCTCACTAGCCAAGCCCAGTGTAAACACTCTAAAACTCCTGCCCTTGGGGGACAATCATCTCTCTTTTGCCTTCACCTGCAGAGCAGTAGCCTGGCCCAAGCATTCCTCTTACTAAACACTACCCTAGAACAATAAGGGAAGAATTTCAACACATCAATACAATGCTTGATCTTAAGGAGCCCAGATCACTGACAATTGAATGATTTGATGAGCTGAGACCACTCTACCAAGGATCCTCTCCTCCTGGTTCTTCTTGAGCTTGAGTATTTGTCCAACAAACATTTGACCAAGCCCTGACTCTAGGTTAGACCTTTTCTGGGTCCCTGTGATTCAGAGGTCCCTTGCTGGTGGAGCTGATGTCCAGGGAGGGAGACAACATTAAACAAGTAAATATACAAATATTTGTACATAAGGAGGCCACATCCTCTTGAGTATTTATTAGCCAAGTATCCACATTCAAGAGGTTTCATAGGGAAACAAAAATTATCCTGAGAATTTCAAAAATATTCAGTGAACTAACCACTTGTAGGATCAGTTTCTACTCAAACAACACACATAATATCAGCATCTATCACAGCCCAAAGACGTGTCATCATTTCTGTTCCATCTCTCCTTGTTTTTTTGGTTATCTGACAGTATGATGCAATTGCAGTACAAACAAATTGAAAAAAAAAAAGAAAAAAAAAAAATTGAAGGTTTTACCAAAGCTGTAGGATTTTATGATGTCTATGAGAGTGATGCTAAAGAACAGCTTAAACCCCAGGCCAAGGCAATGATAGATGAGGCTCTGACAGTTAGATCACATAACAACAGAGCGAGAGGGATTTGCCAGGGATGATGAATTGATAGTCAAAACAGAATGGTTGGATCAAGTGGTTAAGGGAAGCTCTTGGGAAAATGCATAAAGACCTAGACTCTTTCTGCAATAAACAGCTTTCTTTATGTCTTTGTTTTAAAGATTTTTTTAAAAAATTATAAAATAAGAGAAGCCATCTCATACCATCATTCGATTTTGTCATAAAAATTATATTGCTTGAAATTATCAACATCTGATTCAACTTTTGTCCATTCTAAACTTCAGTGTGTGGTTGAAATTAGAATGTAAAATTGGGATAGTATAAGATAAAGATAAATTTATATTTATAATTTCTAATCTCCGTTTTCAAGAAAATCTTAACCAAATCTTTAAACCCCATTTCCCATGAAATGCTGGCTCCCATGTTAAGTGGGCTTGGTCTATGGTGTCCTTTCAGGGAGGATCACCCCTGGATGACAAGACCTTCTTCTGTCATCACACTGGTGTGAGTGCCATAAAGGAGAGTCCAGAGGGCTGTAAGATCCAAAGGGGGTTTAGCTGGTCTAGGAAAGTGACATCACAGCTGAGACTTGAAAGCATAAGAGCCTGGAGGTGAGAACATGCCCAGGAGGAGATATGGAGACGAGCTGGCACAACAAACTGAAGGAAACCCAGCATGGCTGGAGGCAGAAGGAAGGAGGGCAGGGCAGCAGATGAGATTGAAGATACAGGTAGGGCCCAGGATGTTGCTTTTTATCATACAGGCAAAGGTCATTTATTCCAAGCTTTTAGACCGGGAAGGTGACAGTTTGTGAGTACCTCATGGCAGATACTGTCTTATTTCTTGTCATTAGGAAAAGCCTTCCTGGACATGTTGTTTTTTCCTACAACCAAAATCATTTTCAAAATCCCCGGGCTGGATGAAGACCTCTCAGTTTCAGGGCCTTACTTAGGGACATTATTTCACTGCATTATAAGACAATGATGAGAAGATATTGATGCGAAGGGACCCAGCTGGCATCTTGAAGCTAAGAGTCTCGGCTTCAAGACTTCCACTTCCAACCGTGATGAAGCACTGGGTTTACTCTTTCACCTCCCACAACCAAAAACAGACAAGATATGAAAAACCGTTTTCAGACAGTACGTAACAGGCAGCACAGGGCAGTGATCTCTGCAAGAAAGAAAGTAAACTGGGGAAAACTTACAACTGCCCAGCTGACTGCCTGGAGAACACTTCCAAAACAGTGCAGAGTGGAGAAACTCAAACAGAGCTCAACAGTCTTCTTGGGCTAAAGAGACACACTTAAGAGTCTTGGGGAGGCCATGGAGGCCAGGCTGTGAATGGTAGAGCACCTGGAAGAAGAGAAGAGCTCAGAATAAGAGCTGTGCAGAAAACACTCCATGGAGCTTCTTCCAATGTAAGCATGTGAGAAAACCACTCAAGAAAAGGAAAAGAGGGAAAAAAAAAAAAAAGGCAGCAGAAAAGACCAGGCAGAATAACTACCAGGGTTCCTTTCTTGGTTAGGAATGGTTTGTGCTCCCATCAGCTAGAATGACACAACCTCATCATACACTGGGCACCAGACAGAGTACTCAAAAGGGTATTAGCCCTGGACCAAAGACTGCTCTGGTCCCTCCTAACAAAGCTTGAAAACAAGTTCCAAAAGGATCGAGTGGTTTCTATATAATCTATCAATGTCCCAGAATGAGCTCAATAATATTTAAAGGAATACAAACATATCAAGCACCCAACAAGGTAAAATTCACAATGTCTGGTATCCAACAAAAAATATTAGGCACACAAAAAAGCAGGAAAATTCAACTCTTAATGAGGAGAAAAATCAGTCAATAGAAACAGATTCCAAAATGACACAGATGACACATAATTCTCAGATCCACCCAGCTCCACCATCAGAAGACTTCTACAATAATGATCACTGTAGAGAGCCACAGAGGGAAGTGGTTTTATATTAGCCACCAAATCAAAGTCACTAGAACATCAAGAGGAAGAATGCATCTGCACATCGTCACAGAGTAGCCATCATTCAACATGGTTCTTGTCCCACTCCAGATCACGAGAACCCAGAGACAGTCTTCTCAACAGAGGTGGGGAGTTCTGTTTCAGTTTCTAGACTCTAAGAGTGAAAATAATTTCAGTTATTCAGTAATTTGAAACAAGGCCCTCCCTTCAGGGACAAGGAAGGTGTGAGTTTGAGCAAAGTCTGTAAGAAAATCAATCTATTCAGCAGCCTTTCAAAAATATTATTCAATCAAGAGCATTATCAAACACTAAATCAGCATTACTTTTTATTAGAAAGATTGCACATTCTGGTTAAGCAACAACTTTCCTATTCAAACCTCTGCTTTGCTCTCTGTTATCTATTCTGCCATCCATATCTTCTGTTTAAATCATGAGAAAAAATTAGTTATTTGAGAGACAAGCATTCTATGATAACTGAAGAATATTCTCTATTGCCTTGATTATATTAGTGCTGAGCTCTGTTAACATATAAATGCTTTTCTAAAGTCGAGTGTAAGAATACAACACTGGGAACCAGCAATTTAAAAAACGGAAAAATCTTGTTACATATTCAAAATGACTAGTCTTGGGAATAACCTTTCTCAGAACAGGAGCATGGCTAATTTTTAACATCCTTTGACTATAAAATGGGAACCCACATCCTCAGCCTTGGTTTTACCTGGTGATTTTATTTCTTATTTTCTTAATTCAATTTTCTGTACAAGGTAATGCATGCTTGCTAGAAGACGGAAATATATCTGAAGATACATAGGGAGAAGTTACTAATCCTCCAACCCCCATTGACAACCCATATTAACAGACAGGAGAGCATCCTCTACCTGCACCCAAATGCCAGTTGGACCACAGATATGTACATACAAGGCTTTGGGTTGGTTTGATTTAGTTTTTGCTGAAATGGGATCATATAATAAATATTACTCTAGAGTCGCTTTTGACATTGACTATGTCATAGATCACTCTACAGTAACTCTCATTTATTTTATCCATCCAATCTTGTTTTATGGACTTAGGTTGTTTTTCATTTTTCTTTTCTTTTTTTTTTTTTTTTTGCCATTATAAATAATGCTGGAGGAAACATCCTTATATGTAGCCCAGAGGGCAGGAAATCCAGAGGTCAAACTACCTGTAGATTCAATTCCCCCACGGGGGACTGCAGGGCCAAAAGTATATGCATATTTATTCCTAATAGCTATTGTCAAATTACTTTCTTCCAAAAACAAAATAAAGTTTGCAACAATGCAATGCACCAGAAATGAATAAAGGTGTCCCGATCTTTCAACCCATCCTCTGGAAATTTAGGAGAGTTACTTAGCCTCTTAGAGCCTAAAAAATGAAAATAATAATATGTACATGTGAGGGGTACATGGTAGGGATGCGATGTATGGAAACTGCTGAGGGTATTATCATTGTTATTTTTAGCATCATATTTAATTTACTATCTTTGAAATTAGTTGAGTGAGGGTTTTAAATTACAAGTAATGTCATATTGAGGTAAAAACAAACTGCATTTATTTGGAGCATCCAGAAAAAATAGAACTGTCAGCAAAATGGTCTTTATAATGTTACAAAAAATAGTATTGTTTTGAAGCCTTATATTAGAACAGTTCTGTCATGAGTTATTTATATTCTTGAGCTACAGTTACGCATCTTAACTCCTTCCTAGACTTTTTTTTACTGCCTACCCTTTTGAAAAGTGCCTTCAAATGGTTTCTTCAAGGAGTTAATTCATGGTTGAGATGATCATACAGTGACCAGCAATCACAACTTAAACTATACAACGTGGTGTGTTTGCTGGTAATTTTTTTTTACCAGTGAAGACTCAAGAGCCCAATTAAACCATCAGAGCCGTTAAGGCAAAATGTTGGAATAGAAATAAACACAGACCCTGGCAGCAGCAAGACCTGGGCTGAGTTCTATTCTTACCAATGTGACCTCAAGACACGATTTCACTTTTCAGAGCCTCAGTTTCCTCATTTGTAAACTGGGGATAATAATGCCTTTCCCAGCACTGTGGATCTGGATATCTTAATGGAACATACGATCAGGAAACTCTCTACAGGGGAGGTTGATGTAACCAATGGCCAAGTTTCGGAAAAACAGGGATGAGACTCATGGTCAGAGGTCCAGCCTGGGAGGTGAGCACCAAGTCTGCTCTTCGATCCCTGCAGAGATGTTTCTAGGAAGAGCTGCAATCAAGAGGATCCACAGTCCCTCTTTCAGCATCTCCAGCTTTGTTTCCTGGCCTTCTGTTTTCCCAAATACAAATGTGGAGGAGGACAGGGAGAGAAAGCACATGACCAAATATACATTGTAAGCATCCTGTTCATCTGGTTGGTCTGCAGCCAGACACGTCCATTTGAGGTCAACCACAGAGCCCAGGAAACTCAGATGGAGGCTCTGCTCCCTAGGAAGGTCCTCCCCCAAAACTCCTCCTCACTGGGGATCCCAGGCTGTGTCTCATTCTAAGGAGCAACCATCCATTCCTGAGAGCTTGGCCTCCCCTGTCCCTGCTGCTTCTCAGTGGGTGACCTGGATGCATAGCTGCAAGCTGTAAAACCCAATATCCCAAAATGGGCCATGGCAAATTATTCATTAGCATCCTCTCCTTCCCACCCAGGCCCCCAGTGCCTCATCAGGCCCTGCAAAGCCAAGAGCCATTACTTTGGTGGTGTCCCTGTTGTAGTTTCTGAGAAAACAGGAAACCTAGGTTTTTGTTTCTACACGACAGCCTCAGCCATTTTTTTACAATGTTTTTGTGGTGCCTGGAATGGCCCTTGGGTGTCATCTAAGTGGAAAGGGTCACTCAGAGGAGAAGCAGCAATAATCTCTCTGTCTCCAAGAGCTAGATCTGTCTTGCTCACCTGGGACCACATGCGATGCAGAGCAGGAGTCACGCCCTCTGAGATGGCCAGAAAGTCTACAACTCTGCCTGTTTCAGCCCAGGCTCCCAGGCCAGGTGGAATTCTGCCATTCACTAATAATAGCATTACTAGCTCTGCAGCAAAGCAAAAAAATAAAAAGTCTCTAATACTTTGTCTTAGCAGCTGGTAATGTAAAACAGGGTGGCATTTGGAGGCCTAGGATGATGCCAGTCTCCGGGGAGAGAAAGGTGTTAACTTCTAATAGCTTTTCAGTAATAGCCAAGCATCTGCAGTCCCCTATAAAAAAGGGGAGTTTTAAAAAATTAATAGAGCTGAATGTGCTTCACACGGAGGAGAATGCTAGATTAATAAGTGCATTAAGGGCCGCTTCGGATTGGAAATAATTATGGATGATGACAAGGAGCAGAGGGGCCATGGGTGGCGCTCCCAGGAATGCATTTTAAAAAGCAGTTTAAAGAGCCTTCAGATGTTGGTATTATCCTGCGTGACCAAATTAAGAGCAAATGAGAAAAGTTTATCTGGCATTTTGGAGTATTGAAAGGGCTTAGTGTTATAAATTATACAGCATGAGGATAGGAAATGGTGACTAAATTCATATTAAATATTATTGGCAGTTTAAATAGCAACTGCTTTATAAAGCATTAAATATTTTAATTTGGAATTAAAAGTACAAATCACAACATCCCCCAACTGCCAAAAAATTCAAAGATTGCTTCTGTTATTTGCCAGTACAATAATTAGAAGTTTTCTTGATCAGAAATTCAGCTCTATCATGTCCAATTTTGCTCTTGGTGTTGAATAAATGTGATTGATCTGCAGTTTAGAATTTGTTTTGAACTCCTTAAACAATAAATATCAAAATGCTCCTCCAATCAGTCTTTGGAGAAGCAAGTTGTAGTTACAGCTTGGGTTGGGGTTTATCAATGTTGAAGCCAGCCTCACTTCAGGCCTTCCCTCCTGGCAGTACTTCCTGCAGGGAGAACTGAGAGGGAAACCAGGGTCTTTCTGGGTCTGGACCAGGCATGCCCAGGCAAGCACCAGATCTGTAAAGAGGGGCACTTTCTCATGCGCATGGAGGCAGCTTCCCCAGAGTTCCTAAAAGTATAATTCATGGACACTCCCATCTCTGCTGGTGGGTGGGTTAATTGTCATTGCTTTTCTGGAAGTTGATTCAGCAACATCTAATAAAAACCTTCAAAAGATACATCCATCCCTAACTTTTTTTTTTTTTAAGATAGAGGCTTGCTGTGTCATCAGGCTGGAGTACAGTGGTGCAATTTTGGATCACCACAACCTCCGCCTCCTGGGTTCAAGTGATTCTCCTGCCTCAGCCTCCCAAGTAGCTAGGATTATAGGCATGGACCACCACATCTGGCTAATTTTTGTATTTTTAGTAAAGATCAGGTTTCACCAAGTTGGCCAGGCTGGTCTTGAACTCCTGACCTCAGGTGATCTGCCTGTTTTGGCCTCCCAAAGTGCTGGGATTACAGGGATGAGCCACCATGTCCAGCCTTAACGATTCGATTTCTAATATTTTGTCTTACTCAAATAAAAGCACAAAGATATATGTCTTAAAATGTTACTTACTTCATTATTAATGATAGTAAAAATAAATATTAAGTAACTGAAGTGTCAAATAATAGGGAATAGTTTAAACAAAGCACAGCACATCCATAAAATGAAATACAAAAGCTATGTTATAGATCTCAGTTTCCACTCATGGATGGAAAGAACTGGAAAAGTCATTATTCCCACTCTTATAAGAAAAAAGAAAAGCCAGACAAGCTACAAGATTTCTACATTTGTTGAGCCCACCAAAGAGCTGAGGTTACAGGAGAACCAACTATAACCAACAACCTGGAGAAGGATAGGCGCCTGAAGAAAGAAACAAGACATGAACACTTCCTTAACTGGGGCAGACACAGACACCTAAACAGGAGAGAGACAATGAGGTACAAGAAATAGATGAAGAAAACAAAGAAAAGCCAAGAACTTCCCAAAATAAATAACAGATACCAAACCACAGATCCAAAAATGTCAGAGCACAACAAGCATGATACATACAAAATAAAAACACACAAAACAAACCACCTAAATATATGGGGTCCAGAGGACTCAAGGATAAAATCCTGAAGATGGCCAGGAAAAAAAGGCTTGTTACCTATAGGGGAAACAAGATAATAATTGTAGTAAATGATTGATCAATTCATCAAAAATCATGTAAGTCAGAAGACAATGAAATGACATCTTTAAAATGCTGGAGAAAAAAAATATGCCAACCCAATATTCAATACCCAGACGAAAATTTTCTAAATGAAAGAAAAATAAAGGCATTGTCAGTAAAACAAAAGTCAAAAATTGAGAGAATTCATTGCCAGCAAACCTATGCTAGAAGAAATGTTAAAGAAAGCTCTTCAGGCAGAAGGAATATGATGTCAGATAGAAACTAAGACCTAAACAAAGAGATGAAGAGCACTGAAACTGGAAAGGAGAAGGTAAATAAAATTTATCTTAGTTTAGTTTTTCTAAAAGATAACTGACAATGTTAAGTGATAACAGTAGCAGTGTGTCATGTAATCTTAACATGTAAAAGTAAAATTATGACAAATGTAGCACAATAAATTGAAGGGAGGAATTGCAAATGCATTATTGAAAGTCACTTACACTAGAAATGAAATGGTATAGTATGATTTGACGCTGGACTCTGATTAAAGACACATATTATCAACCGTAGGGCAACTATTAAAAAAACTTTTTAAAGAAGTAAAAGCTGAAAGAAGTGAAAAGAGAAACAGATAAATCCACAATTTTACTTGGAGACATCAACAGTCCTCTTTCAGTAATTAATAGAAAAGGAGGCATAAAATTATGGAGCTCTAAGGCCTGAGCTATATTATCAATTAACTGACATAATTGTAGACTATTTCAGCCAAAAAAAAAAAAAAAAAAAAAAGCAGAATACAATGTTTTGAGGGTACATGCAACCTTAAGTACACAAAAGCCAGAACATATTATATTCTGGTTCATTAACCTTTAACAAATTTAAAAGAATGCAAATGAGGAGCCAGGTGTGGTGGCTCAAGCCTGTAATCCCATCTACTCAAGAGGTGGGAGAATCACTTGAGTCTAGGAGTTCAAGGCTAAAGTGAGGTATGATTATGCCACTGCACTCCGACTTAGGTGACAAAGTGAGACCCATCTCTGGGTAAACTCTCATTCACAATTGCTGCAAAGAGAATTAAATACCTAGGAATACAACTTACAAGGGATGTGAAGGAACTCTTCAAGGAGAACTGTCAACCACTGCTCAAAGGAAATCAGAGAGGACACAAACAAATGGGAAAAAACATTCCATGCTCATGGATAGGAAGAATCAATATCATGAAAATGGCCATACTGCCCATAGTAATTTATAGATTCTATGCTATCCCCATCAAGCTACCATTGACTTTCTTCACAGAATTAGAAAAAAAACTACTTTAAATTTCATATGAAACCAAAAAAGAGTCTGTATAGCCAAGACAATCCTAAGCAAAAAGAACAAAGCTGGAGACATCACACTACCTGACTTCAAACAATGGTACAATGCTACCAGTAACCAAAACAGCATGGTAGTGGTACCAAAACAGACATTTAGAGCAATGGAACAGAACAGAGGCTTCAGAAATAACACCACACATCTACAACCATCTGATCTTTGGCAAACCTGACAGAAACAAGCAATAGGGAAAGGATTCCCTAATTAATAAATGGTGTTTGGAAAACTGGCTAGCCATATGCAGAAATCTGAAACTGGACCCCTTCCTTACACCTTATACAAAAATTAACTTAAGATGGATTAAATACTTAAACATAAGACCTAAAACCATAAAAACCCTAGAAGAAAACCTAGGCAACACCATTCAGGACATAACCATGGGCAAAGACCTTGTGACTAAAACACCAAAAGCAATGGCAACAAAAGCCAAAACTGACAAATGGGATCTAATTAAACTAAAGAGCTTCTGCACAGCAAAAGAAACTATCCTCGGAATGAACAGGCAACCTACAGATTGGGAGAAAATCTATCCATCTGACAAAGGGCTAATATCCAGAACCTACAAGGAACTTAAACAAATTTACAAGAAAAAAAATCAAACAAGCCTGTGAAAAAGTGGGTGAAGGATATAAACAGACACTTCTCAGAAGAAGACATTTATGTGTCCAACAAACATATGAAAAAAAGCTTATCATCACTAGTCATTAGAGAAACGCAAATCAAAACCACAGTGAGATACCATCTCACCCCAGTTAGAATGGCAATTATTAAAAAGTCAGGAAAAAACAGATTCTGGAGAGGATGTGGAGAAATAGGAACGCTTTTACACTGTTTGTGGCAGTGTAAATTAGTTAAACCATTGTGGAAGACAGTGTGGAGATTCCTCAAGGATCTGGAACCAGAAATAACCACTGGAACCAGCAATCCCATTACTGGGTATATACCCAAAGGATTATAAATCATTCTACTATAAAGATACATGCACACATATGTTTATTGCGGCACCGTTCACAATAGCAAAGACTTAGAAGCAACCCAAATGCCCATCAATGACAGACTGGATAAAGAAAATGTGGCACATATATACCATGGAATACTATGAAGCCATAAAAAAGGATGAGTTTATGTCCTTTGCAGGGACATGGATGATGTTGGAAACCATCATTTTCAACAAACTAACACAGAAACAGAAAACCAAGCACCACATGTTCTCACTTATAAGTGTGAGTTGAACAATGAGAACACATGAACACAGAGAGAGGAACATCACACATTGGGGCCTGTCGGGGAGTAGGGAGCTAGGAGAGGGATAGCAAGAGAAATACTTAATGTAGATGACAGGTTGATGGGTGCAGCAAATGACCACAGCACATGTATGCCTATGTAACAAACCTGCACATTTTGCACATGTATCCCAGAACTTAAAGTATAATAAAACAAAAAGAAAAAACATTTGAAAAACTTCAACATCTACAGATGATTTTTTAAATCACAAAAATATGGGAATAGAAGGGCATCTTCAGGAAAAAAAAAATCAACAAAAGAAAACTTATAGCTAACATCATCCTTAATGTCAAAAGATTGAAATTTCTTCCTCTAAGATTATGAAAGGGCAAGCATGTCTCCTATCATCACTCCTTATTAACATCTTACTAGACGGCCTACCCAGTGCAATGAGGCAAAAAAAAAAGAAAGAAAAAGAAGAAAGTATTGAAGGAAGGGGGATTATGCACCATGCAGAGTCAAAAATAATAAATAAAACTGTCCCTATTTACAGACAATATAATATTTGATGTAGAAAATGTGAAGGATCTACCAAAGAATGCCTTAAACTAAAGGTTACAGAACTTTTCAAAAGTCAACCTACAAAAATTAGTCTGGGTGCAGTGGCCCTGTAATCCCAGCACTTTGGGATGTTAAGGCAGGTGGATTATTTGAGGTCAGGAGTTTGAGACCAGCCTGGCCAACATTGTGAAATCCCTGTCTCTACTAAAAATTCAAAATTAGCCAGGTGTGGTGGCGTGCACCTGTAGTCCCCAGCTACTTGGGAGACTGAGGCAGGAGAATCACCTGAACCCGGGGGCAGAGGTTGCAGTGAGCCAAGATTATGCCATTGCACTCCAGCCTGGCAACAGAGCAAGATTCTGTCTTTTTTAAAAAATTATTTTACTTCTATAAACTAGAAATTAATGATTGAAATTCAAAATTTTTAAAACAGCACTATTTCTAACACCACCAAAAAATTAAAACTTAGCTTTAATCAAACAAAAAATGTGCAGAATCTATATACTGACAGTTGCAAAACAGTGATGAAAGAATAAAAGACCCAAATAAGCAGAAAAAGATAACTTGTTCACGGGCTGGAGACTCAAAATTGTTAAGATGTTGATTCTCCCCAGTTTTGGTTATAGATTTAATACAATCCCCATCAAAATGCCAAGCAAGCTCTTTTGTAGATGTCAAAAAGCTATTTCCAAAATTTGTGTGGGAAAAAGAACTAGAATAACCCCACCAATCTTTATAAAGAAGAACAAAGTTAGAAGACTCATACTCCAAGTTTTAGACTTACTTTTAAAGCTACAGTAATCAAGACATCATAGTATTGGCAAAAGGATAGACATATGTGAACTTAACATATCAGAAAGTTCTGAAACAGACCCACACAAATAGTCAACTGATTTTTGACAAAGGTGCAAAGGCAATTTAATTTAGAAAAGATAGTCTTTTCAACAAATAGTGCTTGCCAACAGTGATTATCCATATGCAAAAAGCAAAAACAGAAACTAACCAAAAACAGGACCTCAACCTGTACCTCACACCTTATGTAAAAATTAATCCAAAATGAATTACAGATCTAAATGCAAACATAAAACTATAAAATCCCTAGCTGTAAACACAGAAAATCTTTGTGACCTCAGGTTAAGAATATTTCTTAGCTATGACACCAAAAGCACAATACATACCAGAAAAAAACTTGATAAATAGAAATGTATCAAAATTTAAAACTTTCGCTCTGCAAAAGACACGTTAAGAAAATAAAAATTGAGGGCACAGAGACAGGAAGAATGTTTGCAAATCGTATTTCTGACAAAGAACTCATGTTCAGAATATGAAAAGAACTCTCAAAACTCAGTCAGAATAAGAAAACAAATAACCCAGTTAAAAATGGACAAAAGATATAAACAAAAGTCTTGCCAAAGAAGACATACAACTGGCAAATAAGTATATGAAAAGATGTTCAACATCATTAGTTACTAGGAAAATGCAAATTAAAATCACAGTGAAATAGAGCTACACATCTAATAGAATGATTATAATTTAAAAAATAAATTGACAGTCCTAAGTCTTGACAATGACACAGAGAAGTGGCAATCTCATACATTGCAGGTGGAAATTAAATGGTATAGCTACTGTGGAAAACAGCCTCATAATTTCTTACAAAGTTCATTATATACTAACATATGACTGAGCAATCCTACTCCTAGAAATTTCCTAAGACAAATACAAATCTATGCTCACAAAAAAAACCCTTGTAAATAAATGCTTAAAGCAGTTTTATTTATAATTGCCAAACACTAGAATCAACACTTATGTAGTTCAGCTGATAAATAGAAAAATATTCAACCTATGGCAATCCACAAAATGGAATACTACTCAGCAATAAAAAGAAACGAACAACATTGTTTCACAGAACAATATGGATGAATTTGAAGTGTACTTTGCTAAGTCAGACCCGAAAAGCTACATATTGTATGATTCCATTTATGTGACATTCTGGAAAAAGCAAAACTATACAAATGAAAAATTGATGGTTTCCAGAAATACAGACAGAGGGTCAGGAAAGGCTAGAAAGCGGCTACAGAAGGGAATTGTGTGATGAACTGTCCTGTATGGTAATAGGGTGGTGGGTACATAATTTCATGAATGTGTTAAAATTCGTAGAATTGTATGCCACAGAGTGAATTTTACTCTAGGTAACTTTCAAAACCTAGGATGTGGAAGGTACCAAAAATGGAAGATTAAGTGTAATAATTAAAGCTGCCCATATTATAAATGAATCATGTAACCACACTGAAGAGAGTGAGGAAGGAAAGAACTAACCAAATTACTCTGGAAAACAGTACGCTGACTAGATATTTTAAGGCTAAAAACAAAAGAATTGTACACAAAAAACATATTTTAACTAGTAAACTTTTCTTCCCCACAAGGCAAAGGATTGGGTATTCTGACACTACTTTTAGAGCCAGGTTTTCATGTCAGAGGAAGTTATAAATGGGGGAAGGCTGGGATGAACCCTGTGGTGTTGCACTGGAATGAGGTATTAGTATAAACTCATGCTTCTTTAGGAAAGAAACAGAAATATGTGCATGAGCACAGAATGGAACACAGGCATATATTTCCAAGCTCTGTCTGCTGAAAGGACTTAGAAGCAATGACATTCAATAGAAATAAGGACATCTAGCCAGATCACGGTTTCTAAATAGTGTTCTCCAGTAAAATATACTAGGGCTCCTTAGAGAATTGGTTTATTCCAAGACTGGTCAGGAAAATACACAATGAGCCTGGAACATGTCCAGGTGCTAAAAAGTAAAGAAGTGCTTGAGAAAAGATGGGGAGAGCGTGTTACAAAGGCAGAGAAGCTAACCTGGAAAAGCTCCCAAAGGTTGAAGCTGGAGCAACCCGAACAACAAAATAAATAAGGGCAGCATTAGATTATAAGCGGCTACATGAGACCAGAGTCATGCTAATTAATGTATTAATAAGAAGGGACTACTCTTCTTATTAATAGAGTAGAGACAGAATAATTTCAATTCACAAATGCAGAAGGAATGAAGAATATAGGAAATCACTATCTGAACACCATAATAATAATTATTGCAGGCAAGCCCCACCCTGTGGATGCTAAAATTGGAAGCTAATGTTTGAGCAGAAACATGATACCTGCCTACTCTCAAAGTATCTACAGCAAGATATTTATTAATTCCAAAGGGAAAAATAACTTTGCATTGGAGAAACCTGGCAGACACTGCTTTAACCAAGTGATCAAGGTTAATATTTCAGCAAAAAGACGCATCAACATTACGCAGCCCCTGATGAGACATTGAGAAGGCCACTTGTGTGGTCTCCTTACCAAAAATGCATAACCCCAATCTAATCACATCAAGACACTGGACAAACCCAAATCGAGTGACATTCTACAAAACAACTAACCAAACTCTTCGAAAGTGTCAAAGTCATGAAATACAAGGAAAGACTGGAGAACTAGCATCCATTGGATGCAAAGGGAAAAATACAACTTTAGTTAATGTGAGATCCTGGATTGGATCTTGGAACAGAAAGGGGCATTAGCAGAAAAGACTGAAAAAGTCCAAATAAAGTCCACAATTTAATGAATGTTAAATTTTTAGTTTTGATTATTTTACCATGGTTTTGCAATTTTTTTAGTAAATCTAAAATTATTTCCCCCAAAGCTTAAAAATGACATGGGAAAAAAATGTATTTGTGGATATAAAATATCTTCACAATGTACCAAGATAAAAAGCAACTCACAAAAAATAGGCATATATAATATTTTTGTTTAGTTATCAAAATGTCTCTATACATATGTTTACATATATGTATCTATATATGCATATGTGTATATATATGTACACATACATATACATATATCTACTACAAATGTATGTAGATGTACATATATTTTTATACATATATATATACACTAATATCATGACACATCATATCATATCATATTGTACCCAGAGTATAAAGTGATACCAAAGTATTTCCATTAGTTTTCTCAGGGTGGATGGGATTGTAGATGGTGCTATTTTTTAATCTTCTTTTCTTTATATTTATTTTCTAATTCTTCTGCCATTAACCTTTTACTGTGTATTTTCTCACTTTTTTTTTTTTTTTTTTTTTGAGACAGAGTCTTGCTCTGTCGTCCAGGCTGGAGTGCAGTGGCACAATCTTTGCTCACTGCAACCTCCACCTCCCAGATTCAAGTGATTCTCGTGCCTCAGCCTCTTGTGTATCTGGGACTATAGGCACACGCCACCACATCCAGTTAATTTCTGTATTTTTAGTAGAGATGGGCTTTTGCCATGTTGGCCAGGCTGGTCTCAAACTCCTAGCCTCAAGTGACCTGCCCCCCTCGGCCTCCCAAAGTGCTGGGATTACAGGCATGAGCCATCACGCCTAGTCTCTAACCTTTGTATCATTTAATTTTTATGTAAAATCCAAGCAGGAAGCTGAGTTGGGGAACCAGGGAAGTCCTGCTTCAGGATTGAGCTCCAATGACGTGGTCGTGGAGACTCTGATGTTTGTCTCCTTTGAACCCATTCTCAGTTGTTTTATGCCAGGGCAGGTCTGGGGTAATGTCTCCCCTTTCGTTGATTTCTATCTCCTAGCAGGTATCCAAATCCTCACAGTGGGGGATTTCAGCTTTTATGTTCCCACCAAATGTGTCATCAAGTCTTCTCAAAGCCCAAAGCACACAAGAGAAGTGTGGGGAGGTGACTGCTAAACCCTGGACTTTTTTTTTCAGATGGAGTTTGACTCTTGTTGCCCAGGCTGGAGGGCAATGGTGCGATCTCGTCTCACTGCAACCTCTGCCTCCCGGGTTCAGGAGATTCTCCTACCTCAGCCTCCTGAGTAGCTGGGATTACAGGCATGCACAACCACACCCAGCTAATTTTGTATTTTTAGTAGAGAAGGGGTTTCACCATGTTGGTCAGGCCAGTCTCCAATTCCCGACTTCAGGTGATCCACCTGCCTCAGCCTCCCAAAGTGCTGGGATTGCAGGCGTGAGCCACCACACCCGGCCAAACCCTGGACTTCTTAGGCCAGGGATTTTCCTAAAGCCAAAAGAAGCAGCAGCACCATGTAATGGTTCGGGCACTCCCTTTGCTGATAGAGCAAGGGTGTCAAAATATAAATGTGATGTGTGTGTATCTTCAGACCCTCAAAGGAAATGGAGTCCTTCATTCAAAACTTTCTACAATCTGACTGCTCATCCCTAAGAAAGAAGTGAGTTTTTCCAGGAATTGACAGTCATTTCTTTTAACTATTCTCTTTGGGAAATGATTCTGCCTGCTCAGATTTATAAGCAATTTAATTTTAGGCTCCATATTCTGATTCCACAAGAGAAAGCAGATGGCAGAGGCTAAGGTGGGACTTCCCAGGAGCAGAGGGGAGGCAGACAGGAGGCCAGCACCACGATTAGAGCAACTTTCTCATTACGCGACTCCCAGCAGAGTAGACGCAGGCGCCGGCCCCTTGGAATTTCAAATCCAACTTCTCAGAGATTTATTTTTCTTTTGAAACAATTTCTGGCAGCTTTTGATCTTCTAAACTGAAAAAAAAAAATCAAAGAAATCTGTTTCTCTGGAGTATTAATAGCAAAGGAATTTCTGGATGCTGCAAAGTAGGAAAGGAACATAATAGCATCTCAGTTTTATTCATCTTCAAAGCAAACTAAATATAGTTTTAAAAAAATAGAAGCAGGATACCCTACATATTTTTGAAGGGATGGAATAAACCTCTTTGCAAAAGAAAAGATGACATGAAATTTATCTTGAAGGACATTCACTGGGCTCTCGTGTGTTTAATACCTACAAGTGGGCTGTCAGAAGGGATCTGGATTTTACATCAGAAGAGAAGAATATCTAATGATTTGAGGAACTCAGAGGTCAAACATTTTCGTCAATATTGGGCATTGCCTTTCTTACTCTGTTGGGATATCAATACCACATCCCCCCCCACCTCACCAAAGCACAAGGACATTCAGACTTTTCTAATGAGCAAGCAATCCAACCAACGTGCATGACAAACTCAGCAGCATCTTCATATTCCCAAAACCCACCCTCAATCTTTACTGCCCCTGTTGGTAGTAAGTATGGAGGAAGTAGTGGGAGGCATGTTTGTATTTAGCTGGGGTGCAGATGGCAAGGTGCATGTGTGTGCAGATGAATATGACAAGAAAGTGTATTTGTGTATTATTTGAAAAGAACATAGTAGCTATCGAGAAGCTACTATTGAGTCAGGTGCTTCTCTGGGCACTGGAGATACAGCAGCACCTACACACAGACACAAAGGCTAATTTGTGGTTGTGACCTGTGCTGTGAAAGAAATAGATGAGAAATCTGATGGAGAATTCTGGAAAGAGGGTGAAACTTTAGAAAGCAATCTGTCTGAGGAAGAGATTCTGGGCTGAGTTAAATGATGAGGTGCCAGTCTTTCAAAGAACTAGGGAGAAAGCTGCTCCAAGCAGAGAACAGTAAGTGCAAAGGCCCTGAGACCTTCTAGCAGCCCCTCCTATATCCCCTCAAAACTCTCCTTTCCATCACACACCCATGGTGCTCTACTGCAAGCACCTAAGTCTCTCTGCCTGAAGGTTCTCTCTTGCAAGTGCCTTGAATAGGCCAGAAGTGCTGGGAAGTTAATGCCCCCGGAAGCAGCCTTCAGCCAATGCCCAGTTGGAGTTGATGCTTAAATGCCAGCTTCCTCAACGGTGGAGTGGGACCCTTGGAAGCATGCATCAGGGTCAAACTCCACTTGCCCACAGCAGCAGCCTGCTGTAATGAGACACACCGGCCTGTCTGTTTCCCCTCCTTCCCTGTCCTACTTCCCATTCCACCACTGTCGCTTTCTAGGATTACCTCCAGATCGCTGGCTTGCATTCCAACCACTCATCTCAGAAGCTGTTTCTAGAAGACCCAGACTAAGACAGACTGGAAAGGATTTGGTGGGGACTTAAGGGAAGACTGGCATGCAGGGACTCTGGACAGGACAAGAGGGGCCAGGTCATGCAGACCGCTGATGTCCTTAGAGGAAATTTGTCTCTCCGATTGTTTTACAGTGGCAGCCTGTCTTCCCCAGCAGAATGAGAAACCACGTGCAGGCAAGGGCTGGCCTTGGACTGATTGTGTATTCCTACAAAATGCCTTCTCTCCTTTCTCCTCCACAGCACCCACCCCCATCCACAGAATCATTGAGCTCAGAGGATGTAGGGACCACAAAGTCCAGAATCAGCTCCATGGGGACAGGGACTTTGCTTTGCTCAAAGGTATAACCTTGACACCTATAACGCCATCTGGCACTAGTATGTGTTTGATAAATATTTGTTGAATGAATAAATCCTATAATGAGAAAACCAGGAATCAGAGAAGACAAATAACTTATCTAAAGTCATGCCCAAGTCGATTGGAAAACTGAGACTAGAAACCAATCTCCTGCTACCAAGAGGTTTTGACTATACCTGCAGCTCTCACAACCCAGGGTTATGGTTGTGAGACCAGACCAGGGTTGATCTGGTCTCCGTGGTCATTCATGTGGCTGCTGGTTACCCTCCACCAAAGGTCTTTACAAGACTTTGTCATCACCTGGGACAGCTGCAAGGAAAGGAAAGTGCTCAACAAAAAAGCACAGGCTTTGGAGCCACGCAGGCTGGGTTTAGGCTCTGACTCTGACCTCAACATAAGCTCTGTGACCCAAGACCTCAGCTCTATGAGTTGCTGGGATAAAGAGATCAGCTCTCTTCCAGAGGAAGAAGAAAGACAGCAGGGCCTGAGAAGGAACAACCTCACATGTACCTTTTCACCTACTCTTTGTCCCTCTGGCAGAAAGAACACTAACCCTTTCCTAGACAATAGAGAAATCCTGGAATATCTGATAGGGAGTTTGTCATAATTTTCATATAAATAACCCAATGAATGAATACAAATTAACTTTTTAATCAATTTTTTCCTGTAAAAGTAATCTAGACAAAATAGAACAGACAATAGTTCAAATGGGACATACTAAAATTTATTATAGAATTAACAGAAGATTGCAATCATCCTGCTAAAATTCTTAGCACCAAATTAATTCCAGAAAACATGGATTTGGTAGAAGTAATACTTGTAAAAGAAAACTCCCAACAGAAATGTGTTATAGCTTGCAAAATTTAATAAGGACCAAAAAAAAAAAAAAACCTGATCAATGAAGCAAACCTTCACTCTAAAATCTACCTAGAAAACAATTGATGTTAATGAAAATAAGGGAAAATTTGGACCTATCTGACTGTCTTCCATAGCAAAGTAATCAATCTGGTAAACTGGCTTAATGGAGGAATCTCTCAGCATAAATGTGTCTGTTTTTGTATAATTTTTAAGATTAATGTTAGTGTTCATAGAGCTGCAGAGAATGCTAGGGATCAAAGTGGTAGGTTCTAAATGTCCATGGAGTCAAAATGGCAAGGTCTAAACTCCCTGCACCTGGCATAGAGCCCTGGTTGCAGCAGGGAATTCATTTATTCCCTCTACAAGTATGTGCTGAGCCTGGGCCTACTAGAGACACTAAGTGCCTGGGATCTGGGGTGAATTTTAAATCTCAGGCCCCAAGGAGCCTGGGGTCTAGTGTGGAACTCACCCAGGGGAGAATGATGTCATCGATTGTGGTGGCAGTTCTAGGAAGGCAAGAGGGACTCATCC
Source organism: Aotus nancymaae (assembly GCF_030222135.1). Taxonomy (NCBI): domain Eukaryota; kingdom Metazoa; phylum Chordata; class Mammalia; order Primates; family Aotidae; genus Aotus; species Aotus nancymaae. The sequence continues at coordinate 13,286,003 of NW_026988421.1, forward strand.
CGGGGCAGGTGCATGGATGATGCTTCACTGAGGATCTCTTAGCCAAGTCTTCCTGGATGAGTCTGATGGCTCCAAGCTACCAAGTGGCAGAAAGCACATTGCAGTCAGAGGGGACAGTCTGGGCAGAGGCCTGAGGTCAAGCAAGAACACAGAGTGTTCAGAGACCTCAAAACAGTCCCCTGAGATTAGACCTTGAGGAGCGACAAGTGAACGGGAAAGACAGAAACAGCAGGGACTGAAGGGCTGGCACCTCACATCTCAGGCTTTCTCCTGCAGGCAGCGAGAGTCACAGAGCATGACTGTGTTGGGCATGAGTGAGGGGTGTGAGACTAGAGGCAGGGGCCATGAGGAGGCCGAGGAGACTGTGCAGAGCAGGATGGTGGCAAGGGGCTGAAAGAGAAACTGAGGAAGTAGGATGGAGAGAAAACAGAGAGGTGGGGAGGAAAAGGCAGGATGCAAGGATGCCTCCCAAGGACCTGGTTAATGTGGTGGAGGATTGAGAAGTGTCACCAACCAAGAGTGAAACACCAATGAGGTTCAGTTCAAACATGCAAGATCGTTTTGTTCAGTTGTTTAGAAGAATGTCGGCATCAGAATCCTTCTAATTAAACCTTAAGAATTAACAAAGAAAGAGAAAAAACCCAGAACTGCTTTAAATACCAAAGAGCCTGGAGGGGTGCAGAGGGGGTTGGCCTCCCCAGGATCACAGTTGGAAGGCCCCTGAAGGTCCAGGCCCCTCTTCTCAGTGGAGGCTCAGAGAGGAAGGGTATACTGGCACAGGGCACACGGCCATGGAGGCTCCAGAACCCAGCTCAGGGACTGCTGGGGTCCTGCTCCTCCCTCCACAACCAAGAGGTCCCACTAATGAAGACTTCACGTTCTTGGCCCTGCTCCTGCCCAGCTGGCCTTTTGGCTGGGACCATCTTAGGCTGCATGAGAACCTTGCCCTCACAGGCACACCCCCTTGGACCTGCCTATCCAGATTCCTAACCCACTGGATCTTGTCCACGTGTCCACACTCTGGTCCCTTCTGAGAAGGGTGAACACCATGATAACATGGTTCATTGCTATTAGAGGACTTGTCCCACTCCTGGCACCCATCCTCTGGTGGACACTCACTGTTCAGAGCCCTCCAGGTGCATCTGGCCCAGGCTATGAGCAAGCCAGCAGCAAGAGTGCGAACACCACTGGATTTGCTGTTGAGACCTGGATTTGAGCCACAGCTCCGCCATAAGCCAGCTGTGTGGACTTTGGAAAATCACCTGGCCTCTCTGAACCACAGATCCATCCTCCACAAAGTAAAGGCCATAATGCTGGCCCCACCTCCATCAAACTGCTGAAAGGATGGAGAGAGGCAATTAAGCAAATCCACGTTGCATCCTGAAAAATTTCTTTGGGGATACAAGGAGCCCGTCGCACTCTCATCTGTCACTTCACCTGCCAGAAGTAGCAGTACTTATCATCATCACCAGGCACCACTCTTCAAGCAGCCCTAGAGCTATGATGCAGGAGAGAGCTAGGAGGAGTGGGATGAAGGGGCAGGACCAACCTAGAAACTTACCTTGTGTTTGTCCCACTAGACCCTCACTCGTGCCCTAGTTACTTTTTTTTTTTTTTTAAGATGGAGTCTCGCTCTTTTGTGCAGGCTGGAGTGCAGTGGCACAATCTCAGCTTATTGCAAGCTCCACCTCCCAGGTTGAAGCAATTCTCCTGCCTCAGCCTCCCAAGTAGCTGGGATTACAGGCTTGGGCCACCAACCACATCTGGCTAATTTTTGTATTTTTAGTAGAGATGGGTTTCACCATGTTAGCAAGGCTGGTCTTGAACTCCTGACCTCAGACAATCTACTCACCTCTGCCTCCCAAAGGGCTAGGATTATAGGCATGAGTCACCACTCCCAGCCCTATTTACCCTTAATTTAGGTACAATAAGAACAAACTTGTTTATCTGTTTCCCAACTGTTTGTATTTGAGAAGTAGGAAATTTATAAGAAGGTACAAGAAAGGGGAAGGAAGAGCTTACTGAAAAGAGCAGGATAGAAGGACAGAAACACCATAAGTAGGCATGAAACCCACTATCACAGCCTGGGGACACACGAAAAGTACAGGGAGCCCAAAGCCATCACTGCACAATTGTTGATGCTCCCAATACAACCCTGAGTTGCCAAAAACTAACGACAGAAGCCGAACATTAAACAAATTTCAGCATACTCTGTTTAAGAAGCTATGACTTTTTAAAACATTCATAGCCTTTAAAATTAGCAATTCCACTTCTAAAACATATATCCTAAGAAAATAACAGACAAGGGCAGATGATATAAGATGATTCATTACAGCATTGCTTTTAGTGGGAAAAATTGGAAACAGTCCAAATGCCCTTCTAAAGAGGACTGGACTTAAACATAAGACCTAACACCATAAAAACCCTAGAAGAAAATCTAGGCAAAACCATTCAGGACATAGGCGTAGGCAAGGACTTCATGACCAAAACACGAAAAGCATTGGCAACAAAAGCCAAAATAGACAAATGGGACCCAATCAAACTCCACAGCTTCTGCACAGCAAAAGAAACAATCATTAGAGTGAATCGGCAACCAACAGAATGGGAAAAAATTTTTGCACTTTACCCATCTGACAAAGGGCTGATATCCAGAATTTACAAAGAACTAAAGCAGATTTACAAGAAAAAAACAAACAAGCCCATTCAAAAGTGGGTGGAGGATATGAACAGACACTTTACAAAAGAAGACATACATGAGGCCAACAAACATATGAAAAAATGCTCGTCATCACTGGTCATTAGAGAAATGCAAATCAAAACTACATTGAGATACCATCTCACGCCAGTTAGAATGGCAATCATTAAAAAATCTGGAGACAACAGATGCTGGAGAGGATGTGGAGAAATAGGAACACTTTTACACTGTTGATGGGAGTATAAATTAGTTCAACCATTGTGGAAGACAGTGTGGCGATTCCTCAAGGACCTAGAAATAGAAATTCCATTTGACCCAGCAATCCCATTACTGGGTATATATCCAAAGGATTATAAATCGTTCTACTATAAGGACACATGCACACGAATGCTCATTGCAGCACAGTTTACAATAGCAAAACCTGGAACCAACCCAAATGCCCATCAATGATAGACTGGACAGGGAAAATGTGGCACATATACACCATGGAATATTATGCAGCCATCAAAAACAATGAGTTTGTGTCCTTTATAGGGACATGGATGAACCTGGAAACCATCATTCTCAGCAAACTGACACAAGAACACAGAATCAAACACCGCATGTTCTCACTCATAGGCGGGTGTTGAACAGTGAGAACACATGGACACAGGGAGGGGAGCACTATACACTGGGGTCTGTTGGGGGTAAATAGGGGAGGGATAGCGGTGGGTGAGGAGTTGGGGAGAGATAGCATGGGGAGAAATGCCACATATAGATGAAGGGGAGGAAGGGAGCAAATCACACTGCCACGTGTGTACCTATGCAACAATCTTGCATGTTCTTCACATGTACCCCAAAACCTAAAATGCAATAAAAAAAAAAAACTTTCCAGAAGGGTGGCTGTATTTTCTTGTCACCTAATCCATGATTTTCTCATAAATTAATCCACGTGTTTTAATAAAATAAATGTATTTACTTAAGAAAAAACTATACTATCCTAAATAGAATATTAGTGTCAGTTGCCATAAATAAAAATAAAACAATACTCATAACACAATGGAAAAAGAGTAATGTTATTAAAATCTAGCTTGATAAGTTTGCCTCTTTAAGACTGAGCCTGAAGGCTACTGTGATGGTTAATAGTGAGTGTCAACTTGATAGGATTGAAGGATGCAAAATATTGTTCCTGGGTGTGTCTGGGAGGGTGTTGCCAAAGGAGATTAACATTTGAGTCACTGGACTGGGAGGGGCAGATCCACCCTCAATCTGGGTCAGAACCATCTAATGAGCTGCCATTACAGCTAGAATAAAAGCAGACAGAGGAACGTGGAAGGACTGGACTGGCTGAGTCTTCCGGCCTTCATCTCTCCCCCGTGCTGGATGCTTCCTGCTCTCAAACATCAGACTCCAAGTTCTTCAGCTTCTGGACTCTTGGACCTACACCAGTGGTTTCCCAGGGGCTCTCAGGCCTTTGGCCACTGACTGAAGGCTGAACTGTCAGCTTCCCTACTTGTGAAGTTTGGGGACTCAGATTGGCTTCCTGCTCCTCAGCTTGCAGGCAACCTATTGTGGGACTTGTGATGGTGTCAGTCAATACTCCTTAATAAACTCCCCTACATATATACGTCTATCCTATTAGTCCTGTCCCTCTAGAGAACCTAATTAATACAGCTACTGACCTAGCAAGTAAGAAAGAATGGAAGAGAGAAAGGAGGGGAGGGAAAGAAAATGACTTTTAAAATAATAATAAGCAGGGGAGACATTAGAGGCACTATGAGTGAGGTGCTGAAAACATACCCCCAGCAGGCTGGACTCTCCCCTTGTACCCAGAAGGGTTGAAGTGTGATCAAAATTCATTAACTACTATTTAACTATGTGAGTTAGTATTTTTGGGGGATTGCTATGGAAAATAAGAAATACCAACAACAAAATGCAATGCAAGGCATTCTATCTGGTTGGTTCCTGATTTGAACAAAACAGCTATAGAAAGCACAGGTTGTTGGGAGGCCGAGGTGGGTGGATCACGAGGTCAAGAGATCGAGACCATCCTGGTCAACATGGTGAAACCCCGTCTCTACTAAAAAATACAAAAAATTAGCTGGGCATGGTGGCGCGTGCCTGTAATCCCAGTTACTCAGGAGGCTGAGGCAGGAGAATTGCCTGAACCCAGGAGGCAGAGGCTGCGGTGAGCCGAGATCGCGCCATTGCACTCCAGCCTGGGTAACAAGAGCGAAACTCCGTCTCAAAAAAAAAAAAGCACAGGTTGGAGATTATCAGGGAAATCTGATGATAGACCAGATCCCAAGGTCAACTTTGTTAGGTCCTGGCTCTGTGGTTGCACCCAGAAAATACCTTCCCTCGAGCACTATACACTGGGGTCTGTTGGGGGGGAGTGGGGGGGAGACAGCGGGGGGTGGGGAGTTGGGGAGAGAGAGCATGGGGAGAAATGCCACATATAGGTGAAGGGGAGGAAGGCAGCAAATCACACTGCCACGTATGCACCTATACAACAATCTTGCATGTTTTTCACATGTACCCCAAAATCTAAAATGCAATAAAAAAAATAAAAAAAATAAACCTTCCCTCACCCATGCCCCCCACAGTCTCCTTCCCAGAGATTTATACTAAAGCATTCAGGGGTAAAATGCAATATAACTGCATTTGCTTTAAAATATTTTAACAAAAGAAAAAAATGTAAACTGTGGCAAAATGTTGATAATTGTTGAATCTAAGTGATGGGTCTTTGAGAGTTTATTGTACTATTCTCTCTACTTGTCAAAGTTTGAAAAATTGCATAATAAACAAGGAAACAAAAAATATAAGCAAAATTTCTTGCACATAGGCCACCCCGGCTTACAAATCCCATTTCATTTTGAAGAGTTTAAAGACCCTCATCTGAGTAAGTCAAGCTCCAATTTCTGTGCATGTTCAGGAACTTTTTAGTCCCCAAAACTCTGACCATTTTGAATTATGGTACATCAGACTTTGCAAAAATAAATTAAAATAATGATGGAAATCCATGCATGATGACGGGGGACTGTATCTAAGGCACATTGTTGAGGAGGAAAGCACCCCATAGGAGAGTGTACTTATGTGAAAGCTGAAGGAAAATTCCTCCCTCCATCACAGGCCTAGAGAGAGTCTGGGAGCTGGCCACGGACACCCTAGAAGGAGTTATCCTGGATTGTGGGAAGGGTTCCTGCTTTCGTCTTTATGTTTATCTGTATTGTGTAAAATTTAATTTTATTAGTTTCTATTTTTTGAGATGGAGTCTCGCTCTGTTGTCTCCCAGGCTGGAGTGCAATGATGATATCTCAGTTCACTGCAACCTTTGCCTCCAAGGTTCAAGAGATTCTCTTGCATCAGCCTCTCAAGTAGCTGGGATTACAGAGGCACACCACCACGCCCAGCTACTTTTGGTATTTTTAGTAGAGATGGGGTTTCACCCCGTTGACCAGGCTGGTCTCAAACTCCTGACCTCAAGTGATCCACCCTCCTTGGCCTCCAAGAGTGCTGAGATTACAGGCTTGAGCCAACACGCCCAGCCAAAATTTCATTTTTTACAGTGCATAGATATCATTCTTAGAATCAGGTGAGAAGGCTACTACCATTTTGAGAAAATAAATCAGAAAACTATTTCTATCTATATAATGAAATTATTTAAACATATGTGGCTGATTAAAAGAAAATTAAGTTCCCATGATTACCACAGTTCTCTGTGACACTGCACATTGAGTCAGTGTCTGGAGAAGGCACTAGCACAGGCCTCCCATGAGCTCATCTCAGCACGAGGGACTGAGTCTGAGGGAGGAGCTTCAGGTTTCCTTGACTTCGCCCCTTTGCTCATGCTGTGCCCCTGGCTGGCATACCCTCCTAGCTCTTCTGTGTCTCCCTGACCCCATCCAACCTGGCTCAGCTCCAGGAAGGCTGCTCTGAAACCCCAACCCATTCATCCTCACAGAGCCCTTAACATGCATTATTTGCCTTCTCTTCAGCAGATGCCAATCACCCATCCATCTGTAGGTACCTGTCCTCCATCTGTAGGTTGGAGAGCCAGGCCTTGTCCTGGCCATCCCCTGCAGCACGCCTAGCCTGCTCATGCCACTCTCTCTAGGCTTCTTCTCCATCTGTGCCTCAACCCTATCCCCCATTGTACAACTTTCTTCTCTCTAAAAAGCCCATAGTCTCTCTAGGAATCTTCCAGAGAGATAATATTATAAAATGTCAGAGCGAAATAGAACCTCAAATATCATTTTACTCCTTTGCTTTCCATTGAGGAAACTGATTCAGGAAGATTAATCAATGTGTCCACAGTCTCCCAGTCAGGAAGTGTAGAAACCAAGATGAGAACTCAGCTGTCTTTGCCCCCAGGTCACTGTGACTTGGACTCCACTGCTCCTCTTCCTGCCATTGGCTGACGGAAAGCATAGCATCCTTCTTAAGGCCATTGACTGCCACGCACCCTGCAGAGAGCAGAGAACACTGCAGAGTGGAAAGCAACACAGCCTTGTTTCATGTCCCTGTTCTTCCCAGCTGGGTGACCTTAAAAGGCCTCAGTTTTGACAGCTGTAAAATGGGAAAAAGTGAATCTGATAGCTAAAAACCTCTCTGGAAAATTAAAGGAGAGATTGTATAGAGAGTGTTGCTAATATATAAGCATCTGATTAAAATATAGCTATTAGTGTTATTGATACTGTGTAACTGTTTATTGATAATGATGAAGACAGTATTAAAGATTTTATTATCCTTTAAAAAACTACTGGGCCATATTTATTTCAAAACTTTCCTTAGGAAATAATAAAAAATGTGTCCAACGAACAAGGATAGTCACTGTGAATAACAGTGAACGTAGTAAACAATCTCCTATGGTTTATTATGCATCTATTAAAGGTGATAAAATATATTGTGTGACATGGAAACTGCCTATGATATATTGAAAAATTTAAAAATCTAGCTACAAGGCCTGGCACGGTAGTGCACACCTGTAATCCTAGCACTTTGGGAGGCTGAGGCAGGCAGATCTCCTGACCTACATAACGAAACCCTGTCTCTACTAAAAAATATAAAAATTAGCTGGGTGTGTGGCGGGTGACTGTAATCCCAGCTACTTGGGAGGCTGAGGCAGGAGAATCACTTGAACTCGAGAGGCAGAAGTTGCAGTGAGCTGAGATCCCACCATTGCACTCTAGCCTGGGCAACAAGGGTGAAACTGTCTCAAAAAAAAAGTCTAGCTATAGGAGAGGGGAATCTATATGTGTGTGTAAACACACATTATATATACATATATATGCACGTATATACACACACACACATACACACACACACATATTATATATAGAGAGAGAGCCAAAGAAGTTCTAAAGAGAATTACTCTAAAATGTTCATCATGATTATCCATGGATTAAGGGCTTTCAGATAGATTTTTTTGTTTCTTTTTGTTTACCTGAATTTTTTAAAATTTTCTAAAACTAGCATTGATTACTTGTGTGAAATTTCTAAGTTACTTTTTAACACAGCCCCACCACCATGTCCCTGTCACTGAGTTAATGATAAAAGGCCATTCTCAGCCCCCAGCCTGGGGCTGCAAGGGCTCCCAAGGTCACGTGACTGCCCCTCATGGAATCTTGGTGTCTGTGTGGAAGAGCCTGGTGTGATTTTCTTGAGCACAAAATGGACACGGTGGGTGAACAATTAGCCAGCTCTGGGCAGAGAAACCGCCTCCCTGGAGGCTCACACAGGAACCCTGGCCTTGGGAATGAATAGGAATGCTCTCAAACTAATTCCCAGAAGAGGGGTCAATTAGAAAACTTAACACCTAGGAATCATCCTCCTCCAGCGCGTAACATGATAGGCCGGCTCTGGGGGTCTGGAACAGGGGTGAGGAGAACAGGGACAGACAAGGTTGGAGGGCTGGGTCAGTCCCCTCCTGTCACCCTCCCCTCTCCCACTGCCTCATTTCTTGCATTGCCCCCAGCCCTGCTCATGCCACTCTCTGGGTTTCTCCTCCATCTGTGCCTCAACCCTGCCCCACATTGTACAATTTTCTTCTCTCCAAAGAGCCCACAGTCTCTCTAGGAATCTTCCAGAGAGATAATATTATAAAATGTCAGAGTGGAATAGAACCTCAAATATCATTTTACTTCCTTGCTTTCCCATTGAGGAAACTGACTCAATGAGATTAATCAACGTGTCCACAGTCTCCCAGACAGGAGGTCTAGATGCCAAGATGAGAACTCAGATGTCTTTGCCTCCAGGTCACAGTGACTTGTCCTCCACTTCTCCTCTTCCTGCCATTGGCTGAAGGAAAGCATAGCATCCTTC